>NC_140591.1:1103637421-1104855149 GCF_964204655.1 Triturus cristatus
CGGGTTTTAGCAGGTTCGAGGGTCGACAGGCCTGTAGGGCTGGGGCCAAGTCAGTCGGTGTCTTCCTCTTGTTAGCAGCTGCACGGCAGGTCTTCTTTCTTCTTGTTCTTGCTTGTTTCGTATTCGGGATCTGAGGAAGGAAGGTTCAGGGTGCCCCTAAATACTAAATTGAGGGGCGATCAGAGGCCTCTGGTCTCCGGCGGAGTCCCGACTCCATATTAACCTTTTGGAGCTTCGAGCGATCCGAAATGCGCTGAAAGCATTCCTTCTCTCTGTCCGGGGAAGTGTGGTGCAGGTGTTCACAGACAACACCACCGCCATGTGGTATTGCAACAAACATGGCGGGGTGGGGTCCTGGACCCTATGTCAGGAGGCTCTGCGCCTCTGGACATGGCTGGAACATCAAGGCATCACCTTGGTGGTTCAACTCCTGGCAGGTTCTCTGAATGCCAGGGCGGACTAACTCAGCCGCCGGTGCCTGATGGATCACGAATGGTGTCTGAACTCGGACGTGGTGCAAGGTCTCTTTCAGCAGTGGGGAGAGCCTTGGTTAGATCTATTCGCCACTGAAGAGAACGCGCAATGTCATCAGTTCTGCGCGTTGGAATTTTCAAGGCGGCTTTCACTAGGCGACGCTTTTCGTCCCGAGTGGAGTTGCTGTCTATTGTACGCCTTTCTACGTAAACAATTTCTGCCCAGAGTGCTGAAGAAGATTCAGCGCAACCGGGCCCAAGTCATCCTTGTGGCTCCGGATTGGGCACGAAGATACTGGTATCCCGAGCTACTCAGCATGGCGATCGATCTCCCCGATCCGACTGCCTCTTCGGGAGGATCTTCTGTCGCAGGGGACGGTCCTCCACCCGAACCTGCCCAAGTCTCCACCTCCATGTGTGGAGATTGAGCGGCGACAGTTGACAGCTTTTGATCTTCCTCCCGAAGTCTGCGATGTCATTCTGGCAGCCAGGCGTCCCTCCACTAAAACTGTGTACCCCTGCAGGTGGAACAGATTTGTGGCATGTTGCACAGCTAAGGCTGTGGATCCTCTTTCTGCCCCTCTTTCCGAAGTCCTTCTTTCTTTGGCCCAACAGGGCTCTGCTCTGGGCACTATCAAAGGTTATCTTTCGGCCATCTCCGCCTTTTTACGGCTTCCAGATCAGCCTTCTCTTTTTAAGTCCCCGGTTGTTAACTGTTTCCTAAAAGGCATAACGCACAAGTTTCCTCCCGTGCCATTCATAATGCCTCAATGGGACTTAAACCTTGTCTTGACATCTGATGTGCGCTCCCTTCGAGCCCCTTCATACCTGTCCTTTGCGTCTTCTCACTCTCAAGACGGCTTTCCTGGTAGCTATCACCTCTGCCAGAAGAGTGAGTGAGCTCCAGGCTCTTTCTTCCAAACCTCCTTTCCATTCTGTTTATCTGGAGAAGGTGGTTTTAAGGACCCGTCCTTCTTTTTTGCCAAAGGTTGTCACGCCCTTCCACATCGGGCAGACCATCACTTTGCCCACCTTCTTTCCACCTCTGCATCCTTCGAAAGAGGAGGAGAAGCTCCACCGTCTGGACCCAAAACGGGCGCTCTCGTTCTACCTGCAGCGCACACAACAGTTCCGGGTGAATGACCAGCTCTTTGTTGGCTACGTGGGCGCCAAAAGAGGTCAGGCTGTGCACAAGCAGACCATCTCTCGGTAGGTCGTTCTCTGCATCAAGGCCTGTTACTCGTTGGCTAAGAAGGATCCTTCTATGGGGCTGCGTGTCCATTCTACCAGGGCGACGGCAGCCACTGCTGCCTTGCGACGCGGCATCCCCTTGCAGGACATTTGTCATGCAGCTACGTGGGCTTCGCTGCACACGTTTACCAAGCATTACTGCCTTGACAGTCAGGTCCGGAGAGACGGCTTCTTTGGTCGTTCTGTTCTCTGTGACTTTCTGGTGTAATCTTTTTGCAGACCCACCACCGGGGTGGTTTTGCTGGGGTATCTATTCTAAGGTAAGGAATCTATCACTAACGTGTCTCTTTCAGATGCACAAGTTACTACTTGTATAACAATGTATCTGTAAGAGACATTAGTTAGTTATAGATTCCTTACCGCCCCACCCATCCTCCCCGTTTCTGCAAACTGATTTCTAGGGTTAAGGTCATCCCTTTCAGGTCCCTAGTTTCTTGGCACCAGTGGTCAGTTTCTTGCATGGCTCTGCGTTCCTGGCGCGGAAAGTCGTGTACAGAACTGACGTCAGCGCGCATGGGTGGCGCCTAAGTAGTCTCCGTGACATATCTCGGCGCTTCCGACGCCAGCGACAGACGTGGAGCCGTACGACGCCACCTAATGACGCGCAGGGGTACTGCTAGCAAAATTTCTGGATCCAGTCTGACGCCTGGGGATATTCTAAGGTAAGGAATCCATCACTAACTAATGTCTCTTACAGATATATCATTACACAAGTAGTAACTTGTGCGTCAGGAGGCTCTGCGTCTCTGGACATGGCTGGAACGTCAAGGCATTTCCTTGGTGGTTCAACACTTGGCAGGTACCCTGAACGCCAGGGCGGACAAACTCAGCAGCAGGTGCATGTTGGATCACGAATGGCGTCTTAACTCGGAGGTGGCACAAGGTCTCTTTCAGCAGTGGGGAGAACCTTGGTTAGATCTATTCGCCACCGAAGAGAACGCACAATTTCAGGAGTTCTGCACGTTGGAGTTTCCAAGGCGGCACTCGCTCGGAGACGCTTTTCGTCGCGAGTGGCGTTGCGGTCTGTTGTACGCCTTTCCACCTATACCACTTCTACCCAGAGTGCTGAAGAAAATCAGACGCGACAGGGCCCAAGTCATTCTTTTGGCACCGGACTGTGCTCGAAGAGTTTGGTATCCCGAGCTACTCAGTATGAGCGTGGATCCCCTGATCCCACTGCCTCTATGGGAGGATCTCCTGTAGCAGCAACAGGGGACGGTCCTCCACCCGAACCTGTCCAGTCTCCACCTCCTTGAGTGGCAACAGCTGATTCCATTTGACTTGCCTCCTGAAGTCTGTAATGTGATTCTAGCAGCCAGGCGTCTCTCCACTAAAACGGTATACGCCTGTCAGTGGAAAAAATGTGTGGCATGGTGCACAGCGAAAGCTCTTGATCCTCTTGCTGCCCCTCTTTCTGAGGTCCTATTGTTCCTTCTCTCTTTGGCCCAGCAGGGCTCTGCTCTGGGCACTATCAAGGGCTACCTTTCTGCTCTTTCGGCCTTTTTTAGGCTGCCTCATCAGCCCTCTCTTTTCAAGTCCACAGTTGTCAATAGATTTCTCAAAGGCATTACTCACATTTTACCTCCTATTCCTTTCGTGATGCCTCAATGGGACTTGAACCTGGTTCTCACATACTTGATGTGCGCTCCCTTTGAGGCTCTTCATAACTGTCCTTTGCAGTTATTAACTTTGAAAACTGTCTTCCTGGTGGCCATCACCTCCTACTAGGCATGTGAGTAAGCTCCAGGCTCTTTCATGTAAACCTCCTTTCCTGGTGAATTATCCGGACAAGGTTGTGCTTCGACCACGTCCCTCCTTTCTGCCGAAAGTAGTCACTGCCTTTCATCTCTGGCAGACTGTCACTGCCCACTTTCTTTCCGCCTCCGCACCCTTCAAGAGAGGAAGAGCGGCTCAGCCGTCTGGACCCAAAACGTGCGCTTTTGTTCTATATCAACCGCACACAACAGTTCCGGGTGGATGACCAGCTCTATGTTGGCTATGTGGGCACCAAGAAAGGGCAGGGTGTGCACAAGCGTACCTTTTCCTGATGGATTGTCCTGTGCATTAAAGCATGTTACTCTCTGGATAAAAAGGAACCTCCGTTAGGACTGCACGCCCATTCTTCCAGGGCGACTGCGGCTACTACAGCATTGGTACGCGGTGTCCCCCTGCAAGACGTCTGCCAAGCAGCCACTTGGGCCTCGCTGCACACTTTCACTAAGCACTATTGCCTTGACAGTCAAGGCCGGAGAGACGGCTTCTTTGGCCGTTCAGTTCTCCGTGACTTTCTGGTGTAATCTCACTGCGCAGACCCACCACCGGGTGTGAGAAAGTGCCATCTTTCTTGCATGGTATGCCCCCACTTTTTGCTAAATTGCTGAATGTACTTCGATTGAGTGTACCCTGGGTTCCTGCCAATCAGGTGCCCAGGGCCTATGTTCCTTCCTTAAACCACACAAACTCCAAATTGGCAAACCCTAGCCACATGTCAGCCCCTAGTAAATGGTACCCTAGGTACCCAGGGCCTTGTGACCAGGGAAGGCCTCTAAGGGCTGCAGCACTCATTGTGCCACCCTCAGAGGCCCTGTACCCTTACACACACACACTGCCCTTGCAGGCTGAGTGTCTGGGTGCAGGACAAAACAAAGAGTCGACATGGCACACATCACTATGTACCATGCCCATCACCTACACTGCCAAGGCATATGCCAGCCACCCCTCTAGCTGGGTGCATTACGCCTATGGTGTGGGCACAGGAGCAGGAGCCCTGTGCCCCTACAGTACCCGGGTCCATTCCTGGGCACTGTAAGTGCAGTGCTGTCATTAAGGATACATGGTGCTGAGAGCTTGTCAAACACGAGCTCCACAGCACCATACTGGCAACACTGAAGCCTGGGAAGTTTGGTATCAAACTTCTCAGCACATTGAACCCACACTGATGCCAGTGTGGGATTTAATGTACTAAGCACCCCAGAGGGCATCTTAGAAGATGCCCCCTTACAGCTAACTTGCAATCCACGTCTGCTCTGAGGCTGCCCAGGCTGCCACACAGCAGACACGTTGCTGGACCCCTGGGTGGGAGAGCCCCTGCTCTCCCGGGCCTGCAACAATGCACATCCTGGGTGAGGTGAGAAATCTCCTCCCCCAGGATGAGCAAAGGGAAGCTTCAAAGGCATGCCGCCAGTTGGAGTTTCCCCAGGCCACTGCAACCCCCCACTCTGGCGGGAAGCTTGGCCGGAAACCCCATACAAGGACAGGGGATGTGCCAGCCTGCCCACCCCACCCCTCAGGTGGGGGAGGCGAGGTGAAGCACATCTCCGGGCTCTCGCCATCTTGAAGATGGGAGGCCCTACCCTATCAGGATTAGGCTACTGCCCCCCTCCCACAGGAGAGAGGCAGGATAGGGGGTGTACCCACCCCAGGACAAGGACCCATTGGTCCCTGGCCTTCACCTACCTGTAACGCCCCTAAATCTAGTATTTAGGGGCCCCCTGAACCTTCCTTCCCCAGATTCCAGATAGAAAAACGACAAGAAGAGCAAGAAGAACAAAGACCTGCCCTGCAGCTGCTAAAAAGAGAAGAAGACACCAACTGCTTTGGCCCCAGCCCTACCGGCCTGTCGACTCTCGAACCTGCACCAGCGCGGCATCCCACGTGGCCAGCAACCTCACCAACCCCGGAGGACCTGGCTACCCCTTAGCTCTAAGCCCCTGGGACTCCCACGAGTAGAGGCTCTACTCAAGAAACCTACTTGCTATCCCTGGCACCAGCCCGGGACCGCGGACCCAACACACTCTGCACCAGCCAAGCCTGGCCAGTGCCGGAGTGGACAAAGACCCTGAGGACGACCCCACGGCGACTGTGACCCCGAGTCCGGCCCCCAAGGACCCCCCTCGACATCCCGGAAGAAGCCTGCAGCCTCAGAACCAAGTGCCACCCCAGCCGCGATCAACCAGAGGGTAAGATTCCCGACGTCAAAAGGCACCCCTGCACCCGGCGCCCTGCGACCCCCTGTGCCCAATCCCGGGGTACCCACCTAACCTACAACTACCCAACTTACCTCTCGAAGTGGTGGTGGCACCTGAAACATCCTCGTCCCCGAGCCTGCAGCCTCTTTCCAAACCGGAACATTCCCATTGATTTCCATTGAGCGCCCTAAGGCTCAAAAGCACCCTGCACCCAGCCGCCCGAGTGGCCCTGGCAGTGCCCTCTCTACTCTAACCTACTTCCCCACTTGCCCTGAGTAAGTGACCAGGAGCCCAGCTCCCACAGCCGCGTGGCTTGCCAGACAGCAGCCACCAACCAAGGCCCCCCTATCCCTCATAGGATAACATTGGGCCCAACTCTCTCTGCACCCGGCCGTCCTGAAACCGCTGAGGGTGAACCAACTGTGCTTACCTGACACTGGGGGACCCCTGAGTCCATGCCCGGAATTTCAACATTACCAGTCGAGTACTTACCCTTAAACCGCTAACTTCATTTTCCTCATAGGGTAACATTGACTGGCTTTTTCTTCAAAAATCTTCTAAGTGTGAACTTTTCAAAACTGCAAAAATTCACCAAAAATCAGCCAAGTGACAAAAACGAATTTACTCACCTGCTCCTAGGTGAGCTCCCAGTGCTGGATCTTGGTGCCCAGCCCTGACTCTGAAAAGTGTTCACAACTATACTTACTTCTAACTCATTTTTCTCCCATAGGAATCCATTGTCTGCTTTTCTGTGAAATTTCTTCTAAGTGTCTACTTTTGCAAATTTGAAATATTCTTTTAAAATCGTACCATTTCTGCAAACGAAATTACTTACCTGCTTTTGATAGGGACCCCAGTCCTGGGTCTAGGCACCCAGTCCTGGATTACTAAAGTAACGATAAAGTACTCTACCTGCAATTTGAATTTCTTGCCATAGAGATCCATTGAATGTTTTCTGTGAAATATTTTCTAAGTGCTAACTTTTGAAATAGCTAAATATTATCTAAAAATCCTTACAGTTATTAAGTCGACTTTCCTCACTTGATTCTGAATACTGACCCCAGGCTGGTTCTAGGATCCAGACCTGGAATTCCAAAAGTAATCTGAAAAGTAATTTATTACAAATAACCTGAATTTACCATTGAGCTCAATGCATTGTTATGTTTAGGAAATAGGATTGTTTATTGCAACCAACTGTGACTGTTTTACAAATTTATTGCTTGAAACAAAAGTATTTATATTCAACCTCTCATTCTGAGAAAGTATATTTTTATCCCCTTGTGGTTCTAAAAATAAAACAAGCATATATTTTATATATACAAATCATTGGCCTAGAGTTCAGTTATTGAGTGTGTGAAACCATTTGCTGACTGAGTGTGTACAATAAATGCTTTACACTGTCCTCTGGTACTGCCTTACTGCTCGACCAAGCTACCACTTTTGAGAGTAAGGTCATACCTAACTTTGACCTCTATCAGCCTCTGGGGGACTGTGGACTCTGTACACCCTGTACCTATTAGGGAACAGTATATACAGAGCCACTTTCTCACATTGGTGGATCAGCGGTGGGATACAAACTTGCATTTGTTGGACTACTTGGTTACCATCTGATCACACGACAGAACTCTTAAAAATTGCCTTTAGAATTCTGATTGGTTTTTCCAAAATTACTAAAAGTCTTGCTAGGGCCTTGCTTAAGTCCCATTAGAATTTTAGAAAAATAAAAGTCACTATAGTCAGGGTAGAGGGTTAGAACTGTCAGGTTAGAATGTCTCAAACAAACCCAGCTATTAGTGATAATAATAACATGGACCTGGTGGAGGAGCTCGACCTCACACCTTACTTACACTTGTCTTTCAAGGAATTGAGGTCCTTATGTAAACTCAAAAATTTACAAATGGGTCAGCATCCATCCAAACAAGGGCTCCAGGAGCTCCTGGCTGAGTATGCTAAAGACCACCCATCTGAACATGGTGATGGCCAGTCAGATGAGGAAAGGGAAACAGGGGAGGAGGACAGCAACCTCCCCATACTATTCCCTAGGGAGGAGATGGCACCCATACCCTCCAACTCAAGACATAGCATCTGGGCACCTAGAGACCACACAGGTGGCTCTGGTCCCAGAGACAACACTGGGGGACCCCCCAGTGAAGAGGACAGCCTTGTGAGGCTGGCCAAAAGAATAGATCTAGAGTCCAGGCTGCTGGCTCTAGAAAAGGAAAGGAGAGAGATGGGTTTAGCACCCATCAATGGTGGCAGCAATAATAAAAACAAGGATAGGGAGGAAACTTCTGACCTTAAAATCCCCAAAGGGATTGTCCCTAAATTTGAGGAAGGTGATGATATCACCAAATGGTTCACAGCCTTTGAGAGGGCTTGTGATATCAGGAAAGTAAAGAAACCTCTCTGGGGGGCACTCCTGTGGGAACTGTTCTCTGGTAACTGCAGGGACAGGCTTCTGACCCTCTCTGGGCCAGAAGCAGGATCCTATGACCTCATGAAGAAAGCTCTGATTGAGGGATTTGGATTCACCACTGAGGAGTATAGAATTAGGTTCAGGGGGGCTCACAAAACCCAGACCCAGTCCTGGATTGATTTTGTAGATTTCTCAGTGAAGACACTGGATGGTTGGTTAGCTGGACATGGTGTGCAGGATTTTACTGGATTGTACAATTTATTCATGAAGGAACATATTTTGAGTAACTGCACAAATGAAAAGTTGCATCAGCATTTGGTAGACCTAGGTCTAATTTCTCCCCAAGAATTGGGAAAGAAGGCGGACCACTGGGTCAAGACTAGGGTGACCAAGACAACCACTGGGGGTGACCAAAAGAAGGTGGTCACAAAACCTCCCCAGGGGAAAGGTGGTGAGAATCCCCAAGATAAAAAGTCTGAGTCTTCCAAAGGGCCCCAAAAACCTGTTCAGGTGGGTGGGACCCAAACTACTCCCTATGTGCCCCAACCATATAGGGGGAAGAACTTTGATCCCTTAAAGGCCTTTTGTAATACCTGTAAGAAGCAGGGACACCTAACTGTATCTTGCCCCCAAAACAAAGCCCCTAAGGCACCCAGTACAGCCACTCCTGGGGCAGCAAGTATACAAATGGGATCAGAGGTGTACCCTGAGCAAATCTGGGAACACACTGAAGCAAGTTTAGTCTCCTTGGGAGAAGTGGAGTTTGCCACTGTGGCTGTGTGGCCCCCCAACTTGAAGAAATACTTACAGTACCCCTGGGTGAATGGAACTAGGGTAGAAGCTCTGAGGGATACAGGTGCCAGTGTCACTATGGTGAAAGACACACTGGTTTCCCCTGAGCAATACTTGATTGGGAAGTCTTACCCAGTCACCAACGCTGACAGTGTCACCACTAGTCATCCCATGGCCATGGTAACATTAGGCTGGGGGGGGGTTACTGGCCTGAAACAGGTAGTGGTCTCTCCAAAGTTGCCAGCTGCATGTCTGCTTGGAAATGATCTGGAAACCTCAGCCTGGGCTGAGGTTGAGTTAAAGGCCCATGCAGCCATGCTGGGCATCCCTGAATTGGTGTGTGTGCAAACCAGAGCACAGAGCAAGAGGAAGGGTGAAAAAGTAGGTTTGGAGCCTGGAATAATGGCCCAACCAACCAAGAGGAAGGACAAGAAGACTGGGGGACCAGCTTCTATACAGCCCAACACTCAGAACCCCTCTCCCCCTGGAGAGGATGTAGATACCTCTGAGGGAACTGAGTCCATGGAGCTTGACCCTTACCAGGTTGAACTCTTGGGCCCAGGGGGACCCTCTAGGGAAGAGCTGTGCCAGGGTCAGCGAGACTGTCCCACTCTTGAAAGCCTGAGACAACAAGCTGCTTCAGAAGCCAGGGGAGATGTCAGTGGTACCCACAGAGCTTATTGGGAAGAGGGATTACTGTATGCTGAGGCAAGAGACCCCACTCCTGGAGCCACCAGGAGGGTGGTAGTGCCACAGAAGTACAGGGAGTTCCTCCTAACTTTGGCTCATGACATCCCCCTAGCTGGACATCTGGGGCAATCCAAAACTTGGGAAAGGTTAGTGAGTCACTTTTACTGGCCCCAGATGCACCAAAAGGTGAAGGAGTTTGTCAGCTCCTGTGTTACCTGTCAGGCCAGTGGCAAGACAGGTGGCCACCCAAAGGCCCCCCTCATTCCACTACCAGTGGTGGGGGTCCCCTTTGAAAGGGTAGGCGTGGACATTGTGGGTCCACTCGAACCTCCCACAGCCTCAGGGAACAAATTCATTCTAGTAGTAGTGGATCATGCTACTAGGTACCCTGAAGCAATTCCACTTAGGACTACTACAGCTCCTGCAGTAGCCAAGGCCCTCCTGGGTGTCTTCACCAGGGTGGGTTTTCCTAAGGAGGTGGTTTCAGACAGAGGTTCCAACTTCATGTCTGCTTACCTAACACACATGTGGAAAGAGTGTGGAGTGCAGTACAAGTTTACTACACCCTACCACCCACAAACCAATGGCCTTGTTGAGAGGTTCAACAAGACATTGAAAGGTATGATCATGGGACTCCCTGAGAAACTCAAAAGGAGGTGGGATGTCCTATTACCATGCTTGCTTTTCGCCTACAGGGAAGTGCCACAGAAGGGAGTAGGTTTCTCACCCTTTGAACTTCTGTTTGGTCATCCTGTAAGGGGACCACTGTGTCTTGTAAAGGAGGGCTGGGAGAGGCCTCTTCAAGAACCCAAACAGGACATAGTGGACTATGTGCTTGGCCTAAGGTCCAGAATGGCTGAGTATATGGAAAAAGCATCCAAGAACCTTGAGGCCAGCCAGGAGCTCCAGAAGCACTGGTATGACCAAAAAGCTGCACTGGTTGAATTTCAACCAGGGCAACAGGTGTGGGTTTTGGAGCCAGTGGCACCAAGGGCTCTCCAAGACAAATGGAGTGGCCCTTACCCTATCCTAGAGAGAAAGAGTGAGGTCACCTATCTAGTTGACCTGGGCACTAGCAGGACACCCAAAAGGGTCATCCATGTGAACCGCCTTAAACTCTACAATGATAGGGCTGACATCACCATGCTGATGGTGACTGATGAAGAACAGGAAGCAGAGAGTGAGCCACTCCCTGACCTCCTATCCTACAGCCCAAAAGATGGGTCAGTAGATGGTGTGATTTTCTCAGACACCCTCTCTGCCCAACAGCAGACTGACTGCAAGCAAGTCTTGCAACAATATGCTAGCCTCTTTTCCCTGACCCCTGGTCTGACAAGCTGGTGTACCCATGATGTGGACACTGGTGACAGTGCACCTGTCAAGAACAAAATCTATCGACAGTCAGATCAAGTCAAGGAAAGCATCAAAGCTGAGGTCAGCAAGATGCTGGAGTTAGGGGTCATTGAGCCTTCAGAGAGCCCCTGGGCTAGCCCAGTGGTTCTGGTCCCCAAACCTCATCAACAGGGTGAAAAGAGAGAGATGAGGTTCTGTGTGGACTATAGAGGGCTCAACTCTGTCACCAAGACAGATGCTCACCCTATCCCAAGAGCAGATGAACTGATAGACAAATTGGGGGCTGCCAAATTTCTCAGTACCTTTGACTTAACTGCAGGGTACTGGCAGATTGGCATGGCCCCAGGAGCAAAAGAAAAGACAGCATTCTCCACCCCTGATGGGCATTATCAGTTTACTGTGATGCCCTTTGGGTTAAAGAATGCCCCTGCCACCTTCCAGAGGTTGGTGAACCATGTCCTGGCTGGGTTGGAGTCCTTTAGTGCAGCTTATCTTGATGATATTGCTGTCTTTAGCTCCACCTGGCAGGATCACCTGATCCACCTTGGGAAGGTTTTAGAGGCTCTGCAGAGTGCAGGTCTCACTATCAAGGCATCCAAATGCCAGATAGGGCAGGGCACTGTGGTGTACTTGGGCCACCTTGTAGGTGGAGGCCAGGTACAGCCCTTACAACCCAAAATCCAGGCCATCATGGACTGGATAGCTCCAACAACCCAGACCCAAGTCAGGGCATTCCTTGGCTTGACTGGGTACTACAGGAGGTTTGTGAAGGGGTATGGGTCCATTGTGACCCCCCTCACAGAACTCACCTCCAAGAAAATGCCCAAGAAAGTTAACTGGACAGTTAGTTGTCAAAAGGCTTTTGACACCCTAAAAGAAGCAATGTGCTCAGCACCAATTCTAAAAGCTCCAGATTATGCCAAGCAGTTCATAGTGCAGACTGATGCCTCTGAGCTAGGGATAGGAGCGGTCCTATCCCAGACCAATGATGAAGGCCAAGACCAACCTGTTGCTTTTATAAGCAGAAGACTACTCCCTAGAGAGCAGCGTTGGAGTGCCATTGAGAGGGAGGCCTTTGCTGTGGTTTGGTCCCTGAAAAAGCTGAGGCCATACTTGTTTGGCACTCACTTCCTAGTTCAAACTGACCACAGACCTCTCAGATGGCTAATGCAGATGAAAGGGGAAAATCCAAAACTACTGAGGTGGTCCATCTCCCTACAGGGAATGGACTTTGAAGTGGAACACAGACCAGGGACTGCCCATGCCAATGCAGATGGACTTTCCAGGTTCTTCCACTTAGACAATGAAGACTCCATAGGACAAGGTTAGTCTCATCACCTTTCGTTTGGGGGGGGGTTGTGTGAGAAAGTGCCATCTTTCTTGCATGGTATGCCCCCACTTTTTGCTAAATTGCTGAATGTACTTCGATTGAGTGTACCCTGGGTTCCTGCCAATCAGGTGCCCAGGGCCTATGTTCCTTCCTTAAACCACACAAACTCCAAATTGGCAAACCCTAGCCACATGTCAGCCCCTAGTAAATGGTACCCTAGGTACCCAGGGCCTTGTGACCAGGGAAGGCCTCTAAGGGCTGCAGCACTCATTGTGCCACCCTCAGAGGCCCTGTACCCTTACACACACACACTGCCCTTGCAGGCTGAGTGTCTGGGTGCAGGACAAAACAAAGAGTCGACATGGCACACATCACTATGTACCATGCCCATCACCTACACTGCCAAGGCATATGCCAGCCACCCCTCTAGCTGGGTGCATTACGCCTATGGTGTGGGCACAGGAGCAGGAGCCCTGTGCCCCTACAGTACCCGGGTCCATTCCTGGGCACTGTAAGTGCAGTGCTGTCATTAAGGATACATGGTGCTGAGAGCTTGTCAAACACGAGCTCCACAGCACCATACTGGCAACACTGAAGCCTGGGAAGTTTGGTATCAAACTTCTCAGCACATTGAACCCACACTGATGCCAGTGTGGGATTTAATGTACTAAGCACCCCAGAGGGCATCTTAGAAGATGCCCCCTTACAGCTAACTTGCAATCCACGTCTGCTCTGAGGCTGCCCAGGCTGCCACACAGCAGACACGTTGCTGGACCCCTGGGTGGGAGAGCCCCTGCTCTCCCGGGCCTGCAACAATGCACATCCTGGGTGAGGTGAGAAATCTCCTCCCCCAGGATGAGCAAAGGGAAGCTTCAAAGGCATGCCGCCAGTTGGAGTTTCCCCAGGCCACTGCAACCCCCCACTCTGGCGGGAAGCTTGGCCGGAAACCCCATACAAGGACAGGGGATGTGCCAGCCTGCCCACCCCACCCCTCAGGTGGGGGAGGCGAGGTGAAGCACATCTCCGGGCTCTCGCCATCTTGAAGATGGGAGGCCCTACCCTATCAGGATTAGGCTACTGCCCCCCTCCCACAGGAGAGAGGCAGGATAGGGGGTGTACCCACCCCAGGACAAGGACCCATTGGTCCCTGGCCTTCACCTACCTGTAACGCCCCTAAATCTAGTATTTAGGGGCCCCCTGAACCTTCCTTCCCCAGATTCCAGATAGAAAAACGACAAGAAGAGCAAGAAGAACAAAGACCTGCCCTGCAGCTGCTAAAAAGAGAAGAAGACACCAACTGCTTTGGCCCCAGCCCTACCGGCCTGTCGACTCTCGAACCTGCACCAGCGCGGCATCCCACGTGGCCAGCAACCTCACCAACCCCGGAGGACCTGGCTACCCCTTAGCTCTAAGCCCCTGGGACTCCCACGAGTAGAGGCTCTACTCAAGAAACCTACTTGCTATCCCTGGCACCAGCCCGGGACCGCGGACCCAACACACTCTGCACCAGCCAAGCCTGGCCAGTGCCGGAGTGGACAAAGACCCTGAGGACGACCCCACGGCGACTGTGACCCCGAGTCCGGCCCCCAAGGACCCCCCTCGACATCCCGGAAGAAGCCTGCAGCCTCAGAACCAAGTGCCACCCCAGCCGCGATCAACCAGAGGGTAAGATTCCCGACGTCAAAAGGCACCCCTGCACCCGGCGCCCTGCGACCCCCTGTGCCCAATCCCGGGGTACCCACCTAACCTACAACTACCCAACTTACCTCTCGAAGTGGTGGTGGCACCTGAAACATCCTCGTCCCCGAGCCTGCAGCCTCTTTCCAAACCGGAACATTCCCATTGATTTCCATTGAGCGCCCTAAGGCTCAAAAGCACCCTGCACCCAGCCGCCCGAGTGGCCCTGGCAGTGCCCTCTCTACTCTAACCTACTTCCCCACTTGCCCTGAGTAAGTGACCAGGAGCCCAGCTCCCACAGCCGCGTGGCTTGCCAGACAGCAGCCACCAACCAAGGCCCCCCTATCCCTCATAGGATAACATTGGGCCCAACTCTCTCTGCACCCGGCCGTCCTGAAACCGCTGAGGGTGAACCAACTGTGCTTACCTGACACTGGGGGACCCCTGAGTCCATGCCCGGAATTTCAACATTACCAGTCGAGTACTTACCCTTAAACCGCTAACTTCATTTTCCTCATAGGGTAACATTGACTGGCTTTTTCTTCAAAAATCTTCTAAGTGTGAACTTTTCAAAACTGCAAAAATTCACCAAAAATCAGCCAAGTGACAAAAACGAATTTACTCACCTGCTCCTAGGTGAGCTCCCAGTGCTGGATCTTGGTGCCCAGCCCTGACTCTGAAAAGTGTTCACAACTATACTTACTTCTAACTCATTTTTCTCCCATAGGAATCCATTGTCTGCTTTTCTGTGAAATTTCTTCTAAGTGTCTACTTTTGCAAATTTGAAATATTCTTTTAAAATCGTACCATTTCTGCAAACGAAATTACTTACCTGCTTTTGATAGGGACCCCAGTCCTGGGTCTAGGCACCCAGTCCTGGATTACTAAAGTAACGATAAAGTACTCTACCTGCAATTTGAATTTCTTGCCATAGAGATCCATTGAATGTTTTCTGTGAAATATTTTCTAAGTGCTAACTTTTGAAATAGCTAAATATTATCTAAAAATCCTTACA
Organism: Triturus cristatus; assembly: GCF_964204655.1. Taxonomy (NCBI): domain Eukaryota; kingdom Metazoa; phylum Chordata; class Amphibia; order Caudata; family Salamandridae; genus Triturus; species Triturus cristatus. Next base: position 1,103,652,387 of record NC_140591.1, read on the forward strand.
GTTATTAAGTCGACTTTCCTCACTTGATTCTGAATACTGACCCCAGGCTGGTTCTAGGATCCAGACCTGGAATTCCAAAAGTAATCTGAAAAGTAATTTATTACAAATAACCTGAATTTACCATTGAGCTCAATGCATTGTTATGTTTAGGAAATAGGATTGTTTATTGCAACCAACTGTGACTGTTTTACAAATTTATTGCTTGAAACAAAAGTATTTATATTCAACCTCTCATTCTGAGAAAGTATATTTTTATCCCCTTGTGGTTCTAAAAATAAAACAAGCATATATTTTATATATACAAATCATTGGCCTAGAGTTCAGTTATTGAGTGTGTGAAACCATTTGCTGACTGAGTGTGTACAATAAATGCTTTACACTGTCCTCTGGTACTGCCTTACTGCTCGACCAAGCTACCACTTTTGAGAGTAAGGTCATACCTAACTTTGACCTCTATCAGCCTCTGGGGGACTGTGGACTCTGTACACCCTGTACCTATTAGGGAACAGTATATACAGAGCCACTTTCTCACACCGGGTGTGTATTGCTTGGGTATGTATTCTAAGGTAAGGAATCTATCACTAACGTGTCTCTTTCAGATGCACAAATTACTTATTTGTGTAATGATATATCTGTAAGAGACATTAGTTAGTGATAGATTCCTTACCGCCCGCCCATCCTCCCCATTCTGCAAACTGTTCTCTAGGGTTCGGGTCATCCCTTTCAGGGCCCCAGTTCTATTGCACCAGTAGTCGGTCTCTGGCATAGCTCTGCGTTCATGGCGCGGAAAAGTCGTGTACAGAACGGACATCAGTGCGCGTGGGCGCGTCTAAGTAGCTCAGACGTCATCTCGGCGGCTATGAAGCCGCATGACGATGCCTACCGACGTGCAGAGGTACTGCTGACGAAAAACTTTCTGGATACAGTCTGACGCCTGGGGATATTCTAAGGTAAGGAATCTATCACTAACTAATGTCTCTTACAGATATATCGTTACACAAGTAAGTAACTTGTGCTTCAAGTGAGACAGTGGTCTGTCACATGTAGTTTACTTGGTTAATCTTCCTCCCACTCCTGTGATGCTGCATAGTTTAAAAACACAGCAATTTTCTTTGTTGACTGACAGTATCCTCGCTCGGTGAAGTGCAAGTTTACAGAATACAATGTTTCATTTTTTCCAGTTAACTCAATTAAATAGAAAACATGCTCAAGAGGACATATGATGACTTTTTTCATTTAGCGAAAATATAAAACTGCACATTTGACTTAACACACCACCCAACAAAGTGCATGGCATACATTATATACATGAAATGGCCCAATGTATTATGTACAGATAATGAAATTAGACTGTGCTCATTTAAGAACTTTCAAAGGCTGCATTCTCCTCATGCCATGGAGTTACTGAAGTTTTTGTTTCTCTGTAACAAAGATCCTGAACACCAATTTGCTTTATTTAAAGTTGTTTTTGCTAATAATAGTAACATCTAATTTTATTGAGAAGCTTGTCTATAAACATCATGCATTACATACAAATGCAGTATTTAGAGATTCATGATTTACAATACATTTTTCAAGCAAAAGTTAATGTAATTCACCATTGTAATGGCGACCCAAATATAAAAATAAACAACCTTCAGCAACGGAGCGTACTTTACTCTCCTTGAAGAAGGGGTCTAAGATAACTCCTTATTTTATTTAAGAATATCTGGCATAAAGGAAGGAATGAGCTGACTTATTAGGGGTTAAAAAAATAGTCACATGCTAGTATTTCTTCTAGAAGGGAGTTTTTTTTTTTAACCGTAGAGTAGACCATTGGCTTAAACTTTATTCTACAAAGCTTTGGGCAGGGAGAATATAACAAATCAAAGGAAGGTTCAGATTTATTTTTGATTTGACAGGTATACTCCTGAATTGTCTTTCTCTAAATGTAAATTTTACAAACACAAAGTATTAGACAACATATGTGCTGATTTTTCCTTTAAAATCACTTTCTCAATACACTGCATGTCAAGTATACCTTCTCATTATTTATTTAGAAAATTGCATAAACTTTTATTTGCAAATTCCAGTGTTTCTGAGACTTCATTAAGTCCTTAAGACATATTCCAGGTATCGTAGATGTACCACTATTTACCACACCTATAATAAAATGCACTCGTAAATATTGATCAATTTTAAGCATGCGCAGGCCTACTTGTATAGTCTTTACAGAGACTGACCTAGCCATAGAATGCATCTTCAGTATCTTTCCACAAAAACTCTAAAGATATTTTGGGGGTGAGGGGGCATAGCCAGCACCGGAGGAATGGAGAGACTCCTGGGGTGAGTTCTCTGCCTAATTCTCCAAATGGTCACTCATACTACTGCCAAATCCGTTATTGAATGGTGCCTTGATTAGGGGATTTGTGCTGAGGCCAAATATTGAAGGATGACCACTGCAACAGATGTGCTCGGAAACTGCCACTGTCCTTGGATGGACGAATGCACCATTTTGGGGATGGACTGATCATGCTGTGGACTGGGGGTGGTACATGGCACATAAACCAAATCTCATGTAGTTCCTCTCATTAAGAGTAGAAGCAAATCTCATCGTACTGCACAATGATGCGATCATAACTGATGGCCTATTCGATCCTAAGCCTGAAGAGCTTATTTCTGTAGAGAGAGCATACAAGTCAAAAGGCCAGGAGAAGAGCAGAGAGATTGAGGCTGAAGAGTCCTATTGTTGCGGTGGGCTAGGCGGAGGGACTCCCTGGTTTACAGGTAAGTTAGGACACTGTAATAAACTGCTGAAAATCTTCAGACTTACTGGTAGAGTAGGCCCATGGGAGTTCCTCAGAGGTATTGGTTAATAGGAGGCCAGGCTAAGTGGAGATTCAGCATCTGTTGGTGCTGCTGATGTTCCTGTACAGTGATGCAAAGTTGAGGTACACTGGCTAAGAATACCCTTAGGAAGAACTATAAGGGATATTGTTGACTGAGAGGTATGATAATCCTCATGGAGAAGGCTGACTTTGAGAAATCACAGAAGGATCTCTGCTCTTGTTTGAACAAGAATGTCCCAAGTAAGACACTGAGGAGGGGACACAGGCAGAGGATGCTTCCATGAAAACAATCACAGTTGGGACCAGGAGGGTGGAAGCCCCAATTTTACAAAAGATAATCTTTCACAGTGTATGTTCGAGCTGCAATATAAGCTGTGCATAAAGTTTGCTTAGCAACAAAAAGCAGCTAATTTGGAAATGAAACAGCCTTCAGCCACACTTACACTTAAAGATGCTTCTACCTCAGTGAGGCCAGCTCTGATGAAGTTTAGGAGCTCAGTCAACTGTGAATACCTTAAAGACGGTTCCAGACAGGAGAACATAATAATCAAAGGGGCTAAGGAGATAGATGATATTGTTTTCATGAGCATTATTAGTTGGGTTGGGCGCCAAGGTAGCGAACTATGAGTCCTTGATTTTGGCACTGAGTGGCAGTTTAGTTTTGTTTATATGTTAATGTTGGGGGTCTAGGGGAGCCTCAGATCCCTGAAGCCTATATTGTTTGAATGGCTTGATTTGGTTTGTTGTGGGATATGGAGTGCCAGGTGGGAGGCGATGATGAGGAATATCACTCTCTATGGTCAGGTTTCTTATTTGGAACATGAGGGGTCTGAATTCTCTCTAACATGCCATTCTTTCAGAAGCCCAGGATGCTTTGCATGGAGGAAACACGCTTCTTGGGAAAAGATATCTGATAGAGACTACTAGCCGCAGATTCCTTCACGTAGAATTATCCCCAGGCGTGGGACTGGATCCAGAAACTTTTTGCCACAGCATCCCTGCGTGTCAGGGGGCGGGGTGACACCACGCGACTCCGCCTAGGCGTCGTCCGCGTACGTGACATCAACGAGGTCACATAAGCCCCACCCCAGCACCTATGTCATTTTTTTCCTTTTCGGCGTGCAACGCGGATCCTGTCTTGCTACGGGCCTATTTTGGGCCCCTTTTTTCTTCATCATCTTCTCTTGGTGGAACAGTGTGCGAATACCTTCGGGCTTCAAAGCTTGCACGTCGTGTGGGCGTCTTATGTCGGCGACGGACCCTCATCGCATTTGTATGTGGTGTTTGGGGGAGGATCACGGCACCACGGATTGTGAGGCATGCCAACAGTTGAAGCCGAAGTCGCGGTGGGAGCGCCGCATGAAACGTCTCTCGGCGCGACTCTCCAGGTCGACGACCTTACCTCGATCGGCAGACGGCTTCAGATACGGCCGTGGTCGTCATCGCCCTTCCCTGATGTCACGAGAGCGACGCTCACTGGTGGGTAAGTGTCGCAGTGTGTCCCCGGGGGCCGGGTTTCTGCCTGCCGGAGGCGTGGACTCTCCGCGGGTGATGCGACCCGCGTGTCCTCCTACCCACCGTTTGCCGGTGATGGAGCATCGAGAGTCCAGATAGAGACATACGCGGCGGCTTTGCAGGCATCGCTGGCGTCTTCTCCTCCTCCTTCCCCTCCTGGGGCGTCAGCGGTTCCCTTGCCTTGCGCGGCGCCTTCTGTGGCGCCGCCGGTGGCTCCGGCCCCGGCTGGGTCGGATCCAGGCTTGGAGGATGGGGTGCTGTTGGGGTGCGGCTCCTCTGGGGTCCCTCCTTCACACTACGGCGTCTCTGCCTCGCCGCAAACTCCAGCGGGAGTCTCTGTGGTGTCGCGTGAGGTCGCCGGGGCTCGGGTCGCATCCCCGAGCCCCTCTCTGTCCCTTGACAAGGTGTCTAAGGCCGAGGTGACCCCGCTACGGCGACGGCAGCGGCTGGACCGGGCGGAGCCACAGGAGTCGGCGGACGTCCCGCTTTGGGTCGAGGTTGAGCGCGAACCCCTCGCCCTCCTCCGGAATTTTCTCGTCCCTCCACGCAGGCGGCTGCCGAGTCGGAGGGCGAGTCGGCCCTAGCGGCACCGCATGACTCGCCGGACCACCTCTGTCGTATACTGGGCCGAGGCTGGCGGAGGGCTTCGTGTCACTCCCCTGGTCCTTCTTGTCCCTCCATGCAAGCGGCTGCTTCGGCGGAGGTCGAGTCTGCGCCATTCAGCCGCTGCCCCCTGTCCACTGCGACTCCGGCCCCGCTCCGGTCCCAGGCGCAGTGTGACTTCGAGGAGTCCTATCAATATGCAGGAGCTCCCTCTCCTCCGGAGGCTGCCTGCATATTGGTGTCGTCCACCTCGGAGACTGGCCGCCGAGTGGTGTCTTTTTCACCAGCATCATCAAATGGAGGATCCCCGCCGTTTCTGAGGCCGCGGTGTTCGTCGGAGGAGCGGCAGGTCCCCCATTCCTTGGCTCCTCCTACCTTCCAGGTCTGGCCCCTGCCCGTTCCGCTTGGCTTGGGGGACGGCCGCCTTAGTCTGCAGCCGTCGCCCATAGAGGAGCTGCTGCTTTGGGGACAGCCGCCTTAGTCTGCAGCCGTCGCCCACGGAGGAGCTGCCTTTCACCGCCGTGGGGCCCTACAGAGGCGGGTGCGGCCTTTGCTCACACTGTGTCCACGGCTGTGGATATTCTGCGCATGGGTGACCCGATTTCCGACGGATCATCTCTTGGAGGTTCTCCACCAGGGCTCTGGTGGGAGGGAGATCTTGCTTCCCATTGAGGGTTTGCTCCTTTCGTCCCTGACGGGGGCTTGGGGGCGTCCTGCCTCAGGTGATCCGGTGCCTCAGCACCTTCTACACCGGCACCTTCCGGCGCCGCGTGACCCTGCGTGTCTTTCCCTCCACCCCCCTGCCGCCAGTCCTCTTTTGCGGACTGCTTTTCCCTCCCTGCCGCCGGTGTTGACTCCGCCCTCCCGGGAGGCCCGCTGGAGGCGTGGACTCTCCGCGGGTGATGCGGCCCGCGTGTCCTCCTACCCACCGTTTGCCGGTGATGGAGCATCGAGAGTCCAGATAGAGACATACGCGGCGGCTTTGCAGGCATCGCTGGCGTCTTCTCCTCCTCCTTCCCCTCCTGGGGCATCAGCGGTTCCCTTGCCTTGGGTGGCGCCGCCAGTGGCTCTGGCCCCGACTGGGTCGGATCCAGGCTTGGAGGATGTGGTGCTGTTGGGGTGCGGCTCCTCTGGGGTCCCTCCTTCACACTACGGCATCTCTGCCTCGCCGCAATCTCCCGCGGGAGTCTCTGTGGTGTCGCTTGAGGTCGCCGGGGCTCGGGTCGCATCCCCGAGCCCCTCTCGGTCCCTTGACAAGGTGGCTAAGGCCGAGGTGACGCCGCTACGGCGCCGGCAGCTGCTGGACCGGGCGGAGCCACAGGAGTCGGTGGACGTCCCGCTTTGGGTCGAGGTTGAGCGCGAACCCCTCGCCCTCCTCCGGAATTTTCTCGTCCCTCCACGCAGGCGGCTGCCTCGTCTGAGGGCGAGTCGGCCCTAGTGGCACCGCATGACTCGCCGGTCCACCTCTGTCGTATACTGGGCCGAGGCTGGCTTAGGGCTTCGTGTCACTCCCCTGGTCCCTCTTGTCCCTCCATGCAAGCCTCAGCAGAGGTCGAGTCGGTGCCATTCAGCCGCTGCCCCTGTCCACTGCGACTCCGGCCCCGCTCCGGTCCCCGGCGCAGTGTGACTTCGAGGAGTCCTATCAATATGCAGGCGCTCCCTCTCCTCCGGAGGCTGCCTGCATATTGGTGTCGTCCACCCCGGAGACTGGCCGCAGAGTGGTGTCTTTTTCACCGGCATCGTCAAAGGGTGGCTCCCCGCCGTTTCTGAGGCCGCAGTGTTCGCCGGAGGAGCGGCAGGTCCCCCATTCCTCGGCTCCTCCTACCTTCCAGGTCTGGTCCCTGCCCGTTCCGCTTGGCTTGGGGGACGGCCGCCTTAGTCTGCAGCCGTCGCCCACGGAGGAGCTGCCTTTCACCGCCGTGGGGCCCTACAGAGGCGGGTGCGGCCTTTGCTCACACTGTGTCCACGGCTGTGGATATTCTGCACATGGGTGACCCGATTTCCGACGGATCATCTCTTGGAGGTTCTCCACCAGGGCTCTGGTGGGAGGGAGATCTTGCTTCCCATTGAGGGTTTGCTCCTTTCGTCCCTGACGGGGGCTTGGGAGCGTCCTGCCTCAGCACCTTCTACACCGGCAGCCTCCGGCGCCGTGTGACCCTGCGTGTCTTTCCCTCCACCCCTCTGCCGCCAGTCCTCTTTTGCGGACTGCTTTTCCCTCCCTGCCGCCTGTGTTGACTCCGCCCTCCCGGGAGGCCCGCTGGCTGGACTCTTGGGGGCGCAACATGTTTGCCTCGACCAGCGCGGCCCTGCGGGCCCTGAACACCTTGTGTGTCCTGGCTAGGGCCTCCTCTTGTTTGTGGGACTCGGTTGAATCTTTGGGGTCCGCAGCTTCTCAGGAGACTGTTCAGGCGGACTTACGGTGTCGTGCGTTGGATGGCCAGGAGCTAGCGGCGTTTATCCGTCACTCCGCTCTGGACATCTCGGAGGTGCTGGGCCGGGCCATGGCTTCCTCCGTCGCTCTCCGTCGCCATGCTTGGCTTCGGGATGGCGTCTTCCCCGAAAATATTCGGGAACGGCTCATTGATCTCCCGTTTGATGGTAGCCTATTGATCCATGCCCCAGCTGACTTCGCCATCCAAAGGTTCCTGGCAGGGCTCCGTCCTCCTCCTCCCCTTTATACTCCTCCTCCTTCTTCTCCTCAGTGATTGAGGAGTTGAGCTGGTTCTGGTCCTTCTTGGGACGGTCGCTCTTGCGGTGGAGTGTGTTTTGTGGCCATTGAGTCCTCCTTGTGTTGACTTTGGCAATGTTGGCTGCTGGACGGCCCTTGTTCACTGTGTTTCTTGATAGAACTGTTATGCAGACTTGGCCCAGAGATTAGGCCTTCTGTTTTTCTTTGGGCTGATTGTCAAGCCGTTTGCAGGGTGTTTTCCCTGTGGCTCTTTTGTTTTTCCTCTGTTGCGGAAGTTCTTCCAAAGAGGGTTCCCACCTTATGTGGGGTAGTGGTAGGTGTTATACAGCTTGCGCTCTGCTGGGGAGTTCTGGTGGCCCTTTGGTGCATGTTCTCCGTGGCGTTTCTGTATGTTGCTTTGCTTCTTGAGGGTGTGTGCGCGGCCCCTCGTGGGGGTGTGTCCGGCCCATTCCTCTTCTCCCTGCTTGGGATAATTCTGTGCCCTCCCTTGTCAGGTGTTGCCCACTCGGTCTTCCTGGGGCCCTGGGCTGTTTTTTCTGTTCTGGCGGCTTGGCTGTTAGCGCCGCTCTGGTTGGCCCGTTGCCTTCCATCTGGTGTGGCTTTGCCTTCTTTTCCCTCGTTTCCTTGGGCCCTCTGGGCTCTCCCCCTGGCTTTGGAGGGAAGCTTATTGCCTTGAAGGGGTTTGGGGTACTTCGGTCTCTCTGGCCTGGCCCTTGGTTCCTCTATCGTGAGTGTGCGCCCCCCCTTTTTTTTCTTCTTCCCTCATCCCTCTGGGGTGAGTGGTGTTCTGCTTGTGGGGGCTCCTCTTGCCTGGGAGGGGCCAGGTTATTGCCCGGTCCGCAGGTTTGGTCCCCTGTGTGACCCTCTGTCCTGTTATGGCTGGGGGGATTCTTTTGCAGACCCTCTTTCCCTGTGGGTATTGCTTGGGTATCTATTCTATGTGAAGGAATTTGTGGCTAGTAGTCTCTATCAGATGTACGAGTTACTTACCTTTGGTAACGATGTATCTGGTAGAGACGATTCTAGCCGCAGATTTCTTCACGGCCCGCCCTTCCTCCCTGTTCTGCGAGGACCCGTGGATTGGTATCTGCACAGTCGGAGGAAGTGGTCTGGAGATCTGAGGTTCTTCTCAACAGTTATGCGTGTTCCTATTCACAGCTCCTATTGGCACTTTCGGTGCCTCTGCGGCCACTCCCTTCGGATGTTACTTTTTTACTGGCTGTCACCCTACTTTGTCTCCTGTGCCTGCGGGACAGCTCCTCTGATGCAGGTTGCCCCAGGTGCTGCACCGTGCTTCTCTGTATATCGTGGGTGAGTTCTCACCTCGACCTTCAAGCTCCCTGGTTGGGCAGTTCCATGCTCATTTTAGCTTTTGCCGTGGCAGTCTGCTCTGTACATGTTTTAGTTGTGGTCTGCTTCAGAGTGATACTTTTAGCCCCTGTCACACCTTTTGGTGACTAGGTGTGCATTTGACGTGTCTTTGTTCCTGCCTGCTCTTCTAAAATGTTGCTCAGTTCCTGCCTCTGCCCTTCGCTTCCTGGCTGTGGCCTCTCTGGCCTCCTTTGCGTGGGCTAGCCTGGTAGGCTCTGGTTACATTTCTTCTTATTATCCTCTAGCTTTCGTTGGTGTCCACTTAATGCACCATTGAGCTGGGAGTAGTCCTCCTCCCTTCTCCCTTCTAAGTTCTGGACTCTCTTCTGGAATATGGCTAGTGCTGTTTATACATCTCATACTCTTACGGGTATGATGTCTCACTATTCTGGCAGTTTGGGAAGTCTTGTCTTTTGCTCTTTCGAGCCACTTGGGTTGCTGTCTGGCTGTTCCGCCACAGCCTTCCCCATGGTCCGTCACTCTGTTGCCGGCTCAGTGCTTCGGGCACTTTCTGTTGTTCTGTCGCAGACCCCCCTCCCCCTGGGGGTATGGCTGTGGTATCTATTCGAAGTTAAGGAATCTGCGGCTAGATGTCTCCATCAGATGTACGAGTTACTTACCTTCGGTAATGATGTATCTGGTAGGGACGTTGTCTAGCCGCAGATTCTCTAACGCCCACCCATCCTCCCCGTTCTGCGAGGACCTTGCTAGGTGGATTTCTCTATTTTACCTCCTTTCAGTTGCCATTGGTTTTCTTTCAGGGTACTCACATTGTTGTGCCCTCTATAAGACTTGCCATATGCGGCTGCTTCCCTCCAGGTGGCTGCTTTCCTGTAAAACGGTGCCTTTTCATTCACCTTCATCAGGAGATTCTTCTTCTTCTCCTGTTGCTTCCCTCCCTCCCACCTTCTCCATTGAGTCAGGACTCTTGCCTCCTCTATTGTCGCCTTCTTTGGGGATCTGCTGAGCTATGTTTCGGCCTTCCCTTGCTATAGGGGAATACCATTCTTTTCATACCTTCTTGCAGTAAACAGTTGTTCTTCCTGTGTCCCGTCCTTGTTGGTCGGCACAGTTCTACATGGTAATAACAATCTATCTTGCCTATTGCGATATTCTTCCCTTGTTACTCAGCCTTTGGAGAGGGTCCATGCTTCGCTTTGCGGGGTTCTTTCTCAGAGCTTTGCTCTGCCTTTACTTCTTCTCGTATATGTAGACAGTGTCTGATACTGTCTTTTATGATCGTGTTTTGCACCATCCGCCTTCTTTCTTTTATGGATTTTTCATCCTTCGCACACTGTTCCCATACTTTAACAGTTTTGTTGGTGGCTCCGCGTTGTGCCGAAGAAAACTGACGTCAGTGCGCCGGTAAGGACTTATATGACCTCACTGACGTCCCGTCCGTGGACGACGTCAGGGCGGGGTCGTGTGGCGCCGTTCCCCAGCGCAAAGAGGTGGTGCCGCTGCAAAAAGTTTTCCGGATCCAGTCTGACGCCTGGGGATGTTCTAAGTTAAGGAATCTGCGGCTAAACAACGTCTCTACCAGATACATTGTTACCGAAGGTAAGTAACTCGTATAATTAGAAGCTTTATGAAAGTAAATGGGTGGTATAGCTCTACCATTTTTCAATAATCATGAATACATACAAGTATATAAAACACATGATAAAAGGTGCGTACTTCTACGATGTCTTCTCAACTAGATGTACCTAAATGTACTTAGCGTCTATGTAGGTGTTATGCCAAGAATCCCTCTAGCATCTAGTCAACCCCATTTACCTGAAATAAGAGAATGTGGGACCCCGTCCTGGTCTCGAGTTGGACACCCCGCAAGCTATGTTAGACCACTGCGAGGTGGAGCGTCTGCATGTAGGAACCTCAGCGTCTCTGGTGAGTGTGTCAGCCGGAAGTCTCGGTCTCTTCTCCCTTTCCAAGCAAGATGTGATGTATACATCCCAAAGGTTTCCCAAGGGGTCCTACCTTGCTGTGTTACTGTGTCTGCCTAAAGCAGAGGTCTTCAAACATTTGGATACCGAGACCCCCCTGTCAACATTTTGAGGCGTAAGGACCTCCTCCTGACAAAAATGTCTAAACCTGTTGACTAAATTGCGTGGGATGAAAATGTAAATGAGGTTATGTGATGCCGCGTATTTTGGGATAGCATTGCTTCATCATTTTGATATTTGTTACACACAGTAACACTGAGGAAAGATTTCACCCAATCAGTACCCATTTATAACAAAAATACAGCAATTATCATCAGAAAGATTTCAAGTCAACCTTTGTGAAGGGCCTTCCACTGTGCAGCAATACGTGCTGCCACATTAGAAGCTCACCTGGCCCTGACCGGAAGAAGCAGGGGTCCCTTAAAACCCTGGCGGTTTTGTGTAGAGTTAAGCCGTTTACCCATGCAGCTTTCCTCTCACCCCCTCCCTTCCATCCCTCTCTCCTCTCCTAACCCCGGATCCCTCTCTCACTTTGCAGGTCATTTTCTTTCACCCCTTTTTACAACTTCTGAACTCTCCCCATTCAACCTCTCACTTCACCTTTAATCACCTCTTGCCATTCTGTCCTTTCACTGCCCTCATCTCTAACAGTCTCTCACATTTATCTCATGGCCTCTCTGGCCCTGTCACCTCCCGTGCCCTTCAGCACTTCTCATTCACCTTGTCTCTTCATTCAAATTTTTGTCTATTTGTATCTTACACCTCTCCAGTCCCCCCCATTCCTCTTTCACATCTCCCCTTTATTCTAACAGAAGCCCTCACCTTTGGATCACACTCACTTCTTGCGTGTCCACACTTCTCTTCGGCAATTCACATTTCTCCTCATCCCTGACCTCTTCAATCAAATTCTCTCACTCCCTTGCTGTCCTCTCTCATTTTGGGTGTGGATGCAAGTTCAGAATGGGATGAATGAATGTATGATTACTGATGGGCTTGTTTGAGTGAGTTGCATATTGAGTAGTGAGGGGGACAGGTGAGTGAAGTGTCACATGAGTGCAGGATGAGTAGTGTACTCGTGTGACTGCAGGTTGAGGTATAGTGTGAGCAGGACAAGTGCATTTTGAGTGCAGAGTGATCACTGTGAGTGCAAGGTGAGCGTGACAATAAAGGGCGAGAATGAGGAATGAGTTGTCTGAATGCAGGGTGCATTCCCAGACCCATGAAGTAACTCAGCATGTTATTGACGGGGCGTAGACTTTAAGATCTAAGTTAAACTATTGCGGCATTAATCGGGGATCGAGGGTGAAGGAAATAAATAATGTGCTGATCCTGCAACAAACTTCCAGTCCTATGGTTAGGGTTACCAGCAGATTATTTTGATGGCCCAGTCAGTACAAAAAAAAGCAGTCACCTAAAGCGGTATTTTCAGCGCTTATCTGTGCATACTTCCCAGGGCCGGCTTTAGTGCTGGTGGTGCCCTGTGCGACAATGTTTGTTGGTGCCCCCCCAATGACCACCCCCACCACGGATTCTCTCACTAGCACCCTTTAACAGTGACCAAGTCTCCATAACCCCACACTCTCAGATGCATTGAATTAGTTATATAGTGCCACTCATACCAGTGTAGGGTGTCCGAGCACTTTGCATCACACACACATTACACAGAGACAATCAATCATAAGTGTGTAAATCAGTGTATAGGAAATGTTACATAAGCCAAAGGACTAAAAGTATAGGAGTCACATGTCATCCATACTGGTAGGCAGTATAGTTCAAGAGTGCTTGGTGTGGAGAAGCACAAACTCAGAGTCGAAAAAGAAACAGCATAGTTGGGAGTTTCCTTTAATAATAAGAATTGATTTCTAGCCAAATTAACCCTTTTTGCAACATTAATCAATGGTCTAATAAGGTATTCTTTGTAGTGTGCATGCTGTTCTAGGATGAAAGTTAATAGCTCACTATTCTATATTAGGACTTTAAGTTATAAATTGCAAGTAACAAAAGGATGTCTCTTTTGAAAGCAGTAACCTGCTGATCTCTTCACATCATACGCACTCTGTAATCTACTTGGTACATGTTCTTTGCAGCAGGCATATTAACCCTCTGCACTAACTTCACCTAAGTCAAAACCTCAACTATACAAAATTCTGATCTCTCTCCAGGAAGATAATTAATCACACGAGTTATCTTGACATTTATGTGAGGCCTGGTAATTGCCGGGGAAAGAAACGCTGCAGCAGGTGCTTCAAAAGCACAATAAACTTTCACACACGGCGCCCCCAGGAAGCCAACTTTGTATTCCTTTCCATGAAATGCATTCTCACACTACGGCAGTGAATGTAAAATCCAAATGTAAGGAATAGGCACAGTGGGGACCCAGGGGGTACTGGAACCAGCAAAAAAACCTAAGCCTCTGTAACCAGTTTACAAAGGCATGTTAAAATGCAAATGGTCTTTAAAGACCTGTGAAAAAACACGGGGGTGCCGGAGATAGGAATCCAGACACTGCCCAGCTGAGCCCCCAGCAGCTCAAGTTTCACTGCAGCAGCCCGGGCTGAGACACAGGACGGGGGAAGTGGGGGGGGGGGGGGGGGGGGGGTGGGTTGAAGCCCTTGGGCCTGGGCAAAAGTGTGACTGGGAAGGCGCGGCCCCCTTTGCATCACTCCACGGCCCCCCTGGGGGTCGCGCCCCACAGTTTGAACACCCCTGGTCTAAAGGATGACGTCGGGCCTTAACTTTATACATAGATATTATACAGGAGATGCTCAGTCCTGCTGTGCTTCCAAGAAGCCTCATGCATAATGTATTTGATTCGAACTAAGGAAAAACCTGTGTTCTGAATGCAGTGTTTTATCTAGGTAAAAGGTCAGTCCCTATGAACCGTTATGTATGTAATTTAGGGAAGGATATAGGTGCAAGGTTGCAATGTTACCTGCGCATATATAGGGTACCTATATGGAATATAACAGACCTGCAAGCCATTCCGGCTGCGACTGCACGTAGCCTTGTGCTTCGTTGATTCTTTTGGGGTTTTCTTTAAAATCCATGTCTGGTATTAACATATCATTTGATATCTCTTTTTTATTAATAGTTCAAAGAATATTTTCTCTTTTTGGCACACTGTTTCCACAACCAGTTTCTATGGTGCCTCTGCGTTCTGGCGCAAAAGGTTTCACAAAAGAAACTGATGTCCGCACGCCGGAGGGGACTTGTATGGCTCCACTGACATCATGAACAGAGTTGACGTAATCGCGGAGCCATATGGTGCCGTCCCCTGGCACGCAGAGGTACTGCTCAAAACTTGTTTTTTAATCTCTTTGCTTCACAGACTATTGTCTTATCTAGTCTTCCTCTTACAAGTAGAATTAACTAGTGCCTTTCTGGTGTCAAGGTTAAATAACTGTATCTGAAAGAGACACGTTAGTGATAGATTCCTTATCTTCCCCAGGCGTCAGACTGGATCCGGAAAGTTTTCGTCAGCAGTACCCCTGCACGTCAGAAGGTGGCGTTGTGCGGCTCCGCGTCCGTCGCTGGCGTCGTAAGCGTCGAGATTACGTCACAGAGACTACTTAAGCGCCACCCATGCGCGCTGACGTCAGTTCTTTCTTTTTCCGCGCCAGCAAGTGCAGATCCGGTTGGAGCACGTACCCTAGTCACTTTTTGACAAAACTTTTGTATTCCATTTTTGAGTCTTTGACTCCTAGTGCCACGTAGGGATGCCTGGATTTAAATCCTGCTGGGACTGTCACCGTACGATGTCAGTGGGCGACCTCCATGGCGTCTCTACTGTCTGGAGCGCGACCATGTCTCCCGATCATGGTCCGACTGTCTGGCCATGGCTCTTACAGCCTTGCAGGAGCGGTCCCGTAAGCTACTGGAGGCCCGCGCTCTTCGAGGTTCAGGGGTCGCTCGAGAAATCGCTCGCGGAGCCATCGTCATCGCTCCCCAGGGTCGAAGTCTTCACACTCGGATTAGGGTAAGAGACGTCGTAAGAAGTAGTCGAAGAAGCGTTTCCGCTCTCCGACGTCCCATCGTCGGTCTCCGGACGCAGAAGAGTGGGCCGGGGGTTCCAGCTCCACGGCTCCTTTGGAGCCTGTGAGTCCCGCGGCCTACCACCATATCCGGCTCCGTCGGCAACTCCTGCCCAGGTGTGAGATTTTCTTGCAGCCATGGACCGCCTCTTCAGGCCTCTGGCTCATGCCAGCGTGCCTTCGGGCCCCACTGTCCCAGTTGAGGGCCCTCCCTTGCCTCTGGCTCTGCTGCCGGTGCCGCCGGCGGCTCTGACCCCGGCGCTGCAGGGACCTCCGCCAGCAGCTCCGGCGCCGCCGACTGCGCCGATCCCGGTGTCGCAGTGAGTTCTGTTTGTTCCACCACCGCCCTTGCCCGGGTTCCCGGACAATTTTGCTCCTGGTTGGGGCCCTAATTGGGACACGGAGCCAGACCGGTGCCCTTCCCGGCGCCGTTCGACCATTTGTATTCCCCTGCCCCTTCGCCCCCCCACACACACACAGCCTGGACAGTGGAAGAAGGGGATGGCTGGGAGGGGTCTGAGGGACCCTCTCGCACGGCAGTGCGGCTCCCAACGGGAATGGACGGAAGAGCTAGAAGATGCCGGTGGCCTTGACCTCGCCTCTGACCCTGGTTTTCTTTCCTGCTGTGGCTATAGAGGAGGGTGCTACATACACTGTGGTGCTCCGTAGAGCAGCTGGGGCCCTTGACCTGCCTACAGTGACCCTCAAGACTGACAGGCTCTTCGGAGCCCCTGCTTCCGTTCAATGAGGGATTATCTAACGTCTTGATGGGCACCTGGTCTAGACCGACCATGGGGGTTCCCGTGGATAAGAATGTGGCCCGGCGCCATTGCCCGGCCCGGGTGTCCCTGCTTTTCTGTCCACCCACCCAACCCTGGAGAGCCTGGTCCTCCAGGCCTCCACTTCGCCAAGTCCCATTCTTTTCGGCTACGCCAGATAGGAATCCAAAAAACACTTCGGCAAAAACTGTTTGCATCTGCCAGCTTAAGGATGCGGTTGGTGACCACCGCATGCATCTTGGGCCGCTATTCCCATGCTGTGTGGGACACGGTTGTGCAGGTGCTGCCTCAGTGTCCGGGGGAGGCTCGGACAATGCTATCCCAAGCTGTCGCTGAGGGGAAAGATGCAGCAAAGTTCGCCATTAGGTGTGGACTAGACACCGCGGGCTCACTGGATAAGGCGATTTCCCCAACGGTTGCCCTCCGTCGTCACGCCTGGTTGCGGTCCACTGGTTTTTCAGGGGATGTACAAGTTCCCTTATGGACGTGCACTTTGATGGTACTCGCCTGTTTGACGATAAGACAGATAGTGCGCTGGAGCGTTTTGAGGAAGGGGCTCCTCCCTCCCCTTCGAGACTGCCCCTCCAGCCATGCCACCTCAGTCCCACAGCATGTCTGGGGACCCTTTTTGCCTTCTCCAGCAGGGAGTCACGTCCGTCCTGGCCAAGGGGGCCATCTAGCGCGTTCCTTGGCCAGAAGTAGGACGTGGTTGTTATTCCCACTACTTTCTGGTCCCCAAGAAGGAAAAAGGGGGCCTACGTCCCATTCTTGACCTCAGGAACGTCAATTGCTTCCCCCCGAAGGAGCAGTTCAACCTGTTGACTCTGGATCAGGTCTTGGCTGCCCTCGACCCTGGGGACTGGATAGTAGCGTTGCGCTTGCAGGACGCATATTTTCATATCCCCGTCCTGCTGGCCCACCGGCATTACCTGCGGTTCACGGTAGGCCTAGAGCACTTTCAGTTTGCCGTGCTCCCCTTGGCCTTACCAGTGCCCCTCGGGTGTTCGCGGAAGGGATGGCAGTGGTAGCAGCTCATCTGTGCAGATCAGGGGTTCCAGTCTTCCCCTATCTCGACGACTGGTTGTTGAAGGCGGGTTCGCCCCAGGCAGTCGTCTCCCACCTCCAGACTACGGGCAACCTCTTGCATTTTCTGGGTTCTCCATCATCGTGCCGAAGTCGCACCTGAGTCCCTCTCAGAAGCACCCTTTCATCTGAGTGGTTCTGAGTTCGACGCAGTTTCGGATTTATCCTCCCACGCAGCGAGTCCGGGATATTCAGGCTATGATTCCAATCTTTCGGCCTCTATCCTGGGTTTCAGTCAGGATGACCCTCCGGCTCCTGGGCCTAATGGCCTCCCGCATCCTGCTAGTGCACCAGGTGGCATATGCGGGATCTGCAGTGGGTCCTGAAGTTCTAGTGGGCACAGCATCGGGGGGAACCTGGCCGATCGCGTCCAGATCTTGGTGGGCGCTGCACGACAATTGCAGTGGTGGCTCACGCATCGCGATTGGGTCAATGGCAGATTCTTCTCCCTTCCTCATCCGGAGCACACAGTGATAAGGAATACATGCCTGCTGGGATGGAGTGGCCACATGGATGAGGCGGAGATCAGGGGCTTCTGGTCTCTGGCGGAGTACCGGCTCCATATTAACCTTTTGGAGCATCGGGCGATCCGACTAGCACTGAAAGTATTCCTTCCCTCTGTCTGGGGACGTGTGGTGCAGGTGTTCACGGACAACACCACCGCCATGTGGTATTGCAGCAAATAGGGCGGGGTGGGGTCGTGGACCCTTTGTCTGGAGGCTCTCCGCCTCTGGACATGGCTGGTACATCAAGACATTCCCTTGGTCGTTCACCACCTGGCTGGTTCTCTGAACGCCAGAGCGGACGACCCCAGCTGCCGGTGCATGATGGATCACGAATGCCGTCTTCACTCGGAGGTGGCGCAAGGTCTCTTTCTGCAGTGGGGAGAGATTTGGTTAGATCTATTCGCCAGCGAAGAGAATGTGCAATGTCCTCAATTCTGTGCGTTGGAATTTCCAAGGTGGCACTCGATCAGCGATGCTTTTCGTCACGAGTGGAGCTGCGGTTTGTTGTACGCCTTTCCGCCTATACCACTTCTGCCCAGAGTGCTGAAGAATTTTTGGCGTGACCGGGCCCAAGTCATCCTTGTGGCTCCGGATTGGGCACGAAGATACTGGTATCCCGAGCGACTCAGCATGGCGATCGCTCCCCCGATCCGACTGCCTCTTCGGGAGGATCTTCTGTCGCAGCAGCAGGGGACGGTCCTCCACCCGAACCTGTCCAGCCTCCACCTACATGCGTGGAGATTGAGCGGCGACAGTTGACAGCTTTCGACCTTCCTCTCGAAGTCTGTGATGTCCTTCTGGCAGCCAGGCGTCCCTCCACTAAGACGGTATACGCTTGCCGGTGGAACAAATTTGTGGCATGATGCACAGCAAAGGCTGTGGATCCCCTTGCTGCCCCTCTTCCGAGGTCCTTTTGTTACTTCTCTCTTTGGCCCAGCAGGACTCTGCTCTGGGCACTGTCAAAGGTTATCTCTCAGCCATTTCCGCCTTTCTACGGCTTCCAGATCAGCCTTCTCTTTTTAAGTCCCCAATTGTTAATCGCTTCCTGAAAGGCATTATACACGCATTTCCTCCGTGCCCTTCATAATGCCTCAATGGGACTTAAATCTGGTCTTGACTAATCTGATGTGTGCTCCCTTTGAGCCACTTCATGACTGTCCTTTACGTCTTCTCACTCTGAAGACGGCTTTCCTGGTAGCTATCACCTCTGCCAGAAGAGTGAGTGAGCTCCAGGCTCTTTCTTCCAAACCTCCTTTTCTCTCTGCTCATCCTTCAGAAGAAGAAGAGAGGCTCCATCGTCTTGACCCAAAACGTGCGCTCTCATTCTATCTGAAGCGCACACAACAGTTCCGTGTGGATGACCAACTTTTTGTTCGCTACGTGGGCGCCAAAAAAGGTCGGACCGTGCACAAACGGACCCTCTCTCGGTGGGTCGTTCTCTACATCGAAGCCTGTTACTCGTTGGCTAGAAGGAGCCTCCTGTGGGGCTGCGTGCCCATTCTACCAGGGCAACGGCAGCCACTACTGCTTTGGGGCACGGCGTTCCCTTGCAGGACATCTGTCAGCCAGCTACGTGGGCCTCGCTGCACACTTTTTCCAAGCACTACTGCCTAGACAGCCAAGTCCGGAGAGACGGTTTCTTTGGCCATTCCGTCCGGGACTTTCTGGTGTGATTTTGGTTCGCAGACCCACCTCTGGGGTAGGTATTGCTGGGGCATCTATTCTAAGGTAAGGAATCTATCATTAACGTGTCACTTTCAGATGCACAAGTTACTACTTGTGTAATGATATATCTGTAAAAGACATTATTTAGTGATAGATTCCTTACCCCCCCACCCATCTTCCCCGCTCTGCGAACTGATTTCTAGGGTTAAGGTCATACCTTTCGGGGCCCTAAGTTTCATGGCACCAGTGGTCAGTTTCTTGCATGGCTCTGCGTTCCTGGCGCGGAAAGTTGTGTACAGAACTGACATCAGCGCGCATGGGTGGCGCCTAAGTAGTCTCCGTGATGTCATCTCGGCACTTACGACGCCAGCGACTGATGCGGAGCCACACGACACCACCTTCCGACTCGAAGGGGTCCTGCTGACGAAAACTTTAATGATGCAGTCTGACGCCTGGTGATATTCTAAGGTAAGGAAGCTATCAGTAACTAATGTCTCTTACAGATATATCGTTACACAAATAGTAACTTGTGCAGTATTACCTGCCTGGGACTCCAAATAACATGTCGAGAGCCTAGCTGCTACAAAACTGTATATGTAAAATTTCATCACATCATTAGTGCACGAATTATTTGAAGGTGATGGGTCGAGTTTGATACTGTGTACTGTGATTGTGCATGTCATAGTATGGAATCCATACAGAGTTATAAATAATAACATTTGTTCAGTATGGTATTAAGTAAGCACAGATGAGGTGCCTAATTCACTGAACAGAAATTAATTGTTCTAGGAGCTCCAAAGGACAACAATTCATCTTCATTTGGAGAATGTATTTGAGTTATAAAAAATACCATAATTTTTGGGTAGAGGGCGGTTATTGACTCTAGTATATGTGACTGCTCAGTCTTTTGAATATACAGTTGCATTGGCCATGGCTTGGTTTTTGGACTGGTGTTTTACAACATAGAGAACATGCTCTTGTGCTGGTTATAATTTGCTTTTCATCACATTTTTTATTTATTAGAGAAGGTGGCAAACTAAGCCCCTGCTTAGGTATGACATTCAGAATTCCATTAATTTATTGGTAAACTAGAATAATGTACTTTTACATTTTTTTGTTCGTTTTTTTAGAATTTTATATAGCGCGAACTAGACCCGAGACATCGGGTATCAGAGTGCTTTACTTGAGCACCAGTTTCGTTACAGAAGGACACATTCATTTTTGTTAGGCACAAGGAGATTAAGTGATTTGCCCAGAATCACAGAATATCTGAAAGAAACAGTTAGTTATAGATTCCTTACCTTAGAATTACCCCCAGGCGTCAGACTGGATCCGGAAAGTTTTTTCGTCAGCAGTACCCCTGCACGTCGGAAGGTGGCGTTGGTCGACTCCGTGTCGTCGTGGTCGCTGGGATGACGTCCCGGTAGGTACATAGAAGCCGCCCTCGCGCGCTGGCGTCAGTTCTTTCTTTTTCCGCGCCAGCAGGCGCAGATCCGGAGAGAGTGGTACCCCCAGTCACTTTTTGACTGACTTTTTCTCGACTTTTGTCAACATCGTTTTTGAGTCTGTTGACTCCTGGTGCACGAGGGATGCTCCGCTTCAAGGCCGACTGATGTCGGTGACGGATCCGCACGATGTGTGCCTCTTCTGCCTGGAGCGCCACCATGACCCCAGTCGTGCTCTGACTGCCGGACCATGAATCTGAAGTCTTTGCGGGAGTGGTCCCGAAAGTTTCCCGAGGCCCGGAAGTCGGTTCTGCGCCGTTCGAGGTCCCAGTCGCATAGGAGGTCGAGGGACCCGTCGCGGAGCCATCATCACTCCTCATCCAAATCTTCGCACTCCGGGTCGGTAAGTTGAAGCACAAGAAGAAGTCGAAGAAGCATCGTCGCTCTTCAACATCTCACAGGCCGACGTTGACGCGGGACGCCTGTGGTGTCCCTCCTGCGGCTCCGCGTGCAGAGCCCAAAGGGCCGACGCCAGGCTTCCCTCCCTTCCCAGGACCCAGAGCGACCCCTGCCCAGCTTTGTCAGTTTGACGAAGCGATGCATGCTATCTTTGGGCAGCCTGACTCCGCCGGCGAGCTACAGCCTCGGCACCGCAGGGCCCCCTTGGATCTAGGCCTGGATCCAGATCGGTGCCAGTTGACCTTGTGACACCTCCCCCCGGTGCCGATTCCACATGCACCACGTCCGCAACCGGCGTTGGCTTTGTCCCCAGCCGACGCCGACCCCGGCCTCCTCCTCGAGGTAGACACGGAGTCAGATCGTTCTTTGCATCAAAATCTGCTGTTCCTTAGCTAAAAAGGAACCTCCACTGGGGGTGCGCACCCATTCCACCAGGGCGACGGGAGCCACTACTGCTATGGGACGTGGGGTCTCCCTTCATGACATCTGCCAGGCAGCTACGTGGGCTTCTTTGCACCTGTTTACTAAACACTACTCCCTGAACAACCAAGTCCGGAGAGCCGGCTTCTTTGGCCATTCTGTTCTCCAGGACTTCTTGGTGTGAACTTGGTTTTTCAGACCCACCTCCAGGGTTGGTATTGCTGGGGTATCTATTCTAAGGTGAGGAATCCATAACTGTCTCTTTCAGATGAAAAAGTTACTTACCTTCGGTAACAAAATATCTGAAAGAAACACGTTAGTTAGATTCCTCACTTTTTTTTGTAGCAATACCCCTTGCGCGTCGCTAGGCGTCGTCTGCGGCTCCTCGTCCGTCGTTGGCATCGTGCGCCGGAATGACGTCGTCGGAGTACTTAGCCCTCGCGCGCTGACGTCAGTTCTTCTTTTTTCCGCGCCAGAAAGCGCCGATCCGGGAAGAGCTTACCCCTTAGACAATTTGTTACTAAACTTCTTTGACTCTTTTTGGTCTTCTGTCGATTCGACTCTGGTGCCGTTAGGATGCCTGGGTTTAAAGCCTGTGACTCCTGTCATCGACTGATGTCGGTGACGGACCACCATCGCCGGTGCCTTTACTGCCTGGGGGCCAACCACGACGCGGAGTCGTGCCCCGATTGTCAGGCCTTGACCTCGAAGGCTAGGCGGGAGCGGTCCCGTAAGTTTCTCGAGCTTTGGCACTCGGCTCCGTGGAGGAGGAGGTCCAAGGACCGGTCGCGGAGCCGCAGTTACCATCATCGCTTGTCGGGCTCGAAGTCTTCGGGTAAGTCGAAGCGATCTAAGAAGTCCAAGAGGCGACACCGCTCTTCGGACTCCCCTCGCCGGTCGCGCAACTCGACCGAGGGTCAGGGTCGCCGATGGATGAGCGTTTCATCTACCGCCCGGCTCCGATCATTCCTCCTGTTTATCAGGAATCGGATGACGGGGGCGACTGGGAGGGGTCTGAGGACCTTATGGCCATATAGGGCCAACTTTCACAGGACTGGGCAGACGAACTGGGGGATGCCAGTGGTCTGGACAATTCCCCGGATGCTGGTTTCATCTCTCCTCCGACTGTGGCCTCGGAGGAAGGTGCAGCTTTTTCAGTGGTGCTGCGCAAGGCGGCCGAAGCCCTGGGGCTCGAGTTGCCTGCTGTGGCCGTGAGGACTAACGTCCTCACAGAGGTGCTTCAACCGTCAGCAAGCTCCACAGAGCCTCTGCTGCAGTTCAATGAGGCCCTCATAGACGTTCTGCAGGGCACTTGGTCCAAACCCTCCACAGTTTTATTTATTTATTTATTTGCATGTTTGTACCACGCTGGAATCGACTCCCTGAGGAGTATCTCCGCGCCCTTTAGCACCATCAATAAACAAAAGAACAGACACTAGCCGTGTACCATTATAACATTGAAATGGTATCCTAATTCTGAAAAAGGAAGGTTTTTAATTGTTTCCTGAAAGGAAAATGTTCTCTGTAAAGTCTGATAGCTATGGGGAGGCTCTTCCACTGCATAGGACCTGCCACAGATAAAGCTCTGGACCCCTGTCTTGCTTTCCTAGCTCTGGGGACCCATAGCAAGGCCTGTTCACTAGATCTGAGAGAGCGTGTGGGGACATACAGAGTAAATTTGTTGGCCAGGTAGGCCGGGCCTCTCCCAGTCAGGCATTTCTGTATGATACAGCATATTTTAAACTTCACCCTCTGTTTCACTGGTAACCAATGAAGTTTAACCAACAGGGGTTTGGAAGGTGTTCGAGGGGGTGCGTTTAGTACAAGGCGAGCAGCAGTGTTCTGAACCACCTGCAATCTTGAGATGACTCCTTCGTTTGCTGATAGTAACAGACCGTTACAATAGTCTAGTCTGCTCAAAACTAGCGCTTGCACCAAGGTCTTTCTTGTGGCGTCTGGAAGTAAAGGAAACACTTTCTGAAGCAGCCCAATGATGTGAAAGCATGAGCCCACCACTTGATTACCATGTTGTTTTAAGGAAAGCTCCTGGTCCAGCCTGACACCCAAGTCCTTCACTACCAGTTTAGGCTCAGGGACTGGCCCAAGATCTTGAGGCCACCAGTCCGGAGTCCACAGGAGTTTGGCCTCAACGAATAACATCACCTCTGTTTTAGCAACATTACATTGCAAATAGTTGGACGCCATCCAGTGTGCCACTGCTTTCATTCCCTGGGCAAAAGAGTTCCTGATCTCTGTAGTGAGGGTTTTAAATGGAAAGAGGAGTTGGGTATCATCCGCGTACGACACCGGGATGAACCCATGGGATCTCATGATGTTGGCCAAGGGGGCCACATAGATGTTAAAAAGAGTGGGGCTCAAACAAGAGCCCTGTGGCACCCCTTTAGAGATCCCCACCTCCTCTGACAGATATGTACCCAAGGTGACACTTTGGGTACGATCTGTTAGGAAACTCCTCAGCCAAGCCAGCGCCTTATCTTCCAGGCCAATGTCAGCTAGCCTGGAGGTCAGGATGTTGTGCGACAAGGTGTCAAACGCCGCAGACTGATCCAACAGCACCAGGATAACGGAATAACCCCTATCCTGGAACATATGTAGATCGTCTGCGACAGACAGCATGGTGGTCTCGGTGCTGTGTCTAGGCCTAAACCCTGACTGGGAAGAATCCAGCCCCCCTGCTTTTTCGATGTAAGTAGACAGGTGGCGGTTTACAAACTTCTCAATTAGTTTACCCAAAAAGGGAAGAAGAGAGATAGGTCTCAAATTAGACAGTTCTGTCCAGGGAATGGCATTGTTTTTCCTCAAAGGTCTTACCAGTGCCCGTTTCCAGTCTAGGGGAACCTCCCCTGTACTCAGGGACAGATTGACTAATCGCTGAATTCCCGGACCTAGATTGTTAGCCAACATAGGCATGATACGTGCAGGGATGGTATCCAAAGGACAACCACTCTTTATTTGCATGATTAATGAAATTACCTCCTCTATAGATATGGGAGGGAAATCAGTGAGGCACAGGGCGGAGTGAGAATGGACTCCTGTAGTCAGTGGAGGGATGTTATCTGCTATGGCAGTTCTGTTGGAATACATTATTTTGTCATAGATCCCATCTATCTTCCTTGTAAAGAATAGTGAGATCTCGTCGCAGAGTTCTTGGGATGCTATTTCTGCCGTTTCACAGGCTGCTGGCTTGATGAAAGTTTGTAAGATTTGATATAGCACTTTCGAGTTTTTACCAGCTGCTGATAATTGTGCTGCAATATAGTTTTTCCGTGCAGCACGAATGGGCTTGTGATATGTCTTAAGTGAGATCCTATGGTGTTCCTTGTCTTCAGTCCTCCGCGATGATCTCCATATCTTTTCTAGTTTTCTTGTATTTAGTTTAAGGGATCTTAATTCATCGGAAAACCAGACTCTCTTGCTTATGTGCTACACGAGGTTTAAACACTCTCAGAGGAATGGTAGCATGTATAGCCTCGGCAACCGCTTCCTCAAACATATTTAATTCAATTGTGATATCATCTGCAGGGTTATTAGCTATGGGTTCCTTATATTTTTCCCTAAAACCCTCCGAAGTGAGTTTGTGCCAGGGTCTCCTTGTGCTGGCTAGCGCAATCTGTCCAGCCCGGGGTTTGTAGTTAGCAAAGGTGTAAAATTTAAGGATGAAGTGGTCCGTCCAGTCCACTTGAGTAGGTGGCATACATTTGATCAAGGGCGAATTGGACATGACTAAGTCCAAAGTATGGCCTGCTTGATGAGTTTGCCCATGATTGATCTTTTTTAGTCCCAGTAAGTCTAAGTCCGTAAGTAAGTTTTTGCCTCCGTACAGTTACCTAACTCACTGTGGACATTAAAGTCCCCTACAAGAAGAAAATCAGGTTTCTCTTGCACATGAGGGGCTAAAGCCTCAATGAGAAGAACAGAAAAGTTCTCGCATGGACCAGGGGGGCGGTACACCAAAGCTCCCTTCCTGTGTTCCTTAGATGCTGAATTGATTTTAAAAATCAATAATTCTATCTGAGGTGTGCAAAGTTCCTCGATAATAATGACGTTCATTTCTTGTTTGTATACGATAGCTACCCCCCCACCTGTTTTATTTGGGCGATCCAGCCTGGTTATTTTGTAGCCTATCGGTATACCCAAGGTAATGGCCGGGATTGAGTGAGGCTTGAGCCATGTTTCTGTTAGGAAACATCAATCTGGTTCCTCAGATGATATAAGGTCCCATACCTCAGTGGCATGTTTGGCTAATGAACGAATGTTACACAGCAAGTTCTTACTCCCCAATGGTAAATTGCACATAGGATTGTTTGTCGATGTAATATGTTGTACTTGTAGCGCCAAATCCGGGGTTGCTCCAAGTGTTGCCTAACTTCAGTGGGAATATTAAACTGCACATGACATCCCCGACAGGCAAACGGGCCCTCTAGGTTGGTTCCCACCTCATGTGTGCATACCCTAGGAACATGTGTGCCAATCTCTATTAATACCTGAGAGGTGTATGTTATCCTGCTGCTAGGAGGTATCTCTGAGCTGGATGTATAATCCTCCATAGCCCCCTGCCCCTAGCCCCGACCTGTCACGGACGGGCGCAGACGGGCTGGTCTTCGACTCGTCTTAGGTGCAGGAGTAGGCGCCACACTGCGCGCTAGAGGCGACGAGTGGCTAAATAGCCCTCGAATGTAGAAGAGCTAGAGCGCTAACCGCTCGCCTTCCTGTGTGGGCCTGGCTCTGCCCCGCCCTCCGCACCCGGGATTGGCTGCTGGGTCGGAACGGGCGTGCAGGCACAGTTCAAGCTCTGGAACAATACTAAAGCACCTAGCCCCTCAGTGAGTGCAACCTCATGTGGTCACTACCATTAAAGTAAGATACAAAAAAAGGTGACCAAATTTTTTAAAAGAGTTTCAGCTCAAGAGACTTCTAAATTTAAAATAAACACAGCGATGCAATTTTGATCAGTAATGGCGCCAAGCGGGGTCGGGAGATGCTGCCACCGTCGTCCCCACCGCCAGTTCCTCCTGTGGATCGGAACGTGGCCCGGCGCCACCGCCCTGCACCGGGCGGCCCCAGTTTCCTGTCACAACACCCCACCCCCGTGAGTCTGGTTATCCAGGCCTCCACTTCCCAATCCTCCTTCCCGTCCGCCCCTCCGGATCGGGAATCCAAGAGGCTGGAACAGTTCGGAAAGAAGCTGTTCTCTTCCCTTAGTTTGGGCCTGCGGTCTTTGAACACTGCTTGCCTCTTGGACCGTTTATCCCACTCTCTATGGGATACGGTGGAGGACGTGCTGCCCCTGTGTCCGGAGGAGGCCCGGACTTGTCTCTCCCAGGCGCTTCTGACGGGCGAGATGCAGCATGACATGCCATACGGTGTGGACTAGACAGCACGGACTCGCTGGGTAGGGCCATTTCCACCACGGTGGCGCTCCGGCGCCACGCCTGGCTGCGGTCCACGTCTTTTTCGGGGGATGTCCAGAGTACCCTCATGGATATGCTCTTTGATGGCACTCGCCTTTTTGGTGAGAAGGCGGATAGTGCGCTGGCTCGTTTTAAGGACTCCCGGGCTATGGCCAGGTCCTTGGGTCTCTCGGCCCCACGGCCGCAAACTTCCGCCTTTCGCCCCTTTCGTGGCCAAGGAAGGGGTGCCTCCTCACGTCTGCCTAGCCACCGGCCGCAGAACCAACCTGCACGCGGACGTGGATTCCGCCGTGGCGGTACTGGAGGACAACGTGCCGGTCAGTCCACATCCACCCCGGCAGCATCTGCCTCAAAGCCCTCCTAGTCGGAGCTTTCAAGCCCATTCCATGCCAGTGGGCGGCAGAGTTCGCCATCACCTGCTCCACTGGCGATCCATCACTTCGGACAGGTGGGTGCTGCAAATCGTCCGAAGGGGCTACTCCCTCCCCTTCGAGACGACCCCTCCAGCCATGCCACCGCAGTGCCACCGTATATCGGAGGATCACTTGAATCTTCTGTGGGAGGAAGTTACGGCCCTCTTGGCCAAAGAGGCCGTTGAGCGCGTTCCTGGTCCAGAAGTAGGCCGTGGTTGCTATTCCCACTACTTTCTGGTTCCCAAGAAGGGCAAAGGGGGCCTACGCCTTATCTTGGACCTCAAGAGCGTCAACGCCTTCCTCCGGAAGGAACGGTTCAAGATGCTAACTTTAGCTCAGGTTCTGGCTGCCCTCGACCCTGGAGACTGGATGGTAGCGTTGGACATGCAGGACGCCTATTTTCACATCCCCCGTCCTGCCGGCCCACCGGCGTTACCAGTGGTTCACGGTGGGTCAGGAGCACTTTCAGTTCACCGTGCTCCCCTTCGGCCTCACCAGTGCCCCTCGGGTGTTCACGAAAGTGATTGCGGTGGTCGCAGCTCATCTGCGCAGATCGGGGGTTCCAGTCTTCCCCTATCTCGACAACTGGCTGTTGAAGGCGGGCTCGCCCCAGCAAGTCGTCTCCCTCCTCCAGACTACGGCCGACCTCCTGCATTTGCTGGGGTTCTCCATCAACGTGCCGAAGTCACACCTGAGACCCTCCCAGAAGCTCCTCTTTATCGGAGCGGTTCTCGATTCGGCGCAGTTCTGGGCTTATCCTCCGAAACAGCGGGTCCGGGATATTCAGGCTCTGATTCCCATCTTTCGGCCTCTATCCTGGGTTTCGGTCAGGTTGGTGCTGCGGCTTCTGGGGCTGATGGCCTCCTGCATCCTGTTGGTGCATTACGGCAGGTGGCGAATGCGGGCTCTGCAGTGGGACCTGAAGTTTCAGTGGGCCCAGCATCGAGGCAACCTGTCCGACCATGTCTTGATCTCGGAGGGCACTGCAAAACAGTTGCAGTGGTGGCTCACGGACCGCGATTGGGTCAGGGGCAGATGCCTCTCCCTACCCCAACCGGAGCACGTAGTAGTGACGGACGCGTCCCTCCTGGGATGGGGGTGCTATATGGGAGAGGCGGAGATCAGAGGCCTCCGGTCTCCGGCGGAGTCTCAACTCCATATCAACTTGTTGGAGCTGAGAGCGATCCGGCTTGCACTGAAAGCCTTCCTTCCCTCTGTCCGGGAAAGTGTCGTGCAGGTGTTCACGGACAACACCACCGCCATGTGGTATTGCAACAAACAGGGCGGGGTGGGGTCGTGGACCCTTTGTCAGGAGGCTCTGCGCCTCTGGGCATGGCTGGAACACCAGGGCATCATCCTGGTGGTTCAACATCTGGCGGGCTCTCTGAACGCCAGAGCAGACAAACTCATCCGCCAGTGCATGATGGATCCCGAATGGCTTCTGAACTCGGATGTGGCGCAAGGTCTCTTTCTGCAGTGGGGAGAGCCTTGGTTAGATCTATTCGCCACCGAAGAGAACGCGCAATGTCAGCAGTTCTGCGCGTTGGAATTTCCAAGGCGGCACTCGCTCGGAGACGCTTTTCGTCACGAGTGGAGTTGCGGTCTGTTGTACGCCTTTCCGCCCATACCACTTCTGTCCAGAGTGCTGAAGATCAGGCGCGACCGGGCCCAAGTCATCTTAGTGGCTCCGGATTGGGCACGAAGGTACTGGTATCCCGAGCTACTCAGTATGTCAATCGATCCTCCGATACGACTGCCTCTTCAGGAGGACCTTCTGTCGCAGCAGCAGGGGACGGTCCTCCACCCGAACCTGTCCAGTCTCCACCTCCATGCGTGGAGATTGAGCGGCGACAGTTGATGCCATTTGATTTGCCTCCTGAAGTCTGTGATGTGATTCTGGCAGCCAGGCGTCCCTCCATAAAATCGGTATACGCCTGCAGGTGGAACAAATTTGTGGCATGGTGCACAGCAAAGGCTGTGGATCCCCTTTCCGCCCCTCTTTCTGAGGTTCTACTCTTTCTTCTTTCTTTGGCCCAGCAGGGCTCTGCTCTGGACACCTTGAAAGGTTATCTTTCTGCACTCTCTGCTTTCTTACGGCTTCCTGATCAGCCTTCTCTTTTCAAGTCCCCTGTTGTTTCGCGTTTTCTTAAAGGCATTACTCACATGTTTCTTCCTGTCCCCTTCGTAATGCTTCAGTGGGATTTGAATCTTGTCTTGACCTTTCTGATGTGCGCTCCCTTTGAGCCCCTTCACAATTGTCCACTTCGTCTTCTGACTCTTAAGACTGCTTTCCTGGTAGCTATCACCTCGGCTAGACGGGTGAGTGAGCTCCAGGCTCAGTCATCTAAGCCTCCCTTTCTTTGTGTTCATCCGGACAAGGTTGTCCTCCGGACTCGTCCTTCTTTTCTTCCGAAAGTGGTGACCCCCTTTCACATCGGGCAATCGGTCACTTTGCCCACCTTCTTTCCGCCTCCGTATCCTTCGAAAGAGGAAGAGAGGCTACACCGTCTGGACCCCAAACGTGCGCTGTCCTTTTATTTGGACCGCACCAGACAGTTCCGGGTGGACGACCAACTTTTTGTTGGATACGTAGGTGCTAAGAAGGGGAGAGCCGTACACAAGCGGACCATCTCACGGTGGGTCGTCTTTTGTATAAAGGTTTGTTACTCCTTGGCGAAAAAGGACCCTCCTGTTTGGCTGAGAGCCCATTCCACCTGGGCCACGGCGGCGACTACTGCCTTGGGACGGAGTGTTCCCTTGCAGGACATCTGTCAGGCGACGACGTGGGCCTCACTGCACACGTTCGCCAAGCACTATTGCCTGGACAGCCAAGTCCGGAGAGATGGCTTCTTTGGCCGTTCTGTTCTCCAGGACTTTCTGGTGGGATCTTGGTTCGCAGACCCTCCACCGGGGTTGGTATTGCTGGGGTATCTATTCTAAGGTGAGGAATCTAACTAACGTGTTTCTTTCAGATGAACAAGTTACTTACCTTCGGTAACGATGTAAGAAACATTAGTTAGTTAGATTCCTCACCGACCCACCCATCCTCCCCGCTCTGCGAACCGACATCTAGGGTTAAGGTCATCCTGTTCAGGGCCCTAGACTTTTTGGCACCAGTGTCGGTCTCTTGCATGGCTCTGCGTTCCTGGCGTGGAAAGCTATGTACAAGAACTGACGTCAGCGCGCGAGGGAGGCGTCTAAGTACTCCGACGTCACTCCGGCGCACGACGCCAACGACGGACGCGCAAGGGGTATTGCTACAAAAATCTTTCCGGATCCAGCCTGACGCCTGGGGATATTCTAAGGTGAGGAATCTAACTAACTAATGTTTCTTACAGATACATCGTTACCGAAGGTAAGTAACTTGTTCATCTGTAAGAGACATAGATTAGTTATGGATTCCTCACTGCCCCACCCATCCTCCCCGTTCTGCGAACTGACTTCTAGGGTAAGGGGCTCCCTTTCAGGGCCCTAGTTTTGTGCACCAGTGGTCAGTGTCTTGCATGGCTCTGCGCTTCTGGGGTGGACTGTTGTGTAAAGAACTGATACCGCGATATCATTCCCCCAAACACGACGCCAACGACGAATGCGGAGTCGACCGACACCACCTACCGACGCGCAGGGGTACTGCTGAAGAAAAATTCGCTGGATACAGTCTGATGCCTGGGGGTAATTCTAAGGTGAGGAATCCCTAACTAATCTATGCTTCTTACAGATATATTGTTACCGAAGGTAAGTAACTTGTTCGTCAAGTGCATTACAGTTAGTAGATTTTTTAGGTCACTAGACATGCAGGTCTAATAATAATGTTTAGATTTTTCGAGCCCTGAGTGGAGATAGTAAATGGGCGAATGACACGGTGAGCAAGCTGCACCATCGCCTGGGACAGTCGCCTCTGTGCACCTGCAGCTTGCAGTACAGTATTACACCTAACATGTTGTGCCTCACCTCCTCCTCCTGACCCACTCCAGCCTTTCCTGGTTGCTCCTGATTGCTCAAAGATGTGGAGGGATCTTCTGCACAGTTTCACTATTTCACCGTCTGCTGTCAGCAGCCAGCCATTACCAGCCGTAGGTAGCCCAGCCTGTTGCCGCTACTGCAGTGCCCGTAACCACCGATTCCCCAACCTCACCAGCTTGTACCGCCAGTCGGTGCAGTGAAAAGCGCTATGTGAAGCCCGGGCTGCCAGACCTGGAAGGCCAGCAAAGTAAACCAGGACACTGGGAACAGGCGAACTGGGGTTGAACACTAATAGACTTAGGTGAAGTCTGATACCAGGGAGGCTGCTAACGGTCGCCAGGCGGTTACGGCAGTTGCAGTTGCAGCTCCACGGTAGCAACGGCTACAGTGACCTCACCCTTGGAGAATGTGCCTTGTATCTCATGCAGCTCCCCCCCCCTTGAGTCATGTTAGCACCACCTGGTAACCAGACGTCAAAACAAACATTTTCAAATTCAGTAATTCCGCCTGGACACTGGTGTTTGTCCTTTTTTATTTAATGAAACAGTAATCTTCAGTATAATAGGTAATCCATGAAAAAATAGTAGTTGGTAAATGACTAGTCCTGCTTTAAAATGTTGAAACATAAGCATATCCTTAAAAGGGACGCAGGATTGTGTACTATACTGGAATATTTAGATTTGGTGCAGGTACTCTTTTGCTGGTGTCATTTTGTCTAGCAGTGGTCTTTGAGCAGTATTATGTGTTGGATGTTATTCACAGCTATTCTGCAATAATATGAAGTGGATTGGATAATTCATAGAGAGTTAAGGTACAATACTTTGTAATTCCGAATTCTTTTTGTATTCCATGCAAAAGTTACAGCTGGAAGCATCTTACTTTATCTCCCCAACCTGTTTTGCCTTTTACACTAGAATCTCAGGAATCTGGTCCCGACGTTGACATAAAATTAGTAGTTGTATAAGTGAACTTAATACCTTTTTTTTCTTCCTCCACAGCCACATTTGATGGGGAGAAACACTCTTTCAATCTGCCATCAGTAAATAGTGCATCATTTGTTCTACGTCTCCTGGAAAAACTTTGCCACAGGTTGCACTGTGACAATTTATTTAGTAGCCAGCCTTTTAGCCCTTACATGGCTCTTGTTCATAGCCCCAATGAATATGACAGAAACAAGCCAGGTAATATCACTTTTTCAAGATTGCTATGTTTGTTTTATAAAAATGCGGAATTAACATTTTCAGTTTTGCTTTTTAATACTATTTTCCAGGAACTTTTTATGGGCCTCTGTGGTTATTTGATAGCACATCATTGCCCTTGAATGAAGTTCAGAATGTTGTTTTCATAAGTGGTTTGGAGATGTACCGTCCAAAACTTTAACATTCACAGATATCAAATTACCCCTACCCCCTTCTCCCCCCCCCCCCAACACACACACACACACAGAATGGATAGGTGGGATAGTTTTACTTCTATTAGCTCTATCCAGACATCATGTAATGACTTAATTACCCTTTGTTTAGGTGTGTTACTTCACATCTATGTTTGCCAGTGTAAAGGAAATATCCTAAACACTTGGTGTTTACACAGCCTAAGTCCCATATATTCTTCTGATACTTCAACAGTTATTTTATTGCTTTAAATTAATTGTCCACCGCATTGCTACCTCCATGTTCAGACCCCCTCGGATTGTAGGTGTCTAACAGTATTATATAATGGGATTCAATTTTTCTTAATATCAGTTTCCTTTTTCCCCTCTGATTCGCCTCCACACTGTGACAATGTAATAGTTTACATTAGTTCACATTGGTCGGAATGCAGCCTTATTCTGCATTTGTTAGGGCATAGACATTGCAAATTTTATGGGAAGGGCTATGGGAATGAGGGTGGTGCTCTGCCGACATGCTTGGATAAGGTCCAGGGGTTTTTCTGGAATGTCCAGGCGTCCTTAATGGACATGCCTTTTAACAGCTTCTGCCTGTTTAGAGAAAAGGCAGATTCCCCCTTAAAGTGTTTTAAGGAGAGCCGAGGCATGGCTTGATCTTTCAGTTCCAGTCAGGCAGCCCTCCCCAACAATTTTACCTTTTTCAGGAGTTTGCCAGGGCTTGGCTTATCAACGTCATGCTCCACCCTTTGAAGTCGGGCAATGAACTCAACAGGCATCAAGGGCAGCACTTATCCCAATCCTGCAGCCCTCTGGCCACCACCTCAAGCCACTTTAGTGTGCTCTTAACAACACTCAGCCAGTCCGGTAGGAGGCAGTACCAGCCACTTGTTGCACATGTGGTAACAAATTCCATCTGAATAGGCCCTGCAGATTGTTCAACTGGGCTATGCCCTCTTATTCCTTTTTGACCCAGGGCATCTGCCACCTATATCAGACAACTTCTTGAGGAACATATTCTGTTTTGTGCCAGGAACTGCAGGCTTTTATGGCCAAAGTAACCATATATAGGTGTAGGAGAGTAGGATCTGCTTCACATGGGTACCCCCACTTTTTGCTGGTGTTTCACTGATTTTCGACCTTAGTCTGGCTGTGGCCCTGCTAATCAGGAACCCAGCCTAGCTGCTTCCTCTCTAAAATGGTTTCCATGTACATTAGGTACATTTCTAATTGGATTCTGGAGTGCCTTATAAGCCCCTAGTATATGGTATACTATGTACCTAGGGCATAGGTACTTCAGAAGCCTACCAGGGGCTGAAGCATGTATTATGCCACCCCTGGGAAGCACTCCAAAATGACACCACAGGTCTGCTACTGCAGCCTGGGTAAGGTGGTGCTTGCACCCTTTACTGTGGTATAGGCTACCTATATCACTACCGTTGCACACACATATAAAACCTATAAGTCACTCCTGTGGCAGGCCTTAAGAAACCTGAAGGCAGAGTGCTTGGTTTTTATGTGAGAGGGTGCCCCTGCATAAGCAGAGCCCCTCTGCAGCGTTCGGATTACCTCCTCTGATGCTGTTTGTGGTGCAGCCTGACCATATACTCTCAAGTGCATTATAACCTCGGGGTAAATGCTAACTTTGGGATGGCTGCACGGAACCATGTCGTGTTTGGTGTCAAACGCTTTGGAATACTACCTTCCCCCCCCCCCCCCGCCAGTTCTGGTGGCGGGGGTAGCATTCCACCCTTCTAGAGGGAGAGACATGTTCACACGGGTCTAACCCGGTAGGACTTTCTACAGCCCTGGCATCACAAAATGGATGCCTCTGCCACAGACACGTGCCTCCTGCTGCTGATCGAAACTCCGGCAGGGGAGGTCTGGACAATAGGTTTCCTGTCCCAGGGAGGTGTAACCACCTCCCCAGACAGGCAGATGTGTATTGGAGCTGGGCTGGAGCACTCTCTGGTGCTTTGAAGTCCTGCACTGGGGGCACACTTGGTATCCCTGTGCATAGTCCAGTTCAAACAGGTTGCAGGGGCTACCTGCCCCTGCTCTGGCGTGAAACTGGACAAAGGAAATGGGTGTAACCACCCCTCTTTCCAAACCCTCCCATAGGTGGGTCCCTAGAGTATGTCCAACCCCCAAACTTTGTATAAGTATGGGAACCCAGTCCTTGCGACTTTAGATTACCCTGGACGAAACTCTGCAGTATATATCCTGGACCTTCAACGTTCTACTTTAACTAGAAGACTGAAGAAATCTCCCTTGGAGTCAAGGAGTGACTCCCCTGCTTGGCAGGCACCAAAGAAGCAACTGACCGGTCTGCATCGCTGATGTTCCCACCAGACGCCGAAGTCTTTGCATCACCAGAGGTGGATTTCCAGACTTCCCCGAGGCTACCCTGAATCCACAGCAAAGCTGAGGCCCGTGGCTATCGTGGGTGACGTGGAACCGTGACCCCTGGACACCGTGAACTTTTGCAGCACCATCACCTTTCTGGTCTTCCTCGAAGTTGTTCTTTGGGCTCCGAGTAGCCCCAGCCTTGAGCACGCCCTGCACCGAAGATTTCTGACCTCCACTCCACGAGTGACCCATGAGCCAGTTTCCACTGCGACCGCTCGAGGCTCCTTCGCGATCGCTAGCCCGTTGGCTAGTAGGTCCCCACGAAGGCAACTCCTCTTCTGATTGGGCTTTCCTGGTTGCTCCAGACATGCCCCGACTTAACCTCGCTGGGTGAGTCCCCCAGACCTTGCTGGTCTGCACCGCCGTCCTTTCTCGGATTCCAAGTGACTTGCCGTTGCCAAGACTTGTTGGGTCCAATCTGGTCGCCGACACCGCAGCACTCGACAGACTTCGTGGGACAGCTCGAATCCAGCTCCTGGTAGTCATCGGCGCCTCCTGGACCTCGTGGCTGAAGAATCAAGACACCCGTCAACTCACCTGAAGCACCCGACATCTGTGGGCATTGGTCAATCGTGCCCTTGGTCACTGGTAAGTGACCCAGACTCTGTCCCCACTGCTTTCAGGTTCCTTCCATCCTAGATCCAGGCTTGGATCGCTTCGGACACTTCTCCTCTTCACAGCAGCAGCACTTCTTCGCCAGCTTCCATTGAAATCGACGACACGACCCGACACCAAAAGACACCTATGCACCCGGCTTCCCTGGGTGAGGTAACACGAGTACTCCGGTGCTGCCGTGGGTGCTAGCCCTAGAACTTCCTAAGTCTAAAAGGGTTTGGTCCTGTCTCATTTCTAAGTGTCCCTAATCTTTAAATGTCCTTCCGCGACATTGCCCATAGAAGCTAATGGGAACCCTCGGCTGTGTTTACACACTGCACACGGCCCCCGTGGGTCCTCTGTGTCACTACTTTTGGTGGTTCGTTGGGGTCCCAACAATGCTCTAGGCCTAGTGTCTAGTTCAGTCGTGGTTCTTATACCACTTTATTGGTATATGGTTTGGTATGCCCCTAGGGCTCAAACGTGTATTTGTGCTATTACTGTTGATTGCTAACTTGTAATTTAAGTACTTCGAACTCCAGTCTCATAAAGAGACTAGAGGGGTGTGTTTTATCTTAAATACATATATTTTAAATATATACCTGGTGTGTTTATCCTTTCATTTGATCATTCAATTGATTATAGACTTGTAAAACAAGCTGCTTTACATTCCTTCATTTCTTCGCTGAAGGCTGCTCTCCATAGCTACCCCTAGGATAGCTTTCAATAAAGGTTGTCTTTAACCTATTCGCCATAAGGGGTTGTTTGGACTGATACAGGGTGCCCACTATAACTAGTGGACAGCATATATCAAGCCAACTTCTCACAATAGGGTGCCAACTTCAGAAGTTGGGACTGGATGCTTCCCGTTACTCCCTTGTGCCAAAGGATGGAGACATCCATCCTATTCCAGTTCTTCATTTTCTCAATACCTTCGTGTGCATGGACAAATTCAACATGCTCACCCTGACCCAGATTCTCCATGCCCTGGATCCCGCAGATTGAATGGTGGTAGTGGACCTGCAGGACACTTACTTTGAATCTCCCTAGTGCAGGCCCACAGACACTTCCTGTGGTTCAAGATCAGCTACAGACCGTTTGTTTGCTGTGCTCCCTTTTGGGGCTCATCAGTGCCCCTGAGGTGTTCACAAAGGACATGGTGGCGGTCACTGCCCACCTACGAAGGTCGGGGTACCAGTCTTCCCCCACCGTGACAAATGGATATTGAACAACAACCTGTCACGGTCAGACTGCCTCCAGACGGAAGTGAACTTCTTGACATCAGTGTGTTTCTCAATCCAACTGCCGAAGTCACTTCTGACTCCTTCACAGAGGCTCCTCTTTATGCACGTTATCCCAGACTGTCAGACCAACGAGTCCAGGACATTCGCGCTACAATCCAGCTGTTTCAACCTCTATCCTGGGTAAGTGAGGTTGGCTGTAAGGCTTCTTGGCCTACTGGCCTCCGGCTCCTTGACCATGCCAGACGGAACATTCAAGCGTTGTAGCTCAATCTAAAGTCTCTGGGCTCAGCACCATGGGGACTTGTCAGATTCCATCCAAGTGTCAGAAGAGACTGCAAAAAACCTACAGTGGTGACTGCTTGACCACAGTTGGTACAGCGGAAGATTACGCTAGTAGTTATAGGCAAGTCGCTGTTGGGTTGGGGAAGTCATCAGGGAGAAAGGGATATTAGAGGACTCTAGTCTCTGCCAGAGACCTGCCTCCACCTCAAGTTGCCGTAGTTGGGGGCAATTTGCTTAGCCTTAAAAAGCCTACCCATCATCCATCAAGAGACGTCTGGAGCAGGATCTCATGGACAACACAACCGCTGTGTGTCAGTGGAACTGCTTGAATCATCAGGGGACTTGTGTGGTGGTGCACCACCTGGTGGGATCTGTAAAGGCCAAGATGGACAAACTCAGCCAGCGATGCTTAGAGGATCCCGAATGGCAGTTTATTCCCGGAGAATGGTACAGTTCATCTTCTAACAATGGGTAGAACCCTGGCTCCATCCCTTCGCCACCGCGAAGAATGCACAATATCAGCACTTTGAACGTTGGAGTTTCCAAGAAGGCTCTTTCTCTGAGACTCATTCTGCCTGGAGTGGAGCAAGGGACTCCTATATGCCTTGTCACTACTACCTCTCTTGGTCTGAGTTCTCAAGAACATCCTAGTGCCCTGGATTGGGCCAAGAGAATGTAGTACCCAGAACTCTGGGCTTGATCATCTGTCCTCCGATCGGACTGCCCCTTCAGCAGGATCTTCTGTTGCAGGAGCAGGGCAGGGTCTTGCACCTCAGCCTATGCAACCAACACCTTCATGCGTGGAAATTGACCAGCGGCAGTTGATTTCCTTTGATCTTCCTCCTCAGGTCGTTGTCATCCTCGTAGCCAAACTCACTTTCATGAAGTATGTGTGTGCAGAGCCCTTTGGGATGTTTGTTGCTTGGTGCAATACGTGTCAGACCCGTTGGAGGCAAGGCAAGGCAACCCCCCCCCCCCCATGCCGGTAGGTTGGCTTCGTTTGGCTCTGCCTGGTATTGTCCATACTGGAAGTGACGTATGTGGTGCCTTTATAGGCACCACCCCGGCATGCTGACGTCATTTCTTTTCTTTCTGCATCAGTCAGTGCAGATCCGGAAAAGACCTACCCCTTCGTTAATTTTTGACTAAACTTTGTTTGACTTTGGCAAGTCCTTTCGAGGTTTTGATAGTGGTTTGGTAGGGATGTCATCTTGGAAGGCCGACTTCAAGCCCTGCGGCTCCTGTCACCTCTCTTTGTTGGTGACAGATCCTCATCTTGTATGCCTTTGGTGCCTCGAGCGCAAGCACGATCCAAAGGCCTGCTCTGATTGCCATGCCATAAACCTGAAGGCCTTGATGGAGCGATCCCTCAATCTCCAGTTACGGAGTTCGAGACCCTCATAAAACTCAAAGTTGTCAGGCCATTCAGGTAAGTCCCACCACTAGAAGAAGAAGTCAGAGATCTTCAACTTCACCTTGTCCGTTGGTTGTCAAGATTAGGGGGCGAGGACATTTGAGGCCTGGCTCCACGGTAGAGCCAGCGCCTTGGCCGTCTCCGCACCTCCCCGAGTTTCTGGGAGCACGAATGACCCAGCCCAATGAAGAGCATTTTATGAGGCTATGCATCTCGGATTTAGGTGTCCAAGGTGTCCCGTTCCCTCTGGCGCGCCTGTGTGTTCAGTAGGGGCCCCTACTGGATCCACACCAGCAACTCTGGCACCAGTCAGGCTCCTTGGAGGCACAGAAGGATCTGGACTACCACCTCGACCTTCCCAGATACCGGCACCCACCTGCGGTGCTTTCCCCATTCTGTTCCCCAACTCTTACACGGAGCTGGAGGGCCATCATCCGATGCAGACGGGAGCCATGCTTTCAAGGCCAGAGCCTGAGCCCTATTCTTTTGGGCTATGACTCTAGGAGGTGTGAAAGGGCTCGCTGGACCCTGAAGAATGCCAGCCTTATAATGCAGCAGGATATATTGGAATTATTTAGAAAGGCATGTACAAGACATTACAAAGAACAAAAGAGAGGAGACTTAAGGTTGTTCTTTCAAAGCGCCAATAGGCGTCATATATTTAGAAGATCAAAAGAAATGCAGTGATAAGAGCACAACAGGGTATAAATACTCAGGCAACCCTTAGTGGAGAAGGTGTACAAAGTTCTCGTGCTAGTGAAACAACGGCGCTTGTGACAACGTGAACAAATCTGACAGACCCAGATATCTTTAATCCATTCTCCGCAATGGTAGTCCATGTTTAAAACATTGTTGTTTTTCCACAATTTTATGGTTTTTCTTCCAATATGTCTGTTGATGCTCAGTTCTTCATAACACTGTTGTTTACCGCAATTGAATTGTTCATAAGGTTGAAATTGTCCCCTCCCTTTGGTTTCCCGCCTTCCTTCTTTTTTCTCCCCCACCCCCCTCCCCCCCTTTGTTTGCCCTCCTTTTCCCCCCCTATTTGCCCCTCTTTCCTCCTCATCTCCTTTCTCCTATGCCTCCCCTTCCCCTTTCTGTTTCTCCCCCTCAGACCTCCTTGAGCCTCCCCTGCCTTGACGCACTCCACTCCATGTCTCCTCCTTGTCTGACCTCTTTCCTGCCTTTCTCGCTTTTCCCCGCTCTTCACTCTGCCGGTTCGATCCCCGGCGGCCCCGTTCAACTCTTCCCTTTCCTTCCGGCCGTTCCCGGATTGCCTAGCGTCCATAGCAACCGGCTTGCCTTCCCACACCCCTAGTTACCGGATCGCTGACTCATACCCCGCCTTCCGTGCCTTGCGTCCTATAGACGGCTTCTCCGCGTTACGCCAACTCCTCCCTCATATAGCAGGCACTGTGGTCCACCACACTGTCACTAATCGTCCAAGGGTTGCACACGTTGGTGGCTCCTCTCGTCCCCGCGGGAACCGACCCGCTCCGGATTCATTCCTTTCCGCTGCTGATCCCGCATCAACTCCGCGACCGCAGCTCTGATTCCAGCTCCACTTTCTTTCGGGTAAGCTTCGTCTGGTCCTTGTGCGCTCCAATTTCACTCCGCGTTGCACAGCCGGTAACCTCCTGCCTTTTCATTCCCTAGGCCGTATTCCGTTCCTCCCCTTGAATCGATTGCCCTTCCTGTGATGTTTCGTTAATTCAATTCCCTTCGAACCCCGAGGAAGAGCATTCTCCTCTCACCTGTCACTGTGGTATCTATCCACAGCTGAACACCCCGTTTTCTCAACTGTGCCTTCTCTCCATGCGCAAGGTAGGCTTCCAGTTCTTGCCTGTCCTACCACTACCCCCTCCCTGCTTTCTCCTTTTCTCTTTTTCTCCTTTTCGTTTTTCCCCCCTTTCCCCCCCCCCTTTCTTCCCTTTTTTCCCACTACACCGCCCCCGCCCCCCTTCCCTATCTTTCCTTTTCATTTCCCCTCACTCTCCTCTCCTCTCTCCTCCTGTCCGCCGCTCTGATCCGGAAATTGTTTTTTACAGAGCACTCCCAATTTAGGCGACCCAGGTCCTGATGATGATCCTAAATTGACAGGATCGAAACGCCGTCGACCACTATCCACCAGCCTAAACGCCCTTGGCGCACACAAACCTGGTTCATTGGAATAATGAAAAATACCAATTATACTATTGAGTAAATTGTTAGATGAACCTTGCATTGTATATATTGCTTCTTTTGCGCCACCCGCTGTGGTTTGTTCACGTTGTCACAAGCGCCGTTGTTTCACCAGCACAAGCACTTTGTACACCTTCTCCACTAAGGGTTGCCTGAGTATTTATACCCTGTTGTGCTCTTATCACTGCATTTCTTTTGATCTTCTAAATATATGACGCCTATTGGCGCTTTGAAAGAACAACCTTAAGTCTCCTCTCTTTTGTTCTTTGTAATGTCTTGTACATACCTTTCTAAATAATTCCAATATATCCTGTTGAGATATTGTCGAATTTACACAGTATTTACCCAATCTCAGTTGGGTCTACGGGTATAACTCCTGTGATTGTTCTACCAGCCTTATAATGCAAACATGGACTGGTGCTAGGATTTGGTGGACGTCAGCGGACTGGATACCTCTCCAGATACTCGCAGGCTTTCTCCCTGTACTGTGGCTACGGAGGCGGGAGCGTCATTTGCAATGGTGGTGAGGAGTTCAGCAGCGGTCCTGGACCTTAGCTTGCCCTTTGTGCTAGTCTTGACAGAATAGCTTCAACCGGGAGTGTCCCCCTCAGAACTCTTTGGTTCAAGCCCAACACATGGGACCCTGTGAACAAGATGATTGTCCGCCGCCCCGCCCCAGGGGACCCCAACTTTCTCACGCAACGCCCTACCACAGAGAGCTTTGAGTTCCAAGCCTCCACTTCCCACTTAAATCCTGGTGCATTCCCAACCGTACCACCGGATCGGGAATCCAAAAAGCTGTACAATTTAGGCAAGACGTTTTCTTGCACCAGCCTGACACTGCAGTCCCCACTCTCTTTGGGATACAGTTGCTCAGGTGCTGCCAACTGTCCCGGAGGAGGACCAGGCCATACTCTCCAGGGCAGTTTCCGACGAGAGACGCACAGCTACGTTCAAGATTCGATGTGGACTGGAGACCACCGACTCACTGGACAGAGCAGTTTTGTAGACATTGGCCTTACTGAGCCATGCCTGGTTGGGGACGACTGACTTTTCTGGGCTTGCCCAAACATCGCTTATGGAAACGCCATTTGATGGCTGTCGCCGCTTTGTAGGCAAAACTAATTCAGCATTGGAGCACTTAAAGGACAGTAGGGCTGCGGTCAGGTCCTTTGGCCTTCCCATGGCCCCTCATCACCCTCATCATGGGCACCCAGTGGAGGGCATAATCCGCAATCACCTGCCCCATAGACGGTCTATAACATCAGACTGGTGAGTTTCGTAGATCGTCCGAAGGGGCTACTCCCTCCCCTTCGGGACCACCCCTCCCTCATTACCACCTGCTCATGACAGAAAGACTGAGGACCACCTATTTATTCTCCACCATAAAGTGATGACTCTCATGGCCAAGGGAGTCATAGAGAGGGTCCTGACGCCAGAAGTAGTTTGTGGTTGCTATTCCTGCTACATTTTGGTGCTGAAGAAGGCCAAAGGCCTTCGTCCTATCCTAGACCTGCGCCCTCTCAGTTTCTTACTCAAGAAGTTGAAGTTCAAAATGCTCACACTCTCTCAAGTCCTCGTTGTCTTAGACCTGGGAGACTGGATGGTAGTGTTGGACTTGCAGGACACACACATTACCACATTCCCATCCTGCCTGTGCACAGGCGTTCCCTGCGGTTCACAGTGGGCCATGAGTGCTTTTAGCTTACTGTGCTCCCTTTTGTCATTACCCGCGCTACTCTGGTGTTCACCAGGGTGATGGTGGTGGTTGCAGTTCGTCTACGGAGATCAGGAGTGCCAGTCTTCCCCTATCTTGTCGAGTTGCTGTTGAAGCCGGGCTTGCCCCAGGCTGTCGTCTCCTACCTCCAGACTACGACATACCTCCTGCATTTGTTGGGATTCACTATCAACGTGTCGAAGTCACACCTGGATTCCTCTTAGACGCTCCCTTTCATTGGAGCTGGCCAGGGCATGGTGCAGTTTAAGGCTTATCCTCTTGAACGGCTAGTCCGGGATATTCAAATTATGATGCCGATATTTCAATCTCTATCCTGGATTTCGGTGAGACTGACTCTGAGGCTGCTGGTCCCCATGGCCGCCTGCATCCTGCTTGTAACACATGCCTGGTAGCATATGCGGATCTACAGTGGGACCGATAATGGTATTTATCAGATGTGCAAGTAAGATCCTGGGCCTACAGCTATCCACTTTGGAAGTTAAAAACAAACTTTATTACTGATATTGTCTAACCTGAGCCTGTTTCCTCTGAGTCCTGGGCCCTTACTACTGTTCAACAAAGCCCTATCTGATACTCTTAAAGGAACTTTTTCTAAGCCCTGTTCTTGTCCAACAGTGAAAAGGCAGATAACCAAATATCACAGACCAGCACCTTGCGACTATGATTTTTTTTAGGAAGCATTGTACTCCTGAATGTTTGTGGTCCAAGCTTCCAGTAGCAAGGTGAATCCTAATTAATTTCCCATGACACCCCTGACTTGGAGTAGAAAAGGACTGAGGCATTCGGGAAACAAATGCTTTCTTCGGCCAGCATAGTCCTGAGGTCAGTGGAGTTTGCCTACTCAGCCCTTACACGCACGCCCTCTGGGACATGGCCAGCGATATCTTGCCAGCAAGCTTGGAAGAGTTTAGGGGTTCCTTGACTCAAACCATTCAGAATGCAGCTAGATCTGTGATTTGTAGTGGTCTGGACATTACTGATTGTGTGTAGTGAGCAGTTAACCCTAGGGCAGTTCCCTGTCGCCTTGGGTGGATGTGATCCACAGGTTTTTCTGGAGATGTACAGGCATTCCGTATGGCTCTGCTTTCTTATGGATCCCGCATCTTTGGTGAGAAAGCGGATTCTTCCCTAGAGTGCTTCACAGAAAGCTGGCCCACAGTGGGTTCTTTTGAGCTTTTGACCCCTGCTCGACAGTTCCTCATTATTTTCAGCTCTTCCAATTCTTCTCCAGCGGTTTGGTGGTTGAGGCAGTGTCATGTCCCCCCTCCCCCGTTATCACCCCGGTCCTTTTGTGGTTGTGGGCGGGGATCAGATGGGCAACGTACAGGTCGCTGATAACAGTGCCCTTCCTAGTCCCCCTGCCCTGCGGCATTAGCCTCCAAGATGCTTTAGTTTGTCTGTGGAGCACAACCATCCTGTGGGAGGCTGGGTCCAACATTTTCTTCCACTGTGGCAATCTGTCACATCCGACAGATGGGTGCCCCAGGTCGTCCAGCAAGGCTATGACCTATGTTTCTTTGTGACCCAACACAGCTTACTCACACATCAGAGCAGCTTTCAGAGAAGCATCTATCCATCTTATTGCAAGAGGTGCAATCTCTAATGTCCATAGGGCCTATGAAGAGGATGCCAGGCTCAGAAATAGCGTTGAGGTGTTATTTCTGCCATTTCCTTGTGCCGAAGGAGGCCTTCATCCTATTTTAGATCTTCACCCTCTGAATGCCTTCATTTGGAAGGACAATTTCTAAATGCTCACACTAGCTCAGGTTCTTTCTACCCTAGAACCAGGCGACTGGATGGTAGCCTTTGACCTGCAGAACGGTTACTTTCATGTGCCTATTCTGCTGTCCCACAGACCTTGCCTGCAATTAAGTGTCAGCTAAGATCATTTTCAGTTTACCAGCACCCCTCAGTGTTCACAAAAGGGTTGGTGGCGGTCACCACCTATATTCGGAGGCTTGAGAGAAGTTTTCCCCTGCCGTGGCAACTGTATTGTCAAGATAGGCTCACCACAGTCAGTCATAGACCACCTCCAGACAACAACAGCGAACTTTCTGACCTAGTTGGGTTTCTCGATGAATGAGTCAGTCACATCTGACTTTTTTGCAGAGGCTTCCTGTGAGAAAGTGCCATCTTTCTTGCATGGTATGCCCCCACTTTTTGCTGAACTGCTGATGTACTTTGACTGAGGGTGCCCTGGGCTCCTGCCAATCAGGTACCCAGGGCCTATGTTCCTTCCCTAAAACTGTGTTGAAGCCTAAACCCAATTGGCATCTCTGGCTACATGTCAGCCCCTGGTAAATGGCACACTAGATACCCAGGGCCTTATGACCAGAGAAGGCCCCTAAGGGCTGCAGCACTTATTGTGCCACCCTTAGAGGCCCTGTACCCTGACACACACACACTGCCCGTGCAGGCTGAGTGTCTGGGTGCAGAACAA
Source organism: Triturus cristatus (assembly GCF_964204655.1). Classification (NCBI taxonomy): domain Eukaryota; kingdom Metazoa; phylum Chordata; class Amphibia; order Caudata; family Salamandridae; genus Triturus; species Triturus cristatus. The sequence continues at coordinate 1,103,697,215 of NC_140591.1, forward strand.
AAAAAAAAGTCGACATGGCACACATCCCTGTGTGCCATGCCCACAACTCACACTGCCCTGGCATACATCAGCCACCCCTCTAGCTGGGTGCCCTATGCCAGTGGTGTGGGTACAGGTGCATGAACCCTGTGCCCCTACAGTACCCAGGTCCTTCCTGGGCACTGCAAGTGCAGTGCTGCCATTTAAGAGTATATGGTGCTGGGAGATCGTCAACACGAACTCCACAGCACCAGGATGGCTCCACTGAAGACTGAGAAGTTTGGTATCAAACTTTTCAGCACATTAAACACTGATGGCAGTGCAGCATTTAATGTACAATGCACGACAGAGGGCATCTTAGAGATGCCCCCTGAACCTAACCTACAATCCACGTCTTGTCTGAGGGGCTGCCTAGGCTGCCACACAGCGGACATGTTGCTGGAACCCTGTGTAGAGAGTCATCTGCTCTCCTGGGCCTGCAACAATGCACATCCTGGGCGAGGTGCTAGGTCTCCTCCCCCAGGATGGGCAGGGAAAGCTTCAAAGGCATGCCGCCTTTGTGAGCTTCTCCAGGCCACTATCTGTACTCAGCAACTGGCCCCTACCGGTTCTGACCCCCACTCTGGCGGGAAGACTGGCCAGAAACCCGAAGGAAGGAAAGGGGGTGTGCCAGCCTCTGCCAACCCCACCCCTCAGGTGGGGTAGGCGAGGTGAAGCACATCTCCAGGCTCTCGCCATCTTGAAAATGGGAAGCCCTACCCAATCAGGACTAGGCTACTGCCCCCCTCTCACAGGAGAGTGGCAGGATAGGGGGTGTACCCACCCCAGGGAGGGGACCCATTGGTCCCTGTCCTTTACCTACCTGTAACGCCCCTAAATTTAGTATTTAGGGGCACCCTGAACCTTCCTTCCTCAGATCCAGATTCCGAAACAAGAAAGAAGATCAAGAACCAGGAAGAACTGCTGTGCAGCTGCTAACAAGAGGGAGACACCAACTGATTTTGCCCCAGCCCTACCGGCCTGTCGACCCTCAAACCTGCTCCTGCTAAACCCCGGCGTCTCCAGTGGTCTGCAACCTGAAAAACCCCAGAGGACCTGACTGCCTTGTGACTCTAACTAACTGGGATTCCCACGAGCAGTGGTATTGCTCAAAGCAAGTAACAAGCCCCTGGCATCAGCCAGGAACCGCGACTTCTGCACCCGTCAAGCCTGGCCTGTGCTGGAGTGAACAAAGACCATGAGAACGTCCCCGGCGACTGTGACCCCGAATCCAGCACCCAAGGACCCACCTCGACGCTCCTGACGCCGCCTGCAGCCTCAAAACCAGGGACCCCCCAACCGCGACCAGCAGAGGGTAAGATTTCCCGACGCCAAAAGGCACCCCGGCGCCCTGCGGCCCCCTGAGCCCAACTCCCGGGTGCCTACCTATCCACCAACTACCCAACTTACCTCTCGAAGTGGTGGTCGCACCTGAAGAATCTTCGTCCCCGAGCTTGCAGCCTTTGTTCGTCCTTGAGCTTCTCCATTGAAATCCATTGAGTGCCCGTCAGCTTAAAAGCACCCTGCACCCAGCTGCCCGAGTGCCCCTGGCAGTGCAACCTCACTCTAATCTACTTCCCCATTTGCCCTGAGCAAGTGACCAGGAGCCCAACTCCCACATCCGCGTGGCCTGCTAGCCAGCAGCCACCAACCAAAGGCCCCCTGGCTCCCATAGGATAACATTGGGCCTAAGTCACTCTGCACCCGGCTGCCCCTGTGCCGCTGAGGGTGTAACAACTGTGCTTACCTGACCCTGGGAAACCCCTGAGTCTATGCCCAGAACCTTAACTATGCCAGTCGAGTACTTACCCAAAAGCCGATAACTCACTTTTCTTCCATAGGGTAACATTGACTGGTTTCACTTGGAAATTCTTCTAAGTATCGAGTTTTGAAACTTTAAAATATTCATCTAAAATCAGCCGAATTACGAAAACTAATTTACTCACCTGTTATCATGAGAGATCCCAGTGCTGGATCTTGGTGCCCATCTCCTTCTGAGAAAGTATATGTTGATGCTTATTGTTGGTTCTAAAATAAAACAACCATATATTTTTATATACAAACCATTGACCTAGAGTTCAGTTCTTGAGTGTGTGAGACCATTTGCTGCCTGAGTGTGTACAACACATGCTTTACAATGTCCTCTGATACTGCCCAACTGCTCGACCAAGCTACCACTTTAGAGAGTAAGGGTATATCTAACTTTCGCCTCTGCCAAACCTCTGGGGTCAGTGGACTCTGTGCACACTGTACCTATTTGGGAACAGTATATACAGAGCCACTTTCTTACACTTCCTTTTTGAAGGAGCTGTCTTGGACACAGTGCTGTTGATGGTCTTTCCTTTGTCGCATTGAGTCCCGAAAGTTCGGGCTATGATCCCGATGTTTCAGCCTCGGCTCTGGATCTCGGTGAGAGTAGCTCTGTGGTTTCTTGGACTGTTGCTCTACTGCATTCTGCTTGTCTACTTCACCAGGTGACATACATGGGCTCTGTAGTGTGACCTGAAGTTTTAGTGGACCCAGCACCAAGGAAACATATTGGATGTCATACAGGTTTCCAAGGAGACTGCAAAAGATCTGCAGTGGTTGCTGCCCAACTGCAACCTTACATGCAGCATACCACTTTCTCTTTCCCACCCAGTGCTGATGGTGGTGAGGGGGCGCTACTGCTGGGCTGGGCAGGTAATCGGGGAGAGGTTGAGATCAGAGTTCTCTGGTCAACGGTGGAAAACAGTCTCCATATCAATCGATTGCAGTTGTGGATCATTTGAAAGACGTTCCTACCATTCATCAAGGGGGGGGTTGGTATAGGTTCTCATGGACAGCAGCACCGCTATGTAGTACTGCATCAAGTAGGGAGGAGTGGCATCATGGGTCCAGTGCCAGGAGGTGCTTTACCTTTAAATGTGGTTAGAACTTCAGATCATGAATTTTAGGCCATGCGAGCTCAGCTGGCGGTACCTGGTCGTTCATGAATGGCAATTGCACCTCGAGGTGGCTTAGGGCATCCTCCATCAGTGGGGAGAACCCAGGCTTGATCTTTTTGCCACTGCTGAGAATGTGCAGTGTCACACATTGTGCGCTTTGAAGTTCCCAAGAAAGCTTTCTCTAGGAGGCATATTCGGGCTAGAGTAGATCATGGGACTCCTGTTCGCCTTCCCGCCTCCCTCAAGTTCTGAAGAGCAGGAACAATCTAGCCCAAGCCATCCTAGTGGCTCTGGATAGGGCCAGGAGAGTGTTGCACTCAGAACGTTTGGGCATGAGCATCTGTTCTGTGATCAGGCAGGATTCTGCACCCGAACCTGAGCAATTATACATGTTCAGGCGTGGTGATTGAATGGCAGCAGTTGACTGCATTTGATCTACCACCAGAGGTTGTGACTGTCATCCTTGCTGCCAGGCATTCCTCTGCAAAGTCCATTTATGCCTAGCGCTGGAGCAAATTTGTGGCCTGGTTTGGCTTTGGATATTTTGTCATTTGTTTGCCATTGACCCAGGAAGGGCTTGCTGTGGGCAATGTTATTTAAAGGTTATTTGTCTGCTCTTTTGGCCTTTTTACAATTGCCGGACCAAAATTCCATGTCAAATTACTGGTTGTGATGTGTTGTTTCCTGAAGGGTTTGCAGCATATTTTCCACCTAAGCCCTTTGTGAAGCAACAGTGGGAATTAAAAGGGCTGTCATTTTTCTCATATGTTTCCCCTTTGAACCAATGCACAGATGTCTATTGCACCTCCTGTCTTGTGATAACATCCTAACAATGGGGAAGTGAGCTTCAGACCCTCTCAGTCTGAACAGTCTTAGTCTGAGCCTCCTTATACCAATTCTTTTGCAGATAAACTGTGTTAAGGACTCGAGCAGCATGCCTACTGAAGGTGGTGACGCCTTTTCATGACAGACCAGCTTTAACTCTTCTGCCATTCTTTGCTCTACCTCATCCTTCAAAAGAGGAAGAGAGACTCCCATACCGGCACCTCACAAAAACTCTATGCTTTTACATCAATCGTTCCAAGGAACATCGGATGGACAATCGGGTATTTCCTAGGTTCTTTTTTGCAAAGCAGTGCAGAAAGGGACCATCTCATGACAGTCCTCTGTATTACTAGCTGCTATACATTGCCTAGAAAACAGCTTCTAGAAGCTTTGAGTGCTCATTCCACCAGGTCAAAGGCTGCTACCACTGTGTTGGCATGTGGATTACCTGTTCTGGATCTGTCATGTAGCTCAACGGAAAGCTTGTAAAGCATTTAAGTACCAACACAGTAAAAAAAATAGGGACCAGGAAACAAAAAAATGATTTTTCAAATTTTAAACTAATCACTATTGTTCAGTCTTTCAGAATGCAATAACTGGTTGCAAGTGGTTGAGTGGTTCTGAGCCACCTGACTAGAGCGGCTACAAAATCTCTCTTGAAGAGGCCACAACTGGTTGAGAGTCCATTACAGTCATTACCTGAGTCCAGGGAGACAGTTGCTTGTCTGGTTCAGCAGGCCCAGGGTCCTCACTGTACTTTCATCCTTTACCGTGGTCCAGTAAAGAAGTGGTAATAATAGCTGTCTTAAATGCAATCTCAGCAATTAGTCTGGTGTAATGTATTACTTAATGTGATACATTGGATTAATATCTTTGGTGGTCCCAAATGGAAGTTAGCACCTTACGCAGTGGCTAGTGTAAATCCATTTTAGCCAATGCGGCCACCAGCTTTACGACAGTAAGAACTGCAATTTCACAGTCATGGGAGGGCGGTGGGGGTAGCGGGGGTTGTTCATTCAAAAGAGTCCTACAATTGCTTTTTGAGTTTTCCGGTTCAAGTCTTTTGCCTGGGGATAGTCGCAAGATAAGTGATCTGCAGCTAGATAGAGAATCTGCCAGACAAAGCATTAACGTTCATCGTTACTTTGACAACTGGCTGGTGAAGATCAGCCTTCCTTTGCTGTTAGCAGAACATCAGTGTACCATGAATATTTTCCATGATCTGGGATTCATATCGCTTAAAAATCCCATTTTGCATTCACACATAGGTTTATTTTTATAGGAGCAATGCAAGACTTCACATTATTTAGGCCTTCCCTTATCAGTAGATAGGTGATATTTGCAATATAATTCAGGTGTATCTGGCTCAAACTTCGATTCTGGTTGTACATGCTGAACTCCGTTAGGCCTAATGGCTTTTATGCAATATTTCGGTACTCCGAGGTAGATGATGAATCAGAGCCCTTTAGTAGTGCCTTAGGAAGCAATAGCTGCCGCCTGAAGGCATCCTCTATGGTAGGCTGCATATTTTCGCCTGTTTTTCTGCATCTGCATTGTTAGATGGGGTCTTGCAGTCGGTCATTTGGTCCCTTTAGTCCTGAGCAGTTGCACACTATTCTAGTTATGGATGTCCCTCGCTTGGCTCAGCCACTTACCTTGGTGACATGACTCTGTGGGGCAAGGGTCTAACAGCAGCACCTCCACATAAGCCTGAATGAGATGACTGTCCTTCTTACCATGAGGGATTTCTTGTCTGCCATCTCAGAAACTCTTTCAAAGTTCTCTCCAATAGCATTACCATTTTCCATTGCATCAACAACAGGAAGTAAGGTAATGGACCATGTGTTGTGAGGGGATTTGACCATGGCAGTGGGCCCAGGAGCGGGGCATGTTCCCAGTAACAGCACACCTTGCTAGTACCCTCTGTACGAGAATGGATGTTTCAAGTCTTCTTCATCAAAGCACCATGAGTGGGAGCATAAGCCTGAATCGACACAAAGTAATCTCTCCCAGATTGTAGTTTCCATGTATTGCTCTCTTTCACAAAGCAGAATAGGGAGTGTCCTTGAATTTGTGCCATACGTTTCTCCCTGAATGTCGCCCTTCACTCTGCCTTCAGGTTCATGTGGTCGAGGGTGCTACTTTGTGCATTCCTAAGGACTGGGGAAGGAAGATGTGGTATATTGAACTGTTGCAATTTAGCACTTAGCCCCCTGTTCCTCTACTGTACAGGGTGACTCCGCTCTCGCAGCCTCATTCAGCTTAGACACCCCACCCCCAAATGCTGTGGCTACATATGTTGAGATTGAGCGATGCAAACTGGAGTTCTTCTTTCTGCCTGAGGTTCCATTCGCCATCTTGGTTGGAAGATTCACAAATACCCTTTAAAGGGTTGCTGGAACATATTTGTCCAGTGGTGTGAGTTAGAATGTCTGAACCCTTTCTAGTAACACCTTTCTTACCTTCGTACTATCGCTTGCCGAACAAGGCCTAGCAGTGGAACTCTTGTCCATAAGTCTCCCTGACCAAGCTTCTCTTCTTTTGTTACAACAGTTAGTGCACTTTCTGAAACATTTGCTTTAGTTGTATATGTATGATTTGGTATTTCTGAAGTGTTAACCAAGCTGGCTGGCAACATAGTGCACATTGGGCAGATGGGGAGATAGATTGTTGGGAGAGACCAGAGTGGTGAGGTAGGTAAGATGTGTAGAGTGAGTGAAAGGGATGAGAAAGAGTATCTTCCTTAATTGTAGGAGGGTTGGTGGTAGTTTGATGTTCGAGGAGGTGGTGTTGCAGCTCTTGGGGATGGTGTTGAAAGCTGTGAAAAAACCTATCAGGACCTGGAAGGAAGAGTGCTTTTTCTTATTGAGGAAGGTGTCACTAACTACATGCAGGGTGGCTGTGTCATTACTGCAGTGTGGTCTGAATCCTAATTTATAGTCTTGAAGTAGGTTATTCTTGCTGATATGCTCCTATATCTTGTTGGCAACTGCCTTCTTGATTTTTTCCAACAAATAGGATGTGGATTATAAGATAGAAGTTTGAAAGGTCGGTTGGATATAGTGTTGGCTTTTTCGCAGGGCAGAATCAGTTGAGGTGGTCTGGAAAAGTGCCTTGGGTTAGAAAGACAACGACAGTGTGGTGTAGCAGTGTGAGGGCTTCTCCTTGCACAGATTTGATGATGGAGGAGGGAAGTAGGTCAACTTTCTAGGAGGAGGATTTGTGTAACTTTATAATGTTCGAAAGGTCTATGTGAAGGCTTGTGGTGAGTTGGGTTGGTTTGGGTATAGATGATGGTGTGGATGATAATAATGAATTGGCTGATATTAAATCCTATTTTATTGATCTCCTTGAAGAAGAGCTTGATAGCGTTGCATCGATCAGCTGCTGATGGGATAACGGGTTCTAGAATGATGATTGGCACCCTGTTTCCCTTCCTGTTTGTTGTTACCTTGATGGCGGTCTTGTGGTAGGTGGCTGTAGCTATGGTCAGAAAGAACATTGGAAGCAGAGTGCTGTCAAAAAGGTATGGCCCTCCTGCCATTTTGACCTTCTCCTGTCTTCGTATGGCATGCTTGTTGTCCGCTTGTTCTTCAGTGTCCATGGCAATGCTTAATCATGTTAAAGAATAAGTGCTGGTGCCGAAGCTCTGTTGAGAAGCCATCAGTCGTTACTATTACATGTCAGCTTTCCGAATACCAAGGCAGAGTAGTGTGGAATCTACTTCATGCCTCTTTAGCCAACAGACATTCCCTCCCCCTTTATCTCACTCCTGCAGGTACCTACTTTCTCAAATTGTGCCAGTTTTATGTCGTTCTCCCTTTTTCCGCTTAAATTGTTTTTTCCTCTTTTGCGTAATATCCTGTGAGGAAAAGAGCTGTCCCCCAAAATGAGTACCTGGGGCCCCACTGGCAACTACCGGCTCAAATTAAGCACTGGGCCTTAGTGATGACTGCTTAGGCTTTGAGCCAGGAGTTTTTTTTCTTGCCTCAGAGAAGTGTATTTTATGTGATGCTTCAGAGTGCTGTTGTAGATGTTTAGAGGGGTGTTGACATCTGCTAAAGGCTGGAAGTGTCTGGATTGGTTTATTAGTTATGCTGGCAATTCTGGATGGATGTCCTTGAAGTAGCGAAAGGCGACTTTCCCCTTTACTTGTTTCCTCCCACGCTGTTGATTGTCCATTAGTTGTATTTGAGCTTTGTGCTAACATTTTTCCTGGTATCCCCATTCGAGTAATGGTTCTACTTCTGGCCCTGAAAACCACCTTCTTGGTGGCTATAATTGCGGCCTTTTTTGATGAGCTACAGGCCTTCTCTGTCCATCTACCATTCACATATTCTAGCAAGACAAGCTAGTTCTTCGTATTTGTCCCTTTCCAAACGAACGAGTTAAAGACCAGTCTATCATTTCTCCATTTGTCTCCCCCCCCCCCCCAATGTATACCACCAAGCTTGCAGAGCAACTGCGAAAGCTGAACCTCAGAAGTGCAGGGTCTTACTATATTGATCGTACGTGACAGAGTAGATTAACTGCTCTTTGTAGGCTTTTCCAGGAATGGCAAAAGGGTAACCAAGTGCATCATATTGCATTGGGTTACCCTCTATTAAAATCTTCTATGCCTTGTTGAAGACGCACTTTTTTGTTGGCAGTAGTGCCCACACCCCTGAGCGCTGGCTGCTTCTTTTGTCGGAGCTGTTCTGGTGGCCTAATGATCATCTTTGCATACTTCTGCTAAACATTACCGTTCGAGGCATATGAGCTGCAGATTACACACTTGTGCATAGATCGCCATCTGGTGTTGGGCCCGGATGTTTGCAGTTTGTTTTTAGGGCTCGCCTGACCCAGCGCATGCGCTGGGCTGGTCTTGTTTCGATCGCGATCTCCCCACTCGACGCGCCTTCTCATCGGCACAGACCTTCGGTTCCAGTCGTCGACGGCGGCCTTCGGGCCTCTCCAAGCTCCGGTCCTGGCTAATGGAAAGGACTCCATTTAAAAAGTGCCCTCGATGTGGGTCCAAATTTCCCCACACCGATCTCCACGAGGTATGCAATCTCTACCTCTCCCCTGAACACGAGGCTCAAGACTGTCCGGCGTGTAAGTCCTTCCGGTCCAAAAAGACTATTCGGGGCCGAAGAGCCAGAAGAACCATGGCGCACTCCACGACGACGATTCCGGACGACATCTTCGGAGAAGTCATCGGCGCTCCAGAACAGCATTACACCGACGAGGGCCTCGTCAGCGCTTCCGAAGCTGACGACTCAGATGTGGAGGACATCACCCCGGCGCAGAGGGTCGTGAGTACTGATCCCCCACCCTTGCCGGCACCGAAAAAGGCTCCGGTCACGTCTTCACCTCCGGACCTAGGCAAGACCAAGGACACTGCTTCCAACACCGCACCTTCGGGCACGGTAAAGAAGCCAAGCAAGCCTTCCGGCGGCTCGGGCTGGAGCCAGCCTAACGTCGGTGCCGATAAACACGCTTAGGCGCCAAAAAAGAAGCCAACCTCCATCTCGACACCGAGCCCTGCACCGAAGCACTCTGGGTCGAAACCCAGCTCTTCGGTACCGACACCACATTCGATGCCGACCAAAGCACACAAGGCCACCGGCACCGACGAAGCCGAAACCCATCTCGGCGCCGACCAAGCGTCCGGAGGTTCCCAAGCCGGTTTCCAAACAACGAACCGGCTTCCTGACCACTTTAGACCTGGTTCACCGGAAGTACCTCAGGTTTGTAGTGGACGGACAACACTACCAATTCAAAGTGCTCCCGTTAGGAGTCACAACAGTGCCAAGTGCCTAGCAGTGGTGGCAGCACATTTGCGAAGACAACACATTCACGTCTTTCCATACTTGGACGACTTAGGGATGATGGCCTCTTGCATCTTCATAGTACCTCACGCAAGACTCCAGATGCGTCCTCTCCAAGAGTGCTTAGCGCAACAATGGAACCAGGCCCAGGGTCAATTAACAGATCTGGTGTTGGTAGACGGTCGCACCCATCGCTCTCTGCAGTGGTGGAACACCACAAACCTTTCCAAAGGTCGACCGTTCCTGGACCCGGTTCCTAAAATAGTACTGACAACGGACGCATCGATCTCCGGCTGGGGAGCTCATCTATTACATCTCACCATACAGGGCAAGTGGACACCTCAACAAAAGTTACTCCATATCAACCATCTAGAGTTACTAGCAATCTTCTTAGCCCTAAAATCTTTTCAAACCCAAATTTCAGGCAAGGCAGTACTGATCCGCACAAACAACATGACAGCCATGTATTGTATTCAAAAACAAGGCGGCACACACTCTCCACAGCTCTCAACTAGCACAGAACATATGGAGATGGGCAATACCCCAGAAAATCTTTCTCCTAGCTCAGCATGTCCCAGGAGTCCAAAACACAGTGGCAGATCTGCTCAGCAGACAGACACAACAGATCCACGAGTGGGAGATTCACCCGCAAGTTCTTCACCCGTACTTTCAAATGTGGGGGCATCCACAGATAGACCTCTTCGCCACCCACTAAAACGCCAAATGCCCAAGCTTCGCCGCCAGATACCCACACCCATTGTCCAAAGGAAATGCGATATGGATGAACTGGTCAAGCAGATTTGCGTACGCCTTTCCGCCTCTCCCACTCATTCTACTAGTGGTGCGCAAACTACAACAACACTCTCTCACACTAATCCTAGTAGCTCCAACGTGGGCCAAACAACCGTGGTATACCACACTGCTGGAACTATCTGTAGTACCGCACCAAAAACTACACCTCTCTCCACACCTCTTAACCCAGAACCATGGAGAGATGAGACACCCGGACCCAGCTCAGCTCAACCTTGCGATCTGGCTCCTAAAATCCTAGAATTCGGGTACCTAAATCTTCCCCCTGACTGTATGAACGTTATCAGAGAAGCTAGAAGACCTACCACTAGAGCGTGCTACGCCGCCAAGTGGAAACGTTTTGTTGTTTATTGCCATAACAACACCATCAATCCAATGGACGTGTCCATTCAACACATCATAGGCTACTTACTCCACCTACAAAGGTGCAATCTAGCCTATACGTCCATTCGACTACACCTCGCAGCTATTGCAGCTTACCTACAAAACAGGCAACATTTATCACTCTTTAGAGTACCTGCCATTAAAGCCTTCATGGAAGGCCTTAAAAGAATAATTCCCCCCAGAGTGCCACACTCACCTGTGTGGAACTTAAATATCATTCTCACAGGGCTAATGGGGCCTCCCTTCGAACCTCTGCACAAATGCGAACTTCAATTCCTAACATGGAAAACCCCTTTTCTTGTAGCCATCACTTCCCTTAGAAGGGTCAGTGAGATTCAAGCACTTACCATTCAAGAACCTTTTCTCCAAATGCACCACAACAAGGTTGTTCTCCGTACCAACCCAAAATTCCTCCCTAAAGTCATTTCTCCTTTTCACCTAAACCAAACAGTAGAACTACCAGTATTTTTCTCGCTACCACAGACCGTTGCAGAAAGGGCTCTTCACACACTAGATGTCAAACGAGCCTTACTCTACTACATCCAAAGAACACAACCTTTCTGTGAGACCAAACAACTGTTTGTCTCTTTCTCTCCACCACACAAAGGCAACCCCATCTCAAAATCAGGGATAACTAGGTGGATTGTAAAATGCATTCAAATCTGCTACCACAAAGCAAAGTGAACGCTATTCATTCCCCCTAAAGCCCATTCTACACGAAAAATAGGGACTTCCATGGCATTCTTAGGGAACATCCCATTAGAGGATATCTGCAAAGCAGCTACATGGTCAACACCACACACTTTCACCAAACACTATTGTGTAGATGTGCAAACTAAGCAACAAGCTAGTGTGGGCCAGGCTGTACTCAAAACACTATTTCAAACCACTGCAACAGATACGGCTGATCGCCGCTAACGGTGGGTACTGCTATATAATCTTTGCACAAGTGTGTAATCTGCAGCTCATATGCCTCGAACGGAATATGCTACTTACCAGTATGCATCTGTTCTTGGCATGTAGAGCTGCAGAACTACACCAGCCCACCCGCCTCCCCGGCTACCTGTATCTGTCCCAGTTTATCGTATTTAGATAACACACACATGGGCATCTTCACTGTTATTACTACGCTCCATCTTTCCCTGCTGGCGAAAAACAATCTGAGGATGGAGCCGAAGCCCATGCGCAATACGATCCAAAGGAGGAGTCACCGACCTCATGACTTCCAAAGACTTTCCAAGAGGAAAAACAAACTGCAAACATCCGGGCCCAACACCAGATGGCGATCTATGCACAAGTGTGTAGATCTGCAGCTCTACATGCCAAGAACAGATGCATACTGGTAAGTAGCATATTCCTTCTCATTGCTCAAGAATGGAGTGACATATATTTAGCCAAGGCTTTGTTGAATGATTTCCTATGATAATTTGCATTACTCAGTCCTGCCTTCCTGGAGTGTACTGCTTTGAAACTCATTCATAGCGTAAGGAATCTCCAGAAAGAAGTGTCCATCAGAAGAAAGTTACTTACCCACAATTACAATATTTTTAGTGGATACTCTTATCTTCCTGCACATTTCTCACAGTCCTTAATCCTGCATTGTTAATTTTAGCTGGAATTATTAAGATCCCCAGATATTCAAACATATCATATCTTCTATTGTCTGTAAAGTGATGCTCTATCTATTCCTTTCAGCGCTCCTCAAAGCAGCAATGGATAAGTTTTAGGAACTAACACAAACCTGGAACTCTGTGTTTTATGTACTTGGATGCTGTCATCGTGCTGACTCTAAAATTAAGTCACCCTCCTTCAACAAAAGGGATAGGGTAGATCAAATAATCTAAAAAACGGATTTCCTTTTGTTCTGTGATCAATACTATTAGTCCAATAGGTATGCACTGAAAGATGTACACTGTAATGTTATTGTCAATATTATGAAATAACACCAGTCTCCTGTTCTTACTGAAAAATATTTATTAATATCCATTAACAAAAAATATTTTTATTTTATTTTAAAACAATTTAAATATACAGTATTAGACAGTCTTTACGACGTCCTACACAGATTTTACTAGTTCACAAAAATACATCAACCAAACGTACATGTTCAATATTATCACAGTGTATCTGGCATTCACAAATTATTAGAGACATCATTGCAATAAAAACAATGACTATTAAACTCAATCTTAAATCCTTGATCCTTTGTCAAGTTAATCACAAGTCCTATTTCTTCGATGTCCTTTCGTAGCTGGGGTCACAGATCCCACAATGGATGCAGGACCCACACCTATCATACTGTCCAGTACCACCCTTCTCTGACTTCCAGAGCCTCAAACCCCCTTTAGTGGGTTCTCTATTCAGCACACCCATCCCCTTGGTGGCAGGATCAGTCACCACCTATCCCAATGGCAAGGAAAAACATCTGACAAGTGGGTGCTACAAGTTGTTCAGAAGCATTATGTCCTACACTTCCTCCCCGTGTTGGTCTCACAGGTGCCTCTCGGGTATTCATGAGTTAAACCAGTGGTTGCAGTGAATCTTAGTCAGAAGGGAGTACCACTATTCCTGTACCTTGGCGACTGGCTGTTTATGGCAGGCTTTCCCAAGGCAGTCGTTACCCATCTCCAGAGTACTCCGAACCTCTTGACATCCTTGGGGTTCATTATCTGCATGCTGAATTCACACGATTACTTAACAGACGCTCAAGTCCCTATGAGCTATTCTGGATAGGGTTCAGTTTGTGTTTTTATCGTAGAGTGGTGAGACCAGGACATTTAGAATATGACCATGATGTTTCAGCCTCTGTCCTGATCTCTATGAGGTAGTTGTTGAAGCTGTGGGGACTGATAACATCCTGCTGGTCAAGCATGCCAAGTGGCACATGTAGGCTCTGCAGTGGGATCGATCTGAAGTCCCTATGAGAACAGCACCAGGTGAATCTCTCTGACTATCCACATCTCAGAGGAGACTGCAAAAGACTTGCAGTGGTGGCTGTTGTATCACGATTGGGTAAGACTCCTTTCCCCACCCAATAACCAGTGTATCACTTCTGAGTTGGGGTGGCCATCTGGGAGTGGTGTCGATCAGCTCCACATCAGTCTGTTGGAGTTAGGGGCCATTCACTTGGCTTTGAAATTCTTCCTGTATCCATCAAAGGGAGACTTGTGCAGATCCTCACGGACAATACCACCCCCATGTGGTACTGCAACAAGCATGGCAGGACAGGGTCATGGACCCTGTGTCAGAAGGCACTACGCCGCTGGAAGGGAATGGAGCGCCATGTACATTTTCCTGGTGGCACACCACCTTGGTGGTTATGTGAACATCAGGGCGAACAAATTCAGCTGGCGATGCCTAGGGGATCACGAATGGCAGCTAAACAAGGAGGTGGCCCAAGGTCTCTTTCACAAAAGGGGAGACCTTTGGCTTGATTTCTTTGCCCCTGCTGAGAATGTGCAAAATCAGTATGTGCTTTGTAGCTCCTAAGACAGCTCTCTCTGAGACACATTCTGCCTAGAGTAGATGTCAGGGCTCCTGCATGCCTTTCCATTGCTACCTTTCCTGCCAAGAGTTCTGAATGTAATCCGGAACGACTGGGCTCCTAGTGGCATAGGATTGGGCAAGCAGAGTGTGGCACCTGGAAGTCCTGTGCATGACTAGTAGTCTTCCGGTCATACTTTCCCTTCAGGAGGGCCATCTGTTGCAGCAGCAGGGCACAATCCTGCACCTGGGCATTTGTAATCTTTGGATATTGAGCAGTGGCAGTTTATCTCATTTGACCTTACTCCCAAAGGACTTGTTATGCTGGTGGCCATGTCCCCATCCACAAAACCATTATACACCTGCTGTTGGGACAAGTTTGCGACTTGGTACGGATTTGGCAGATGTACCCATTTCAAGCCAGACTATCTTAAGTGTTGATTTTTGTGTTGTTTCTAGCATAGCAAGGGCTTGCTTTGGGTCCAGTTAGTCACCTGTAGTGATCTGTCTTATGAAAAGGTTGCAGCATATGTATTTGTCCGCACCTTTCATTATGCCTCAGTGGGACCTAAACTTAGTCCCCACATACCTAATGCGTGCACCCTCTGAGTCTCTGACCAGCTGTTCATTATAGTTCCTCGCTCGAAAGACCATTTCCTCATCGTCATAACATCTGTGTGGCAGACAAATGAGCTACAAGCCCTCTGTAAATCTGTTGGCTGCAACATTCTTTCCAGACAAGCTGGTGTTGAGAACTCGAGCCTCCTTCCACCCAAAAGTGGTTACTTCCTTTTATGTCGGGGAAAATTTCATCCTCCCAGCTTTCTTCGCTCCATCTCCTCTCAAAGACGCTCTCTAAGGAGAGGCCACAGTGTCTGTATCCTAAACAAGTTCTCAGCTTCTGTATTGATTGCACCAGGGAACGACTAGCTCTTTGTTGGATTTGCTAGAGAGAAAAAGGGCAGAGCAGTGCAGAAAAAAAACAATCTTCACTGGCTCGTTCTCTGCATCAAAAACTGCTACACACAGATTAGGCAGCAGCCTCCTGAAGGCCTGCAGGCTCATTCCGCCAGAGCTCAGGGTGCTACCAGTGCATTGGCTTGCAGAGTGTCTATTGGGCTCTGCGTTTGGGATGCAGACAGCTCAGAAATCAACTGAAATCGGTGTGCTTGAATGGTATTTATATGCAGCTACGTATGTTCAGAGTGGAACCCTATCAGCACAGACCCATACGGTGCCAGCTACTGGCGCACATGTGTACTGTTTGAAAGTTTCTGGATCCAGTTTGATGCCTGGGACAGTATTCAAAAGGTGAAGAATCTGTGGTTAGATAGAGTATCTACCAGCAAGAAGGCATCTATGATGGTGGATGGTGTGTTCTGCCACAGGCTTTGGGAGAACTTAAAGTGGAGATAAGGATCAGTACATATGCAACTTTAAGAAATTGCACAAAGTGCACTCTTTTGGCCTGATAAAGCCCTGCGTTGATAAATAACAGGAGTCGAAACCTTGCCTGTTCTTGTGGTTTAGACATTTAATATTGGCTTCTGTTTGGTCCATGCTTTTGATTATTTGATATTAGAGAGCAGTCTTCCAGTTAGACTTTGCTGTTATTCATATGTAGATCACTTATTATTATCTTTTTTCACCTTTTTACGAAATTGACCACTGCACCCCTTAACGTATTCAACTTTTAGCTTCAAAGTTTTTCTGTATCAAATTATTTTTTTACATTGATATAAGATAAATTAATGTTACATAATTTATAAACAAAATTGAGCGACTTCAACACTCTACAGCCCCTAGACTTCTTAAATCTCACATTCCCACTTTACCTAGAGGTACCATGGTATTCGTTGCACATGATTTTGATGGACATCTTGGCAAAGCAGTTTTTCTGCATCACTAAAGTGTAAACTGCCCATTAGATGTGAATGTGATAGTGCTCTGCAAAACACATTCATATTATAAAGCTAACTTTATCTAAAGTGTCATTATATTAGTAGAGCGGGGGGTGCGCCCTGCTTAACTGTGTCATTGAAAATTGTCTCTCCTTAACAAACTACAATTGCTATAGGTACTTTTTATCTACCCCAAAAGTTCTAATACAATGTACTGTGTGGTAGCTAAATATCAACTCCATAATAAAGGGATGTTTTTCAAGTTGTGGATGAGAAAATAGAATGTTACTATAGCCTTATTAAAAGGGCAAACTAAGTGTGCACAACAGCAATATGTTTGACATGTATTACACTCTTCATAATAAAATAACCTTGTTTTGTTAAAGCAAAAGAAGAAATATTAGAAAACCGAAATACCAAACGACATTCCCCGGATTCCCCCACGTATACTGCTCCGCTCTCACCAAAGGTGCCTAGGACAGATCCTCATCCTTCTGAAGGTAATCATACCAGCAGTTCTTCTTGGAGATGCAAGATGTGCAAATTTGTTCTACAATGTAAACCTTCTGGGCATTTGTACAGGATTTAAACAACTACATTTTTTGGCCCTAATATGTTTTATTTTTTCTTTCATTTTTTGACTGGTGGTCTGTTGTTACCAATCCCACAAACCTTTATGCTTGATACTTAGTACTGCGACAATGTGCCTGATTGGCAACATTCATTCAGACGTGGCCGCATCTTCTTATGTTTTATAATTGTTTGTGAGGAAAGATTCCAAAATAGTGGCATGTAGTGCATGTACACTGTGGGTTTGCACCAGTTTTTGTATCTAGCAATATCAGTTTATCTCTGACAAAAAAAGCGGAGCTGCTGAAGTTGTGGATAAAATGTTCATTGCATATAACAGTGGTACATCTTCCCTATGTGGTGCCTTCCATTTTTACACACACCATGTTCCTCTATCTTTTTGTTAATCTCTCTCTCAGGGATATTAACTCACTAATAAAAAAACAACAGCATCTTGCTATTGACGAAAATCCTGGGGAGCCCTTCAGTTTTCTTAACTAGTGTTCCTTGATTTAAATGTTGCTGAAATCCATATTAGCAACATGTGATTTCCTTAACCAAATCAGTCGTGAGCTCTGCAGGTAAAGCTGACCTCTTGTAAGAGCTCAGCCAGATGACACGTTCAATGAGATTTGGTGTCCCAGCCAAAGTTTTAGCCGTGGTATAGACTGGGTAAATGATATGTGATTTAAAAGTGCTCCAGCTATAACACAAGGTGTTGCCTGGTTGGCAATTGTAGTGTTTATGCAGTGGCAATAGAGAAAAAGTGTTTAAAGGGCTGTCCATTTTTGTTTTAGCTTTTTCCTGTCTTGGTATAAGTGGTATATAAAGGATCTTCATTAATATCCATAACCATTAGACTATCTCTGTGATCCTGCATGTTACTGGTATGAGCATCTTTTTTTTTATCTTTTAGGAAAATTATGTATATGTTAATCACCAATACATTGGAATGGTTGTGAAAAAGTAAAAAAATACATTGAGCTGCTTTGCTGTTTAAGGGTACTCTGTTCTAAAGAGAACAATTGTTTCCATGGGCAGGCCATCATATATGCAGCTAAAAGCACTGTACTTTAAGGCAACCTAGAGGTACCCTAATCACATCACGCATAACAGTGATAGTTGCTTTTCCCTTTATTTTGATGATCTGATGAAGAACTATAGAACAACTCAAACCTTTAACTTTATTCAATTGTCTCTTTATCAGGAAAAAAGTGGGTTATTGAATAATTTAAACTGAATATCTTACACAGAAATAGATGTTTCATTTAAGTTGCTTTCTAATTCATTTATATTAAAAAATATTAGAATAAAGGAGGTGGACAGAACTACAGGTAATGAAAGAAAATGCAACAATAAGGTGCAAACACCTGCATAATATACTTGTAAAGTAAAACTGCACTAATAGAGAGCTAGTATTACAGAAATAATAGAGCAAGAACTACTCTCATGACAAAAAACATCTTCCTTCTTTAACTCTGCTCTCTTGCTCTCTCGCGGTCATTGTTTCTTTTTTTGATGGAAGAAATATGTACCATGAAGTAAGCAACAAGATTAATCTTTTTTTTCCAAGCTAGAGAATCAGCTGTGGGGAAGCTGTGTTTCCTGCATTGGGTGGCAGCAATCAAACTTGACACATTCTAATTGGTGCGGCCTTTCAGCTTCTGAACATTTGGTTATGTGATATTCTAGAACTAATTGTAGCAGATTTCCAGATTCTGTCTGTTTAAAAAATGTTTGTTTTTTATCGCTTCCACCGCGGTTTGTGCTGTGAATATCCAGAGATTCATTCATCATGAACCTTGGTTTTAGGAGAGTGCAGCATTGCTTTCTTTAAGGTTGCAGTTATTATTATTATGAGTTTGTTTAGTGCCTGAATCACCCCCGAAGGGGTATCTCTGCGCTTGCGGACATATAGGAGAGGCTGGCGCAGCCATGATTCTAAAACAGAGCAGTTTTCAGAGACTTTCTGAACTGACGGGGGTCCGGGCTTTGCCTCAGCGAGGTGGGAAGCTAATTCCAATAGCGGGGAGCAAGATGCGAGAAATCTTTCCCGCCAGTCCTTGACTTCTTGACCCGGGGAACCACCAGAAGAGATTTGGAGCCAAAGCAGAGATCCCTAGACTAAGTGTAGCTATTACATTTCTCCCTGAGGGAAACTGGACCGTTACCATAAACCGCCTTATGGACGATGCAGCAAACCTTAAACCTTATACGTTTCCGCACCGGTAGCCAGTGGAGCTGTTGAAGAAGCGGAAGGGAGGCCGTTCTGTAAGGAGCATTTAGGACTAGTCGCACCGCAGTGTTCTGGACTACCTGTAGACGGTCTAGCGATGACTCGTTAGCCAAGACCAGCCAGGCATTGCAGTAGTCCAGTCTGCTCAGTACCAGAGCCTGAATAAGAGTTTTTCATGTTCAGTCTGGAAGGAAAGGGAAAACTCTTCGCAGCAGACTGAGCACATGGAAGCAGGAGCCGACAGTTTGGGTTACGTGTTCTTTCATGTTCAGGGCCTGTTCTATGCGAACCCCTAGATTTTTTACTACTGACTTTGGCCCAGGGGGAACTGCCCATCTCTCCTGGACACCATTCCGGTGACCACAGCATTGCAGCCTCTCCACAAAACATAATTTCGGTCTTCCCGGCATTTAGTTGTAAAAAATTATTCCGCATCCACTGGGAGATTGCTAGCATGCCGGAGGAGAAAGTAGACTGAGCGGAGAGGGTTGTTTCGTTAAATGAGAAGGTAAACTGGGTGTCATCCGCCTATGATATTGGCGTAAACCCATAAGTTCTCAGGAGATCGGCCAAGGGAGTGACATAGATATTAAACAGCATGGGGCTCAAACATGAGCAGTGAGGCACTCCCTGGTCAGTTCCCTAGTTTTAGATCAAAAAGGTCCCAGGTTGACTGTCTGAGAGCGGTTGGAAAGGAAGCTTGTTATCCATCACAAGGCTATTCCACCAATTCCAGATTCCTCCAGTCTCCTGAGCAGAATCTGGTGTTCGACCGTGTCAAATGCGGCTGAGAGTTCTAACAGCACGAGCAGAGTGGATTGACCCCTATCTAATGTTAACCTGATGTTATCCGTGACAGCCACTAGGTCCGTCTCCGTGCTATGATTGGGTCTATAGCCTGAGGATTCGACATGGTCTAACAGGTGTTTGTTAATATACTTTTCCAAGAGTTTGCTCAGGAGAGGTAGAAGGGAAACTGGATGTAAGTTTGAAAGGTCTTCCATAGAGTCCTTCAATGTGAGATTAAGCAGGGAACAAATGGGAGTTGCAAGTTTTTTAGCCAGGAAAGAGGAGATTTTATGGAATAACATCAAGAGGCGATCCTGACTTCAAAGTGCGTAATAAGACTTCAACTTCCTCACGAGTCGGGGGGGGTGGGGGGCGAGGGGGGTGGGGGGGGGGGAGTTCTCCAGCAATTGCCTCTTCGAGCAGGGAGAAAGATGATATGTCATGTCGACCGACTGTGAACTGTCTGCTGTGGTAATTTTATTATAAATAAGATTAATTTTCTGTATAAAATGTTCTGCAATGGTGTCACATAGGGCTTGAGATGGAACTTCTTCCAAATCACAAGCATTGGGATTGGTAAAAGATTTCAGAATCTCGAATAAAGTTTTAGGGACATTCCCTGCCTGGTTAAGCTGTTGGGCGATGAAAGATTTCCGTGCCATTTTTATGATACTGAGATAGAGATATCTTATATTTCTCTTTATCATCTCTGATGGGTACGTCGCCATCGTCTCTACAAGTTTTTGCAAAGGCGTTTTTCACTTTGTAGCTCGGGTGTGAACCAAGCCTCCTGAACTTGTCTAGGCTTACTGGGTAGGCTTTTTAAAGGCGCAAGCTGATCAATGGCAGAGCTAGCCAAATCATTAAAGCGGGCTAGGCCCTCCTCGACGTTCTCAGGTTCAATGTCCCATGACGATGGAAAGACATCTGAGAAAGCGTCTGGGGTGACTTTATGCCATTGTTTGTAACAGCGCTTGGAGCCTAAGCCAGGTTTCATCTGTCTCCTAGGACCCTGGACTTGGAAATCAATGAGTGCATGGTCAGACCAACTAAGTGGCCGTGGAGCTTCACATGTAATGTGGGACAATTTAGAGAAAATAATGTCCAGTGTATGCCCAGCTTCATGCTTTGGACCATCATTGATTTTAGTTAAGTCTATTACGGCGAGGTCAGCTAGTAAAGACGCTGTCTCTGCATTGTCCAGGCACTCACTGTGTACATTAAAATCTCCTAATAGTATACAATTCTTGGTAGAGATAACATAAGGTGCAATCAGTTCTACAAATTGAAGGGAAAAATCGGCAAAATGACCCGGGGCCCGATAAACTAAAGAACCCTTCCAGCTATAATGAGGAAGTAGATCTATTCGGAAGACTAAAATTTCCATCTTGTCATGACCCCTTTTTCCCAATATGGTGACTTTTGCATTATCATTGTAGACTATGGCTATCCCACCACCCACTTTAGACTGTCTATCTAATCTTTGAATCCTATAGCCCTCTGGGAGTGCCATCGTGATTGAAGGGGTGGAGCTAGGGTTCACCCATGTTTCTGTCAGAAAGCCTAGGTCCGGTTTCTTCGAGGTAAGCAAGTCCCATATCTCCATTGTGTGTTTTGGTAGGGATCTAACATTGCCAAGGAAACCCTTCCAATCCTGACTGGAATTGGTTTGTGCTGGCCCTGTATTCTGTCCTGTATCTTTGTAAGAGGGCATGGCTTTCGTAGCATTGTAGGGTGGACGGAGTAAAAAAGAGCCGTCAGCTTTTGGTCAGATCATATGCTCTGATACCTACACAATTTACATGAAAAGCTGAGTCTCTTCGCCCAGTCGTGGGAGTAAGAATAGCACCGAGGTTGTGAGTTTATCCTTAAATTCAATAATTCCCTGCCAGGGTAGGTTAACTTAGAACTTGGAACTCGGTCCAGCATGAAACTGGCAGGGGTCCTGGCGACGGAAGGACGCGGACAGCCGCAGACGGGCTTGCCTTAGGCGCGCTGCCGGTGCATCCGCTGAGTGTTTCGCTCTGCATACGACTTTATGGAGGTGGCTGCTAACCTAGACCGCCAACCTCCACCCAACCGGAAGTTGCCTAAACTCCCTCCACACAATCGGGAGAATCCTGAAGTTGACCGGGGAGGGCAACACAATAAGGTGAAGAAGTAATGCGGCGAAAAGTGATGACTGTGTGAGTTTTATTAAGGGGTGATATTAAATCATTGAAACCTATTTAATAGTGCAGGTTTGCTTGGTTTTTTACATGTTTTCCCTTTGTCTTGATATTAGATTATTAGACATGCTATAATTTATTCTAAATGTATGTTCGAGGCATATGAGCTGCAGATTATACACTTTTGCATAGATCGCCATCTGGTGTTGGGCCCGGATGTTTGCAGTTTGTTTTTCTTCTTGGACAGTCTTTGGAAGTCACGAGTTTGGTGACTCCTCCTTCGGTCCGTACTGCGCATGGGCTTCGGCTCCATCCTCAGATCGTTTTTTTCCGCCATCGGGCTCGGATGTAATACTTCGTGCTCCGGCTTCGAACCTTTCCAGTTCGACCTTCGACGAAAAATCCTCGTCCATCGAGATTCTTTAGACGGAATCGACTTCTTCATCTCTCTCTTCGGCACTTCCTCGATTCCAGACATCGGCAGCGGCCTTCGGGCCTACCTCGACTCCGGTCTCGGCCGATGGAAAGGACTCCCTTCAAGAAGTGCCCAAAATGTGGGTCTAAATTTCCCCACACTGACCTCCATCAGGTGTGCAACCTCTGCCTCTCTCCCGAACACGAGGCCCGAGACTGCCCCGCCTGCAAGTCTTTTCGATTGAAAAAGACTATTCGGGATCGACGAGCTCGACGCACCATGGCGCACTCATCGACCTCGGCTCCACCTGACATCTTCGGAGAAGACACCGGAGCTTCAGGACCGCTGCACACCGAGCGGGAGGAAGATGTCGTCAGCGCTTCCGAGGCTGACGACTCCGACGAGGAGATCACACCGGCGCAGAGGGTCGTGAGTACTCTATCCCCTCCCCCTCCCGCGCCCATACCGAAAGAGACTCCGGTTACCCCTTCGCCTCCGGGCCTAGGGAAAGCCAAGCATACTGCTTCCATCACCCCACCTTCGGGCCCGGTGAAAAAGCATCACAAGTCTCCTGGCGGCTCGGGCTCGAGCCAGCCTCCTAGTGGCGCCGACAAACATTCTTCGGCGCCGAAGAAAACAAGTTCCGTTCCGAAGCCATCGGTGTCGAAACCTGGCCTCTCGGTGCCGACCAAACACAAATCCCTCGGCACCGACGCTTCCGTGTCGAAGCCTGCCTCGGCGCCGACCAAAAGATCGGACACCCCGAGAAAGCACGGCGCGGATAAACCGACGAAGCCTTCGGTTCCGAAAACATCGGCACCGACGGAGGAATCGGTGCCGGAGGAGCTTTTCACACCGGATCTTCTTCAAAAGACTTTAACTAAGGATCCCAGGACTGGACATTTAACTTTGTCTTCCAAGAAAAGACTTTTGGACAAGCCAACTCCTCCTCCACCACCAAAACGGAAGGACTCTGTCACATCCCCGTTCAGAGTACCCTCCCCACCACCTCCAACTCCTCCTCATCCTCCTCCAGCTCCTCCCCCTCCTCCACCCCCTCCATCTCCGCCCCCACCTTCTCCACCCTTGCCTCATCGGTCTCCAACCCCGTCTCCGGACCCTGATGACCACGGATATCCATTCTATGATCCCACAGATGCCCCACAGGACCCCACTCCCCCGGGAACACCTGAGGATTATCACAATCCCGATGTCCCAGATGTGCCTCAGGATGATCTCTATCCATCCAGGCCGTCTCCACCAGAGGACTCCCTGGGGTTCCACCACCTCTTACAACGGGCGGCACATTACCATGGGGTGGAATTACACAGTGATCCAGTTGAGGAAGACTTCCTACTTGACACATTTGCCATAGCAGATAAATCCACCGCTATATTACCCATGCTTAAAGGGGTGACCAAGCATGCCACAGAGGTTTTCAAAGACCCCGTTAGAGCTAGGGTCTTAAACCCCAGAATAGAAAAGAAGTACAAGGCAGCCCCCACGGATCCTGTCTATATGAAAGGACCTGCGCCCCTAGACTCACTAGAGGTTTCCACAGCTAGCAAGCGCTCCAACTCTGTCATCTGGTGAGGCTCCACCACCTGATAAGGAGTCCAAGCTTTTAGATGCGTCAGGCAAACGCACTGCCTCGCAAGCTGCCAATATGTGGCGCATCGCCAACATGCAGGCGCTGCTAGCAAGGTACGATAGAGCGCACTATGATGAGCTGGAGGCTCTCATGCAGCATCTACCGGAGAAATATAAGAATAAAGCTCATCAGCTAATACAAGAGGGAAAGATCATTACAAACACCTCTATTAAATGTGCACTTGACGCAGCAGACACGGCGTCCAGGGCTATAAACACCAGTGTCCTGCTTCGCCGTCACGCCTGGCTCAGAATTTCAGGCTTTAAACCAGAGGTCCAAGCATCTATCTTAAACCACCCTTTTGACCAACAACACTTATGTGGCCCAAAAGTAGACGAAGCCCTGGAAAAAATGAAGAAGGATACAGACACGGCGAAGTCTATGGGAGCCCTGCAATCACAAACCCCTAGACGCTCCTTTCGCCGTTCCTCCTTTCGAGGCTCTGGCAGAGGTTACTCTTCCGATAACGCCTCCACTTCCTACAAGTCCCCTCCTCAAAATACCTTCTCAAAGGGCTACCAAAGAGGTGGATATCGAGGAAACAATAATAAAGGCAGGGGCAAAACCAACAACGCCCGTTCTGCCACACCGCCCACACAAGGACTTTCCCCCGCTCCCCCCAGACCATTCCACTCCGGTCGGGGGCAGACTACAAGACTTCCTTCAAACCTGGGAGGCCATAACATCAGACAAATGGGTAACCCAAATTATTCGGTCAGGGTACTGTCTCGAACTAACTTATACCCCCCCAAATATTCCACCCAGACACCGTGCGATGTCACAAGAACATACCACACTTCTGAAACAAGAGGTACTCTCCCTCCTGCAAAAACACGCGATAGAGCAGGTACCCGTCAATCAGCAAAATCTAGGGGTCTACTCTCTGTACTTTCTCATACCGAAGAAAGACGAGACCCTACGGCCCATTCTAGACCTCCGGCCTCTAAATGCATACAGCCATTCAGACCATTTTCATATGGTAACTCTTCAGCAAGTTCTCCCACTCCTCCGTCAGGTCGACTTTCTCATTACACTGGACCTGAAAGACGCATACTTTCATATCCCAATACACCCTGCTCACAGAAAGTACCTCCGATTTGTGGTAGACGGCCAACATTATCAGTTCAAGGTTCTCCCCTTCGGGGTCACAACCGCACCACAGGTGTTTACTAAATGCCTGGCAGTAGTGGCAGCACACCTCCGAAGACAAAACATTCACGTCTTCCCCTACCTGGATGACTGGTTCATAAAAGTCTTTACGGTGAATCACCAAAAGTCCCACTTGATACCATCTCACACAAAGCAATACCTCGGTGCCACTATAGACACCTCAAAAGCTATAGCCTATCCCAACTCAGCCAGGATCGCAAGCATGCAAACCCTGCGCCAAAAGTTCCTTCTTCAGCACTCTCTCCCAGCAAGAGTCTTCATGAAACTAATAGGGATGATGGCGTCTTGCATTTTCATAGTGCCTCATGCAAGACTTCACATGCGTCCACTCCAAGAGTGCCTAGCATGCCAGTGGAACCAGGCCCAGGGTCAGCTGACGGATCTGATGTTGGTGGACGGCCGCACTCATCGATCTCTGCAGTGGTGGAACACCACAAACCTTTCCAAAGGGCGACCGTTCCTGGACCCGGTTCCTCAGGTGATTCTAACAACAGACGCATCGCTCTCCGGCTGGGGAGCGCATCTATTACACCTCACAGTGCAAGGTCTATGGACGCCACAACAGAGGTTTTGCAGCGTGAATCTTTCTGGATTCACTATGCTGTGCATTATTCCGCGATCTTGTGGTTGGGTCCGGATTCGTAGTCTTTTGTTTGTTTTTTTGTTTTTTTTTGTTGCCCAGGTGGGCGGCGACGACCCACCATTTGGTGCACCTCCCGTGACGTCGTCGTGCTTCCTGCGGAAGTCCCACCTTTGGGGCGCCATTTTCAGATTCTTTTTTCCGCCGTTGGGTCTGGATCGGGAAGCTCCAGAATTACAATCGAAGGAAGAAGAAAGAAAAGCGAGTTTCGTCGATAAATACTACGAAGATATCACAGGAAAGGAAGAGATTTAATCAGGAGCGCGAAGAAAGGAGGTTCTGCGCCTTTTTCTTCGACCTTGGAGAATGCGCACTCAGAGGCCCTGAGCGCAATGGACAAGACGCCATTCAAGTTCTGCCCAAACTGCCACCACAAGTTCGCGCAGAAGGACCAGCATCCGGTCTGCAACCTCTGCCTACCGGTCGAACACCTAAATAAGGACTGCAACGCCTGCTCAGCCTTCGCGCCGAAGACGCTCCGGGTGAGAGATCGGCAGAGAAGAGCCAACGCCAGCATGGATGGCAAGGGTAAGGCCCCGTCGCTCTACGATCTGGGCCTCTCCACGGACGATGAGGACAACGTCGCCGAGGCAGCCGAAAACTTCACGGTCGTAGAGACCGACAAGAAAAAAGAAGACGAGGTAAGAGAATCGTCGAGCGCAAAACAGAAAATACCTCAAACACGAGGGTGACTCGAGAAAATCAGAGTCAAAGTCCACGAAGGGAGCCCCGGCGCCGAAAACTTCGACGACCAAAGGGGGAACCATGGACAAGAGGCCGAGCGGATCCTTCGAAAAGGACTCCCTGGTGCCGAAAGACGCCGAAAAGCAAGGGTCGTCGAAGACAACCCAGGAAACAGGACGATCGATGCAGAAAGAACGGTCGACGCAAGTTTCGTCGAAAAGACCCGCGGTCGACGCCGAAAGCATCTCCGAGATCGAGAAAAAGAAGAGGGGGCTCGAGGCCGAAATGGAGAACATCCTTCAAAGGAAGAAGGAGTTCGACGCCAAGATGAAGGAATTCAAGATTCCAACGGTTCCACCGACGGACGTCGTCGAGGTCGAGGACGAATTCGACACCGAGGGCCTGACGAGGGATCTCGAAGAGGAAGACGAGACCTATTATGACGGCGAAGCCGAGGAAGAAGACCAGCAGTCGTTCTACGGCTCGGCGCCATCTACCAGCCACGACATCGAATGGCAGGATCTCGACACCGAAAACCCGGAGGAGCCCGTGGACACGTACCCTTCGAGGCCTTCGCCACCCGACGACATCGGGGTGTACAATATGGTGGTCAGGAGTGCAGCGACAGCCTTCGGCGTCAAACTCGACGAAGAGAAGCCGAAAGCCGATTTTCTCCTCAAGACCCTGCTCCCCATCCAGACGAGGAGCCAATTCCTCCCCATGCTACAAAGTGTGATGAATCAGGGGAGAGAAGCCTTCAAGGAACCAGCGACCTGCCGTTCGATCACGCCCACGACTGAGAAGAAGTATAAGCACTCTTCCCTGGACCCCCCTTACATCAAAGGTAGCGTCACCGCCGACTCCATCATAGCTTCCACGGCCAGGAGAAGGGCCAACGTACCAGCAACTTCGGGCCCACCACCTGATAAAAAGAGAGCAGGAGGATAGACCTCACAGGAAGAAAAGTCGAGAGGAACGCCGCAATGCACTGGCGCATGGCGAATTCCAATGCACTCCTCAATAGACACCAGTACCAGCACTGGGACGAGATGGGGGAGCTAGTAAAGCACCTCCCCAAAGAATACCGCCAGAGAGCCTCGCACCTGGTAGACGAAGGCAAAAACATCGCCAACTCCTGTATAAAGACGGCGTTGGACGGGGCAGAGACTTCAGCAAGACTCATGGCCATAGGGGTCACCGAGAGAAGGCATGCATGGCTAAGAATCTCGGGATTCAAACCGGAGGTGCAGAACAACATCCTTAGCACCCCCTTCAACGGAGAAACACTGTTCGGAGCAACAGTAGACGAGAAACTCACCCAGCTGAAAAAAGAAAACGAAACGGCGAGGTCCATGGGGGCCCTACAGCTGAGGGGAATGAGGCGAGGCAATCCCTCGAGGAGACCCTACGGTAGGGGAGGAAGCCAGCAGGGGGCGTCGCACCAGACGTTCCAGCAGGGTCAGCAGGGTGAAAGTCACGGACAAGGTCAACAGAAGCAAAACTGGCAGTACCAACCTCGGGGCCAGTCCTTTCGCGGGAGAGGGAACGGACGTGGCCAGAGGAGGAGAGGGGGTGACCAGCCCTCATCAAAGTGACTCAGCACGCAAGAGGATGCCTACCCTCGACATGCCCCCAAGGGTGAGGCGCAAAACAGTAACATCGGGGGGGAGAGAAGAATCAAAAGCCTACGAGCATACAACACCAGTAGGCGGAAGACTGAGGTTCTACCTTCAGGAGTGGCGGCGTATAACCACAGACAAGTGGATACTGAACGTCATGCAGTACGGATACTGCGTAGATTTGGAGAAAAAACCTCCAAACAGGAAACCAAAGGGAAGGCAGAGATCGGCTCAAGAACTGGCCCTACTCAGAGAAGAAACACGGAAACTTCTAAAAAAGAGAGCCATAGAGGCAGTGCCGTTCAGAGAACGCAACAAGGGAGTCTACTCAAACTACTTCGTGGTCCCGAAAGTAGACGGAAACCTCAGACCCATCCTGGACCTGCGGTACCTAAACAAGTTCATCAGAACGCAAAGGTTCAAAATGACTTCGCTGCAGGAGGTTCTGCCCCAAATAAGAGACGGGGACTTCATGGTCACCGTGGACCTCAAGGATGCCTACCTGCACATCCCAATAAACAGAAGACACAAGGGCCTTCTAAGGTTCAACATCGACCAGGAACACTACCAGTTCACAACCCTGGCCTTCGGATTAAAATCGGCGCCAAGGGTTTTTACAAAATGCCTGTCGGCGGTCGCGGCCCACCTACGAAGGCAGGGGATACACGTCTACCCCTACTTAGACGACTGGCTGGTCAAGGCAAACTCACGCGAGAAGTGCGAGAGGCACGCAAAACGCGTAACAGACACTCTCACGAATCTGGGGTTCTCGATTCACTGGGGGAAGTCATCGCTGGAACCGGAGCAGGTGAAGATTTTCCTGGGGGCAAAAATCAACTCCCTGAAAAGTACAGTGGTGCCCAGCGACATGAGGACAGATGCCCTGCTGAAGGAGACGCGGCTCTACCAGAAGGGGCGAGCTCTGACAGTGAGGTCAGTGAGCAAGATGATGGGGATGATGGCGTCGTGTATCCAGCTGGTGCCGAATGTACGCCTGCACATGAGACCATTCCAGGAATGGCTACAACAGCAATGGTCACAAGCAAACGGAAGTTGGGAGGATCTAGTGGTTGTTACGCACGCAGTGCAGGAGGAGATAACTTGGTGGAACAGAGACAACATGACAGCAGGGAGAAGCCTGACACCACCAAACCCAACAATGACCATTACCACGGACGCATCGCAAAAGGGATGGGGAGCGCACATGGACAACCTCAGAGTGAGGGGTCTGTGGGCTCCAGCAGATGCGGTTCGCTATAACAATTACCTCGAGTTGAAAACAATCCTGCTAGCCCTGAAGGCATTCCAGAGGCACCTGTACAACCAGAGGGTGTTGGTTCAAACAGACAACACCACGGCAATGTTCTACATCAACAAACAGGGGGGGACACAGTCGTTCCCTCTCTCCTCTCTGGCTCAGGAGATTTGGAGATGGGCCATACCTCTCAGGATAGATCTACTGGCAATTCACCTACCGGGGAAGGACAATGTGGAGGCAGACTGGCTAAGCAGGCAGACCTCGACATCGCACGAGTGGGAGCTCAATGGCCAGGAAACGGAGAAGCTTTTCCGGAGATGGGGAACTCCCACAATAGACCTATTTGCAACACGCCAAAATGCAAAATGCCAAAGCTTCGCGTCCAGGCAACCAGATCAGCAATCCCAGGGAAATGCCCTATGGATAAGCTGGTCGAGGACATTTGCCTACGCCTTTCCACCGATACCCCTGTTGCACAGAGTGCTCGACAAGTGCAGAACCAGCAACATGACTCTGATCCTAGTGGCTCCGCAGTGGGCAAGGCAGACATGGTTCTCACAAATTCAAGAAATGGCACAAGGCAATCCATACAGGTTCGAGAGGAGTAAGGACCTGCTCTCAATGCAAAACGGAGAGGTCCTGCATCCAGAGCCAGAGACCCTCAACCTGGCGGCATGGCTCCTGAAGACCTAGAGTTCGCACACCTAAGATTGCCTCCGAGCACTATGCGAGTGCTACGGGAGGCAAGGAAACCAACTACACGAAAATGCTACAGCGCAAAATGGAAGAGATTCACTGTGTGGTGCAGGAAGAAGGGCCTGCAAAACAGAATGACAAGAGACTCAACAATACTGAGGTACCTCACACACCTTCTAAAGAGTAACCTCTGCTCGAGCTCCCTAAGGGTACACCTAGCGGCGATCGTTGCATACACCAGAGGTGAAAAGGGTGGAAGTTTCTTCACTTCGCAGGTGGTGAAGAGATTCATGGAAGGAGCCAAAAGAATGGCCCCTCCGAAAAGGTTGCCGCCGCCGGCATGGAATCTAAACATGGTTCTGACGGAGCTCATGAAGGCACCGTTTGAACCCATTCACAAGGCCACACTGCAAATGTTGACGATGCAAACGGCCTTTCTAGTGGCCATCACCTCACTACGCAGAGTGAGCGAGCTTCAAGCACTAACACTACAGGAACCCTACATTCAGATTCACAAGGACAGGGTAGTCCTGAGGACGGACCCACACTTCATGCCCAAGGTGGTGTCGGCGTTCCACATGAATCAGAGTATTCAGATACCAAGTTTCTTCCAAAACCCGACTTCAAACGCAGAAAAGGTCCTGCACACCCTCGACGCAAGAAGAGCGGTGATGCACTACATTGAGAGAACCAAGGATCTCAGGAAGTCGAAGCAGCTGTTTGTGTCCTTTGCTACTAGCTTCATGGGTAGGCCTGTGACTAAGCGCACCATCGCTAGATGGATTGCCCTCACTATTCAATTCTGCCACAAACAGGCTGGACAGGAGCTAGCGGAGGGGCCTCAGGCTCACTCCACAAGGAAGATGGGGGCCACCATTGCCTTCCTGGCGAACACGCCCATCCAGGACATATGTCTCGCGGCAACTTGGGCATCTGTGCACACGTTCACGAAACACTACTGCGTGGACATTCAGATGAACAAGGAAGCACAGGTTGGACAGAAGGTGCTTCAACACATTTTCAACGACCAACGCTCATCTACCACCCAGCCGCCACAAAATTAGGAAAACCGCTACAAAGTCTATGCACAGCATAGTGAATCCAGAAAGATTCACGCTGCAAAACGAATAGTTTCTTACCTGTCGGTGTAGTTTTGCAGCTTGAAGATCTTTCTGGATTCACTAGCGAACCCACCCACCTCCGCTAGGAAGATGAGGCTGGAGGAAGAGGGGGTAAAATGGAAAAGATCAAAGGGAATGAAAACGTACAGAAAAATGGACAAGAAGGATTAATCGATCGTCTAGGGTTAAAAAAAAAAAAAAAGGAAAGGAAAAAAGAACCCGAAGATGGCGCCCCAAAGGTGGGACTTCCGCAGGAAGCACGACGACGTCACGGGAGGTGCACCAAATGGTGGGTCGTCGCCGCCCACCTGGGCTACAAAAAAAAATAAAAAAACAAAGAAAAGACTACGAATCTGGACCCAACCACAAGATCGCGGAATAATGCACAGCATAGTGAATCCAGAAAGATCTTCAAGCTGCAAAACTACACCGACAGGTAAGAAACTATTCGTTACTCCACATCAACCATCTGGAGCTATTGGCGATCTTTCTAGCCCTGAAATCGTTTCAGAAACAAATTTCAGCCAAAGCAGTCATAATTCGCACAGACAATATGACTGCAATGTATTATATTCAAAAACAGGGGGGGGGGGGACACTCTCCCCAGCTCTCCCGCTTAGCACAGAGCATATGGAGATGGGCAATTCCACAAAAAATCTTTCTCCTGGCACAACACGTCCCAGGCATACAAAACACCATGGCAGATCTGCTCAGCAGACAAACGCAGCAAATGCACGAATGGGAACTGCATCCACAAGTTCTTCACCCATTCTTCCACAAGTGGGGGCATCCTCAGATAGACCTCTTCGCCACCCACGAAAACAAAAAATGCCCAAGCCTCGCCGCCAGATACCCACACCCATTGTCCAAAGGCAATGCGATATGGATGAACTGGTTAGGCAAATTTGCATACGCCTTTCCACCTCTCCCGCTAATTCCATTAGTGGTAAGGAAGCTACAACAGCACTCCCTCAGACTCATTCTGGTAGCTCCAACATGGGCCAGGCAGCCGTGGTACACCACACTACTACAGCTATCGGTGGTACCACATCAAAAACTGCACCTGTCCCCATGCCTCCTAACCCAGAACCATGGAGAAATCAGGCACCCGGACCCAGCTCAGCTCAACCTTGCGATCTGGCTCCTGAAATCTTAGAATTTGGATACCTTAATCTTCCCCCTGATTGCATGAACATTATCAAGGAAGCCAGACGTCCTACCACTCGAGCATGCTATGCCGCAAAGTGGAAGAGATTTGTTGTTTACTGCCGTAACAATACAATCAACCCTTTAGATGCATCCATACAGCAAATCATATGCTATCTGCTCCATCTTCAAAGGTGTAACCTGGCATATTCATCCATACGTCTACACCTAGCAGCAATTGCTGCTTACCTACAAAACAGACAGCATTTATCACTGTTCAGAGTGCCTGCTATTAAAGCCTTTATGGAAGGCCTTAAACGAGTAATTCCACCCAGGGCACCACCTTCCCCTGTATGGAATCTAAACGTAGTTCTTACAAGGCTAATGGGTCCGCCTTTCGAACCAATGCATAAATGTGAGCTACAGTTCCTCACTTGGAAAACAGCTTTCCTCGTAGCTATCACTTCCCTTAGAAGGGTTAGTGAGATACAAGAGTTCACTATACAAGAACCCTTTTTACAGATACATCACAGCAAGGTGATACTTCGCACAAATCCAAAATTTCTGCCCAAGGGAATTTCCCCCTTCCATCTTAATCAATCGGTGGAATTACCGTTTTTTTTCTCGCAACCTCAATCTGTTGCGGAAAGGGCTCTACATACACTTGATGTTAAAAGGGCTTTACTGTACTACATACAAAGAACGCAACCTTTCAGAAAGACTAAACAATTGTTTGTCTCCTTCTCTCCACCGCATAAAGGCAACCCCATCTCTAAATCGGGGATAGCTAGGTGGATTGTAAAGTGCATACAAATTTGCTATCACAAAGCAAAAAGAACATTATCTGTTCCACCTAAAGCCCACTCTACAAGAAAGATAGGGGCTTCTATGGCTTTTCTAGGGAACATACCCTTAGATGACATCTGCAAAGCAGCCACATGGTCAACACCGCACACCTTCACAAAACATTACTGTGTAGACGTGCACTCCAAACAACAAGCTAGTGTGGGCCAGGCTGTACTAAAGACACTATTTCAAACCACTGCAACGGATACCGGTGCTCGCCGCTAGGGCTGGGTACTGCTATATAATCTATGCAAAAGTATATAATCTGCAGCTCATATGCCTCGAACGGAATATGCTACTTACCAGTATGCATCTGTTCTTGGCATGTAGAGCTGCAGATCTATACACGCCCACCCGCCTCCCCGGCTACCTGTATCCGTTCCAGTCTATCTTATTTAGATACAACACACATGGGTTTCTTACTATTATCACTACGCTCCATCTTTTCCCTGCTGGCGAAAAACAATCTGAGGATGGAGCCAAAGCCCATGCGCAGTACGGACCGAAGGAGTCACCGAACTCGTGACTTCCAAAGACTGTCCAAGAAGAAAAACAAACTGCAAACATCCGGGCCCAACACCAGATGGCGATCTATGCAAAAGTGTATAGATCTGCAGCTCTACATGCCAAGAACAGATGCATACTGGTAAGTAGCATATTCCTTTTATTTTACTATTTTAGTTCCAACCCATCATTCTCTAGACACCTCAATTAATGTTTCTGCACTTCTCCAACATGGAAAGCACTACATTGTATTGTCAGCAAGTTGTCTATAATCCAACCAAGGATAAATCAGAATCTGATCTGAATTCCCAGCATTGCGTTGTGTGAATCTGCTTCAGCGTAGTAGTCTTGGTATTGTTTTCGATCGTGATCTCCACACTCGATGCGACTCATCGTTCCAAGTCTTCGATTCCCGTCGTCGACCAGGGCCTTCAGGCCTACCCAAGCTTCGGTCCTGGCTGATGGAAAGGACTCCCTTCAAAAAGTGTCCTCGATGTGGGTCCAAATTTCCCCACACTGATCTCAATCAGGTATGCAACCTCTGCCTCTCCCCTGAACACGAGGCTCGAGACTGTCCGACGTGCAAATCCTTCCGGTCCAAGAAAACCATTCTAGACCAAAGGGCGAGAAGAACCATGGCACACTCGTCGACAGCGATCCCAGATGACATCTTCGGAGAAAGCGTCGACGCTCCAGAAGGACAGCACACTGAAGAGGGCCTCGTCAGCGCCTCCGAGGCCGACGACTCAGATGTCGAGGACATCACTCTGGCACAGAGGGTTGTACCAACATCCACCCACACCCTCCACGGCATCCAAAAAGGCTTCGGTCATGCCTTGGCCCTCTGCACGACCAAGGACATCGCTTCCCACACCTCGCCTTCGGGCCCGGTGCAGAAGCCTATCAAGCCTTCCGGCGGCTTGGGCTCGAGCCAGCCTACCGTCGGTGAAGAGAAACACTCCTCCGCACCGGCACCGAAAAAGAAAATGGCCTCTTCCGCACCGAGCTCCACACCGAAGCACTCGGCGCCAAAAACAAGCACAAGTTCCTCAGTACCGACACCGTCCCCGGAGCCGAGCAAAAAACACAAAGCCATCGACACCCACACCTCGGAGCGGAAAGTCATCTCGGAGCCGAGTAAACAACCAGCTATTCCGAAGCCGCACAGTTCAAAACAACAAACTGATGCAGACTCCAAGACTAAAAGACCTACGGCCCCGAAGCTTTCGGCGCCGACAGATCGGCCACTCACTGAAGAACTGTTTAGGCCTGATCCATTACAAAAAACACTGGTCAAGGACCCCAAGACTGGACATTTGATGCTCAGCATCAAAAAGAGACCGCTGGAGAAGCCTGCCCCAGCTCCACCTCCAAAGAGGAAAGACTTTGCTACCTCCCCTTTGAGAATACCTTCACCCCCTCCTCCACCTCCTCCTTCTCCTCCACCACCTCGTCATTCTCCCACACCCTCTCTGGATGATGACGATGATGATGTCTATGATGACACAGGGGACGAGCCCCATGACTAACCCACAGGGCACCCCACTCCTACAGGCTCCCCAGACCCATGGGACGACTATAATATTCCAGACATCGCTAATGTCCCGCAGGATGATCTCTACCCTTCGAGACCATCCCCTCCGGAAGACACAATGGGGTTTAATCAACTACTCTAGAGGGCTGCACACTACCACGGTGTGGATCTCCATACTGACCCCGTGGAGGAGGACTTCCTCCTAGATACCTTTGACACAACACACAGGGCCACTCCCATCCTGCCCATGCTCAAAGCCGTTATCAAGCACGCGCCAGAGGTCTTTAAAGACCCGGTCAGGGCCAGGGTCCTCAACCCTTGCATCGACAAGAAATGTAAGGCCGCCCCTACAGACCCCACCTACATCAGAGGGCCAGCACCACTAGACTCCCTAGTAGTGTCCACTGCAAGAAAGCGTGCAAACTCCCAGGCATCAGGCGAAGCACCACAACCTGATAAGGAGTCCAAACTCTTGGACGCATCGGGCAAGCGCACTGCATCTCAGGCTGCCAACATATGACGCATCGCAAACACACAAGCGCTTTTGGCAAGATACGACAGGGCACATTATGATGAACTAGAAGCCATAATGCAACACCTCCCTGACAAATACAAAAATAGAGCCAATAAGCTAATCCAGGAGGGTAAAACCATCACCAACACCTCCATTTGCTGTGCCCTAGATGCAGCTGACACTGCCTCTAGGGCAATTAACACCAGCGTCCTCCTCCGTCGGCATGCCTGGCTACGAATTTCAGGTTTCAAGTCAGAGGTGCAAGCTTCCATTCTCAACCACTCCTTTGACCAAGAACATCTGTTCGGCCCAAAAGTTGAAGAGGCCCTAGAAAAAATGAAGAAAGACACAGATACGGCCAAGTCTATGGGAGCCTTACAATCGCACCCCCTCAGGCGCTCTTTTCGCCGCTCTTCCTTTCGAAGCACCTCCAGAGGCTACTCCTCTGACACCGCTTCTACTCTCTATAAAGCCCCTACCCAATCCACCTTCACAAGGGGTTACCAAAGAGGTGGCTACAGGGGCAACAATAATAAAGGCAGAGGCAAGACAAACACCTCCCGCTCTGCCTCCACCCCTACCCAATGACTTCCCTCCACTCCCCCCAGACCATCCCACTCCGGTCGGGGGCAGACTCCACAATTTCCTTCCTGTCTGGACTACCATCACCTCAGACAAATGGGTAACGCAAATAATTCGGTCAGGCTACTGCCTCGAACTAACATCTGCCCCCCCAAACATTCCACCCAAACAACGCCCAATGTCACAGGAACATTTGTCACTTCTAAAGAAGGAGGTAATCTCCCTCCTACAGAGGAGTGCGATCGAACTAGTTCCTACCCACCAACAAAATATGGGAGTTTACTCCCTATATTTTCTCATACCAAAAAGGGACGACACTCTAAGGCCGATCCTGGACCTCAGATCCCTAAATCACTATATACACTCAGACCATTTCCACATGGTCACACTCCAGCAGGTACTTCCCCTGCTCTCCCAAAATGACTTCCTTGCCACCCTAGACTTCAAAGACGCCTATTTCCACATTCCTGTTCACAAGGCTCACAGGAAGTTTCTCAGCTTTGTAGTGGACGGTCAACACTATCAGTTCAACGTGCTCCCATTCGGATGTCACCACAGCACCAAGGGTATTTACCAAGTGCCTAGCGGTAGTGGCAGCACACCTGCGAAGACAACACATTCACGTCTTCCCATACCTAGACGACTGGCTCATAAAAGCCAGCTCATACAACCAGTGCGTACAACACACTCACGCCACTATCCAACTACTTCACGAACTGGGCTTCACAGTAAACCATGCAAAGTCCCATCTGCAACCGTCCCATGTAAAACAATACCTCGGTGCCACCATAGACACCTCAAAAACGCTAGCCTATCCCAGTCCTGCCAGGATAGCAAGCATTCAGGCTCTATGCGCCAAATTTCAACCAGAACACACTCTTCCAGCTCGAGTGTACATGCAACTTATAGGAATGATGGCGTCTTGCATACTCGTAGTACCTCACGCAAGACTCCAGATGCGTCCTCTCCAAGAGTGCTTAGCACGCCAATGGAACCAGGCCCAGGGTCAATTGACAGATCTGGTGTTGGTAGACGGTCGTGCCCATCCCTCTCTGCAGTGGTGGATCACCAAAAACGTTTCCAAAGGGCGACCGTTCCTGGACCCGATTCCTCAGATGGTACTGACAGCGGACGCACCGCTCTCCAGCTGGGGAGCTCACCTACTACATTACACCATGCAGGGCAGGTGGACACCTCAACAAAAGTTACTCCACATCAACCATCTAGAGTTGCTAGCCATATTCTTAGCCCTAAAGGCCTTTCAAACACATGTCTCAGGCAAGGCCGTCCTAGTCCGCACGGACAACATGACAGCCATGTACTATATACAAAAACCAGGCGGCACACACTCTCCGCAGCTCTCTCAGCTAGCACAGAGCATATGGAGATGGGCCATACCCCAAAACATCTTTCTCCTAGCCCAACATGTCCCAGGAGTCGAAAACACTATGGCCGATCTGCTGAGCAGACAAACACAACAGATCCACGAGTGGGAACTCCATCCACAAGTTCTTCACCCCTACTTTCAAATGTGGGGGCATCCACAGATAGACCACCCACGAAAACGCCACATGCCCAGACTTCGCCGCCAGGTATCCACACCCATTGTCCAAAGGCAATGCGATATGGATGAACTGGTCAGGCAGATTTGCGTACGCCTTTCCGCCTCTCCCACTCATTCCACTAGTGGTGCGCAAACTACAGCAACACTCCCTCACTCTCATCCTAGTAGCTCCAACTTGGGCCAGACAACTGTGGTACACCACACTGCTGGAACTATCTGTAGTACCGCATCAAAAATTACACCTCTCTCCACGCCTCTTAACCCAGAACCATGGAGAGATCAGGCACCCGGACCCAGCTCAGCTCAACCTTGCGATCTGGCTCCTGAAATCTTAGAATTCGGTTACCTAAATCTTCCCCCTGATTGTATGAACATCATTAAAGAAGCTAGACGACCTACCACTAGAGCTTGCTACGCAGCCAAGTGGAAACGTTTTGTGATCTATTGACACAACAATAACTTCAATCCCCTAGATATGTCCATTCAACACCTCATAGGCTATTTACTACACCTGCAAAGATGCAATCTAGCCTACACGTCTATTAGACTGCACCTTGCAGCCATAGCAGCTTATCTACAAAACAGGCCACATCTATCTCTCTTTAGCGTACCTTCCTTAAAAGCCTTCATGGAAGGCCTCAAAAGAATAATCCCCCCAAGAGTGCCACCCTCACCGGTGTGGAACCTAAACATCGTTCTCACCAGACTAATGGGGCTTCCCTTTGAACCTCTACACAAATGTGAACTTCAATTCCTAACATGGAAAACTGCTTTTCTTGTAGCCATCACTTCTCTCAGAAGGGTCAGCGAGATACAAGCACTCACCATTCAAGAATCTTTTCTGCAAATGCACCATAACAAAGTGGTTCTCCGTACTAATCTGAAATTCCTCACTAAAGTCATATCTCCTTTTCACCTAAACCAATCTGTGGAACTACCCGTAGTCTTCTCGCAACCACAAACCATTGCAGAAAGAGCTCTCCACACATTAGATGTCAAACGAGCCTTACTCTACTACATCGAGAGAACACAACCCTTTCGTAAGACAAAACAACTGTTCGTTTCCTTCTCACCACCACATAAAGGCAACCCCATCTCCAAATCTGGGATAGCTAGGTGGATTGTCAAATGCATTCAGATTTGCTACCACAAGGCAAAACGGACGCTATCTGTTCCCCCTAAAGCCCACTCTACACTCAAGATAGGGGCTTCCATGGCATTCTTAGGGAACATCCCCCCTAGATGATATCTGCAAAGCAGCTAAATGGTCAACACCGCACACTTTCACTAAACACTATTGTGTAGATGTGCAAACTAAGCAACAAGCTAGTGTGG
The DNA here is from genome assembly GCF_964204655.1 of Triturus cristatus. NCBI lineage: Eukaryota > Metazoa > Chordata > Amphibia > Caudata > Salamandridae > Triturus > Triturus cristatus. The sequence goes on from NC_140591.1 coordinate 1,103,736,415, forward strand.
GATAGGCTGTACTCAAAACATTGTTTCAAACCACTGCAACAGATACTGGTGGTCACCGCTAAGGATGGGTACTGCTATATAATCTATGCACAGTGTGTAATCTGCAGCTCATATGCCTTGAACGGCAAATGCTACTTACCAGTATGCATCTGTTCTTGGCATGTAGAGCTGCAGATCTACACACGCCCACCCGCCTCCCCGGCTACCGTTATCTGTTCCAGTTTATCTTATTTAGATACAGCACACATGGGCATCTTCACTGTTTATTACTACGCTCCATCATTTCCCTGCTGGCGCAAACAATCTGAGGGTGGAGCCGAAGCCCATGCGCAATACGATCCAAGAGAGGAGTCACATACCTCATGACTTCCAAAGACTTTCCAAGACGAAAAACAACTGCAAACATCCGGGCCCAACACCAGATGGCGATCTATGCACAGTGTGTAGATCTGCAGCTGTACATGCCAAGAACAGATGCATACTGATAAGTAGCATTTGCCTTTTATGCATTTCTTAATTTTCCTATTTATACAAACCTTTTCAAGTATTTCTTTTGTATTCTCTCTGAACTATTCAGCATGCCCAGCTATGTATTTCTCGATCAGCAAAAATTTATAATTCTATTCTTCATTCTATAGGTCTGTAATATTCAGCTCAGAAAATGTTTAGGATCCTGTGGATGGCCAGTAAATCTATATCCGGATTTAACTGTGCCCCCATGCTATCGAAGGCCTCCAAGGAATGGTAGACAAAATGCTAGACACAGATGCCACTCACAGTGCTGCTTAAAGAAGTTGGCAGCACAGAAAATGTGTGTAGCAAGAGAAAGTTCAGTTGAACTTTAAGGATTTCCCTAGGCAGAGCATCTCAGTATGGCTCAGAGATTTGCCCAGATAGAGGAGATAGTCAACTAGTCTGATGCTTTTGCGATACCTGATAAAGACTATGGTCGTATACAGGATAATGATTCGGAGGCTGATAACCTCCTTTCCCACTATAATACTAATTCTGGCTTGTATCTGAATTTATAAAATGTAACTGACCTCGAGCCATCGGTGTAAGCCGATATCCCATACTCTTGTAAGACCCTGCTTCAGAGGAAGTTTCCTGACTTATGGTTAGGATTCCCAAAAAACTGCTGAAATCCTGGAATTAGCTTTGCTCTCTGCAGAGGGAAAGTCTTACATTTTGACTCAGATTTTGCTACCCTCCTCACCGGTGAAGCCCTTTCTCCTATTAATCAGGCCCTATTTGATCCTGACATGACTTCATTGGAAAAAACCTTTTTCAGGCCTTGTAGTATACAGTCCCCAGACAGGTTACCCGATGCCATAGCGCAGTTCATAGTGACACCCACTTTTTGTCCTCTCGAGTGTCACAAGAAGTCGCAGGAATTGTCTAAACATTGAGCTTGAAGTAAAACCCAGACGCTTTTTCCACTGTTCCCACCTGATGGAGAGTCAAATAAACTTTACAGTAAGCTTAATGTCTAGCCTTGTGGCAGCCTGGCCCTCCTCTGTGCTATAGCCACCTACAGCCTTTGCCTACATACCCATGTCTTGTGGGCATAGACGAAACAGTCAGTGATCAGCTTTCCAGACCACCTACCGAGCTATTTGCAGACCTGGTCAATGTTGGATGCATTTAAACTTGAAGTCAAGCCCTGACTGTCACTTGTTCCATGTACATTGCTGTCAAACTGTGCCAGCTCGCTTGGATGCAGTCCACTGGCTTCTCTGTTGATTTCTAAGCAATATTTATGGACATACCCTTTAATGGTGCCATCCTCTGCCTATTCACTGCCTCTAAACCTCTCGACTGTTCCTCCACATCTTGGGCGTTATCTCCAACATTCAAAAGTCCAACCTCTCTCCTGTGCAAAGACTTACCTTCCTAGTCACAGTACTGAACATGAGCCACATGAATGCCTTTTTTCTTTCAAGAGGATCGCATATATGGTGAGAGTTATAATTCCAGGATTTGACTCAGCTTGGATTCTGGTTCTGCAGGTCTTCCATCTACGTGGCCACGAGGTCTCATGAGTCCTGTTGGTACCACATGACCGATAACTGCTGAGGGTCCTTCAGTGGGTTCAAGGTCACAGTGGCAAAGCATCAGAAGAATCTCACAGCTCAAGTGCAAATCTCTCACACTGCACTGGTGAATGAACTCACTCCAATGTTTTAGTGGGTCATCCTTTCAGCCTCTGCAGGCTTACCTTACAATGGTCAGGGATGCCTTCTCACTGGGCTGGAGTGGCCATCTGGGTCACATGATAGCACGGGGAATGGGTCCGTTTTAGAGCAGCACCTGCACATAAACCTGCTTGAGCTGTGTACGGTCCGTCTTCCAGTGAAGGCATTTGTCGCTTCCACTGGGAGCTGGGTGGACCGGCAGGTGGTGGGCATTCAGATTCTGTTGAACAGTACTACTGCCCATTATCTTAACAGACTAGGTGGTGTGGAGTCCCTGGTGCCCCTATGAGGGGACATGACTTGCATGTCTAAGTGGGCTCAGCGACTAGGAATCTTCCAGGTAGTAGCTCAAATACCAGGTTCCCTTCAAGTGGGGGCGGATACACTCATTTGTCTCCTTCTGGAGGATCATGGGTGGAAGGCACATCCCAAGTGACAGAGGTGATTGTCTCTAGTTTGGAGTTTCCATTCATGGAACTCTTTACTATGGCCCGGAACACGAAGTGCCCACAGTTGTATGCCATATTCTTCCCTTGGAGTAGTTCCCTGAGGAATGCCTTCAGGTTCCGACAGTCTCAGGTCCAGGTCTTCGCCTTTCCACAGGTTCCTTTATTTCATAAATACTGCGTAAGATGCAGGAGAATTTAGCACAGCTGATCCCGATCACTCTTAGTTTAAGCAGAGCCGATCTGATATGCAGTTCTTTTGATACTCCGCATTCATCTACCTCTTCCGTTCTAGCACAGAGCAAACCTGCTTGTGCATCAGCATAGTCGAGCCTTTCACCGCAATCACTGCAGCTGCACGTACAGAAATTAAGCTGTGCAGATGAGTAATTTTGCCTGCTCAATGTCTCGACATCATTTTAGTGGCCAGGAAGCCCGCTACCTAATCCACCTATGCAGGTCACTGGAGCAAATTTGTTCAGTGATGTGAGTCAGAAGGCCTCAATCCTTGCCTTCCCAGCCTGGCTGAATTTGTGTGTTTCTTGCACAGCACTGTCGGACTATGGCTATGGTTAAGGGCTATTTGGTTGCCATGTTCATTATATAAAAGGTTTGTCTCCTCCCACTCTCTTGATTGTCAGTGGGATTTAAATTGTGTGTAAACTTTCGTGATGACAGCCCCATGTGAGCTGAAGCACAGTTCTCTGGTTCAAATTCCTACTCTAAAGAAAGTTTTGTTGGTAGCAATAACTTCAGCTCATAGGTTCTGAGAACTTCTGGGCCTCTTGGGTTGTCCAGCTTTCACATTTTTTTCATCCGGTGGTTCTTTGCACTTGCCTGTTATTGCATTTCAAATGGGCCAGACTATTAATCTACATCTTTCTTTCCTCCTCCTTCTTCTGAGGAGGAGGACCGGCTACATCGACTGAACTCCAAGCATGTGGAGTCATATTACATAGAAGGGTTGCAACAGGGCAGAGTGGATGATCAGCATTTGTGGTCCCGTCAGAACTAAAAATGGTAAGGTGGTGGCCTAATGCACATTTTGCATTGGGTCATCCTCTACATCAAGATGTACTTCTCTCTGACCTAGAAAGATCCTTGTGAGAGCATATTTGCCCATTTCATCAAGGGCATAGAAAATAATCCTTCTAAATTCAGCTCAAACTGCTACTGAATATTTGCACAGACTGATGTTCACAAGATATGCAACTTTTTTCCTTCCAACGAACCGTATGTCTGAGACTAGCTAGGCCTTCGTCCTATTTAAACCTAAGACTCTGAATATTTGAAAGAAGCAATTGTGGGCATCCTACAGTGTGGTAGATGTGAAAGAGCAGAGTTTGGCAGAATGTGGCTTTTCCGGTGAAGGATCATGCACATTAGAGAAGGTTCAGATGAGGGACAAAGTGAACAAATCCAGGATATGGATGTCGTAGACCCAACTCCCTTAGACATCGAAACACCTGAATTGAAAAAGTCTACTCAAGCAGTGCTTCAAGCGCGAAAGCCTTTGAAACTGAAAAGTTTAGTTTGCGATAAATCTAAGCCTTTGTCATTAAAACAGACTATCAACAGGATAAAAGATTTGACGATTAGATTAAAAACAAAATATACTGATGTGATGAAAATGCCTGTACAGTCTATCTTGGCATGAATACTGGATAGAAATCTAGAGACAAACCGTCTGAGATACCACAACATAAGATGCCTAAGGGCCGTAAAAGACTATTGACAAAAAGTTCTCTCAAAGTTGAAAGACAAAAACATCGACTTGAACCAGATATGGCAGGCATTCTTCAAAAAAAAGAATTGGATGTCTTAATTTTCCAATATAAAATCCCAAGTAAATGGGGCTAAAAATTCAAAGAGGCCGATGAAGAGAACCTAGAGAATTATTTTACATTTTAGCAAGAGAATCAGGGGCATGATCCTCACCTACATACAGAGTAGGACTACAACCTACAGACGACAAAGCAGAAAATGCACTAGAAGGAGACAGCAGAATATGAGATCAGGCTAATATTCAGTCAACAGGAAGTAAAGAAATACCCAACTAGTTCATCTCTTACAAATGATTTGACCATCATGAGGAAATTAAAGTGGCTTTGGCTACAATCATTGAAGCTAAAACAACTAACAAGAGGTGCTAACTAAGTCCGTTCATGAAGAACAGAGAGCCACTGAATGCTATGAAAAAATGTGTGTGAGAAATTCTTCAGATAGTTTGTACATCACCTGGCGGGAGTTAAGAGTCCATCAGCCCACCCTTACTGGCGGAGCATCGTCATCTGAGACTCTAAGGGGTCACGGTCTGGGCCCACAATATCGAGCCGACAGGGCCTGTCGAGTGCCCGACCTAATGATCCCAAGATAGAAAAACTCCTGCCACAGTGTATATTCAAACTTTAAAGACTCTAATGATGTGCAGTGCTCTAGTGTGAAAGTGCATTAAAAATGACTACGTGGGCAAAAAATGTGTTTATTAAGAACTGTCCAGGTGTCCAGTTTAAAAGATCAAATAGTCTTGAAAAAATTGACTATTTCCTGACTCAGTCTAGTAAGGTCGACATGTTTCAGCCGATTTGGTTCACCGACCCGGCTTTCTTCAGGACCTAAAAAATGGTGAATATCAAGGCTACTGCAGGATAAACATGTTTGGTGTACGATTCGTGAAAAAACAAAACTTAAACAGTGAAATTACAATCATCAGGTAAGATTGTGGCAATCGCCACCCTACCAGTCAAGCAACCTTTTGCTTGGACGTAAGAACTGTGTCTTCTTTCCTAAAGGGAATCCGGAGAATCAAACCATCAGAGAAGCACTTCACACAAACAATCCAGCATCAATGACTACTATTCTGCAGTGCCCGTTAAGCACTGCACGCTCTATAAAACACCCAAAGAGTGGTTACATATGAGCACCATTGTAAACAACTGTATTCAACTCACCCAGCCTTTTGTGGGAGAAAAGCCTCACCTCACCCGGCTGACTGCTCGGAGATGGAGGCACCGCTCTGTTTAGATGTAAGGAAAAATAAACAAGTTGCACATTGATACTCGTTTATCTGCACTCCTCACAATATATTTAAACATTTTAATAAACCTAAAAACTAGAAAGTCAATGACCTTGAGAGACCCGCCCCACAGACATGATAGTCTAGGTTGTTGAAAGGGCTTGTTCCCTTGCGAATTTTTAGTCTGTTTAGTGGAACCACAAATCAATCGTTCAAGAGGGTGAGCACTCCTTTTAGCATCTGATGCAATAAGGTTCGGGAGAAAACACCACCACCCTGTACATGATTCAACAGGAACACCACCAGCCACTATTTATTAAACAAAGATGAACCTATATTCCTCATACAAAATGAGGAACTCCCCTCTCCTTACCTGTCCGATGGTGCTTCGAACCAGACTGCGAGCTGTCTGGGAGGTGACGGCAGGAAGGAGGGGGAGCTCCTTAAGTACCCGCCGTAATTCGGCAAAATCACTCGATTAGGATCAGGTGCTAATGTTTTGGTGTCCGCGCAGCTGCGCGCCGGATGGAACATGCTCAGGCGTGGGAACACTAACCTAAGAGCATGCGCGTCTCATAGACTAACCAAAACAGGTTGGGCGGTTGTAGTGTCTATCGTGAACATTACGCATGCGCGTTCAACACCGCGAGGAGGGGAGAAACCCGAAACACTCATTATGGTGCGTGCAAAGGGACTTCAAGGTACCCACCCTAGTTTAGTACAAGAGTTCGATTGGTATCAAGTGTTTAGTGTTTACTTTAAGTATTCTCTTTGTATCCGCGCAGGCGCGCAACAAGTGGAGCATGCGCAGACACACAAACACTTCGCAAGAGAGCATGCGTGTTGTGAGGACCAGCACGATCGTATTGCACGGCTGCAACGTCCTCAACGAAACACTTGCAAGCGCGTCAAACAATAGGGTTGCGCGAGCATTGACACACTCACTATGATGCATGTACATTTCAAAGGGTATATCAAGAGAGGTGTCCTTAATGAATGGCCATATTACAGGTGACACCATTGTACTAGATACTAGCACAGCAAACGGAACTGTCTTCATTCCGTCACCGGGACATGCCTGCTTGAATAAGACTCGACTGAGTAGTTGGTTCAAATGGCAGAGTTGGCATAAATTAAGAGCTCGGAAATTAGATAAAGGCAACAATCCGCTCGTGTGTCAGAATTTCCTGAGTTGTCTTACAACTAGGGGTCTGCTCTCATGTCTGTGGACCTAGTATCGCAATGCCTGTACTTATAAAGTATATAGCAGCAACAGATCTCAAGCTGTTTGTCAAAATTTAAGACAAGTACAACAAGAGTCAACCCGAGGGGCTTTACCACCAAGACAAATTACTCCAGACCCAGTCTGGATCAAAGCAAACACAGTCACCAGTGGCGACCAGCGATCGCGGTCACATCCGTTCTCACATACATCAGCCAATAGATGTTCAGCTACCCTATCGATAGTTCAGGATATCGTTTGAGATGAAATCCCTGATAGATTAGAATACTGATGCATCAGTGGATTGCAAAAATAAGGTGGTCAGGCAGGCTTTCAGATTGAGGCCCATGGTATGTTATCATTGAGGCCATGCGTGTCTGTTTTCAATCTGAAGATCCACCTCTGCTCTTTGGAGAACAGAAACCTTGAAATATCTGTTATGTGCTGAGGAATGAGAGGACGTTCGAGCACAATCCACCTCAGATCATCGGCTTTGTGTTGTTTGGCCAGAAAATGGTCTGTTAGACAAGTGGACTGTTTCATACATCGAATAGTGCTCTTGTGCTCACTAATGCGGAGCTTCACTTTACGTGTGGTGTATCCAATGTAATGTAGAGTGCAAGGGCATGTGATCATATATATCACACACTCAGAATTGCAATTTGTGTGGTTGTGTAATATCCAGGGCCGGCTAGTCCCTATATCCACTGATGTAGTCTTAGTCATCTGAGGGCAAACACTGCAAGAGCCACACGGATAATGGCCTCGTACCGAAGGTAGTGACCACAAGGTATTAACGTCACATGTGGGCTGTGGTAATGGTCGTGTGTGGACCAGGCTATTCCGCAAGCTGGGACCTTTCTTGAATGCAAAGAGCGGAGGCGGGATGTTTTCAGATGCCACATTGAGGATATGCCAATGCTTACGTACCATTTTTTGTAATCTGTTAGACAGGGTACAGAAGGTGGTTACAAAAGTAAGCCTGTCATTGGGAATCCTGGGAATGCTGTTATCCAACAACGCATCCCGACTGTTGTTGGATGCTCTCTTCCAAGCTTGACGCACCAGTCGCTTAGGGTACTGACGCGACCGAAGTTGGAGTGCTAGTTCTTTAGCATGTTTGTCAAAGAGATCCCTAGTGGAACAGTTCCTCCGCACACGTAGGAACTGACCCACGGGAAGATTCTCCCTAAGAGACCTCGGGTGATAACTGTCAAAGGGAAGGAGAGAGTTCCTTGACATTGGTTTCTTAAAAAGTTCACATTGCAATGTATCCTCATGGAAAAAGATAGAGATGTCGAGGAAGGATAGCCGATGTTGATTGTACTCGATGGTAAACTTCAAAAAGGCATTTTGCTGGCTAAGCCAAGTATGGAAGGCCAGGATCTCCTGACTCCTGCCCCGCCATACCACTAATATATCATCTATGTACCTTTTCCACAGCACCAGATGTTGACGAAAAGGGTTGCTGTGGTTCAGTACATGATTTTGTTCGAACAGATGAACATAGAGGTTGGCGAGGCTGGGCGCAAAAACGCTCCCCATAGAGGTGCCAGAGATCTGGAGAAAGATCTGACCTTCAAAGCTAAAAAAGTTCTCTGTCATAGCTATTCTGGCACACTCCATGATCAAATTAACTGGGGTCATGCTGTTCAAATCACGTGCTTCCAAAAGTCCCCTGATGGAGTCCAAAGTTTCTTGTTGTGGAATACACGTCAAAACTGGCCAAAATATCGGTACTGATGTTAAACTCGATATCAGGCAAAACCCGTAAGACATCAGAAGTGTCTTTAAGGTATGTCGGCATCTCGGTAACCATAGGTCGTAAAAAAAATCCACAAATTTGGACAGGGGCTCAAGTAATGAGCCGATCCCAGAAATGATGGGTCGTCCTGGGGGTGGTCGTTGGCTTTTGTGGATTTTGGGGAGGCAGTAAAAATAGGGCATCACATGATTATTAGTTACCAAAAATTTGGCCTCATGTGGCGTAATCCACCCTTCTGCCTCCCCTTCCTCGACTAGATGTTTTATCTCCAGAGTTAGCCTGGGTGTAGGATCTGTTTCTAAAATCCGATAGGATTTAGTATCTATGAGTTGCCTGAGGCACTCCATCCGATAGATAGCAGTGTCTTGCAAGACGGTAGCACCCCCTTTGTCCGCTGGCTTGATAACAACGGACGTATCTTTTGTCAAATGCAGGAGGGCCAATCTATCCTTACTGGAAAAGTTGCAATAGTTTGTCAACCGTGTATCACATAACACCATTACATCATGGGTTACTGCCTTTTCGAAGGTGGAGACCTGGGGAGGAACCTGATGTGCCAGAGGTGTAAAATTGCTTTTGAGGCTCATGCTGAACAGGACTCATTGTCACTAAAGTCAGGAAGAAAGCTAGTAGTAAGACCACCATAGGACCACCACTCTAAAAAAGATCGAGACCACAGTAGAAATCCCATGGAGGATCACAAATTCCAAAGTTGTATTCTTAAGAAAAGGCCGGTCCATAGTGGAACGAAATAGAGGCGCTAATGCATCATTTCCCTGAACAGTTCCAAAAGCAAAGAGACTGCATAATTGCAGCATTTAAGCCCATATTCAGTACCTTCATAAATCATCTTTGGACTCGAGCCAGATCAAGCCAGGGATCAGGTATGTATGGGGATGGTACTCCATAGGCATGCTTGGCTGCTTATCTCTGGTTTTAATCTGGAGTACAAACCTGTATATTTGACCACCCTTTTTATGGCCAGGATCTGTTGACAAAACCTTAAAGTTGAAGACGGCAACTCGTACTGCTCGAGCCATGAGAGTCTTATAAACCAGGGACGTTTTGCAGCGCACTCAAGCTTCCAGAAAAGAAAACGGCAATTTACTAGACTCTTTTTCCACTAAGACCCCAGCATAGTCAGCTCAGGGCGTAAGGGCATTTCAGGGGATCTCACAATGGCAGCAGAGCTTACCTGCGACTTAGTCCGTTCAAGGGAAAGCTAATGGAAGAGGTCCGCCCTTAAGAGGAAGGGCACAATCATAGTGACTTTATCAGATCTCCTCTAGCACACTCAACAGCAGTGGCAGCAGAATCCAAGGTTTCCCTAAAAAACTGAGAGAAATCACAACAGACGATTGAATGTTGGGTATTATCAAACTTTGTTGCATACAACAAAAAGGCAAGCCAACTTCAAGTATGCCAACATGACATGCCTACAACAACCAACAAAGAGACACACTAGCAAAGGAATTATGGGAACTTCTAGAAAAGAGTGAAATAGAAGCAGGACCACCGTCACAAACAAACGCACAGGAGTGTATTTTGTATTTTTCCCTCATACATAAGCAAGATCTAACATTAAAGCCAATTTCACACCTCAGGTTCTTAAACAGAACTAAGACACAACAATTCAAGATGAAACCCTTCAGGAAGTGTTAGACCTGGCATCATTTGGCGTTTTTCCCCAGTCTTTTTGCTTTCTGACCTCCTGGTTTTGACTCTGTTTTTGCTGTATTAGTGTCTCTGCGTACTTTCTCACTGCTGTTCAGTGTTAAAGTGCAAGTGCTCCTACTGTAAATTATGGTATGGATTAATGTTTCCATGATTGGCATGTTTGATTTACTGGTAAGCCCCTAGTAAAGTGCACTGAGAGTGCCAGGACATGTAAATCAAATGCTACTAGTGGGCCTGCAGCACTGATATTGCCACCCACAGAAGTAGCCCTTTACAGGTATCTCAGACGTGCCACTTCAATGTCTGCGCACAGTTTTTACTGCCATGTTGACTTGGTAAGTGCGCCCACTTGCCAAGCCCTAACCTTCCCTTTTCTTACATGTAAGTCACCCCTTAGGTAAGCCCATGGTACTCCTATGGGCAGGGTGCAGTGTATATAAAAGGTATGACATGTGCTGGTGTGTGTGACATGTCCTGATAGCGAAATACAGTGTAATTATTTTTTCACTATTAAAAGGATATCTGTCCCATAGGATAGATTGGGCGATACTTTGTAACATCTTACAAGTATAACTTCCCATTGGGACAAGATAGAGAAATGGATTTTAGTATGCCTGAACTCAAAATGTAAAAATGCATCTTTTAGCAAAGATGATTTTTATATTGTGTGGTTGAAAACGCCACTTTCAGAAAGTAGGCATTTTCTTGCTTAACCATCCTGTGTGCCTCTGCTGAGTTGTGGATTGGCTGTCTGACTTTGGAGTGACAGGGGCTGGGGATGTGCATTCACTGTAGACAGCCACTGGGGAGGTTGAGGTGTGCCCTGCCTTTCCCAGATGAGTCTGGCTGGGCTGAATAGACCTGGGCTGCAATTAGAGTAGTGGGAAGAGGTTCCCTTGCACCTGAATAGGCCTGGTCTACCTTACACTATGCTGTCTCCCCCCACCTGCCAGGAAGCTAGGACATACCTGGTTTGGTCTAAGCACAGAGACTCTCTGCCACAAGAGAACAAAGGAAAAGGCTTTATAAATATTGGGGCCCAGACCCCAAATCTTTAGAACACTTTTGGACTCGGAAACCTGCCAAGAAGAGCTGGAGAAGCTGTGAGAAGGAACTACCACATTGTTGTGTGCTTTGATGTGCTGGCCTGCAGTAGCTGCTTCTGTCTTGGGCAGAGAAAGGATTTGACTGAACTTTCTGCCACTTTTTTGTTTGAGTTTCTCCAATGGCTTGAGGTATAGCTTTGCCCCCTGTTGAAGAAGTCTCAGGGACAGCAAAGACTTCACCTGCCTCTGGGACCACGTGCCTCAGTTGCCACAGAGGGAAACCGCAACCGGACGCCATCACCAAGACAGCTGTCAATTCTGTGACCTGAAGGCATTGCAGAGGGCACCGCCGTACTTTGCACTGCAACCTTGGTCTCACTGATGCCGCCGGACGCCGCCACCGAGTCGCTGCTTGCACCACGACCTGCTGGCACCGCAACCAGTTGGCTCCGCACTGCCTTGCTTCACTCCTCCACCCTGGTCTGACTGACGCCACCGTTGCCAGCTGACATCGCCGCCATGGTTTGCACCGTGGTCTGGGGCACCACTCGTAAGATACACACAGCACCGCCCATCAACCACCTCAGTCACAGCCCACAGACGCCTGCCCCCTCTACCGCCGATACTCGACGGTTGCCGTAGCTTGCACCTTGACCGTTAGCTCTGCCCCGCTTTGCACCGCAGCCCTGGTTTCACCGACTCCGCTAGACAACCGCCACCGAGCTGCTGCCTGCACGGCAACCTTAGGGCATCGCACCGTTCTGCTTCACACTGCAGCCTCGACGTCCGCCGCCACCCCAACACACTGCTGCGGTCGGCCAGAACAATAGGTACTGTTTACCCTACTTCTGACACCTACGCCGGTCCGCAACGACACGGTCGACCGACACTGTTGGATTTGGTTGTTTTCAGCAATGCAGTAGCACTGGAAGGAGCTACCGACTTCAAGGAACTGCATTTTTGAGTTTATTCTTGCAAAGTAAATGTTCTGATTATTGTATGTTGGACTTTTATCGTTTTGGTTTTGTTTTACCCAGATAAATATTGGATATATTTCTAAACTGGTGTGGTGTCCTTTAGTAGTGTTTTCACTGTATTACTGTTGTGTGCAAATGCTTCACACACTGCCTCTGAGATAAGCCTTACTTCCTGTGCCTAGCTACCAATGGGGTGAGCAGGGGTTATTTCAGTAATGTATGCCCCTTATCCTGGCTAGTAAGAAGGGTCCCTACTTGGACAGGGTAACAACCAGCCAACTAGAGACCCCCATTTCTAACAGGAAGCAATTCCTGTGCTGGACAGAGACTATTTGGCAATAATAGACTTTTTTTTTTTTTACAACTTTTTTTTGTTGCAGTGAATAAGCATATAACAGCAATGACAGCACCTCCTAATATACAAGATGTTGGGATACATTATACCAGTAGACGTGTTCCATATATTCCTCATACAATTCGTTTGCCAGGGCTTTGCAACAATACCACAATGGCAGGACTCTCCATGAGGCAGCCCTCAATCCAGTTTCCTCGGATCGACTCTAGGAACAGGTGTGCACAACATTCCCCTGCTTTCATTCCACCTCCCTCATACCTTTGTCCATTTGTGTGGACATCCTCTGTCCTCATAGACCACCCTTTCTGCCTGCATGCACCAATCCATATCTGCCTTCCATTCCCCCAACATCGGGGGCGGGGCGCTGCCCTTCACATCTTAACTAAATAACGTTTGGCTGTGATGCAGCCTAGTGTAACCCAGAGCCTATCTGTGGCTGTTAGATCTGTTGCCTCCCATACATTTAATAGGCACCACTTTGCTGAGACCATCATGTCCCCCTCTTCACATTGCCATAATGCAAGAGTTCACTGCAACCCAGTAAGCCCAGAGTATCGGGCAGTCCCACAGCATGTCGAAAAACGTACCTTCCCGACTACATCCTTTGGGGCACAGTGGTGACTCAGCCCTGCCCATCTTGACTAATGTGGTACTGGTTAGTAGGTCCTGTAAGAAAGTGGCTCTGTAAGAAAGTGGCTCTGTATATACTGTTCCCAAATAGGTTCAGTGTGCACAGAGTCCACAGTCCCCAGAGGTTTGGCAGAGGCTAAAGTTAGATATAACCGTACTCTCTAAAGTGGTAGCTTGGTCGAGTAGTAAGGCAGTATCAGAGGACAGTGTAAAGCATTTGTTGTACACACTCAGTCAGCAAATGGTCTCACACACTCAAGAATTAAACTCTAGGCCAATGGTTTTGTATAAAAATATATAGTTGTTTTATTTTAGAACCAACAATAGGTATCAAAATATACTTTCTCAGAATGAGATGCTTTAGATAAATACTTTCAATATGCAATAGACTTTTGAATGCAATAGATACAGTTGTTGCAATAGGCAACACAATTTCAAACACAATATAACATTGAGCTCAATGGGAATTTCTAGTTAAATGCAATTGATTACTTTTTGGGTTACTTTTCTAACCACAGGACTGGATCCTAGATTCAGTCCTGGGACATCTCCTGTAAACAGTTAAGTAAAAACGTTCTGGTTACAGTTGTGATTTTTAAGGAATATTATTGTATTTTAAAAGTTGACACTTTTTCACATAAAATCACCAATGTTATCCTATGGGAGGAAATTCACTTAGCAGGTAAGTGGGGTTATTGTTACTTTTTCTAACTCATTGTTGGAACCTGGATCCAGCACTGGGACATCTCCTGTAAACAGTTGAAAGAATGTGTTTTTGTTATCCTGGCGATTTTTTTACGAATATTTGTAAGTTTGCAAAATCGACACTTGGAAGAATTTCTGGTGAAAACTAGGCAATGTTATCCTATGGAGGAAAATCAAGTTATCGGTAAGTACGGTGTAATTGATTTTCAGGGTCAGTGCTGGGCACCAAGATCCAGCACTGGGAACTCTCCTGATAACAGATGAGTAAATTAGTTTTCGTAATTCGGCTGATTTTAGATGAATATTTTAAAGTTTCAAAACTCAAGAGAAAACCAAAAACCGGTCCAACAGATATATATCTGTTGGACCGGTTTTTGGTTTTAAATATATATCTGTTGGACCGGTTTTTGGTTTTCTCTTTAGTAATTGCTATTTACCCCACGTAGACCGGTTCCTTATTTTGCTTCTGGGGTCCCCCTCTCTTAATAAGTTTCAAAACTCGACAGAAGAATTTCCAAGTGAAACCAGTCAATGTTACCCTATGGATGAAAAGTGAGTTATCGGCTTTTGGGTAAGTACTTGACTGGCAGAGTTAAGGTTCTGTGCATAGACTCAGGGGTCTCCCAGGGTCAGGTAAGTACAGTTGTTACACCCTCAGCGGCACAGGGGCAGCCGGGTGCAGAGTGAGTTAGGCCCAATGTTATCCTATGGGAGGCAGGGGGCCTTTGGTTGGTGGCTGCTGGCTAGCAGGCCAGGCGGCTGTGGGAGCTGGGCACTTGCTCAGGGCAAATGGGGAAGTAGATTAGAGTAGAGGTTGCACTGCCAGGGGCACTCGGGCGGCTGGGTGCAGGGTGCTTTTGAGCCGTCGGGCGCTCAATGGATTGCAGTGGAGAAGCACAAGAACGAACAAAGGCTGCAAGCTCGGGGACGAAGATTCTTCAGGTGCGACCACCACTTCGAGAGGTAAGTTGGGTAGTTGGAGGATAGGTAGGCACCCAGGAGTTGGGCATAGGGGGCCGAGGGTGTCGGGTGCAGGGGTGCCTTTTGGTGTCGGGAAATCTTACCCTCTGCTTGTCGCGGTTGGAGGGGTCCCTGGTTCTGAGGCTGCAGGCGTCGTCAGGAGCGTCGAGGTGGGTCCTTGGGTGATGGATTCGGGGTTGCAGGTGCCGGGGGGATGTCCTTGTGGTCTTTGTTCACTCCAGCACAGACCAGGCTTGGCGGGTGCAGAGTGTGCAGGGTTTGCAGTTCCTGGCTGATGTCAGGGGTCAGTTACTTGCTTTGAGCAGTATGAATGAATGAATGAAATAAATTTATATTGCGCAACTAAAACCCGAAGGCATCAAGGCGCCTACAAAACAGAACACCACTACAGGTATGACGCGAAAAGATGAGTTTTCAAGGCAACTCTAAAAAGCTGTAAGGTGGGAAGAGACCTAAGTTCTAGTGGGAGATCATTCCACCACTTAGGTGCCAGAAAAGAGAAGGCTTTGCCTCCCCATCTAGCTTTACGAATACGGGGGACTAGTAAGAGAAGTCTGTTGGAGGAGCGCAAGTTCCTGGAGGGGCTATAATGAAACAGAATAAGAGTTAAGACCTTCCAGAAGAGCTACCATTAGCTAGAGCCCTATAGGTCATACGCAGTACCACTGCTCGTGGGAATCCCAGTTAGTTAGAGTCACAAGGCAGTCAGGTCCTCCGGGGTTTTTGAGGTTGCTGACCACTGGAGATGATTTTTGAGGTTGCTGACCACTGGAGATACCGGGGTTTAGCAGGAGCAGGTTCGAGGGTCGCTAGGCCGGTAGGGCTGGGCCCAAATCAGTTGGTGTCTTCCTCTTGTTAGCAGCTGCACGGCAGGTCTTCTTGTTCCTTGTTCTTCTTTCTTGTTTCGAAATCTGGATCTGAGAAGGAAGGTTCAGGGTGCCCCTAAATACTAAACTTAGGGACATTACAGGTAGGTAAAGGGCAGGGACCAATGGGACCCCTCCCTGGGGTGGGTACACCCCCTATCCTGACACTTTCCTGTGGGAGGAGGCTGTAGCCTAGTCCTGATTGGGCAGGGCTTCACATCTTCAAGATGGTGAGAGCCCGGAGATGTGCTTCACCTCGCCTTCCCCACCTGAGGGGTGGGGTTGGCAGAGGCTGGCACACCGCCTTTCCTTCCTTGGGGTTCCGGACAGTCTTGCCGCCAGAGTGGGGGTCAGAACTGGTAAGGGCCAGTTGCTGAGTACAGCAAGTGACCTGGAGAAGCTCACAAAGGCGGCATGCTTTTGAAGCTCTCCCTGTCCGTCCTGGGGGAGTAGACCTAGCACCTCGCCCATGATGTGCATGGTTGCAGGCCAGGAGAGCGGATGGCTCTCTACCCAGGGGTCCAGCAACGTATGCTGTGTGGCAGCCTAGGCAGCCCCCCAGACAAGACGTGGATTGTAGGTTGGGTTCAGGGGGCATTTCTAAGATGCCCTCTGTCGTGCATTGTACATTAAATCCCACACTGGCATCAGTGCGGGTTTAATGTGCTGAAAAGTTTGATACCAAACTTCTCAGTCTTCAGTGTAGCCATCATGGTGCTGTGGAGTTTGTGTTGACGATCTCCCAGCACCATATACTCTTAAATGGCAGCACTGCACTTGCAGTCATGCACCTGTACCCACACCACTGGCATAGGGCACCCAGCTAGAGGGGTGGCTGATGTATGCCAGGGCAGTGTGTGTTGTGGGCATGGCACACAGGGATGTGTGCTATGTCGACTCTGTTTTGTTCTGCACCCAGACACTCAGCCTGCAAGGGCAGCGTGTGTTTGTCAGGGTACAGGGCCTCTAAGGGTGGCACAATAAGTGCTGCAGCCCTTAGGGGCCATCTCTGGTCACAAGGCCCTGGGTACCTACGGTACCATTTACCAGAGGCTGACATGTGACCAGAGATGCCAATTGGGTTTTGGCTGTTAGGCAGTTTTTAGGGAAGGAACACAGGCCCTGGCCAAATGATTGGCAGGAGCCCAGGGCAAACCAAGGAAAAGTGCATCAGTTATCAGGCAAAAAGTGAGGGGTTACTGCAACAGAAACCCACTTCCTTACAGGTCCTGTGTAGAATCTTAGGTTGCACTAATATAAAACAGGAGCGGATAACTGCTTCTTTGGGGCATGCCATTGCGTCTTACCACTCATCGTCCTTAAGCTGTCCTAGGTCTTCCACCCACCTCTCACGGAGCCACATCAGGAGATATGGGGAATTATTTAGGATTTTATGGTAGGTCAAAGAGATTGCCTTTTTATGCATGTATTCATCGAGCAGCCTATCTTCTAGTCGCGAGGACTCGGGCGGCTCCTCTCCTCTCCGTATCGCCCCCCACAATGCGTGTCTAATCTGGAGGTAATGGTGTGTCTCTGAGTTCGCCAATTGGTATTCCCTTTGTAAGTAACCCCCCCCCACCCCCCCCATAAAGAGCTCTAAGGTAGCCCCTGGTTGCATTTTTCACTGATCCATCTTGTAGGCAGGTTCATCCTGAGGGAGGTGAACCAAGTGATTCACCGTCATAAGCTGGGCTGCCCAGTAATACTGCTGGAGAGCCGGAAGCGCTATCCCTCTGTCATACCAGCCCCTTGTCAATTGGACCAGGTACAGTGTATTGTGAAGGACTTAAAGAAAACACAGTAGGGCTATTATTTTAAACAGTGACGCTTTCCCCAACAGGGGTAGAGCTCTTCAGTGTTGGACATCTCCTTTCAACCTCTGCAATGGTGGCTGTAAGTTGCAGTCATAGAAGACAACCGGATCTCTGGTGACAGATATACCCAGGTATCGAAACCCCTCCATCACCACCCGGGCTGTACAAGGCGGTCGTCCACTTCATGGAGTATATAAATCAGAGATTTATTCCACTTTATACTATAACTTTATACTATAACCCGAATATTTTCGGTAGAGGTCAGATATATGGAATATTCTATATAGTGTAGTTTATGGACTTGCCACATAGGGCAGGATGTTGTTCGCATAGAGGGAGATTCTGTCCTCCGACCATTTCAACCCCCTAATTAACAGGTCTCCCCTTATCCAGACAGTCAACGGTCAAAAATCAGTCAAAAATCAGTGGGGAAAGCGAGCTCTGCTCGTGCCTCTCTGCAATCTGAAGGTCACTGACATGCCTCCGTTCACTGCCACTATTGCTAGAGGGTCTGTGTACTGGAGCTGAACACGGGTAAAAACTTAGGACTGAACTTCTGTTTCTCCAAGACCGCATAAATAAAGGGCCACTCTATCATATCGATAGCCATACATGCATCTAATGAGACCACTGCAGCCTCCTCCTGGATATAAGCAGTTCATCCCGTACCCCATGCAGGCTCCTCAAAGTTAGTGCACTGTTTCTACCTGGCATAAAGCTAGATTGGTCTGGATGGACCAGTGTGCCTATCACCTGGGTTAGCCGGTTTGCTAGTAATTTGGCTAAAATCTAGACCTCTTCATTCAGTAGTGAAATCGGTCTATAGGATGTGCCGAGATCAGCTAGTTTACCGGCCTTATGAATAACTACAATCTTGGCCAATCCTTGATCCGCCTGTAATTTCCTGACTTCGTGACTGTCCTGGAACATATTTAGCAGGAAAGAGACTATTTTGGCTGCTTTGAGCTTGCATAGTTCAATAGGAATGCCATTTGGGCCCACCGCCTTTCCGGCTTTCAATTCTCCATTGGCCTGTGAGGTCTTCCGGTCAGTAAGGTCTTGTTCGAGGATGGCCCTTTCAGCCAGTGAAGGCACGGCAGGCACATGAAGTTCTAATAATAGTTCTCGTGTAAAGTGGTCGCCGAGGACAGGCAATATAATTTTGTGTAATAAGTCGTAAAAGTGTCCGCTATACTCTGCCTGTCTCTTACACCAGCCCCCTTTTTGTTATGCACCTCAAACACTCATCTTGACATCACCTCTCCCCTGTCCAGCCACAGCAGGAGTTTACCTGCCCTGTCACTGGCAATAATAGACTTAAAAGATGCCCATTTTCACATGCTGACTAGTCAAAATCTTCGCTAGCAACTCAGTTTCATCATGGGTGAAACTCATTGTCATTTTAAAATACTACCCTTTGGAATGAAGTCTGCTCCAAGAATGTTTGCAAAATTTCCTTCCTTAGCAGTGACATTTCTCAGGAGGCAGTTAATAAAATGTTTCACTGGCTAGGGAAAGAATTCCTCAAACATACAACTGGTATCTTACATACATGTCCGAGTCATGTCTCCTTACGCTCCTCATTGATTCCTTTCTATTATCTCCTCTTGACTCCAATTAATCTAGATTTGCTTTACCACTCTATATATAAATACAATTACTATTATTTGGCTAAAGTGGTTTGGCACTTTTCCCCCATGATGTAAGATAGTCAGAGACGTTGTAAGGCATGGGCAAAGTTGGCTCTGGCTGATCTGCAGACAGTCCTGCCCTGACAACCTTGAATCATTTTTAAACAGATTGTTTTAGAAAAAAAATTTCCTTAAATTTATTTTTTATATTGGTGAATTTTAGGAGCCTATAACAGATAATTTGCAGAGAAACGTTGAGCGTACATTTTTCAACACCATGCAGACAAAGTTTTATTTAGATCAAAACAGGACCTCAAATATGAGAATTAGAAGAGAGTCACAGAGATTATTTGCAATAACATTAGTGAGCTGCTGCTGCATTGCAATATAGAAAACTATCCGTGAATATTCGATGTAAACATTTAGAATTTAGACCAGTGTGCCTGTGCACTCGATGACCTTGTCAAAGAGGGCATGAAAGAACTAAAATTGGATCATAAATTCAAAGCTATTCTGAATAGTAGCCCCCAAAATAATTTTGGCCCAGGACCCCCAAAAACCTTAAGATATCACTGATGGTAGTGTGCTTAAGGAAAATATGCATGACACAACAAAAGAGCAATGAAATGAATGAAGAAAGCTTTCTGAAAGCCCATAATAGTAAGTATATTTATCCATAATTTTAGTATACATATATATATTTAGTGAAAAAAAACAAGTTACAGGAACGTTATAGTTAGGCTGACATTTCACTCGTACAAAACCAGAGAAATTCAGAAGTTATAGTTAGCTGAGCTAAATATAACTCGCGGCCCCTCAATGCATTGCTTATGACCTCACATATTACATCACTCATGACATGGTCAGTGACATCACTGATGAGATCTCAAATGACATCACTGATGACATCATCCAGTGACTGAGTGTTTTTATATGTTTGAGTGTTAAATATATATAACAAGGTGTATTGATGAATCAGTGGCTGTATGAGTGCCTGTATGTATGATTCAGTTGGTGCGTGACTTACTGTATAAGAGAGTGATTAGGTGTCTCAGTGAGTGTATAGGTGAGTGACTAGGTTTTGAGAATATCCTCCAGAGCAGCTACTCCAGGATATTCAGTTTATGATTCCGATGTTTTAGCTTCTATCCTGGATTTCGGTGAGACTGACTCTGAGGCTGTTGGGCCTCATGACCTCCTGCATCCTGTTGGTAAAGCATGCAGGGTGGCATATGCGGGCTCTGCAGTGGGACCTGAAGTTCTAGTGGGCACAACATCGAGGAAATCTCACCGATGTGGTCCAGATCTCAGAAGGAACTGCGAGAGTTCTGCAGTGGTGATTGACAAACAGCGATTGGGTCAACAGCAGACCCCATTCTCTTCCCCTACTAGAGCTCACAGTCGTGACAGATGCTTCACTTCTGGGATGGGGCGGCCGTTTGAGAGATGTGGAGATCACGGGGACACTGGTCTACGGCGGAGTTGGGGCTCCACATCAACTTGTTGGAGCTTCGAGCAATTCAGTTGCCATTGAAGGCATTTCTTCCCTCTGTCAAGGTGAAGTTAGTGCAGGTGTTCACGGACACCACCACCATGTGGTACTGCAACAAGCGGGGTGGGGTTGTGGACACTCTGTCAAGAGTCCCTGTGTCTCTGGACATGGCTGGAACAGCAGGGCATAACCCTGGTGGTTCAACACCTGGCAGGTTCTCTGAACTCCAGGGCAGACAATCTCCGCTGTCGGTGCCTAGCGGATCACGAATGGTGCCTCCAGTCGGAGGTGGCACAAGGTCTCTTTCAGCAGTGGGGAGAACCTTGGTGAGATCTGTTCGTCTTCGAAGAGAATGCACAGTGTCCGCAATACTGCACGCTGGAGTTTCCAAGGGGGCTGTCGCTCGGCGACGCCTTTCGTCGTGAGTGGATCTCAGGCCTGCTGTATTCCTTTTCTCCCATATGACTCCTGCCCAAGGTTCTGAAGATCAGGAGCGACCGGGCCTAAGTCATTCTTGTGGCTCTGGACTGGGCAAGGAGAATCTGGTATCCAGAGCTTCTGAACATTAGCATCGATCATCCCATCAGGCTCTCCCTTTCGGAGGATATTCTGTCACAGCAGCAGGGGAGGGTCCTCCACCCGAACCTGTCAACTCTGAGCCTCCATTCGTGGAGATTTAGCAGCAGCAGTTGATGGATTTTGACCTTCATCCTGAAGTATGTAATGTTAATCTTGGCGGCCCTCCTCTGAGACGGTATACGCTTGCCAATGGCTGAAATTTGTATTATACTGTACAGAAAGGTCTATTGACCCTCTTTCTGCTTCTCTTTCCACTGTTCTTCTATTTATTTTACCCCTTGCCCAACAGGGCTCAGCTTTGGGACCTCTCAAGGGTTACCTTTCTGCTCTGTCTGCTTTTTGCGGCTGACAGACCAACCCTCTCTCTTTACATCTCCAATTGTATATAGGTATCTGAAAGAGACACATTAGTGATAGATTCCTTACCTTAGAATAATCCCCAGGCGTCAGACTGGATCCGGAAAGTTTTTTCGCTAGCAGTACCCCTGCACATCAGTAGGTGGCGTTGTACGGCTCCGCGTCCATCGCTGGTGTCGTATATGCCGAGATGACGTCACGAAGACTACTTAGGCGCCACCCATGCGCGCTGACGTCAGTTCTTCCATTTTCCGTGCCAGTAAGCGCAGATCCGGTTAGAGCACGTACCTCAGTCACATTTTGACTATCTTTTTGAGACTTTTTGTCTCTTGTTAGTTGCTACTCTGGTGCACGTAGGTATGCCTGGGTTTAAGTCTTGTGGGGCCTGCCGTCGTAATACGTCGGTGGCGGACCCCACGACGTCTGTCTCTACTGCCTGTAGAGCTACCACGACTCTGGGGCCTGCATGGCCTGTTTGGTCATGGCCCCGAAGGCCTTGCGGGAGCGGCGCCGGAAGCTGTTTGAGGTCCGGCACTCCTCCAGGGGCCGCTCCAGGGAATGCTCGCGGGGCCACCGCTCCTCGGGCTCCAAGTCTTCATCCTCGGATTTGGGTAAGAGACGACAGAAGAAGAAGTCGAAGAAGCGTTGTCGCTCTCCGACGTCCCCCCGTCAATCTCTGGATGCGGACGGGGGGACCGGGGTTTTGCCCCTGCGGCTCCTTCAGAGCCCGGGAGTCCCGCGGCCTACCCACCTTACCCGGGTCCGTCGGTGACTCTCGCTCAGGTGCAAACATTTCTTTCCACCTTGGACTGCCTGTTTAGGCCTCAGGCTCCCGCCGGTGCACCCGCGGTCCTGTGTCAGGATCCTGTCAGGCCACCGGCAGCTCCGGTGCTGCATGATCCTGTGCCGCTGGGTCCGGCCACGGCACCACAAGGTCCCGCGCTGCAAGCTCCGGCACCAGCGCCGCCCTCTGCTCCGCCTCCGGCGCCGCAGTGGGTACCATTTGTCCCGCCCCTGCCCCGGTTCTCGGACACTTTTGTCCCTACGTAGGATCCGCACTGGGACACGGCGCCGGTTCGGCCCCTCCGTTCCCGGCGCAGTTTGTTCCTTCCCCGGTCCCTGCCGCCACAGCCTGTCCTGCATGTAGTGGAAGTGGAGGATGACTGGGAGGGGTCTGAGCGCCCTCTTGCTCGCCAGTGTGACTCCGAGCAGGACTGGGCGAACGAGTTAGAGGAGGCCGGCGGCCTCGATCTCTTCTCTGACCCGGGATTTTTGCCTCTGCTCCACCTACCATGGAGGAGGGTGCCTCGTACACGATGGTGCTTCGTCAAGCCGCTGAGGTTCTCCTCCTTGACCTGCCTACGGTGGCCCTGAAAACTAATCTCCTCACTGAGGTGCTCCAGACGGCGTCCACTTTGTCGGAGCTCCTGCTGCCATTTAACGACGCCCTCACTGATGTCTTGCTGGGTACTTGGTCGCGGCCCGCCACAGGGGCCCCGGTGGATAAGAATTTAGCCAGGCGTCATCGCCCGGCGCCGGTTGACCCTGCTTTTCTGACCACTCATCCTACGCCCGAGAGTTTGGTCATCCAAGCTTCGACGTCCCAGAGTGCCTTTCCTACGGCTCCGCCGGATAAGGACTCTAAGAAGCTGGAGCAGTTCGGCAAACGGTTGTTTTCTTCGGCCCGCTTAGGACTGAGGTCAGTGAACACCGCCTGCCTTTTGGGCCGCTATTCCCACGCAGTGTGGGATGCTGTGGCACAGGTGTTGCCTCAGTGTCCTGAGGTGGCCCAGGCTGTGCGGTCTCAAACTGTTACCAAGGGTAAGGATGCGGCTCGGTTTGCCATTCGGTGTGGTTTGGACACCGTGGACTCCCTAGGTAGAGCTATTTCTACGACTGTGGCGCTACGTCGCCACGCCTGGTTGAGGTCTACCGGGTTCTCCCCAGATGTACAAAGCTCGCTCATGAACATGCCCTTTGATGGCACTCGCCTGTTTGGCGATATGGCCGACAGTGTGCTGGAGCGTTTTAAGGACTCGAGGGCTACGGCCAAGTCCTTAGGTCTTTCAACGAAAAGCCCAGCCGCTCCTGGTTTTCGTTCCTTTCGTGGCAACGCCAGGGGCACCCAGGCACGTTCCCTCAGCAACCCTGTGCAGAACCCACTGCATCGCGGCCGCGGCTTCCGCAGGGCGGGTCTGGGAATCAGCGTGGGGGTCAGTCCACCTCCGCCGCTTCTCCCTCCAAACCTTCCTAATCCGAGCTCTGTGAAGCACCCCACGCCAGTGGGTGGCAGGATCCACCATCACCTCCCCCACTGGCACGCTATCACATTGGACACGTGGGTGCTGCGGATCATCCGCAAGGGTTAATCCCTTCCCTTTTTGGTTCACCCCTCCGGCCATACCACCTCAGTACCACCGCATGTCGGGGGAACACTTGGTGACTCTCCAGCAGGAAGTTACGACCCTCTTGGCCAAGGGGGCCATCAAGTGCGTTCCAGGGCCGGAAGTAGGGAGTGGTTGTCATTCCCACTACTTTCTGGTCCCCAAGAAGGACAAAGGGGGTCTGCGTCCCATCTTGGACCTCCGGAACGTCAACCGCTTCCTCCGGAAGGAGAAGTTCAAAATGCTGACTCTGGCTCAGGTCTTGGCTGCCCTCGACCCTGGAGACTGGATGGTAGCGTTGGACTGGCAGGACGCAAATTTTCACATCCCCGTCCTGCCGGCCCACCGGCGTTACCTGCGGTTCACGGTAGGCCACGAGCATTTTCAATTTGCCGTGCTCCCCTTTGGCCTTACCAGCGCCCCTCGGGTGTTCACGAAAGTGATGGCGGTGGTCGCAGCTCATCTGCGCAGGTCAGTGGTGTCAGTTTTCCCCTACCTCGACGACTGGTTGTTGAAGGTGGGCTCACCCCAGGCAGTCGTCTCCCACCTTCAGACTACGGCCGACCTCCTGCACTTGCTGGGGTTCTCCATCAATGTGCCGACGTCGCAACGTCGCACCAGAGTTCCTCTCAGAAGCTCCCCTTCATAGGAGCGGTTCTGGATTCGACGCTTGTTCGGGTTTATCCTCCCGAGCAGCGAGTCTGGGATATTCAGGCTATGATTCCGATCTTTCAGCCTCTATCCCGGGTTTCAGTCAGGATGACCCATCAGCTCCTGGGCCTGATAGTCTCCTGTATCCTCCTGGTGCACCATGCCAGATGGCATATGCGGGCTCTGCAGTGGGACCTGAAGTTCCAGTGGGCGCAGAATCAGAGCAACCTCGGAGGGCACTGCATGACAATTGCAGTGGTGGCTCACACATCGCGATTGCGTCGATGGCAGATCCCTCTCCCTTCCCCCAACCGGAGCACACAGTGGTGACGGATGCGTCCCTCCTGGGATGGAGAGGTCACTTGGGAGAGGCGGAGATCAGAGGACTCTGGTCTCCGGTGGAGTCCCGGCTCCATATCAACATTTTGGAGCTGCGGGTGATCCGACTTGCACTTACGGCATTCCTTTCCTTTTTCCGGGGAAGGGTGGTGCAGGTGCTCACAGACAACACCACCGCCATGTGGTATTGCAACAAACGGGGCGGGGTGGGATTGTGGACCCTATGTCAGGAGGCTCTGCGCCTCTAGACATCGCTGGAACATCAAGGCATTACCTTGGTGGTTCAACAACTGGCAGGTTCTCTGAACGCCAGGGCGGACGAACTCAGCCGCCGGTGCATGATGGATTACGAATGGCGTCTGCACTCGGAAGTGGCACAAGGTCTCTTTCTACAGTGGAGAGAGCCTTGGTTAGATCTATTCGCCACCGAAGAGAACACGCAATGTCAGCAGTTCTGCGTGTTGGAATTTCCAAGGCGGCACTCGCCCGGTGAGGCTTTTCGTCACGAGTGGAGTTGCAGCCTATTGTACGCTTTTCTGCCTATACCACTTCTACCCAGAGTGCTGAAGAAGATCAGGCGCGACCGGGCTCAAGTCATTCTTGTGGCCCCAGACTGGACACGAAGAGTTTGGTAACCCGAGCTACTCAGTATGAGCGTGGATCCCCGATCCGACTGCCTCTCCGGGAGGATCTTCTGTCGCAGCAGCACGGGACGGTTCTCAACCCGAACCTGGCCAGCCTCCACCTCCATGCGTGGAGATTGAGCAGCGACAGTTGATTCCATTTGACTTGCCTCCTGAAGTCTGTGATATCATTCTGGCAGCCAGGCGTCCCTCCACTAAATAGGTATATGCCTGCAAGTGGAACAAATTTGTGGCAAGGTGCACAGCAAAGGCTGTGGATCCCCTTTTCTCCCCCTCTTTCAGAGGTCCTTTTGTACCTTCTTTCTTTGGCCCGGCAGGGCTCTGCTCTGGGCACTATTAAAGGCTATCTTTCTCCAATTTCGGCTTTTCTCAGGCTCCCTGATCAGCTCTCTCTTTTCAAGTCCCCTGTCGTAAATATATTTCTCAAAGGCATTACTCACCTTTTCCCTCCTAATCCGTTTGTGATGCCACAGTGGGACTTGAATCTGGTTCTTATTTATTTGATGTGCGCTCCTTTTGAGCCGCTTCACAACTGTCCTCTTCGTTTACTAACTTTGAAGACTGCTTTCCTGGTTGCCATCACCTTCGCTAGGCAAGTGAGTACGCTCCAGGCTCTTTCCTGTAAACCTCCTTTTCTGTCGGTTCATCCGGACAAGGTTGTGCTTCGCACACGTCCTTCCTTCTTGCCAAAGGTCGTTACTCCCTTCCACATAGGGCAAACTATCACCTTGCCCACTTTCTTTCCGCCTCCGCACCCTTCCAGAGAGGAAGAGAGGCTCCACTGTCTGGACCCAAAATGTGCGCTCTCCTTTTACCTGAATCTCACACAACAGTTCCGGGTGGACGACCAGCTCTTTGTTGGCTACATAGGCGCCAAGAAAGGCCAGGCTGTACACAAGAGGACTATCTCCCGCAGGGTCGTCTTGTGTATCAAAGCCTGTTATTCTCTGGCTAAAAAAGAACCTCCGGTGGGGTTGCGTGCCCATTCTACCAGGGCGACAGCAGCTACTATTGCAATGGGGCAGTCTGATAGTAATCCGACTGCAGACTGACGAATTTTCGCTGCACTACAAAACCTAACAGAATAAACTTCTTCAATTGAGAAGTTGCTGGGGACTGGAAATTTAATTACACCGTGCAAAAAGCACCAGAGTTCACTCACCTGTATCTTTTGACGATTATTCACCTTAAACAAAAGCTACAGAACGACAATCGATTTGACATATACGTATCAATTGTATTCTATAATTCTTGAATCTTTGGAAACACCATTCAGGGGTCAACTGTTAAATTTATGATAGTCCTGAAGATGGTCTCATGGACATGCATAGAGACTGAAACGTCGACATTCACACTCTCTTCTGGAAAATAATGTACAATGAGAAGAAGTGTTTACAATAGTGACATTGAAGGATTATACAATTGTATTTATTTTCCTCTTGTTACATTGTTTGTATAACTGTGTAGTACCCTTGATAAATTTCAAAAGATAAAAACCTTTTTCTATATATACCGTGTTTTGAATATTTATTGTTTTGTGATTGGTTCTTATGTCCTCACAAGGAACAAAAGTATTTCTTAGTCAAAATACATTTGAATAATATCTCTCTGGCGAGTTTATCTATAATTCTTGCAGTTAAAAATGTATATCAAAAGCAATAGAACAGAGTATTCCAAATAAATCCCTTGAAGGCGCCTTTTACCCGTTCAATTGAAGGGCAGCAGCGGCTCGGCAGAGTAAGATGCTGGCCGAAGCACTTCTGTCAGGAGGTTAGTCCTGATTGCCACTGTAGGGGGATCGAGGTGGAGAGCCTCGGCCGCCCTATGCAACACCTCTGAATAAGTACCACCCTCCTCCGTAGCCACGGTAGAAGGAGACAGTGCGCCAGGTTCTGGAGAAAAATCCAGTCCACCTGCGTCCTCCAAATCCTCTTCCCAGTCCGACTTTAACTCGCATTGAGCTGCGAGATGGTCCTCAGACCCCTCCCAGTCCTCCCCGTCACCTGCGGAGCAGATGGGAAAGGAGGTGGGTGGATAAAAGGATAGAAATTCCGCGTCGGAATCGGTGTCGGTCGACACCCTTCCGTCGTCGGGAAGGAAGCCGGGTATGGCGTCGGCTGCCCATTGGCGCCAATGCCGGTGGAGGTCGTATGAGGCCAGCTAGCATCGGCTGTGATCCCGGCATGGATCCACGGTGGTCTCGCGGTGCCAAGGGCGGCGCCGTCGGGGAGCCGGCAACGAAGGAAGGCGAGGAACCCTTGTCGGGCACATGGGGCCCGAAGGTGCGCCGACGGACCATAGCAGACAGGAATTCCTGCAGCTGGGTCGGAGTCACCGACAAACCCGGGAAAGGCATGTAGGCCGTCAGCAACGGTCTCGGCTGCTCCGGAGCCGTAGGGATGGCACCACCCTCAGCCGTGACGCATGACAGGCTAGGGGAAGGCAAAGAGCGACGCCGCTTCTTCAACTTCTTGTGCTTCGTCTTACCTGACCCCAAGTGCGAAGACTTCGTCGAACGATGGTGGCGGCTCCGCGACCCGTCCCTGGACCTCACACGGGACCGGGACCTTGAACTTCACGGAGTAGACTCCCGGGCCTCAAGCAACTTTCGCGACCGCTCCCGCAAAGTTTTTGGAGCCATGGCCCGGCAGTCGGGGCACGACGAGGGGTCGTGGTCGCGCCCCAGGCAGGAGAGACACTCGGGGTGCGGGTCCGTCACCAACATAATGCGGGGTCAAGCCTCGCAGGACCTAAAACCAGGCATCCCTACACACCAGGAGTCCAATTCTCAAAAGAACAGAGACAAAAAGTCTCAAAAAAACTCAGTCAAAAATTGACTGGGGGTACCGCTCTCTCCGGATCTGCACTTGCTGGCGCAGAAAAAGAAAGAAAGACGTCAGCACCCGTGGGCGTGTCTAAGTAGCTCCAACTACGTCATTTCGGTGACTACGACGCCACCGGCGTACGCGGAGCCGCACGACGACGCCTACCGACGCGCAGGGGTATTGCTTACGAAAACTTTCCGGATCCAGTCTGACACTTGGGGGTAAATCTAAGGTAAGGAATCTATCACTAACGTGTCTCTTTCAGATACGGGTTTTCACTTTCTCAGTATTGTTTCCAGCTGACTTAAAATAAAGTAAATCATCCCTTTCATGGTGATTTAAATCATTGGTATCTGTTGACTGTGATGTATTTTATATTAGACTTACTAGTTGCTTAACTATATTCTGTCTGATTTTGCTCATAATTTGTTAAAACATGATACATTTTGTAGAATCCAGAGTTGAATTGGTAGTCGCTGTGCCAATTATATATTTTGTTAATTAAAAAAGGTTTGTGTTTTAAACACTAAAGCTTAAAACTCAGTTGAACTTTTACTTTTGGAGCTATTCCCTAATGAATATTTTTAAAAAATGTATACACCTAAAAAAACATGCTTTTTGATGTTTTAATATGCTATATTTAGGTATATGTTACTAAACCATGGCTTAGTATGTTTGTTTTGTCAACTCTTAAACCTTTCTGCCCCTTTTCTTGACTTGCCCTAATGTAGTATGCATTATACTTAATAGGTACAGATTGATTGCACCGATAAGTGAAGCAGACCACACTGGAATGGCAAGCTTGCTAAGAACCCTGTTTGTGCTTTTCTTTTTTTATATAAATAGCTCAAACACTGCATACTGAAGAAAATATCAATTCCAAAGAACAGCGGTTTGGAGAGGAATCTATGGAATCCACACTCAATTCAGTAAAGCCATCCAGCCCTGCCTGTCGAAATTCTAATGAATTCCGTACCTCAGGAACTGCTACATATTATAGAGGCTCCGTTCAGCCAGCCACTGCTACCTCAAACTCAGCCCCTATTCTACACAGACTGTCCTCAAGCTCTGCTGGCAGCAGCAATTACTACGAAGTGAACAGAAACCGCATGCAGAGGAGAATTGAAGGTATGCTTTTGGGCAAAGCACACATCAAATCTTGTGTTTTGTATTTGATCCTGCTCTCCCTCCTTTTCACCTGGTTCTTGGTTGCTGGCAGTAAGTATATATTTCTTTGCTTGCTAAATCCCTCCGAGCCTTGGCCACACACCATGTGTACATCAAGAGTCCCCACATCTTTTTTCATCTACCTGTTGGTATCCGCTTGTCCAAGCACTTCTTAAATGACATTTTTACTCTGTGCCAGATGACGTTTTACTTCTTGCTAAATCTTGAAAGCACCTCACAGAGTTGCTGCAATTTTCAAAAGCTATAGATCAGATAAGTGGGTATTGGGACCTGTTCTGGTCAAGCTCTTGCTCTCTGTGGTACACTGTCACAAAATAAGAAAGCTCAATCTGCCCCTGGCTTGGAATCAAATTGGTCCCAAGCCTAACCACTTAAGGCATGTATTCTGCATTACTAATGGCTATGCCTCATCCTTGGGTAGTATTTAAAACCACCATATTAAATATTTGGATTCAAACATTGTCAGGACATTGATTTGACAGACGCTTTCAGCTTCTCCTAAGAATGTTTTGGGGGGATTCCTGTAATGTTATACAGGATGGCAGTAGAACTACCCACTCATCCATTTGCACCTGTACTCAATCCAATTTTAAATAAGTGCCCATTGCATTTCCCAACGGTACAGCTACCTAGGCCAGTAGTGCTAAACATGTATACTAGGATTAGGAATACAGGTACTTTCTCCATAATTGTACCTCAGATATTCCACAGTGGTACAGGTACAGCTCCATTATCTAGACATGTAGAGTGTGCGCCAGATCCTACAACCCAGTCTGTGATATGAAAAAAGGATTACTGATGATGTAATGAAAGACATTTTATCAAAGACTTTTCTTGGAGGTCTCGGCAGAGCAAATTAAAAATATAATTCAGCTCTCATAGTTTACATGCCCATTTGGTTTGCATGATGCTTCTGACTATGACTTGATAAACACATTTTACAAACTATTTACTTAACTATATGAGCTCTGACATGTTATGGCTATAATATTACACAGAGAAGAACCTATTTTCTTCAGATTTTCAAGGTAAATAAGAACAATCTTTTTTAATGAATGGTCATTTGGCTCCTGCTATCTCCTCAAACATTACTTATGTGCCTGCTGCAGGCCCCACATCCTTTGGGACCTCAAAATGATTCTGAAATATTTCTTCTTTAAAAACCTAAAAATGCGCAGTGTAAATAAACTTTGATTTTCTATGTTTGAGGATGGAAGTCAGCCTTTTGACCTAACCTACATGAAGGCTCTTCGATTTTGTGCATCCAACTAAAGCTGCAGCTTATTCAAGTTAGGAATTGTCCATAAAAGCAGATATTATTAGTAACTTCATTGGATACAAAGAATGACATTCTCAAAGAACAAGCTTTCATTTTAGATTTTACATTTTTCAGTCCACTCTGCTTCTAGCAAAGGAACGACATGCCCCTCCGTCTTCAATTAGACAAGGAGGCCACCACGTAGAAGCTTTAAGGCAAGATGTCTTCCCAAAATGCCTCTTTGCATGAGACAACCTAATAAATCTTCTGTAATGTCGCAAGACATTCTTCTTGTTAGCAAAGAGTATGCCTCCCCACTTGAGGAAGGCTTTTCCTCGTTCACAAATTCCCCTACAAGATCATTCAGTGTTGGAAAACCTAAATGAAACCCATGTTCTGAACGTTCTTTTAGTTCTACCCTGACTTATAACATTTCAGATCTCATTGTCAGTATTTAAGAGATACCTACTATTGGGTTCAAATAGTTACCTCCAGAAAGCAAGAATAGTCTGGGACTTTATCGCCAGAGTCTTCGTAGACTTCATGAAACTTGTGCTGCGTCCTGTTAGTATAATAGTATATGAACCCGTTTGTGCTATTGCTTTCTGTTCACTTATTAATTAAATTGCACATCCTGAAGGTGGTGCAGATGGGAGGTTTTTGAAGCTATGTAAATCTACCATGATGCATGTTTCCACCTTGCCATAAAGTAAGAATATTGGCAGTGCTTGTGATTTGCTAGATACAGTTAGCTCTATCAATACCAACACTGTCTACATTAAACTCCACCTGACACTGTTCGCGCACATACAGCTTTTTGGTCGTTCTTCTTCAGCTGTTAGAAGTACCTGTTTAGCCTTATCTGGAAGACTGCCTGATCAGGGTTCAGTCTCCATCCAAGATGGTGCTGTGGCTTCATCTAGTATGTAAAACTCTTCAGAGAATTGGTTTCTCAGTTATTCAAAACAGGGTCTAGTGCATACTTTTTTAACCATCACAGCTGGCAACGGGAATTATAGGCTTCTTCTGGGTTTCAGTTACTGGCCATGGTGCAACAGGCAATCCGGAATTTTGGCATTTGGTTTGTGACATCATGGTGGCTGCAAAGATTTCCTGCCTCTTGTATTTATGTATCCGTATTTGCAAGTCTGTTGTATTTATGCATCTATATTTCCAAGACTGAGATACTTTAAACAGCTTCATCCTGCCTGGAATACACTGAGGGGTAGATAAATAAGGAGTTTATAAACAAAAGCCCTACTAAAATCATAGTGTTTTGCCCTTCTCTTGCTAGCATGCTCACATATGGCGATAGGCTGTGTTCCAATCCCACTTATCTGTTATACACATTTTCTTAAAGTGGTCTGAAAGTTGTCAATGAAAAACATCTTTCCAAATAGGCTGGCATTTTCCACCTAAGCACCATCAAGTGGATGTGTTCACTCCTAGTTAACTACATAAAGGCAGCAGTCATGACACTAAGCCTTTTGAGTCTAGAATGTGCAAATAACAATGTGCCTCATCTTCCAGAAACACTAAGTTCGAGGCATGTGGGGAGCTGAATTCATATCTGTGCATAGATCGCCGTCTAGTGTTGGGTCCGGATGATTGCACATTGTTGTCCTGGAAGAGTCTTCGAAGTATCGCGAGATAGGTGGCTCCTCCCCTGGACTACAGTGCGCATGGGCATCCCCTCCATCCCTAGATTGTTTTTTTCCGCCATTGGGTTCGGATGTCCTAATCTTAGCTCTTACAGTATTTAGGCCTTTGCTTCGTCGGTATTGTTTTAGTTCGGCGCCGAGTAGTTTCATCGAAGTTAGCCATCTGCCCTTCGACGTCCAAGGCCCGATCAAGATCGACGATGGAATCAAAAACATCGAATAGCCCCTTCAAGCATTGCCCTCTTTGCAACGCTAAGTATGCTCGCTTCGACGTGCACCCGGTGTGCAACAAGTGCCTCTCTCCAAACCACAACGAAGCCACCTGCATGGCGTGCTCCAGGTTTCGATCGAAGAAGACCCTTCGCATTCGTCGAGCAGCTCGGCTTGAGGCGCAGAAAGCGGCGCCGCACCCGGACAACATCTTCGGGACCGAAGATGAGGAGGTCGTGGACCTTGAAGTTCAGGGAGAGATGTCGGATCTGGCGTCGGAGCGTGAATCCGACTATGATGCCGAAGACTAACATATAATAGATGAAGAGGAGGATGATGTCGTCGTACAGGTAGGAGACGACGAAGAGGCCCTTGGGGCCGAGGAAGATGGCTCAGAACATGAGCTTGGCCCTCAGGTCGCCACAGTGCCGAAGGAGGCACTCGATAAGGCTCAGGTCGCGGGATCGCCACAAGGCCTTACCCAAGATCATTCCTCTCGTTCTTCCGCCCCGCATAAACGCCCGGCGTCGAACTATCCTAAAGAGCCATTGGTATCCAAAGTGCCATCACTCGATCAACGAGAATCGAAACTGAAGGCAACAGCACCGAAATCGAAACCGAAAGTAAAGGAGTCTCTCCATGGCGACAAGGCCTCGAAGCCCTCGGGGCCGAAGACACAAAAGACGGCTGTCGACGCCAAGAGAGGTCATGTGGACGTCGAGCCAAGGGGGGGCGCCGAAACTCAAAGCCAAGGTTGCCGACCCCAAAGTATCGGCGCCAAAGAGCGTCCACACAGATATGGAAGGCGGCCATCGAGAGCCGACCCATCCCACTATTCCGGTCCAGAAGACGTCATCTGGTACGGGGCTTGATGCCACAACGAAGAAGGCGTCGAAGGACCGTGTCCAATCCACGACGCCATCGCCCTTTCTCAAGCAGAAGGTGTCGAAGTCGTTATTACGCATCCACGACAAGGCTTCCGCAACCGGTGCGAAGACAGCCCCGCAGCCGAAAAAGGTCAGCGCGGTCCACATCGCCTTGACGCATATAAAGTTCGGCCTCCCACCAACGGTGCGACCGAAAATGTTCGACGCCAAGAAGGATCTCGACCCGCAAGAAGCTCTCGACCCGACAAACTGTTGATGCAACAACAGGAATACAGATGGGACAAAGACCTGTTGCAGGGCCTCACGACGATGAGGTTCCACGGCAGTTTATCGACGCCACCACTGGTAGACTTTCCATATACAAACGGAAAATCGTAACAGAAACACCAATCGAGCCATACAAGATTCCATTAAAAAAGAAGAGAACCACATCACCAGTTCTGGTGGAACTTATTCAATTTGGCACCCCAGAAACTCAGCCATTCTCGCCCACACACTCTGATACGGATGCTGGAGATGATGGTGATGCTGAGGGCACTTATCCTGTGGATACTGACCCTGAGGACCAAAACCAACCTTGGGTGGACAATACGGATGCAGGAGACACACATACTGCTCCGGACACACAGGCATATGTGGCAAAAACATCTCCTACAGAGGACACTGCTGCTTTCAATGCCTTAATTGAAAGAGCCGCCAACAATCATGACGTACAGCTCCACACTGATCCTATTGAGGACAACTTTCTAATGGATACCTTCTCTACTTCAGAAAGATCTGTGAAAACTCTGCCCATGCTGAAGGGGGTCCTAAAACAGGCTAATGACATTTTTAAGGAGACCACTAGGGCAAGAGTCCTTAACCCTAGAATTGAAAAAAAATATAGGCCAGCTCCAGTGGACCCTGCCTACATAAAAGGACAGTTGCCTTTGGACTCATTGGTGGTTTCCAATGCTCGGAAGAGAGCCAACTCACAGACAACGGGTGATGCTCCTCCCCCGACAAAGAGTCTAAGGTCTTGGAAACATCGGGAAAGAGGGTTGCTGCACAGGCAGCTAACATCTGGAGAATTGCCAACACTCAGGCACTCCTCGCTAGATACGACAGGGCGCATTATGATACCCTAGAGACACTGCTGCAGCACCTCCCAGATCAGTAGAAGGAAGGAGCGGAGACACTTATTAGAGAAGGGAAGCTCATTAGTAACGCTTGCATTAAATGCGCTCTTGACGCAGCTGACACTGCAGCTAGGGCTATCAACACCAGCGTCATGTTAAGAAGGCATGCTTGGTTGAGAATCTCGGGATTCAAACCAGAGATACAAACAACTATACTCAACCAGCCGGTCAACCCTAACTCCCTCTTTGGCCCCGAGGTTGACACCACCCTAGAGAAACTCAAAAAAGATACAGAGACTGTAAAGTCTATGGGGGCTCTGCAATCCCAGCAGTTTCGGAGTGGGTCCTTTCGCCGCTCTAGCAACAGAGGACCATCTAAAACACAGAACTCCCAACAGTCGCAGTACACTAAAGGAGGTACACAGTCCACCTATAACAAGAATAGTAGAGGTGGATACCGTGGAAACAACATCGAGGAAACAACAGCCCCAGGTCCTCCGCCACCAACAAACAGTGACGCCTTGTCACTGCCCCCCGACCACGTAACACCTGTCGGGGGGAGACTACAGAGGATCCTGCCAGTCTGGGAATCCATTACTACAGACAGGTGGGTGAGAGAAATTATCCAGTAAGGTTATTGTCTGGAGTTCACGTCCACTCCACCCAACATACCACCAAGACACCGTCATATGTCCGCAGAGCACTTGCACTTATTCCAACAGGAGGCTCTCAGTATGCTCAAAAAAGGAGCCATAGAACTCGTGCCTGCAAAGGAACAAGGATCAGGGGTGTACTCACTGTATTTTCTGATCCCCAAAAAGGATGGATCTCTCAGACCCATACTAGATCTAAGACCTCTAAACCGTTACATTCTGTCAGATCATTTTCACATGCTCACTCTGCAACAAGTACTACCGTTGCTCAGTCAGGGAGACTTTCTCGCAACATTAGACCTCAAAGATGCGTATTTCCATATACCCATACACCCCTCACACAAAGTTTCTCAGGTTCACTGTTCTCAATCAGCATTACCAGTTCAAAGTCCTCCCTTTCGGGGTAACTACAGCACCCAGAGTGTTCACCAAGTGCCTGGCTACAGTGGCGGCACACTTAAGGAGACAACACATACATGTCTATCCTTATCTGGACGACTGGCTTGTCCAGGGAAAGTCGGCCCAGCACTGTGCCAGCCACATGTCCCACACCATTCACCTTCTTCACAGCCTGGGCTTCTCACTGAATTATCCAAAGTCCCACCTTCAACCCACCCACGTACAGCAGTACCTAGGCGCAACCATAGACACTCTGGCAGCCACGGCACAACCAAATTCAGTCAGGATCAACAGCATTCAGTTGCTCATAAAGAAATTCAGACCTCACTCCCAGCAAGAGTGTTTATGCAGTTGATAGGCATGATGGCCTCCTGCATCTTCATAGTCCCACACGCAAGATTACATATGCGCCCGCTTCAGGAGTGCTTGGCACGTCAGTGGAATCAGGCCCACGGACGGTTAAAAGACCTAGTGTTGGTGAGTGGTCGGGCATACAACTCTCTGCATTGGTGGAATCGACGAAACCTTTGCAAGGGCCGACCGTTCCAGGTGCCTGTTCCACGAATCGTACTGATGGCGGACGCGTCGCTCCAAGGATGGGGAGCTCATGTACTCAATCACACAGTGCAGGGACTATGGACGACACAGCAAAAGAAGATGCACATCAACCTTCTGGAACTGATGGCGATCTTCCTAGCCATGAAAGCATTCAAAGTACACCTGTGCAACAAAGTCGTGTTGATCCGAACAGACACCATGACTGCCATGTACTACATACAGAAGCAGGGAGGAACACACTCGCCACAGTTGTCTCATCTGGCTCAGAGCATGTGGAAGTGGGCCATTCAGAGGAACGTCTTCCTCATGGCGGAACGCCTACCGGACAAGGACAACCAGATGGCAGATCTGCTCAGCAGACACAGCCACCAAATGCACGAGTGGGAGATACATCCATCAGTACTCCAACCGTACTTCCAGCAGTGGGGTCATCCAGAGATAGACCTATTCGCCACAAGGGAAAACGCAAAATGCCAAAACTTTGCCGCCAGGTTCCCACATCCACAGTCGCAGGGCAATGCAATATGGATGAACTGGTCCGGCAGATTTGCGTACGCTTTTCCCCCAGCACCATTAATACCGCTGGTGGCACGCAAACTCAAGCAACACTCGATGACGCTCATCCTGGTTGCTCTAACGTGGGCACGTCATCCATGGTACACCACGTTTCTGGAACTCTCCGTGGTACCGCATCAAAGGCTACGGCTCACACCCACACTTTTAACGCAGAGCCATGGCAAGATTCAGCACCCAGATCCGCAACAGCTGAACCTGGCGATCTGGCTCCTGAGATCTTAGAATTTGGCTACCTAAACTTGCCTCCAGAATGTATGAATATCATCAAGGAGGCACGGAGACCCACTACCAGAGCCTGCTCCGCGGCTAAGTGGAAAAGATTTGTCATTTATTGTAAAAATAATGACATCAATCCGCTGGATGCATCAACGCAAAACATTATCTGTTATCTATTACACTTATACCGATGCAATCTAGCATACAATTCCATCCGTATACATTTAACCGCACTGGCAGCTTACCTTCAGAACAGGCAGCACCTCTCACTGTTCAAAGTGCCTGCCATCAGAGCTTTCTTGGAGGGACTCAAACGTGTGATTCCTCCAAGACACCCTCCTTCACCAGTCTGGAACCTAAATGTAGTCCTCACCAGACTGATGGGACCAGCTTTTGAACCTCTACACTCTTGTGAGATTCAATTTCTAACATGGAAAGTAGCTTTCCTAGTTGCCATTACTTCCCTACGACGAGTTAGTGAACTTCAGGCACTAACCATTCAAGAGCCATTTATACAGGGTCATGCAAACAGGGTAGTACTACGCACCAACCCTACTTTCATGCCCAAGGTAATCTCGCAGTTCCATATGAACCAATCCATAGAACTGCCCGTGTTTTATCCTAATCCACTGAGAATGTAGCAGAGAGAATGCTCCACACACTTGATATCAAAAGAGCTCTCATGTACTATATTGATAGAACACAAAAATTCAGGAAGACAAAACAACTGTTTGTTGCCTTCTCTCCACAGCACAAAGGCAACCCCATTTCCAAAGTAGGAATAGCTAGGTGGATCGTTAAGTGTATACAGACGAAGAAAAGGCCTAAATACTCTAAGAGCTAAGATTAGGACATCCGAACCCAATGGCGGAAAAAAACAATCTAAGGATGGAGGGGATGCCCATGCGCACTGTAGTCCAGGGGAGGAGCCACCTATCTTGTGATACTTCGAAGACTCTTCCAGGACAACAATGTGCAATCATCCGGACCCAACACTAGGCGGCGATCTATGCACAGATATGAATGTCAGCAGCCCTACATGCCAAGAACAGATGCATACTGGTAAGTAGCATATTCGATTCAGTGACCCCAGCAGTTCTAGAGTCCAGAAAGGCATACTCTCTCTCACTTTAATTGATTTGAATGTGTTTTACCATCAATTGTTTTTTACTTTCACTGGTAGTCAGTCTAGCTCTTCTATTAAACTGTTAAAAGATACCGAATTAAACTGTATGGGACCCCCAGCCATCAAATATAATAAGCCAAACAACTTTGAGATGTTTTTAACAACCCCTGTCTTGTCTTGCGAATAGTTTTTCAGTACTTCATGTGACAATTTCGATGCTTGCTCAGTTTCCAGATTGCTTTATCTAGAATATAATGCAATTCGCCAAACCTTCCTTCCACTAATGAACCAGGGAAGCTGGTCCTTGACAAAGTACTTTAGTCGCATATATGCATCCCCGATGAAAATATTTCAGTTAAGTATGCTGCGAGAACATTTTCTTACAGGAAGCCTAATCCTGAACTAAAGCGAGGAATATTTACCCTTTAAAGTGTTCTTTAAATGCTGTACTGTCTTTAATTCCTAGCTTGCGTCGATGATACGTGAAACCTGGTGGGATCTTTTAAACACTTTTGATTGCAATATGTGCTGCTGTTGATCACATGCTGTGCACATTCCTGCAGTGAGGACCCAGCCTGAAGACGATACCTCTCTGAAGCCATACCCTCCCCATCTAATGACACAACCGCCTATTACGTGGTCATGTTACGTGCAGCAAACCACCACAGTTAAACACCTTATTCAGGAAGAGAAAGATGACTTCCTTATCAAGACCTTCTCGAAAACCGAGTGGTCTGTGCAGTTTCTGCTGATGCTTAAAAGCATTCTCCGATGCTCCACTGGACATTTCTAAGGCAAAGCAAAACATGAGAGGTCACTCTGGGGGTGGAGGAAAAAATATAACCCAGCACCACAGTACCCTATCTTCATTCACAGATATGTCCACCTGATTTCCTTGTCATCCACACGGAATATAAAAGGGAATTAATGCATGGCAAAGGGAACCACCACCGGAGAAAGAGAGCAAAAAGATTGATGATGCAAGCAAAAGGGGAATTAGAGGTGCTACAACAAAATGGCGATTCACCAACTGATGTCTCCAAGTACAAAAGACATCATTGATAATAAATTGAGGAGCTTATTCACCCCCCCCCCCTTACAAAAAAGCGAGGGAAAGAAATTGCAAAAGAGGGTCAAACAGTTTTTCATGCAAACATCTGATGTTCCTTGGTGCAGCTGATTGATATAGCTTCCTCGAGACCAACACCATTATCCTCCTCTGCTGCCAACTTATCTTGGAGTGTCTGGTTTCAGCTCTGAAGTGCAGCACACTTGCTTGACCTTCGATGGCGAACACCTCTTTGGGCCACAAGCTGACTCCTTTCTGGAGAAAAATAAACTGGGCACTGATACTGCCTAGGCAATGGGAGGGCTCCAACAAGAAGCAAGCAGTCACAAGCTGCAGCAAAAACAGCAGATACCCCACAATGACTGAAGTACCAGATGCAGCAGCCCTTTCAGGTAGTTAGCCACGCAACTAA
Organism: Triturus cristatus; assembly: GCF_964204655.1. NCBI lineage: Eukaryota > Metazoa > Chordata > Amphibia > Caudata > Salamandridae > Triturus > Triturus cristatus. The sequence goes on from NC_140591.1 coordinate 1,103,776,343, forward strand.
TAAACTAGAGTCCACTGCCATGGCAGCACCTACTTTAAGAACAGCGGCGCCCAAGCAACGGTACCTCTGCCTCCAGCCAGTGACCTTCCACACATTCTTGCTGGCCTCTCAACACCTGTTGGGGGTACTCAATTGAGTGCTATCACCTTGTACTAGTCAATGCTGTCCATCATTACCCATGGCTTTCTCGAATGCCATACTAACCCACCCAAGATACCCAGAAGGCACATCAGCCAAGACCTAGCTGTTGCTAGAAGTAGTGCAGGCATTACTCCAAAAAGGAGCTATAGCATGGACAAGGAGTCTGTTTTCTTTACTTTCTATCTGAAGGAGACATGTTAGTGATAGATTCCTTACCTTAGAATATCCCCAGGCGTCAATATGGATCCGGAAAGTTTTCGTCAGCAGTACCCCTGCATGCCGGTAGGCGTCGTCGTACGGCTCCGCGTACATCGCTAGCGTCGTAGCTGCCGAGATGACGTCGTCCGAGCTACTTGGACGCGCCCACGCGCGCTGACGTCAGTTCTTTCTTTTTCCAAGCAGCCGCGCAGATCTGAGAGAGAGCGGTACCCCTAGTTAAAAGTTTAACTTGGTTTCTGACAACTTCTTTTGTCGTGTGCTTGACTCCTGGTGCAATAGAGATGCCCGGGTTTAAGTCCTGTAGGGCCTGCCGTCGCAACATGTCGGTGTCGGACCCTCACGACGTGTGTCTCTTCTGCTTGGGGAACGCCCATGACCCTGAGGCGTGCCCCGATTGCCGGGCCATGGCGCCGAAAGCTTTGCGGGAGCATTCCCGAATGTTGTTGGAGGTCCGGCAATCGGTTTCGTGCCAATCAAGGTGCTGATCCCGAGCCATCAGCATCGCTTGTCGGAATCGGGGACAGGTAAGTCTCGGCGCCATAAATAGTCGAAGAAGCGTTGTCGCTCTTCTACCCCTCACAGGTCGCAGGACGCGGTGGAGGGGGCGGGCGGTAACTCTCCCGCGGCTCCGTTGGAGCCTCCGTAATTGCCTGCGGCCTACCCTCACTTTCCGGGGCCGCATGCAACTTCAGACGAGGTGCAGGCCTTTATATCGGCCTTGCGCCGTTTGTTTGCCTCGCTGGGTCCCTTCGGGCCCTGCGGATTCGTTGGAAGGGTGTGCCCCCGGGCCGCCGCCTCGGCTACGCCGGCGTCATACCCTGCGGCGCCGCCGGTTCCATACCCTGCGGTGCAGCCGGCTCCAGCCTCGGCTCCGGCCTCGGCCCGGGCGCCGGCTTCGGCATCGGCCCTGGACTGGTATCTTACTCTCCCATTCCATTTCTTGGAGGGGAGTTTATCCTGTTTCCCAGGGCACCTCGTCCTTACCGGCCCCTTCAGCAACCAGTGGACTAAGGGGAATACTGGGAGGGGTCTGAGGACCCTCTTGCAGCTCAATGCGAGGATGAGCCTGAGTGGGAATGCGATGTGGAGGGTCCAGTGGATCTTGATTTCTCTCCACACCCTGGCACTGTGTCCCCTTCTTCCGTGGCCACGGAGGAGGCTGGGACTTTTTGGGTGGTTTTACGTCAGGCAGCTGAGGCTCTTAACCTCGAGCTCCCTTCTGTACCTATCAGGACCAATCTCCTGACTGAGGTCCTGCAGCCGCAGTCCTCCTCTGCGGAGCCGTTACTGCCCTTCAATGAAGCGCTTACTGATATCCTGTTGGGCACCTGGATTAAACCTAACGCAGGAGTCCCTGTGGACAAGGGTGTGGCGCGCCGCCATCTCCCGGCGCCGGGCGACCCCAGCATTCTCACACAACACCCGACGCCTGAGAGTCTGGTTGTCCAGGCTTCTGCCTCGCCGAGTGCGTTCCCTTCTGCTCCTTCGGACAAGGAATCTAGGAAACTGGAGTAATTTGGCAAAAAGATTTTCACATCTGCCAGCTCTGGGTTGCGGGTAGTGAATACTGCATGCCTGCTAGGCCGCTATTCCCATTCTGTGTGGGACACTGTGGCACAGGTGCTTCCTCAGTGCCCTGTGGAAGCACGGGTGGTTCTCTCCCAAGCCATTACCGAGAGGAGAGATGCTCCGAAATGTACTATTCGTTGTGGGCTTGACACGGCTGATTCTCTCTGTAGGGCACTTTCCACAACTGTGGCGCTCCGTCATTATGCTTGGCTCAGCACTACTGGCTTCTCTGGGGATGTCCAGAACACCCTGTTGGACATGCCCTTTGACGGTACACGCCACTTTGGTGATCAAGTGGATAGCACCCTGGAACGCTTTAAGGACTCTCGGGCTACGGCCCAGTCTTTGGGTCTCGCCACCACATGTACTCCCTCGGTGTCCGCTTTTCGGTCCTTTCGAGGCCAAGGTCGGGCGGCGTTCTTTTCAGACCCGCAAGTCTGCCCAGTCACAGCGCAGCCGCGGACGTGGGACCCGCCGTAGTGGATCCCGGGGACAGCGGACGGGTCAGTCCAACACCTCCCCTGCCGCCGCCACCTCTAAACCTTCCTGGTCCGGTGTTTCAGGCCCACCCGATGCCAGTGGGTGGCAGGATTCGCCATCACCTTCCCCACTGGCGCTCCATAACCTCGGACAGGTGGGTTCTGAAAATAGTCTGCAGGGGCTACCCCCCTCCCCCCCCCCCCCCCTTCCCCTTGAATCTACCCCTCCAGCCATGCCACCTCAGTACCACCGCATGTCGGGAGAACACTTGGCACTTCTCCAGCAGGAAGTTACGGCCCTCTTGGCCAAGGGGGCCATCGAGCACGTTCCGACACCAGAAGTAGGTCGTGGTTGTTACTCCCACTACTTCTTGCTTCCGAAGAAGGAAAAAGGTCTGCGCCCTATCTTAGACATCCGGAATGTCAATTGCTTCCTCCGGAAGGAGAAGTTCAAGATGCTCATGCTAGCTCAGGTCTTGTCTGCTCTAGACCCGCAAGACTGGCTGGTAGAGTTGGACTTGCAGGATGCTTATTTTCATATTCCCATCCTGCCAGCCCACCGGCGTTAGCTACGGTTCACGGTGGGCCACGAGCACTTTCAGTTCACCGTGCTCTCTTTTGGCCTTACCAGCACCCCTCGGGTGTTCACGAAAGTGATGGCGGTGGTCGCAACTCATCTGCGCAGATCAGGGGTTTGTCTTCCCCTATCTCGACGACTGGCAGTTGAAGGCGGGCTCGCCCTAGACAGTTGTCTCCCACCTCCAGTCTACGGCCGACCTCCTGCATTTGCTGGGGTTTTCCATCAACGTGCCGAAGTAGCAACTGATTCCCTCTCAGAAGCTCCTCTTCATCAGAGCAGTTCTGGATACGGCACAGTTTCGAGTTTATCCTCCCGAACAGCGAGTCCCGGACATTCGGGCTATGATTCCAATCATTCAGCCCTGGTCCTGGGTTTCGGTCAGGAAGACACTGAGGCTGCTGGACCTCATGTCCTCCTGCATCCTGCTGATCTATCATTCCAGATGGCATATGCGGGCTCTGCAGTGGGACCTGAAATTCCAGTGGATGCAGCATCGGGGGAACCTCTCCAACTACGTCCAGATCTCAGAGGGCACTGCACAGGACTTGCAGTGGTGGCTCACGAACCAGTGTTGGGTCAGCGGCAGATCCCTCTCCCTTCCCCAACCGGAGCACACAGTAGTGACGGACGTGTCCCTCCTGGGATGGCGCAGCCACATGGGGGAGGCGGAGATCAGAGGCCTCTGGTCTCCAGCGGAGTCCAAGCTCCATATCCACCTTTTGGAGCTCAGGGCGATCCTACTTGCACTCAAAGCATTCCTTCCCTATGTCAAGGGGAGAGTAGTGCAGGTGTTTACAAACACCACCGCCATGTGGTACTGCAACAAGCAAGGCGGGGTGGGGTCGTGGACCCTATGTCAGGAGGCTCTATGTCTCTGGACATGGCTGGAACGTCAAGGTATTTCCTTGGCGGTTCAACACCTGGCAGGTTCACTGAATGCCTGGGCGGACAAACTCAGTCGACGGTGCATGTTGGATCACGAATGGCTTCTTCACTCGGAGGTGGTGCAAGGTCTCTTTCAGCAGTGGAGAGAACCTTGGTTAGATCTATTCGCCACCGAAGAGAACGTTCAATGTCAGCAGTTCGGCGCGTTGGAGTTTCTAAGGCGGCACTCGCTAGGCGACGCTTTTCGTCGCGAGTGGAGTTGTGATCTGTTGTACGCCTTTCCGCCTATACCACTTCTGCCCAGAGTGCTGAAGATCAGGTGCAACCGGGCCCAAGTCATTCTTGTGGCACCGGACAGGGCTCGAAGAGTTTGGTATCCTGAGCTACTCAGTATGAGCGTGGATCCCCCGATCCGACTGCCTTATCGGGAGGATCTCCTGACGCAGCTACAGGGGACGGTCTTCCACCCGAACCTGCCCAGCCTCCACCTCCTTGCGTGGAGATTGAGCAGTGACAGCTGATTCCATTTGACTTGCCTCCTGAAGTCTGTAATGTGATTTTGGCAGCCCGGCGTCCCTCCACTAAAACGGTGTACGCCTGTCGGTGGAAAAAATCTGTGGCATGGTGCACAGCAAAATCTGTTGATCCTCTTGCTGCACCTCTTTCTGAGGTCCTATTGTTCCTCCTTTCTTTGGCCCAGCAGGGCTCTGCTTTGGGCACTATCAAGGGCTACCTCTCTGCTCTTTCAGCCTTTCTTAGGTTGCCTCATCAGCCCTTTCTTTTCAAATCCCTGGTTGTCAATAGATTTCTCAAAGGCAATACTCACCTTTTCCCTCCTATTCCCTTTGTGATGCCTCAATGGGACTTGAACCTGGTTCTCACATATCTGATGTACGCTCCATTTGAGCCTCTTCATAACTGTCCTTTGTGGTTATTGACTTTGAAAACTGTTTTCCTGGTGGCCATCACCTCCGCTCGGCGGGTGAGTGAGCTCCAGGCTCTTTCCTGCATACATCCTGTCCTAGCGATTCATCCGGACATGGTTGTGCTTCGACCGCGTCCCTCCTTTCTACCAAAAGTAGTCTCTGCCTTTCATATCGGGCAAACTGTAACTCTGCCCACTCTCTTTCCGCCTCCGCACCCTTCAAGAGAAGAGAAGAGGAGAGGCTCGACTGTCTGGACCCAAAATGTGCGCTCTCGTTTTATCTCAACCGCCCACAACCGTTCCGGGTGGATGACCATCTCTTTGTTGGCTACGTGGGCTCCAGGAAAGGCCGGGCTGTGCACAAGTGAACTATCTTCCGATGGGTTGTCTTGTGCATTAAAGCCTGTTACTCTCTGGCTAAAAAGGAACCTCCGGTTGGGCTGCGTGCCCATTCTGCCAGGGCGACGCAGCTACTACAGCGTTGGGACGTGGTGTCCCCCTTCAAGTCATGTGTCAGGCGGCCACTTGGGCCTCGTTGCATACTTTCACTAAGCACTATTGCCTTGACAGTCCGGTCCGGAGAGATGGCTTCTTTGGCCGTTCAGTTCTCCGTGACTTTCTGGTGTAATCTCACTTCGCACACCCACCACCGGGGTTGGTATTGCTTGGGTATGTATTCTAAGGTAAGGAATCTATCACTAACGTCTCTTTCAGATGCACAAGTTACTTACTTGTGCAACGATATATCTGTAAGAGACATTAGTTAGTGATCGATTCCTTATCGCCCGCCCATTCTCCCCGTTCTGCGAACTGTTCTCTAGTGTTCATGTCATCCCTTTCAGGGCCCTAGTTCTATTGCACCAGTAGTCGGTCTCTGGCATGGCTCTGCGCTTCTGGAGTGAAAAAGTTGTGTACAGAACTGACGTCAGCTCGCGTGGGCGTGTCTAAGTAGCTCTGATGATGTCATCTCGGCGGCTACATCGCCAGCGGCGTACGCGGAGCTGTACGACGACGCCTACCGATGCGCAGGGGTACTGCTGAGGAAAACTTTCCGGATCCAGTCTGACTCCTGGGGATAGTCTAAGGTAAGGAATCTATTACTAACTAATGTCTCGTACAGATATATCGTTACACAAGTAAGTAACTTGTGCTTTAATCCCCAAGAAAGATGAGACTTTGCAGCTGATACTTGACCTAAGACCACTCAATTGGTACATCACGTCAGAGCAGCTAAAATGACAAGTCATTCCTTCTGCTCTGCTTAGAGGCTACATGGTGACACTCAATCTCAAGGACCGCTATTTCCACATCCCTAACCACCCAGCTCACTGCCAATATCTCAAGTTCACTGTTAGTGGAATTCATCAATTCAAACTATTACCTTTGAGGTCACAACAACTCCTTGCATGTTTACCTAGTTCCTGGCATTAGTAGCATACTTCTGGTAAGTGAGCAGCAGCTGAGTGCAGTACCTTGCTCACCCTTAAATAGCTGACTTACTCGACATATTGGGATTCTCCATCAGTGCCAATCAATCTGAACTTTCTCCCTAGCAGACACAAGCATTTTTGGGAGCCACACTGCTTCCATTTTATTTTTATTCTTGAATGATAATGAAACTGTTCGGAATGATCATATTTTGCATTGCAATAGTCTCAATCGCACAATAGTACATGCAGCCTTTGAAAAAGTGCATTTCGAAACAACGGTCTCAAGCGACAGGACAGTGGGATAATCTGGTGGTGGTAGAGCCTAGAGTTCAGAACTAGCTGCAATGACTGCGGCTTGTTAGTCGACCCCCAGCCGTAAGTGGCATCAACAGACGCCTCCTTCATGGGTTGGGAAGCACACATAGCCCAGCTTTCAATCCAGGGTCTGTGGTCTCCACTGCAGTGTTGCGTGCACATCAATGTATTAGAGCTAATGAAGCAGTTTATCTACCACTGTAAGCCTTTACCAAACTCATTTACATAGACAAACATGACCACCATATACTTCTTACAAAAACTGATGAAAAATACACCACAGTTGTCCACACTGTATTCAGTATTTTAGTATTTATTTAGTATTTTGATATTATGCCAATAAGCCAAAACAAACAATACACATTTTATACTTTAAGCATAATATCTATAAAACTTTGATGCGTTGTAATTCACCATATTTGACATGTAATATGATATCGCAATGATGACTCTGTGCTCTAACTTTCATGAAAATTCTTACAAATATCTAGAAAATGATTTTACGAGGTGAAAGAATGGTCGAGGACGCAGAGACTTTCAATCCCGGTTCTAGCCCCTCAAAGATGAAAATACTTTGAAGAAGAGGAAATAAATATTGCCTACAAGCAATTGAAACGAATAAGAATCGCGTTCTATAAAGGAATTGAGATTTATCAATGAGGGCAGCTTCTTTGGTTTCAACAGTTTGATATTCGATTACTAACTGTGAAAATCGTGTTCTGAATATTGTGAGATTTAAAGTTCCGGGATACGTTTTAATAGAAAGCCTGAAGAAGGTGGTTTGGACCTGTTATTGCCACCGAAACGCGTCGCTTCTTGGTCTTCGTTTATATTAGCTTGGAGTACATTTATTGATATTATTGTATATATATATATTTTGTCAATTAGAGTTTTCAATTGTAAATGAATTATTGATTCTGATTTATAAAATTATGTATTTTGTCTAAAATTTGATTTGATGTATGCTGTATAAAATTGTTTTGAACTATGATATCATTTGTAATTAATGAAGCTGACTAACTTTCTTTTATTCATAGAATATATTCTTGAATGTATATTTTTTAAATAATTTTTGCATTTACCGGGTGATTAAAGCACCCGTATATTTGATTTTTTGGCTACTGTTACAGTTCATATGTGAATAGGGTCTGAGTGAGAAGTGATTGATCTAGCATGCTATTGTGGTTTCCCAAAGGGAGCTTTTCTTTGACATAGTGTCAATTTGGTGTCCTGTCCCTTTGGAAAGTAGGACCACTCTCTATCTTTTGGAGTACAGTCCCATATTATTACATTTTAAGATAAAATTCATTAAATCATAAACCCGGCGAACCTGTACATTTCTAAAATCAGGGAGTAACAAACCTCTTCTTTCTTTATCAAAGCATGTGGAAAAATACAATTGCATGAGATGTATACAACAGAGAGTATTCACAAAAAAGACAAATGCAAATATCATGCCCAAACTGCTTAGTAAACTTCCAATGTATAGAAACCGGCACCTGCCCAAGCCGAACTATTTATAGGCACTTTCGAGTGTTGGAGATTTTTATATTACGCAAGCATAGTTGTTTTACCCAACCACAATCTGTTTGCATGAAATGAAGCTGTGCTTCTTTTCCACACATCTTCTAATTCAGAATTTCTATATTTCTCTTTAATCACTGTGTTTCCTGCTAATTTTTGCTGCAGCACTGACATACTCTGCAGATCTGACACTAGTGGTGTATTCAGGTAATCCATGATTTTATGAAGTTTAGCAGCCCATGAACCTGTATCATTCACCTGTAAATAAGATTTTTATATATTTCCTCAGAGTCGTTAGCCGACTCTGAGAGTCAGGCCCAATAATTGGGAATCTTCTGCTTATATTTATATAATATATTGATGATTCCTAACTCCAATGTCTGTGCACTATTCACTTACTCTCTGGGCAAGTTGAGCCCCATTACATTGATCTCCATTACATTGATCTCCAGGTGTCTCTCCTAGTGAAATATCTCTAGGGAGTGGACAATGACGTTGTGGACCTACACTGCAGAATGCACCAACAAACATATGAATGGGAAATCAACATCCACATATTTCAAAATATTTTCACTCCTGAGGGATTCCAGCAGTAGATCTGTTTGCCTCAGGCAACATCAAAAAAAGCAAAAATGGCAGAGCTTTGTCCACAGGTACCCACATCCATATTCCTTCTGCAGTGCATCACTCTCAGCTGCCATGTTTGCATGCAAAATTATAATTCCAATTGACGTCAATACTCTCCTGGTGAATGTTAAGGCAATAGTTCATCCTTATAGCTGCTGAGAATAATGTATTTACTATAGCAATGGCACCTTCCCTCTTTTTATGTTGATTTTTGGTTCACCAATAGGAGTAAAGAGTGACCATTTAAATTTCTTTAGTCATTTTGGCTGCTGTCACGCTACAAGTAAGCTTTCGGCGGTAGCCGAAACGAGTCAGCTTTCAAAAAGCAATAACATAAAAAAAAAACGATCTTGTGAGTGCCTGCATCCTTTCTTGGAGTGAAATGAACATACTGACACCCCCCCTCTTTCTCCCCTGCCCCCCCCCATATAAAATGACTATAGGAAGCCTCCCACAAACCTTTATTTAAAAGCAAAGGGAATATGGGGCCTTGTTAACCAGTAGGCTGCATTCAAAGAGTAAACGTAAAACTGGCACTGTGTCTTTAAGAACCTCACAGCACCCCCTGTATCCCATCATGCCCCACCCCCACAAGCAATAGGTCAGTTCATTTTTCCGGCTCCTTCAGTTAGGATCTTGGTGCACTGAGCTCAACTTTTTTGACTAAATAGTCAGAAAAATCTTCAAAACTGTTTCTAACCCTTTACACCTGATAGTTGCCAGTATATGCTATACTAACAGCCTTTTTTCTGACAGAAAATATTTTGAATTCTGTCACGAATGCTTTCACTCTTTGTGAAGTGCACTTCTGTGGGAAGGAGGACCATACTGACCCTCATGCAGTCTGTATTGTCTGCCTGCGGGAGTTCCACCATCCTGACTTCTGTTCGAACTGCCAGAAGCGATCAACAATAGAGAGAAGATAACAGAGGGAATGTTGAAGAAAATGTGCCTGTGAACGTATATGGCATGTTGTGCACTAGGTGCTAGATACGAACCTGACAATGTGCATGTACATTAATGCTGTCTAAAAGCCAATAAAATATAGTTTTTAAAAAAAACGATAGAGAGAAGATAAAGAGTTCATGGGCTTCAGGAGAGAAGATCATCCCTAAGACGCCGTGGGGGATCATCTATCTTCCTGTAAAGAGCCCTCCTCTCGTGCAAGAGAACATCATAGTCACATCGCGAGAAAAATGACATAAAAGCAAGACCCGGTCGACATCAAGCGGTAGGACATCAAGAAAAATCCCTGTGTGTTCGCCGTCAAAGGTGTGGGTCGCTCAAAATCAGAGCACACCCGTGGCCGAAAGTCTCATCACTGACAAGAAGGCATCGCCCGTCGATGTGGAGACACTCCTCGTCTCCAAGACAGCCTTCGCTGTCAAAGTCGACGTCGGCAATGAGACATCCATCGACATCGAATGCCCACACAACGTGGAGATCTGGTACTCCGTCAAGAAAATCTGTGTTGCATACAAAACAGTAATTGATGTCAAAACCCCAGTCATCCTAAAGAAACACCCCGCACAACCTCGCAAGAAAAACAGTTGTCGACATTGAAACACAAAAATGTTGCAGATCAACCTCAAATAACATCCCCAGAGGTCCAAATCGTTGGTGCCATCAAGACCTCGGACACCCTCTAGATCCAGATTGCAGTCTCCGGTTACCTACGAGCCAAGGTGGCTGGAAGGCTTAACGAAAAGAGCAGTGCCTACAAAATCTGATTGATTATTCCCAGGTATATTCTCTGTCCAGGCCTTGCACACCGTCTAACAAGAGAACACCTCCACCATGCTTCTCACCAAGTTACTGTCTTGGTTCCTCCTACGGCTACGAGTCCCACACCACCTAGGAGGTCCCCACCACTGCATCCAAGGTCTAGAAGTTCTTGTCATCACCTCTATAGATCTTGCACAAAGTCCAGACCATGTCCAGGTCTAGATCTCGCACGGCTTTGACCTCAAATCAGCCCCACAAACATTCTCAAAGTTAATGGCCACGGCTGCAGCATTTTTAAGGAGACAGGTCTTTGTGTATCCTTACCTCGACGACTGGCTGATTAAAAAGCTCCTCGCCATTGCACACGAAGAAACATTTTTGCATTTGTGCAGAGACTATCTCAAGCCTGGGGCTTCAGATCAACTTCCAAAAATCAACCCAGCCTACCCAGTCCAAAAACTTCACTACTTAGGGGCCACACTAGAAACCGTCTGCAAGAAGGTATCCTTCAGAGGAGAGACTATCGTCCTTAGCTCTGAATTGTTGCACTCTTCAGCAGTCTCATCATCCTTCTGCAATACAGATAATGTATCTGCTGGGGTCCATGGCTTCATGCATCTTCATAGTACCAAATTTGAGTTTGCACGTGAGGGCCTTACAGAAGTATTTGAAGTATCAGTGGAACCAGCTTTCCAACCGGTGTGAAGACTAACTCACGTTATTAAAAGCTGCTCGACAATCTCTCCTATGGTTGTCTCAGCGGAACAATCTCATGGTGGAGATAACATTTCACCAGGAACCACCCAGTCAGACACTGATTACAGATGCTTTCCTCCAGGGATGGGGAGCTCACATGGGTTGCTTTTAGACTCAGGGTGTTTAGTCGTACAGAGAACACACATACCACATCAACATGCTGAAACTGAGAGCATTCCACCTGGTACTGTAGTCGTTATTTCCAGCACTCACAATCAGCTGCATCCAAACCGACATCATGACAACCATACATTACCTGAACAAGCGGTAAGGTACTTCCTCCTGTCCTCTCTCCCAAGAGGCTCAAACCAGCTGGGAATGGCTACTAGCCAGGAATCTCACGATAACAGCCATCCAATTTCCAAGACAACTGCGACTGGGTCTCCACTACGACTTCTTGAAAAAAATATTTTGGGAATGTCCTCACAGACTTGTTCGCAGACGTCAACAACAGAAAATGCATGACTACGCGTCCAGATACTCCCAGCCAGGGTCGTTGTGGAATGCCCTTTGATAAGTCGGTCAGGAAAGTTCTCTACACATTTCTGCCATCTCCACTCATTCCAACAGTGATTCTCGAGTTATACCAGTATCACACGAGGATGATACTCAAAGCCAGAGAGTGGCCTTGCCAATGATGTTCACAGACCGTCTACATCTTTTGGAGAGGCCCCACAAGAGGTTTCCCTGACAACAGGACCTCCTGTTGAAGTCTGGAGGACAGTTACTACATTCCAGTTTTTCATCCCTGAACTTGAAAGCATGGCTCCTGAATTCCTCCAATATGGACATTTAGGGCTTCCCAAAGAATGTATGGACAGTCTCCAAGAAGTCTAGGAGACCCTCCACTAGACTTTCATATGCCTTTAAATGGAAGTCGTTTTATTTATGGTGTATACAAAATTATCACAACCCACTTTTATGTCAAGAGGATGCAGTCATCTCATATCTCCTTCACTTGGCTAAATCAGGGCTACAATTCTCTTGCATTAGAGTACACCTGGCATCTAACACAGCTTACAGGACATCTCTCTCACATACTTTTTCAGACTCCCATTGGTAAAAGACTTTCACAAAGTGCTTAAAAATGTATTCACCGAGTCAGCAATCCCTCTCCTCTATGGAGACTCAACATTGCCCCTTCCAAATTGATCGACCCTCCATTTGACTCAGTACTTAAAGCCACATTGCAACATCTCACCTGGAAGCTGCTTTTTTGGTGGCTATCAATTCCGCCCGTAGAGCATGTGAAGTTCGAGCTCTATGTTCAGAGTTACTTTATATCGTCCTTCACTCCAATTGAGTGGTTATGAGGACTCCTCCCTTTTTTCTCCCAAAGGTAGCTTCTGAGTTTCAAATCATTGAGACAACCTCTTTACTTACTTTTCTTTCCTAACCCCTCAAATCCAGTTGAAAGGTCTCTACATTCACTGGATGTTAAAAGAGTGTCAAAATTCTCCTTAGGCAAGACCAAGAGTATCAGTAAATCGGATCTCCAGTTTGTTAATTAAAGTCCAGTGCGAACAGGTTTAGCCTCATCTAAACTGTTGATTTCACGATGGATTGCTTCATGTCTGATACTTTCTTACCAGCTAGCTAAAAAGTAATTACCTGCTAGACCGAGAGCACACTCTACTAGGGGGAAAGCTGCAGCTTGGTTGAGAAATGTGCCAATTTCTGAAATCTGTAAAGCCGCCACCTCAAAATCTGCCCGTAGCTTTACTAGGCATTTCTGCCTCGATTCAGATGTTAAGGCAGACGCTCAAGTGGGACAGGCTACGTTGAGGAGTCTTTTTGGTTAAATGTTGGAGCTGTTTTCTGCTTCTAAGTCCACTTGTTGTGGGTTGGGCTTGCTATTCTCTTCAATGCTTATAACCATTGATGAGGATCCCTTGGAAGAGAATGATAAATTGCTTACCTGTAATCCTAGTCCTCTTCCTGGGGAATCCTCATCAAAGCTATAAGAAACCCACCCACTTCCGTGGACTAAAAACCATTACAGCTCTCAGCAAGTTCTGTATGCAGGATGCCTTACTTTTTCGGAAAAATTACCTGACCTGTCACTTGTTGGGCATGGTGGGTTACAGGGGATGCTGTAAGGTTCTTAGTCATAGTGCCAGTTTTATACTTACTCTTTGAAGGCAGCCTATTGGTTAACTGTGCCTCGTATTCCCTTTCCTTCTGCTTTTAAATGAAGGTTTGTCAAAAGCTTTCTATAGTCCGGTTTTCTTTGCTAACATGAATTGTATTGATTTTTCTGATTTATAAAAATTTGTAAAAAGTAAATGTAATCTGGCCTAAGATAATGTTTATGAAGTGCTCGGGTCCCCGTGCATGGGCAGGACTAATTCGATGCCTATGGCTTTAATGAGGATTCCCCTGAAAGAGTATCTGTCAATTAATTTCCTGTATTGATCTTGCCCCAGGCAACTAAGCATGATTAGGAACTGTTACTGGGTGCATACCGTCCTCTATTTTAAGGTGTTAATTTCACCAGAGCAAAAGCAGCATTGGTGGCCCTTCAAACACATGCTCCACTACAGACATTTATAGAGCAACATATAGGGCAGTGTTTTCTAAGCATCAACTTCATGCTGAGTCCGTTATACTTTTCTTTGTCCTTCATTCATATGGACATCCAGCCAACCCCATAGAACATGTGATGATTCAACCTTGAATTTTGGAATCAACATGTAACAAGCATTGGCATAGCCAATAGGTCTCGCCTTTGGGACCTTATAAGTGTTTAGACATGCAACAGTTGCATAACTAAATACTTATAAGGTCCCAAAAGCGAGACCTATTGGCTATGCCTTCGCGGCCATGTGGCCGCGAAAGTGAAAGTAATCGCGGTCAAGGGCAGGGCGCGCGCCCGCACACATGCACTGTAGCTCTAGGCTGGCCTGGTAGCACTTTTTGGAGCCCTCTCAAAAAGTCTCGCCAGACCAGCGCATGCGCTGGGTCAGGCGAGACCTAAAAACTGCAGGACAGTGATTCACTGGTAGTGGATGAGGCCTAGGGTTCATGGAGGGACGCTTGCACTGAGGCACCATCTAAATTATTTCAATTACATCTTTCTTCTGGAGTAGGTATTTGGTCCTGCCTGTCACTACTGGTAGTTTCCAAGCAGTTGTAAAACAGCTAGGGCTATGAATGCTGGCATTATCTTAAAAATATGTTTTCCTTTTTCCTTCTAATTTTACATCTAAACCAGAATAGTTGTTTACATTTATTTCCACTCTTGATTCTAGACAATGCTCAATAATATCCTGTTTTGCCAAGAGTGATGAATGATATCTTTCTTTCCTGTAAGCAGTGGGATATTGCCACTTTCTGTTTATTCATGCTGCAGATACTTTAGAAGGTGCATTTAGTACTCTTGTTACAAAGAGTTGAAAAACACACAGAATTAATCGCAAATTTGCAGTTTGTCTGAACAGAAATAAAGTTTTAAAAACTATTTTGGTACATAGATGTCACTTTATCTGAGTTGGTAATGTTAAGTAGACTTACTAATGAATGGCTAACAGTGTTAACACACATTACTCATATGTCTTGACTCTTTACAATTCCTAACTTGTGGGTACTCTTCTGCCTAATAGTGGGACTGGAAACTGGTTTTATAACTTACATCATTGCTTGTATACGAATGTGTCATACATTGACATTCCCCTGTCTCTGCATTTAATGCACATCCTTGCCTTTCCATTTTCTCAACTTTTCACTGTGGATTGAGACCTGTTCCCCTCCAGTCACTATTTTCCTCTTCTCCTGTTCATCTCAAACTTATCGGCTGTGTCTCCGAGGAACGGCATTGGGTGCACATTTGTGATTTGTGTACTATGATTATGAGTTTCGTGTTAAACAGTCGAATTCATATGATGTTGTATTTCATCCTTAGGAGGAGGAATCAGGAAGGGTTTAGCGTTTTGGCCTCTTGGGTTTGGTACTGAGAACACCTTCGGCCAGTAAAATAGATTGGCACCTTTCCCATGGACCCTTTTGATATGGAAAGACTGTAGCGCTATGGAATAGAGCAAGTCTCCCCTTCTGAACAAGGTGCTTTCGACATGTTGCATCTAGTAGTCCAGCATGACTTCCTGTCTGGGTGATAAAGGGAAAAAGTTGCAGTTGCATCCAGTGATTCCGTAGAGTTGCACTGACTAGAAAGAGAACCAACCAGTCCTCCTTGCTGCGTCCTGTTCCACCCCAGCTGATAGCTCCAGATCAACATTGGGACACTTCATCATGGCCTTTCATTGCTTATATGCCTGCGAGAAAGAACACTCCAATTGGGGGACGTAGACATTGTCTCTGATGCAGGTGTCAGTGACCAAGTAGTGCCATCCGATATTTGCGAAGACATTGACAGTAAGCACAAATACGCTCTGTGGCAATTTCGAGACTTCCCTCCAATGTCACTTCTGGTGATCAAGCCCCCAGGAACACCAGCAGGTTTAGGGCATTGCAAATAAGTTACACTCTGAACCAGCGGTCTCTCATTCTTTGGACAATAAAAATTCGGTTCCCTAAGATAATCCAGTCTTTGTCCCTAGGAATCCACTTCTCTCTCCCCAGCTCAGTCGTATGTGGTGATTCCTGCTTCCCTTGTTGGGATAACCTTTTCTAAACTGTTTTGGGGACAGAAATACCTCATCCATCCATTCATCCTTGATTTCAATCGGAGTTGTGTCCATCCTAACAAACGATGTGCCTTCCGCTTGCCTCATCTGCAACCCATGGTCACCGCTGCCTCTTCAGAGTATGAGTGGGGGACTCACCGGGACGAGCTGTCTATCACTATTTTAAGGTATACAGCCCTCCTGATGGGCTTGCTTACTAGCTTGAAAGCTCATCTTTCAAACGGTGAGATGCAGATTGGTGATGATGCACCTGGACCACAAAAATGTTCCTATGTTTGAAAATAGGATGGTTAACATGCCCAGCTTCTGGCACTGTAAAATGAATGGTGGTAGGGGGCAATTAGTCATTTGAGAAGACAAGAATCACAGCATGTGCAGCTTGAACAGATATCACCATGCCTCTTGTGAGTGGGAGATTGACCAGGAATGTATTTTGTCACCTGGAGTAGTTCAACCATTAACATTTCTGCATCTTACCTGAACTCCAGGAGCAACCAGTACATCAGAATGTACAGGAAGGGCCACATCCCTTTGGAACAGACTGATATGGGACAGGGAAGGGGCAATCCTATATATGCTCTTTGTCTGACTCCATTGATGCATAGTATACTTCAGAAGATCATGGACATACATGAGTGCTTCTCTTGGGAGTGGTCTCAGCTTAGGCATGCCTATTTGTGTCCTCTGGGAGGCTTTATTTCTAAGTGCTCAAAAAGTGAGAATGCTATTGATTCACAGGAACCAAAACCATGCGTACTGGGTCAGTGACAGAAAGGTGGCCTTTTAAATTCTCCTGAACTATTCTGTTAGACGTGAATGAGTATTCAAGCCAAGCTCATGGGAAGATGTTAATGTCCAGCCAGAGTTGAGGTTACACAACACTTTAATAATAACTCAAGAATATTTAAATATATTTAATGGATATAAACTCCTGCCGATTTACCTGAACCCCTGCCAGTGCCAAATTGAATCCGGAAACTACTTATTTCTATCTTCCACCGATTTCAGTAGAAGCTTCTTGCAGGACTATCGCATGTGCTTCCGTAACACCTGTTCTGTTTTTCAGCACCTGCTGCAGATTGAGAACCGTTGGGTAGTTCTTGATGAAACGATACTATTTTGTCTACTTTTTGTAAGCATTTTAAAAAGTGTCTAGCATGTCCCCCCCTTCAAAATCTCCTTGCTTCAAGCCAGTCTGACATGCTGACATGGAGAGGGCTGTTGTCTGTGATATATCCCAACACCTCTCCTTGGACAAAAACCATAAGGCTGTGCCATGTGAATTATATTCCTAATGAAAGGAAAGTCCAACTTTATTTTTCATTTTTGAAGGGTCTAGCTCACCTAAGAATAGGTTTGAGTTTTGATTCATATCAAAGTCTGTCTCATGCCAGAACTCAGTCTAGGATCATGAGTCAGCTTTGTTCTAGGTCTTCATCTGAAGAGAGGAGACATAAGAAACTCAAAAGAGCAACAGTGTCATCAAATACAAAAAAGGAAATGGTGCAAGTCTTCCATATCCTTGTCGGGGATGATACCTGTTTTTGGAAACTATCCAGCTGTTATCTTTCCTCTTCCTAGTGCTTCTTCATTTCAACTAGAGGTCTTCAAGGAAGGTATAAGGAAAACATTCACAGTTCCTCTGGCTTGGATGCTTTTGCTGGCTCCGAAGGAGCATTGGCCTTATTGGTAATGCCGAGTTCTTCAGCACTAGTGGAGCGTGTGACTTGATCAGCATCAGCCTTGACCGTGATTGCTTAGGTACCTCAAAGTGGGTGAAGTGGGTTCTGGGTTTATCGTGTTGCTATGAAGCCATTGAGGCAGCAAAACTTGGAGTTTGCTGTTGACAAGGCACAGGGCGACATGAAAGAGCTGAAGTTTCTGAGAGTTCCTAAAGGTACAAAAGAGACTTCATTTAGTAGGATGCAGGAGTTATTTGGTTCTGACTCGAATACTCAGGGTTTGAATGAGATTACCTCCCTTGAAATCTTTCTAGGTCTTGGGACTACTGGTGCATTGTGTATGCTACAGGACGGTTACATGCCAAACCCCGAAAGTTCAGATTCGCTAGTCAGGGCTGTTATTAAAGCCAGGTTGTTAAAATGCTCTCAATAATTATTTGTAAAAGCATGAGAATAATACTTCCTGGTTCACAGAGATTCTTCCAGGAAAGCATACATTTTTTTTTTTTTTTTTAAACTTATTTTTATTGCCATTTTCATATTTCAGACATTGACCATCATACACAACCATCAGATAGACATAGCAGAGTATACATCCAGTAGTGGGACAGAACAGCTGTGTATATCGCTTGTACATAAACAGGGAGCATAAACAATGTATAGAGAGAGCATGATGTTTATATCCTGTTGTCCGGGTTCCAGATATGGCATAGAAACTGGGGCGGAACACGGGCATAAACTAAGGAATGGGTATGGAAGAATATATCCAGTTACATTAGCGATGGTATACAGCGTTGTTTGGGCAGGACACCTCTGTGACTCGTGTGTGCTTATCCTAGTGGGTGCGACCGAGGGCTGCGACCGCATTCCAGACGCCAGGGCTTGCGATGAGCTTGTGTGGGTGGGGTTCCGAGAGATCAGTTGGGTAGGGCCTGTGACTGTGTGCGTGGGACTGACGATGTAGGGGCGCTGCCACTCGGGTCAGCGCCCGGGGAAAGCTGTCGAAATTGATACAATAGCATGGCCCATTCCATCGATATAGGGTGCTTGCGGGTCCCCTTTACCTCCTCCTCCCGTAATGTCTCCTCCTCAGCCGCCGCCCACTTGTGTGTAGCTCCCACCCACGCCGCCAACGGTGGACCAGTGGGAGAACGCCAATGCATGGCGATGCTGCGCTTAGCTAAGAGTACCGCTAGGGAGAGGAAACGAGTCTGCACCCTGTGCTGTTTACCTGCGCGAAAGATGCCTATGGCGCTGGCTTCCCAAGTGTTCATACAAGTTAGCCCAGTGAGAGTACCCAGAGCAGTGTGAATGTGGTGCCAGAAAATTTTTATGACGGAGCAGCTCCAGAACATGTGTCGGAAGTCTGCATTCTGCGCTTGACATCTGGGGCACAGGAACTGAGTGTCAGGATAGAATCGCTGGAGGCATGCGGGGGTTAGATAGGCCCTGTGTAGGATGTGATATTGAATGTTTTTAAAGCGTGCGTTCCTAGAGACCTTCTTAGGGTATTTCAGAGCTTTCCCCCATTCCCCTTCATGAAGTGCCCGCCCAATTTCAGCTTCCCAGGTGGCTCGCAGGGTATCTAGTGGCTTGCTAACCAGTTCCCGTATGGCCTTATAAAGCCATGTAGTGAGATGGCGCCCAGCTCCCATGTGTAGAATCGTGTGGATAACGGGGTGCGTGCGTGGTTCCCCTTTACTTGGGTCTTGATATGGTCGGTAGCTATCTAGGAGTTGGCGGTGCAGCAGAAATTGTCCCGGGGGGAGATCGTACTCCTCCACCAGGCTATGGAATGGTCTTAGTCGCCCATCCTCGAAAAAGGACTCCACCTCCGTTAAGCCGCACGACGTCCATATGCGGAGCGCATTATTTGTGTAGTAGCGTTCCTGTTTGGGCCACCCCACCAGGGTGAGCAGGGGAGAATACAACGGGGTCCCCGGGGACATGCGGTGTATCCGTAGCATGCACTTACGTGCCACTGACACCTGTAGAGGGTATGTGCGTTTTGGCTGAGTGCCAGGGAGGAGCAGGCGACGGATCTCCGGAATCGATATCCGTCCTGCAGCAGTACAAGTTTCCACATTGTACCTGTCTGCCGTCCAATGGGACAGCCATTGCAGCTGTGCTGCCAGGAAGTAGGCTTCAAATGAGGGAGCTCCCAAGCCACCCTGTGTAGTGGGCAGCTGCAGTTATGTCAGGGCTATTCTGTGCCTGGCAGACTCCCAAATGAGCGCACTGAGGAGGGAGTCGAGGTCCCTGAAGAAAGCCTTGGGCGGGATTACTGGCAGATTGGCAAAGAAATACAGCAGTCTTGGAACAATGATCATCTTGGCCAATGCCACTCTCCCAATGGGCGCCAGTGGGAGGCTCTTCCAAAATCCGACCGAGGCCCTAAGACTCGCCAACGCCCTACCGTGGTTGCCCTCGAACATATCTGTGGAGGAATGGTAAAGACGGATTCCGAGATATCGGGGGGGCCTCCGCGCTCCAAGGCACCCGCTGAGCCCCAAGGCGAACTTCCTGTGGGGGTAGTTCCGGATGCAGCGGATATATCGTGGATTTATCCCAGTTCACCCGTAGCCCCGAGGCCGCGGCAAATTCCGTCAAAGTTTCCCAGAGGGGGGTCAGATCGTCTGTAATGTCTCGTACATAGATCAGCAGGTCATCAGCGTACAAAGATACACTATGCACTGTGCCCGCTATCGGGATACCCCAGCTCTCCCCCTCCCGTCGGAGTCGGATGGCGAGAGGCTCCACCGCCAGAGCAAAAAGCAGAGGGGATAACGGGCAGCCCTGTCGCGTGCCCCTCTGAACTGCAAACTCCGTCGAGATGTATCGGCCCAGGCGCACCCGCGAGGTCAGCCCGGTGTACAGTAGGCGCGTATAAGCTAGGAGGGTGGGCCCAATGCCTGCTCGCTGCAGCACCGAAAACAAGAACTGCCATGTGAGGGAGTCAAAGGCCTTATCAAGGTCTAGGATGAATCAACTAAAGAAGAAAATCACAACCGGTTCAAAGCATATATCTATTAGGGCCAAGAAATTAGGTCCCTATTATACAGCGAAACATAACTGGAGAAACTGGAACAAAATAATGCACATAGAACACCCACTCAGGATATGAAAAAGATATAAAGATATATGTACACCTTTTAACTAATTTTTTTATTATTATTTTCAATTCAATGATATTTTTTTAGGAATTCATTTTCATGGATACAAAAAACATTCTTAATCTAATAAATACATGACAATAAAACATACATTTACAAATCATCAACGTGAGTGTGTTCATAAAAGGAAATGTTCAAAGTCCCGTAAACAAACCATCAGATTCATACACCTACTCATTCATTCTAAATCACATTCATCAATACACATGACAAAATAAACAAATTATCCTTGGGTATATAGATGGATATAGTCGTTGGTATATTTTCCAACGAAGGCCAGATGGTACATAAAGGGAAAGGAGGTCGCCAAATCAAGCGCCAACGCGCGTTTCGGTATTGGACCCACAGGGGGATCCCACCTTCATCAGGGCAAGGACCAAGGATAATAGGGGACAAGAACACACCTAGGAATTTAAAAGAATAAACACCAATAAGCCATATGCAACAATAATCGACAATAATGAGCAAAATGAATAAACACATTTATCTTCGGAAAAATAGGGCATTAATGATTAATACAATGACAGTTTCCAGTTATCTACAAATATAGGTTGATCACATAATTATTTAAAGCGGCCCAAAGGGTCCATAGGTAGCTCAAACAAACATTTACCAAAAAAGATTTAAAGGTGTGTGGAAAGATATAGTAAAGAGCCCAGTCCCAGAAAATATAAAGGAAATTATAACTGTGACAAAACATATCCAATAGTTTCATAGAGCAATTAAAAACGATAATAACAAGAAAAACGGAGTAACACCTTTGTCTCAAGTCCAAATTAGATAGTTTAAGAATAGAAAGATAGCCCCGTGGTAATGGCTAGATAAGCTATGACTGATACATACTGGACACACAAATCCTCGATAAAACGTCGGTGCTAATGGATCGCACCCAAGCTCAAGGCGTCGTCAAAGAATGGACAAAACCATCCCGTCTTTTCTAAACAAAAAGGGTTAAGTTGGTCATTAAAAAGACTGTGTATTAGAGGGAAAACCTTTTGATGGTGCAGGTAGATAAGGCCAATGTGAACAATCTACTTTAAATGGATGAATGAGGCGAGTAGAGATGAATAGCCGGGGTTGTGCAACGTCAGGCTAGCGAGCATAGGGAAGCAAGGGTAAATGCTTGAGGATCGAAGACCGAAGTTGGGGCAACAACGGTAGAGATGTATATGCAAACCTCTGTTGAAAAAGGAATATAAATAAAAATAAATGTGCTAGCAAGTTGGTATCCACCATCTCCGTTGGTGGTGATGTGCTTGAAATAGAGATAGAAAGTGGGTCTAACTCCGCTTGGATAATGTCGGGTAAGTGTCCCTTCAAAGAGTAAAATAAGTTGCAGGGGGACAATGAGTTATTAGCATGTACCCCACGGGATATCCAAACAACAAAACCCGCCAACTACTACCCGTAAGGGTATGAAATAATCACGGGGAGATCAATAGAGTAGCTAAACGTTTATCACAGCCTACCTGTTAGTTGGTCAAAAAATATACCAAAAGTCACGTTCCCTCAATGATTCACGCACAGTGCATATGAATGTAGAACAGGTTCCTCGCTACCCGGTCAAATAGCCCCGCCATGGTAGAGTCGTGTAGCAATAAAATCGTGGATAATCGTCTTTGCAAGGTTGAATAGATATCAGTCCTAGGAATAAGGTACGAAAAACCACAATATATTAACGGTGTATGCCCCACGAGATATCAAAGCAGTGAAACTGCAGATTACTCTTCATAGCGTGAGATGGTAGTCACGGAGTGGAAAATGGAGCAGCCAGACGATTATCAAAGCCTACCTGTTGGTTGCTCTATCGTTCAGATATCGTGTTCCCTCGGTGTTTCACGCTCCACACATGTCGGTATGGGACGAGTTCCTCGCTAAGCGGTCAAAACGCCCCACCATGATAAATACGTGTGGCAATTAAATCATAAGCCAATAGGGTGCAGGGTGAAAGGTGAAGGACTTCCCATGGAAAGGGGACTGACACGCTATCGACAGGATCGTAGATTCGGCGCCATATTGGAGCTGGATGCTAAAATATGAAGTCCAAGACAATGTATCAAGTAAACATTACAGAACTAATCTAAAACGGGTTTTTTGGCCTTGATACTCGATAAATATAAACACCTTAGACGGGATCCGCATCAAAAAATGTGGTTTCAATGTCAAGAACTGTGCCAGAGAGCTCTTACTGCCACAAATAAAACAAGAACCCAATATAAAAAAGGGAAAAAAAAGAAAAATGTTCAAAAAAACATAGACAGTTATATGATGGAATTTTCAACCCGTTATATAATAGCATTTTCCCAAGAAATGGTTTCATTTAAACCACACTGGACAGAGTTCAGATAAAAAATCCAAAACGTTTCCCTTTTCTTTCTGATGGACGTAGGGTTTCTGCCCGGAGGGGTATGTATCTTCTCCAGGATAGTCCATCTCAGCTCAGTATCTTTGTGGTTTTTGTTAAGCCAGTGGTTGACTAGAGGAGCTGATGTTTTGCTGGTTCGGATGTTTGATTTATGTTCACATATACGCAATCTTACCTCCCGACCGGTTTCCCCGATATAGGGGAGATTGCAAGGACAGATGATGGTATATATCACATTGGATGACCGGCAGTTGGTCATCCCTTGAAGCAAGACCATTCGGTTGTTGATGTTAATACTGCTGCCTACAATCGCCTGAGGGCATGCTTGACAAATACCACATCTGTGGTTGCCTTCAACAGGTTTGGTGCCGATAATGGCTGTTTGTGTTAAGGTTTTGTTCACTTTGTCCGATATCTTGCCTCGAATTAGGCAATTTTTCAAGTTTTTATTGCGTTTAAAGGCAAATAGAGGTTTGGGAATCCTCATCTCCTCATTGCCTACATTGAGCAGATACCAAAGGGAGTTGATTGTTTGTCTGACCTTATGGTTAACGTTGGAATGCTTAGTAACATACACAAATTTGTCCATCGGGTCAGATCCTTTTGGTTGGAACATGGTATCTCTATTGAAATAGCGCGCTCTTTTGAAGGAATCTTTAATGAGCTTTTGAGGGTAGCCTCTTTTGAGAAATTTGGTTTTCAGGATATCAGCTTGGACCAAGAAGTCCTTCATTAGCGAGCAATTCCTACGCAAGCGTAGGAATTGACTGAAAGGGATACTATCCCTCTGACTTCTCGGATGGTAACTGCCATACTGGAGTAGTGTGTTTCTAGCAGTTGGCTTGGTATATAGAGACACACTGATTTTGTTATCACAATGTTCGACCCAAACATCTAAAAATTCAACCTTGATGTTGCTAGAGTGAACTGTAAATTTGAGGTTCATATCAGCCGCGTTTAGCCAGGATACAAAATCGCCCAAAGTGTCATGGTCTCCGCTCCAGATGAAAAATATGTCATCTATGAAGCGTGACCATGCTCTGACATTCTCATAGAATGGGGCCATATCATTGTAGATATTAAATTGCTCAAATTTGCCCATATAGAGGCAAGCAATACTGGGGGCACAAGATGCCCCCATGCTGACTCCCTGAATTTGGTGAAAATAGTCATCATTGAATTCAAAATAGTTGTGGTTTAGGACAACCTCAAGACACTGTATGACAAAAGGAGCGTTGACGGTAGGGTTATCGTTGGTGAGTATTTCCTGTATCACTGCTAACGCTCCCTCCTGTGGAATGTTAGTATATAACGATTCCAGATCAAGGGTCACCAAAAGTTCCCTGTCTGGATCGAAAGCGATATTCTCAATCTTGGAGATAAAGTGGCCCGTATCTCTCACATACGACTCCAATTTACTTACCAAGGGGTTTAAAAAGCAGTCCACATATTTTGCAAGGGGTTCAAGCGCCGAGCCAATGGTGGAAACAATGGGCCGTAAGGGCGGGTCCTTGGTGTTTTTGTGTGTCTTGGGTACCCCGTATATGATGGGTAAACGGGTATATTTGGGAGTTAGATATTCTGCCTCCTTGGTGCAAATAAAATCCTGGTCAACCGCATGTCTAACCATAGACAGGATACGAGTTTTGAAGTTGTTCTCAGGGTTTCCTTTGATACGTTTGTAGTGTTTGGTAGAGGACAGTAGTGTGTTCATTTTTTCAACATAGTTGTCAGTGTTGAACAACACGATGCCCCCACCCTTGTCACAGGGTTTGATGGTCAGAGATTTGTTGTTTTGGAGGGAAACTAGGGCTTTCTGTTCCGCGGGGCGTAAGTTGTTAGTAGGTTTGGGTACAAATTTTATGACTTTGGAGATCTTGGACATAACAGCTTTTTCAAAAATGCCAACCTCTGGGCCCACCAGGTCAAGGCCTGGGGTGAAATCAGAAGGGGGTTTTAATCCAGACAAATTATTCGAGGAATCAGGAGGAGGTCTATTAAAAAAGAATTTTTTAAGCCTGATTTTCCTAAAGAAAGAATGCAGGTCTTTGAGGAACTCGAATTTGTTAAAGTTCGTAGAGGGAACGAACGTAAGGCCTCTGGATAGAAGACTGAGGGAGTCAGAATCCACCTCAGATGTGGACAGGTTAAACACAGGGATGTCTACTGTGTTTTCCAGTATTGGTTCTGCCTGGTTTGTATATACATCTGGGGTTGACCACGTGCCTGATGGTAATTCCTCATACGTGGTGTTCTGGTTCTGGGGCGAAAACTTCCCCGGCGATTTCCTAAAAAATGATCTGGTGTCATGGGTCTATCAAACTGATCCTGCCGGTGTTGGTAGTTAGGGTTATAGTTGGTCTCATAGTCCCCGGATACTTCCCCTTCAGAGTCCGTAGTGTCCGAGAAAGTGACCACTTTCTTGTTATTTCCCCATCTCATATTGTTATGCCCGGTGGAGTCTTGTTCCGCCATATTGTAAAAATTTGGCACGAGGTATGGGTATGTTCGTTCTTGTGTGAATAGCCTAATATCTTTTTTTAGTTTGTCCGTCTTCCTTTTTAGGAGATAAATAGAGAAGGAGTCTAGCTCTTCGGTAATCTCTTCTAGTTTTTTTGTGGCCATTTCGACCGAGTTGTCTTTTTTGAGTTTGTCTTCAAGGGCCTCTATCTCTTTGGTCATGATGGCTAGTACCTCTCTAGCTGTTTCAATGATTAACATCATCCAATCACGAGAGCATCTATTTGAGATTAATGCCCACTTCTCTAAGAACAGTCTGATTTCCACGAACAGACCAGGTACATTGCGAACACGTAGCCCGAATGGTATTGTTCCAGCTTTAAGGTATTCAAGCATAAAGTTGGCATGGGCCTCTGTGCGTTTAGATTTTTTCTTTAAGTTAAGTAACTTGGTCCATTCACCCTCAAGGCCCTTGGATAGGGAAAATTGGCCATCACTGCCTGCTGTGAGGCCAATCATCCTAGCAAAATCCTCATCCGAAAACCCAAAGGTTTTAATGCCCTCCATTGTATCAATCAAACACAAGGCAGGATCCGAGACAACCAATCAATGGTTATATCAGGGATGAAGAACACAACAGTCGTACTGGAAAAAAAGGTCTAGGATGAGACAGGCCGCTCGAAGGTATATCCCCTGTACCTGATCCTGGATGTGGAAGACCCGACGTATGTTCTGGGAGGTGCATCTGCCTGGTATAAAACCGCATTGATCCGGGTGGATCAGGGAGCGTATGATTTGTACGTATCTATCCGCAAGGGTCTTCCCGAGGAGTTTGCAATCGGCGGACAGCAGCGATATGGGACGATAGGAGGCCATTTGTTGTGGGTCCCTGTGCGGTTTCAGGAACGTCACAATTACGGATTCTCGCATGGATCTCGGCAGCTCTCCCTTCTTCAGCGCCGCCGCAAACACCTCCACTAATCGAGGGACCAGGTGTACGGAGAATGTCGTGTAATATTCTAGGGGGAACCCATCTAATCCCGGAGCCTTATTTTGGGCCAGGGCATGCAGGGCCCGTGTCACATTCGCCGAGGCTATTACCGTGTCCAGAGCCTCCCTCTCTGTCCTCGTGATCGTTGGGAGGGGTAGGGGATCGAGAAATCGATCCACTACAGGTTGCGGGGTAGAGGTTGGGTCACTGTAGGTGTCCGCATAGTAGTCGCGGAAGGCGCTCAGAATCCCCGCCTGAGAACGTATGACCAACCCTCCAGGGTCCAGTATCTCAGTGATGGGCTTGACATCCGTGTCCTGCCTGGCTAACCACGCCAATAGAGTGCCCGTCTTATCTCTCTCCCTATGCATCCGTGTAGCGTAAGATCGGAAGTTGTACTTCCGTAAGTCCGTGGAGGCAGTTTGGTAGGCAGTTTTTGCCTCGGTGACACTTCGCACCTCCTCTGCGGATGTGACATCCTGTTTCGTGAGATGGTCCCAAAACTTGTCTTGGTCCACATTGGGGGCGTAAATACTGCCGAGAAGCACTACCTGTCCGTCCAACAGCCCCTCCAGCAGCGCATATCTACCTTCTTTGTCGACCACCCTCCGAAGCTCCTGGAAGGGGGTTCCCGGTCGCACCCAGATCAACGCCCCCGCGCAAACTCAGAGTATGTTGTGGCGCAGATGAGCCCCCTCCATTTCGACTGTAGTTTCCCCACCTCTTTCGCAATGAGATGCGTCTCTTGTAGAAAGACTATCGGGGCGCTGTGCCGTTTTGCATAGGAGTACACCGTATACCTTTTGCGTGGAGTATGAAGCCCCCTAACATTCAGGGTAAGGATGGTAACATCAGTGTGTGGTGTATGAGGTGTCGTGTCTCCACGACTGTACGCCATGCGCGGGAGTTATGCCCATTGCAGTGCACAAAGCGCGGTCGCCCCAGCTGGTTGCGGGTGTCTGTGTCCTCCGACGCCGTGTAAGCATAAGCAGGGGATGTCTGGGTCCGTATCCTTCCATGTGAGGGGTGGGAAAGTGTTGAACTGGGACATGTAACTGAACAAACAGGGTCGGGGAACTTTCCCAATGCCTAGGGCCCATCGTCAGGAACGATGCGTCCAAACCGGTTTACCCAATTAAGGGAGGTACAACAATATAAGAAGGGGGCGGCGGTGCATGCGTGCCGGGCTGGCTGCGAATCGGGCCGTGATCAGGGGAAATGGACGTTGCTCCTGGTATAGCAAGTAACGAAACTGGGGTCAAAGTTCGGCCTGTGGGGAAGGAAGTGTACTTAGCTCGATGTTAGTGTCTGCAGTCCCTTCTCATTTCGCTCGGGAGCCGGATTGTTCATCTAGAATGAGGTCCGCTGTCTGCGGAGTGACCATGGGGGGCGTCACGGAGTCCTCCCCCGATATTGTGTCATCACTGTCATTCTCCCCCTCCGATGTAAAGATATGCGGTGGCCGGTCGATGTCGTCCGGCAGGGGGGATGCCTGCAAGTCGATCACCGCTTGTAGAGCCTCTCTTCGTTCCTTCACAATTTGCTCTAGGTCAGGAGAGTCCTGCGTGTGCGCACGATCTCTGCCACTCATTCCACCCCGTGGGCGCCGTTGTGATCGCTTTCCGGATCGTGAAGGTTTAGGGTGTGGGTCTCTTGCGATCTCCGCTCTAGACTGTCGTGTGCAATGCAGGTCCGCCCAATCTTGGGCTTCTGCGGCGTTGGCGAAAAACACAGTAGAATCGGCGTGGACCACCCTGAGGCGAGCTGGGAAAAGCAAAGAGTATTGAATATTGTTCTCACGCAGCCTGCGTTTTACATTCAGAAAGGAGGCCCTTTGTTGTTGAACTGCTCTAGCATAGTCTGGGAACACCATTATTCGTTGGTTGTCGACCCGCAGGGTGCCCGCCACACGTGCCGCGCGTAGTATCGCATCTCTATCCCAGAAGTGGAGGAACTTTGCTATCAGCGGCCTTGGGGGCGCCCCTGGGGGCGGTCTGCGAGCCGGGACCCTGTGGGCTCTTTCCACAGAGAAGAATGCGGAGCGATCCTTTTCTGGAGTGAAGGACTTCACCCATGTCTCCAGATATTGCAGGGGGTTCGTGCCTTCGATTCCTTCGGGCAGCCCTATTACGCGAATGTTGCAGCGCCGTGAGCGCCCTTCTAAATCGTCCGCCCGTTCCTCCATAATGGTGAGGCGATGCAGCACCTCCTGGAGAGTTTGCTGGTGCTTGTCGAGCGTTGGCTGTACGTCCTCCATTTTCTTCTCCCCGTCCTTCACTCTATCCACCAGTTTCCGATGGTCATCACGGATAAGGCTGACGTCCGTCGCCAGCGTTCCGAGTCGCTCCTCCATTGCGACTCTGGAATGCTCAATGGCAGCCAAGACCTGGTCGAGCTTGACAGAGACCGAGGAGTCAGGCTGCGTCTCCACCGCGCCCACCCAGGTCCGGGCTCTGGGCATCCTCTCCGGGGCCGTCTCGGGGACCGTCGTCTGTTGTGTCCCCCTGGGCTTCCCCATCGTCGCGGCCGGAGCACTTCAGTGCGCCGCGTCCGTCGGCTGAAGACGCGGGCTTCCTCTCTCCCCGGGAAGGCAGGGGGGCTTCCTCAGGAGCGACCTCGCACCAGCGATCCGCGTCCCCGGCCGCAGCCTCCGAGTGCTGCTATAGGCTGCCTCAGGTCTAGGAGACACTCTGCTATCCTGCCCTCGCCACCAGGGAGCCACCGGCCGTCGATCTCGGGGGTCAGTAGTCAGAGCAGGTGACAGGCTCTGTCCCCACGCGCTTCTCCCCCCGCTGCAGGCTGTCACGGGTTCGGTGTACACTTCGCACTCTGGGTGCCATCCATTTGTGTGCTTCCCTGTGAGGCAGGGCGTCCCACTGGTGCCGGCAGTCTCCGCTCTCCGGCGCGGGTCCCAGGCTCCTCTACAGCGATGTCTCGCCGGGCGCCATTTTGAGGTCAGGCGTCCCGGCCCAGCGTTAATATATACCAGGGCTTCCCCTGCTGCTCCGCTCCCACCGCGGGTATCGTAGCTCCCAGGTGCCCCCCGGGGGATGTAGCGGCTCTGGTCTGCACCGACGCGTCCGCTCACCTGCGGGGCCAGCCAACGCGTGGAGCGCGCGCCGCCGGTGTCATGGCCGCCCTGTCTTCTCGCACCGCTGCTGGTAGGGGGGTGATCGAGTCTTCGATTAGCCGCAGGCACCGCACCGGGATCACCCCGACGGGGACCCCCAGGGAAACGCGCCGGCTCCAGTACAGTCCTCCCCCAGGGTCACCGTCCCGAAGCTCCGGGACCGCTCGCCGCCATCTTGTGTCGCTGGGTCTCGGTGCGGCGGCTCACCGCGCCGCCGGTGCACTTCACCTTCACTGCGTCGCGCCTCCTCAGGGCAGCAGACGCCAGAGCCGTTCCGACACCCAGGGTTGCATTTGCTAGTGGGAGCAACGCCTGTAGTCGGTCATTTGGCCGGCCCGACTGGAGAGCCCTAGCAGACTGCGACCGCCTTAGTAGCCGGCTTGGCCACGCCCCCCTCCAGGAAAGCATACATGACATGTTTTTCTATTTAGAAATGCTGTCATGCACCAGGTCAAGGAGTCTTTCTGCTCCTACAGTGTCTAGGGTCATTCAGGGTAATATTGTGTGGCTCCTTCAGATCCTCCCTGTCTCTCAGCTCACCTCATGGGAGAAAGTGCGCAAGCATTAGTTTGTAAGCTGAAGTAGACTACTATTCTTGCATCCTAACCAATAGGGAGTCTTAAGGAGCTCCAGTTCATGGGCAACAACATTTTTTCTTCATCAAGTGTGACTTTTGAGGTCTTTCAGTGCTACATGTTTATTGACAAGGTACACTCATGTGATGTGGGTCTGGCTGATTTTGCGGTACCTTCAATGCCAGAACTAAGGAGTTTTTTTGTAAGCAGTGCTCCAGCGGGAAAAGGCAAATTTACAAATCCTCCCTGCGTCACAGATCCGTCATCACCCTTACTCATTCACGCACGCATCCATTGGTGGGGCCCATAACACCAACACTCATACGTCCCACTCAAATCTGCACACAGGAGGAAAGAAGCGCTGGACATGTGGGGGTACCTTATTACCTATATAAAGAAATATTTACAGTATTTACATTTTATACATCTCTCTCTTATAGAATCCTAACTTTAACATCAAGGCACTCCACCACTTGGTCGATGGACCAATTAGTTGGACTGGTTGATGGTGATTTAGAACCAGCTAAAACACATTTAAAGCCTCGGAATCTTTAATTAATACCCTTTAAAGAATCACAAACTCGTTCTCTGTTAATAAATGTTTAGTTTATCTAATTAATTCATCTTCATTGGCATGATCGTCATCATAATCAAAATCTTAATAACATTGGCATAAATCAGTATGACATTTATATTTACCTAATCTCGGATTTTGGCGACCATTCTCCCCGCAATCTATTAGCCCTGCATAAATCAAATCTCTTCTGATGTAACCCTCCAATCGAATGCAGGCTACGACCCCAATCAGTCCGGAAAAAGTTATTTTTCGCTCAGCACGACACAGTCCCAAAGATCTCCGGGGACCCGGCACTCGTGCAAGCAAATCGGCCAACGGGATTCGAATCGCCCCCCCTGGAACGCAGCAGCAGCCCTTCTACTAATCCCCCTTTTTATAATGAATTTTGGGTAACATGCTACATTTGCTACATTGGAAATGGCTCTGATTGGCTAGTTGGGCTTTGGCAGTCCTCCACGTTTCTAACCTTGACGAGGAACACTGTGACTCGGTCAAAGGACGCCTGGAGATATTCAATGCCATCCGAGTCTGCGCAGTAGACATCGCGCTCACACAACGGTGGCCACTTCCGATCTCCATTTTGGATATTGCGGCCTAGCAGGCCAGAATGCCAACTTAAGCGAAACAAACACAAAAAATAATATACGGAAATGGAAGATTCTAATGTTTAAACCCACACTAATCCCTTTATATATTAGTATGTTCGAGGCATATGAGCTGCAGATTATACACTGTGCATAGATCGCCATCTGGTGTTGGGCCCGGATGTTTGCAGATTGTTTTTCCTCTTGGAAAGTCTTTGGGAGTCACGAGGTCGGTGACTCCTCCTTTGGTTAGTATTGCGCATGGGCTTCGGCTTCATCCTCAGATTGTTTTTTTCCGCCATCGGGCTCGGATGTAATACTTCGCTCCGGTTCCGAACTTCCCAGTTCACCGATCGACACACAAATCCTCGCTCATCGAGCTTCTTCAAAGATATAAATCATCTTACTCATCTTCTCTTCGGCACTTCTTCGATTCCGTTGGTCGACGGCGGCCTTCGGGCCTATTCCGGCTCCGGTCTCGGCTGATGGAAAGAACTCCCTTCAAGAAGTGCCCTCGATGTGGGTCCAAGTTTCCCCACACCGATCTCCATGAGGTGTGCAACCTCTGCCTCTCCCCAGAACATGAGGCCCAAGACTGTCCCGCCTGCAAGCCTTTTCGCTCAAAAAAGACCATTCGAGATCGACGGGCTAGACGCAACATGGCGCACTCCTCGACCTCCGCTCCAGTCGACATCTTCGGGGACGACGTCGAAGCTCCGGGACAACAGGACATAGAACAGGAGGACGACGACCTCGTCAGCGCTTCCGAGGCCGACGACTCAGATGTGGAGGACATCACCCCGGCGCAGCGGGTCGTGAGTACAGTTCCCCCTCCCACGCCGATACCGAAAAAGGCTTCGGTCACACCTTCGCCTCCGGGCCTAGGCAAGACCAAGGACATTGCTTCTCACACCCCACCTTCGGGCCCGGTAAAGAAGCCTATTAAGCCTTCCGGCAGCTCGGGCTCGAGCCAGCCGGCCACCGGTGCCAAGAAACACCCTTCGGCACCGAAGAAAAAAAAGGCCTCCACACCGAACCCGGCACCGAAGTCTTCAATGCCATAACCTGCTACTCCGGCGCCGACCAAACATCACAAGGCCCTCGGCGCCGACACTCCCGTGCCGAGACCTTCTTCGGCACCGACCAAAAAACCGGAGGTTCCCAGGAAGCACGGCTTCGGCAAACCTAAAAAAACGTCGGCCCCGAAACCTTCGGCGCCGACCGAACAACCAGTGTTGCAGGAACTCTTTACACCGGATCCTTTGCAAAAAAACCCTCACCAAGGATCCAAAGACCGGACACTTGACATTGTCTTCAAAAAAGAGACACTTGGACAAGCCAGCTCCACCTCCACCTCCAAAGAGAAAGGACATTGCTACCTCTCCTTTTAGGGTGCCTTCCCCACCTCCTCCACCCTCTCCACCTCCACCCCCTCCACCTCATCGTTCCCCCACGTTGTCTCCTGTCCCAGACGATTTGGGGGACCCTTACTATGATCCAGCAGATGTGCCACAAGATCCCACCCCTACTGGATCTCCAGACTCATGGGATGATTATAACAATCCGGACATCCCAGATGTCCCACAGGATGACCTTTATCCATCTAGGCCATCCCCTCCTGAAGATTCCTTGGGTTTTCACCACTTGTTACAATGGGCGGCACACTACCACGGGTGGAGCTACATACCGACCCAGTGGAGGAGGATTTCCTCCTAGACACCTTTGACGATACACATCGGTCCAATGCCATTCTACCTATGTTAAAGGGCGTAATTAAACATGCCCCTGAGGTTTTTAAAGACCCAGTCAGGGCCAGGGTCCTAAACCCTCGGATAGAGAAAAAATACAAAGCCGCCCCTACAGACCCTTCTTACATTAAAGGCCCTGCACCATTAGATTCCCTAGTGGTATCTACAGCCAGGAAGCGCTCAAATTCTCAGGCGTCAGGCGAGACGCCCCCACCTGACAGAGTCCAAGCTCCTAGATGCGTCAGGGAAGCGCACTGCGTCACAAGCGGCCAATATATGGCGTATTGCCAATACGCAAGCACTGTTGGCCCGATACGACAGGGCGCATTATGATGAGCTAGAGACCATCATGCACCATCTCCCTGAAAAGTACAAGACTAGGGCTAATGAACTAATTCAAGAGGGAAAAACAATAACCATTCCATCTAAACCAGTCGGTAGAATTACCAGTCTTTTTCTCGCAACCCCAAACAGTTGCGGAAAGAGCCTTACACACACTGGATGGTAAAAGGGCTCTACTTTACTACATCCAGAGAACACAACCTTTCAGAAAAACCAAACAGCTATTTGTTTCCTTCTCCCCACCACACAAAGGCAACCCTATTTCCAAATCAGGGATAGCTAGGTGGATTGTTAAATGCATACAGATTTGCTACCACAAAGCAAAACGAACGCTATCGGTTCCCCCTAAAGCCCACTCTACAAGGAAGATAGGGGCTTCTATGGCTTTCCTAGGGAACATACTACTAGATGACATCTGCAAAGCAGCGACATGGTCAACGCTGCACACCTTCACAAAACATTACTGTGTAGATGTGCAAACCAAGCAACAAGCTAGTGTGGGCCAAGCTGTACTAAAAACACTGTTTCAAACTACTGCAACGGATACCGGGGGACGCCGCTAGGGTTGGGTACTGCTATATGATCTATGCACAGTGTATAATCTGCAGCTCAAACGGAATATGCTGCTTACCAGTATGCATCTGTTCTTGGCATGTAGAGCTGCAGATCTTTACACGCCCACCCGCCTCCCCAGCTACCTGTATCCGTTCCAGTCTTATCTTATTTAGATACAATACACATGGGTTTCTTTACTGTTACTACTACGCTCCATCTTTCCCTGCTGGCGAAAAACAATCTGAGGATGGAGCCGAAGCATATGCGCAATACTAACCAAAAGGGGGGAGTCACCGACCTCGTGACTCCCAAAGACTTTCCAAGAGGAAAAACAAACTGCAAACATCCGGGCCCAACACCAGATGGCGATCTATGCACAGTGTATAGATCTGCAGCTCTACATGCCAAGAACAGATGCATACTGGTAAGTAGCATATTCCTTTCCTAGCTTATAGCAACATTTAAAGCAATAATACTCACCATTTCGTCCCAGCAGGAACGCAAAACATCACAAAAGCAATATAAACCATGCAATTTCCTATATCAACACAATCTACCGTTAATATGCGTACCACAGTTCTTCATTAGGGTTAGTCGCCATGCAATTTGCATTTAGTCATGTTTATTAAGGTGTGAGGTTGATTAATTAAACCACGGCAAGCAATTAATACACATTAATAGTTAAAAAATTACGTAAATAGTATTTCATCATGCAAAATAGAGAAGGTATACAACATTTTGTTTTACCTGCTCCACCAATCCCCCCTTTGGGGATTTTTAATATCACTACAAATCCCCCAAAATTTAAATTTATATTTTTATGGAAATGATGTCTCAGTTCCCTTCCAACATGTTACGTTATATCACTGTCCCCCGTCTCATCCTCCTTTGCCTTCCTATACATACTTTCTTTCCATTCTTCCAGTTCTATATCTCCCATTTCTCTTTCCTTTCTTTCTCTCTTTTTCTGGTTACTTCTCTTTTTATTTTATTTTGTAATTTTCTTCTCTTTGTACATACACACCCTAATCTCAGGATTAATACTGATATTACCACAAAAGTCACTGGAATTAGAATCTTGCCTACAAATGTACTGCCTAATTTAATTAAGAAGTTTTTAATAGTAGAAAACCCTTTACCAATCTTCTCCCAAACACTTTCAACCTCCAATGGAACAATCTCCTCATGCAAGTCTGTTATATTCTTAATATATGTTTTTAAATCTTGACTCTTGTCAGGAATGTAAGTACAACAATGTTGCACTTTCAGCATTCCACAAACTCCTCCCTCTTTCTCCAAAATAATATCAATGGCAAGTCGATTTTGCATCACCATGGCTACCATACCAGTAAAAACCCTCCAGCAGTGCTTGTCGATAAACGATCCACTACCGTAGACAATTTTCTGATTTTATGTGCATTCAGAGATATTCCAATGGTGGGTATCAGTGCTCCAAAAATATCCCCTACAATTTCTGAACAACTTTCCCTCCTTCTACGTGTTAATTGCCTACCTATCTCATGCTCACCATCCTTTCCCCTTCCCACATGAAATATCTTTGGGAAGACCAGGCCTAGGTAACATGTGCCATACCAATGGTCCGATAACCGATGTTCCAACAGATAAAATATAATCCAGGGAATACCGGATACCGGATCGTTTCCTCCTTTAAATCCCCATCTTCCCATGATTCTATATGTATCATGGCATTCACTCGCACCTATAAAATAGTTATCATACACAGTCTCATTTCTTCTGATACACAATTTCCCTCTCTGAGGCCAATCTAAATCCATAGCCAGACTGGTTGCTCCCTTCAAATGTTTTTCTCTTTCTACGTCCCAAACCGTCTTCTCTCCTTTTCCCTCGGGTATCTTTCTTTGCATCTTAATTCTCCTCTCTTCCACCATGTCCAAGAAGGTCTTTTCTTCCCTCTTTAGACTACAAGTAAGATTATTCTTAAACACTGCCTCTAAAGTCAATTCTCTAGTTTCTAAGAAATATTCACCTAAAACTTTACCAGGTTTTATCTTATTCAATTCAGGAACTACAGGTACTTGTGAGAAAATGTTATCTACATCAGAGAAGTAATACTCTAATTTCCCTGTTTTATAAAACAAACTTGCTAACACACTACAGGTTATTCTATAGGTCACAGGAAGATGGTGATCTGTAACACCTTCTGACACTGATGCAGGTAATTGCATTCAAACATAACAATCTCTAACGTCCATGGTTTTTACATATTCATACAATAACTTCGAGAAAACGTTCTTAGAAAAGTCTGTTATAGACCTAACCTTATGTAAGTCAGTTCTGTCTATCAATCTAGTTGCTTGAGTATCATGAATCTTTTCTACATTAGTCTCCATATGACCTTCTATCGTTTCGAACGTTACTTTAAATGAAACTATTAAAGCTAATACACTCCATAGAAGCATTAGTAATCCTGTACAACAACAACCCACCTTGCACCATCTTCGAAGGAACAGATTTTCTACCTTCAGTGTTTGCCATTTCGGAAATGATCATTGTCTTTTGACTTAGCCTCTCCTACTCACAACTAACTTTTGTCTAAACCCAAGGCTCTAATCGCCTACTTGGTTCTTTTCGATTATGTGTCTTGTCCGGTAACTCAACCTTTCTACGACTTCCTCTTGTCACTTCAGTCTGGCATTTGATAGTCTTTTACTTTGTTTTCACAGTCTTGGTTCAGAATTTTCTGAATATCCGTCTCTTCTCCGATATCGGACAAGATAACTCTCAGGATTTCCGTATCTTCTTCCTCCCCAGCCACTTCCGGTACAGTCACCCCTAGACTTTCTTAGCTGTAGGCTTCATCTTGTACTTCAGGTGCCACTTACGTCCATTCTGGTGACTTATACCTTTTGTTGGGTTTCTTAATTCATTTTCCCTTCTCCAAGGGTCCGGTAACCGATAACCGATGTTCCAACAGATAAAATATAATCCAGGGACTTCACTTCATGGTCTTCCATCCCGATAAACCCACACTCGGTCTCACTCTTGGGGTGCGCATCCTGATTTTATCCACTGTTTCTTTTCTTCATCTCCTGCCTCATCCTGCAACTGTCTCACTTCTTCCCACCTATTTACGGTGTTAGTAAAAAGTAGGGGACATGAGTTCATTTCCTTTTCACTGTTTCTGTTTACCAAATTCTGATTACGCGCACAGTATTGTGCCATGTCGTTTGTGAACTCGTTCCCTACCGACAGAGTCAGCAGTCTTCGAGTGGGCAGCACACTTTACCACTACTAATTGCTTAGGCAGCTGTATCGCCTCAAGCAACTTTCCGACCACTTAAGCATTCCTTATGGGAGTCCCACTCGACGTCAAGAACCCCCTTTGCCCAAAGTCATGCACCACTCCGAAGCCATACTGACTATCAGTAATCACAGTGACCCTCAGATTCCTTCCCAATTTGCACGCTCTTGTTAATGCAAACAGTTCAGCAACTTGAGGTGATCTCACTCCTTTCAAACAAGACGCTTCCAATACAGCTGCCACAGTACATACTGCGTATGCTGCACTCAAGACCCCTTCATCTGTTCTCAAACATGACCCATCCACGAACATCACATAGTCACTTTCTTTCAGAGGCACATCTTTTATGTCCGGACGCGGCTTGGTGCAATAGTCAAGCACTTCCAAACAATCATGATCCACATCATCTTTTACTTTCACATTTTCAGCATCAGGCAACAACATTGAGGGGTTTACATTGAGACACCCCACAAGACTCACATTCGTTGCTCCCAAAATGACTTTCTCATACTTAGACGACTATGCGTCATAAATTGTGTGCGGTTCCTGGTTAGAAGGATCGCCACATCATGCGGTAAAAACACTCAAACAGGATATCCCATCACAATTCATTCACTCTCTTCCAAGCTCTTACAGGTAGCAGCCACTGCTTTCAAACAACCAGGCAATGCCACAGCTACAGGATCTAATACAGCTGAAAAATATGCAATTGGTCGTCTCAATTTTCCATGTTTCTGTACCAACACAGAAAGTGCACATCCATCCCGCTCACTGCAGTAGAGCTCAAACTCCTTCTCATAGTCAGGCATTCCAAGAACTGGGGCTTCACACAAACTGTCTCTTAATTGTTTAAAAGCCTTCAACTCTTCTTTGTTCAATTCAAGGGGGTCTTTCACATCACTCTTCGTCAATCTCACCAAAGGTTTTGCGATCAGTGAAAAATTGCTGATCCACTGACGGCAATATCCAACCATTCCAAGAAACATTCTCACTTCTCTTTGAGTCATTGGTGCTATCATTCCTTTTATTATTCTGATCCTGTCTGTGGTCACTTTCCTCAAACTTTTCTCAATTTTATGGCCTAAATATTGTACTTCCTTTTTGCAAAACTGTAATTTCGATGGGGATACTTTAAGTCCTCCATCTGCCAAATGATTTTACAATGCAACTGTATCTACTACACAGGCTTTTCGGGTTCTCGATGCCACCAGTAGGTCATCGATGTATTGCACTAGTACTGAACTTTTGGGCATTTTTAAATCTTCCAGAGATTTCTTTAGGATCTGATTAAATATCGATGGACTTTCTGTATACCCCTGTGGAATTCGGCACCATGCCAAGGTACGTTCACCGGAACGCAAAAATCTGTTGGCTGTCCGGGTGCAATGGAATGGAAAAGAAAGCATGACACAGGTCGATGACCGTGTACCATTCTGCATCATGAGGAATCTGTTATAGGATCACTGAAGGATTTGGTACTATGGGACAACATGGTACAACAATTTTATTCAGTTTTCTCAAGCCTTGCACTATTCTGAAGGTTCCGTTACGTTTCTTCAGACCCATAATTGGTGAATTACATGGACTGCTCATTATTTCTCTCAAAATACCTTGTTCAATCATTTTGTCTATTATAGGAGTGACTCCTGCAATTATTTCGGGTGTCAATTTGTACTGAGGAATATTTGGGTAACTTATTCCTTCCTTTACAGTAATCTTTACAGGGTCTACATTTCTCATTAATCCCATATCTTCTCCTGTGAAATCCCATACCTCAGGTTTCACTGTTTTCTTTAATTCCTGAGGCAATTCTTCTGGGTCGAATACGGCAAAGGCCTCAGTAACCTCGGGTTCCAGATTGGCCATGGTCATTTTGTACAATACATCCTCATCAGGAGTTTCAAAAGCTATGCCATCAGGAGTACAGAAAATTGTGCAATTCATTTTACACAACAAATCTCTCCCTAACAAATTTACAGGGCTGGTATCACACACAACAAAGCGGTGCATGTCTGAAAATTTCCCTATTTTAACTTTAACTGGTTCAGTAAGTTATGTTTTTATCTGTCTGTTTGAGACTCCGACTACTTGGATTGTGTCATCTGAGAGAGGAAGATTTTTAACATCAGCTGATCTAACAGTCGAACGAGTAGCACCAGTATCTACTAGCAAAGTAATATTTTCATCATTTATCTTTCCGTCTACAAAAGGGCCTGTCTGGTCTACTTCTAGAGTTGCGCCAAGTACGCACTCTTCTTCCTCTCCTCGGCACCGTCAATAACTCTCTTCTGACTCACTCTCATCGCGTTGCAGCCAATACTGCGAAACAGCACTACCGCGCAGTAGCTTTGTTACCTTTTTCTCAGTGTAGAATCCTGTCTCATTACTGTATCTCTGAGGGTTTATGCTCTGTGGAAATGGTGGCTTTGGCACCTTACACTGTTGGGCAACAACCTGCTGCTGTCGCTGTGGTTGACAACTCACCTCATTCTGCACCTGTGGATTCAATGATGCATTATCGCCATTAGCACTTGGGGGCAATTTACACTCGGATTTCCAATGCCCTCCCTTTCTGCAATTATGACACGGCCACTTCTTTTTGGCTCCTTCTAAACTAATCTGTCCCTTTCCTTTTCCAATATTAGGCTTTAGTTTTACATGGCCCATGCCAGTTGCTTGTTCAATCAGTTGGGCTTCCTGTCTTTCCGCTACTTTAACCTGAGCCCACATGGCCTTCTCTTTTAACTTGCGTTGCTTGGCTTCAATTTCGTCACTAAAATATTTTGCATGTCTCAGTACTTCATCTATCTTTTTATTCTGCCAATCTACTGTATGTTGTTTAATCATTTCGCTTACCTCAGGTCTTAACCCATATACAAATCTATATACAAAATGACTTAAATCCTTCTCACTCAGTTTTTCATCCCCACTGTATTGCTTAAATGCCAATAGTAATCACTCATAATAGGCATGTACAGATTCCTTTAATTCCTGGTGAGTTCTCTCAATCTTTGCCCAATCTCTTTCTCGCGGCGGCACTTTATTCTTCAAAAAGGTGATTACCTGCTCATACTTTCTCATTACCTCTGGATCAGGGGAACCTGTTTTAGGATCCCTAGGATACTCTTGAGTGGACCAACCAATTGTAATTTTACATTCCGCCCATAGGTCTGCCGGCACAATTATATCGAACAGACCGTTAAAGTCTATCCACAGTACCTTTGATAATTTAACAAATCTTTCTACTTGCCGGTACCATTCCACCGGCTTTTCCCTTAGTCGGGGAAAATCATTTGTAAATGATAAAATGTCCTCTCTAGTCCAAGGAACATGCACATACCCCCCTCCTGGGATCTCCCTCATGGGACAATCGGTTACTACTGCATCCTTTTCTCTTACCGGGAATGCTGAAAAGGTCTTATCTGTTGTCTAGTCTCTTTTCCGAAACCACCTACTTTTCCACCTATCCACATCACCCCATTTCCTTAGTAAGGCAATCAGTTCTTTGATTTGGGTTAGTCTTCCTGCAGTATTTAAATTTTCAATGTCTTTTTCAGAGAAATCCACTCTATATGGTTTCTGTAATGTTCTTATTTTCTCAAAATCAATACCCATTTCGCTTGCTGTCTCTTCTAGTTTCTCGTGCAAACTTCTTGCTCTCCAAGTTATACTCTTACATAGAAACATTAACTCCTCGTCCTGGTGTGCTTTTAATTTTTCAGTTGGAATCGTCCCTACAATTAATTCTTCAAGTGTTATTTTTAATTTTGCCACATCTAAAGGTTGAGGTTGCGTATCTTTTCGCTGTAAACTCCTTAACCAGTCACTCAAGCAGTGGGACCTACAGGAATTGTTTCATTTCTTATTCGCTCTACGCTTCTCTCTGGGGTCTCTGGTGCCGATTTTGTAGTCATGAGCGTTTTACTTGCTGAGCTTTGATTCAGTGTCAGATTTTTAGGAGTACTTAATCCTGAGGTTCCTACTAATTTTCCCCATGGATTTTCTCCTGAACTTCTTGCTTCCGTCTCAATTGGTTTATTATTATGGTATGGAACAGTCAAACAATGCTCGCTATCCTTCTGTTTATCAAAGACAGGCATCACTGGTCCTATAGTTATAGTTACAGGCACAGTTACAGCTTCCATATTTTTAGTCAATTCCCTAATTTTCTCAGTTAATTCCAAAGTAGTCCTAGCTAATTCTGCTGAATTTTCATTTACCATCCTAACGGGTTGTGATATTTCAGACTCTCTAAAGGGATTATTTTTGCCTACGTCAGGGGGTGTTTGCTCAAAGGTTGTACTTCGGGGAACTTCCTTTACTGGCGCACTCGGCGTCCGCAACGTTGAGTTTGGTTGGTACGGGGGAGGATTTTTATAAAACATGTCTTCAAGCACATCATCCTCCGACTCATTCACACCATACTTGTAGCCTTCTGTCCCTGTATTGTTTCTCTTCTCTGTACATTTTCTACCACTGGTCTCTTCAGCATTTCTCAATGGAAACATTCCATCAGCCATGTTGGTACTCCGCCATCTCCTCATCCTGTCGCCATGACCTTCCTGTCCACACGGTCTACCAAACGTAACTATATCTACCGCCACCCCGCTGCCGTTCTCTTTCGTACATCTCATCTTCCCATTCCGTTAAAGCTTCAAACTGAATAAGTCTAGGTCTCGGTTCTAATCTCATCATCTTTTCTCTTAAGTTTCTTAATACAGCTAAATTAAAAGAACCATTTTCTGGAAAGGCTAAAACTCCATCATCTTTTGTATACTTTGCCCAGTTATCTAGCCAGATGCATGTATGGTACCCATATTTCGCGACCATGAAGGATGCGGGTGATTTCGGTGAAGGAAGCAACTGTCCCTCTCTAGTCACAATCAGCTTATCCTTTTTAAATAAATTCTTGATCTTCCCAAACCACAACTTTTTCTCTCTCTCGGGTGGATCATAATACATCATTTTCTTAATCTATAGTCTCGACTTGCCAAACTCCTTGAATCGCTCTTCTGTAACTATTCTGTTTTGCTGTCCAATCGCAGCGCGACTCACACTAACACACCAATCGGGAGCCACGCCACACTAACACGCCACACTAGCAATCCTCCACTCCTAGCGCGACTTACACCAGCGCACCAATCCTGT
The DNA here is from genome assembly GCF_964204655.1 of Triturus cristatus. Taxonomy (NCBI): domain Eukaryota; kingdom Metazoa; phylum Chordata; class Amphibia; order Caudata; family Salamandridae; genus Triturus; species Triturus cristatus. The sequence goes on from NC_140591.1 coordinate 1,103,818,774, forward strand.
GCGTCTACTTCACTCCACAGCTGACCAATCCCAGCGCGGTCTTACAGACGTCAGCTTTTCTCGCTACTCCGGCTCCTGCTGACCCATCCTTTACAAATTTTTTATCGGCCATTTTTCTCTTACGTTCTCATCAATCAAACCTCTGTTAGTAACGACATAAAAACACCACCATTGCCTGTTCCGCTAAACCAAAGAGATAGTTTTGTCCAATTACACAAGAATTCCGTATTTCTCGAGAGCAGCGCTTACCTATGCCCTTCCACGGAATTATTCAGTTTCGCCGATAAAGTAGCTCTTCCCTCTACCTTACCCTTCTAAGAAGCAAAAAGGCTAACCGTTTCTCTGGGGATAAAACACATGTGGAGGAGACTACACTGCTCCTGAGAATTAAGGCCAGAGTTTCACAAGAGAACCTGTTGCTAATTCACTCACGCACATTCACACAGAAATGTCCCTAACGGTAACACACGACGATGTCACCTACTCGAAACCAGACAATGCATCGTGCGACTTCACTTGCCACACGTTTTCCCCGTGTACCTACAGGGCAACAAGACAATACACCGTGTGACTTGACTTGCCACACGTCTTTCCCCGTGTACCTACAGAGCATCCAACTTCCTACATCCCAGAAGTCTTCAAAAACAACATAGAACGCGACGACTCACTATAGAATGTTAGTACATAAATCAATGATCAATCAATCATCCATCACTCAATAATCAATAAATCAATAATCACCAATCCAGTGCAATAAAACCATCAATCTGCTACCAGAAAACTGCTCCAGCGGGAAAAGGCAAATTTACATATCCTCCCTGCGTCACAGATCCGTCGTCACCCTTATTCATGCACGCATCCATTGGTTGGGCCCATAATTCCAACACTCATACGTCTCACTCGAATCTGCACACAGGAGGAAAGCAGCGCTGGACATGTGGGGGTACTTATTACCTATAGAAAGAAATAGTTACACTATTTACATTTTATACATCTATCTCTTATAGAATCCTAACTTTAACATCAAGGCACTCCACCACTTTGTCGATGGACCAATTAGTTGGACTGGTTGATGGTGATTTAGAACCAGCTAAAACACATTTAAAGCCTCGGAATCTTTAATTAATACCCTTTAAAGTATCACAAACTCGTTCTCTGTTAATAAATGTTTAGCTTATCTAATTAATTCACCTTCATTGGCATGATCGTCATCATAATCAATCAAAATCTTAATAACCTTGGCATAAATCAGTATGACATTTATATTGACCTAATCTCTGATTTTGGCGACCATTCTCCCCAAAATCTATTAGCCCTGCATAAATCAAATCTCTTCCGATGTAACCCTCCAATCGAATGCAGGCTACAACACCAATCAGTCCAGAAAAAGTTATTTTTCGCTCAGCACGACACAGTCCCAAAGATCTCCGGGGACCCGGCACTCGTGCAAGCAAATCGGCCAACGGGATTCGAATCGCCGCCCCTGGAACGCAGCAGCAGCAGCCCTTATACAAATCCCCCTTTTTTTAATGAATTTTGGGTAACATGCTACATTGGAAATGGCTCCGATTGGCCAAGCCATCAAATTTTGCAATTTCAAACCGCATTCACAAAGTTCCTTGTTTCTCATGCTCTACTGAAGATGTCATCCCATGGTTGGGACAGTTCTCATGCGAAAGGGTCCGAAGTATCAATAGTTCGGCAGTTAGGGACAGGTGTCCTTTGTCTTCTCTGTCAGTCACACTAGTTGGGCTTTGGCAGTCCTCCACGTTCCTATCCTTGACGAGGAACACTGTGACTCGGTCAAAGGACGCCTGGAGATCTTCAGTGCCATCCGAGTCGGCGCAGTAGACATCTCGCTCACACGACGGTGGCCACTTCCAAACTCCATTTTGGATATTGCGGCCTAGTAGGTCCGAATGCCAACTTAAGCGAAACAAACACAAAAAATAATTAATATACGGAAATGAAGATTCTAATGTTTAAACCCACACTAATCCCTTTATATATTAGTAATTTCCTAGTTTATAGCAACATTTAACGCAATAATACTCACCATTTCGTCCCAGCAGGAACGCAAAACATCACAAAAGCATTATAAACCATGCAATTTCCCATATCAACACAATCTACCGTTAATATGCGTACCACAGTTCTTCATTAGGGTTAGTCGCCATGCAATTTGCATTTAGTCCCACGTGAAATTCGTGTTTATTAAGGTGTGAGGTTGATTAATTAAACCACGGCAAGCAATTAATACACGTTAATAGTTAAAAAGTTACGTAATTAGTATTTCATCATGCAAAATAGAGAAGGTATACAAAATTTTGTTTTACCTGCTCCACCAGCAGCTTTACTCACAGGTGCTGAAAGATGGCAATAAGTTGACATTCCAGTGCTGAAATACTCTCCAGCAACTTCTTAAACTGGAAAAGTTCAGAAATGTAATATTGATAAGGGCAGGACTAAAACATTTTCAGGTGTGGAGTGGGAATTTCTGAGGATTCAGTATTTTCAATGTTCTATATTTTCACTCTGTTGCACAAGTGTATGTGCACTTGCTCTGCACATTTTCACATGAGCAAATATATACACCTGGAAACCTGCAGTTGTCTCAGGTTTCCAGGCCTACTTCTGTATACTCTTGTAAATTCCTCAAAGTCGTAAATCTACACCAGTGCAAGATCATAGAGCTGTGGGTGCACATTCTTTACTTTTTTTTTTACTTTACAAAAAGGGGTCCATATTGGTTGTACACTGCCCACTTTGGTTTTGCATTAATTCTCCATTATTAGTTTTAAAAAATACTGACATGCAGCTTAATAGCATTTTAGCGATACCGTATTTAAAGTTATCCTTAAAAAATGTCTGTAACCTTCTTCTGTTATGTTCTTTGCTTTCAAAATAAAATAATAAGTCTTGCTTCCATTCTTCTGCATGTTTTTGCATATTACTAAGAAGCATTCCGTTAGTTTTATAAATAGCCACAAATTGATACATTTTGCTATCATGTGTACACATGTTTATATTTGAACTATTGTCAGTAATTTAAGCTGAACTTAGAGCTCACTTATTTCCTTAGAGCACTCGCTCTAACAGTATTGGCTTTTCATTAGTGAACCATACATGCCATTTGAATATCTCATATGTTTGGATGCATATCTTGCCTTAGCAGGAGACAGCTCTCTATCTACCACTCTGCATTTGTGCTGCAGGGGGTGAGCTGCAAAACCACACCCCCGCTATGCATGCAACATTGGAGAAAAAGACCCCTTGGTCAATCAGATAGCTCAATTTTAAAAGTTTTGTGATCGCTGAACTCTTTAGTGTCCTGCGAACCCAACAAACCTGTTTTACAAAGTTTTTGAACCTTAATTTCTCAGAAATTACTGAATGGATTTACACACATCACAAAAATCATGTGTTCTGGGCTAAGATGTAGCTTTCTGCCAAATTTGCTGTAATTCTGTTCACCCGTTTTTACTGTATAACTGTTCAGTTTTCATATTGAAGATTGCTTGGTGAAAGTTGCGTTTTGTGACCCCCTCCTTTTTTTTTCTTAGCAACCGCTTGACTGATCAACACGTGCACCTATCCATAACGGAACTGAGGTGGATGAACATTTGTTTTTTTTTTAAAGTTTTGTAAAGATTTGTTAAAGGGGGGCAAAGTTATTAGCAAACCAAAAAAACTTTCTTGCTGTTGTAATGAGGTCCTAACTATACTTACACAGTGGCGACCACTGCTGTAGTAAAATATATTTCCTCCTCATTAAGATTTGATTGCAATAGACAAAAGGCTAATAGTGCAAAGATTTGCTGAATAAAGATTTTCCATTTAGGGCATATAATGTGTTATGTGCCATTGTGCAGTTATGGTAACTTTAAAAGAATGGAGTGGTCAAAAGTTACATTACTACAGTGTTGATTTTTTTTATATATTATGCATCCGGAATGGAAAATCAATATTTGCAAATCTTTGCACAATTATTCTTGTATCTACTCTAACATATATCCATTCATGCACAACCATAACATGTGGTGAGACTGAAATGCTTAAAAGCGGGAATATGATAGAAACTTCTAGCCGCAGATTCCTTATCTTAGAATATTCCACAGGCATCAGACTGGATCCGGACGTTATAGAGCAGTAACCCTGCACGCATGAAGGTAGCATCATTTGTCTCAGTGTCAGTGTTGTTTGCACTGGCAATGACATGAGTGTTATCTGTATAGGGGTCATCCCATTGCATGCCGTTAATTCTTGAGCGATTTTCTCTCCTGGTGTAACAGCGTGTCTCTTAAGAAACCAGCTGGTTTCAAACCATGTGGTGCCTGTCACAGGCAGATGTCTGTGACCGGCTTACACTTTGTGTGTTTATAGTGCTTGGAGAGAGGGACCACGAGTCCAAGACCTGTGAAGCCTGCTGTGCCATGCACCAAAATTCGATGGCGGAGCGATACCTCAATCTCCTCGTCACCTGATGTCGGACAACCCTGCAATGCTCAAAATCACGGTTGCACAGAAGTTCCTGGGAATGTTCGTGGAACCGCATCCAGCAAATGACACACTAGAAGTCATGGGGGGGGGGGGGGAGGGGGTCCGGTAAGTCCCATAAACACAAGAAGTTGAAGAGGTTTTGGACTTCACCACGCTAACTGAAGTCTTCTGATGAGGCTCTGGAGCATCAGCACTCCATGTCTTGCGCTTCAGCGAAGCCTGTGTCAGGGTTCGCTCTGTACCTCCATGACTTTCCTGGAGCCAGAGTAACCCCCAAACCCCCCTTTGCCCCCCTCCCCGCTTAAGGCATTTTATTAGGTCATGCACCTCATATTTGGGCGTCTTGGCCTCTCTGTGCCCCATGGATCCCATGTTGGATCGGGTGCAGAGCTGGCACCGATACCTTCCTTGGCGTCTGCTCCAGTGCCAACGCCTCCGGCAGCACCATACCCATTGTCATTCTCGACTCTGACATGGAGCTGGATGGACCTCACCCGACCCCAATGCCAACCGGGGCCATGCTCTCCAGATCACAGCCAGGGCCTTTTGCTTTTGACAGGTCTGGATAGGGAGACTAATAAAACTCTCATGGATACCAACATTTCTAAATGAGAATGAGCACAATTGTGAGAAACTGGCAGAGGCCAGTGGGTTAGACACCTCACCTGACACTGGCTTGGTCTCTCCTCCTACTGTGGCTACGGAAGAGGGATGCTTTTTTGCTATGGTAGTGCGTAGGGCTGCTGAAGTCTTGTACCTTCAGCTACCCTCAGTGGCGGTCAAGACAAACGTCTTGACTGACGTGCTTCAGCTGGGAGTCTCCTCTTTTGAACCTTCACTTCTCTTTAATGAAGCCCTTACCGATGTCCTACTCTGGCCCTGGTCCAAGCCCTGCCCTGTACATAGGACAATTTCCCACTGCCATAGCACCGCATCTGGGATCCCAGTTTCCTTTCCCAGCACCCCACCCAGGAGATCTTGGTGGTCCAAGCCTCCACCTCTAGGATCAGTTCCAGGTCATTCCTTACCATTCCTCCAGAAAGGGAATCCAAAAGACTGGATCCCTTTGGCAAGAAACTGTTCTTGTCTGCCAGCCTTGCTCTGCATGGTTTTTGGGTCAGTATTCCCAAACTACCAGGGATTCGGTTGCACAAGTGCTGCCTATGGTCTCGGAGGACGCCGAGCCATGCTCTACCAAGCTCTAGCTGATGGGATGGACATAGCAGAGTTCACCATACAATGTGGACTGGACACAGACTCGCTAGGTAGAGTAACTTCATGGTTCTTGTCTTTGTAGAGAGTAGGCGGACTCAGCGCTGGCGCCCGTAAAGGACGGATTCTTGGGTTTTTCTATGGCCCCGTCATCCCCCGTCTGCCTTCCACCACTTTTGGGGCCACGGAAGAGGGGCACCAACCGCATCCATACCTTCTTAGCCACAACAACCACAGGCTTCCCAGCCTTTTCTTGGCGAAGGACACACGGCCTGTAGAACATGTGGGACAGGTAGCCAGAGGTCAGGCCAATCCACCACCTCCTGGCAGCCTCCAAACCCATTTAGTTTGCCATCAGACAATCATGGACATCCAGTTGGGGGCAGGATATGCCATCACTGCACCACTGGCGGCCAGTAACATCAGACGTTTGGGTTTTGCATATCGTCCAAACTGGCTGAACCCTCCCCTTTGTGACGACCCCTCCACCCATGACACCCACTTATGGCCAGCTGACTGAGTACCACCGCTCCTTGCTCCGTCAGGGAGTGTTAGCTGTCATGGCTAAGGGAGCCATACACTTTCTGCACTCGCTGGGGTACTCTTTCAATATGCTGAAGTCACACCTGACTCCCTCCAGACTTTCATTTTCATCGTAGCTGTTCTGGATACTGTTAAGGATATTCAGGCTGTTATACCAATGTTTTAGTCTCTATCCTGGATTTCGGTGAGAATGACTGAGGTTGTTAGGCCTCATGGCCTCCTGCATCCTGCTTGTAACTCATGCCCATTGGCATATGTGGGCTCTGCAGGGTAACCTAAAGTCTCAGAGGGCGCAGCATCAGGGAAATCTCTCCAATATGGTCCAGATCTCGGAGGGAAGTGAAAAAGATATGCCGTGGTGGCTGACAAACCGTGATTGGGTCACTGGCAGGCCCATCTCCCGTCTCCAACCAGAGCTGACCGAGGTGACATTTATTACTCCTGGAATGGGGTGAGCATCTGGGAGAGGTGGATATCAGAGGGTTCTGGTCTCTGGCGGAGTCTGGGCTCCTCATCAACCTGTTGGAGATTCGGGCGATGCGCTTGACATTGAAAGCCTTTCCTCCTTCGATCAAGGGAAGGCTGGTGCAAATGTTCACGGACAACTCCACCGCCATGTGGTACTGCAACAAACAGGGTGGGGTGGTGTCATGAACCTTTTGTCAAGATGCTCTTCGTCTCTGCACAAGGCTAGAACACCAGGGCATTTCCCTTGTGGTTCACCACCTGGCAGGCTCTCTGAATGCCAGTGGACACACTCAGCCAAGGATGCCTAGAGGATCACAAATGGCATCTCCGCCTGGAGGTTGTCCAAGGCTTCTTTCAGCAGTGGGGAGAGCTTTGGTTAGATCTATTTGCTCACCAATGAGAATGAGTTCTGTCCGCTGGAGTTTCCAAGGTGGCTCTAGCTTGGAGACTGTTTTTGTCTCGAGTGGACCTCCGGCCTCCTTTATGCCTTTCCACGTACATCACTCCTTCCCAGAGTTCCCAAGATGATCAGGAGCAACCCTGCCCAAATTATTCCTGTGGCTCCGAATTGGGCACAGAAAGTCTGGTATCCTGAGCTGTTGAGCATGACCATCGCCCTCCGCCCAGGCTGCCTCTTCAAGAGGATCTTCTGTCAAAGCAACAAGGTAGGCTTCTGCTCTCAAACCTGCGCACCCTTCACCATCATTCGTTGAGATTGAGCGGAAACAGTTAACAGCTTTTGGCCTTCCTTCTGAAATCTGTGATGTTATCCTGGCAGCCAGGCGTCCCTCCACCAAGTCTGTATATGCCTGCCGTTGGGATTAGTTTGTCACATGGTGCGATTGCCACAACATCGACCCTTTTTCTACATCTCGCTCTAAGGCTCTTCTGTTGGCTCTATCATTGGCCCAGCAGGGCTCTGCTCTGGGCACAGTTAAAGGTTATCAGCCATTTCTGCATTTTTGTGGCTGCCGAACCGACCTTCTTTATTCGTGTTACCTGTTGTGGCTAGGTTTCTGAAATGCTTCCAACACATGTTTCTCCCCCAGGCCATTCATCATGCTCCAGTGGGATCTGAATCTTGTTCTCACCTTCTTGATGTGCGCACCCTTTGAACCTCTACACAATTGCCCTCTTAGGCTATTGACCATCAGAACTGCCTTTCTAGTGGCCATAACATCGGAAAGGCTAGTCAGCAAATAGCTGGCACTCTTGGCACACCCTTCGTACACCATCTACGCGGACAAGCTGGTCCTCCAAAACATGTGCCTCCTTCCTTCCGAAGACTGTGACTCCCTTCCATGTAGACCAGAACTACAGACTCTACCGTCTGGACCAAATAAAAAGAGTGCTGTTGTTCTACTTTAATCATACAAAACAGTTCCTGGTAGATGATCAACTCTTTGTGGGGTACAAAGAAACCAGGAAAGGGTCAGCTGTGCAGAAACAGACCAACTCAAGATGGATAGTGCTCTGCATACGACCTGCTGTGCATTGGCCAAGAAGGAGACCCGGATTGTTTGCTTGTTCATTCCACCAGAGCTAAGGCTGCATCCACTGCATTCACCCATGAGTCCCTGTCCTGAACATATGTCAGGCAGCACTGTGAGCATCTTTGCACATGTTTACTAAACACTACTGTCTGGCCAGTCAGGTCCATCGCAACGGGCACGTTGTCAGTTCGGTCCTGCAGGACTTTCTGGTTTAAATTGGCTTCACAGACCCTCCTCTGGGGATGCATTGCTTGGGTATCTTTTCCAATGTAACGAATCTGCGGCTAGAAGTCTCTATCAGATGAACAAGTTACTTACCTTCAGTAACGCCTTATCTGGTAGGGACTATCTAGCTTCAGATTTTTTACCGATCCTCCCCCTTAGTATTTAACACCAGTGGTCCGGTCTCATCGTGGCCCCGTGCTCATGCTGTGGAAAGTCGCAAGTAACTGACAGCGTGCCAGAGTGGCGCCTACATAGGTACTGCACCAATAATTTCCAGCACGGCTGACACGCAGCCGAATTATGTCACCTGCCAGCACACCTGTACCTCTGTACTGCTCAAAAACTTCAGATCTAGTCTGACGCCTGGGAAATATTCTAAGTTAAGGAATCATCGGCTAGATAGTCTCTACCAGATAAGGCATTGCAGAAGGTAAGTAGCTTATTCATTGCTTACAGGAAATTAGACCGGCAGAAAAGTAAGAGAAGAAACAAAAAGTTACATAATATAGTAAATTAAATAAAAGCATACAAAGAGGGGGTGTTAGAAGCAGTATTGGATAGAGGAATAATTGACAATTGGAGTGAATGAGGGAAGGAAGAGAATGAAAGCTAATTTCTTTACAAGAACTGGAGAAACACGATCCCTTTGATTTTTAAACCAGCATAAAAGAATAAACACTGATAACCACAGATTCACAGATTTGTACTATTTTTTTATTAAAACTCAGCAATCCCACCCCCCCCTCCCCCCAATTTCACAACAAATAGGAAAGGTTTATTTTAGACTGTCTTGTTTTTGTTTCTTTTTTGTGGATTTTAAGTGTTTTTTTTTTTTTTAGTGTTTTCAAAGCCTTTTGAAATGAATGGTGATCAGTGTTTGTTCAGCTGCTAAACCCCCAAAATATTTTTTGACAGTGGTTACAAAACATGTTTTTGTTTGGGCAGTACTTGTTATAAAGCACATATTTATTTTAAAGGAGTAGTAATGCAGGCATTGTAGTTTCTTCCCATTGGCAGTGTGTCCAGTAAACTTATGTTAAACTGTTCAAAGCATAGACATTCTGTGTATTGCACTCTCACACACACTCTGGTCTGATTACCCTCTCTCACATCGGATTGCTTCTCACACTCACTCTGATTTACAGAGACAATTAAAGGATTTAAAAAAAGTAAGAGTGATGCATTCAAATGTTTTAATAAACAAATTCCTGGACACAGTTGGGTATCAGTCACCTACTCCTTACTGAATGATATGATATTGTAGGGTGGTCAACGCCGCCAACTGGATACTACTTTCTAAAATCTTCAAACATTTGAATAACACCAAATACATTTTTAGACCCTTGTCTAGGGCAGCTGAAACTTGATGCTTTAAGCATGATCACTACTTCTTTTCTGCACTTTTTGCTGGGCTATATCTGATAGAGACTTCTAATTGCAGATTCCTTACCTTTGAATTCCCCAGGCGTCAGGCTGGATCTGGAAACTTTTTCTGAGCAATACCCCTTGCATGCGGCGTCGGGTGGCTCCATTCAGCTCCGCGTGAAATAGTCGGTTATGATGATGCAATGCCTATATAGGCGCAACCCTGGCGCACAGACGCCAGTTATTTTCTTTCTGTGTTAATTAAGCACTGATCAGGAAGAGCTACTCCTCTGTCGCTTTTTGGCTGTTTTTTTCTCGACTTTTGTCGAATTCTGAGACTTTTTTCCCACTTTGTGTGCGGGGGATGTCTTCGACGAAGACCAGTTTCAAGCTGTACGATGATTGCCACCGAATGATGTCAGTTGCCGATCCCCACCTCGTCTGTCTCTGGTGCCTTGAGAGCGACCACGACTCGAAGTCATGCTCGGACTGCCGGGCTATGGCTCCGAAGGCCTTGGTTGAGCGAGCGATGAAGCTCCTCGCGACTTGGCAGTCGACACCGAGCAGCCAGACTCGGCGGAGGTCCCGGTCCCCATCGAAGAAGAGGAGGTCGTGGGATGGCTCCCAGAGCCCTAAGTCCTCTTCATCCCATTCGAGGTCCTTGGGACACTCGGGGCAGAGCCATAAGAAAAAGAGGAAGTCCAAGCGGACTTCACCTTCACCTCGACTGGTAGCAGTCATCGAGAGAGGAAAGGAGCACTGACGCACTAGGCACAGTTCCGCGGAGCCAGAGTCGACTTCGCGCCTCCCACCCTTTCTGGGAGTTGGAGTGATTCCTACTCAAATAAAATAATTTTACGAGGTAATGCGCTGAGTATTTGAGCGGAACGACCCCTCTGGCAAGCCTTCGGGCCCCGTGGAGTCAGAAGGGGTCCCATTGGGTTTGATGCCGTTGGCTCCGGCCACAGCGCCTGTGGGGCCTCAAGGATCTGATCCAGGTCAATGCTGGTCATGCCATCGCGACCATCCCCGGCGTCGGACCCGAAGTCGGTGCCCACTGCGCCGCTGGTGCCCATCTGCGGCGCCAGCCCCATCCCCAATGACATGGAGCCGGAACGATGTCGCTCGACACTGATTCCAGCACCGATTGAACCAGGAGGTTCTCTGTTGTCACCTGAGCACTTTGTGCTAGGCTAAGGAGAGGAATGGGAGGGGTCTGTGGTCCCTCAGGAGCACCAGGATGTCTCTGAGGAGAACTTGGACTGGTATGGGGAACTTGGGGAGGCCAGTGGACTGGACACCTCCCCAGATACTGGCATGCTCTCTCCGCCTACAGTGGCTATGGAGGAGGAGGCACCCTATTTTGGAAAAACATGCGCACCGGGTTCAGTGCTAGATTAACGTTAAAAAAAAGTGTGTACACTCTAGACAACCAGCCACATATTATACAGTATGACAAACAACTTATTGAAAAAATATATTATTAATTTTATTTGTCTTTTTTATTGTTTCAATATATAATTGACAGAATAAATAGAGAATCTATTCAATTTATACATAGTTTACTTCTGGATACATTCAAACATATATTGCATGAATCATTTTCATTGTCACATGAGGTGTACAAATGAACATGTTATGTTTATGACATTTGATATTGTTGAAGAGCTACTCACTCTATGATTGTGATCATATAACAACAACTTTATCTGTGATTAAAACAATACCAATCTACACATGTAGCAATATATGTATATGATACAATGATAGTGGTGTAAAAAATACCACCAATTCAAATCATGTGTCAAAAAACCTTGGCTATAATTGAAACAATACCACTCTGTACATACATAAAAAACATATATATAGAACACTGGTAGTGATTTGAGGAATACCACCAACGCGCTTCGGCAAATGCCTTCTTCAGGATTTTCTTTACCAGTGAATGCCAAAAAATAAATCAAAAGGAAAAAGAAAAATCTATATAAATATATACAAGAAAGGACAGTTGTCTAGAGATTTATTGCACTAATACGATATATTTTATGTATACATATAATAACTGATATGTTCGAGGCATATGAGCTGCAGATTGTACACTTAGCATAGGTCGCCATCTGGTGTTGGGCCCGGATGTTTGCAGTTTGTTTTTCTTCTTGGACAGTCTTTGGAAGTCACGAGTTTGGTGACTCCTCCTTCGGTCCGTACTGCGCATGGGCTTCGGCTCCATCCTCAGATTGTTTTTTTCCGCCATCGGGCTCGGATGTGATACTTCGTGCACCGGCTTCGAACTTCTACGGTTCCAGCCTCGACGGAAAATCCTCGATTCTTCGAGTTCCTTCATCATCTTCATCTCTCGAAGCGGCACTTTCTCCATCCCGTACATCGACACCGGCCTTCGGGCCCTCCGCGACTCCGGTCCCGGCCGATGGAAAGGACTCCGTTCAAAAAGTGCCCAAAATGTGGGTCTAAATTTCCCCACACCGACCTCCATCAGGTGTGTAACCTTTGCCTCTCTCCGGAACACGAGGCTAGAGACTGCCCCGCCTGCAAGTCTTTTCGATCGAAGAAGACCATCCGAGATCGAAGAGCTCGACGCACCATGGCGCACTCATCCTCTGCAGCTCCACCGGACATCTTCGGAGACGACGCCGAAGCTTCGGGGCAAACACACACCGAGCAGGAGGAAGACGTCGTCAGCGCTTCCGAGGCCGACGACTCCGACGTGGAGGACGTTACACCAGCGCAGCGGGCCGTGAGTACTATGCCCCCTCCCACCCCCGCGCCGAAAACCAAAGAGACTCCGGTTACTCCCTCGCCTGCAGGCCTGGGCAAAACCAAAACTTCGATCACCCCACCTTCGGGCCCGGTGTCGAAGCCCCCAAAGTCTCATGGCAGCTCGGGATCGAGCCAGCCGACACCCGGTGCCGAAAAACAGCATCCGGCACCGAAGACTGCAAAATCCAGCTCGACTCCGAAACCACCGGTGCCGAAGCCTGGACACTCGGTGCCGACCAAACACAAACACAAATCTGTCGGCACCGACGCTCCGGCGCCGAAACATCATTCGACGCCGAAACACCCGGAGACCTCAAAAAAGCATGGCGCACACAGACCATCGAAACCCCCGGTTCCGAAATCACCGGTGCCGACAGACGACTCGACACCATTGGCTCTGTTTACACCAGACCCTTTACAAAAGACTTTGTCCAAAGATCCAAAGACTGGGCTTTTGACTTTAACTACCAAGAAAAGACGCCTTGATGCTCCGGCTCCTCCTCCTCCACCCAAAAGGAAGGACTCTGCTACTTCTCCCCTCAGAGTGCCCTCCCCACTACCGCCTCCCCTACCCCCTCCACCTCCACCACCCCCTCCACCTCGCAGGTCTCCGCCACCTTTACCTCACTACGATCCGGCCCCATCCCCAGATCCGGATGATGGGGATCCGGACAATTACCCGGCGGACGCCCCAATGGATCCCACTCCACCAGGGACCCCAGATCCATGGGAGGATTACAATAACCCTGATATACCCAATGTACCTCAGGACGACCTATACCCATCAAGGCCGTCTCCTCCAGAGGACTCCTTAGGGTTTCATCATTTAGTGCAGAGAGCAGCACACTACCATGGGGTGGACATGCACAGTGAACCAGTAGAAGAAGACTTCCTACTGGATACATTTGATATACAAGACAAATCTACTTCCATTTTACCCATGCTTAAGGGTGTCACCAAGCACGCTACAGAGGTGTTCAAAGACCCTGTCAGAGCCAGAGTACTGAACCCTAGAATAGAGAAGAAGTACAAGGCGGCACCCACAGACCCTGCTTACATCAAGGGCCCTGCTCCCCTAGATTCCCTAGTTGTCTCCACAGCTAGAAAGCGGGCTAACTCCCAATCCTCAGGAGATGCCCCACCGCCAGACAAAGAATCTAAACTTCTGGACGCGTCTGGTAAACGCACCGCCTCCCAAGCTGCAAACATGTGGCGCATTGCAAACACACAAGCACTGCTTGCGCGATATGATAGAGCACACTATGACGAACTAGAGGCTCTTATGCAGCACCTTCCAGAAAAATACAAGCACAAGGCTCATGACCTGATACAGGAGGGTAAACTAATTACAAACACCTCCATTAAGTGTGCCCTCGATGCAGCCGACACTGCTTCTAGGGCCATAAATACCAGTGTCCTGCTTCGTCGCCACGCCTGGCTCAGGATCTCAGGGTTCAAGCCTGAAGTCCAGGCATCCATACTCAATCACCCCTTTGACCAGGAAACACTCTTTGGGCCAAAGGTAGACGAAGCGCTCGAAAAGATGAAGAAAGACACAGACACAGCAAAGTCTATGGGGGCACTCCAAACACAAGCCTCCAAACGTTCCTTTCGACGCTCGTCCTTTCGTGGCACAGGCAGAGGCTCCTCCACCGATAACGCCTCTACCTCCTACAAGTCCCCTCCTCAAAATACCTTTTCAAAGGGCAATCAGAGAGGTGGTTACAGGGGTAACAACAATAAGGGCAGGGGCAAAACCAACAACACCCGTTCTGCCACCCCCCCCGCACAATGACTCCCCTCCGCTCCCCCCAGACCATTCCACTCCGGTCGGGGGCAGACTACAAAACTTTATCCACGTATGGGAGTCCATAACATCGGACAAATGGGTGACCCAAATCATTCGGTCAGGGTACTGTCTAGAGCTAACATCTACCCCACCCAATATCCCACCAAGGCACCGTCCAATGTCTCAAGAACATTCCACACTGCTCAAACAAGAGGTACTCTCACTCCTGCAAAAACACGCTATAGAGCAGGTCCCCGTCAATCAACGAAATCTAGGGGTCTACTCTCTATATTTCTTAATACCAAAGAAAGACGAGACCCTCAGACCCATTCTGGACCTCCGGCCTCTAAATGCCTACATACATTCAGACCATTTTCACATGGTCACTCTACAACAAGTCCTCCCACTCCTCTGCCAGGGAGACTTTCTCACAACCTTGGATCTGAAAGACGCATACTTTCACATTCCAATACACCCCTCTCACAGGAAATACCTCAGGTTCGTGGTGGACGGGCAACATTACCAATTCACGGTTCTCCCCTTCGGGGTCACCACTGCACCACGGGTGTTTACCAAATGCCTAGCAGAAGTAGCAGCACACCTCAGACGTCAACACATTCACGTCTTCCCTTACTTAGACGACTGGCTGATAAAAGCCACGTCCTACCACCAATGTGTGCAACATACAAACAGCACCATCCAACTGCTCCACCAGCTAGGCTTCACGGTGAACTACCAAAAGTCCCACCTCATACCATCTCACACAAAGCAATATCTCGGGGCCACTATAGACACCTCCAAAGGTATTGCCTATCCAAACTCAGCCAGAATCACAAGCATTCAAGCCTTACGCAAAACATTCCTTCCCCAACACTCTCTTCCAGCAAGAGTGTTCATGAAGCTCATAGGAATGATGGCGTCTTGCATATTTATAGTGCCCCATGCAAGACTCCACATGCGTCCACTTCAAGAGTGCCTAGCACAACAGTGGAACCAGCCCAGGGTCAGCTGACGGATCTGGTGTTGGTGGACGGCCGCACACATCACTCTCTGCAGTGGTGGAACACCACAAACCTTTCCAAAGGGCGGCCGTTCCTGGACCCGGTTCCTCAGGTGATTCTAACAGCGGACGCATCGCTCTCCGGCTGGGGAGCGCACCTCCTACACCTCACAATGCAAGGTCTATGGACGCCACAGCAAAAATCGCTCCACATCAACCATCTGGAGCTCTTGGCGATCTTTCTAGCCCTAAAATCTTTCCAAAAACAAATTTCGGGCAAAGCAGTCCTCATTCGCACAGACAACATGACTGCGATGTATTATATACAAAAACAGGGGGGGACACACTCTCCCCAGCTCTCCCGCTTAGCCCAGAGCATATGGAGATGGGCAATTCCCCAAAACATCTTTCTCCTGGCACAGCACGTTCCAGGCGTACAAAACACCATGGCAGATCTGCTCAGCAGACAAACGCAACAACTACACGAATGGGAACTGCATCCACAAGTTCTTCACCCATTCTTCAAACAGTGGGGGCATCCTCAAATAGACCTCTTCGCCACCCACGAAAACAAAAAATGCCCAAGCTTCGCCGCCAGATACCCACACCCATTGTCCAAGGGCAATGCGATATGGATGAACTGGTCAGGCAGATTTGCATACGCCTTTCCACCTCTCCCACTAATTCCATTAGTGGTCAGGAAGCTACAACAGCACTCCCTCACACTCATTCTGGTAGCTCCAACGTGGGCCAGGCAGCCGTGGTACACCACGCTACTACAACTATCAGTGGTACCACATCAAAAACTGCACCTTTCCCCATGCCTCCTAACCCAGAACCATGGAGAAATCAGGCACCCGGACCCAGCTCAGCTCAACCTGGCGATCTGGCTCCTGAAATCTTAGAATTCGGATACCTTAACCTTCCCCCTGATTGCATGAACATCATCATGGAAGCCAGACGTCCTACCACTAGAGCATGCTATGCCGCAAAGTGGAAAAGATTTGTAATTTACTGCCGTAACAATACAATCAACCCCCTAGATGCATCCATACAGCACATCATATGCTATCTGCTCCATCTTCACAGGTGTAACCTGGCATATTCATCCATACGCCTACACCTAGCAGCGATCGCTGCTTATCTACAAAACAGGCAGCATTTATCACTCTTCAGAGTGCCCGCTATTAAAGCCTTCATGGAAGGCCTTAAACGAGTAATTCCTCCCAGGGCACCACCTTCCCCTGTATGGAATCTAAATTTAGTTCTTACACGACTAATGGGTCCGCCCTTCGAACCAATGCACAAATGCGAGCTACAGTTTCTCACCTGGAAAACAGCTTTCCTTGTAGCTATCACTTCCCTTAGAAGGGTTGGTGAAATACAAGCGTTCACCATACAGGAACCCTACATACAAATGCATCACAGCAAGGTCATACTTCGCACAAATCCGAAGTTTCTGCCCAAAGTCATTTCCCCCTTCCACCTCAATCAATCAGTGGAATTACCTGTCTTCTTTTCGCAACCCCAATCTGTTGCAGAAAGGGCCTTACACACACTTGATGTAAAAAGGGCGTTACTATACTACATACAAAGAACGCAACCCTTCAGGAAGACTAAACAATTGTTCGTTTCCTTCTCTCCACCACATAAAGGCAACCCCATTTCAAAATCAGGGATAGCTAGGTGGATTGTAAAATGCATACAAATTTGCTATCAAAAGGCAAAGAGAACATTATCTGTTCCCCCTAAAGCCCACTCTACAAGAAAGTTAGGGGCTTCTATGGCTTTTCTAGGGAATATACCCTTAGATGACATCTGCAAGGCAGCCACATGGTCTACACCGCACACCTTCACAAAACACTACTGTGTAGATGTGCATTCCAAGCAGCAAGCTAGGGTGGGCCAGGCTGTACTAAAGACACTTTTTCAAACAGCTGCAACGGATACCGGTGGTCGCCGCTAAGGTTGGGTACTGCTATATAATCTATGCTAAGTGTACAATCTGCAGCTCATATGCCTCGAACGGAATATGCTACTTACCAGTATGCATCTGTTCTTGGCATGTAGAGCTGCAGAGTTGTACACGCCCACCCGCCTCCCCGGCTACCTGTATCCGTTCCAGTACATCTTATTTAGATACAACACATGGGTTTCTCACTGTTATTACTACGCTCCATCATTTCCCTGTTGGCGAAAAACAATCTGAGGATGGAGCCGAAGCCCATGCGCAGTACGGACCGAAGGAGGAGTCACCAAACTCGTGACTTCCAAAGACTGTCCAAGAAGAAAAACAAACTGCAAACATCCGGGCCCAACACCAGATGGCGACCTATGCTAAGTGTACAACTCTGCAGCTCTACATGCCAAGAACAGATGCATACTGGTAAGTAGCATATTCCTTCTGAAATACGGTCTGAGAACAATGACCCCGAACAACCCCGTGAAATACTTCCAAAGATTTAATATGTTCTCTCACACAGAGACAATTTATTTTATGTTATTAGTAATTCAATCCAGGATCTTTTATCAAAACTCTTATTATGGGAACAAGGAAATCAAAATGAAGTAGAAATTATGTAACTTATTTAGGTATTACCCTATCTTTTAGTTTTTGGGGTTTTTATAGCCTATATACTATATGTAAAAGGAAGCTACTACCCAACATATTGTTAGTTGCCCGTTTTTGCATGTCCCTTTAGTATAAGTTTCCAAATACCTTTTTTCTAACGATGGTGTTTCTTCTACATAGGCGATGCGATTTCCAGATACATGGATATATTCAACGCACTCATTATAGCTAAAGATATAAAATATAATCCATAAAGATTCACTGTCTATTCCATAGCAGATTTATATATTCCCAATGTCGGTATCTATCTTTACTTCTTACTTGTATGCTGTCCTCCTCTTATCTTTAATCACGTTTTTCTTAGCTACTTCTTATAATCACAATTATTGTGATTATAAGAAGTAGCTAAGAAAAACGTGATTAAAGATAAGAGGAGGACAGCATACAAGTAAGCAGTAAAGATAGATACCGACATTGGGGATATATAAATCTGCTATGGAATAGACAGTGAATCTTTATGGATTATATTTTATATCTTTAGATATAATTAGGCCTGGGCAAAAATTTCGTTCCGTTCGCGGAAATTGCGATAATTTGACATTTTTGCGTTCCGCGGAGAGCGCGAAAATGTCAAAAATTCCGGTTTCCGCAGCTTGGCGATAATTTGTTTCTTGCTCGCGCTGTAAAATGATACATTCTCGCGCGCGCGCGATCGCCTTACCTGAATCCCTGCGTTCGCTGACAAGTTTTCTTGATCCGGTCGCGTTCTCCATGAGATGTTGTATTGTTTTTAGCCATTTGCGCTGTCTCGCGACAGTTCGCGCCCGCAGTGACGTCATGCGTCGCGCGATCACGTCTTTCTTCTCGCGATCATGCACCGCGAGAACAACTCAAAACAAGATGGCCGCGCCCGCAAGCAACCACATGGGTAAGTTGGCGACCCGCAACCATGCAGAAAATCTCGCGAACGTGCCGGAAAAAAACTTCCGCATCTTCGCGATATTTCTGCTTGTTTGCGATAATTTTAAACATTCTCGCGATAATTTGCGAAGGTTAATTCCGCAAAGTCCGCCCACCCCTAGATATAATGAGTGCGTTGAATATATCCATGTATCTGGAAATCGCATCGCCTATGTAGAAGAAACGCCATCGTTAGAAAAAAGGTATTTGGAAACTTATACTAAAGGGACATGCAAAAACGGGCAACTAACAATATGTTGGGTAGTAGCTTCCTTTTACATATAGTATATAGGCTATACAAACCCCAAAAACTAAAAGATAGGGTAATACCTAAATAAGTTATATAATTTCTACTTCATTTTGATTTCCTTGTTCCCATAATAAGAGTTTTGATAAAAGATCCTGGATTGAATTACTAATAACATAAAATAAATTGTCTCTGTGTGAGAGAACATATTAAATCTTTGGAAGTATTTCACGGGGTTGTTCGGGGTCATTGTTCTCAGACCGTATTTCAGAAATATCAGTTATTATATGTATACATAAAATATATCGTATTAGTGCAATAAATCTCTAGACAACTGTCCTTTCTTGTATATATTTATATAGATTTTTCTTTTTCCTTTTGATTTATTTTTTAGCATTCACTGGGAAAGAAAATCCTGAAGAAGGCATTTGCCGAAACACGTTGGTGGTATTTCTCAAATCACTACCAGTGTTCTCTATATATGTTTTTTATGTATGTACAGAGTGGTATTGTTTCAATTATAGCCAAGGTTTTTTGACACATGATTTGAATTGGTGGTATTTTTTACACCACTATCATTGTATCATATACATAGATTGCTACATGTGTAGATTGGTATTGTTTTAATCACAGTTGAAGTTGTTGTTATATGATCACAATCATAGAGTGAGTTGCTCTTCAACAATATAAAATGTGGTAAACATAACATGTTCATTTGTACACCTCATGTGACAATGAAAGTGATTCATGCAATATATGTTTGAATGTATCCAGAAGTAAACTATGTATAAATTGAATAGATTCTCTATTTATTCTGTCAATTATATATTGAAACACTAAAAACGACAAATAAAATTAATAATATATTTTTTCACTAAGTTGTTTGTCATACTGTATAATATGTGGCTGGTTGTCTAGAGTGTACGCACTTTTTTTTAACGTTAATCTAGCACTGAACCCGGTGCGCAAGTTTTTCCAAAATAGTTGATTTCCCTGTTAGGGTTTTACCTTCATTCAGGGGCCCGTGTGTTTTTACAAAGGAGGAGGCATCCTATGCCACGGTGGTGAAGAGGGCATCTGAGGTCCTTAAACTGGAGCTGCCCTCAGTGCACGTCAGGACTAATCTCCTGACTGAGGTGCTTCAACCAGGGGCTTCCACTTCTGAACTCCTTTTGCCCTTTAATGAAGCACTTACAGACGTCCTTCTAGACATGTGGTCCAAGCCTAGCACAGGAGCTCCTGTGAATAGGACGATTGCATGCCGCCATCACCTTGCTCCGGGTGTCCCCAAGTTCCTCAGCCAACACACCACCCCAGAAAGTTTGGTGGTGCAGGCCTCTACGTCCTAGGGCACATTCCCTTCTGCCCCCCTGGATAGGGAATCCAAGATGTTGGATGCATTTGGGAAGAAATTCTTTTCTGTCTCTAGCCTGCCATTGCGATCGGTGAATACCGCATGCTTATTGGGCTGTTTCTCCCATTTCCTTTGGGAGACGGTTGTGCAAGTGCTGCCACAGGTCCCGGTGGAGGCCGGGGATGTACTGTCTCAAGCGGTCAAGGATGGGAGAGATGCAGCAAAATTCACCATACTGTGTGGTTTAGATACGACCGAAAGACTGGGCAAGTCAATCTCAATGACAGTAGCATTGAGGTGACACGTCTGGCTTTGAACATCTGGCGTCTCCAGGCTAATCTGATGGACACGCCCTTTGATGGAACTCGCCTTTTTGGCGAAAAATCAGGCTCTGCCCTGGTCAGGTTCGAGGACTCTAGAGTTGCGGACAGATCCTTGGGCTTTTCCCCCTCCTTGTGGCCATTCTTCCTTTCGCCCCTTGCATGTCAACAGAAGGGGTTTCCAGCCACATCAGCCCTATCCCAGCCACTGTCCTGTACAGACTGTCCAAGCCGTGCGGGGCGTGGATGCTGTGCATTCTGATCCAGGAACGGAGGCCAGAAGTAGTCAGCCACACTGCCCCCAGCAGATGCAGCCTCCAAGCACTCCTAGGCTGATTCTGCAGGACCACACTACTCTAGTTGGCTGGAGAGTCTGTCATCATCTCCCCACTGGAAATCCATTACATCGGAGAAGTGGGTCTTGCAGATCGTCCAGGAGGGCTGTTCTCTTCCTTACCTTACCTTACTTTTCCTTTTCCTTTCCTCCTCTCATTCTGCCAAATCAGGAATGGCTGACGGATGATCATTTAAAGTTGCTCCAAGAAGAAGTTACAGCTCTCTTGGCCAAGGGAACTATAGAAAGGGTCACAGTTTCAGAAATATGCATTAGTTGTTATTCCTGCTACTTTCTGAGTGCAAATTAAAACAAAGGGTTACGGCCCATTTTAGATCTTAGGACTGTCAATCTCTTCCTCAAGAAGAAGTTCAGGATGCTCACCCTAGCTCAGGTCTTGTCTACCCTAGACTAAGAAGACTGGATGGCAGCGTTGGACCTGCAGGATGCGTATTTTCACATCCCTATCCTGGCGGCCACAGCCATCACTTGTGGTTCAAGGTAGGCCGCAAACACTTTCAGTTTACCGTGCTCACCTCCGGACTTAACAGTGCCCCTTGTGTGTTCATCAAGGTGATGCCGGTAGTCGCAGCTCATCTGCGCAGGTTAGGGGTGTCAGTCTTCCTCTACCTCTACGACTGGCTGTTGAAGGCGTCTCCCACCTTCAGACTGCAGCAAACCTCCTGCATTGACAGGGGTTCTCTATAAACGTGCCGAAGTCACCTGACTCCTTCTAGACGCTCCCTTTCATTGGGGCAGTTCTACACACAGTGCAGTTTCCGGCCTATTCTACCGAGCAGCGAGTCCAGAATATTCAGGTTATGATTGCGATATTTCGGCCTCTATCCTGGATTTTGATGAGACTGACTCTGAGGCTGTTGAGCCTCATGGCCTCCTGCATCCTGTATGTGAAGCATGCCAGGTGGCGTTTGCAGGCTTGACAGTGGGACCTGTAGTTCCAATGGGCACAGCATCGGGTAAATCTCACCGACATGGTCCAGATCTCAGAATGAACTGTGAGAGATCTGCAGTGGTGGTTGGCGAACTGCGATTGGATCAATGGCAGACCCCTTCCCCAACCAGATCTCAGTCGTGACAGATGCGTCACTTCTGTGATGAGACGGCCATCTGGGAGAGGTGGAGATCAGGGTACACTGGTCTCCAGTAGAGTTGGGGATCCACATAAATTTGTTGGAGCTTTGAGCGATTCGGTTGGCATTAAAAGCATTTTTTCCCCTTCTGTCAAGGGGAATCTAGTGCAGGTGTTCAGTACTGCGTGCTGGAGTTTTTAAGGCGGCTATCGCTCCCGACGCCTTTTGTCGCGAGTGGATCTCAGGCCTGCTGTATGCATTTTTGCAAATACTACTCCTGGCCAAGGTTCTGAAGAAGATCAGGAGAGACCGACCCAAGTCATTCAAGTGGCTCCGGACTGGGAGAGGAGAGTGGTATCCTAAGCTTCCGAAAATGAGCATCGATCTTCCCATCAGGCTGAGCCTTCGGGAGGATTTTCCTTTCGCAGCAGCAGGGGAGAGTTCTCCACCCGAAAATGTCAACTCTGCGCCTCCATGCGTGGAGATTGACCGGCGACAGTTAATAGCTTTTGACCTTCCACCTGAAGTCTGTAATGTTATTCTGGCAGCCAAGCGGCCCCCCCACTAACTCGGTACATGCCTGCCATTGGCAGAAATTTGTATTATACTGTACAGAAAGGTCTATTGACCCTCTTTCTGCTTCTCTTTCTACTGTCCTTTTGTGTTTATTCTAACCCTTGCCCAACAGGGCTCTGCTTTGGGAAATTTTAAGGGTTACCTTTCTGCTCTGTCTGCTTTTTTTCGGCTGCCAGACCAACCCTCTCCCTTCAAATCTCCCATTGTACATAGATTTTTGAAAGGGCTGGCTCACCTGTTTCCACCTACGCCCTTTGTCATGCCGCAGTGGGACCTTAATTTGGTCCTCACCTATCTGATGTGCGGTCCCTTTGAGCCATTGCACAATTGTACCCTCCAGCTGCTAACCATCAGAACAGCCTTTTTGGTGGCGATTACATCGGCCTGGAGTGTGAGTGAGCTGCAGGCGTTGTCTTGTTCGCCTCCTTATCTTATGTCCTTTGCGGACAAAGTGGTGCTTCGCACCCGGGCATCTCTTTTTCTGAAAGTTGTGACCCCTTTCCATCTGGGTCAGTCCATTATGTTGCCCACCTTCTTTGCTCCCCCGCATCCCTCTAAAGAAGAAGAGCAGCTCCACCGACTGGACCCAAAAAGAGCGTTGTTGTTCTACCTTGACCGCACTAAAGAGTTCCGGGTGGACGACCAACTCTTTGTGGGGTACGTGTGAGCAAAGGGAAGGGCAGTGCAAAAAAAGATAATCTTTTGCTGGGTCACTCTCTGCATCAAGATCTGTTATGACCTGGCAAAGTAACAGCCCCCTGAGGGATTAAGGGCCCATTCCACCAGGGAAAAGGCTGCGACTACGGTCTTGGCTCGTGGTTTCCCAGTCCAATATATGTCAGGCAGCAACGTGGACATCTTTGGACACGTTCGCAAAACACTACGGTCTGGACAGTCACATCTCCAGGGAAGGGCCCTTTGTACGCTCGGTCCTGCAGGACTTTCTAGTATAGGATATTGTTCTGCAGCCCACCGCCGGAATTATATGGCTTGGGTGTCTATTTCAGAGGTAAGGAATCTGCAGCTAGAAGTCTCTATCAGATGAACAAGTTTCTTACCTTCGGTAACGCATTATCTGGTAGAGAAAGGTAATGCATTATCTGGTAGAGACTATCTAGCTGCAGATTCTTTACAGCCCCGCCCATGCCTCCCCACTTTGCGGACTAATATTGTTGGGCTAGGGCCCTAGTTTTGCACATGACTACGTCAGTTACTTTGTGGCTCTGTGCTTCTGGTGTGGAAAAAACGAAAAGTACTGATGCCCGCGCACCAGGGTGGCGCCTATATAGGCACGGCAACATCATAACCAACGCGGCTATGGCGTCACGTGGAGCCGAATGGAGCCACCCGACGCTGCGCGGACGGGTATTGCTCAGCAAAAGTTTCTGGATCCAGCCTGACGCCTGGGGAATTCAAAGGTAAGGAATCTGCAGCTAGATGGACTCTACCAGATAATGCATTACCGAAGGTAAGTAACTTGTTCATTTAGGTAGGGTTGCTGTTGTGTGGATATTCATAGCTGCTTTGTGTCCCATTGCCAAATGTTTCACTTTAAGTCAGTCTAGACCTTTTAATTGACATCACATTTTATTCTGGGACTTGAAATGTTGCTGTTAAAACCCAGGAGTAAAGTGCACCAGGGTAAAAAACCTTATTTAGCTGATGGTGTCACAGTTAATAGTGGGAACAACTTGCAGCTATTTTTGTGCATGTATGTGGAAAATGTTGTCTCACGTTTTCACCATTATTCCATGTGATAGCACGTTTTTCACAGGCACCTGTTGATTTACCTTGCATTGAATGTTTACATCATGGGGCTGCTGCTATCAATACTGATTCGTCAGAAAAGGGGGCTGATGTATTAAAGGGGTAGAGCAGTTGGCCTAACGACCAGGGCGGTCGACCTCAAATCTGAGTAACCGGGTTCGAGTCTCGGCAATGATGCTGAACATCCTGTGATTCTGTGCAGATCACTTAATCTCCCCGTGCCTGACAAAAATGAATGTGTCCTCAAGTAGTGCAACTGGTGTTATGTAAAGCGCTCTGATACCCAATACCTTTGGGTCAAGTTTGGGCTACATAAAACTCTGTTAAAAAAAAATAAGAAAAAGTGTTTTACGCATTCTGTTTCTGTGGGTAAATGTAATAGTTCATATTTACCAACATTCTTATCAACCAGTCATTTCACCAATCAGTGAAAGAATAAAAACTGCCCAAAGATCAAATACAATTTTAAGATTCCCAGATCCTTCACAGTGTATAAAATAATTAGATCAGACGTACAACGCTACACCTTTATTTCAAGCAGAAAAAAACTGTATGAAACGAAAGGAAGGAAGAAGAAACAACATTTCAGCAACAAAACTCAAGCAGAATAATCTTAGGCCTGCCTTTCTTGCTGATACCTTGTATAACAAAGTTGCATTGTGTTGACTCCTTCGAGAAGAAATTAAAATAATGTATTTTCTTTCACTTTCCTTTCTTTGAATAACATTTTAGTTTGCGGTTGTGCAGGTGTTCATTAATGTTTATATGTTTACACTAATGAGGGCTGTTTCCCTTTGGTGAGGTGTTATCAGTTATTATAGGTTTAAACCTAAAACTGAATATCCTAAGAACTTATGGTGTATAGTGCATTGTTCATCCCTCCTACAGACCTCTTTGGTCTGCAGGTAACATAGCTGCCATTGTTCAAGTAACAGATGTCTGCCCAACCCCCATCTAGTTGCAGTACTAAGATGAGTCCTTTGCTTTTTAGCTAACAACATTCTGTATATCTTGGACACTACTTGGGTTGGGTGCAATAATAACATATGAAAGTTGCAGAAGCTCAGGAGGCTCTTAAAGGAATATGTTGTGCTTACTCCTGTATATCACTTTCAGTCTGTGATATAGAAATGTGTCCAGCTGTGGATCTGTGGGTGGGAACAGCAGATTTGTCTAGTGTTAAAAATGGGACATTGTTGAACAACTTGCCCTGTATTGTGGCACACTTGTCGCTGAGCAGTTGCCCAGCTTTGGGTTTTGTTTTGAGGGGAAACTCCAGGTTATCAATCAGCTGCATAAGGGGGACTACAACGGTGACACTCCAGTGTGTTTGTCTAAATAACACTAGGTGTTAACTGTACAAGTAACAGGGTTAGTGTCCTTAGGATTCATGGGCCTCATTTGAGGGAGGGCAGTCTGCAAAGGTTAGTGGGGGGTCAGCTTTGGCTTCCTCCACCACCTTATGTTACATAATGGGTCCTGGATGACGCTGTTTAGCGAACTGTGCTTGTGCACAATTGTAGTAAAGTATTGGGTCTGGTACCTCCAGTCCACCTTCTTGATGTGACAGACTCATGGTGGCCCACTTCACTCTAGGTCGCACATCAGCCCAAAGTATCTCGATCAGCACCAATTGAAGTGAATATAAAAATGTCTAATTGGACATATTGTAACATTAGTGAAAAGGTAGAGCACTTTGGACATGATTATCGTTTTTATTAGAGCTATTCTACAGACTCTCATTATTGACAGTTTTATCCAGTGTTCTAGTTGGCTACCTTAACTTGTCTACTGTTTTGCCCTAATTATCTATCTGAAAGAAACACGTTAGTTAGATTCCTCACCTTAGAATATCCCCAGGCGTCAGACTGGATCCGGAAGATTTTTCGTCAGCAATACCCCTTGCGCGTCGCTAGGCGTCGTCTGCGGCTCCGCGTCCGTCGTCGGCGTCGTGCGCCGGGATGACGTCGTCGGAGTACTTAGACGCCGCCCTCGCGCGCTGACGTCAGTTCTTCTTTTTTCCGCGCCAGTAAGCGCAGATCCGGGAGAGCTACCCCTTTTAGCCTTTTTTGACTAAATCTTTTTGATCATTTTTGATCCTTGTCTGTCGACATCTGGTGCCGGTAGGATGCCTGGGTTCAAGGCTTGCGAGGATTGCCATCGACTGATGTCGGTGACCGATCACCACTGCCGGTGCCTCTACTGTTTAGGCCCCGACCACGACGCGGAGTCGTGCAACGACTGCCAGGCCCTGACTTCGAAGGCTAGGCGGGAGCGGTCCCGCAAGCTTCTCGAGCTTCGCCACTCGGCTCCGCGTCGTGCGCGATCCCGGTCCAGGAGGAGGTCCAAGGATCGCTCGCGGAGCCCTAGCCGACGCCATCGATCATCCGGCTCCAAGTCGTCGGGTAAGTCCAAGCGCTCAAAGAAGTCCAAGAGGCACCGCTCTTCGGACTCCCCTCGCCGGTCGCGCGACTCGGCCGAGGGTCAGGGTGGTTCCACCCCCGCGACTCGGCCGAGGGTCAGGGTGGTTCCACCCCCGCGGAGCCGCAGGCGCCGCGTCCGCCCCATACCTTCCGGTCCCTGGGACTGACGCGGCGCCGGCGGAGATCAGTGCCTTCCTCTCGGCCATGAGGAGCCTGGCCCCGCCGTCGACGTCCGCTGGCGCGCCTTCGGGCCCCGCGGACTCGACTGGGCGACCTTGCCTGCCGGCGGCTCCGGCCCCGGCGCCGTCGACGACTCCGGTCTCGACGCCGCAGGTCCCCGCGGGGCCCATGCCTGGGCCCCCGTCGACGCCGGTTGACCTAGTCACTCCTCCACTGGCGCCGGCGACTGAACCACCGACGCCGCCACTGGCGCACACGCCTACACCTCCGGCGCCGCCGACGCCTTTGGCGCCGACTCCACCCCAGTTTAGCCCTCCTCCGGACCCGGCGCCGCAACGGCGTCGACCGACGCCGCTTGAGACCTACCATCTCTACAGTCCGGTTCCGATCGTTTCTCCTGTTTATCAGGAATCGGAAGAAGGGGGCGACTGGGAGGGGTTTGAGGACCCTATGGCTGTTCAGTCACAGCTTTCTCAGGACTGGGCAGATGAACTGGGGGAGGCCAGTGGGCTGGACACCTCGCCGGACACTGGATTCACTTCTCCTCCGACCGTGGCTTCGGAGGAGGGTGCAGCATTTTCTGTGGTGCTGCGCAAGGCGGCCGCAGCCCTTGGGCTCGAGCTGCCTGCCGTGGCTGTGAGGACTAACATCCTCACTGAGGTGCTTCAAACCGCAGCAAGCTCCACTGAGCCTCTGCTGCCGTTCAATGAGGCCCTCACTGACGTTCTGCAGGGCACCTGGTCCAAGCCCTCCACAGTTCCTCCTGTGGATAGGAACGTTGCCAGGCGCCACCGCCCTGCTCCGGGCGACCCCAGTTTCCTGTCCCAACACCCCACCCCCGAGAGTCTGGTTATCCAGGCCTCTACCTCCCAATCCTCCTTCCCGACCGCTCCGCCGGACCGGGATTCCAAGAGACTCGAGCAGTTTGGCAAGAAACTGTTCTCGTCCATTAGTTTGGGCCTGCGGTCTTTGAATACCGCCTGTCTCTTGGACCGTTATTCCCATTCCCTGTGGGATACGGTGGAGGACGTGCTGCCCCTGTGTCCGGAGGAGGTCCGGACACCTCTTAACCAGGCTTTGGCCGATGGGAGGGATGCAGCACGGCACGCCATACGATGTGGGCTTGACACCACGGACTCGCTGGGTAGGGCGATTTCCACCACGGTGGCGCTCCGCCGCCACGCCTGGATGCGGTCCACGTCATTTTCCGGGGATGTCCAGAACACCCTCATGGACATGTCCTTTGATGGCACTCGCCTGTTTGGTGAGAAGGCGGACAGTGCGCTGAACCGCTTTAAGGACTCCCGGGCTACGGCCAAGTCCTTGGGCCTCTCGGCTCCGCGGGCGCACACCTCCGCTTTTCGCCCCTTTCGTGGCCAAGGAAGGGGCGCCTCCTCACGTACGCAAAGCCACCAGCCGCAGAACCAACCTGCGCGCGGTCGCGGACGTGGTTTCCGCCGTGGCGGAAATGGAGGACGACGTGGTCAGCCCACCTCCACCCCGGCAGCATCCGCCTCAAAGCCCTCCTAGTCCGAGCTTTCAGGCCCATTCCACGCCAGTGGGCGGCAGAGTTCGCCATCACCTGCTCCACTGGCGGTCCATTACATCGGACAGGTGGGTGCTGCAAATCGTCCGAAGGGGCTACTCCCTCCCCTTCGAGACGACTCCTCCAGCCATGCCACCGCAGCACCACCGTATCTCGGGGGATCATTTGAATCTTCTCCGCGAGGAAGTTTCGGCCCTCTTGGCCAAGGGGGCCGTCGAGCGCGTTCCGAGCCCAGAAGTAGGTCGTGGTTGTTATTCCCACTACTTTCTGGTTCCCAAGAAGGGCAAAGGGGGCTTACGCCCCATCTTGGACCTCCGGAACGTCAATGCCTTCCTCCGCAAGGAAAGGTTCAAGATGCTAACGTTGGCTCAGGTTCTGGCTGCCCTAGACCCCGGAGACTGGATGGTAGCGTTGGACTTGCAGGACGCATATTTCCATATCCCCGTCCTGCCGGCCCACCGGCGTTACCTGCGGTTCACGGTGGGCCTCGAGCACTTTCAGTTTACCGTGCTCCCCTTCGGCCTCACCAGTGCCCCTCGGGTGTTCACGAAAGTGATGGCGGTGGTCGCAGCTCATCTGTGCAGATCAGGGGTTCCAGTCTTCCCCTATCTCGACGACTGGTTGTTGAAGGCGGGCTCGCCCCAGGCAGTCTTCTCCCACCTCCAGACTACGGCGGATCTCCTGCATTTGCTGGGGTTTTCCATCAACGTGCCGAAGTCACACCTGAGTCCCTCTCAGAAGCTCCTCTTCATCGGAGCGGTTCTCGATTCGGCGCAGTTCCGGGTCCATCCACCGGAACAGCGGGTCCGGGATATACAGGCCCTGATTCCCATCTTTCGGCCTCTATCCCGGGTTTCGGTCAGGCTAGTGTTGCGGCTTCTGGGGCTGATGGCCTCCTGCATCCTACTAGTGCATCACGCCAGGCGGCGCATGCGGGCTCTGCAGTGGGACCTGAAGTTTCAGTGGGCCCAGCATCACGGCAACCTGTCCGACCATGTCTTGATCTCGGAGGGCACTGCACAACAGTTGCAGTGGTGGCTCACGGACCGCGAGTGGGTCAAGGGCAAGAGCCTCTCCCTTCCCCAACCGGAGCATGTCGTAGTGACGGATGCGTCCCTCCTGGGATGGGGTGGCCATATGGGAGAGGCGGAGATCAGAGGCCTCTGGTCTCCGGCGGAGTCTCGTCTCCACATCAACCTGTTGGAGTTGAGAGCGATCCGACTTGCACTGAAAGCCTTCCTTCCCTCTGTCAGGGGAAGTGTTGTGCAGGTGTTCACGGACAACACCACCGCCATGTGGTATTGCAACAAACAGGGCGGGGTGGGGTCGTGGACCCTTTGTCAGGAGGCTCTGCGCCTCTGGACATGGCTGGAACACCAGGGCGTCACCCTAGTGGTTCAACATCTGGCGGGCTCTCTGAACGCCAGAGCAGACGAACTCAGCCGCCGGTGCATGATGGATCACGAATGGCGTCTGAACTCCGAGGTGGCGCAAGGTCTCTTTCAGCAGTGGGGAGAGCCTTGGTTAGATCTATTCGCCACCGAAGAGAACGCGCAATGTCAGCAGTTCTGCGCGTTGGAATTTCCAAGGCGGCACTCGCTCGGCGACGCTTTTCGTCACGAGTGGAGTTGCGGTCTGTTGTACGCCTTTCCGCCTATACCACTTCTGCCCAGAGTGCTGAAGAAGATCAGGCACGACCGGGCCCAAGTCATCTTGGTGGCTCCGGATTGGGCGCGAAGGTACTGGTATCCCGAGCTACTCAGTATGTTGACCGATCCTCCGATACGTCTGCCCCTTCGGGAGGATCTTCTGTCGCAGCAGCATGGGACGGTCCTCCACCCGAACCTGTCCAGCCTCCACCTCCATGCGTGGAGATTGAGCGGCGGCAGTTGATGCCATTTGACTTGCCTCCTGAAGTCTGTGATATCATTCTGGCAGCCAGGCGTCCCTCCACAAAGACGGTATACGCCTGCCGGTGGAACAAATTTGTGGCATGGTGCACAGCAAAGGCTGTGGATCCCCTTTCCGCCCCTCTTTCTGAGGTTCTCCTCTTTCTTCTTTCTCTGGCCCGGCAGGGCTCTGCCCTGGGCACCCTGAAAGGTTATCTTGCTGCCATCTCCGCCTTCTTGCGGCTTCCTGATCAGCCTTCTCTTTTCAAGTCCCCTGTAGTTACACGCTTTCTCAAAGGCATTACACACACGTTCCCTCCTGTCCCTTTTGTAATGCCTCAGTGGGACTTGAATCTGGTCTTGACATTCTTGATGTGCGCTCCCTTCGAGCCTCTTCACAATTGTCCTCTTCGTCTTCTGACTCTTAAGACTGCTTTTCTGGTAGCCATCACCTCGGCTAGACGGGTGAGTGAACTCCAGGCTTTATCTTCAAAGCCTCCTTTTCTGTCTGTTCATCCGGACAAGATTGTCCTTCGGCCTCGTCCCTCATTTCTTCCGAAAGTGGTGACTCCATTCCATCTTGGGCAGTCTGTCACCTTGCCCACCTTCTTTCCGCCTCCGCATCCTTCCAAAGAGGAAGAGAGGCTCCACCGCCTGGACCCAAAACGTGCGCTCTCCTTTTATCTGGACCGCACGAAACAGTTCCGGGTGGACGACCAGCTTTTTGTTGGGTACGTGGGCGCTAAGAAGGGGAAAGCTGTGCACAAACGGACCATCTCTCGGTGGGTCGTTTTGTGTATCAAAATCTGCTATTCTTTGGCTAAAAAGGACCCTCCTGTTGGGCTGCGCGCCCATTCTACTCGGGCCACGGCGGCTACTACTGCCTTGGGACGGGGAGTCCCTTTGCAGGACATCTGTCAGGCGGCAACGTGGGCTTCGCTACACACATTTGCCAGGCATTATTGCCTTGACAGCCAAGTCCGGAGGGATGGCTTCTTTGGCCGTTCTGTCCTCCAGGACTTTCTGGTGTGATCTTGGTTCGCAGACCCACCACCGGGGATGGTATTGCTTGGGTATCTATTCTAAGGTGAGGAATCTAACTAACGTGTTTCTTTCAGATGAACAAGTTACTTACCTTCGGTAACGATGTATCTGTAAGAAACATTAGTTAGTTAGATTCCTCACCGACCCACCCATCCTCCCCGTTCTGCGAACTGACATCTAGGGTTAAGGTTGTCCTTTCAGGCCCCTAGATTTTATTTTTGGCACCAGTGTCGGTCTTTGCATGGCTCTGCGTTCCTGGCGCGGAAGGCGATGTACAAGAACTGACGTCAGCGCGCGAGGGCGGCGTCTAAGTACTCCGACGACGTCATCCCGGCGCCGACGACGGACGCGGAGCCGCAGACGACGCCTAGCGACGCGCAAGGGGTATTGCTGACGAAAAATCTTCCGGATCCAGTCTGACGCCTGGGGATATTCTAAGGTGAGGAATCTAACTAACTAATGTTTCTTACAGATACATCGTTACCGAAGGTAAGTAACTTGTTCTTTAGTACAATTTCTACATCAGAATGGACCTGGACACCCAGTTATCTGACTAATGAGTCAACTCACTCAATTCCTTCTCCTAGCGATGCATGTTAGGAGTTAACAAGAACAATATAGATTTGTCCGAATTTATTTGAAAGCCTGACACAGCACAAAATCTCAACATCTTTCTAATGATGAGAGAAAATTTGTGACCGGATTATTAACACAAAGTTGTTGACAATGCATGAAATAAGCAAGGGCCACGCCAAATACTGAGCTCTCTGTGCGAATGGTTTTGATGTAGCATGCTGGCTATGGGCTCAACTCCATTAGCAAACAGTAGTAAGTACAGGGGCATCCTTTAATACTGCTAGAGCGGACAGTATATTTTTTACCCGGAGCTTAGTTCGGCTGGTGTAGAGCAACTTCACTTATTTGATACAAATGGGATCTACAACATAGCACTTAAAATAAATAGGTCCCTTCAATAGAATCAAACGCTTTGGCCTCATCAAAAAGAGCTGCAGCTGCCTCTATCTCTGGGTTGAGATTGTGTAGTAGTAGACATATTGTGCAAAGGTTATGGATAGTAGACCTCCCTGAAATAAATCCAGACTTCTACTGAGAGCAGTATGGATGACAACAGATCAAGTAGCCTGTAAACTATTAGATTGGCTAGTATTTTATTGTTAGTATTGACCGTCCAGGTTTAATTAGTGTAATCAGCAGGACCTTGTACAGGGTGTATGTGAGCAGGTCTGTCATAAATGGCTCTTCGTAAGTATTACGCAGATGTGGTGCAATAAGTCCTGCATATTCTTTTTAAAACTCTATCATCAACCCATCACTGCCTAGGGCTTTGCCGTTAGGCGTAATATAGTTTGTGTCTTTAACTTGCTTTACTTCGATAGGGGGGAGCTCGTGATTCTCGTGCAAATCAACAACTGTGGCTCAGAGTGAGAAAATCAATCATATTCCCCTTATTAATTAATCAACAGAAGTATTAATCATCCCAGATAAAGAAAGCTGGACTCTGATACATTAGATTTCAAGTATATAGTTTATATTGGCAATATTCAAGAAAGATTGCCATACACTCATGGTAATGAGAACACAATATTGAGGAACTGTTTTGCTGATTAAACCCCAGAACATGAGAATTGTTAAGTCCTCTGATACTTTTAATATTGCTCCACTGCCTCTTATATTATACACACTGCTTAACTGATTTTTCATTACTCACTTTGTGATTACTTGACCACAGAGCACGTGTTGGAAACGTGTTTTGGCATGATGTCAAGTAAGAGAACGTTCTACCTTTTCTCATGAAGGTGCCATTGGTGTTATTCGCTAGTCTAACAAAGACTAATATCATCTTAATATACAGTGAAGTCTGGGAAGTTACCTCTCCCCTAATTTGTTTTGGTAGTTGAAGTTTCTTGATTGAGATTCCGTGATGTTTTCTTTTCTATTAGAAGGTGTGAATGGTTCCGTTGATTTCTATGAAAAATTAATTATGGAACATTAGTATTCCTGTGTTTACATTTGTAATTCTTCAATTCTGTGGCTGTTTCTGGTTATCTGAAGAATTGGTTCAAAGGCCAGGATAAAGCGAAGATAAGGTTGTCCACATTCTCAGGTCTCTCTTTGAAGTTTAAATCTGTGTGATAGCTTGTGTATTGAGGCCCTACGGGTTGTTTATAGAACCTTAATGAAACTGGTCAATTTCTTGGAAAGACTATGCCATTGCAGCTCTATGAAGAGTTAGGTCCTCAAGAGTCTGATAGGATTTAGTTTGAAAGACTAGGTTTTACCCAATGTATGTTATTTTCATACACAACATGGATATCAGACTTTGGTTTTATCCTGCTGAAACCGGGGCTCTGTGTTCTACTGATAATTATCTGCATCTCCTTTTGCAACAATTCAGGGCTCGACAAATCCACTCGCCCGCTCGCATTTGCGAGGGAGAATTGATGAGGACGAGCTATTTTTAGGTCCTACTCGCCCTTTCTGGCGAGTAGGAAGACAAACTAACTTTTGTCCTCTGTCTTTGAAAACGAAGCAAAAGTGACAAGATTTAAAGGCATTTTTATTGCTCACAAAGGGAATGAGCAATAAAGATGCCTTTAAATCTTGTTATCTTGTCACTTTTGCTCCGTTTTCGGAGACGGAGGTCATGTTAGGTTGCAGTGAGGTCGAGGGGATTTTCCAAGGCACTAGACCTGCAGGACTAGTACCATTTTTCGGATTTTTCGAGCCCTGGTCACTTCCTGGAACTTGTTTGCCATCCAGTGTTTGAACATCCTCCACTTGAGTAAAGTTAACTATGGTTTTGCTGTGTAGATCTTTTCTGGATGATTCACATGCTGTGCATTATTCCGCCATCTAGAGGTTGGGTCCCGAATAGTCTTCTTGAAGTCTCGCTTCTCTGTTTTCTCCTTTTTTTTCTTTTTCTTGGACGTCCACCTTTTGGCTTTATGTGACGTCAAACTTCGGCCCCGGAAACCCCTTGATGCAGTCGCCATCTTCAGATTCTTTTTTCTGGAGTGGGGTCGGTAAGGGAGAGGCCCAGAGTCGAGGTAGAAGAAATTACCAAAAAGGTTTTGGAGGCGCTTATGGAACAGCTGCCAGAGGAGTTAAAGAAGGAAGGGCAAGTGCAGTGTTTCAGGAGGGCAAGACAATCACCAAAATGTGCCTGAAATCTGTGTTGGACACAGCAATCACTTCTAGTATACAGCTCTGCATGGCCACAACCTTGCACAGACACACTTGACTGAGAATTTCTAGTTTCAAGCTGGAGGTCCAGTCAGCCATAATCAGTATGTCCTTCACAGGGGACAGTCTGTTTGGAGAGGTGGTAGACAATGCACTTCAGTGCATAAAAAGGACAATGAGACTGGCTAGGCCATGGGTGACCTATAATACAAAGGAATCTTTCGGGAGTCATGACCCAGAGAAAAAGGACTGCTTCAGCAAGGCGAGCCATGCAGCCACCTATGACTCACGCAACCTTCAGCAGCCAGTGGAGTAAGGCCACCACTGCCCCACAATGGCAGTACCCCTCAGACTCTAGCCAGCCCTTTCGCAGACCGGGAAGAGGGGAATCCCAAAGGGGGAAACCACACTGACAAGTGACTGTTCTCAATGAACCCTCCTACACAAGTCACCAGTAGTTGGTTGAATTGGAGGTTTACTGAAGGAATTGAAGATCACCTCTGACAAACGCATACTAAATGTCATAAAATATGGCTTCCGCATAGATTTAACAAAGTCTCCTCCAGCAACACCACCAAACACAAAGAAGGTAAAGGCAGACGAACAACAACGACTACAACAGGAAATGGAAGAACTATAAAGCAAGGAAGCTATAGAGTTGGTACCCGTGAGCCAAAGACTCAACAGGGTTTACTCAAACTATTTCCTGCTACCAGAAAAGACATTAAGGCTTTTACTTGGCCTGAGGTCACAAAACAAGTTCATAAAGATGCAAAAATTCAAAATGACATCGCTACAAGAGGTCATTCCTCTGATAGGGAAGGGAGACTACATGACAGCCATAGACTTCAAGGACACTTACCTGCACATACTGGTAAACAGACAGCACAAACAATTCCTCTGGCTTGTGGTGAACAAGACACACTATCAATTCAAGGTGTTGCAATTCGTAATAGAATCAGCACCACGTTTGTTCACCAATTGACTAGTTGTGGTCGCAGCACACCCAGGCGAATACATGTCTATCCATACTTAGATGACTGTGAAAGCAAAGACAAGCAACCAATGTAGAATGAACATCAACAAGTTGGATTACCTCGAAACTTTCCAGGGTGGATGAGACATTTTTGTGGAAAGTTTCACGAATATTCGGCAAACCAAACGTTTTCCTGTGGAAACGTGGTCCTAAATATAACTACCCAGCAACCACCACTGGATTATGTGTGCGTTATCTAGGGTTTAAATGCCGCTGTGCATTCTTGGCCCCCGAGTTCATGGGCACAATCTATAATTGCACCCATTTTTAAAAAAGGGTGATCTAGCGAATCTAAGATGTTACAGACCCATTTCCCCGATTGATTCAACTGTCAAGGTCTTGGTTCAGGTGATCTTGGATAAGCTATCTCTGTGTGCCAAAGAGAATAACTTACTATTTGACCTGCAGTATGGGTTCAGGCCCAGTTTAAGCACCATTGACCAGTGCCTGAACCTATACTTTGTCATTTAGAAGTATACCGTGGCCAAAAGAGGCACCCTTTTCCTGAGTTTTATGGACCTTACCTCAGTGTTTGACCGGGTAAATTGCACTAAGCCTTTAGCCACACTGTTGTCAATGGGGGTAGATCCGGTATTGGTGTACTTCTTTAGGGGCTTACATAGATATATGTCTGCATCCTTGTGATTCGGGATGGCTGCTTTACAAGATCATTTCCAATTACCCGGGCGTCAGGCAAGGTTGTATTTTGGCCCCATTCTTGTTTGCTATCTACATTAAGCGCCTAGAGGTGGTACTAATAGGTGAGGAATCTGATTCTCCTCGTGTGGGCTCTCTCTCGTTGCCATTTCGCTTTACGCAGACTATGCCGTCCACATGTCGAGGACGGCAGTGGGGATGCAATTACTCCTCAACTCTTTTGCAGATTTTATGGGCCAGCTAGATCTTTCTGTAAATCATTTGAAATCATATGTAATGGTTGTTGGTGCCAGGCCCACTAAATCTAAAGCTCTTTTTTGTAAAAAAAAAAGAAGAAAAAAAAGTTAATATTGCCAAAGTGAAAACTTTCAACTACTTGAGGATTTGTTTGATAACAGAAATACCTGATGCCCACTGATGGTTTTCAAACGATTACCTCTTGCCAGCTCATGGGGAGCGATCATGAACTTTAGTGCAAGACTGGGTAGAAAACAGTCAAGCCCCTTCTCCAGGTTTATAATGAAAAATGTGTGTCCGCTACAGCTTATGGTAGTGACCTCTGGGGGTTCAATGATTGCAGTATTATTCAGGTTGACGAAAATAGATTTTCTAGACCCCTATTGGCTGTTCTGCAAAGTACCTCAAATGATGTAGTTCACGAGGAGCTGGGCCATAAACACATTTCAGACACCATTGCCGTAAGACCACTGCTAAGGTGGTTATCAGTGTGGTGAAGTTTACCACATTGTGTCGCCCGAACGTGTATGTGTGTGATTTTATATATATATAAAACCTTGCAAATTCACTTAAAAAAACCATAGGTTTCACACATGTTATAGTTAGCTGGGCATTTCACTCGTGAAAAACCAATGAAATTCCCCCGTTATAGTTAGTGCAGGCAACTATAACTCACGCGACCGCAATCCTCTGCTGATGACGTCAGATATTACATCACTGTATTTAGACACTTATTTACCCATGTCTTCTTCCATTAATTTTTAGCTATACATATATTACAAATATTTTTTTTCAGAAAAACACATATGTCATCAGTGATGTAATATCTGACGTCATCAGCAGAGGATTGCGGTCGCGTGAGTTATAGTTGCCTGCACTAACTATAACGGGGGAATTTCATTGGTTTTTCACGAGTGAAATGCCCAGCTAACTATAACATGTGTGAAACCTATGGTTTTTTAAGTGAATTTGCAAGGTTTTTTAAATGCTAATTCCTAACTATAACGTGTGTGAAACCTATGGTTTTTTCAGTGAATTTGTACGTTTTTTTAAATGCTAAGTTATGTATTTATTTATTTTTTTTAAGGTTTTTCACCGTGCGCGTACCGTGCGCGCACGGTGCGCTTTGCGCAACGTGCGCGCTCTGTGGGCGTTCAGTACGCTTCGCGCACCAAACGCCCACATTACGTAGTTTGCGGAATTTTTCCGTTTCTACCGTGCGCGTACGCTACGCGCACTCCGCGATTTTTCATAAAATATTTAAAATACATTTTTGCCCTTGGGGGTCCTTCTGGGACCCCCTGACCAAGGCTAGGGGGTCAGGAACTGTCCAGCCTGCCCGCTTTACAAGTTATCCACCTTTGTTTTTCACCCCCTCAGACTGCGAGAGACAAAATGGCGGCCGACACTTCCTGGTTTCGACCGATTCGAATGTTTACTAAGATCTAACAACCAATCAGAATCGAGCTCGCGCACGGCGGCGTGCGTGTACGGTAAGCTTACGGTACGCGCTCGGAGCGCGCCTATAGATATATATTGATTTAAATGCTATTTTCTCAGGAAATACTGAACAGATTTACACGAGACCTTCAAAAGGCACATCCCTGACCTGAGGGCTACCTCTCTGCCAAATTTCAAGTAATTCTGTTCAGCCGTTCGGGCTGTAGCTCGGACTAAAGGTCCTATGGAAAAATGCATGGGGAAAACGCGTTTTGGGACCCCCCCTTTTTCTCAGCCCCCGCTTGACGAATCCCCCCGAGACTTTCAGGGAAGGAGCGGAGCGGAGCGCCCCACCTATTTTGAGAATTTCGCGAGGATTCGTCAATCGGCGCCAAAGTTATTCAAAATAGAATGTTGCGGATTTCCTATGGAAACACGGTCCTAACTATAACTATCTACTGGCGACCGCCAGTAGATTTTATATTATATATATATATATATATATATATCCCAACACCTCACGCAGCTGCATGATCCAGGAAGGACAATGTCCAGAATGCAAGTTCTGTACTTGATTTTTATTCCATTAGTTCCTGCACAAAAAGTAATTCACAGTATTCTACAAAGTGGTTTATCTCAGACCGAAAAATCGTTTTTTGGCTTTAATAACTTTGGTGTCGTTTGATGAATCTTGCCTCCATAAAAAGGGTCATCTACCTCAGCTCCTTCCTGGAAAGTGTGGGGATCATGAAAAAGCCGGGTCCCAAAACTTGTTTTCTCAATGCAATTTCTCATAGGAACTTTGAACGGCGCTACAGCCAAAATGACTAAACGGAATTACACCAGGAAGCTAAATCATACCCTCCAAAGTATACTTTTTTTGTGATTTGCAAATCGGTTTAGTCGTTGTTTAACTAAATTAATGTTCAAAATTTATAGATATTTCAGGCTGTGGTACTTTCACTGTACTTTTGCGAAGTACTGCTAGCTTAAAGCACACACTTTCATTAGCTGGCTGCAACATGACAAACAAGCATTGGCATAGCCAATAGGTCTCGCCTTTGGGACTTTTTAAGTGTTTAGCCATGCAACAGTTGATGTTGTTGCACCAAGGATATTGTGCTGCATAACTAAATACTTATAAGATCCCAACAGCGTGACCTATTCGCTATGCCAATGCTTGTTTTTATTGCAGCATAGTTTAGTAAACCATGCCACATAATGTGGTCCTTCCCTGTCACATAATTCCAGTGACCCTAGGTATAACTAAAGGGCAAAGGCTTTTCTGAACAGGTTACGAATGCCAGCTTTTAGTCCACGTTATTTTTCATGCCACTTACTTTCACAACCATTTGTTTTTCAAATGCTCAGCATACCAAAGTGTAAAGATGACCAGGCGACCCTGATTTGCTAGTCGTGCCCGTTTTCTTCACCATCTGTCCTGGCAGATTTCAGAATATTTAACACGTCCAGTTTTCAGACGACTGAACACAGGAGGCAAGTTTACATGTGTTCCGATACTTACTTAATTGGTCAGCTGCCCTAACCAAAAACTACTTAATTAGCACAGATGATGCTGTGAGCATATAATGGCCACTTAGTGCCTCATTGCTTGTATATTCAATGTTGATTGCTCTGTTAACTAAGCATTTCCGTGTCGCCCATGGATGCAAATAGTAGTCCTATTTCTATGTTTGAGAAGCGCGGATCGAGGGCTTGTTTATTGTTTGAGGTCACAACGAAAAATAAACTCCGATTACTGTAGGGGGTTGCTTGAAAGGCGATGCAAAATAATTTGCGAAAATAATTAATACGTCAAGCCCACTCGTGGCGCGTCATTACATTTTTTGTAATGAAAATAAATGCAGGTTCGGCTAGGCCACGGAGGAGGTGGGGTTGAAAAGCGGGATGGGTGAAGAAAACAACTGAAACTATTAAGAGGGATATACTGTAAAAGAATAAAAGGTGTCGCTCGCAAGAGGGGAGGGGGTCGATACGTCTGTATTTAATCGGTTTTTGACTGTACCTACCTTTACGTTTAGAGGCAGGAACAGCAGCGTATGTGCAGCAGAGGAGATGGCGTCCTCCATTCGGACCACCTTTGGGGAGGGCAGTTCACAAAACCCACTTCTGCATCAAACACAACAAACTGCTAATGTGTGCGTACAATATCACGGCCTTGAAACGATATGAGAAAAACTATTAAAGTACACACATTTGCAATCACATCTTATTGGCCGCGCGCGAGGTGGTGGAGGGGGAAAAGCGGGAGTTGTGTGCGCATGCTGCAAATGCGCCTAGGGTGATCGCAAAAAAAAACAGGACCGCGAAAGTCATTGCGATCACGGTGAAAGTGATCTCGATGACGCGCTCTGTGCTGCTGAAGACTGGCGGTTCGCGTGTGAACGCAAGCTTGTCGCCAGCCAGCAGCACTTTGAAAACTCACCTACTAAAGTCTCTCCGTGCAGCGCATGCGCGCTGACTCAGCAAGACCTAACCATTGCAGTCATTATTTTAGGCCTCACGGTACTCCGCACGGCCCTAAAAGTTCCACGCTCTCTCCCTCCAAGCCCCCTGCAGACACACACCAAGCATGTGAAAAAGGCCCTGCACCTTACCTCCTACCACGCATGGTTCTGTGGGGAGTTGGAATAGATAGGTATGGTTATAAAATCTTACTTCATGTATGTTAAAAACAAAAAAGCCCTAGAAATTCACTGAAAACATCAAAGGTTAAAGTGAAGTTATAGTTGGGTGTAAACTTCAAAAGAAACCCTGAAATTCAGCTGTTTTAATTAACTGAAGTAACTATAACTTACGCCCTCGCCATGCATTGCTTTTGTCCTCACGTTATATCATGACCTGTTCTATGATATCATTTTTAACGTCACTGATATCTAAAATGACGTCTTTGATGACAATACTGCGCATGGCGAATGCGCAAGTTATAGTTACTTCAGTTATATATAACTGGTGAGGTTCAGTGTTGTTTTTTAGTTTAAAATGTTACGTTCAGGCTGACGTTTTCACCTAACTTTGTCTCTTTAACCTTTGTTTTTTCAGTAAAAAAAATATATATATCAGCAGCACGCTCAAGTTTGCTTCAAACATGCAGATAATTTCCGTTTTCTATGACGGGTTATCATTGTATGAGTTTATACATGACTCTTACATTCCTACAGGTGTATTTGGCTTATATCTAATAAAATATGAAATGGGCTGTTTGTGACTTCTTTTGTCCCCACTGTCCTCAGAAGGAAGCCTTGCTATAAAGCGCATCCTCCTATTTCTGACATAAGACCATACTGTGATTTAGGGTCACTATGGTGCCAGTATTGGCATGTTGACAGGAATGGTTATGTGTTTGAGTACATTTTTAAAAGGGATAACTGAACATAACTGCAATGTGAAAATTGTTAAATATGTTAAGAGCATCCTAGTGGCCCCATGTCTTGTGCAACACCCTCAGTCAGTCAAAGTATTTTAGCCAACTGCTCACCATTAACATTGTAAAGAGGGGCTAAAAAATGTGCGCACATGCTTTTGATTAATAGTCCAGAACAGCTAAAAGCATCATACAATAATTGAGGCAGGCTTCCTGCTACGTACAATGTCAAAATTTCTAAAGTCTGTTCCACATATTACATCGTTTGCTTACAATACATTTTCTATTTACATGTGGAGTTTATTGTAAGAAAAAATAATTACATTGAACATGAACTTTGTACAATGTTTTTAATGTGTCGCTGTTCCTCACGACCTCACTTGAAATGTTTGTTTTGCTTGCTGTGTTTTAATACACATATTTGTAGTTTGATAAATTGAAAGGCACGCCTCAAAGTAATTCTTGCCTATGTTCAAGAGTGTGCCCTCAGATGTCACTAAAACTCTTAAGCCTGCTGGCATTGTTTAGCATTTTATAGTCAATTTGTGAGAAAACGTGTCACTTGGGGAATGAGGGCAGATACAATTATTTTATAGAAGGAATGATACGTCATTAAAAAATAATTAAAATAATTTTTTTAGAGAGTGAGTGCATGGCTGTGGGACTTCCTTCACCCCCGCCCCATAGAACACATACATGGCGTGTGAATAGAATTTAAGCAGACTTCATATTTGTTTAAATATTCTCCTTTAGGATTTGTTATAAGGCTCTGTAGCAGTTAAGCTAGCTGCTAAACCTCACCTTGGTCTGAGAAGGTTGAGCATGCTCCCCCTTTTACCTCTGTGGGGAAAGTGATGTCCTCTGTAAGATAAACTGATATGCATCTAGGTCCTAAGTGCCCAACAGCATGTGAAACGGGTATTTTGACTTTTATTCTGGCCTTTCCGTCACGCTAACCTAGCGTGGGCGCAGAAGCCTGAAACTGTCCTTACCAGTGCAAAGTCTGTGCCTATCTTGTGAACGAAGGGGTGCACCAAGCATGTCATCTTATTAGGCTGTGGTTTTCTATCCTTACCCTGGGTACAATACTTAAAGCAGTGAAAGCAACATATCGGGTTTTGTGAAATATTTTTGATGTTTAAACTATTTAATTGTAAATTTAAGAAATAAATAATTAAGAGGAAAGAGAAAGAAGGGGGTAACGTATAAGGATAGGTTCTATCAATCAGTCTTCTATGGCGAAGCTTGTCACCCCGGCGGGGTCTCCAGGTGCTGGTGGGCTGTGCAAACCTCTGTCGCAGAGCCAGGTCTTGAGCTGCTTCTCGAAGTCCTTCAAAGAAGGGGCGGTGTGAAGGTGGAGGGGGAGGTCATTCCAGGACCTGGCGGTGAAGTAGAAGGAGCCGCTGCCACAGCAGCTACGGGGGATGTGGGTCAAGGCGAGGGTGAAGGATCGGAGATTACTGGTCAGTCTGTGGAATGTTAGGCGATCGTTGATGTTGGCTGGTCCGAACTTGTGGAGCACTTTGTAGGCGTG
Organism: Triturus cristatus; assembly: GCF_964204655.1. Lineage (NCBI taxonomy): Eukaryota > Metazoa > Chordata > Amphibia > Caudata > Salamandridae > Triturus > Triturus cristatus. The sequence goes on from NC_140591.1 coordinate 1,103,861,943, forward strand.
AGTGAGGATCTTTCCTGGACGGGCAACCAGTGGAGAGCTCTGAGGTTTGGGGTGATGCTGGTTCTTCTGGGGAGGTCGAGGATGGGTCGTGCCACTGAGTTCTGGATGGTCTGGAGGCGGTTCAGGACTTTTCTGGTGATTCTGGCATAGAGTGCATTACCATGGTCGAGTTGGCTGGCGATAAGGGCCTGGGCAACTGTCTTCCTTGAAGAGACGGGGATCCATCAGAAGATCTTGCGGCGCAGGCAGAAGCGTTGATCTGCTGCTTCATGGTCAGGCGAGTGTCCAGGTTGGTTCTGAGGTTGCATGCGTGGCTGGTAGGGGTGGGTGAGGGTCCAAGTGTGGCAGGCCACCATGTGTCGTTTCATGGGGAGGGCTTATTTCCGATGATGAAGACCTCTGTCTTTTCCGATTTGAGTTTGAGGCAGTTAGTTTTTATACAGGTGGGGATGTTGGTCACGGTGTGTTGGAAGTTGGCCCTCCATGGGTTCGGGTGATGTCCTCCAGTAGGTGTTGAAGAGGGTGGGGCAGAGGGAAGATCCTTTGGGTATGCCACATTAGATGTCTTTGGGTGCGGCGGAGAAGGGGTAAGTAGATCCTCTGGGTTCAGCCGGAGAGGAAGGAATAGATCCAGTTGAGTGTGTTGCCATGGATGCCGATACAGTGGAGTCTGGTGATCAGTGTGTAGTGGGAGACTGTGTCGAAGGCTGCTGATAGGTCGAGGAGGATGAGGGATGCTGTTTAGTGTAGCTCGAGAAGGCGTCGGAAGCCGGATTGAGAAAGGTCGAGCAGGTTGTTGGTTTCGAGGTAGTCCGTGCGCTGGCGGTTGATGGCTTTTTCCTAGACTTTGGCGGGGAAGAGGAGGAGCGAGATCAGGCGGTAGTTTTTTAGTTTGTTGGAGTTGGCAGAGGGCTTCCTCAGGAGGAGCTTGACAGCGGAGTGCTTCCAGATGTTTGGTACGGTGGCTGTGGTGAATGAAGTGTTGAAGAGTTCAGTGATTGGGTCGTGCGATGACTACACTTCCTAGTTTCTAGATGTGGTGCTGTCAGGGATCAGTGGGAGATCCGGAGTGTAAGGAGTTCATGATAGAGATGGTGTCTTCTGTGGAGAGATGATTCCAGTCTTCGGTCCTGGGGTTGTGGAGGGAGGGGCAGGCTGAGGTGGTTGAGGCCAGTGGGTTGGGGGTCAAAGTTGCAGTAGATGTCATCGATTTTGCGGAGAAAGTAGTCTGCCAGGTCATCGCAAAGAGCTTGGGAGGGTGTGGATCGTGTTCTCTGTGACGGAGGGGCAGGAGAATTCTCTGACGATGCTGAACAATTCCTTCATGTGGTTGGCGCTTGCCTCGATGCGGGTGTTGAGGGATTCTTTCTTTTTTTTTGTTGCAGTTTCCTATAGTGTGATCTCAACCCAAAGGTATCGGAGTGCTTTACATGAGCACCAGTTGCATTACAGACAAACACATTCATTTTTTTAGAGCACGGGGAGATTAAGTGACTTGCCAAGAATCACAGGATGCTTGAGCCTCCGGCCAGGCTCAAAAGTGGTTCCCCGGCTCCAAAGTCGGCCGCTCTAGCCATTAAGCCACGTTGTGGTGGTAGTTGTGGAGGTCTGATCTGTAGGAGTCGAGGTTGGTGGGGGTCTTGTTGGATCGCCAGTGTCTCTCTAATTTCTTGCAATGTCACTTGAGGATCAGTAGCTCTGGGGTGAACCACCTGGCCCGTTTGGTGGGTCTTTTGTTGATGGTGTTCTTCAGTGGGGCGATGGTGTCAGCGGCTGAGGAGATCCAGCTGGAGAATTTCTAGACGTCGTGTTCAAGGGAGTTTGAAGGGCCAGATCATGTTACTTTTAGAGCAGTGGTCCAGCGGGGTTCTGTGGCCTTGCCTCAGTCATGGCGAGGGCGGGTCAGGAGTCTCGTCATAGTGAAGTGGACGATGCTGCTGTCTGTCCAGGTCAATTCAGTGGTGTGGGAGAATTTAGCTCTGTCGAAAGTGAAGAAGATGGAGTCCAGGGTGTGACCGGCTCTGTGCATGGGGATGGCAACAAGTTGAGTGAGGCCGATGATGCTCATGTTTTCGAGAAGTGTGGTGAAGTTGGAGTCGTCTGGTTCTTCTAGGTAGACGTTCAAATTGCCCAGGGAGATCTAGTAGTCAGAGTAGATGGCTAGGGGAGCTATGAAGTCTGGGATGGAGTAGCAGAAGCTGTAGTGGGGGCCGGGAGGTCTGTAGGCAAGGGTTCCTCTGATGGTGGTGATGGCGTTGTCTGATCTGGAAGTTGAGGTGTTCCATGATGGGTGTCGTGTCGTTGTCAGTGCGTTGAGGGAGTCCTTGTGGATGATGGCGAGTCTGGGCGGTCACGGTGGATCTTCTTGTATCTGAGGGGAGTTGTGGTGGCGGTCAGGTGCTGAGGTGGGGGTGAGCCAGGTTTCTGTTATGAACATGATGTTGGGGCGAGGGTGGTTATAGTGTCCCAGATTTCTGTGGCGTGCTTGCAGAGTGAGCTAACATTGAGTAGAGTACAGTGAAGTTGAGGCATGAGGCTGGGTGGTTGTTGTGGGGGTACTCACATCGCAGGAGAAGCAACAGTGGCGGCAGGTGAAGGGTCTTCTAGTGGAGCGTGGTGCATTAAGTAGCCCTGGGAGGTGGGTGGGTCAGTCTAGGCGGTAGGTGGGCAGGTGGGAACGAGGACCCGGAATGAACCGATTGGCCACAGAGACAGAGAGCAGGGGGGGGGGGGGGGGAGTAAACGGGTAGGGCGGCGCAGAGAGAAAACACAGAGAAACCAATATACAGTCCCCGAAATGGAGAATCAAAATAAAATGAAGCTTAATAAAATAAGAAGAAAGAAAGAAGAAAATAGAGCCACGGTCTAGGCACTGCCACAGCGTGGGAATCGCCTAGGTCAGCTCAGGACCAAGGCAGCAAGAGGCTGGCAGGAGGCTCCAATCTCCATGCAGTGAGACAGGAGGACCGGGAGCGGTTCATCTATGCCAGTGCAGCGTAGGGGGAGCAGCCGCTTCTACCAGGGTAGGTTAAAGGCTACTCAGTGGAACCGCGCTGCGGCCTTCATTAAGTAGCCGTGGGAGGTGGGTGGGTCTGTCCGGGCGGCGGGTGAGCAGCCAGGAACATGGAACCAGAACAAGCCGATTGGCCGCAGAGACAGAGCAGAAGACCAGAGGGGAGAGGAGTTAAGAGGTAGGTCCAAGAGCGGTTCCTCTATGCCACTGCTGTGGAGGGAGAGTGGTGACCTCTACCAGGGGAGGTAAAGGGGGTAATGGTGAGATGGAAGAAAATTGACAGAAGGTAAAGCGAAACAGATGGTGGAAGCGGCATTGCTAGTCGTGTTGGGCACACAAGGGGTTATGTAACAGTGCCAAGCGATAAAATGGTAATATAGTTAGGTGGGAGATTTTGAGGCGTTTGTGTGTAAAAAGAGTTTATGGTGGCTTGAACTTTTATAGGTATACGTCTGACTCAATCCTGGAGGATGTAGGGTTAAAACTGTAATTGTGTATAGTAAACTCGTAGTGTGATGACCTTTTTTTCTGTAGCAATAAAACCAGGTTCTGCTGATCCTGCTCCTCTTGAAAAGTGATGTTGCTATATGAAGCCCAGTACCTTGCGCTGACATCCATGGTTATGTCGTGTAAATGTTTGTGCAGTGCATGTGTAGCATATGTATGGTTGCAGGATTCAGTGTTGTCTGGGTACTAGGGCCTTTGGGGTCCATTTTGGATCCCTCTTGTTTAGCATTGTATAAGATAGGGGGCAAGGATGGCTTCTCTAAACAGTGAAAGTGTATTGCCTGCAATCCTGTGGCTAAAGGATAGAGACCCAAACACTGAAGTGAGGAAGGAGGAGACGGAGATTTCTCATCCCTGTTGACGGAAGGCTGTAGAATCGTTTTTAGTTTCCCCCTGAGCATTGTCATTTGGTAGATGGCAGGGGTAAAGTGTGGGACTGCACTTTCCGTTCAAGGTGAGGACGTTTCTAGGCAAGGCCAGCCTTTTTTTGATTACCACTCCAAGAAGGCAATGGCAGCCCGGAGCAGGCCAGCTATGTTTTGTGTTACTTCTGCTTTGCGCACGCCCCATTGCTACCTGCTGTGAAGGACTCTATTTTATGCAAAGGATGTGTCTTGTGAGCACCCAGGAAATGACATTTGAGCACCCCAAACCAGTTCTGAAGTTTTAGACAGTGATTCACATATCTGCAATCCCTGTTTGGAAAAGTGTAATCCAAACGACCTTCCTTGGTTCCAGTTCCAAGTCCTTCATGATCCACGAACCCCAGCAGTTGTGGGCAGCAAATTTTCACATCTGGCTCAAGTTAGCTTTGACTGCTTATTAAACATTTCTAATGAAATACAATTGTTTGTCAAGGTAAAAGTTAGCTATTTTTAGTTGATGTTTTAGAAACTCATGTTGGAATTATTTTAAAACCAAATCCCCTTGTCCTCTGCCAATCAGTATAATGATCTATCCATTTAAAACTCAGTGATAAATTTTTGTTTCGATGGTGAATTCATATGTTATACTGTTCTGTATGATCTAATTTTATAATCCTTTGCTTCTTTGTGTTTACTGAAGCTGCAAGTTCCACAACTGGGCCAGATCTTATCACACCAGATCGGGAACAATCAAGACTCCACAAAGATCCATCTACGTGGTCCATCGATGAAGTCATGCGATTTATCAAGGAAGCAGATCCACAGTCTCTTGCGCCACATGCTGAACTATTCAGGAGACATGTAAGGACCACACACACAATATTTTCTTATCTTTCAACTGTACTCTTTAGGCGTTATCAGATAAGCATGTGTGCATATAATACCATGTGCAAATAAAGGTTTTTGGTGTACAGAAAAGCTTTATTCTGCCTCGTAACACCTTGTAAACTAGCTGATAACATAATTGAAAATACAATCCATGATGTCTGTATTAAAGTGGAAAACCTGTTCTAACTGGTCCATAGTTGACAGAGTTGCCCAGACTTTACGTCTCTCGTCCCGCTTCTGTCCAGTTGCATGAGCCTCATTTGGTCAACTCCATGTCCTTGTATTATCTCACTGACTTTAAAATCCCAAGTCTGCACCCTCCTTCATATTTTTTTACTTTTAATTTGGAAAACATTTTGGCATGTTGAGCTAAGTGACATGAATAGATGGCTTGAAAAACTCATTTTAAGAGAAAAAAAAACTTGCCCATTCCTTCTGTTATTGTTGCCAGCAGAAAATTCTGATTCATTACTGCAAATTGAATTTGAGCAAGTATTGTAACTGCCAAGTAACCAGTTCTTCCATATTGCAAGAAGGTTCTGATTATGGTTTGAATTTTGTCCATGGCCATAATGTTCTAGTCCAGATTTACTAAGTGGAGGTTGTTCCTTTCCTACCCCGGGGAGTCGTCTGTTTCAAAGCAATCAGTAGCTTGGCTAACCTTTTTTTCCTGTGATTGTCTTTTTTGGTTGAGTTGTATGCCAACTAGAATTTAGTCTTCTAAAACAGAGAAAGATTTCCTCATTTTTGATACAATAGGTGGTGATTTCCTTAGTAGCGTCCTATTCAGTCAGAGTTCCTTCGGCATTCCACATTTGGTCCTTCAGCGGTGTTTGCACTATCCTTGACAACTGCATTCCTATTTTTGTTTGACAAAAACATGACCAGAGGGATTTGAAAATAACAGAACATTATCTTAAAAACCCTCATCCTCATATTTAAACATAATAAAAAAAAATTAGAAAGGTAAAATCAGACATAATCTACTAAGAATCGCTGAATAGCTTGTTTTACAGAAATAGATTGCCATTGCACCCGGAGTAGCCAGAATTCTGGGAAACATCTCAATTGTTGCCAAAAAAGTCAGTCACAATGTGCTGAATAGTCTCTGACTTGGTACCACAAAGACCGCAAAACCTATCATCCGTCAGGAGATTTTACAGAGACCAATGGTCTCTTGAAACAAGAGAATCCATGTTATCCAGTATTGGGGTATCTTTCATAGATTCACATGCCTGAATCATTCCCCGTCGCCGAGGCGGGAGTCCCACGGTAAATACAAAAGTAGTGCCAAAAATAATAGTAGTAGTAGGCCCCAAAGAAAAGGCCTAAGGCCTAGATCTTAGCAGCCTATCTACATCATTATGCCAAAAGAACCAAAACAAATGGTACCAACCAATCAGCCATCAGCACCCTCTAGAACACTCTCAGCAGAGCCAGTTCTCCGCAGATTTTCACTGCACGTCGTGTGGAAGGGAGTCTCCCTGTGTGCCACTCAGTTTCTACTTTATTCCATGATGTCTGACGAGAAAGCCTTGTTCAAGTCCTGCCGAACCTGCGCCAAGAAGAGAGTCCATGTTGATGACCAGCATATGGACTGCATCTACTGCCTCTACCCTAAACATGAGGCAAAAGATTGCAAAATTTGCTGGACCTTCCCTACTAAGACTCTTAGGGATAGGGAGGCGAGAGTTCTGGTATGGCTTAAATCCTCTTCGGCTGAAGAGGATGATAGAGCCTAAACTTCCAGCAAGAGAGCTAGGTCTCATGACAGCTCTTCAAGCGAGGGGGAAAAAACGCCATAAATCTTCCCACTCTACTTCTGGCCCTTCTCAGAGGACTCCTTTTATTTCCTCTGGGTCAGCGCACTCTCCTCAGGACTCTGCTCTCAAGGACTCTAAAAAGCTGTCTTCAAAAACTGTGAGTAAAAGCCTTTCAAAATCTCTGGCTTTCCCTCCTTCGTCGACAATTTCTGTCACTTCTTCTGCTCCTTCGTCGACGGAGACTGTCTCGACGACGTCTATCACCCCTCCTATACTGTCGACGAGGATTACTATCCAGTCAAAGAAACACGTAGTCGAGGGATCGTCGACGAAGACCTCATCGACAAAGTCAACGTCCATATTGACAACCTTACCATCGACGAAGCCTCCATCGTCGACGAGAGAAGTATTGTCGACGAAGATACAGCTGGTTACTACCCCGTCGACGAACGTCCCTTCGACGAAGGTCCTGTCGACGTCGAGCCAGTCGACGACGATGACTAAGAGCCCGTCGACGAAGAAGCCATCAACGGCGAGCCCGTCGACGGCAATTCCATCGACTGGGGATTTACCTGTTCCGTCTGCGGCACCTGCATTGCTTATAGCTCCTACTCATTCTACTCCTGTTTCAACTAGGAGTTTTCAGCTGAAAACATTTCAGAGACATGAATATAGCGATATTTTACCGCTTACTCCCTCACATCTCCTGGAAACATATGTGCATGATGAGGATGATGATTATGAGGATGAAGAGGACGAAGGACCATTTGGAATAGCTCATCATCCTTCTGAGCTACACATCAAATGTCAGGATGACGATGATGAAGAGGAGGAGAATTGTCAGGAACAATATTATCAAGAGGACATTGTCGTCCCGCATCACAGAGTTTACCATAGACAACCTCTCCATAGTGAGATGTCACATCTGCCTCCAACTCTGATACAAGAGATTACAGACAGCGTTTTCCCCCACAGCAAGTCGTTCCGCAGGTTCCACCACCACCACCTGGGACGGTTCCGGATCCTTTGACTTCACCTGATGCTCATGTTCCAACGCCTCAGCTTCCAGACCCTCCTCATGACCCGCATCAGGGTCTGGACACGTCCTCTGAAGAGGAATTTGAAGAGGGTGAACTTCCAGAGACCATTCCTGCAGATCCTTGGGATTCTTATATTATTACCTATGCCTTCGCCACCGACTCCTCTACCATCTGATTCGCCCCCAGAGGATATAGGGGGATTTCATAATCTAATGCAGCGAGCTGCTGCTAGATTTCACTTGCCTGTTACGGTTGAGCAATCTGAATGCTTCCTACGTGACTTTAAGGAGGAATCCTGAAAGATCACAAGCGCTGTCCCCATAATTGATTACATCTGGAAAGAAGGGGTCAAAATCATAAACTCCTGCATCTGTGCCAGCGGTGCTTCCACGGATAGACAAGAAATACTGTGCTCCGGCCAATAGTCCATCCTGTCTCATTGGCCATCCTCGACCAAATTCAGTCATTTCCCAGGCTGCCCAACAAAGATCTAAGAACCCGGCAACACCTATTACTACACCGCCGGACAAGGAAGGGCGTCGTCTTGATCGGCAAGAAGTTTTCAACAATGGCAGCTGCCTCCATCAGAGCAGCTAACTCCCTAGCAATAATAGGGCGTTATGACCGCCAAATGTGGTCAGAGATGGCTGGACTTATTGAGCTCATTCCGGAAGACAAGAGACTGGAAGCAAGAAAAATTCTATTAGAGGGAGAGCGCGCGGCATCCGAAACCATAGATTGCGCACTAGACATTGTGAATACAAATTTTCGCCAGCTGGCTGGTCCAGCAGTACTCAGACGCCAGGGTTGGCTTAAGGCCACCACTTTCAGACGTGACGTCCAGACAAAAATATTGGATATGGCCTATGATGGCGAATCGTTGTTTGGAAAACACATCGACGAAGCTCTCCAAGCAATAAAAACTGATACTGAAACGGCAAGATCCTTGGGTTCATTGCAGTACAAACGCGAAACCTTCAGAGGTGCAAGAGGGCATGGGTTTTCCTCTAGAGGAGGATACCAAAACCAGCAGAATAGACAATACCAGCCCCGATAAAGACAAACTTATCAATCTTCATACAGGCAATCCAACACGTCTGGTTTCTCTCGTCAGGGCGGAAGAAAAAGATCGCAAAATCAAGGACGGGACGCCAACAGAAAGCTGTGATCTCCGCAGGGCGCCTTCCATTCCTATTCCCCTCCCTGTGGGCGCGAAAAGTTAAGCATTTGTGGACAAGTGGCAAGAAATTACATCGGACCAATGGGTTCTAGACCTGGTGAACAACGGTCATACCTTAGAATTTGTCACCAAGCCACCCACCACTCCGCCCAAGGGACCCCCTCGTCTTCACTTATTATTCAAAGAAGCTTTAACGATGCTCTTCAAGAATGCAATTGAGAAGGTTCCATCACATCAGAAATGGACGTGTTTCTATTCCCGATTTTTTTCTAATCAAAAAGAAATCAGGGGAATGGCGCCCGATTCTAGACCTTCGCAACCTGAACAGATTCCTCAAAAAGCAAGGATTTCGCATGGTCACACTTGCAGAAATTCTAGGTTGTCTCGACGAGGGAGATTTTCTGGCTTCTCTGGATATGGAAGACGCTTACTTCCACATCCCAATACATCCAAAGCATCGCAAATACCTTCGCTTCACTGTGGCTGGCGCCCATTATCAGTTCAAAGTGCTCCCATTTGGACTAAAATCGGCTCCAAGGATCTTTACAAAGTGCTTAGCTCCTGTAGCAGCAGCGTTAAGATCCTGGGAAATCCAAGTATTCCCGTATTTGGACGATTGGTTAATCAAGGGTCCTTCGGAAAGAGCAGTCAAGATTGCTGTGACGTCTCTTCATCTTTTCAACTCTCTGGGGCTAACTGTGAACAGGAGCAAATCTCAGTTACGCCCGATGAAGGTCCTTCCATTTCTAGGAGCTCTGCTGGATACCGTCCAGTGCAGTGCATTCTTATCTCGTGAACGGCAGGTTCGTCTTCAAAAGCTGGCAATTCTGATTTCCAGAAGAAAGTCAGTTTCTGTCCGCATGTTTGCGTCACTCCTGGGGATGTGCTCTTCCGCGATAAATCTCGTCCTTTTGGCAATACTCCGAATGAGACCTCTACAGGAGGAGTTCCACCTTCAGTGGCAGCAGGCCGTGGGTTCCTTCGACGACATCCTCAGAGTCACACCACGCATGAAAAACGCTCTGCATTGGTGGTCACAAATGCCCAACTTAGTAGAAGGACCCACTTTCATACCGGATATTCCAGATTTTGTTCTCACTACGGATGCCTCCATGGAAGGATGGGGAGGTCATCTCCAAGATTTACAGATACAGGGAAAGTGGTCTCCAGAGTACAAGAAACAATATATCAACAGCCTGGAATTGCAAGCAATTTTCCTGTCCCTGCAAGCTTCCCTTCCAAGGATTGCAGGTTCAACGGTACTGGTTCGGACCGACAATACCACCAGCATATTTTACGTGAACAAGCAAGGAGGGACAAGATCAGCAACTTTGTCAAGAGAGGCTCAGGAGTTGTGGGAATGGGTCACACTCCACAACATAACCCTCAGAGCAGAACATGTCAGAGGTCTCCACAATACCCTAGCGGACACGCTCAGCAGGTCCCAATCGGACTGCCACGAAAGGGAGCTAGAGCACACAAGTGCTCAGGGTGTTCCGAGCTTGGGGCAAGCCGGCACTGGATTTGTTCGCAACAAAGGACAACAAAAAAATGCCGATATTACGCCAGCAGATACCCTCAACAGGGATCAAGGGGGAATGCCCAGTCCATGCGATGGTCAGGGATTTGTGCTTACGCTTTTCCCCCGATACCTCTAATCCCTAGAGTAATACGCAAGATGAAATTGGAGGGCTGCCGTCTCATCCTGATTGCACCCAGGTGGCCACGCCAGTACTGGTTCCAAGAGCTTCTGTTATTATCCCAGGATCAGCCGATCCTGGGACCCACAATGCTGTCGAGGAACAAAGGTCAGGTGCTTCACCCGGACCCTCAGTCTTTACATTTACACGCATGGCTCCTGATTTCTTAGAATTCAAGGACCTTAACATCCCTCAGGACTGTTGTGACATATTGACAAAATCGCGGGCTCAAAGCACAATTAAGACTTACCGTCTAAAATGTAAGCGATTTTGCTGTTGGTGCAAAGCTAACAATGTTCACCCGGTAGAAGCTCCTGCGGAACAGATCCTTCCTTATTTGTTACATCTGGCAAGGTCTGGGCTCACCTTCCCATCAGTCAAAGTCCATTTAGCCGCACTTTCCAGATTCAGAAAGTGTGCTCAACTTCCTTCTCTATGTTCGTCCTCTTTGATCAAACAATTCACGAAAGGACTTTTCCGAGCGTTTCCTGCGATAAGGCTTCCTCCACCGGAGTGGGAACTCAACACTGTCTTAATGCAACTAATGAAACACCCATTTGAGCCTATCCACAAGGCTGAACTCAAATTCCTCACCTGGAAGGTTGCCGTACTTCTAGCTCGAACGTCCGCTAGAAGAGTGAGTGAGATTCAGGCCTTCACTATAAAGGAACCATTTCCACACTTCACTCGACTACGTGACCCTCCAAACTAATCCTATATTCATACCTTAAGTACCGTCACAGTTTCACCTCAATTAACCTGTAAAATTAAGGACTTTCTTTCCAAATCCATCTACACCAGCGGAAAGAGCCGTACATTATTAAAAGATGCTTAAAATTCTACCTTCAAAAAACAAAGAGCATTAGAAATCTGACCAGTTGTTCGTGGCTTATGGCCAAACTACTCTGGGAACTGCAGTCACAAAAACCACAATTGTCAGATGGATAGCATCTACAATCCATTTCTGCCATGACAAAGCTCACAGGCCATTGCTAAGGAAAGCCAAGGCGCACTCCACAAGAACGGTAGCAGCGTCTACAGCGTTGTTTGCTGGGGAGACTCTTGAAAATATCTGTCGTGCTGCGATATGGAAGAATGTCCACACGTTCACGAGACATTACTACCTTCAATCTACGCATCAAGACGATGCAGCAGTCGGACAAGCTGTCCTACGCCATCTCTTTCTTTGAGGTCAGTTTCAGGTACCTTTTCTGTTTTTCAAATGCTATATATGTCTGCATTTTTTCATGACAATTACATTTCTGCGATATGACATGTCTGACATAGAATGTTGTTAAAATGCATGTTTCATTTCCTTGCGTATGTTACATGTTTTTGAATTATAAGGTTTGGTTTATTATACCTTTTGTTAACAAGTTGTGGATGCAATTGGGAGTGTATCAGCACTAGTCTCCCACCGTCCGCAAACGACTGTATACTTGATATACTGCTTGCTACTCTGATTCAGGCATGTGAATCTATGAAAGATACCCTAATACTGGATAAGAAAACAAGTTACTTACCTGTAACTACAGTTATCCAGTATTGGTATCTTTCATAGATTCACATGCGACGTCGAGTCAGTTCTCTATGTTTTTGGACACTTACTTCCCACTTGTGTTAAGGAAAATCTGAGGAGAACTTGCTCTGCTGAGAGTGTTCTAGAGGGTGCTGATGGCTGATTGATTGGTTGGTACCAATTTTTTGGTTCTTTTGGCATAATGATGTAGATAGGCTGCTAAGATCTAGGCCTTAGGCCTTTTCTTTGGGGCGTGCTACTACTTTTGTATTTACCGTGGGACTCCCGCCTCGGCGACGGGGGATGATTCAGGCATGTGAATCTATGAAAGATACCAATACTGGATAACTGTAGTTACACGTAAGTAACTTGTTTTCTTCTCAATGATATTCAAGTAAATCAATATATTTAAAGCGATTTTGCAGATAAAGAGTGTCTTTTGTAAACTACAAGTCTGGAGAACGAAACACACCTCCTATGCAATATTTCACCAACATTTTAAGCCGAGAGTTCTTGACTTTAAAGAACAGAATCTCCAATTCCAAGACCGAACAAATTAAGCCAGGGGAAAGGGCCTGCAGCAGTTTTTTCTCCACCAAAAGTGCACCAGCGATTGCCCACAAGCGAATTGCCAGAATTAAAAAAGGCAAAGCCAGGCCCCTCAATGATTTTAAGAAGAGAGTCAGGTGAGGTACTTGATCAAATTAAACATTTCTTAGGATGAGGACTCGCCTCCATGCTGGCCCTTCTAATAAAGTTGTGGATTCACAAAAATAACTAGATGGCAGCACCATATGTTAGAGTTGACAAATTATTAGCCACATAGGTCTTCATAAACTTCAATATATAATAGTCTCCCTGGTGAAAATGTAATCTGGATAGGCATCCAACCAGTGCTACAACAGTTGATCAATGGTTTTTTTTTTTTCTTTTCTTTTCATTGTGTACAGTTACAAATTGGTTCCATCTGTTTTGAATTTTCATACAGACTATCAGAGACCTCTTCCATATTATACAAACCCTTGAAACAGCTACAAGAACTACTGCTGTTACCAAAGCACATGGCCTTGATTCTACCTAAGTTAAGAGTTAGATTGATATTTTTAGCATAAGATTCCAAATGGTTAGTTTATCATTGAAACCAGACCAGAGTGATCCCCGAGTCAATATGTTATAATAGAAGGTATGGAACAGGTGAATCAGGTGTCAGGTGTTTGTTAAGCGCGACTACTCACCCGTAAGGGGGGGTCGCAGGTTGCATTCCATCAAGGAGGGGGGGGTCTGTCGAAGAGCCAGGTTTTGAGGTTTCTTGCGAAGATGGGGAGCGATGTTGTCTGTCTGAGGTGGAGCAGAAGGTCGTTCCAGGCTCTGGCTGCCCGAAAGGAGAAGGAGCGGCCTCCCGATCTGGACTTTCTGGTGCGGGGTACCACGGCATAGGAGAGCTGGGCTGATGGTAGAATCCTTAGGGGTGCGTGGAATTTGATTCGGCTGTTCAGGTATGCTGGTCCGGTGTCGTGGGGGGCCTTGTGAGCGTGGGTTAGCATCTTGAAGGTGACTCAAGCTTCGATGGGGAGCCAGTGGAGTGTGCGCAGGTGCTGGGAGATGTGGCAGTGTCTTGGCAGGTTGAGGACCAGTCTTGTGGCGGCATTTTGGATGTTCTGTATCTTGCGGGTGAGGTTTTTGTTTATTCCAGCATACAGTGCGTTACCGTAGTCATGCCTGCTGGTGACCAGGGTGTGAGTGACGGTTTTTCTGTGTTCGAGGGGGATCCATTTGAAGGTCTTACGTAGGAGGCGGAGGGTGTGGAAGCAGGACGACGAGATGGAGTTGATCTGGCAGTCCATTTTGAGCCTTGAGTACAGAATGATTCCCAGGTTGCGTGCGTGGTCCGTGGGGGATGGGCGGGCTTCCGAGTGCGGGTGGCCACCAGGTGTCGTTCCAGACATCGGGGTTTGGGCCCATGATGAGTAATTCCGTTTTGTTGGTGTTTAGTTGTAGGCAGCTGTTTTTCATCTATTTGGCGACGGCTTCCATGCCTTTTCGAAAGTTGTGTCTGGCAGTGTTGGGTTCGTTGGATAGGGAGAGGATTAGTTGGGTGTTGGGTTACTGCTTAATTGAGGTCGGACCATGGCACAGCCCCCAATCTATTGTTCCCTCCTCCCCCTGTCAATAATGAAGATTTTAAGGCAGAAGAGCATGAGGACACAACCCTCTCCGACCCCATAATGGCTGGTGAAGGATTTCAACAGTAATCTCCCATTTGGTGTTTGACACAAGACTATGCTCCTGGATATGTCCTTCTAAAAACCCCAACCAGCCTTGGGCTCCTTATTTAATTATTTTTGTCCATAAGATTGCTCGATCAGCTAAATCAATAGCTCTAATGAATTACATGAAACCACAATATAACGTAACGCCTCCATGCTAAAGAATACATCGGCCATATGAACAAGAGCCATTGCATTGTACAATGTGGAGATCAGACACGAAAGTCAGACTGTGCCCTGGGCAAGATCCCAAGCCTTTTCACCCAGTCTGAAAGATGGCTTTTGAGGGATACTTCTAACTGCTGATAGTTCGTCTTGAAATTTCCTCAGGTACCAGACTGGATCTAAAACGTTTCAAAGTACTTGCTCCCCTGCTCTGATGGGTGGCGCCATTTATTCCGCGACAACCTTGTTTCGTCCCAGGAAGTGATGACACAGCTGTATAAAGGCACCACACCTGCGCTGTGACATCCGTTCCTTTCTTTCTGCGCCTTTGCTATGAATCTGAAGCTCTGCTTTAAACTTTTTTAGCTTAAAAAAAAACATGTTTTTGATGCATGTGTGGCTGTAAATACACGTGCTTAGCATAATCCCACCATCTAGTTATGGGCTTGGAAGTGTGCAAGGTATTTTCCTTCAAAGAAAGTCTTTTGAGTCCCGAGGGAGTGACTCCTCCTCTTGCTGGTAATGCACATCGACCTCATTGTCATATTGTTTTCTTCCGCTGTCTGGTACGGATGTGTGCTCCTGCTCCAGTTTGACATGGTCTTTGTTTGTTCCTTCCATACATTACCGTCTGTATTATTTTCAATCGCAATTCTTTTCAGTCTCCGTCGTCTCTCCATCAACGTGGACTTAGTCCGGGCAACTCCAAATGACCACGACCCGGTGGGCATTGCCCTTCGAGGCGGACTTTATCTTCCACGTTCCCGCCACACCATGTCCACCTGTTGATGGAACGAACGCCTTTCAAATTCTGCCCTTGATGCCACACCAAGTAGCCATGCACCGATCTAAAAGTGTGTAACTTTTGTCTCTCTCCGGATCAACAGAAAGCCACCTGCGAGGCCTGCAAATCCTTTCAGTTCAAACAGATGCAGTGGGATTGACTAGCTCGACGACTTGAGATGTCTCGCCACAGCGCCAAGGACACGCCAGACCATTTTGGCACCAAAGACCATCAGGAAGAGGCCCACACCAAGGTGTCGCCTGCAGACAATGGCTCCTTTTTGTCTGGATACAGCTCAGGCTCCAAGCGCGAATTTCAGGACATCACGCCTGGACATGCTGTGAGTGTAGTGCCCCCTCCGCCCCAACACCAACAACCCATTCCAAAAAATCTGGACCAATCAAAATCTTTACTTGGGCCACTAATGCCCTTGGACCATGGTCAACTCCGAGAAGCTGTGTTGGATACGCTCAGCCACGGCTCAGCACCAAAAAAAACAGTAAAAATCACATGCTCTCAAACCGACTCCATCACCATCGGAGTCGAGCCGAAAGTCGGACTCCAGAGTGTCGGCGTTGGAAAAACCACTCCACCTCTGTGTCGATATCGGCCATCAACCCAAGAGCCTCGGCATCAAAAACCTCAATGTCCAAAGACTTGGAGTCGAAAGGCTGCATTGGTGCTAAAATCATACTCCTTCGCAAAGTACATATTCAAATCCAAAACAGTGGAGCCTGTGCTTCAACACATGCAGGAGGAAATAGACTTGCACCAAAAACATCTGGTTATGCACCCGAACACTGGCTGTATCCTGGCTAAACCTCCTCGTGCTGGTGCACAACCAGCAGAGACAAGTTACTTTTGAGGAGGCTTTGGACGTACCACCTATACCACCATAGCACAGAAAGAAGAATAGCAAGACAACTAGCCCAGTGCATTCCATCCCATCACCACCACCACCTGCTGCACCACCTTTACTTCCTACACCAGCATCATATTCCCTTTAGGGTTCTGGTAAATCTTTCAGCAGTAATCGGGATGACGGAGATTAGTACTCCATTCCATGTCAGGAAGATCTGTGGGGCTCTCATGACATGGTCCCACCTACTAACACAGACCCCGATCTTTACCCAGCAAAGCAGTCTCCCCCAGATGGCACCACTACCTGCCATTACATCATGGGTAGGCCGCTGCATATCGTAAGGTTCAGCTCCATAGAGAAACACTAAAGGAAGATGTTTTGTTTGAGACCCTCTCCTCTAACTAACGCTCAGCACAGTATCTGCTGATGCTGAAAGGTAGGCTTAGACACACAACTGACATCTTTCAAGACCCAGTTAAGGCACATGATATTACTCCAAGGGTCGATAAAAAGTATAAACCTTCCCCAACTGGCCCTTCATACACTGCAGGCCAACTTCCTCCTGTCTGTCTGGTTGTTGGCAAACTCGCAAACATCTGGTGAGAATCCCCCACCAGACAAAGAAAGTAAAAAAACAGATGCAGCAGGGAAGATGGTGGCTGCTCAGGCTGCCAACCAATGGGGAATTGCCAACTCCTTTAGCCAGTTTTCCGGCTACGACAGAGCTCATTGGGATGAGATGGAGGAGCTCCTCTAACACCTCCCTGAGGAACATAAAAAAGGGCGTATGAGATTGCCTCGTAGTGTAAATCAATTGCAAACAATGTGGCTCCTTTTGCCGCTCTCCCTATCTTGGAGGGACAAAATTCATCCCACAGATCCCTCCTCCTATTACCATCGTCCCAAGGCACACAACATGTCACTCAGGGTTTTCTATAGGGGCTCATATAGAGTAATAATTCTAGGGGCAAAGCCAAGGGTGGTCTCACCAAACCTTCTCCACCTCCCCCAAACAGTGACTTGCGAACCATCCTCCCGACCACACTACACCTGTTGGGATGCGACTACAAGGGTCCTTTTGACCGGCGGAACATTACCTCCTACCAGTAGTTATTGGATATTATCCAGCATGATTATTTTCTCGAGCTCACTTCCCCAACTCCAAACATTCCACCTTGCAAACACAATCTCTTGCTAAAACATCAACGGTTGCTCAAGGAGGAAGTTCAGGCACTTCTGAAACAAGCGGCGATAGAACCAGTGCCAACACACCAGCAAGGCACTGGAGTCTATTCATTTATTCCCAAAAAGGACAGGTCCTTAAGACCAATCTTGGACCCCAGACCCTTAAACCGATATATCTTTACAGGGAACTTTCACATGATCACTCTTCAAGATGTCATCCCACTACTACAACAAGGTGACTTCTTGGCAGCTCTCAACCCCAAAGACGCCTATTTCCACATTCCTATTCACTTGGCCTATCACCAGTACCTCAGGTTTGTCATAAACAACCACCATTTCCAATTCAAGGTGCTCCCCTTCGGGGTCATAGCTGCCCCCAGGGTTTTCACCAAATGTCTCACAGTAGTAGCAGTTCACGTGCGCGGGCAAAACATGCATGTCCCGTATTTAGACAATTGGCTCATCAAAAGCACGACTCGTCAACAATGCTTCCAACACACTCAGGCCACCATAAACTTCATTAGCAAAGATTTACCATCAATGTAGTCAAATCCTATCTCCAGCCTCTCCAAATACAACCCTATCTAAGAGCCATCCTTGATTCACAGAGAAGGATATCAATTACCTGGAGTTGCCAGCTGTTCATCTAGTGCGCAAAGCCTTCCTTCGCCACTTCATTGGCAAGGTAGTCTTGATCAAAACAAACAACATGACTGCCATGTTCTATCTCCAAAAGCAGAGAGGAACCAGGTCCCCTCAGCTCTCACCTAGCACAGACCATTTGGAAATGGGCTCTCCGATACAACATTCATCTGTTAGCGGAGTTCCTGCCGGGTGCGGTAAACAACTTTGCAGATCTCAGCAAGAGGTGTGAACAGGTCCTCGAATAGGATCTCCACCAGCAAGTCCTTCTCCCATACTTCCGGCATTAGGGTTATCCAGAAATAGACCTTTTCGCCACAGCAGAAAACGCAGAATCTCCAAACGTTGCCTCCAAGTTCCCAAACCCACGGGCAACGCACTATGGATGAGTTGGTCAGGGATATTTGCTTGCGCTTTTCCACCTCTCATGCTGATTGCATTTGTAGTTCACAAACTTCGACAGACATGTCTCACACTCATCCTAGTGGCTCCCACATGGGCACGGGAGCCATGGCTCACCACACTGCTGGAACTCTCAGTAGTCCCCCACGAGGTACTGCCAAACAGGCAGCACCTTCTCAAGCCGAACTGGGGAGAAATCTGGCACCCATGCCCCAGGTCCCTCAACCTTGCAATTGGGGCCTGAAATCCTAGAGTTTGATTATTTGAACCTACCACAATCCTGTATGGACATCCTTAAGGAAGCACGTAGACCTACTACTCATGCTTGTTATGCTGCAAAGTGGATTTTAAAGGATCAATTTGTTTGGAATTATAGTAGTGGGCACATCTTTTCCAAAGTACAAGACATTGCCTGCTATCTTTTCCATTTACTTACTACAGGTCTAGCTTTTACATGTATAAGGCTACACAAAGGAGCAGTGTTCGGGTATCTACAAAACAGACACCACACCTCTTTATTCAGAATTCCTATCATTAAAGCCTTCTTAGAAGGTCTTAAAAGAGTTGTTCCTCCTGGGGTGCCACCTGCCTCTACTTGGAATCTCAATTAAAAAAACTCCTGCCCCCTCCAGTTTTTATCATTGAAAGTATAATGTTCGAGGCATATGAGCTGCAGATTGTACACTTTTGCTTAGATCGCCATCTGGTGTTGGGCCCGGATGTTTGCAGTTTGTTTTTCTTCTTAGACAGTCTTTGGAAGTCACGAGTTCGGTGACGCCTCCTTCGGTCCGTACTGCGCATGGGCTTCGGCTCCATCCTCAGATTGTTTTTTTCCGCCATCGGGCTCGGATGTGATACTTCGTGCTCCGGCTTCGAACCTTTCCAGTTCGACCTTCGACGGAAAATCCTCGTCCGTCGAGATTCTTAAGACAAAATCATCTTCTTCATCTCTCTCGGCGGCACTTCTCGATTCCAGACATCGGCACCGGCCTACGTGCCTCCCTCGACTCTGGTCTCGGCCGATGGAAAGGACTCCCTTCAAAAAGTGCCCAAAATGTGGGTCTAAATTTCCCCACACCGACCTGCATCAGGTGTGTAACCTCTGCCTCTCTCCCGAACACGAGGCTCGAGACTGCCCCGCCTGCAAGTCTTTTCGATCGAAAAAGACCATCCGGGATCGAAGAGCTCGACGCACCATGGCGCACTCATCGACTTCGGCTCCACCCGACATCTTCGGAGACGACACCGGAGCTTCGGGGCAGCAGCACACCGAGCAGGAGGAGGAACTCGTCAGCGCTTCCGAGGCCGACGACTCTGACCTGGAGGAGATAACACCGGCGCAGAGGGTCGTGAGTACTCTACCCCCTCCCACTCCCGTATCCACACCGAAAGAGACTCCGGTTACACCTTCGCCTCCGGGCCTAGGGAAAACCAAACGTACAGCTTCTATCACCCCACCTTCGGGCCCGGTGTCGAAGCATCATAAGTCTCCCGGCGGCTCGGGCTCGATTCGGTGCCAGAAGAACTATTTACTCCTGATCCTTATCAAAAAACTTTAACAAAGGATCCAAAGACTGGTCATTTAACTTTGTCTTCCAAAAAAAGACATTTACACAAGCCAGATCCTCCTCCACCGCCAAAACGGAAGGACTCTGCCACATCCCCCTTCAGAGTACCCTCCCCTCCACCTCCTCCACCTCCCATATCTCCACCACCTTTGCCTCACCACTCTCCCACCCCATATCCAGACCCTGATTATGGAGATCCAGATTATGATCCGGCAGACGCCCCAATAGACCCCACACCTCCAGGGACACCAGACCCATGGGAGGATTACCACAACCCCGATGTACCAGATGTGCCTCAGGATGACATTTATCCATCCAGGCCATCTCCTCCAGAGGACTCCCTGGGGTTCCACCACTTAATACAGCGGGCGGCACACTACCATGGGGTAGAATTACATAGCGAGCCAGTTGAGGACGATTTCCTACTGGACACTTTTGACATACAAGATAAGGCCACAGCAATATTGCCCATGCTAAAAGGGGTAACCAAACATGCTGCAGAGGTGTTCAAGGACCCAGTCAGAGCTAGGGTACTGAACCCCAGGATAGAGAAAAAATATAAAGCAGCCCCCACAGATCCTGCATATATTAAAGGACCTGCTCCCTTGGACTCATTGGTGGTATCCACAGCTAGGAAGCGGTCTAACTCTCAATCCTCAGGGGAGGCTCCACCACCAGATAAGGAGTCAAAGCTCTTAGATGCGTCTGGTAAACGCACTGCCTCGCAAGCCGCAAATATGTGGCGCATTGCCAACACACAAGCTCTGCTTGCTCGTTATGATAGAGCACATTACGATGAACTGGAGGCTATCATTCAACACCTCCCAGACAAACATAAACACAGGGCTCATGAGCTAATACAGGAGGGAAAGCTCATCACCAACACCTCAATTAAATGTGCCCTCGACGCAGCAGACACAGCTTCTAGAGCTATAAACACCAATGTTTTGCTTCGTCGTCATGCCTGGCTCAGAATCTCAGTGTTTAAGCCAGAAGTCCAGGCATCTATATTAAATCACCCCTTTGACCAACACCACCTATTTGGTCCAAAGGTGGACGAAGCATTGGAGAAAATGAAAAAGGACACGGATACAGCAAAGTCTATGGGGGCATTACAATCCCATACCCCTAGACGTTAATTTCGTCGTTCCTCCTTTCGGGGCACAGGCAGAGGTTACTCTGCCGACAGCGCCTCTACTTCCTACAAGTCCCCTCCTCAGAATACCTTCTCAAAGGGCTATCAGAGAGGTGGATATAGGGGAAACAATAATAAAGGCAGGGGCAAAACCAACAACACCCGTTCTGCCACACCACCCGCCCAATGACTTTCCCCCGCTTCCCCCAGACCATTCCACTCCAGTCGGGGGCAGACTACGGCATTTTCTTCACACCTGGGAGACCATAACCTCAGACAAATGGGTGACACAAATTGTTCAGTCAGGCTACTGTCTCGAACTAACATCTACCCCACCCAATATTCCACCCAGGCACCGTACAATGTCACAAGAACACACCACACTGCTCAAACAGGAGGTAATCTCCCTCCTGCAAAAACAAGCTATAGAGCAGGTCCCCGTCAATCAGCAAAATCTAGGGGTCTACTCTCTGTATTTTCTAATACCAAAGAGAGACCAGACCCTACAGCCTATTCTAGACCTCCGGCCTCTAAATGCATACATACATTCGGACCATTTCCATATGGTCACCCTCCAACAAGTTCTCCCACTCCTCTGTCAGGGAGACTTTCTCACTACACTGGACTTGAAAGACGCATTCTTTCATATTCCAATACACCCTTCTCACAGGAAGTACCTCAGGTTTGTGGTGGACGGTCAGCATTACCAATTCAGGGTTCTCCTCTTCGGGGTCACAACCGCACCACGGGTGTTTACCAAATGCCTAGCGGTATTAGCAGCTCACCTCAGAAGACAACAAATTCACGTCTTCCCTTACTTGGACGACTGGCTGATAAAAGCCGCGTCCTACGACCAGTGTGTGCAACATACAAACAGCACCATCCAACTGCTCCACCAGCTAGGCTTCACGATGAACCATCAAAAGTCCCACCTCATACCATCTCACACAAAGCAATATCTCAGGGCCACTATAGACACCTCCAAAGCTATAGCCTATCCCAATTCAGCCAGAATCGCAAGCATACAAGCCTTGCGCCAAACATTCATTCTTCAGCACTCTCTCCCAGCAAGAGTGTTTATGAAGCTAATAGGGATGATGGCATCTTGCATCTTCATAGTGCCCCATGCAAGACTCCACATGCGTCCACTCCAAGAGTGCCTAGCACGGCAGTGGAACCAGGCCCAGGGACAGCTGACGGATCTGGTGTTGGTGGACGGCCGCACCCATCACTCTCTGCAGTGGTGGAACACCACAAACCTTTCCAAAGGGCGGCCGTTCCTGGACCCGGTTCCTCAGGTGATTCTAACAACGGACGCATCGCTCTCCGGCTGGGGAGCGCACCTTCTACACTTCACAGTGCAAGGTCTATGGACGCCACAGCAAAAATTACTCCACATCAACCATCTGGAGCTATTGGCGATCTTTCTAGCCCTGAAATCCTTTCAGAAACAAATTTCAGCCAAAGCAGTCCTCATTCGCACAGACAATATGACTGCAATGTATTATATTCAAAAACAGGGGGGGGGACACTCTCCCCAGCTCTCCCGCTTAGCACAGAGCATATGGAGATGGGCAATTCCACAAAAAATCTTTCTCCTGGCACAACACGTCCCAGGCATACAAAACACCAAGGCAGATCTGCTCAGCAGACAAACGCAGCAAATGCACGCATGGGAACTGCATCCACAAGTTCTTCGATCATTCTTCCACAAGTGGGGGCATCCTCAGATAGACCTCTTCGCCACCCACGAAAACAAAAAATGCCCAAGCTTCGCCGCCAGATACCCACACCCATTGTCCAAAGGCAAAGCGATATGGATGAACTGGTCAGGCAATTTTGCATACGCCTTTCCACCTCTCCCGCTAATTCCATTAGTGGTAAGGAAGCTACAACAGCACTCCCTCACACTCATTCTGGTAGCCCCAACATGGGCCAGGCAGCCGTGGTACACCACACTACTACAGCTATCGGTGGTACCACATCAAAAACTGCACCTGTCCCCATGCCTCCTAACACAGAACCATGGAGAAATCAGGCACCCGGACCCAGCTCAGCTCAACCTTGCGATCTGGCTCCTGAAATCTTAGAATTTGGATACCTTAACCTTCCCCCTGATTGCATGAACATTATCAAGGAAGCCAGACGTCCTACCACTCGAGCATGCTATGCCGCAAAGTGGAAGAGATTTGTTGTTTACTGCCGTAACAATACAATCAACCCTTTAGATGCATCCATACAGTACATCATATGCTATCTGCTCCATCTTCAAAGGTGTAACCTGGCATATTCATCCATACGTCTACACCTAGCAGCAATTGCTGCTTACCTACAGAACAGACAGCATTTATCACTGTTCAGAGTGCCTGCTATTAAAGCCTTTATGGAAGGCCTTAAACGAGTAATTCCACCCAGGGCACCACCTTCCCCTGTATGGAATCTAAACGTAGTTCTTACAAGGCTAATGGGGCTCGCCTTTCGAACCAATGCATAAATGTGAGCTACAGTTCCTCACTTGGAAAACAGCTTTCCTTGTAGCTATCACTTCCCTTAGAAGGGTTAGTGAGATACAAGCGTTCACTATACAAGAACCCTTTTTACAGATACATCACAGCAAGGTGATACTTCGCACAAATCCAAAATTTCTGCCCAAGGTCATTTCCCCCTTCCATCTTAATCAATCGGTGGGATTACCGTTTTTTTTCTCGCAACCTCAATCTGTTGCGGAAAGGGCTCTACATACACTTGATGTTAAAGGGGCTTTACTGTACTACATACAAAGAACGCAACCTTTTAGAAAGACTAAACAATTGTTTGTCTCCTTCTCTCCACCGCATAAAGGCAACCCCATCTCTAAATCAGGGATAGCTAGGTGGATTGTAAAGTGCATACAAATTTGCTATCACAAAGCAAAAAGAACATTATCTGTTCCACCTAAAGCCCACTCTACAAGAAAGATAGGGGCTTCTATGGCGTTTCTAGGGAACATACCCTTAGATGACATCTGCAAAGCAGCCACATGGTCAACACCGCACACCTTCACAAAACATTACTGTGTAGACGTGCATTCCAAGCAACAAGCTAGTGTGGGCCAGGCTGTACTAAAGACACTATTTCAAACCGCTGCAACGGATACCGCTGGTCGCCGCTAGGGCTGGGTACTGCTATATAATCTATGCAAATGTGTACAATCTGCAGCTCATATGCCTCGAACGGAATATGCTACTTACCGGTATGCATCTGTTCTTGGCATGTAGAGCTGCAGATCTGTACACGCCCACCCGCCTCCCCGGCTACCTGTATCCGTTCCAGTCTATCTTATTTAGATACAACACACATGGGTTTCTTACTATTATCACTACGCTCCATCTTTTCCCTGCTGGCGAAAAACAATCTGAGGATGGAGCCGAAGCCCATGCGCAGTACGGACCGAAGGAGGAGTCACCGAACTCGTGACTTCCAAAGACTGTCCAAGAAGAAAAACAAACTGCAAACATCCGGGCCCAACACCAGATGGCGATCTATGCAAAAGTGTACAGATCTGCAGCTCTACATGCCAAGAACAGATGCATACTGGTAAGTAGCATATTCCTTCTAGCAGCTATCACTTCACTCAACGTGTCAGTGAGCTTCAGTCATTAACTTTAGAAGAACCCGCCTTCCAAATACAAAGAGATAGGGTGGTACTACGTACCTACCTTACATTGCTTCTAAAGGTGGTGTCTTAATATATTGAATTGCCAGTATTTTTCCCCAACATGAATCAGTTGCGGAAAGGGGTCTACATTCCCTTGATGTAAAACAAGACCTTAAGTATTATATTAATAGAACCATGTCATTTAATAAAACACAACTCGTTGGTGCTTTTTCAAAACCACACAAAAAAAGGCCATTTCTAATTCAGGCATTGCACTTTGGATTATCAAATGCATTTAAACATGCTATGCTTGTTTTTGTTTAATATTTTGTATTGAAGATTCATCAAGCAATAACAAAAGAAGCAATATTTGCATTAGAACCTATATATTAATATAATTGAAATGTTCAAAATAAAAACAATATACTTAATACAGATAAATGCTTATTGTTTTATATAAAAAAAAGAGATAGAGAAAGGAAGACCGGAACAAATCGAGGTGAAGCAGGGAAATAGGGAAAAAAATATTTAATTAAGATAGTGATTAGTGTGAGGAGAGATAGGTAGTGCAAGGTAACCGATATAAATTCGATTTGATCTTCTGACGTAACATTAATGAGAAAACATTATGTATATTCTATGTTCATCACACATAAAATTCCATCATGTTTTCTCCGATAATTTAGATGCATCTTTCCAACATGAAAGTATGATTTTGATCTATTTATTGCACTTGCTTTCAAACAACAAAGGCCTGGGGGATACATGTTCAAAGTCAGTCGATCGAGATCCTAAGAAAACATTCTGGAATGTCACACTATATTGCCTTCAAAATATTTTATGCATTCATGCCAGAAAGATTTCCAAATGTAGAGAACATGAGAGTAATAATATAATAAATCAGTCAGAATACCATTACATGTGGAGCATGACCAACATAGTGGTGAAGTGGATGAGTCAAATTAAGAAATACATTCTGGGGTGATAACAGCTCTGTGGTAAACAAAAAAATATAGATTGTGTAATACGTGCAGCTTTGGAGGTACTGGATATTTTACGCCACATTTATTGCCAGAATTGTGCAAAGAATGATTTAGAAAGATCAGCATACCATAGTTTTTCAATGGGGTTTTTAGGTCGCAAAGAAGTGGGTGATATTACATTTTTATATATACAAGCAGCTGTTGGAATAGAGTCATGGTAAATGGCATCCGAAGGTGTCAAAGGCCAGAGTGGGATTAGGGGAGGAGAGAAGTTATAAGTGAGTAAAAACGAATGTAGAGCTGAGGATATTTGTTCACATTCCTGTAAAAAAGAATTGGATAGTCGATATTGCATTTGTAGCTGGGAAAAATGTTGTGACAGAGTTGTCGTTCACCAATTGGTGAACAAACATAATACCCTTCTCTTTCCTATGTTTAAAATAAATACGGTTGGGTATAATTTGAGAAATGTATTGTACCAAAGTAAGGAGGATAGAAACCATTGTTGAAAATCAAGATCAGCCGAGAATAATATATAAAACAAATGTTGGGAGTATTTTAAAATAGGATGTTAGGATATAAAAGTACAATTTGACATATAAGCAACTTCTTTGAAAGAGAAATCATTCAGGAAGGACCTCTCAAATGTAATCCATTGTGGAATGGGTGATTCTTGAAAATCAATTAGGGCATGAAATTGTTGAATCAAAAAGGCAGAGTGATAAAGCTTAAAAATCGGGGAATCAAATCCCCCCTGCATTTTTTGGGCGTTTAAGTTTAGATAGGGAACTTCACAGGTGTTTATTGTTCCATAAGAATTTTGTACGATTGAATTAATTTATGTAAAATAATAATTAGGGATCTTCAAGGATAACCTGGAAATTTTATAAAGAACATGTGGCACGATCATCATTTTGATAGTTTCTAGTCTACTCCACCATGATAAATGTAGGGCAGACCAAGATGAGAGTAACGTTTGCAATTTTGATTTTAAAGTGGTAAAAATATGTTTAATTGTGTTGGAGATAGTAGGAGAGAACCAATCAACCAATTAATTCTGGAGCGACACCATGTAAAACTAGTGTTGGCAAACATATTGATAGCAAAAGGAGTTTAATTTTAAGATTTTAGTTTTGGAAGAATTATTTTTATATTCCGATATACTGGAATATAAATTGATCTATATAAAAGGATCCAGGTTGGTCAAGGGATTGGACACACAGATAGGAACATCATCTGTATAGGCAGATAGCTTAATTTCTAGAGAGCCATGTTTAAATCCAGATATAAATGTATTGTGCTGAACACGTTCAAGGAATGGGTCTAGACAAAGAACCAAAAGTAAAGGGGAAAGGGGACCCTCTTGTCTGGTACCTCTAGGCAAAGTAAAATAAGAGGAGAAACGACCATTGACTAAAACACTAGCACGAGGGTCAGAGTATAATAATTTTGTGAAAGAAATACATTTTGGACCAAAACCAAAGCATTGAAGAGTGGTGAACATAAATTGCCTTTTAATATGGTCAAACGCTTTTTCAGCATTGAGAAATAGAGCTGCAAGGGGAGTATTACTCTTTTTAGCCAATGTAAGGATATTAGAAAACATCCTGGCATTATCTGTGGCAAGTCTACCTTTAATTAAACCATATTGATCAGGTTTAATACAAAGGGGAACAACGGTTTCTAGGCGGAATGCTAGAATTTTAATAAACATTTTGCAATCATAATTGATTAATTAAAATAGGCCGATAGTTTTTATAGAGGGTGTGGTCTTTGTCTGGCTTGGGGATTTACAACAATCAAGGCTTCTAAAAAAAGACCCACTAGTGACTAGTCTTTGAATTCGAAAGAAAGGAGTTGAAGATCCCTAATAATTTAGGAACATAATGTTGAAAGGAAGGAAATTAATTCTATTGAAAATCCATTAGGGCCCAGTGACTTAGCCTTTTTTTAGGGAGTTGATGGTGTTTAAAACTTCTTGGAGGATAATATCCGCTTTGAATTCTTCAAAAGTGTTAGATATGGAAGAAGATTTAGGGACACCATTGAAAAATGTTTGTTTCTGACGAGGTGGTATCTTCTGTATATAAAGTTTTGTAGTAGGATTCGTAGGTTTTGGAGATTTCAGAGTCAGAAATCACTTTGGTATTATTTGATTCATTACGAATGGGGCATATATTTTTTAGTTCTGTTTTAATTTTTAAATAGCCAAAGAACAAAGGGCAACCCCTAGTAGCGTAATATGGGTAGAGAAGCAGGGGAACAATGGAACCAAGCAACAACAGAATAAACTCTACCCCTATAATTGAGAGATGTACAGTGTATCATACATTTAAAGTACACAGAGAATGACACTCAAATTGGATTAAGGTAATGTGGCATACAAACACATGAAGTCACCATAGAAAAGAATACAAAAATAAAAAAACAAAGAACAGTAAATATAACTAATATATTTTCCCTTTTTTTAAATATATATATTTTTTATTTCATTTGTTAATATCACTTTTAATAATACATAGATAGAATTTGTTAGGTTCTTTTACCAAAATAATCACAATAAATAAATCATGTAATGCATTAATGCAAAAATGAAAATATTATTAAACACACACAGTAAATGCCAGAAATTTGTACAAAAAGAAATATACCACAAAATGAAGGAAAAAACAGGTTCCCAATCAGGGGAGAAAAGAGAGGGAATGTTTTTGATCAAAACTACATACACTCAAATTCAAACAGCTCACATTCATACAGCATTACATAATTCATTCAACAAAAGACCAAAGACACTCGTGGGCCCAACTCAAAAGAATGGAATGGATGATCCCAAGGTATTCTGATGGTTATTCAGGATAAATGTCGAGACACTTATCTAGGGTACATAATCAATGGCAATGGAGAGGGCCTAATCAACAACGCCGACACGCGTTTCGGTGAGACAACTCCAACTCAGGAGTACCACCTTCTTCAGGGCGTGAAGGACAAACCCCCACAGAATGGGACCTGCGTTGAGATTGAAAAAGCGAGGGGATGTTCCGTGCATATATATTCTAGATCAGGGATCACCAACGAGTAGCTCGGGAGCTACTGGTAGCTCGCCAGTACCTTCAAAGTAGCTCTCTGAGGGGAAGTCAAGCCCTGTATCAATTTCAGAGTAGGTGCCTATTAGAGAAGGCAGCACTGATATCTCAAGACGCTAAGAGTGACAGCCAGCCAAACTTATCACAGTAACTCATACTAACACTCAAACACACACTGTGCCAGCTTATAGGACCTGCTTCATGACAGTCTGTATCCAATATCAATATAATTAAGCCACAAGGAGATTTACCATGTTACAGTCCCTCCTTTATCAGTCACAACATGTGTGTTAACTGCACCATCAAAAAAGTATGGCAGCAGTAGCCTGAGCTGTAATCAGTGCTGACCCACCAAAGTGCGGGACTGCAGGAGTCAGAGTGAAAATGTGTCAGTTAGATGCATGATCAGCTTAAGACCTGAGGAGAACAGGGTATGATCCAGACAAGAGAAAATTAAGAGATTCATCAACATTTATGTGTGTGCCCATAATAAACACTATTGCTTCCTGAAACTATGCCTTGTGCCGAGAACCGCCAAATATATATGCTAGCCCCATCATAAGAGTGTTATATTTGGCATAAGTGTGTCCATTCTTGACATAATAGTGCCAATGGCATAATTATGGCCATCCTTGACTATTTTAGTATTTTTGGTCTAGTTGTGGTATGCTGGCAGCCACCATAGACCTACTCTGAGCATGACTGGCCTATATGTACGTATTCCTGGCATATTAATGTTCATGACTGATATGTGGTCTTATCCCTGATCCTGCTGGTTTCCAGCCTTGGCACAACTGTGGCCCTAGTTTAATGGTGGGCATTACTGGCATAATCCAGGCATCCATGGTGCTACGGTGAGCATCCATTATGATATAATGGGGTAACCCACAATTGTCCACGGACCTGGGTAACGATTGGTATAGGAAACAATGGTCCTAGACTTCTTTAAAGCTACAATTCAGTTATGAAAAACATTCATTAGTCAAAGGGCATCCGGTACTTATAGAATTAGCATTGTATCATTAATGTACCACCATTTTCTTTACAATGCAAACAAGTATATCCTCAAAAGACACAAAGGCACAAAATATCGCTCCAATAGTGACTGTTTATTTAGTTATTTTGATATTTTAAAGGCGGTTTTAGTTTTCAAAAATGGGATTTCTTCTGGAAAATTGAGTTGGTTTGCCCACAGTGGAATGTAATATTAGATAGAAAAATGTGCATTTTCAGAAACTGGTGAATGATAATTCAAGCTGAACTGGGGAGACGTACTGCTGTGCTTATCTCCTTTGTGCCACTGGGCATGTCAAGATTTGAATGTTACTTCATAAGTCAAGGGGAGGCATTTAATATTAAGGAACTTTTTCCCAGCATTTCTGCTGGTAACCGCACTTGGTATGCTTGGGTGGTAACTACTGAAAATCTTGCTTTGGGTGGTCATAGTGTAGTCACTATTTTACAGGTATAAAATTTGCTATTAGCTCGGGAAGACTTTTGTTGAGCAGAAGTAGCTCTCACTACTGAAAAGGTTGGAGACCCCTGTTCTAGATCAAATTCCACTAGATTCCACAGGGGCTAAAAGTTATAGGAGTAGATCAACCAGCTAGATATTGACAGGAAATAGATTAAATTCTGTCCCCACTTCTCCTATTTTTATTTTCGGTTTGGTCAACGAAGAACAAATCCAACAGGAGCCCTCCTGGAACCTGAGCCCAGATAACTTTCCCACGGGCCCACTTTGAAAGGCAAACGATCACAGGATCCAAACTGCGTTTTCAAAGCAGCTGGACCATAAAGGTCAAATGACTTGATAATTAGGTCCAGCGTCAAAGCTCGATCAGCCAAAGTCCAAATAGCGCGAATCACACGAAGATGGAACCTAACAAATTCTATCTATGTATTATAAAAAGTGATATTAACAAATGAAATAAAAAATATATATATTTAAAAAAAGGGAAAATATATTCGTTATATTTACTGTTCTTTGTTTCTTTATTTTTTTATTCTTTTCTATGGTGACTTCATGTGTTTGTATGCCACGTTACCTTAATCCAATTTGAGTGTCATTCTCTGTGTATTTAAATGTATGATACACTGTACATCTCTCAATTATAGGGGTAGAGTTTATTCTGTTGTTGCTTGGTTCCATTAATTTTTAAATAGTTAGCTAGCATTTTGCGGGCCTTATTCTGACCAACATGGAATTTAGATTTGACATTAAGTAAGATGTTACATGCATCAACATTAGCAAGTTTGTTGGGACTGGTTTTAGCTATGGTTAATTCATGTAAGATCGAGCAAGTGTTTTAATTTGTTGAAGTAAACTGAGAGCTTGAGATTAAATCTCTACTTCCTTTTAGCAGAATATGCTATACTGAAAGCGCAAAAAGAGGCTTCAAAAGCATCCTAATAGTTGAAAATCGATATATCAATAGGGCGATTTTTTTTTTTTTTTTTTTTTTTTTTTAAACTCCCAAATAAAAGCAGTAGCATAATTTATAAAGATTTTATCAGATTGTAGGAGATTATTAAATCTCCATCAGCCAGTTTTGCTGTCAGCGAAGCATACATCTAAAGAGGACAATACTGGTGCATGGCCAAAGATACAAATGGAGCCTATTTCTGACCATTGCAGAGAGGGGAGAAAAGTAAACTCACATTTATCAGGGTTACATGTTTTCTAAACATTGAATAATGGGGAGAGGTTATGACTGATTGGAATGCCTTATGGGATTCATTGGGATTACATCTGCACTTAGATTTCCGATCTGTAAAGGTTTCTAAACATTGATTAAAGTCTCCTGCTTTGATAATGTTAGGGTTTCCAATATTAGCAAGTTTTACTTTTATACTGTGCGCAAAGTCAGGATCAGGTTTGACTGGACCATACATATTAAACAAGGAAATATGTTGTTTTATGAAAAATGGCACTCAGTTGATGCAAAATGTAATTTCATGTTTTATATGAGTGAATAGCAAAACCACCCCTTCAATTAGTAGAGAAGAAAAAATCAGACCAATCCTTTGTTGTTTTAGTGTAAGCGATTCAGTATCATCACAGTGAGTCTCCTGTAAAAAAGCAATTTGGGAGTTAAGCTTAGACAAATGAGAAAGTACCTTTTGTCTGTTAACCGGATGTCCAAGTCCACAGACGTTCTACGAGACTACGTTAAATATATGGGGAACACAAGGAGAGGGGAACAAGCACATGGGTGACAAGCTGCATAAATGGAAACAGAGACAAAATGACTATATATTAAAAATAACAAAAAGCATGACTGAGGCAACACAACAATATTATATGATATACAAATACTCCTATAAAAAGTAGAAGAGGTTAGAAAGAGGGAATATAATAAAGTTGAAGAAGAGACAGATCAAGGATAGGAATTCAGATCTGAGAAGAAGAGCATTGAAAATGAGCATGGGACGTGTCGACACCATAAGGACAACGGCAGAGAGAAGCAAATTAAAAATGATGTAGAAGACGCCATATATTCAGGAAATATGGAAAGTGCAAAAAATAAACTAAAAGTTATTTGGATTTCTGAGCATTAGTATCCAGAGCATGATCACTGGTTTGGGTTGTGCTAGAGATTTGCCCCAATCTTTTGGCTCTGAGGCTTTCCTGCCATCTATCAAAAGGAAGCCAGTTTAGGTCCCGAAAGACAACATGACCACCTTTTTGGTACTGCAACAAGCAGGGCTGTGTGTGGTCTGCGTCCTAATCCAGGAGGTGCTGCTGCTCTGGAAGTGATTGCACTCCCAGGCGATCCCCCTGATGGTCAACCATTTGTCTGGTTCGCTGAATGTCAGGTGAACAAGCTCAGCAGATGTCTCTGGTGAGCAACATCTCCCCCGGCGTCAGTTCCTTATTTTCCGCGCTTGCAACGCGAATACAGAGTGGTTAATGGCTGTTTTTTCAGGTCCATCACGATCTCTTGTGTAGAGAACAATGTCCTTTTTCAAGCGCTGTTGTCTGGTTTTAAACCCTGCAGAACTTGTGATAGACGAATGTCAATCCCGGATCCGCATACTGTCTGTTTGTGGTGTCCTCGGAGAACATCACGACTCCAAGGACTGCTGTTCCTGCCAGCGTCTTCAACCAAAGGCATTGAAAGAGCGCCGTATTAAACTCCTGGCGGCAAGCTTTAATGAAAAAACGCGGCATCTTCAATCCTCCACAAAGTATAGGGACAGGTCGAGGAGTTATTCGGGTGAGGAGTCGCCTCCATCGACATCAAGGAAGGCTCCCAGAACACAGTGGTCAAAACGTAAGTCTGACACCGTCTCCCAACCGTCGTTTGAGGAGCATTTACAGGGGTCTACCCTGCGCCTCCCTAAATATCCAGGAGCCGGGCGACTCTAGCCCAATTGCGGGATTATTTTTCCCTGCAAAAGATCCTTGGGTATCAGTCTCCCTCTGGTGTGCACTCTGGCCTCAAGGGGGTAGGAGGGGTGACCTGGCTGGATCCTCACTGGCGGGTTTGACTTTGGTGACAGTTGGGCCCTCTGACTCCGCTATCAGATTTGAGACTGCCCCTGTGTACTTCCCTTTGGGGTTTACACCTTATGCGTCCATTCAGCCTTTGAAGTTGGCCGCACTGATTGGCATCAACCCTGATGCTTCAGAGTCTATTCAGCCAGTGACGTCGGCGGCACAGATGGACGCCGATCCCGTTTCCGACGTCGGGACGACGCAATGGCATCGGACAGCGCCGGGTACAGCTCCGACAGTGCCGTCTTCTTTGGATGACTACCCATTTGCTGTTATTCAGCCCTTGTCTGTTTTTCTTAGGGGAATTCAAAGTTTGGTAACTGAAGGAGAGCATATTGAGGGTCAAAACCTTTTGCATACTGTCCAACCTCCTGTGGAGGATAATTGGCTGACTGAACTGAGGGAGGTTAGTGGATTAGAGTCCTCTTCACTTTCAGATTTAATTTCTCCACCTGGTATAGCAAAGGAGGAAAGTTTATCCTTGGCAGCAATATTGAAGAAGCAAGTTGTTGTGTTGGATTGCCAATTTCTCTCAGTGGAGTTGTCCACGGATCCTTTAGTGAATATTCTTCATCAGGGTGAGACAGGAGTGGAGCCTGTGCACCCTTTTAATTAGTCTGTTTGACCTGCTATTAGGAGCTTGGGCAAAACCCATGATGGGAGCTCCAGTTGACCTGGCTGTGGGCCATAGGCATTGACCTGCCCCTGGGGACCCACTTTGTGTCCTACAACATCCCACTACAAAAGGGTTGGTGGTTCAAGTTGCTACTGCTTCTTCGGATACTAATGCCCTTCCTTTGGTTCCATCACGCACAAAATCCAGATGGTTAGAAAGTTGTGGGAGGAATATATTTTCTTCTGTTAGCTCAGCTTTGAGGTCTCTAAACACTACATGTGTTAAGGGCAGGTTTTATCATGCTTTATGGGACTCTGTTAGAGGAAGCCAGAAACCACTGATTATGTGGGTAGAGCTATGGCACAGTCAGTTGCTCTGCACAGATGTGCATGGCTGCTTCAGTCTGGTTTTTGAGACCCCGTGCAGGAGAGATTCAAACATATGCCATTCGATGTTGTCCATTTATTTGGTGAACAGGCAGATTCGGCCTTAAAACGAGAGCTGGTTGATCTGATAAGTCCACTTGAGTTATTTTGTAGGCCTGAGTTTGTTGTTCGGTGTTATGTAGAGAGGCATCTACACGACTAAGTTATGTTTCATCTGGTACGTCCAGGATAGTGCGTTTTGCTTAATGCAAAGGTTTATTGATACCTAGTGTTTTTAATCCCAGGCAGTTGGGATTACAGAAGTAGTGTTTCACGATAAGATAAGTGGTTTTCTTGGTTATTCTGCTAGCTGCAGAAGTGCTGGACTCTGTCGAAGACAGAGTTTGTGTGTTTAAATTGTGCTATATTGATTATTTCAGCCCTGTTATACAGGTCTTACAGTTTGATTTACTCTGGGGAAGGGTTTAGGATCAAGAGTGATACCCTTAACGTATATGCTATACTGTATGTAGGTTATTGCTGGTAAGCTGTTTTGAGCATTTTTAAATGTGTGTGTGTGTGTGTGTGTGTGTGTGTGTGTGTATATATATATATATATATATATATATATATATATTTTACCTACTGGATGGCGGTCGCCAGTAGGTAGTTCTAGTTAGGACCTAGATACTATAGGAAAAGCGTGGCGCCGTTTGATGAATCTTCGCCAAATTTTAAAAACTAATGGGGCGCTCCGGTCGACTCCTGTCTTGAAAGTTTTGGGATGATTTGTCAAGCGGGGTCCGTGAAAAAAGGGAGTCCCAAAACGCGTTTTCTCCGTATTAATTTACATCGGTAATTTTGGAACAGGCTACAGCCCGAACTGCTGAACAGACTTACAGCAAATTTGGCAAAAAGGTAGCTCTTGGTTCAGAACGCGACTTTAAAAAAAAATGGTGTAAGTCCCATTCAGTAGTTTATGAGAAATTCAAAAAATACAACACTTCGATATCTGGCTTCCGCAGAGGATCTGCGAACCCTCCCGATCACAAGCTTGATTCTGATTGGCTGCCAACACTCCAAACCAAAAAGTGTTGGCAGCCATCTTGTGACTTGGTTGAACCGAGTCACAATAAAACAGTAAAAACACACAAAAAAGGGGGGGGGGGGAGGCAGAAACACCCTGACCCCCTAGGCCTGCTCAGTGGGTCCCACAGGGACCTCTACGACCAAAAAAGCATATATTTTTTTCCGGTGGGATTCGCGTACGGAGCGCCCGGGCTTAGTTTTAAATAGCCCCTGGAGGAGCCAGGTCCGGGGGTCAATGTTGTGTGCGGGGGCCGCTCTGGCCCCAGTGACCGCCACATCCCTGGAGCTTTTCAAGTAATATGCAGGAGGCACACGGTCCCCTGCCGCCCCAGGCACCGCCACCTCTCCGGGGCCAGGGCCGGCTCCAGCAATGTCCCGGGGTGTCCACCCCAGGGACATTGCAGTTTGCTATGACAGGGCGGGAGCACGGCTCCCACCCTGTCATAGCAAACACTGCTTTGCTTTGTGCAAGCAAGAGCAGGAAACCTGCTCTCGCTTCCATGAAGTGAAGCAGATTGCTTTTGGGCAAAGGGCATAACAGCAGCATCCTTTGCCCAAAAGCAATGCAGGCTCCCGCAGGAGGTGGCAGCCGGCTGGGAGTGCTGGGGCATTGGGGCTCCCCCGCCCAACGTGAGGCCAGGCCCTGGGGGATGGGGTTCCTGGGGCCAGAAGTGGCCCAGGGAACGGGGGGGCCACGCGCCTCCCTCCCGTAATATAAAAGAATTATAAAGAGGCAAAACCCTGGGGGATGGAGTCCTCGGGCTAAAAATGGCCTCAGGAGGGGAGCCGCACATGTGTCCTGAGGACCTCAGGACTAAAGTGGACTTCATTCCCCGAGCAGCAGTGCGCTAGGAGGCGCATTTGCAGAGTTGTGTAAAAAAGGGACGTGGCCTCGAATCACTCAGCAATCCAGCTGTGTGGGGCTTACTAGAGATAACAGGAGGGCTAGTTGGCCCCCAGGGACCCTCAGGAGGCAAGGGGACTTCCTCCCCAACCAAGAGCGCGCCAGGGGGCGCGTTTGCAGAATGGTCCAGTTATGCGTTTCGACTGCCACGCAGTCTTGGTCTTCACCAAGACTGCATGGCAGTTGAAACTCGTAACTGGATTAAATACAACTACCTTTTGGAAATATCCCCTTAGTGATTGTTTTATAGGGCTGTGAAAGTATTATTAAGAGGTCCGACGCGCTCCGCCGGCGTGAGCTATCCAACTACCCAGGGCGGGGAGAATACAAGGAGCAGCATTGCATTTGAGATGTATATGGTTTGGGAGGATTTTAGTCACCTTATGCATTTTTCGTCTCACGGTTAAGTGGACTGAGTTGAGTTCTAGTCTGTGTAGGATTAATTTACTTTGGTACTATAGAATTTGTACCTCATTGGAGCCTTGGGGTATATGATATGCCTTTTAATGAGAGGCTTAGGTGCAAAGACCCTCTTAATTGGCACAGTAAGTTTCTTACGTTTTTGTAGGGTATGTCACTGGGTTTGTAGCCTAAAATTTCTTCTGACATTTCCAAAGAAGGTATCTGGTAGCCTACGTTATTATTATTGATGTGGCTTCGGCTTTTTGCCCTGGTACTTGTCTTCCATTTACGTGATAGATGAAGTTCTCTATCTCTGCTGGATGTAGAGCATTTTTGGCCAAATGCTTGTCTTGTGAGGTTTTATGAAATTATTTTCCTATTCAGGTTCTATCTTATGGCCTGTGATATTGAGTACGTTCATGTTTTCTCATCATTAGTGATTGCTGACTTTCCTGGTATTATATGATGTTATTATAGATCTTCAGTCAGATATAGTATCTTGAGTTATTCTATTCCTTCTATTGTAAAGATTATGTAATATTTCACCCTTTTCTGAATTGTCATAATGTGCGTTATTACAGAGGATTTTTTCTATATTTCTAGAATAACGTTTTCCTTTAATGGTGTACCGTTTCTTCTCTATGAAGAATTAATATGGGTTAATCCTTGAGCTGAAGCTTATTCAATGTTATGTTACCATTGTTTAATGGTGGTCTTCTAGGCAACTTGCATTACCCTGATCGGTTGGATGCCGTTGCTTTTCTAAGGGTACGATTCCTTTATAGTCACATAGTGTTAGGTCACTGTTGCCTGCAGATGTTGGTTTCCAATTACTGTCATGTTACTCCTATGTCTATATATATGTGTGTTTGTGTGTATATATATGTGGATGTATATATATATATATATGTGTGTGTATGTATATATATGTGCCTGTATGTATCTATATATATATATATATATATATATATATATATATATATATATGTGTGTGTGTGTGTGTGTATATATATGTATATTCACTGAAAAAACCATAGGTTTCACACATGTTATAGTAAGCTGTACATTTCACTCGTAAAAAACCAATGAAATTCCCCCGTTATAGTTAGTGCAGGCAACTATAACTCACGCGACCGCAATCCTCTGCTGATGCTAATACTGTACTTAGACACTTATTTGCCCATGTCTTCTTCCAATAAATTTTAGCTATACATATATTACAAATATTTTTTTTTCATAAAGACACATATGTCATCAGCAGAAGATTGCGGTCGCGTGAGTTATAGTTGCCTGCACTAACTATAACGGGGGAATTTCATTGGTTTTTTACATGTGAAATGTACAGCTAACTATAACATGTGTGAAACCTATGGTTTTTTCAGTGAATTTGCAAGGTTTTTTAAATGCTAATTCCTAACTATAACGTGTGTGAAACCTATGGTTTTTTCAGTGAATTTGTACGGTTTTTTAAATGCTAAGTTACTTTACGCCATTCGTGGCGTGCGCGCCCACTTTACGCAGTTAGTGCCGTGCACGCACGGTGGTCACGCGGTGCGCTGCGCGCACCGCGTGCCCACGTTATGCGGGATGGGCCATGTACGCACGATGCGCTTCGCGCACCGTGCGCATCTGGGGGACATATTATGCGCATCTTTGTGAAATTTATTCTTTGTTTATTTCTTACCTTAAATAGGCCATGCACAAATGGTGCCCTTCGGGCACCATTTGCACACGGGGTGGGGAGGGTGTGGATAATTTTTTTAAAAAAATTTTTTTTACCGTACGCGTACGGTAAGCGTAATAGGCGATTTTCCGAAAAAAAAAATATTTTTTTATTTGGGCTTGGGGGTTGTTTGGGGACCCCTATATCAATGCTAAGTGGTTAGGATCTCAAGAAACTGCCTCTTTAGACATTTTTTGGCATCGTTTTTGCTGCCCAACTCAGAGAGCGAGAGAGAAAATAGCGGCCGCCGCTTCCTGGTTTCGACCGATTCGAATGTTTACTAAGATCTAACAGCCAATCAAAATCGCGCACGCCACCGTACGCGTACGGTAAGCGCACCGTAAGCGCACTGTACGCTGGCTCAGATATATATATTGATTTAAAGGCTATTTTCTCAGAATCTACTGAACAGATTTACACCAAACCTACAAAAGGCACTTCCTTGACCTGAGGACTACCTCTCTGCCAAATTTCAAGTAATTCTGTTCAGCCTTTCGGGCTGTAGCTGTGTCTAAAGGTCCTATGGAAAAATGCATGGGAAAAACGCGTTTTGGGACCCCCCTTTTATCTCAGCCCCCGCTTGACGAATCACCCCGAGACTTTAAGGGTAGGAGCGGAGCGTAGCACCCCACCTATTTTGAAAAATTTGCGAGGATTCGTCGACCGGCGCCAAAGTTATTCAAAATAGAATGTTGCGGATTTCCTATGGAAACGTGGTCCTAACTATAACTACCTACTGGCGACCGCCAGTAGGTAATATATATTTATATATATATATAACTTTAGAGGTACATCTCTAAATCTTTTTTCTATGGAAGGACTGCTTCTCTGTCAATAGGAGCTAATGTTGCGTTTGACTTCTCTTTTATATGAACATCTGATTTTCTCCCTTGAGGATGGATTTTCTCTTTGTAGTTTACAAGGCAATCCTGACCTTCTATGGTTTACAGGTGTTGTTCAGTTGTTAGCCAGCTGTTCCTTGTTCATAGGGTTGAACATGCTGTTAGGACTTGTGTATATAGCCAGATGGTTGTGGATAAAGTCTTATTACCATGGGTAGTATATTTCCCATTATCTTAGTCTTATAATTTTTGTTACTGTGGTTATGTCTACAGTCATTGTGAGGTGAGAGCTTCTAAGGCTGATTGATCGTACTGACATGGTTAGATTATTCCCATGGTTATAATGTCTTTCGACTTTATTTACCTTTGGCCCCTTCTAAGTGGTTAGATGTGTTTCTGCACACCTACATTATTGTACATTTACAGTCTATTCTCTTCTTTTGGACCTGGTTAGTTTTAGTAAGAGGCTTTTCATACTTGCAGTTCGCAGACCCTCCTCCATGGATGGGATGGCTTTAGCATTTGATTCTAATGTAATGAATCTGCGGCTAGATGTCTCAATCAGATAAACAAGTTCCTTACCTTCGGTAAGACATTATGTGGTAGAGACAGGATCTAGCCGCAGATTCCTTAACGATCCTCCCCGCTGTGCGAACTAGGTTCTTTTTGGTCTCAATTATTTTGTTTTCATTTAAAAAACAAAAAGAAAATAAGAAAAGAGGGAGAAACCAGTGATTATTGGATGTAGGCATTCCCTTTCATCTCAAGATTTTTATTGATTTTTGGTTAAGAATTCGGTATTTGACAAATGAGTATCTTTTGTTTAAGCACACTGTTCAATAGACTGTTTCAGTTTGTGGCTCTGCGTTTCGAGTGCGAAAAATAGTCACAGAAGAAACTGGTTTCGATGAGGGTTTATATGGAGTCCGTTGACATCCCATCCGGTGAACGACGTCAGTGCGGAGTCGCACAATGCTCTCTGCCGGCAAGCGTTCGTGCTGTTGGAAATTTTTGCCAGATCCGGTCTCACGCTTGGGGAGGATTGTAAAGTAAGGAATCCGCGGATAGATCCTGTCCCTACTAGATAATGTATTACCAAAGGCAAGTAACTTGTTCATCAACTTTATTTTACCGTTGGGCAGTCCCAACTATTTCAGAATTTTGTAACACATTTCTAAAAGAAAGGATAATGAATTGGCAGTTATGCTGCAAAATAGTCTAACTTGGTAGGGACAACTAATGATCCAAATTTTTAAAGAGAAGCTCGAGAGAAAGTGCATTAAATTCCTACAACCGTTTAAGGGCTCTGCAGTATAGAAACAGATTCTGGTTTTTGCATTACTCCTGCCAGGATTGCAAAGTTAAGAGCATCTTACTTTGTCTGGTTTGTGTCCTACTGTTCTCCTGTGATGACAGAGAGGTCTCACGCATTTGTTTCTTGCCCAGAATTGTGTAAGTTATATGCTATATTCTTGTTACAAAATGTTATGGCAGGAGTAGTGACTACATGTTGGAGGCAGCTACTATTGTTTTTTTTTCTGATCATATGAGGAATCCTGTGGTATTATATGCGATGAGCATCACTACTAATGTAATTGTTTATAGAGAAAGGGCATCCACCATTGTCTTCTGATTGGTGTAAAAGGCATAGTGATACCACACCTATTGTTTACAGTGGCACAGGTTAGAGATAGTTTGAAGTGATATAAAAAGATTTGGGATGAGTTTTAACTAGATCATTCACTCACCGTGTTATATGTGGGCTTCAGATTGTCACTTTTTTCCTATAATTAATATAAATATCTAAAAATATACTAACTAGTTCTCTTTTTTGTAATAATATGAATGGCAACTGTTATTTTAAAGTATGACAGTGTTATAAATGAATGTGCCAACAAATAAAACTGTTGTTCTATATGCAATTGAGATGAAAAAAAAAGCCTAAAAAGGAGAAGGATGCCCCTTATCTAACAAAAGGCAGTTGATCCCCATTGACTGAAATCAAAATGTCTGATCAGTTTCTTTACGTTGAAAGACAGATACGTTGTATTGTGTCTGAGATGGCTGCACTCTTGCATTACAAGAAGAAAATTGATGAAGAATTGTGTACTTCCAAGATTGCTATAAGGACTGGAAATAAAAGCGCCCATGCGGAGGCAGAAGCAGTTAGATGTGAAGATGATGGTCGATCACTTACACCTGAGAAGGATTAGGAAAATGACATTGCATGGATCTACGACCAACGCCAGCTTCAACCTGCTGTTGGGTTCCAAACAAGTTAAATTATGCTCGGGATGGATAACATTTGGCAAAATAATCCAATTCCTTTTAGGAGGATGTAGAGTCATAACCATCTAGGCCATCTCCAGCAAATGAATTGGCTGAATGTAACCCGGTGTTGAAGATAATATGAGTTCCAATTAGAAGTCCAGGGTCATTTCAGAAACCTAAAAACAATACAGAGAAATCTGCTTCTCTTAGTGCAGCTTTATCGATGAAAGGATGTCTTCAAATGCCCACCCACTTCTAAAGCCTCAACAAATTTGGAGGCAAGCACATTCATTGTGGTATCCGTAAAGAAGTGAGCAAATAATCCTGCATACTCGGGCCACCCCCTGTAAAGACAGTAGCAGTTTAAGGACAGTGGGCAATAAAGGAATTAGAAGCTGCACAATGAAGAGTAACTAACTACAGTGCCATGCTAATCAGATATGGTTGTCCACAATGAGAGAAGTTAGAGTAGACCATGCATTACCTCCCACTTGGATGTCCGAAATAAGCAACACGTGTAGTACAGATAATACTTTAATTCTCTCTAGAATAAGCCATTACAGCCTTCAGGCAGGTTTGTACTGGCACTGTTACGGAGATGTGCATGGCTGGGAATCTTTGTTTCAGACTAGACAGACCACCATCATTGACACACCTTTCACAGGTGAGAATCTTTTTAGAACGTCTCTTGACAATTTCTTCAAAAGATTACAAAAGCTGTTGAAACAGGTCAATTTAGTATTGCAAAGTGGAAGTAATGCTTGCAAAGGCTCACCAAGTCAAGGAAGAGTACAAGGCAGACCACTTAATCCAGTTGCACCACCAAACTCTGGTCTAGGAATCATTAACAACATAGTTGTCAAGGACACTAGGGCACTGAGAGAATCTAGTGATATTTCAAGCAAAGTACAAAATATTTAAGTGATTGACTAAAGATAACATGGCAGAGCACCAAAGATTCAGAGAGCGTGTCTCCATTCAGTATCTGCGTACCTGCTTGAAATGTGGAGGGGAAGAGCTAACATAGAGGTTCTTGTAATATTGCATAAAAATAGCAGAAATCCCAAAGTGATCTGTGACCAACTGCTCAGCCTCATTCCCTCTGGACGGGATGGGCGCGCACCTCTGTGATGATCTTGCAGTCCTTGTGGAAAGATATGGATTTGCACTATTTCTTTGGCATGTGCAATGGGGCCAAATATATAATCCATCCGCTCCGCTGATTGATGTTGCAAGGCATAAGAAGTGTACTGTTTCGCTCCCTCATTCCACCTCTGATAAGTATCTGTCAGACGCAATGTGGTGACCCATTGGAAATGGGTATTTTGGTCTAGTGGTGGAAGCCATGCTGAGCATGTCTTACACCAGGTTTCAATTCAGTGTTAATCCTGCCTCCTATTACCGTAGAAGCCTGAGAAGAATCTATTAGCACCTCAGAAACCGTTTTGACATGTCCTCTATCCAATGAGTTAGGGGACTTAAATATGATACAATGCATCACTATCAGAATTATGAAATTCAGTTTTATAGCGAGGGAACAATTGAAGGGTATTGTTCGCTAAGGACAGGGAAGGGTTGGAGATGGCCGTCCCTAGGGACAGGGAAGAATTGATCCGGGATTATTTTGGCACGATATTAGAGGTCCTGACAGATTTCAACACACAATGGATTTCCATGCCCTTATCACTAGCAGGCTGCATATTATTGATTAAGATGCCCGTTCTACCTAAACTGCTATACATCTTCATAAATATTCCATATACTCCTGGCCGTCAATTCTTCAAACTGCTTAAGACCTACCGAATTTGCTTAACGTGTAAGATAGGGGAAAAAGCCAAGGGTCCGATGGGATGTGTTGGTGCAACCCTTCTCGAAGGGAGGCTTTGACGCCCCAAATTTGGAATTGTTTCCTCTATGCCCAGGCACATTTTGTGACATACTGGTTCTACCCTCCCCCTACATGCCCCACCTAGTGATGGAGCAGGGATATATGGCTCCAACCCCGATGACAGTCTTCCTGGGGACGACTCCTTGGGAGGCGGGAGCAAATGCCACCATGGTAGTCTTCACCACTGCGGCCTGGCGGGGACTAGCCAAGTGTCTTAACTTTCCTATGCCATACTCTTCACTTTTGCTCGTGCCCTACCATCCCTTGCTCCCAGTAACAAATGAAGCAAACTCCTGACAGATGCTCTCAAGTACTGATCCACACACATGGGGAGACCTGTATAAGGAGGGAGAGTTTAAAAGCCGAGATGCCTTTTTTGAGGGCAGCGTACTCACCCTGATGAAGATATTCTTAAACATCTGTTTCCGACACAACATTAAGGCAGTTATCCCTGATTTCCTGCAGGAGCCCCCAATGCTTCCCCCTCTGAATAACCTATTGCACTCACCAAACCCCACACACTTGGTATCAATGTTTTATCGTAACACTCAGAGCAGGTGGACTCAGAAAGGGGGTTTGAGGTCAGGCTGAGTTGTAAACTCCTCTCAGTGACAAACAATGGTCATATTGCTGCCAACAGACTAGGGAGATCACGGCTAGTACATAATACATTAAAAAAACTATAACAGGCCTATTACTTCCCGGCTCGGCTGTGTCGATACCGGGTATGCACCACTGACAGTTGCGATATATGCAGGGCGGAGGGAGCTGATTTCCTCCACCTGGCTTGGGTATGCCCTTTGGTCAACAGCTGCTGGACACAGGTGGCTGTTGCCCTGGCACAAATGACGGTCACACAAATATAGATTACCCATCTTGTAGCACTACTGGGATACACTGAAAATGTGGAAGTGACGGTTAGACGATATGTATCACTCTGGCTACTACTGTTCAAACGTAGAGTGGCGTGCAAATAGGGATGAGGGTGGGCTCCAAAATTCAGGGGCTGGATTAATGATCTATTGTTTTGCCAAGAACAAATGCCCATCTACTCTGAATTGATACCACCATCCTCTGGACA
Source organism: Triturus cristatus (assembly GCF_964204655.1). Classification (NCBI taxonomy): domain Eukaryota; kingdom Metazoa; phylum Chordata; class Amphibia; order Caudata; family Salamandridae; genus Triturus; species Triturus cristatus. The sequence continues at coordinate 1,103,906,313 of NC_140591.1, forward strand.
GAAGGTCATATGGGTTCCTCTCAAATCATACAGGCTGCTACATCCCACTGATATGGGAGATGCCGGCATTTCGGACTGATCTCGACTATGAGGGATTTAAATAAATTGGGGAAGGGAGGGGATCAAGGGGAGAACATATATGTAACCATTAGACATTAACGGATAGACTGCTAGTGAGGCTTGTCTGGAAATTACAATTATCGCTGCTTTTACCTCTACCCTGAGTGACCCGTCCTAGAGCCTGTGGATTAATGATAGATATCAATTAAGGACTAGACCAGGTCATTAGTGCGTCTCTATGTATAACTCCTTATTTCAGAATGTTACCGAAAAGTTATGTTTGTGTGACTGTGCCAAACAAAAAAGCCGACAAAGAAAGTGTTTAGAAAAAGACAAGGAAGAGTTACCGCTCCCATCTTTATCCAAACATACATTTTGCACATACAGTCAGTTTACTGAGGAGTCAGACATTGGTACCCAGGTCCTGGCCCTTTGGATCACACCTGCTGAGGGGTCTACCAGTCAAGACAGCCACATCATCTGGGCCTCTATGGGAACACTAGTTCTTCACGAAAAGCAAGAGGAGTGTGTTTCCCCGTTTAGCCTGCGGAAAGGCGCTTCTGGAGCTTGGCATTGATATCTAAAATTGATTTTTGTATCAAATAGCATGTGGCTACTGATCTTGGGTTTGTTCTTGGGTTACAAGGAACAAAGCAGTGTTTCAGATGTTCCACAGCTTAAATGGATTTTATCAGGGTCAGAACTTCCAATTTACCATTTCTTTTAGAATCAAGAAACATCTGTTTTAATTGCTTCATGTTAGAAAGCTTTTTCAATTTGAGAAGATTGGAGTTTGCTGGAGAAGCTTTTTGGTGATTGCAGTCCTACTGTTTCCTAACAAAAATGAATGTGTCCTTATGTAACGCAACTGGTGCTATGTAAAGCGCTCTGATAACCGATAACGGGTCAAGTTTACACTATATAAAACTCCGTTTAAAATAAATATATATATAGTGTGTAATTTACATATTTGTTTTCTAAATCTCTTCCCCATCCAGGAAATTGATGGAAAAGCCCTAATGTTGCTGAGGAGCGATATGATCATGAAATATATGGGATTAAAATTGGGTCCAGCATTAAAACTCTGTTACCACATTGAAAGACTAAAACAAGGAAAGTATTAAATACATGTGGCAATTGGTGTTTTCACATTGGATGCATCACTCTGGTTCATGAAAGCAATGTTTTATTTGCTTCTTTCCTGCCGTCTTGCACATTCATTTCCACCGTCAGTGTGATGCTGAACCCAGTTGTCATCCAAAGCAAAACTCATAATAAGCTCAATTTTTTCTCAACTGTTAAGAAAATGTGCATATGCAAAGCAAAAACAACGCAAAATGTTATGTATTTTCTACTATTGTTAAAAAAAAATGTTTTAAAAAAATCAAAAATGCAGCATTTTTTATGAAACCTCTTTAGTCCCAGAAATTGAGACCTGTTCTATAATAGATATCAACTGACATATTCAGAGCCAAAACAGCTGATTCCCAAAGGATAGGACTTCATCAGGCATTAAATATTTTATAGGATATATTTCTTTAATTTATTATTGAGTTAACAGAACTTTGAACAGTACGAGATCAATTTAATCTCTTGCAAATGCTGCAGTTATATATAATGGCGCTCCAAAGGAGCTGTGTAGAATCCATTTTGTTTGCAACACACATTTCTATAAATGAAATAGTCATGCAAGAGTTTTTGATACCAATGTAAACTTTTATAAAGTTTTCATTTGTGTTTGGGGAAAATGTTTTTGATAAAATATATTGTGTTTTTTGCAAGCAATACTTGGATGTCTTTTCTTTAGGAGACAATAGATTTCTCTGCAATATCATACTCGATATTCTGTATTTTTGTTTATGCAACTAAAAGGCTGTATTTTTGTTTATGGAACTAAAAGTCATAGAATGTACTGTCTGCACCTAATTTTGGATCACTTTTCCTTTTGTTACCATTCAGAATATTAAACCAATTTTATCCTATTAGAGCAGAAGAGGTCAATTCTATGGTGCACCTTCTGTTTTAAAATGTCTTCATCAAGGTTACTCAGATACTTAGATATTGGTCATACTACTGCATCAAAATGGCCTTTATTCAGCTCAAGTAACTGCCCAGGTGCAGTGCTTAGTCGAGATACAAGGAGGATATTCTCTTATGTCCCTGATTGTTCATAGCCTTAGTTCTTTGATGTACCACTCAGCTACAAGAAGAATGGAAGATGCATGTTAACTGTGCAATACATTGCTTTATGGATTAAGCACTTGTGCTGGTTTAATCTTATGTGTTCTAGATCTTTATGGAGGCCCTCCTTGTACGCTTCTCACTCAATTCACTGCTTTCTACAAATGGGAGCACCTGTATCAGCACTATGTTTTATTTTATTTTGTGACCTCTTCTGGCACTGTTTAGTGGGATTACTCTCCATATTGTTAGTGAAGAATGTTAACTAAAGTCTCTTATTTGACAAGTGGTATACACTCCTGCCTTGCCAAAATGTATAGCAATTTGATCATCTCTGCTGAATCTAATATCTATCAATCACTTACCCCATCCACACCTGCTAGTTGTGCATGTGACAAAAATGGGTCTAGTTTATAAACAGGTTACTTTATCTCTTGATTTGGAAGATGATGGGGGCCCTGTACCAAGTAAGATATTAGGTCTATAATGGTTAATGACACCAGCAGAATGGGCTTGGATTTGCCAAGTTATGTATTCCTTTTTAACCTGTTGAGCATGGTTCAGATAAGTGCTGCATATCCACCCTTGTGTGTGACTTTGAAATGAGGAATCATGTATGAAAACATTTCAGATGATGCCTCTTAAAACATAAAAAGGTATCAACAATTGCGTACATAGTTTAAATTTCTCCTGGGCCCAGTGTGAGTTCCTTTTGTCATCGTCTCTACATAAAGAAAGTGGAAGAGGCTGATATTGGGAAAAAAACATTGGTGTGTTTCCCAACTCTCAATATAGAGACTTCCTATCACCAACACCACCACCAATCAACCCTTAGGAGTTCAGTTGGTGGAATAGTGTAGTTATTTGTTGCCAGTGCCTGTGGTTACTGTATTCTGCAGCTCTTAAACTACCCTCTTGGTCTCAGATATTTTCTTACCATCTTCTAGTAAGAAAAAAAAAGTATTTGTCTGATTTAGGAATATGACCACCATTTAATCCATCCTGAAACAAGGTTATCCACACACTTCCTTCTGCATCTGCAGTCTGGCAAGAGAGATAAATGAATGGGTGATCTTACAGAGAATATTCTTTATTTATTGTTGTTTATCTTGCCTGTGTGTACAGTGTTAAATAATTGACTGTACAGCTTGTGTTCATCTCTAGTGGAACCACAAATAGCAGATTATTTGTGTTCTCTTCAGACAAAGTCCTCTCATTCATCAGACCATTTGCAACCAGTGGGGAATCTCAGTGTATATTTGGTCCTCATCCGTGGTGGGCAAGGAGCAGGGATAGCTTAACAGACAGCTATATGGAAATACACATTTCAGTTTTTTCCGTTTGGCTGCACTTTAGAATCTTATGTAGATGAAGTAACTGTCTTGCTTGCCATGGCATTTCTGAAACCCTTGAATAAGCTCAAGACCTCTTGTTTGTTGACCTCCCTAATCCTTACAAACACAATCCAAATTCTTCCCCTAAGCTCATAACTTGGGGCACAAGTGCTTCATCCCATCTTTCCATTGCATCTCATAGTCTGGGAGCCTTGTTTCTGAGTAACACTCTTCAGTCTAGCGAGGTCTCAAATATCATTTGGAAATTGGTTTGACAGTCATTAAAGATTTAATTGAGTTTTAGTACATGATTTAGAGAATGAGCGTCTGCCCCAATTCTCTGAAAAATTAGTTTTCAAGTGCTCTGTGTTCTGCCACTTACTTTTTGTTGTGCAGAGACAGGTGTACATGGATACATTTAAAATGTATTAGGTCCAACAAATGTGAGACTGGTTATTATTTTCTGTGTTAAGTAAGGCTTTTTATGCCGTTTCCAAGATTTCTTAATACATTGCTTTCCTCAAGAGACCACCCTCTCCTAAAGGACATTACTGTCAATTTGTTCCCCTTATGCCGAAGCCCTCCAAACCTTTGCCCTTTTGTGATCTACATCAATTCTCTTGAAAAACAAACTTCCTGATGACCATCACTGCTAGCTAGAGTGTCAGTGATCTTCAGCGCCTCTGCTTTTCCAAGCCTGAACACTATTCTCTCAGATTTAATGTAGAACTAATCCCTCTTAAGAAGAGAGGATATATCCGTCCATTGGTTGCCTTAGTTACCATCTGTTGACCATTGTTAGGGTAGAAATGTTCGCCTTTAGCGGGCATGGTTTTTTATTGCTTGTTCTAGAAGCAATGTTCAATTTTGCCTGCCACTTTTTAGAAACAGGTTTCTCTAAAACCTGGCTTCACAGATTCTGGTTTTGTTTTTTTATTTCATGGGAAACCTCTTTCCATGAGTGGGACATAAAAAGAGGCAGTTGTAGGAACAAGGTGAAGTTGAATTCATTCTTTTTCTCGTTCTTTTAAACTGGGGACGACTTATCCAACACATAAAGTCCATCTCCTTCTGTGTACATTCAGATAACAAGCTCCTATAGACAGTGAGACAGATTCAGAGGTTTGTGACATGCATGTAAGTGCATAAAAAGATACATGTACTACTTCATTGCACAGTTCACGTCTCCCCGATTTCTCCCCTAGTTGATCATCAGTTTCTTATAAAAAAACATTGACCAGGCTCAGTACAACTAATTCAACAAAAGGGTGACTGTAATAAACTTAAAACTTTGATTTTCTTCTGAAGCTTTGTACCTCAGAGGTATGCCCTTGGTGAATCTATTTTTACCTAAAAAGCCATAAGCATGCCAGGTGTCTTCAGATGTGCCTCATTGAATGTCAGAGCTTCAAATTTGTGTTTGCTTTAGCGTTTCAATAAACTGGCCGTGCAAAGTCATGTATACCTTTAATCTATGCCTTCAACTCAGTCATTCAAGACTATACTAACAATTCCTTTCTAGATTCTTGTGGCTGCAACCTGGGTACATGAGCTTTAGTACAGTGCTATCCTAGAGTGCCCAGGGATTGTGTTTTCTGGCTATTTTGCTCTGGTCTTCGGGACAGATGCGTCTTTCCTCACCTTTCCCTGTTAATGAATATATGTTTGATGTGTTAAACTTGGCAGATGCAATATTGTAGAGCTTACCAACCATTGAGAACCTTAGAAAATATGCCCCAAAATGTTCCTATTTGGTAGATTTATCTGTTGAAAAGCATTTGTACAGTCTAATTCATCCATATACCCTTCTTAAATATTTTTGGCGGATGCACAACCTCACTGGATATTCTCTATAAGGTTGAAGAATGCCTAGGGATTCATTTGTTCAACTGGATGTTGAGACCGCTTCTTTCACCAGGAAATCTTATGTGCTACGTCCAGTGCCCTCTGTACAAATTACTGTAAAGTCAAATTAAGAATTTATGCACTATTTGATTAAATTGTCCAAGCCTGTTGGCTTGAAGCTTGTAGGATCTTAGGGAGTTCCTACCTTGAATTGTTTTACTTAAGTTAATATTGTGTTTCCATTGGTTACAAACGTGAATTGTCTGGGACATAAGATGAAGAAAAGGTTACACACCATGATAGCTAATGGCAGTTTTTATTTGACCATATGAAAGTTTCACATAGGCAACTGCATTACCCAAATGATTAGGCAAGAATTTGTATTAGAATGGGTACAGTCAGAGCTTGTTTCTAGATATACCAGAGAGTCAGAGTTGGGAGCACATGGGTCTGCTGAGGTGTTGATCATTGCATGTTTCCAATAGCAAGTAGCAATGGGAATGTAGACCAGGAAATTGTGATGCAGTTTATACCTGGGATATATCAAAGCATTGGTCATTTGAAACATCCTGTAGAAAATATTTCTGTAATGAGTTAATTGTTCTAACTGCAAAGATAAAGAACATTAAATAAAAATGTTCATTAATTATCTGGAACTGAGATACCAGTGCATGCGTATTTAAATTTGGCCCAGTAAAATTGTCCTGATGGAGTTAGTGCTTCACATTTTATCAGTTTCCTTTTCCTGTTGGATCACACATTTCTTTCCCACAGTGTTGCTGAATATGAAGAAAGAATTATATGCCATCTGCAATAATAGGTCTTAGTCGTGGGTTCTTAGTACTGATGCATAGCCTTTTAAATAACTCTTCTTGAGGAGGGTCCTGGACTTCATTTAAGATTTTGGGAAAACAGAACTCTACACTGAGACAAAGAAATTCTCTTCATCATAGGCGATTTACCTCGCCTTGGTTGGGTAATGACAGCAAGATGCTCTTTACCCTGAGGAGATAATAAGAAGAGACTTTCTGCATGGAAGCAGGATCCCGACACAGTGATAAAACTACCTCTCTGGTAGCCCCTAGGATATCTCTTTATAAAAGTGAACGCAGGGCAAGATTAAATAAAAATACTATTGGGTGAGCTGCAATACGTCTCGCTCACCCTTTCAATCAAGATCATTCATCCCTTTAACAGAACAAAGGGGTCTTGAGCATACCTCAGGGTTAACAGGATCCCTAGAATGTCACAGCCCTGAATCAGTCTGTGCTTAAGGTAGGAATAGGTCTTACCATACCAGTCTGTCATGGAAATGCTGCCCTATACTTTAGAGGAAACAAGGTCCACTGGTTTCGTCGGAGGGCTGAAATAGCTGTAACCACTGGATCACCTTCTTGATGAATGTGTGACAACAGGAGTGGCTCATCCAATTGTTGTTTTTTTTTAATCCTGACTTGTGTTCCCTTTAATATGCAGAAAAAAATATTCTTATGATCTTCCTCTTCTTGAGGTCAAGACAATCTTGCAGGTATTATCCAACCAAAGTGAGATCAAGCATGCCACAGTGATGTGGATGAGGCTTTTCCCTCCATTTTTATAATGTTATCCATAGAACTTTGGCATTATTTTGAGCCGCTATAGTATTGTTTCCCCTATCATACCTATTGTGTGCATTTATGTGGTTTTGGAGGCTGTATGGTAGTAAGTTATTTTCTCTTACTCTCTTGTCATGATAGAGGAATAAAACATACTCTGCCTTTATAATTCTAATGGATACTTCTAATAGCGATTCCTCATGTTTAGAATATCCCGGATCCAGTCTGGTATCAGCATAAATTTGAACAGTAGGTGGCTAGCTTAAAGCTCTTTTGGGATCCAGCCAATAGAATGTCTCCTCTTTTGACAGGAGAGGCTGAGCGAAGAACTTCGGGAGCTTACTGGATTGTCCAACGGGAAAGGCAGTAAAAACGTTTGGTAGAAAGTCCACCTGCTACTCAGCCCCACTTTTGCCTGGTGAAAGGCTTTTGATAGGCGGCTGCACTAAGAGAACCTGGAGTTCTCTCCCACAATGAGCCAAAGTCACTGGGACAAGAAAGTCTTAAGAGTCTGGAGACGAAAGGAACAGCAGTGTATTGGTTCAAGTGATGTGCACATGAAGAAAGAGAGGACCAAATTAAGATCCCACTGTGACATCACAAGAGTTTGGGAGCAAACAAATGAGTTAAACCTTTTAGAAGCCTCATTACAACAGGTGATTTAACATAGGACAGTTCATCTGGTAAACGTAAAAAGACCAAAAGGGAAGGCAAGTGGCCTTTAACAGTGCTGGCTGCAGGTCTTTGCTGGGCCAGGGCTAAAACAAATAACAAGACATCCAGCAGGTTGGCCTCTAACGGATTAGTATTGTGGGTGCCGCACCGGGATACCAACTTGTCCTAGCATAGACAGATTGTAGAGAAACGCCTGGCAGCAAGGATGACATCCACAACGTTGGGCGGAAGATCAAACGCAGCCAAGTGCCATCCCTCACTTTCCACACATTGAGGTGCAGGTCCCACACGTTTGGATGCAGGACCCTGCCCTGCTGCTGTGACAGAAGAGCCTCCCGAAGTAGTAACCTGATCAGACAACAGATGATGATGCCCAGAAGGTTTGGCTACTACAATTCTGACCCAATCTGTTGTTACTAGAATGACGTGGTCTCTGTCATTCCTGATCTTCAGAACTCTGGGCAGGAGCACCAGTGTCAGAAAGGCGTACAGGATTTCCATTCTCCACTCTTTCCAGATTGCATGTCAGAGAGGGAGCTTTCTTGGAAACTCCAGAAAGCAAAAGTTTTTACATGGCCAATTCTTATCGTGGGGGAAAGATCTAGCCAGTTTTCTCTCCATTGCTGGAGGATGCCCTGTGCCACTTTAAGTTGTAACTGCCATTCACGATTTGCCAGGCACTGCTGCCGAAGTTTGTCCCCCATGGTGTTAAAAGATCCTGCCAGGTGAGTCACAACCATGGAAATGCCCAGCCTGCTCCAGAAACAAAGTTCCTCTGGCACAGGACCCCACATGCCCTGTTTAGTTGCAGTACTTCATGTCAGTGGGGTTGTTCATGAAAAACTAAACTAGCCTCTTTGATGGACATTAGGAAGGGTTTCAGTGCCAGGCGAATGACCTGAAACAGGTTGACGCGGAGATGGGTTTCCATTGGAAACCAGAGTCTCCTGATCTCCACCTCTCCCAAATGACCTCCCATCCGAGCAGTGATGCTTCCCTCACCACCAGCTTTGGGTGGGGCAGGCCCGTCCAATTATGGTTGGGCCACCACTGCAGATCTTTTGCAGTCTCCTTTGAAGCTTGAATCGAGTCTGATAGGCCCCCTTGGTGCTGAGCCCACTGAGACTTCAGGTTCACAGCAAAGCCCGTGTATGCGACCTGGCATATTCGACTAGCAGAATGCAAGAGGCCCAGAAGACCTAGAGTACCCCTAACAGAGATCCTGGACTGTGGCTGAAACATCTGGATCATAGTCTGATTCCTGGACTCTATATAGGAGTTTGGTGTGTTATCTATATGTTGATAGTGAAGTCAGCCCAGAAGACCTAGAGTACCCCTAACAGAGATCCTGGACTGTGGCTGAAACATCTGGATCATAGTCTGATTCCTGGACTCTATATAGGAGTTTGGTGTGTTATCTATATGTTGATAGTGAAGTCAACAAAGTCAGGAGGTTCTCTATCATGTGGAGGTGATCTATGACTGACTGGCAATCCCGCCTTCAACTGCCACTCATCAAGGTTGGGGAAAACTGAAATCCCCAACCTCTGAATGCGTACTGCAATCATCACCTTTGTGAACACCAGATGAGCACTAGTGAGGCTGAAGGGAAGCACTTCTCCTTGTCTACATTAAACTTCAAGTAGTGTCTGTGGGACTGCATGACAGGTACATGAAAGTAGTAGTCTTGCAGGTCAAAAGTCACCATCCAGTCGCCTGGCTCCACAGTACACAGAACCTAGGCCAGTCTGACTATCTTGAATTTATCCCTCAGCAAGTAGGTGTTCAGAGGGCGGAGATCTAAAAATAAGATGAAAACCTCCATCATTCAGCATGAGGAAATAGCTGGAGTAACTACTAGTCCCTGTTTCTGGAGCCAAGACCTTCTCTATTGCTACTTTGGCCAAAATTGCCTATTCGTTTTGGTGCAAAATGCACAGGTGCTCCTCTTAAAAGTGTTTTCATATGGGTGGAAGAGCCCGTGGGTTGAAAATGAATGACAGGGCATAGTCTCATTGGGGAATCTGAAGGAACACCTATCGGATGTTATATTTTGCCACCCTTGGAGGAAATATCTGATCCTGCCTCCCACATAGTCGTCGTGTGTCACCAAGGAAAAAACGAAAGCGGTTTGGAGGCTGTTGCCATAGGGACGGGAGACTGGGAAGTTTGTTGCCCCTGGTGGGCTGGACGTAGTCTGCTTGATCCCTGACCCTGAAAGAACTGGGGTGCTTGTTGGGGGGGGCTGGGCCTTGGCGGTACACCTCCACTCTGGAGTAGCCATGAACAGAATACTGCATCACAGGGAAAGAAAGGCCGAGGCCCTGATTTTTGAAAAGCATTCCAGTGCTAAATATCCTTCTCACCAAACAGACAAGATCAATGGAATGGCATGTCCATCAGAGAGGCTTGCACATCCCCAGAGAAGATGGAGCTCATCGTGGTTTGTCACTAAAGCACCACACTACTGCCAACTGCTCTGCCCAAGCAATCTGTATTATCCAATCCAGAACCTAATATGTATTTTGCGGCATCCTGACCACCTGTGATGGTTTTAGCCTTGTTAACCCGAACTTTATTGGTGACGCTCGCCAAGATCTCATTAACTATGTGCCATAAGGCATGGGTATATCTTCCCAGCAAACAGCTGGCATTGACTCACCGAAGGGATGGTCTGGCTGAAGTAAACATCCACTTCCTGAAGGTTTCGATTTGTTTGGATTCCTTGTCTGGAGGAGTTGTAGGGAATTAATTGAGGCTCACCCTACTAATGTAGGCCTGAACCGACAAACTTTCTGGTATATGGTGCTGCATCCAGAAGTCAGGGTCACCTGGCGCCAGCCTGTAGTGTCTGGAAACCAGCCTGTTTACTGGTGGACAGGAATAAGGCTTAGACCAGGTTCCCATAAGGATGTCAATTCAGGGTTCATTAAATGGAAGTAAGTGTCCGGATGAAGTTCTTCCAGGTTGCAAAACTTCTGTCATTATTTTAGTTTTGATTTTAATAGTTGGCAATTGTAAATCCAATACCTCTGCCGCAACAGGCTTTCTAAGCTGTTGATCGTCCAGTGGGAGAACACAGCCCTGTGGCCCTGTGTCTGGGGCATTGTTCAACCGACTGGCCTCCTGAAAGCCTACGTGTAAACTTTCATCATCATAGTTTTGGGGAAAATAATCCCCCTCATCCACATTGTCATCTCCAAAGGCTTAACGGCTTTGATCAGAGTTGAAACTAACATTTTATTGGAGCACTGATGTGTGGTTCTGGGGCAAAGGCATGGTCCTCTTGGATTGAACTGGGACCGGGTGGATCAGTACAGTGTCGGAAAGCAATCTCAGTCAGGGCGAAATAAATTCAACTCATAGTCTGATAGGACTCAGGAATTTGGACTTTCGGCAGCATCTGGCAGGCTTTCAGGTCAATTGGAATGGCGTGTATTTTTTATGTCTGATTGAAAGTGTGCTTAGGCATCTTAGCGGAACCTGTGGCGGGTGCAGATACTGCTGAAGATATACTCGCTGGCAATACCCTTACTGGAGGACGTCTCAGAACCTTTAGGGAGCAAAGGTGTGTACCAGATGGAGGAAAACGGTGGGAAAAGTTTGCAACATGGTCTCTCTATGCAATGTCACCAATGGTCCTGGATACTCCAGGTGCATCGAAATAATTTGCTGAATAGGCTTCTCGGTGGGGACCAATAACAAAGGCACATCCTTGCAACTTCTCAAACTGAGAGTGGCTTGACTTGGACGAATGCAGATTGGACTCTTTGTGCTTCCAGATCAACTTACCAGAAGATTGGAATTATGTTAAGGGCCTGTTGCAGGAACGGCCTTGAGAGTAAGAACAGGTCCAAACTCTTGGCTTGGAGCATAGCTTTTTTCGGTGTTCGACACCAGTCACCTCCATTGGGAATCTATCACAGACATCTTTTTGCAACAGTTTACACTGTGTACTTTTAGGATGGGACATAGTTCTGTTGCACACTGGAAAAAAAGTAGAATTTTGTAAGAAAAAACTTGACTGCCAACTGATGAGGGAGAAGTTTGGAGTGAGCTTCGGATCCACATACAAAGGTGCAGAAAAGAAGGAAACTGACGGCAGCATGCCGGGTTGGTCCTTGTATGTCTCTCTATTTTCACTTCTGAGGCGAAACAAAGTCAACAGGGAGCAGCACGGTGCCACCTACCGGTGTGCTGGAGCAATGCTGTTTTAATCTTCATAATCCATTCTGGCGCCTTGGGATATTCTAAAGATGAACCATCTGCTGTTAGGTGAAGTATCCACCAGAAAGAGCTTTACTGAAGATGGGTAACTTCCTTACTGAAGCTCTGACCAGCTGGAGATCACAATGCCCAGCTAGCCGAGGTCCTTTTTATTTTCAGTATTTGAAGCAACGAAGAGAATCATTATCTATAGTTGAATGGACATTGAAGAAGAGTACCAAGCATTAAACATCACCCTGCAAGGAAAGTTTTCTGGAACCCTCAAACTACCTGAAGAGATTCCAGAGGGTGCCATGCCGCCCATGTGGTCTCAATGAAAAAATGCACTAAGCTCCTGAGCCTCCATGCCAGAATCTTACTTGCCTTGCAAACCTGGGTCAATGGGGAAAAAACAAATAAGTTCATATCCGTGCATCACCTCAAAAGTTGCACCTATCCGTTTTAAATGGACGGCAGACAATTTCTAAACTGAAGCAATTGAAAAATAAATATTTTTCAGACATCCCAAATAGCCCTTTGTAGGTGGAGCTTAAAATAAAGAACATGATGTGGAAATATTCCAATTGGCTGTATCTGTAACTCTGTGAATGAGCAAGATGTAACTTGTTATTGCCGTCATGTAAAAGAGGTTTAGCTCCTTGTCTTAAATACAAAATGCAATACTTGCTCTACTCTACATACTTTCACTGTCTACATCAAAGGTCTCATATGCTCTATTATAACCTCGGTACATTCTGATAGACCTAAAGATCTGTATTAGAGAATTTCAAGTGTTACGTTTTGGTGTCCGAGAAATTCACTTGTCAAGGTGTGGGGTCAGAGGATACCGGCTTATTCTGAGCAACTCTCCCCTGCAGCCTTGACAGGCAGTTAAACTTCTTTTGAATCCATAATAAACTACACCCAAAGGACAATGAATTGCTTCCACTGTTTTACTCATGCAGATACAATCAGGATTACTAATGCTCATTTTCCTAACTTTCGTACGGTCAGCTGAATTGGAGGAAATGTGTAGCATAAGGTCTTCCATGTGAAACCTTGGTACTTTGTCTCTGAATATGAAGTGTTTGCACTTTGTGTTTGTAGGTCAAGTGATTTTCTCCATGGAATTGAAGAGTGCCACCCTCTTCTGAGTTGAACTCCCACTTTTGCTTTTTCACAGTCATGCTTGGAGTGTCAGCTCTGCTTATGCACATTGTTTGGGAAGCTAGGTACTCCTCCATCAGAAGCATATTCTCCTTTAGGGCCTTCCACAACAACGTCTCTGCATCTCTGAGGGTCTCAGATTTAATGATCCCTTGTTTCCTGAGGTCGTAATATACTTTAGTTTATGCCTATTTTTTTCTAATGCATAGAATAACCAAGAGCATTAATCATTATTGCTGAAGGAGCATTAGATGGTCAATGATCAGAAAATAAAGGTATTGGGTAGACCCACCCATAGCAAGCTCCCTTCTGCCCACTTACGTTTCCAGCACATCAGTACTTTGCTGCTTTCATGAAAAGTTAAGAGTCTCTTGTAGTAGTAATCCATTCAGACTGAGTTTTCGGAAAAACCTCAATCCTCAATCTTTATAGCTAAGCCCAGGAGTGGTACGTTTTGCAGTTTTACAGCTTAAAGAAATGTAATTTATTTAGCTTCCATATTTGTAAGCTGCCCTTAATGAAGGTAGGGACCTTGGAGTGCTGTCAGCCATCCCTCCTGACAGATGGCAAGTGTAGACTCCCTGCAGGGAAAAACAATTTCTCCAGTATTGGCTCTTTGATAGATTTGCATGCTTGAATCATCCCAGTTGTTGAGCTGGGAGTCCTAGTGAATGATTCATGCATGTGGCTATATAAGGATACCAACATTGAAAAACTGAAGTTATGGGTAAGTGCTATTATCTGTTCCATTATTACATCTTTCATGTTTTCAAATGCTTAAATCATTCCCTGGGACTCCCAGCTCGACCACTAGGATGATTCAAGTATGTTAACTCTGTGAAAGATGCCAATAATAGAGAACTTCCATTACAGTTAAGAAACTTTGATTTTTACTAGGGAACCTTACTCATTATTAGATTATGTTCAAGTGATATGATTCAGGTACACTTTGCGCACATTCCCACCCACACAGAACAATTCCCGCATAGTTTGGCATAATAAATAATCCGTATTATGTCAAGCAGGCGTATGGTTTTATCGTAACTAGTCTCTTGTCCTGACTTAAATCCTCATGCAATATCCAAAAACAAAAAACTAAAGGGCAGGGTGAAGGAGAAATTATTTTACTTACAGCAACAGCTGAAGCGCTCACTGCTGAATTGCTTCCCATGGTTTTCATGAAATCCTATGCCTTTCACATCTTGTTTATTTTTCATCATGTGAGATCAGATTCGCTCCAGGCTGCAGCAGTTTCCCAAGCTATGAGCCAAATCTGACCTTCACCGCTCCTCCTCCACCACCACCTTCTTGGTACGGAAAAAAAATGTTTAAATATGAGCTTGATGGTCTCTCATCTTACCCCCACTCCATCTAATCTTTAACTAGCAGTTTATGATCCATCTACTCTGAATGTGTTGTCTCTGGAAACACTAAAAAGTCCAGTGTGTGCTAAGTGTGAGCACATCTGGCTCAATGGAAGTTCAAAATAGATCATTGCGGGTTGATGATTTTATCTGCCTATTTCTCATAGCCCAGCTTCATTTCCTCCCTGCTTCTCAGTGTTTCACATTTTTTTCTTAGAGTTGAAGGAACTGTTTTTAATTGAAGTTGTGGAACTGTTCTCATTATCTCAGCAGATGTTCAATTCATATTCTTTGGAGTAATCAAGTAGACAGAACATCTGCACACTATCCTAGCCATCCTCTGGTAAAAGCAGTCTTTTTCCTTCGACACCTTAAGTTGGTCTCTCTAAAACAAATCCTAGCAACTCTACAGAACTATTACCAAAGCAATATCCTATCACTAGCCCAGATTTTAACCCATTGTGTGTTCTCCAAACAGATGACCGCAGAAGCATGACATTTTATAAAGAAATACACGTCTTCATGTTAGTGACAGATGTATCTGTAGGAGATTCTGATTTACCTAGCCAAGGTCCTGGGTAATCAACTTCATTTTTTCGGTGAATTTAAGCTGGTCATCCTTCTCACTCTCTCATAAGATATAGTTCAGAAGTCTTTGATAATGGGATGTCCTCGTCTGGACCGCTTGCATGCCATGGCAGACCCAGTGCTCTATTTACAGAGCAAATACTGGAAGTGGTGGTTTCAGAGACTTCTCTCTTTGAGTACTCAATTTTTTTCCTGTGTCCAAATTCTGTATATTCGCAGTTGTGCAAAAATCTCCTAGGTTAGCTCTAACATGAAGTGTTCTTTCTCTGGAACCTCAAAACATTCACATTTACAGTGAAAATGTATAATTCTGTGATTTTGTTGGTGAACCTCTTAAACATCTACAGCCACTTCCTTTTAGCTTTATAGGGCCAATTGTTTTTTTTTCACACTTTGTTCTTAATTAAAACAATAACACACAGCCTCAGATGTTTCAGTATTGTGGGTCTGTTCATATTGATAGCTTTACTTTTATAGCGATTTCCCAAGGCAAGGATTCAAAATACCTTGATCAATATTCGGGTTTCCTTGATGGATTGTTTCCTCCTACAGTTGAGAGGCACATTCATCATGTACATTGGACCTCCCTTCCAGGTGTCGTATAAGGTGATTTCTTTGTTGTACAGGGGTTCCCTGTGTAAGAAAACCTTATTTGCCGAACCTGAGTCCAGCTGAGTCTGCCTCTAGAATGTGATGAATTTTATAGAGGGGAATTAGTGACATTTTCTGAACTAGGCTGACCTCAGTTCAGCAGGTGGCCTAGTTCATCATCCTTGTTCTGAAGCATCTGTCTCATGAATGTATAATCTTACGGCACCAAAAACATTTGAACAGCAACCTGCTTACTAGTCAAGTTCACAGCAACATATTAGTAATGTAAGCAATAGTAATTCTTTTGATATCGTTAGCCTATGGCGAAGTTCATCTGTCTTCCTCGACTCAAAAGCTTCTTGCATTTTCATTGCACCAAATACCAGATATCACTTAAGGATGGTACATTAAGGTCTGACGCACAAGTGCCAAATGTCTGAGACCTGGGACAACAGGCTGACAAAGTTTCAAGTAGCTGTCCAATCCTTTGCTGTCTATGGCCCAAGTAAGTTGATGCTGAAGGAAGGGGCAGGATTTTACTTTTCTGAAATCTCTTCACACTCCTTTCTTTGTCACATAGCCTTTGATGCAAGAGTGGGTTGTTCATGTGGTAAATCAGAAGGCCCAGGAGAAATGGTCCTTCACAAAACAGTCGTACTATATATACATGTTTAAACTCTGACTAGTCCCCCTTCTTTGATGGCTTGCCTTCCATTCATCAAGTGGGACTGCCAGTTGGTACAGGCAGACAATGTTAAATCGTATACTCTAGGTAAAAAGGAACAAGTTCAAAAGGTCTATTGTGGGAGGCAAAGACAATCTGGGAGTGCCTCTGAGCATGATCAGCATGGCAGTTTACATGTAGTGCCTGCAGACCACCAATGCTGATTAACTGGACAGATTTCTGCAGCAGAAGAAATGATTATCAAACAAGAGTGTAGGACATATTGTTGCATGGGGAACACCAGTCATCAGTTTGTTTACAGCAGCAAAATAAAATTTCACCTCTAGATTGGCGGAACTCACTTTCATGGGGAATGCTCCGATATTAAACTAATAAAATGTGTGTACACTTTTCTGCTCAATTTTTACTCCGCAAGACAAAACAAAGGATGAAGTAGCTTAACACAAAAATGGATCTGATAACTGGATAAGCTGTGCCAGTGATTAGACCAAAATCTAATTTTCATGCCCATTGAACCATACAAGAAGTTGCTGTGCTTGGCCGATTTCCTATTCAAGAAGTCAGGCAAAATCCTCCAGCGTAGCCTTCCATCTCTGAACTTGACCACCTGGCTCCTAAATATATTTAGTACGACTATCAATACATTTTTCCTGCAAATTTCATGGACCTCTGATTGAGGCAAAGCCCCCTTGCGTAAGAACATCTTTTATGGAAGAGGTTCTGCCACTAGTGTCTGTGAAGCAGGTCAATATGAGAATATGCAAAGCAAAAACAGCACTACCTTATTATATTCATTTTGGTTTATCTGAGTAAGGGGTTTATTATAGTTGTTTGGATGCGGCACACCGTCCAAAAAATAGTGCATGTCCAGTCTTCCACGTTGCAGGTGCAATGATGTCACATTTTTGCTGATGTCTTGCATCCACCCAACTCTCAATAAGACCTTAAGTGAGATAGCCCTCCCACGGCATTTTGTTTTCAAGGTTCTGGTGATTAAAGGTTTCCTGGAAGGACTTATAAGAGCTTTCCTTTCAATCCATCCCTTCCCTCTTGGTAACTGTACATAATAATGTCAAAATGAATTAGGCTACCATTCGAATCCAAGCATAAGTCATACATTAAGTAAAGCACATATCTTGGAAAATTGTTTTTAGAGTCTTTATAAGATTGCTTAAGGGGGTGGTACAAGCTCTCTGCATTCATGAACCGCATGCTCTATTTCACCATATTGGATTTTCACTAAGGTCTCTGCATCATTTCTACATAAAGTACATTCAGATTTTCAAATAAACCACCAAAAAATCAGTGCCTTTATCCTTTTCTAATTCTACCTCTCCTAGGGAGAGATCTAGGCTTACCTTGGATGTTAATAAGACTTATGAGAAAAAGAACACGTGGAAGCCCAAGCACATCTTTATAAACAGAGCCCATGTGTGCTGCCTTGCCATTTTCGAAACAATCCACTCGGAGGGGAATAAAATACTATGTAGTGCAACTACATGATATTAAAAGGTTAAAAATCCAGAGCATTTTATATTCGAGAAAAACAGCCACTACTCCTCTCTTGAAAAACATCCCCATATGCAAGATAGGTAAATTGATGACCTCATGGTTTGCTGCTTCTTTTCCCAGGCTGCGTTGTACAATGCCAGAGCCCAAACTGAGGTTGGCCAAGCCTCAATACACATAATGGTTGCTAGAAAGCTGTTCAGAGGGTCATGTCTTCTACATTTTTCCTTTTTCAACATTCCATTTGGTCTTGCTATTTTATTCTGTTGTGTATGAATATCAAAGAAAATTTGAAGATAAAGGTAAAAGTGCAGCTTTAGAAAAAAGAGGAGAGGGCAGGTTGATACTGTCCTTCACACGCCCTCTCAGAACACAATCCTACGTTCAAATACATGGTGTTCCGTAGAATTTTATACCTGCATTGAAGTTTGGAAGCTTGATCGTATTTTGTTTCTTCGTCCAGTGGTACTTGAAATAGTATCAGGATGCAAGGGCCGTCGCCCACCTATGTGGCATGCTTCATCATTGAACCCTGCTCCATTATAAGTGGATGGTGCAGTGCCCAGCGGGCCCCTCATATGGGCGCACTTTGGTGGAGATCTTTTATTTACCCAGTTTGAGTGCAAGTGACTGCACTCCATTTAAAGATGGTCCGATTGTTGGATAATTGTTGTACATGCATGTGCACACGCTTCTGCCCGTTAGTTAAAACAAACATCTGCTTCAGATTATTCAGTTCATTAGCAAATAAAAGCCTGCCCTTAAAGCACTCATTATATTTACCCAAAATGTTACCAAATTTTCATAGAATTAATTTTTTCTTCGAAAATGCTTACAAGTGTACCTTTATGTAACGTAAAAAAGCACGTTTACAGTACTTCATTTTGAGATGGCTACCAGATTTACTAGCAAGCACACAGGTTTTCGTGCGTTGATAAAAACAGTTGCCTGCGGCAGATTACTCAATTTGTAAACAAACAAAAAAACACCACCGTCCGGCACACCACTACATTCTGGAGCAGGAACCAGGGGCAGATGTGTTCCACAAGCACACTGTCATCTAACTTTAAGTGAAGCACCACAACAGGTTCAGCACAAGACTATTCATTTTGCATCTTGTCAATACTTAATCTTATACCTTATTCTAGGTTGCTGAGCTAATTGGATGCTGAGTTATTGCATCCCAGGGGGGCCGTGTACGGTCACACAAGAGTCAAAAACCGTGATACATTATACTGAAGTTCAGTTTATTATACAACATAATAGCCTCATATTATGTGCCAGAGTTCACAAAAGGTCCTTTCACATTTTGCAGTGTTCACTGAAAAATTGAATGTCATAGTGGATAGGTTTGTTCACCCTCAATCACGTAACAGTGTGTGTAGCATAGTCAATCAAAGTGAGTCGGCAAACAGCATTTTGTCACAACAACATACATGTTTTGGTCTGTTTTTAAATGTATATCTTGTTTGTTTCTTACTCCCACAGGTACAAAGACATAGGATCACAAGTTCCCTTTTTTGTGGGACTCTCAAATGGGTTATTGCATCCACATTCACATAATTTAGCTTGAGGATAACCATAGTTAAGGTTTCTGACCCAGATTGTGGGGTATAAGATTTTGGTCCTGAAGAAACACCAATTGACCTGGAGGAACAGATAGGTGTGAAACATACACCCCTAGACAGGATCAAAGAACAGCTAGACTTCAATTTGTCACTTTGTTTTTAATCTTGCCGTAGATCACGATATAATAAATAAAAGGTAATCAATTGTAATAGTTATTACACCCATTATCACATCTCCCTTACTTTCACTCAAACTGGGTAAACAAATGATCTCCTCCAAAGAGCCCCCGCATGAGACCAGCTGAGCATTGCACCTAGCGTGGAGGAGGACCCAATGATGAAGCATGCCACCCAGGTGGGGAGCGCTCTTGCATACTGATAATCCCAGTACCACTGCAGCAAGAAACAAAAGAACAGGATCAAGTTCCCAAACCTCAATGTATTTGTGGAATTCTTTGCAAATTCTCACATTAGGGTAAAGGAGAAAGGTCTCCATTTTGGAAACTAAATATTAATAATTATCCTACTCTCCTACTTGTAAAATCGGAAGAATAGAGGAGACTTTATAGGTTTGTGTCGTGTTGCTTTCCTAAAAATCATCTGTCTAACTTCCGTTGCAGGGCATGTGGGCCAAAAGAGCTTCTAAAATCTTCAAAGGTGGGAGGTAAGAATATTGTCCATGTAAAACGTGTTGCCAACAACCTAAGTTATCGCTTGACTTTATCGTCTTTTGGACAGGTTTTCAAAAAGGGTTTCTTTGTCAAATGTAATTTATAGTACTGATTGTCCTATTATTGCAATTCAATCTGAAAAAACGAGGTGGGCAACCCAAACAATTAACTGGGAGAACAGAGCGAAAGGTCAGTCTTGCCTCTAGAAGCTTGTGCAGAAGCCAAGCCTTGAAAATGTTTAGCTTGTAAATCATACGGCAAACGTGTAAAACACAATTTGGTCAAGTGGGAAAGCTGCGATTGATCACAGTACATCCACTAAATAGGTTTCTTTCTTTCATTTACACTAGAGGTTGATGCTTTCTCTTTAATTCCTGGTGCATGAAGCTACTCTGGGGGTGATAGGCAGAAGTCAAATGAAGTCTCAACTAATTTTGGGCTCAAGACCTCAAGCTGAGTCAGGCTGCTGCCTTGAGCCTTCTTCGGCTTACCCACCTCTTAGCATTAATTGAGATATTTTACTTTTTTGTGAATTAATTTAAAATCCCTTTGCTGGGAAAACTAATTCACTTTTTCATCCCACTCATTTCTGAGTAGAATTTCTGATGGTACCTAAAAATCATATACGGTTCTTTAACATTAATCTTGCTTGGCAAAGTACACACATCTTCCTAGAAAACAAGATGGCTGTCAGATATGGACTCCATACACAGAGCTATTCAAGCTGACTGCCTGTGCAATTCCCCATGTGCATACCTCCAAACGCAGAGGACCTTTGAAAATGATTTTTTTTTATTGACGTGTAGAACTGTTTTTTTTTAATAATAAATTTAAATGCAGCATCTCCCCCCCCCCCCCTCCCCGCCATACCACCCCTCCCCCCCAATTGAAGAATAGAAGCATCCAACGTTTATGGGGCACAATTCACAAAAGTAATCTGAGACAAAATCCTAACTTTATGACTTTCGGTATTCACTAATGGCATCTAGGAGTGGTAAAGTTAGGAAACCTAACTTTTCTACTCCTTAATGCCCTTTGTGAATACTGAAAGTCATAAAGTTAGGATTTTGTCTCATATTACTTTTGTGAATCGGGCCCATGGATCTTGGGGAGCATGTTTTGCTTTGTGGATTTAATTTAAAAAATATTGTACGTCATAGTGAATTTGTCATGCCACATTTGTATTCACATTGTTCTGAAAAAGTATCTGGTGCTATTTTCAAATAAGCTATGAAAATACTGACAGTGAAATAGTGCATAATAATTGCCAACAACATGCATCAGGGGCTAGAATGTATTTTCTCTGTCAAAATTGAATGTACAGTAAGCAGCAAATGATTAGCAAAACTATTTGTAAAAGAGTCTGTGTCTAAGTTTTCTTTTACTGTACATATCAAACACATTATATACCTTTTTTTTAGAAATATATTGTTTGACCATTCCGTTTAGTTTCAATTTACTGTATTGCTAGTAAAATGCTTCTATCTCGTCTGTTTTCTAGTTCTCCTGTTTTTATACGTTCATTGATCCAAAAGTGCTGGATTTTTTGTTGTCTTAAAGTATAGTATGTTGCAACATAGGGGTTACAATGTATTTATGTGGTGTTTCCTTGGGTGTTCTTTACTGGATGTTGTGCACATTTTACAAAAACATATACCATGACAGAAAAAGGCTGAACACAAAAGAAAATCATTTAGAAAGGATTACACAGACATGTCTTATATTCTGCATAGCAATGTGCAAAATGTTTTATTGTTTGGTTTTTTTCACAAGAAATTAATGGCATTGTATCTGTGAGAATGTACATTTTGTTCAGACCTTTGCAACTTCTGGCTACAAACAATTTCAGAGTTCATTGTCTCTTTTAGAAAACACATACTTGCATTTAAGGTATGTAGAATTCCTACAGGAATCTAGGCGTAGTTGTGGTTTAAATTTGAGAGACACAGTTTCAAACATTATGTTTAAGAAGGAATTGTGAAGTAGGGACTGGAATATTAACATGGTACATAAATGCCACCTGTCAATGTGAGGAGAACGGTTTGTTACATTTGTGCATTACATTTTAGGCGTTATATAAGCTATTCTGTTTATGAACATGCCATGCCATTGAATGGTACAACAATGTATCTTGGAGACGTTCTAGTTCATTTTTGATTTTCTGTAGACACATTTAATCATGTTCTAAACAAAAATTGTGTATGCGTGAAACCAGCCTCTTCAAAAGAGAAATTTAGATATACAGTCGTCAACCCTTCTATATTTTGCTAACGTTTTATAAACCTGTACAGTTACTAGTATCTATTGTTTTTACAACAATTTATAGATTATCACAGTTCATTATATTGAAGTCTACAATAATATTTCATATTCTGTTTTTTAACTGTTCATTTCAACTGAATCTACTTGTATATAAGTAAAAAATAAATGAGAAAACAGTCCCTTGTCTGTGAGTGGCTATGTTGATCTATGTATTATTCATTCCAAAGTGTTAATGTTTTTTTTACTTGTGCTGCATATTAACTCATTCGCTAGATGTATGACGTACATATTTCTTGAAAAAAATCACTTTAACTGTATTTTTTTTTATCCCAAAACAAAACCTAAAAATCACCAACATTTGCTTATTATGGTTTGCTGAGCCAACCATAATACTTACCCTACCATGTTCTGTTCATGATCTCACTCATGGCATCACTGTTGACTTTACTGACATCTCAGATTTTGTTGGTAATATCACATATTACATCAATTATTGCTTCTCAGCTTTTTTTTTTTTTTTGCAATCAATAATAAACGTTATTCAGCCAAAAGGCCATTAAAGTAAAATCATAAAAACCGCATACACAGCTTAGCACAAAGTATACATCATCCAGGAACTTGTTTGGCACATTGCAGATTACATAGAAATTGTGGGAGACAAAAACAGGAGCAGAAGAAGCTCAAATGAACATGTACAACATGACTCCATCCGCAATAAACTGCAAAATAACCTAAATACATTAATTCCTAAAATACGTTGGAAAATAGACAAAAGACATTATGACTGAGAACGTTTAAAGCAAGTTAGAAAGAGAGCTGGAAAATGTGTATTCTATTGCTGTAATACATATGTTGGCCAAAGTTTTGAGATATAATGGCATGTAACAATGGGGCTCAAAGAGAAAACCTAGCAAAGCTCAGTAGGACAGAAACCTTGTTTCGGGTCCGCTATGTGCTCCTAACAGTGGATTAATTTAGTTTAGATAGCTCGGCCTTACTAAAACAATGCTATTGAGCAAAATTAATCAGATTAAAAGCAAGTATCACTTTGATCAATTAAAAAAACAAAAATTAAAGCAGAAATGTCAGCATTATCAGCATTAACAATACAATACAAATCACAGATAAGATATACATATTAAAATAGATAAAACCAATATAAAATGTTATGCTAAAATTTACAGACACAGATAACAAAAACCTGCTTTTGGCCCTAGAGTTGCTCATAAAAGGAAGAATCCAACACGTAGCTAGACCATAGATTTTACCCAAATGGCCCAGCTCCAGTGGAGCTATTTCACAACAGCACATACCACAGGTTCCCTTGCCTCAGAATGCAGTAACCGGAGTTTAAAACAAGATTGCTTGAAGCCCAGCTGCTTGCAAATCGGTATAATCAATTTTTTACTCGGGCAGCTATATCTGGGACAAAAGAACATAAAATGAGCTAGAGACTCATCTGACTGCAGGCATACCGGGCACAATGTACTTTGATCTGCATTGGTCTGCCATTTTGAAGTAAAAGGCGAGAGAATCAGGGTCCCTTATCGAAACTTGACACCAAATTTCTTGCGGCCGCAACGGACAGATAATCAAACAGAGACTCTAATGCAGTAAAGGGTTTTATTTCTCGACAAACATCAGTGAGCGAGCAGAGTTTCTCCCTTCTCATAAAGTTTTCCCACTTATGTTTCCAAAAACACTCCCTTAAGTCCCTCCTTTGATCATGACAGCGAACAATAAGACCAATGATCACCAAGTTCTACCAGAGTGTCATGCACATAGGACAGCCATTTTACTCTACCTGATTTGTCTAAGTCCACAATTTCTAAGCTTGAAAATAAGCATGAAGGGCAGGAGTGTATTTCAGTCTATGCCAATAGAGTAAAGGGCCGAAATTGGCCTTGGATGATATTGGTTCAAGGCCCATATCATCTAGTAGAGGTAATAAGGGGGTGCTTTTAGGCAGATTGGCTAAACTTCTCAAGACATTATTTTCAGCTCTGGCTAACTCAGATGTACTTGTATAGTCCCAGATCTCTGCCCCATACAACGCGCTGGCCTCTGCCTTATTCCTATAAACTTTTAGGGCAGGTGAAACTTGCTTAATTTTAGATGTGTTATATGGTCTGAGAATTTGTGCAGCATGGTGGGTCAAGTTTAGGGCACTTTTTTTGACCTGGGAGTGCCAAGACATGTTATTATTTAGTGTGATTCCCAAGTAGCTGAAATCAGAGACCTTATCTAATGGTGAACCGTCAAGAACAGTGGAACTTGTAAAAAGACCTACAGGAGCTGATGGTCATAAATTTCATTTTAGTGTGATTGATTACCAGCCCTTTTTGGTAACAAAAGGCCTCAAAGCAATTTACTAGTGTTTGAAGGCTACTCTGGGTTTTTGAAATTAGCAACATATCCTCTGCAAATAGAAGGGGAATCTTCCTACCCGCCAGTCTTGGTGCGTCACTTACACAATCTTCCAAAAAAGCCACCACCCGGTTTAGAGATAGTGAGAACAGGGTTGGTGCAAGGACCCATCCCTGGCATACTCCCTTGTGGATTCCTATTTGCTCTGAGAATTGCCCCCTAGGATCCCATCGGACCTGTGCTTAAGTGTCAAAAAGCAAGTTCTTGATAATGTCCAAGAGTTCAAATGGGACCTCGCTGTCTTTTAGGACTTCCCATAGTGTGGAGCGGGGAACCATGTCAGATGCTGACTCCAGGTCTACGATGACCAGATACAAATGGGATTTTTCAATTAAAACCGTCTTCCAATAAATAGTCAAAAAACTGAAGACCTGTTCTAAAGTGTTTGTGCCTTCTAAACCCTGCTTGGAGGTAGGGCAAAGCTCCATGATCTTTTATCCACTATTGTAACTGAAACAGGATCTGCCTACTAAAACCTTTTACAAGACATCAATAAGGCTAATTGCTCTATAATTAGTGGGTACGTTTCTTTGGCCCTTTTTATAGACTGGGACAATTTCAGCCACCTTCCAACTATGTGGAATTTCCATCCCTGCCAATATGAGAGTAGTCAACATATTAAAATACTTGGCCCAGTTCACAATACTTGCCAAGTAGAGGTCCCCCGGAACTCTATCCGGTCCTGCCGCTTTACCGCAGTTCTGGACTTAAGTACCTCACTGTCTCGTTCATCTCTATAGTTAATGGGGAGCAAACAGAATGTACAGGAGGGTTCACTGGAGTTTGCTCACTTATCCTCTCATCTGTAATCGGACCTTAGAAATCTGAAAAATGTTTGTGGAAAGTTTCTGGTTAGATAGAGTCCGCTAACCAGGACACTGGACTTTGCCCTTTATTAGCAACCAAGTACCAAAATAGCCTAGAAATCTTTTTTTTTTTTTTTTTTTTTTGCAGCCTTATAGAGGTCATCCCAAAACACAGGGTGTTCCTTTCATCATGGGTTTTATGCTGAATTCGCATGAAATTTGCCCTACAAGCCCTAATGCTATTGACGCACCCTTTCTCACGAGTCTCCCGTAGAGCTATTTTAGCCCTGTTACGATCTTTATCAAATCAAGTGTGTATGTTTTATATAACAGGCTGCACCAATAGAATACACTGTAAAACACTCCGCAATTTGCAGAAAAAGAGTAGTGTATCTCTGGCATAGCCAGCAGCCTATTTTCAATACAGTCAAAAAGTTAAAGTTCTTCCATGGCTTTCAGCAGGGACAAATTCAGTGATCTCAGAATAGGAAGCCACTTTTGCCTATTTTATTTTTCTCCCATTATTGGAAGGTATCAACTCTGTGTCAAGAGAATCAGTGGTCTGACTGGTCTGTAGAAATTTACTGAGACCAGTGCATGATCACTATCGGACCTAAATAATACTTTAATATCCAATACAGCATGCCATTGAGTGAGGGCTACCGTTATGTAATCCATCCGGCTAGTACAACTCGGGCGGTTAAAGGTATGAGAAGCATTTCGATCTGATCGAGTACCCCCATTACATGCCCTTAGCCCAAACGTAACTAAGAAAGACAGGAGCTGATAGTCCACGTCTGACCAGCGCTTTACTGGGACAAAATTGATAGATGGAATACCACACAACTCGTCTTCAGCTTCAAAGAGGGTGAGGCTACTATTATATTGAAATCCTCTACAATAATTACGAAATCCTGTGTCGTGGAGGAATTCCTATGAGAGGCAAGTTTGTGTATCGTCTGTGATTCTCCACCCCCTCATCCCTCTGTTGTACACATTATAAATATATTAGCAGGAATTGACCCGTGTAACCTTTAGACCTGTTGGTCGTCGGACATAATATCTAGAGAACAAAGTTTTGCCATCAACAATGTACAAATCCAAATTAGGAGACCACCCGACAAGCCCCCCTTTCCATTATAACGTGCAGGTCAGAAAAAGTTAACAAAACCAGATCTATGGACTGACTCGACACTCCAGGTCTCCAGTAGGAGGCAAATTTAAAATTGATCAATGAATGATCCCAGCCACATTCCAAGATAGCAAATTGACGACATTCATATGTTTAGAACAAGTGTCCAAAGGAGGCTTCATGACTAAAACATTTAGGTCTGTCCTCCTAGCATTAGAATCTGGGGAGACTGGCTCATTTTGCATGGAATATCCCAATCCCTCTATAAGGGGCATATCTGAGAGAAACACGTTAGTTAGATTCCTCACCTTAGAATATCCCCAGGCGTCAGACTGGATCCGGAAGATTTTTCGTCAGCAATACCCCTTGCGCGTCGCTAGGCGTCGTCTGCGGCTCCGCGTCCGTCGTCGGCGTCGTGCGCCGGGATGACGTCGTCGGAGTACTTAGACGCCGCCCTCGCGCGCTGACGTCAGTTCTTCTTTTTTCCGCGCCAGTAAGCGCAGATCCGGGAGAGCTACCCCTTTTAGTCTTTTTTGACTAACTCTTTTTGATCATTTTTGATCCCTGTCTGTCGACATCTGGTGCCGGTAGGATGCCTGGGTTCAAGGCTTGTGAAGACTGTCATCGACTGATGTCGGTGACCGATCACCACCGCCGGTGCCTCTATTGCTTAGGCCTCGACCACGACGCGGAGTCGTGCAACGACTGCCAGGCCCTGACTTCGAAGGCTAGGCGGGAGCGGTCCCGCAAGCTTCTCGAGCTTCGCCACTCGGCTCCGCGTCGTGCGCGATCCCGGTCCAGGAGGAGGTCCAAGGATCGCTCGCGGAGCCCTAGCCGACGCCACCATCGATCGTCGGGCTCCAAGTCGTCGGGTAAGTCCAAGCACTCAAAGAAGTCCAAGAGGCGACATCGCTCTTCGGACTCCCCTCGCCGGTCGCGCGACTCGGCCGAGGGTCCAAGTGGTTCAACCCCCGCGGCTCCGGCGGAGCCGCAGGTGCCGCGTCCGCCCCCATACCTTCCGGTCCCTGGGGCTGACGCGGCGCCGGCGGAGATCAGCGCCTTCCTCTCGGCCATGAGGAGCCTGGCCCCGCCGTCGACGCCCGCTGGCGCGCCTTCGGGCCCCGCGGGCTCGACTGGGCGACCTCGCGTGCCGGCGGCTCCGGCCCCGGCGCCGTCGACGACTCCGGTCTCGACGCCGCAGGTCCCCGCGGGGCCCATGCCTGGGCCCCAGTCGACGCCGGTTGACCTTGTCACTCCTCCACCGGCGCCGACGCCTGAACCACCGACGCCGTCACCGGCGCCGCCGACGCCGACGCCTGTGACGCCGACGCCCCAGTTTAGCCCTCATCCGGACCCGACGCCGGCACGGCGTCCGCCGACGCCGCATCCGACGCCGCTAGAGACCTACCATCTCTACAGTCCGGTTCCGATCATTCCTCCTGTTTATCAGGAATCGGAAGAAGGGGGCGACTGGGAGGGGTTCGAGGACCCTCTGGCTGTTCAGTCACAGCTTTCTCAGGACTGGGCAGATGAACTGGGGGAGGCCAGCGGGCTGGACACCTCGCCAGACGCTGGATTCACTTCTCCTCCGACCGTGGCTTCGGAGGAGGGTGCAGCATTTTCTGTGGTGCTGCGCAAGGCGGCTGAGGCCCTTGGGCTCGAGTTGCCTGCCGTGGCTGTGAGGACCAACATCCTCACTGAGGTGCTTCAAACCTCAGCAAGCTCCACTGAGCCTCTGCTGCCGTTTAACGAGGCCCTCACTGACGTTCTGCAGGGCACCTGGTCCAAGCCCTCCACAGTTCCTCCTGTGGATAGGAACGTTGCCAGGCGCCACCGCCCTGCTCCGGGCGACCCCAGCTTCCTGTCCCAACACCCCACCCCCGAGAGTCTGGTTATCCAGGCCTCTACTTCCCAATCCTCCTTCCCGACCGCTCCGCCGGACCGGGATTCCAAGAGACTCGAGCAGTTTGGCAAGAAACTGTTCTCGTCCCTTAGTTTGGGCCTGCGGTCCTTAAATACCGCCTGTCTCTTGGACCGTTATTCCCATTCCCTGTGGGATACGGTGGAGGACGTGCTGCCCCTGTGTCCGGAGGAGGTCCGGACGCGTCTTACCCAGGCTTTGGCCGATGGGAGGGATGCAGCACGGCACGCCATACGATGTGGGCTTGACACCACGGACTCGCTAGGTCGGGCGATTTCCACCACGGTGGCGCTCCGCCGCCACGCCTGGATGCGGTCCACGTCATTTTCCGGGGATGTCCAGAACACCCTCATGGACATGCCCTTTGATGGCACTCGCCTGTTTGGTGAGAAGGCGGACAGTGCGCTGAACCGCTTTAAGGACTCCCGGGCTACGGCCAAGTCCTTGGGCCTCTCGGCTCCGCGGGCGCACACCTCCGCTTTTCGCCCCTTTCGTGGCCAAGGAAGGGGCGCCTCCTCACGTCCGCAGAGCCACCAGCCGCAGAACCAACCTGCGCGCGGTCGCGGACGTGGCTTCCGCCGTGGCGGAAATGGCGGCCGACGTGGTCAGCCCACATCCACCCCGGCAGCATCCGCCTCAAAGCCTTCCTAGTCCGAGCTTTCAGGCCCATACCACGCCAGTGGGCGGCAGAGTTCGCCATCACCTGCTCCACTGGTGGTCCATAACATCGGACAGGTGGGTGCTGCAAATCGTCCGAAGGGGCTACTCCCTCCCCTTCGAGACGACCCCTCCAGCCATGCCACCACAGCACCACCGTATCTCGGGGGATCATTTGGATCTTCTCCGCGAGGAAGTTTCGGCTCTCTTGGCCAAGGGGGCCGTCGAGCGCGTTCCGAGTCCAGAAGTAGGTCGTGGTTGTTATTCCCACTACTTTCTGGTTCCCAAGAAGGGCAAGGGGGGCCTGCGCCCTATCTTGGACCTCCGGAACGTCAATGCCTTCCTCCGAAAGGAAAGGTTCAAGATGCTAACGTTGGCTCAGGTTTTAGCTGCCCTAGACCCTGGAGACTGGATGGTAGCGTTGGACTTGCAGGACGCATATTTCCATATCCCCGTCCTGCCGGCCCACCGGCGTTACCTGCGGTTCACGGTGGGCCAAGAGCACTTTCAGTTTACCGTGCTCCCCTTCGGCCTCACCAGTGCCCCTCGGGTGTTCACGAAAGTGATGGCGGTGGTCGCAGCTCATCTGCGCAGATCAGGGGTCCCAGTCTTCCCCTATCTCGACGACTGGTTGTTGAAGGCGGGCTCGCCCCAGGCAGTCGTCTCCCACCTCCAGACTACGGCGGATCTCCTGCATTTGCTGGGGTTTTCCATCAACGTGCCGAAGTCACACTTGAGTCCCTCTCAGAAGCTCCTCTTCATCGGAGCGGTTCTCGATTCGGCGCAGTTCCGGGTCCATCCACCGGAACAGCGGGTCCGGGATATACAGGCCCTGATTCCCATCTTTCGGCCTCTATCCCGGGTTTCGGTCAGGCTAGTGTTGCGGCTTCTGGGGCTGATGGCCTCCTGCATCCTACTAGTGCATCACGCCAGGCGGCGCATGCGGGCTCTGCAGTGGGACCTGAAGTTTCAGTGGGCCCAGCATCACGGCAACCTGTCCGACCATGTCTTGATCTCGGAGGGCACTGCACAGCAGTTGCAGTGGTGGCTCACGGACCGCGAGTGGGTCAAGGGCAAGAGCCTCTCCCTTCCCCAACCGGAGCATGTCGTAGTGACGGATGCGTCCCTCCTGGGTTGGGGTGGCCATATGGGAGAGGCGGAGATCAGAGGCCTCTGGTCTCCGGCGGAGTCTCGTCTCCACATCAACCTGTTGGAGTTGAGAGCGATCCGGCTTGCACTGAAAGCCTTCCTTCCCTCTGTCAGGGGAAGTGTCGTGCAGGTGTTCACGGACAACACCACCGCCATGTGGTACTGCAACAAACAGGGCGGGGTGGGGTCGTGGACCCTTTGTCAGGAGGCTCTGCGCCTCTGGACATGGCTGGAACACCAGGGCGTCACCCTGGTGGTTCAACATCTGGCGGGCTCTCTGAACGCCAGAGCAGACGAACTCAGCCGCCGGTGCATGATGGATCACGAATGGCGTCTGAACTCCGAAGTGGTGCAAGGCCTCTTTCAGCAGTGGGGAGAGCCTTGGTTAGATCTATTCGCCACCGAAGAGAACGCGCAATGTCAGCAGTTCTGCGCGTTGGAATTTCCAAGGCGGCACTCGCTCGGCGACGCTTTTCGTCACGAGTGGAGTTGCGGTCTGTTGTACGCCTTTCCGCCTATACCACTTCTGCCCAGAGTGCTGAAGAAGATCAGGCGCGACCGGGCCCAAGTCATCTTGGTGGCTCCGGATTGGGCACGAAGATACTGGTATCCCGAGCTACTCAGTCTGTTGACCGATCCCCCGATACGTCTGCCCCTTCGGGAGGATCTTCTGTCGCAGCAGCAGGGGACGGTCCTCCACCCGAACCTGTCCAGCCTCCACCTCCATGCGTGGAGATTGAGCGGCGGCAGTTGATGCCATTTGCCTTGCCTCCTGAAGTCTGTGATATCATTCTGGCAGCCAGGCGTCCCTCCACAAAGTCGGTATACGCCTGCCGGTGGAACAAATTTGTGGCATGGTGCACAGCAAAGGCTGTGGATCCCCTTTCCGCCCCTCTTTCTGAGGTTCTCCTCTTCCTTCTTTCTCTGGCCCGGCAGGGCTCTGCCCTGGGCACCCTGAAAGGTTATCTTGCTGCCATCTCCGCCTTCTTGCGGCTTCCTGATCAGCCTTCTCTTTTCAAGTCCCCTGTGGTTACACGCTTTCTCAAAGGCATTACACACACGTTCCCTCCTGTCCCTTTTGTAATGCCTCAGTGGGACTTGAATCTGGTTTTGACATTCCTGATGTGCGCTCCCTTCGAGCCTCTTCACAATTGCCCTCTTCGTCTTCTAACTCTAAAGACTGCTTTTCTGGTAGCCATCACCTCGGCTAGACGGGTGAGTGAGCTCCAGGCTTTATCTTCAAAGCCTCCTTTTCTATCTGTTCATCCGGACAAGGTTGTCCTTCGGCCTCGTCCCTCTTTTCTTCCTAAAGTGGTGACTCCATTTCACCTTGGGCAGTCTGTCACCTTGCCCACCTTCTTTCCGCCTCCGCATCCTTCCAAAGAGGAAGAGAGGCTCCACCGTCTGGACCCAAAACGTGCGCTCTCCTTCTA
This sequence comes from Triturus cristatus, assembly GCF_964204655.1. Lineage (NCBI taxonomy): Eukaryota > Metazoa > Chordata > Amphibia > Caudata > Salamandridae > Triturus > Triturus cristatus. The sequence continues at coordinate 1,103,938,139 of NC_140591.1, forward strand.
TCTGGACCGCACAAACCAGTTCCGGGTGGACGACCAGCTTTTTGTTGGGTACGTGGGCGCTAAGAAGGGGAAAGCTGTGCACAAACGAACCATCTCTCGGTGGGTCGTTTTGTGTATAAAAATCTGCTATTCCTTGGCTAAAAAGGACCCTCCTGTTGGGCTGCGCGCCCATTCTACTCGGGCCACGGCGGCTACTACTGCCTTGGGACGGGGAGTCCCTTTGCAGGACATCTGTCAGGCGGCGACGTGGGCTTCTCTACACACGTTTGCCAGGCATTATTGCCTTGACAGCCAAGTCCGGAGGGATGGCTTCTTTGGCCGTTCTGTCCTCCAGGACTTTCTGGTGTGATCTTGGTTCGCAGACCCACCACCGGGGATGGTATTGCTTGGGTATCTATTCTAAGGTGAGGAATCTAACTAACGTGTTTCTTCCAGATGAACAAGTTACTAACCTTCGGTAACGATGTATCTGTAAGAAACATTAGTTAGTTAGATTCCTCACCGACCCTCCCATCCTCCCCGTTCTGCGAACTGACATCTAGGGTTAAGGTTGTCCTTTCAGGCCCCTAGATTTTATTTTTGGCACCAGTGTCGGTCTTTGCATGGCTCTGCGTTCCTGGCGCGGAAGGCTATGTACAAGAACTGACGTCCGCGCGCGAGGGCGGCGTCTAAGTACTCCGACGACGTCATCCCGGCGCACGACGCCGACGACGGACGCGGAGCCGCAGACGACGCCTAGCGACGCGCAAGGGGTATTGCTGACGAGAAATCTTCCGGATCCAGTCTGACGCCTGGGGATATTCTAAGGTGAGGAATCTAACTAACTAATGTTTCTTACAGATACATCGTTACCGAAGGTTAGTAACTTGTTCATTTGGGGTAGCTTCCAGTCAGTCTACCATGGAAGTGTCCAAAGATAGATCGGAATGGTAGATCTGGTGGGGATCAATAATACCCCAGGACAGATATAGCTTAAGCCTGTATTGAAGTGGGACCCTTCTGCAACTCCAAACCTATCAGGCCAGAGTTTTTGATTTAAAAGTTAGATTGATAGTCATAAGAGCCTACTGTGGATGAAGTATCATGGAAGCGTCTAGCTTGTAAAATGACGGACCGTATAATGGAGTAACAGTGCCACAGTGTCCTTATGTAATGTATGTTTTTATTAATCAGAGAATCCTTGTGCTCCCGTATTCCTAAAGACCGCTTCGGGGTCCTCACCATATACTCAGTTCTAATGCGGTCATATTGCGATGTTCCCTTCAAACCTATCAGAGAATTCCTTGGGAGAGGGACACTTCTTTTCAGTTCAGTCTTGGGTTTTTGGGGAGCCACTTCAGCAGAGGTCGTGGAAGTTATGAAAGGTAAGGGCCTAGGAGGGGGGGATATCCGGACGTGTGTTATGCTAGAACCTCTGCGCCTATTAACTCTCCGAGATCAGGGTCGTATAAGAGGGGGGGGCACATCACTTGATGGAAGTTTGCGTGAAATTGAATGTATTAAGGTTTTTACATGCACAACTTCTGCTTTAATGGTAAACATCTGGGCCTTAAGTGCAGGAATTTAATCTTGTAATCGTCTAAATAAGACACAGGTTCCTTCAAGTTCTTCACTACTCTCGACCTAATGTATCCCAGTCGTGGAAGTTAGAGGTAAATGGTTTCTATCTGGTCATGTTTCATCATTAGATGTGATAGGGGCGTTACTTAAAATAGTGTCCAAGGGCACTCACTAGCTCCTCTCCTAACAGAACCAGATATAACGAGCAGCAAACCTATTTGAGCATTCTGGTAGGTTGGTCAATAACCCATCGTCTTGAGTAGCTGCTGCAATATGGTTAGAGAGTAGAGAAGGAGTGGTAGATAAACCCTCATTCTGTGGGTGGGGTTGGCTACCAGAGATTTAGACTTTTTCTTTCTGGAGAATATGGGCGCTACTTTATCACACTTTTTAAGGCGATTTCTCCTCTGGTCTTTTCCCCAGGACCAACTCCACCTCCTCTGTTAGAGTATTTATGTCAGAAAGAGTTGGAGAAGACCGAGACTTGGTAGAAACAGCTGACATAAGTTTGCAGCTTTTGTTTTCCTTGGCCAATAAGGTGTCTACTGCTTTCCGTTTGCCCATAGACATGGCACGGTGTAGCCCACATGTGTTTGTGGCATCAGAACTTATCAATAGACACAAGGTGGGAAAACAATCTCTAGGTTGCACCTGAGTGTATTATACGATACACGCTAGTCTGAAAATAAAAGCTTACAGGGAAGAGCTGTATAACACCTATAGGAGGAACACCAAGAGGAAAAGAAACCTCTTCATGTAGGGAGGGGGCAGCTCTATTTCTGCGATCAGTACACGTACAGAAACACTTGGTCAGATCAATATTTCGCAAACTACAAAAGAGCCTCCCCCATCCGAAGATACCGAGCTAGGTAAACTAGCGTATTCTGATGAGTCATGCGCCGCTGGGCCCGGATGATTAACGGGGAAATGCTCCAACTGGGCCAGCTTCTGCAAATACCATCTTTCTCATCGTCCCTAACGACCAGCCTTGTGTTCCGCAAAGATTATGGTTCAAGATCATTATGGAAGCACATGCAGTGCTAACAGCTTCATGTGCACAGACCTCCGTCTACTAATGGCAGCGTGGCCATTAGATCTTCCATCCAGCGGGATTGGCAACATTTAAAACATTAGGATCAAATAGTTTAACCCCATGAAGTTTGAGGGTCACCAGATGCTAGACTGGGAGGGTGGCCCTTCCCTGCTTCTTCCTGGCGCTGACGGGCACAAGATGGGTCCGCCATTTGCCCGGGCTTTGCCTGCGCACAACCCGCGCTGCGGGGCAAGCGTTTGTGCGTTATCGCTTTCAGAGGCCATAGGTGATGCAAATGAACAGGGCTGCCTCCTGGGGCCCTAGACAATCTGGACCTTCTAGTGCGATGGCAAGCGGATGACTCCAGCACCCGTCTCAGCTTTTAGGTTAAGCATAGTATCAAGACGTCTCTGTTTTGTGCATTTCTGAAATAAACAAATAGTTCTACAAAGATAACCATGTATACACAACTACTATTTCAGGGCACAGTTCGAAAGATTTTATCCTCTGACACCACCCACTAATACTACTGTCCGTACACACTATGTTGTTGGCATATCGACAATACGGACTATATGACCAAGGCTTAACAGATACATAGAAGATGATTTTATTTGACCAGATCGGATACACTACTTTAACTCCAGTTTTCATGTTCCTCAAGTGCCTCTTCCTCGTATATAATAAATGTGAATTATACACAGCCGAATAATTTTGGCCATTCCCCCACTTTTTGTTTACACTGGTACATTTATACATATTTTGCAAATAGTATATCCTTCAGTCACTCCTCGAGGCCTCAATGCTTCCCCCTGGAGTAAGTTTACACTGCATTCAGTTAAGCGAACATCCTGGTTACACAAGATCCATTTGTGTCTTGTGCATGTTATAAAAGCACTATGGGGCATATGCATCAACATTAGCATTTGCGATTCCTTATTAGCGAAAAATAAGGAATCGCTAATAAGGAATAGCAAAAGGCTATGCATGTAGGAATCGCTATTCAAATAGCGATTCCTTAACATTCCTTATTACCGAATCGGTAATACCGAATCGGTAATAAGGAATACCTACCCATTCATTCCTATGGCCTTGGAGGCCCATAGGAATGAATGTAAAGCCATTCTGTATTAGCGATTCGGTATTACCGAATCGCTAATAGCTGGAGCACTTTCAAGGGTGCCAGGGTGTCAAAAGGACACCCTGTTGCACCCCTGAAAATGATATGTGCACATATGTTGCACACACACATGCTCTAAGGGCATGTGTGTGCGCAACATGACACTTTGAAAAATGCACAAAAGTGCATTTTTCAAAGTTTTTGCAAATTACCATGCAGTTCATCTTCATGGCACATATTTTTGCCACCCTCTGCGACCAGTGCAATCTACTGACAGCAAGCCTGCCACTGCAGGAGCAGTGCACTGTTTCAAACTAGACTGTGCCCTCACCATGTGTGACACAGTCGCCTATACTGCCTTTAATGCAAGGCACCCCTAAGGAAGGCCTCCTCTGCCCAGGAGGCAGGGTGTATTATATTTAAGGTGTGGCCATGTAAGGACAAGCCTATATGTCTCTATAGTGGCATTCCCTATTGGAAACAACTATATGTTTTAGCAGTCCATAGGATAACATGAGCTGCCAACCGGACACCCTAGAGATTGGCAGCTCCATTATGGTACTACTAAAATAAGTTATGTTTGGTATCAAACAACATTCCTTCTCACCTCTGACCCGATTCTTAAGCCCTGGGTGACGTGGCATGCACCCAGAGGGCACGTTAGAAGTTATCCTCTGGTTGCCCCCATCTTTACAGTGTTGCGCTTTCCCATACCTGCTGCCACCAATACAAAATGCTGATCTCCTGCCAGTCAGTGTGATCACTCCAAGGAGTCAGAGATAAAGGCTGGGCAGGAAGGCTAGTGAATTTGCACATCAGAGCGGTGAGCTTCAAAGGCTACACTGCCTCTGATATGCATCTGGGCTGTCTCCCTGAGGAGGAAACAGCCCTCCCCTTGCCCCGGGCGCACTTGCACCCGGGCAAGGTAGGAAATTAGCTATGAAACAAGTGTACACCCCAGGAAGGCTGGGCACTCCTCTAGGGTGGGCAGCCCGGCCTGTGCCTGTACACCTAAAATTCAATTCTGCCACCTTTAGGAGGGCAGAGATAGTGGGTTCTGGGTATAAAAGGTGCTCTACACCACCGGATGTGGTCACCTCAGGAGCAGACTAGCTGCAGGTACTAGCTGCCCATCTGCTACTAGCTCCCACACCCCTAAATCAAGGATTTAAGGGACCTCCCCGACACCAGAACCTTAGATCTGAACAACTTACTTCAAGGAAGGACCAAGAGTAGACCTGTGTCACTGACAACAGGACTTTGCCCACTAGCAGTAAGCAAAAGAGGAATACTTTGTCCCTGAGGCAACACACTAAGAACTGAGTGAACAACCCTCGTCCTTGGCTAAAACTCCACACTCCTGAAGAAGGGGACCCTTGTGGAAGCCAGAAGCACTCTGTCTCCCTTGGGCTAGTCCTCTGCAAACTGCAGGTAAAAGCGCTCATCAGATCTAAAGAATCGCTGGCCCTCCGAGGGGTCGTCCTGATCCAGGTGGTCCAGTGCATTGTGGGAGTTGTAGTTTTGCTTGTCCGGAAGTCTCAGGCTACTACGTTACTCCCCCCGGACCCAGTGAAGTTGCCAAAGCTTTTCGTTGTGCTTACCGCTGCCAAGGATTGTTGGTCAACAGAGAAAATTGCGCAATCTGACATGAGCAGCTATGTACCTGTTGTGTTTTATCATTTCGCTTCTTGGAACACTGTGTAAACGGTCAAAACTGCACCACCCGTGGCTCTCGTTCAGCACCAAGGACAGCCAGAACAACTCTGCACCCAGACTGCAGGGGTACAGTAAAATGTATTATCTGTTGTGACCTGGTACTGGGGCCCACATCCTGGTACTGGGGCCCACATGACCTTACCCCTGTAAGGATTCCAAATAACTCGACCTGCAAGTGACTAATTGTCACATCTGGATTTTGCCATTGACTGCAATGTTATTTTGTTCTATGTATTTTACTGCACTGATTTAATATTGCTTCACAAATCTATAACTCCAGGTATATGTATGACATCCCGTTCGTTTTGGTGTCTAAATTAAGATAAAATGACACTATATTTATGAAATGGTGTCGGATTTCTATTGAGTCATGTCAATTACTTATCGTTCATGTTGGTACTCTGCTTAACACATGTTCCTCTAGTAAAGCCTGACTACTCTTTGCCACTCTACCAGGACTGAGCTAAGGATTTATTAGTGTGAATCCAAGGACCATCTTCGGGGTATTTTAATAATATTACATGTTAGGCCACCCAGCCATACCACGTAATATTCCACTTTCCTACATTGCTCAATAGCATGAATGTTTTGCACCGAATACAAGAAAGCTGCACTTTACTGTGTTTTCTTAATATTGGCCAGAAAAGGTCTAAACTAGGCTACCCCGTCTTACATTTCTAGACATCAATGTTCTTGACTTGCTTTGCTTTCTCACACAGCAGGATGTGCGGAAATAAAAAACTTTATTGTTGTGTTGTTGTGGTGTACTTGTAAGGCTTCTTCTGTAGAAATGTAATTATTCACGGACGTTTTCCTGCCTGCTACAGCTTACCTATTCATTACAAGTCTGTCTTTGAGTATAACTAGATTTTTACTGTTACATCTAATGATATTATGTCAAAAGGGGTTGTAATATTAATTTAGGGGATGGTGTTGGTTAGTGTTACATGCTGCATTACATTTGGTTAAACTTGTTTAACAATTTGATCTCTTTATGCTGACAATGTGGTTTTCACTGTGTATTTTGTTATTAAAAGGTTTGATTCTGAAAGTGAACGGGATTTTGTCTAACTTGCTCCGATTTTTGAGAGCAGACCCATGTTAGTCTGTCATGTTTGGGACTTATATATTTTTGTTAGATTTACTGCTGCGTTCGACTGAGCCTTATGCTCATTCCCTTTAATGACTGATTAACAATATTTTTGCGTTCTGTAATGATTTTTGATCTTTTACTAAACCTTTATGGTTTCTAATTTAAACTGTCTCAGCAATACGTATTTAACTGTCTCATTGGTGATTGGATTCTGTTAAGGGCACAGTGCCTCATTTATTCTTGAGGTCAACCCCGTCCCTGATCTGGTACTTTATCTACTGTTGATCAGATTATCAAAGATAGCGCCAACCGTGTCATGTGATCGCATTGTTGATGTCCTCAATAATATGTTTGTGACTTCAAAAGTGAAGTGCTGCCATGAGCAAATTTCTCTGTTTTGTATTCCCCTTCAACTGCACTTATGGCAGGAAATATTGGAGTTTTGGTTTACGGACATTAATATCTTGTGACAAATAGACACTAAAACTACTCTTATTCAATGAAAAAAACACAGTTAAGGTTACAATATGGTCCCAATACAAAATCCAAACTCCCTGGAAAATGATAATACATTACAGTAACAATAGCTCACACCCTGCTAAGGGTACTGCTCTTGACCTCACAGAGGGCTTTACTAATTGAATCTGAAATGGCATTCGTGGCATCACTGATGAGAGCATATCTATCATCACCAAATTGTCATTGTAATGGACATTACAACATTGTTCTACAATCACATCAGAATATATGTTAATCACTTTTTATAAGGCTATCGGAGGTTTTAACTTGTGCCAACATCCAGGAGTAATATAATATGTGTAATGGATTTTATTGGCCTACCTAAAATTTGATGTGCATTAATGGTGCACATTGTTAAACCCACACCCTTTCTTCTAGCTGTGTGATCAGATTAGACAATAACCTTTGGAAACATCTTGCACTAATGCGAAGACCCTGAACGCAAATTAGTCATAAACTAAAGCCCCAGTTGGTACCTTGTCTACTCTATGGTTATCGCCAGAACCTAACTGTAAACTTATGTTCTAGATTTACTTTGGTTCTATCATTAAACATTTCCAGTAGCTGAGCTGCTTCGAGGCAGTGTATGGATTTAGTTGGCAAGGCCAAATACACTACTTTGAATTATGTTATCTAAGGGGAAATTGTGTGAACTTAACATCTAGTATGTAATACATATGAATATTAAACACATTATAATCTTTGACTACCTGTCCGCAGCTTGATTGCACAAAGCACTCTTGTGCATGGTGCATATTATGCAGGTAGTACTTCCTGTAACTGTATGCTCTGTGGTCATGACATGCCCAAGCTTGGGGTTTGTGTGACCATTCACCTTTATGCTGTGGACACAGTCTATCACCGCAACACTTTTCCTATAACTAATTATAGACAGTATGTCGTTTTGCCTTTGTAAGCAGTATACAGAGAGCATATATTATTTCCTGTCCGTTCTTACTATGAATACACTCTGCATCATTCAATCTACTTTTTTGCACACAATTGTCACAAATGATGATATTGGTGATGCTAAATGATCTCTAGGATGTCATCAATTGTCATTTAAGATATCTGGGATGTCATTTGAGATGTCATCGGAGATCTCATGAGTATTGCTCGGTTGGATTGTTGCAATTTGTGTAATATACCATAATTGTCAAAATTATGGAGTTTTTCTTTGGAGCTATTATGTCACTTTAACTCTGTTTCCGTAAATGTTTGAGGTGTTTAAAGACCGGTAATTGATTGAGCTAGTTAGCCATAATTTACCTTTTATCGGTTTCCTCAATTCATTTTTGATAATATACTTTATGTAGTGCTCACTATGCTCTACCTCCCATGCAGCAAACCCATTCTGCCCATGGCAAGTGGGGTTGGGTTTGTCACAGAGCTAGGCCAGAGAGACCCTTCTGTCAACAATGAACGTGCATGGCCGAATGATTGGTATTGTGGGGTTTGGACATATGGGAGTTTGGACACAGTTCCTTGCCAAAGGCTGTGCACAGGTAGCTAAAGGCTGAGCACCGTGGAGATTCATCCTAGGACCTAAACCCAAGCTACAATGTAGATTGTCTCCTGCTGCGCACAACCTTTGGTCATGTGCAGCTGAAGTTGATAGCACACATGGTTTCTGAATAAGCCCTGCTCCAAGCCCACCTTAAGCCAACACTTGCCACACAGGGTCAGGCCATTCTCCAAACCACCCATGTGATAACAAAATAGGCTGTCTATTGTGCGTAGAGGAATTTGGCTGCAAGCCCTGGCAATCCACCCATCAGGTTTTATTTTAAGTGAATCTCCCTGTATAGAAGGGTATGCCTTAGAGTGTCCTGAACTCACAGTGCAGCAGGGCGTAAATTGTGCCTCATTGAGGCCCAGCAAGATCTGAATTTTCCAGGTATTGAGTTCTGTAGCATTGGCTCTTTCATAGATTCTCATTCTTGAATTATTCCCTGTTAATGAGACTGGAGAACCCAGTAATCTAAAATCTCAATACGTATTGTTAAAATGGCTATAGGCTTAAGAACATTGCTTGCTTAGGGGTACATCTACATCATTAAAAAGCAACCAACCCAATAAATGCACCAGCACTCTCATTACCCCTAATGGCCACAATAGTTCAGATTTGTTTTTACCACATGTCGAGTGTGAGGAAGTCCCTGGACATAGCAGTCTTCTAAATGTACTTCAGAATTCACCTTTTAACCTTCCCTGGATGACCCCGGAGTTCCAGCTTCGGCATCAGGTTCAAAACGAGTTTGGGCCAGGGGAAATATCGGCGATGTCACCTTCTCCTCAGAAAGAGAAAAATACATTTCTTTAAGGCCTGTTCGTTCTGTGGTTTAAAAGAAATATATATTTTCGCAAATGATCTTTACCCTAAACATAAAGCTTTCATCGTGTGACATTTGTAAGCCTTGCATGTCTAAAACTCGACATGTCCACAGGGAGGATGCCCCCTTCTTGGAGTAAGATTATGTAAGAAATTACGCTTTTGGATCAGCAAAAAAGGCTCAAGAAGGCAAGCAACTGAAGGTGCTTGAGGTTCTCACCAAAGGGGATCTTATGAAATCTAATGCAGCCTCTAAACATTCTGCACCCGAAAAATAGCTACAATTGTTTTCTGTCTCCTTTCCAACCATGTCAGATTTGAAGACAGCCAAGTCATCTGCTCCTCAGCCTTTGTCGGCAACCAGCTTTGTCTATTACTTCCTTTGTCAATGATCATCTCGTTGAATATAAACATTGGAAAACAATTTACTTTCTTTTTAGATTTAATGTTTTATTTTAGTATCTTTGACTATTTTGTTCACATTCATTAGTCACACTATTATCCCACATTAACATGGTTGCTGAATAGTGATGAATGTATGGAAAGTATTTGAACAGGATTGCATTTATTGAAAATATATACAGGAAATGTATCTTTGTTGTTTCCTTACATTGAGAGAACAATGAGATTGTGATATTCGTTGCTCTTAATTGGCATTGTTCATCCAAAGAAAACTCTGCTTTTATGTCATTTTGTATGAATAAAAAGTTTTTATAATGTATTTCTTTGTGTCTACTTAGCCTTTTCCATTATCGTGCTGCAATTATGTTCCCGAATGTTCAATAAAATAAAAGTTGCCTAGGGATTTGTTTTGAACAACTGTATTTTCCCTGCCCTGGGACAAGATATTAGTAGCAGGGGAAGGTCCTTGTATATACATTAATCTCATTGCCCATGAACACCATATTGTGGACAATCCTTTAATTGTCGACAGTCTCCACATTTTCGGCTGTGGTCACCTTTGCTCCAGCAGACCCTACCACTTTGATGGTGTTCTCATAATTTGGGGCTGGGAGCTTGAATTTTGGGGGATTTTTCTCTTCAACTATCAGTGGAAGTACCGTCAAGACTCATACATTGTCCCTGCCCTCAAATGTATTGTCACCCTCCAACATATTGGAATAGATGAGATAGGTGATATTAAGGAGCAATCTTAGCGTACAGTCTCTGTGACTGTTAAAAGTTCAGTATGTCTTGTGGAATCATCAAGATGAGTCTCATGATTCTGAAGATAACATTTACAGAGGCCCTTGGTATTGCAGTATGAGTCTTACGTTCATTAGGACTATGCCAGAACGTTCAGTGGTCCATGAGAATCACAGCTGGTGAAAGGTTCCTTTAGAATTTTCCAAGTAATTTCACCAAATGATGGATATATGCACAAGACTAAAAGCTCCACATGCACCTCAGTGGCAGCATTATGCACTGCTCAGCCAAACACTGTCACGGCAGCTGTTTCTTCCTCTGCCTCTTTCTCCACCCCAGCAGGTGCAAGTTCCACCAACGCAAACACAAGGAGAGGATGGACGGAGAGCTGAAACTTTTCAGACACTCGCCCCCAGTCACACATCTGGGTTGAATCCATCATCGTTCTTTAGCTTACTTCGCCACCTCATTTCCACTAACCCCAGAGGATGTGGTCGACCAAACTACAGATGCGAGTGAGGGTGAAACACGGATGACAGCCTAAAAGACAGACGTGGATCTAGAGACTGATGATGATAGTGACATTCAAGATCACAATGACCTACACAATTCACTCATACAAAAAAGTGGTTATGAGGCACTATCTCCGTTATATTCCAGACTGCATTACATTTCTAAATGTAACACTCATTAAAGAGCAGGAAAGGAATTTGACCTTCCCCTTACAACGGCAGAGCAAGGATGTTTCCTCTATGAGTTTAATGAGTAACCCAGAAAGTCCTTCAAGACCATCCCACTTATTAATTGTGCGCCAAAAAAGACTTGATGAAAGACCAGCAGCAATATATTGCTGTGTCTGGAATATAAATTATGTGCTCTAGACACTGTGCTACCTAGTCTCACTGGTCATCCAAGCCTATAGTCAGACCAGACTGCAGCAGTACAATGCAGAACATACTATCCAGTTACTCCTATCTCTACCCCACCTAATACAGATGGAAAACGTCATGCTCTCGGCTAAAGTGAGTTCTATGGCACATTGTCTGTTAAAGAGTCTATTGTCGTGGCCATTCTAGGCTGTTATGATCAACAAATGTGAAGTACCACTGCCCTGTACTTGAAACTCATACCAAAGAACAAGGTAGCAAAGGTGATCATGTGGAAGGAAGCCATCTCGTCAGTGCTATTATTGATGCAGCTAATGTGAGATTTTGTCAGCTGGCCGCAGCTGTTGTCTTTTAAAACAAGTATGGCTTGAGTACCTAATTTCGAATGGAGGTATAAGGAAACATCCTTTATATGCTTCTTGATGACCAAACACTGGATGGCAAGTATGTGGATGAGGTTTGTTAAGGCATTAAAATCGCCCTCTCTCTTGGATCACTGGAGATCATCTAGATTTAGTGGCTTCAGATGATCATAGAACTTCAACTGGGGCTGCTCCCCTATACGAATCCCAGCAAAAGCAGTATGGCCAGTACAGCAAACCTAAAGCAGAGTATACACAGATACTGACCTACAAGAAGTCTCTAGAGAAGCAATGAGATTCTTTACGCTTCCCAAGTCAGTACACAGATATAAGGCCCTCCGTTTTTGTGCTGTCTTTCCCCCACAACCTAGGAGTAGGAGAAGAGTTCAGATTTGAAAAATATCACTCCATACTGTTGGGTAAATCAAATTATCTGTTGTGACTATACGCTGGAGTTTATACAAAAAATGGCCTTCTGCCCACTAGCCAGAAACAACATCCTCATCTGGGCCTGCTACAATGTGATGTGTTTTTCAAATGTGCTATTGAGAAGGTTTTAAAGAATCGACACAACCAGGGTTTGTACTTAAGGTTTTGCTTAGTCAAGGAGACAACTGGCTAGACGTTGTAAAATACACAGTCCTTTAAAATGAGCCACGTTCAGGAGGGCATCTCTGTACTCCAGGAAGGGGGATTCTCTCCTATCCTTACACCTTCAGGAGGCTTACTTCCATGTTGCCATTCATCAAATTCGCAGGCAATATCTGAGACCACATTTACAGTTGAGATCCCTCCCTTTCAGTCTCAAATCTGCCCCAGAAGCATTAGAGGGAAGTGAGAAAAATAACACATCTGAGTCTTCTCATTGGGACCCACTCTGAATAAGGCTAGGTCCTCTCCATCAACATGCACTGTCCTAACTTTAGTAGGACCTTACTTCAACATCACACGCGGGAAAGCATTCCATTTTCTTGAGAGAGCATCACTGTTGATGCCTCTAGAAACACCCACGCTCAACAGTGAGTCTGTTTCATTCAGGCAGGGCAAACTGCTGCCTCAGACTAATGTTCAAACACATTCCTCAATGCAGGCTTGAAATGCATCCATCTTACAGGAAATGCATAGTAAATGGCAGCAAACCAAGAGTACAAAGCAACTGTTATTCACTGGCTGAGCTTCAAAATGCAATGAGTTTGTATACTTCCTCTGAAGGAGGGATATGCTATATGTTAGAAGGCGACCCCAGGGGAGACAGGGAGGTTACCTTAACACCCTGAGACCGACCCTCGGGGTAACGAGCCGGGCACTGGCGGGAGACTCCTCAGGGGAAGAGTCTTGTATCTAGGATCGCACAGACGGCACCACACGACAGAGACACCACACGGTAGGTTCTTGGGAACAGATCTTTTATCTACTCCGCTACGTCGGATCTTTATGATCACCAAGGTGGATATGTACAAATAGAGCACGGGCTCAGAGAGTCTCGGTAGGGAAAGGGGGTAGTGGGACAGTCTTTGGGGATCCGGATCAATGCAGGGGTGTACCCAACGCACAGCTCACAATCCTCGAGCCGGGGGATACGCTGCGGTCCAGCCGGACCGGGGGAGTCTTTAGGAGCCGCGAGTCACTCAGCAGGGCTCAAGCACAAGTTCGGAGGTCTTACGATCTTCAGGGGAGCCGCGAGTCACTCAGCAGTGCTCAAGCACAAGTTCGGAGGTCTTACGATCTTCAGGGGAGCCGCGAGTCACTCAGCAGGGCTCAAGCATAAGTTCGGAGGTCTTACGATCTTCAGGGGAGCCGCGAGTCACTCAGCAGGGCTCAGAGGTTGCAAGGGAGCCGCGACCACGTCAACAGGGCTCTCGTCGTTCCTGAGTCGAATCTCCCAGATAGTCCCAGAGCACCCCTTGTTATAGGTCAGCTCCTCTTTGATGTCCGGGGTCCGTGTAGGCAGGGGTCTTAGCGCCTGGGGGCCGCTCGTTGGAGTTTCCTGCCATGTTGTCCTTTGATCCTTTCAGGGCCGGGTCGGGAGGAGTCCCAGACACCCAGCAGGCGTGGAGCCAGCCCTCAGGGAGGCCGGAGGGCCGATCGAAACCCATCTCCCGAGGGGAGGCCAGAGGTGCGATGGAAACTGCTCCTCCCTCTCTCACTCCATGGGAGCGCGATGTTCCCCATCCGGGGCGGCGCCTCTAGGCCTGGGTTGTGCTGCGGCCATCGTAGGTGCATGAAGTGGGCACGCGGGCCCTGTGGTGCTGGGAAGATGGAGGGCACGGACAGGGGAGTCCGGGTCGGGTGTGTGTGGGTCCTGGTGGGCAGGACCAGCTGGGCCGTGTACTGAGGGACTAAATGAGGTGTACGGGTCAGGGGGTGAGGCCAGGGGTCAGGGATGGCCATGCCACAAGGCCGGGTCTAACACTATACCTTTCTGGCTCTCTCTCAGAACAAGTATTTGTTCACTCTGGCCCTCTTTCAGAACAAGTCTTTGTTTGCTCTGGCTGTCATTCAGAACAAGTCTTTTTGATAGCTGTATTGGTATGTAAAACCACATTAAACTTTACTTTCAGTGAATGCAAAGTAACATTTTAACAGGGACCAGGCAGCTCCCTTCTGCAGTTGTAGAGCCTTTGCTTTCTTAAAATCAGTCACTCCTTAACCATGTTCTGGTTGTTTGAGACAAAGACTTTTGGGCTCACCAGTTCACAGACAAACAGGCAGATGGTACAGAGCTTTTCCATGAGACCCTAATGTGTCACGCTCCCAAAAAGTTTCCCCATCTAAAGTGAACATGAATGCCTTTACCACGGGCCCACCAGCCTTTAAACAAAAAAAAAATGGACTGGTTGGGTTATGCATAGCAATATATCTGAAAGAGACACGTTAGTGATAGATTCCTTTCCTTAGAATATTCCCCAGGCGTCAGTCTGGATCCAGAAAGTTTTCTGCTTAGCAGTACCCCTGCGCACCAGCAGGTGGCGCAGTGCAGCTCCGCGCGCGTCACTGGCGTCGTGCACACCGGGACGGCGTCACGGAGACTACTTGGGCGTCCCCCATGCGCGCTGATGTCAGTTCTTTCTTTTTCTGTGCTGAAAGCGCAGATCCGGATTGAGCACGTACCTCAGTCAATTTTTGACCACTTTTTTGGGACTTTTTGTCTTCTCTTGTCTCCTGGTGCACGTTGGGATGCCCAGCTTTAAGTCTTGTGGGTCGTGCCACCGTAATATGTCGGTGGTGGACCCCCATGATGTCTGCCTCTACTGCCTGGAGACCGACCACGACTCCCGGGATTGTCGGGACTGCCGTACCATGCCCCCGAAGGCATTGCGGGAGCGGCGCCGGAAGTTGCTGGAGGTCCAGCACTCCTCTCGCCGCGCTCCGGGTCTAGGGGCCGTTCGCAGGACGGCTCGCTGGACCGCAGCCGTCGCTCCTCGGACTCTTAAGTCTTCACTTTCCGATTCCGGTAAGCGACGCCATAAGAAGTCGTCGAAGAAGCGTGTTCGCTCTCCGACGTCCCCCCGTCGCTCCACGGAGGCGTACGTGGGGGACAGGGGCTCCGCCCCTGCAGCTCCTCTGGAGCCTGGGAGTCCCACGGCCTACCCGCTCTCCCCGGGTCCGTCGGCGACTCCCGAACAGCGGCAAGTGTTTCTTGCTGACTTGGACCGCCTGTTTAGGCCTCGGGCTCCCGCCGGTGTGCCTGCGGGCACCGCTGCCCCGTGTCTAGATCCTGTTGACCCGGCGGCACCGCCTCCGGCGCCAGTCCCAGAGCCACTGGATCCAGTGCCCGCGGCTCCGGCGCCACAACGTGCAACGCCGCTGGCTCCGGCCCCGGCGCTACCCTTGGCTCTGGCCTCGGCGCTACCCTTGGCTCCGGCCTCAGTGCTGCACTGGGTGCCGTTTATCCCACCCCTGCCCTGGTTCTCGGACCATTTCGTTCCGACCTGGGATCCTCATTGGGACGGGGCACCGGTTCAGCCCCGGCCGACGCCGCTCCTTGCACCGCTCCCGGCGCTGCTGGCCCCCTGTCCGGCTCCGGTCCTGCCGCTGCGACCGGCTCCTTCTACCCCGGAGCCAGATGAGGACTGGGACGGCTCCGAGGACCCCCTTGCGCGGCAGTGTGACTCAGAGCAGGATTGGGTGGATGACCTTCAAGATGCGGGTGAACTTGATGTGTCTTCTGACCCGGGGTTTGCCTCGCCTCCGCCTACTATGGAGGAGGGCGCTTCCTACACTATGGTGCTGCATCGAGCCGCGGAGACTCTCCACCTCGACCTCCCTACGGTGGCCCTTGAGACCAACCTCCTTACGGAGGTGCTCCAGACGGCGTCTGCGTCTGCGTCGTCGGAGCCACCGCTGCTCCTTTTCAATGAGGTCCTTACCGAAGTCCTCTTGGGTACTTGGTTGCGGCCGGCCTCGGGGGCGCCAGTGGATAAGAACGTCGCTAGGCGTCATCGCCCGGCACCTGGTGATCCCGCCTTCTTGACCACTCACCCCACGCCTGAGAGCCTGGTCATTCAGGCCCCGACATCACAGAGTGCCTTTCCCTCAGCCCGCCGGTAAGAGGCTGGACCAATATGGCAAGAGGTTGTTCTCCTCAGTCAGTTTGGGGTTGAGGTCAGTAAATACCGCCTGCTTATTGGGCCGTTACTCCCATGCAGTTTGGGATTCGGTGGCGGAGGTTCTGCCTCAGTGCTCTGAGGAGGTCCAGGCTGTCCTTTCCCTAGCGATTGCGGAGGGCAAGGATGCGGCGAAGTTTGCCATCAGGTGTGGTTTGGACACTGCTGATTCGTTGGGCAGGGCGATTTCCACAACGGTGGCGTTGCGGCACCACGCCTGGTTGCATTCCACTGGCTTCTCACCTGATGTCCAGAGCTCGCTCATGGACATGCCCTTCGATGGCTCCCGCCTTTTTGGTGATAAGGCTGACAATGCCCTGGAGCGCTTTAAAAACTCTCATGCCACGGCCAAGTCTTTGGGTCTTTCCTCAAACTCCTGCCACAATGGGGTTTCGTTCCTTTCGTGGCCAGGGCAGGGGTACCCATGCACGATCTTCCAGCAAGCCTGTGCAGAACCAGCCTCAGCGAGGCCGCGGATGTGGGTTCCGCAGGGGTGGGTCTGGTAACCAGCGTGCGGGGCAGTCCACTTCCACCCCCGCCGCTTATGCCTCGAAACCTTCCTAATCCGAGCTTCAGGGGGCACCCCACGCCAGTGGGTGGCGGGGTTCACCTCCACCACTGGCGTGAAATTACGTAGGACAAGTGGGTGCTGCAGATAATCTGCCAAGGTTACTCGCTCCCCCCAGCCTTGCCACCTCGGTACCACCGCATGTCGGGGGATCATTTGGCTCTTCTCCGTCGGGAAGTCACGACCCTCCTGGCCAAGGGAGCCATAGAGTACGTTCCCGATCAGGAAGTAGGGAGTGGTTGCTATTCCCACTACTTCCTGGTCCCCAAAAAGGACAAGGGGGGCCTGCGCCCCATCTTGGACCTCGAACGTCAATCGCTTCCTCCGGAAGGAGAAGTTCAAGATGCTGACTCTAGCTCAGGTACTGTCTGCCCTGGACCCTGGAGACTGGATGGTAGCGTTGGACTTGCAGAAGGCTTATTTTCACATTCCCGTCCTGCCGGGCCACCGGCGTTACAATCAATCAATCAATCATGGCATTTGTATAGCGCACTACTCACCCGGAGGGTCTCATGGCGCTTGGGGGAAGGGGGGTCTGCTATTGCTGGAACAGCCAGGTCTTGAGTTGTCTCCTGAAGGCGAGATGGTCCTGGGTCAGCCGGAGGTGGGTGGGGAGGGAGTTCCATGTCTTGGCCGCCAGGTAGGAGAAGGATCTTCCTCCGGCGGTGGCTCTTCTGTTGCGTGGTACGGCGGCGAGGGCGAGGCTTGTCGAACGTAGCTGGCGGGTGGGCGTGTAGAAGGTCAAGCGGTCGTTGAGGTACTTGGGGCCCAGGTCGTGGAGGGGCTTGTGTGCGTGGGTGAGGAGTCTGGACGTGATTCTCTTGCTGACGGGGAGCCAGTGCAGGTCCCTCAGGTGTCCGGAGATGTGGCTGCGTCGGGGGATATCCAGGATGAGTCGGGCGGAGGCGTTCTGGATGCGTTGGAGTCTTTTCTGTAGCTTGGCTGTGGTTCCGGCGTAGAGGGTGTTTCCGTAGTCCAGTCGGCTTGTGACGAGTGCCTGGGTGACCGTCTTCCTGGTTTCGGTCGGGATCCATCGGAAGATCTTACGGAGCGTGCGTAGGGTGTTGAAGCATGATGAGGAGACGGCGTTGACTTGTCTGGTCATCGAGAGGGAGGAGTCCAGGATGAAGCCCAGGTTGCGTGCGTGGTCTGTTGGCTTGGGTGCGCTGCCTAGGGCCGGGGGCCACCAGGAGTCATCCCAGGCGGAGGGCGATGGTCCCAGGATAAGGACTTCCGTCTTGTCTGAGTTCAGTTTCAGGCGGCTGTTCTTCATCCACTCGGCGACTTCTTTCATCCGTTCGTGTAGGCTAGTTCTGGCGGTGGCGGAGTCACTGGTGAGGGAGAGGATTAGTTGGGTGTCGTCGGCGTAGGAGATTATGTTGAGGTTGTGTTGGCGTGCGATGGCTGCAAGGGGTCTCATGTAGACGTTGAAGATCGTTACACAAGTAGTAACTTCTGCTTTGCAACCAGAAGCCTCGCTCTTCCCAGGTTAAGTGCTTCATTGCTCCTTGGCTATATTTTCAGGCCTTTGGAGAACTGGCAAAACTGACTTTTCGGTCTTCGTGACCACATGAAAACCCTTCACAGACTTTGTTAGCAATGTTTTGGATGCATCGATCCAAAACATGAAGTGCAGCCTGGACTCATACATGCCCATGGATCATGCCACCCTGTCTGCTGTCACCCTATGCCAACATGCTTGGGTGCATTCTGTGGACTTTTCAGGCAATGTTAAAGTCACTCTTTGATAGTTCATGTGTGTGACAAAGGTGACTGAACAGGAGAGCTGTGGCTTGTTCGCTGTAACCTAACATAAAGACCGTTCCATCAGCCCTACAGAATATTTTGAGGCTATTCCAGGGTGCCCCAAATCTGGCAGTGCCAGCCTCTGTAACCTGTCTAGGCTGGCCAACCGAAGTACCACTCTGTTTCGGTGGTGTGGACCTAAGGGGACATCGGTAACTGCAGCATATCCAGTACCAGCCAGCTTCTGCAGTCTGTGCTGCCTGAAATCCTCTCTGATTCCTCTTCCTTAAACCAATGTCTTATGATGAGAGGAGTGGAGTCTCCTTTATCTATAGCAGTTGGTAGACTATCGTGATGGATCACTGGGGCATCCAGCTAATAAGCAAAAGCTACGACCTACCCTTCATATTCCTGCACTTGGACCACTCCTTGATCCAGGAAGTGCTGTCAGGCATACACTTCTGTTTTGCACACAGGCAAGTTCTGGGCCTGCAAGAATGCACAGAGGTAGTGCCCATGGAAGAAAGAGACACATGGCTGTGGTCTGAGACCCATGCTGCAAACTTCACCTTCTGAATATTTTCTTTCAGTGGAACACATTTAAGATGCTGTCCTTCAGCCGAGTTTTTCTGGTCCTAAATGAAAAGAGGTTGCTGTCCCTGGATCTTCAGGGCACATATCTTCATCTTTCAATTCTACCCACCTACAGACGTTACCTGAGGTTCACATTGGAATCCCACACCATCAATTAATTGTATTACTGTTGAGACTCGAAGCACTGTGTATCTTCACAAACATGGTGGTAGTGAAGCAGCTTTCTGCAAAGGTAAGATGTTGATGTATTTCCATACTTGGATGCGTGACTGCTGAAAACAAAGTTTCCAGTGCTGGTCAAGGAACATCTCCAGCATAATATGTTCCTCCTCCACAATTTGAACTTCATGACCAATGCCCAAAAATGTCAGCTGTCTGCCAATCAGAGGCTAAACATTATGGGGCAGTGGTTGACATGATCTGCATGAAGCCCTTTTCTTCAGAGGATTCTTGATGTTCAGGAGAGAATTTCTATATTTCAGAGTCGCATATGGACCTGGGTTCTGCACATCTAGCTTGCTGGGTCTGGCCTAATGCATCCTGTTGATGTCTCATGCCAGGTACTGTCTTTTTATTGAGTGTATAATTAATTGAACCAATAATGTGCATATATCGGATGTTTATTTCCTTTATTCTGTATATATGTTTTTATATGTGCTTTTATGATTGTATGAAATAGCAATCGAATAAAGATGGACTTGACTTGAGTCATCCAGTGGTGCCTGAGAAAACAGTAGCTCCAACATCAAGAGAGCCTCTTGGCTTGGGTGTAGTTAATTGAATCAGTCTATTTCGGATGTCCACTAATGGGTGTGTCCCTCCAACCTTCTAGTGGATTCTTTATTTAGCACTCCATAGGGGCAGTCTACCAAAGTCACAGATGCCTTCTCTAGATTGGATTCCCCTTACAGGTAATGTGATTGTGCTTGGCCTTAGGTTGTGTCAGAGCAGTGCCTGTACATAAGTATGTTGTAGGTTTGGGTGGTCCATCTTGCCATGAATGCCTTCCTACCTTTGTTCTCAGGGAACATCAGTCAAAGCCTGTCAGAAAACACCAACACGGTCTACTAAATCAAAGGGTGGGGTCATGGATCCTGTGTTGTGAGGTGATTCCCTTGTGGCAGTGGATTTGCCAGTGGGGGCTTTTCCTAGTGTCTGCACTTCTTGCAGGCTCCCTCAGCAGCCTTTCAAAGTAAGGACCATGAGTGGAAGCGACACTTCTGAGGGGATTGGATGTGCTTATGTGGATCTCTTTGCAATGTCCCAGAACTGGAATTCTCTTTAGTTATATACCATACGCTTCCCTCTAAATGGTTCCCTGGGGTAAGCCTTTAAATTCCGCTAGTTGCGTCCTGCTTTACCCCTTTCCCACTGATTTCACTTCTGATGAACGTCTTGGAGAAAGTGTGGAACGATCAAGCACAGCTGATTCTGATCACCCAGACTGAGCACAGAGGATCTGGTATGTAGAAACTGTTGTCCATTAGTGTGCAGCCGCTTCTGCACAGAGCCGACATGCAGGATGTTCAGGTCCTCTACCCGAATTTACAAATACTACAGCTTCCAGCATGGAGATTGAGCTGTGCCAACTAGAATCCTTTTGCGTACCTTATAACATTTATAAACATCATCTTAGGTACCACAAATACTGTTTGTGAGTCACTGGAACAGGTTTGATAATAGTGTGAATTGGACGGCCAGAATTCATTTCAGTTCTACCTTTACAATGTGTGTATTGCAGGCTCATTTACCCGCCAAAGTTTATCAGCAGCTTTGTATGTCTGCTCAACCAGCATCATCTTACTTTGTAAACTATCTTCTTGGTGGCAGTGACTTAAGTTGGTGGGTCAGTGAATTTCTGGCCCTGACAGTCAGACCACCATTCACAGCATTCTGTTCTGCCTCACAGCTCAATCACACAGTGAGAAATACTTTGCCTGAGCTGTGTTGCATTATTTCCTTGGATAATCAGCACTAGTCAGTTTCTGGGACTCTCGTAAGGTAGGAAATCTTTGGAAAGAGCTGTCCCTCAGAAGAAATAGTTACCGTTGATTACAGTATTTCTGTGGTTACTTTATCTTCCTGCAGATTCCTCAACACCCTTCCTATGAGTTGGTGCCATGATTAATAAGATCCCAGCATGTGCTTTATTTGTAGATGTTGATGTTCTCACAACTTGTCTCTGCGAGCCTGGATGGGGAGTAGTGGAAGTTCCTGGAACTAACGCCTGTGTGCAGGTGAGGGGAGCAGTGAGACGTCTAATATATTTAGATGCCAACACATTACATCAGTATGGCACCACCTGGCAATGCTCATGTATTGTTGCTCAGGAAAACAGCTTCAAAATTCTGTTAGGCCTGATGACCTCATGCTTCCTATTGGTGTCACATTGCCATGTGGTAAATGAGGGCCCTTCAGTGATTATTGAGGAAGGGTGACTCCAGCATAGGGGGGCCTCTCTACCTAGGTGCAGATCTACAATTCTCTCCCTCCGGGTCTGCACTGGTGGATATGTCATGTCAGTCTGTTGGTGGGTTACCCATTAAGTCCCCTAAAGTTGCAAGCTACTCTAGTTATAGACACCTCATCGCTTGGCTCAGGCGCTCACATTTGTGACAGGGGCACTGGTCTACTAAAGGTGCCTTTCTTGGCTCTTTCTCCAAGGATTTGTTGGTCACCACAGATAGTCTCATACCTGTTGACAAGTCCAACAATCTATTAATTCCTTTCATGTTACACGTCACCCATTGCAAAACTTTCAGTCGACCAGAATAAGGGGCTTTTATGGTTGCGTGGCACAGAAAGCATTGACATTGATTTCACGGCTACTTGGATACTTTATACCATTCATCTTATTGTCCCTAGATAAGACCTCATCTCTGCACACAATAACAACCACTGCATGAAAGATCTTTTTGATGAACTAGCACCTCTAAAAAGAGAACCTGAAACCGTCTGATACATCTCTCAAGTCCTATTTAAGGGGGAAAAAACTCTGCAGTTCAGGGCAACTAAGAAGTACTACCATGAAAATGTACACAGCTTTGTCCACTTACATTAAATCTATTTTCGATAACTCCAACAATTGGTCTAAACCTCTCCTTGAAGATGTTAAATTATCCAGCAAGCCATAGCAGCTATCACTATCAAGGACTCAGCATCCAAATGCAAAGAGTCTCTTCTCTTAATTAATGGTAGGATGTTATATATCTCAAACTTCTTGACAATTTCAACCTGAACTGCTTAGTTGAGATGCACTTCTCATTTTAGGAAAATCTCTGGGCACGGTCTTCTTAATACTTTTGTCAATGTGAAAATTACAAACTACTTCATTGATGTGTTTCTTGGAAACATTACAAAAAACTGTCTAGGCAGATCTTACCAAATTGCACCACTTTAGAACCTCCATCTCTCTCACAAGGCATGTTCCCTGGCTGTCAAACTTGGTCAGGTCTCATGCCTTCCAAAGAATCATTTGGTACTTGGTAGTGTTCTCAGTAATTTCTGCCCTGTATCAGGATTACCCTTCCTAGGGAAGGTGACTGTGACTTCTTTCAGCTCGTAGCGGTGATTGTTGCTTTACCGGACTTTTGTTGCCACTTTCCTGCATTGCCTGTGGGCTCGGGACTGCGAGGACCAGCAGCCCGAGGGGCTCGCACAGCTGTGGACTCTTCCCGAGGCCCTCCCACTACTGCCAGCTGTATTTCACTGCTCGCGGCCCCCGCTTCGCAGGTGCTGCTCGTAGCGGTGATTGTTGCTTTACCGGACTTTTGTTGCCACTTTCCTGCATTGCCTGTGGGCTCGGGACTGCGAGGACCAGCAGCCCGAGGGGCTCGCACAGCTGTGGACTCTTCCCGAGGCCCTCCCACTACTGCCAGCTGTATTTCACTGCTCGCGGCCCCCGCTTCGCAGGTGCTGCTCGTAGCGGTGATTGTTGCTTTACCGGACTTTTGTTGCCACGTTCCTGCATTGCCTGTGGGCTCGGGACTGCGAGGACCAGCAGCCCGAGGGGCTCGCACAGCTGCGGACTCTTCCCGAGGCCCTCCCTCTCTTAGTATATATCCCAGGCCAGGACGCGCATCGTGTGACGCGCGCGGGTGGTCGCCGGGCCAAGCCCGGGCCAAGGGCGGGCCCGTTTGAGGCCGTTCGAGAACAGTAGAGGACGGGACGGGCCTATCCCCCAACATTTTCCATTTGGGATAGATTCATGTACAACTTATTGTTTTTAAATCTTTAGCGATTGGTTTAACTGTCTTAATTTCTGTAATTATGAATTTATTACCGGGGAGAACCGGCCATAGATCCTCCTTTGAGGGATCAGTAGCAGAGACATTAGATAATTTTATCATAAGAGCATCAACATTATTAGCCCACGAAATCGAACTTACTGAAAAGAGATTGTCTTTGGATATAGCTGCTGAAAAACGATCTTCCTTGGGATTAATTACATTTGCTAAGTCTCCCAGTCCGCCGCATGCAATTATCCCTAGTATATCTGAAGGGACTATGATGGGTAGCAGGAGTTCATTGGCTCAGCTAGAGAAAAGGTTGGAAACAAGGCAAAGGTGTCATCCAATTTCTGAGGAAGAAGGCTTGTCTAGCCGAAATACCTTATGCCAATTTAACAGTACAAATCTACTAGTTCCATCTATTTTTTTGTCGTCTCCAGTTAGAACTAGATCTACTTCTGTTATTAAGCAGGGATCGTCTAAACCATCACCTGCCCCCGTACTGAAGAGTATATGTCCTAAAAGGAAACGGGGGGTGGAAAAAGAAAAAGGCAAGTTGCCTAAAAATCGTAAAATTGGCCTTCCTAATAATAATCTAGCAGTGCCTGTAGTCCCAGTTTATCGAGACCAAGGGAGGGATTCATATGAAGATTCGCCCACCTTCTTGGCCCCGGTAGGTAATACGTTTAATACACTGGGAGAGGATTTTTGGCATAGACTAGAATTGGTATTAAAAAAATCTGTTTCACCGATCCAGGACAGGCTTGATCGTATTGATAATAGGCTTTCTTGCCTGGAATTAGCCTTTGCCTCATCCCAAATTAGAGTCGATCTGCGGGGCAGTGCCATCAATGGAAATGACCCTAATAAGGATGCTTCGAGACAAACATCAACCAACCAAGAGGGACTGCAGGGGCAGTCTCTCTACCCCAAGTAACTCCAACACCTCTGGTTGTACCTCCTAGCTCAACGGTCATTGGGGCGCAACCTGTTATACTTGGAGAGAAGGGTGGGAATGGGTGTGGGGATGGAGGTAATGTTGCTAATGTTGCTACTATTAAATCTAAAGGACAACGGGGTATCCAACCTTTTGGGCCAGTTGATCGAAGGCAACATTTAAATCTCCCGCCTGAATCGACCCCCTATGTTGTTGTCCTTATGGGGGTCCCGGCATTAATGGACGGGAAACGGGAGGAGTTTTTGGATCTAAAATATTAGTGCATTCACTGGTTAAACAGACATAGGCCGTTGCCTGCGTCGGTTTCGGCTGAAATCATTTTTTTGCACGACGGGTGGAATGGGTGGGCTCCCAAGTTAAATCTGTGAAGGGAGACTGTATTGTTTTAAATTTCAGAGATAGAAGGGCCGTAGAGCATATTTGCGCTTGGCCCCTAAATAATCTGACCTCCCATATTAATTCATTACCACTTACATTCTTTTACCCGCCCTCACAACAAAATAAGTCTCCCACGTATGTTAATGCCCGGTATTCCTCATGGAAGGTTAAGCGAAAGAACATCTCTGTTTAATCGGTTTGAGGGCTTGTCAGGTTTGGAAGACTGTGATTGATGGTATATACCATCCTAGGATGAAACCCCTTTTGGAGAGTTAGCCCCGGGTCCCCCAGATAGGATTAATATTCTGACCCCGGATGGGAGTACTGGTAAATATGCCCCGACGTTAGAGGGGTTATTCTTAGAGAAGGCCGCCAACAAAATAGACCTACCCGCTCAGGGAGCCGGGGATATTCCATCGCTAGTAGTTGAGGACATGGGCCCCAGTATGCCAATAAGTTTATTTTTTACTGAGAACGCATTTAGGCAATTGGGACTATTGCCTCAGCTACCATATGATTGTTCTGGCTCCCAATCTATTCCCACCAGTACGCCAATTAGTCCAATTTTTACTGAGAATGCACTTAGGCTTTTGGGACTATTACCTCAGCCATCATATGATTGTCCTGGTTCCCAATCAATTCCCACCCGTTTAGGTTATTACTTAGCCACCTGGAATATTGCCGTGTGGCAACGTAAGTTGGATATTTTTGGCTGGAGGGAATTCGTTGGTAGTTGCGATTTATTTTGTATGCAAGAGACCTGGTGCAAGGAACAAATCAACTTGGATGGGTTTGTTTCTTTTAATCTCCCAGCTCAGGAATCTTTGGCGGGTCGCGCAAAGGGTGGCCTCTTAATATTACTGTCAATCAAATTGCCTGTGGTTGTTAAGGCATATGAAATGATTGGATACCACTCCCAAGTGTTATGGTTACAGCACGAGAATGGCCGCAATGTTTTGATTATCAATTATTATAACAATGTATTTGATCAGACACGATCACTTGCGGTCATGGAATTAATGGGTGTCCTTGATAAACTGTGCTCTGATAATTTGATTAATTTTGATTTTATCTGGGCGGGTGATTTTAATAATCCTCTCTGTCATTTATCCCTAATTGAGGCTTGTGGGTATACCACTGATAGCGATAAGGTGGAGGTCCATTTCCCACATAATTCTTATGGAGAGATGCTGAACTCTGTTATGGCTAAATATGACTTAGAAGTTTTGCAGAGTTTAAAAGATGTCCAGGGCAATCCTGTCCCTACATTTACTGGTAGGGGCGCCAGTACTGTAATCGATCATTTAGTAATTTTGGCGAATATTAATGTTTTCTGTGGAACCCCGGTGACTCTGAACTTATCTGTTAGTGACCATAACTGTATCATTTCATGTCTGTCCATATGGGGCTTCAAGTAGCAGGTGACCGAAACTATTGTAAACGATGTTGTTCTATGTAGACCTAATGGCTACAGGATTAAGTGGAACGTCACCAATTCGTACATGTATTTGAACAGAATTGTCACCACTTGTTTACCTGAGATAAGCAAGTGTCTGGCGGTTAATGCTGGCTACTTAGGTATTTTACAATGCTTTAGCAAAATTAACGAGAAAATTAACAAAGTTTTGACCATCTCCAACGCAAAGCAACCTAAGCAGAAAAGGGGATGGTTTGATAAAGCCTGCACCGAGGCTTTACAGAAGTTAAAGAAAGCTCTTTCGTGTAGCCCCCGGAATAGGTTAATTGTTACTAATTTTAGAATAGTCTATAAGGAGCAGCTAAAGCGTAGGAAGCGCGAACTTCAGGAAGAAGCATGGGATAAATTGACCGCTGCGGTGGAGCTATCTAATAGTAAGCTCTTTTGGGATACGGTCAATAGCCCATTTTTAAGGAATGATGATGTACCCATTATTACATCTCAAGTCAGCAAGGAAAGTTGGGTTCTTCATTTTTCATCTATTTTTAATTATAGTGACATTACTTGCACGTCAAGTTCGTCTACCGTTGCGTGGCCTATTATTCCTCTTAATATTACACCTCCTGAAGTAGTAACTGCTTTAAGATATAGCAAAGGTGGGAAAGCTCCTGGCCCAGACGGAGTGCCAATTGACCTTTATAAAGCTGATATGATAATATGGGGCCCTGTCTTATCTAATGTTTTTAACGCGGCTGTAGAGGAAAAGATTCCCTCGACTTGGGGGGAGTCTATAATTATACCAATATATAAAAAGGGAATCCGATCTGAAGCCAAAAATTATCGCCCCATATCCCTTTTAGACTCCTCATTAAAAACTATGAGCCGGGTATTATTACTTAGGTTGGAAGAATGGGCGGAGGATAACGGGATCCTGGCTCAATCTCAATATGGGTTCAGGAAAGGCCGGGGGACCCTGGAACAATGTATAAATCTGGATCTCATTATCGGGAAGTACACGCGCGCAAAGCAGGTATCTCTTTTTCTCTGCTTTGCAGATCTTAGTAGCGCATTTGATTTAGTGGATCATTGTTTATTATGGTCAACCTTATTGGATCTAGGTGCCCCCCAGGCTATTATTTATTTTTTGGCAAGACTTTATACTAAGTTATCTGCAAGTATACGCTATGGTCAAGCAGGAGAATGCACAAGTCAAATTGCGGTGAGCCTTGGCATTAGGCAAGGCTGTGTGTTGGCACCCCTTCTTTTTTCTCTCTTTATCAATGCCATTGAAGCAGATCTTAAAAAGGTTAAATGTGATGCCCCGCAAATTGAGGGACAGGATGTACCTGTGCTGCTTTATGCTGACAATACTGTACTCCTCTCAAGAACTCCCATTGGTTTACAAAAATTAATGGATAGGTTCTCTGATTTTATAAAAGGAAGGAAATTAAAACGTTATAATTCTAAGACTTTTATTTTAGCGTGTGGACGTAAAATAAGAAATATGAAATCCTTCTATATCGAGAACCAAAAAATTCTTTTAGTGAATACATTTTGTTACCTTGGCATTATGTTTTCTAGCAATGGCATGTGGCACCAAGAGATTTTAAATGTTAAGGCCAAAATGGCCAAAAGCGCCTATGGCGTTATTAAATTTGCATTAAATTGGGGGATCGTCGCATATTTGATATGCTACGTATTTACAGAAATAAATGTGTTTCGGTTGCGCTCTACGGAGCAGGGGTTTGTGGCCATTGCCCTCATGAAGAGCTTCAGGTGGAGGAAAATGTTTTTTTAAAGAAGCTATTATGTTTACCTTCGTCTGCCCCCACTGTTCTAATTCATAATGAAGTGGGGTTGAACTATTTGACTGACCTGATAGGGCTGAGACCTCTAATGCTATGGAGATCAATCTGGATGAAGAAAGAGACTGGGTTCAATAGAAGTATTATAAAGGACTGCCTTTGTCTGGATAAATGCCTACAAATCCCCTGGTTAAAATACGTGGTATCTACATTTAAGGACCTATTCCAGGTGAACATTTTGGAAGATCCGAATTACGCGACTGGGGAAAAAGCTCAACGCCGTCATTTTAAGAATATGCAGCTAGCAACTGTGGCTTTTTATTACTCACAGGCGCACACTGTAGGGTTTCAACAATACCTATTGAAGGTTACTAGAATCTCACATCGGTTCGTATTGACCCGATTGAGATTAGGTATTGTTCATCATTTGGTGGCTTTTCCATGTATAAGAAAATATCCTACTATTTTTTGTCCATGTGATGGAGTCACCAAACAGAGTGTTACACATTTTCTCCTTACATGTGATTTATACACGCATTTGCGCATTGTCTATCTCAAACCACTTTTTTAAAAATATGGGTCTCGAACTTTGACATCAGCTATGAGCCTGTTGTTATGAGATAGATATATGTTTTTTTACTGTTACGTTCATTCAATTACTGCCAGGAAATGTATGGTTTTTTAACTATTCTGTTCTGATGGCTGACTAATTTGTCATACAATTTCTATTTTGTAACCCTCTTAACTGTTTTCTTGGACAAATTATTTAGTAAGTTTTATATTATCCTGTGCTTTTATGATTGTTGTTTTAATAATCGAATAAAGCTTATTCTGAATTGACTTCTTTCAGCTAAATCAACATATTGTGTTTCATGGACAATTTTCAGTCTAGTTTCCAGCAGGGTTGCTTCTCTGGGACTGACGTCAAGTTGTTGATGATACACTATGCTTCCTTAATGCAGGAAGCTCTTGCTTCCTAATGCTTCTAGACCTTTTTACTGTTTTCAGTGCTGTCAGTCGTGCCGTATTCATTAGAACAACCTACAACACTGAATGTGTGTTAATGAATAAGTTACTTACCTTCGGTAACGCCTTAGCTGGTAGAGACCGGATATTGCCACAGATTCCTTACCTTTGAATTATCCCAAGGCACCATATTGGATCTGGAAAATGTTCTACAGCAATACCCCTGCACATCGGTAGAGGATGTTGAGCGACTTTGTAGCGTCGTCGTCGATCGGATATGACGTTGACAGAATCCATATATGCCCTGCCCTGACATTCTGACGTCAGTTACTTTTGTGACCACTTTCTGTGCTAAAACGCCGAGCCACTTATAGAAATTGCTAGGAAACAGTGTGTCCAAAAATAATTTTCTTTTTGTAAAAACTTTTTATATTGTTTGTTTACTTTTTGTTTTTTTGAAACTGAAAGGCATGAGAATGCCAGAAAGAATCTGGGAAAGGAAAGGACAACACAGTTCGCAGAGCGGGGAGGAGGTCGAGTCAGTTAGGATTCTGCGGCTAGATCCTGTCTCTACCAGATAAGGTGTTACCAAAGGTAAGTAACTTATTCATCTGATAGAGACATCTAGCCGCAGATTCCTTACCTTTGAGTTAGATACCCAAGCAATACCATTCCCTGGAGGAGAGTGTGCAAACTGTTCCATGAAAGATCCCTGACTAGGACTAGCCAGCCTTTATAAGAGAGAGAGTGCGACCGGCTACGACTAGCCAGCCTTTATAAGAGAGAGAGTGTGACCGGCTGTCAGGAAGGTAGATGAGGGAGAAGACGTCCCATCAAAAATATCGTATAAAACATGAGAAAAGACACCCATGGCAGAACAATGAGGATGATTTAGAAGAACACTTCAGATAATTACAACATCCGAGAGCGTCCCTAATGGTAACCGGACCATAAGTGGACGGGGCTGAAGGCCAAGGATAATGGCTAATACCATAGAGCCGAAGCTCCTTGCCATAGACGCAAGTGATGCAAAAAGCACCACCCAAAGCTCTAAGAAAGCATGGCAAACAAGGAGGGCCATAGACCATCTGCTTCCCTAGGAAACACTCCGAGAGAAAAGCAATGTGAGAAGATGGCCTGGTATATGCTGTCCACTTGTTAAAGTGGGCACCTTGTACCAGTCCATACAACCCTTATTGATGATTAGGTTAAAGACAACCTTTATTGAAAGCTATCCTAGTGGTAGCTATGGAGAGCAGCCTTCAGGCTAAGTCTCGAAGGAATGTAAAGCAGCTTGCTTTACCAGTTTATAACCTCCTGAATGTCCAAATGAAAGGAGAACCACACAAGGCATATATAAAATATATGTATTTATTACTAAACACTCTCTACTAACCTCTTTATGAGATTAGAAAACAAAGCACACAATATTAAATCACTAGAACGACAGTAAATAGCACAATACACAGTGGGCTCCAGGGGGAGACCAAACCATATACTAAAAGTGGTATAACAACCATGACTTGACTAGACACAGTGCCTAGAGCATACACAGACGGTTCAAAACCGGGGGGTCAAAGAGAACAAGTTTTAAGACCACACAGGGTTGGATCCCCAATTCAAATATCAATAACACAAAGAACCCTGAGGTCTGAAGTCACCAAAAAAGGAAAAAAGAAGAAAGACGAGAAGGTGGTGTGTAAATGACAAACAAAAAGCCCAATTCATGTAATGAAAGGGCAATCCCTTTTAAGGACGTAATCCCTCACTCACCCTGGGTGACATGCTTCATCATATGGGATTCTCCTCCCAGAGAAAAATCCTAGTTTCTCTGGGGGCTACGACCCCCTCTATGAGAGGGAGGAGCTCAGGGATGTTTTAATTGTGCACTAAAGGATAGACTAAATCCACATATGATGAGCTACGTATGAGTGAGGGGTGCAGTGCTAACCAATTGATAGTGCAGTGAAAATGTATTAAAACTAGTGACGGGACGGCAAGGAAGGTTCTCTTAACACAACCGTACCGAAGCTAGATTAAAAACGTGAACACCACTGGTCGAAAGTAGGCCATGGTGTTTAACAATGAAAAAAGGTCGACATGTTTCAGCCTAAACGCCTAAGTTGGCTCGGCTTTCATCATGACCAATAGCTACTGCAAAATGAAATAAGGAAACTGTGTGCTAACTACACAGAAAAAGGATACTAGGAACACCCAATGGTTGCTAGAAGGGTGTACGTCGCTTAGTCATCTCAAACATCACCTAAACAAAAGAGAACTCAGTGTAAGAAAAAGTTGGTTCAAAATGCAGACTTGAACAAACGTGAAAAAATGGGATATAGTAACTTATTGCATGAACCACTCACCCGTGAGCACTGGGTGCGACTCTAACCTCCACCTGGCATCCGCTCAGGAAGGGAACACCGCTCTGAAAAAGTGATGTAAGAAGCTCAGAATTAGGTACCTACATCTCAGGAGCGAATGTTCAAAAACAAGTGGACTGATAAACTAAAGACAAGGGAGACCGGTATCTTCAATAAATACACAAAAAGCTGTATGCGTGAAGAACCAAAGACAATGCCAGGATCTACAAAATGTGTGCGCTGTAGATAAATCTCACTGTATTGGACAATAAATTGGAACAAATCCAAAGGAAAAACGATATAAATTGTAGTTGAAAGGATAAATAAACTCAATAAACAAGCACTCGAATGCATGGCCCATTAAACGAGTGACCACAAATGCTTGAAAAGTCAATAGCCGCCAGAGAGACGACTAAATATAAACTGACACAAGAAAGAATGTATGTGCAGTATGTCAAAAAATAACGGAGAGCTGATTCCAAACGCTTACCTATCCGTCGGGGGACCGCGGCTGAAATGAGCCTGAAGCCGGAGGTGCCGCGGGACGGGTAAACGTGTAATATGAAGCGTCAAAGTCTTCGATCAATGGCCAATGGAAAAGCTCGTTATAAAAAAGTAAAAATAAAGGAACCAATCAGAGCTGAGCTATTGCGCTGTGTTCGTAGTCTTGGCAACGTTAAATGCGGCCATAGAAGGGGTTTCGTCTTTAAAGGGCTATGCACAAAAGAACCCGGTTACTGGCTAATGTTACCAGACTCGGGATTGAAGTGAATGCCTCAAACGGGGGGGTCCTGGTTATAAAAACACTGGCTCCGATTAGGAATGCGGCCATAGAAATGGTTACGTATTTAAAGGACCGTGCACAAAAAACAAGATTACTGGCTAATGTTACCAGGCTCCGGATTGAAGTAAATGCCTAAAACGGAGGGGATCTGGTTATAAGAACACTGGTTCCAAATAGGAATACAACGCAGGAAAAGCTCAGGCGTTGGCTCATGCTATTGAGCTTAACGTCAGCTCATGAGGCGGAAACGGAGGGAATACAATCAGTAAGAGCATTCACTCCGTAGTCGACGCGCAAACGCTCGTCATAGAACTAAGATAAACACCGCCACAAAGGGATAAGAAAAACCAAACAAAAACGTTCTCTAGTACGTGAAAAAACAGCGAGACATTAAAATGATCAATTAACCCAAAGTATCATACTTAATGGTTCCAAAAGGGCAAAAACTGAATAGCACTAGCCAAAACCAGGGTAGATGGCATGGTAAATAAACGACCCAGAATAAATCGGACCTGCTCATGGCTTACTCTCTTAACTAATCCCATCTACTTGGTGTGTATTGATGCGGGACTAGGAATAGAAAAGTATGTGAAAATCATAATGACAACCATGGAATATCGTCGTTCAGTCCTGTGACATGCGTGTTAAGTGTATAAACCCACCGCTGTTCTCGTTTAAATAGAAAAGAAGAGCAATCTGTCAGGTGGGAAGGTATGAAAGGTTTGTCAAGGACCGTCCAGTGTAAGTCATTTGGAGCATGGTCAGCTGCTAGAAAGTGGTTGGTGAGTTCAGTTGCAGAACGGCCACACCGTATGGTACTTTTGTGTTCCAAGATTCGGGTTTTAACCCGGCGGGTGGTCATTCCAACATAACGTAACCCACATGGACATGTTATTAAGTAAATCAAGTTTGAGCTGTTACAGTTGCTGTGACTTTTGAGAGTCCACGGCCTGCCAGTGCCAATATCGATCTCTTTGGTCACAGAAGTATGGCAACAAGCCGCGCAGGAACCACATGGGTAGTGTCCTACGACCGGTGGTAAACCCCACAGGGTTTGTTGAGTGCCTGTTTGATGAGTACGTGGGCGGGTGTGTACCAAATGGTCCCTGATATTACTGCTGCGTTTAAAAGCAAAAAGAGTTCTCGGCAACTTGACCTCTCCAATGTTCAAAATTTTCCAGTTGGTCAAAATGATTTTTTTGATTTGATTGGAAAACTTGCAGTAAGTGTTTACACAGGTGAGCCTGTTATCAGAGGATTTGGGGGCCTTGGGTTCCAGTAAAGCCTCACGATTGTTATTTGCTGCGCGTTTAGAAGCTCTACGGATTAGTTGCTTGGGATATTGTCTGGCCAGTAATTGTTTGGATAAATTGCTCGCATGTTCTTTGTACTTATCAACTGAGGAGCAATTTCTTTTTAAGCGCAAAAACTGACCAAAAGGCAGATTATCCCGCAATGCCCGTGGATGAAAACTGTCATATTTCAAAAGGGCATTCACCGTCATAGGTTTTCTGTACAATTCGGTACTCAAGCCACCCTCTGAGGGGGTTATCAATATGTCCAAAAAGGGGTATTCGCAGGTGAATTTTAGGAAGGTATCACAATTGTTTAGCCAGTTCTTAAAAGACAATAAAGAAGCCAGTGATCCGTGCCATAGTACGAACACGTCGTCTATGTACCTCTTCCAAATCCTTATTTGATCTTTATAAGGATTGTTGGTGCCGAACACGTGTTGTTCCTCAAAGACATGAACATACAGGTTAGCCAGGCTGGGAGCAAAAATGCTCCCCATCGAAGTGCCTGACACCTGTAGGAACAACTGTTCTTCAAATTGAAAAAAGTTCTCTTTCATGGCTAGGCTGGCACATGACATGATGAACGAAACTGGAGTGATGGAGTCCGGTGGATTAGCAAACAGGAGAGTTTCAATGACATCCAATGTCTCATCCTGTGGGATACATGTATAGAGTGACTCTACATCAAATGAGACTAAAAATTCTCTCTCACCATCAAAGGGTAGATCTTTGAGTAGGATCAAAATGTCCTTGGTGTCCTTGAGGTACGTGGGCATTTTAGTGACCAAAGGACGTAAAAAATGATCTGCAAATGCCGACAAAGGTTCCAAGAGAGACCCTAGTCCGGAAATGATCGGACGACCAGGAGGAGGACTCACGTTCTTGTGCACCTTAGGCAGAATGTAAAAGTAAGGCACGATGGGGGAAGATTTAACCAAATACTGAGCTTCATTTGTAGTGATCCAACCATTGGTGCTGGCTTCGTTGACCATGATCTGAATGGTCTGTTGTAATCTTTTAGTTGGATCCTCAGTGAGAGGTCGGTAGAAATGTACATTTTGCAATTGTCTCAAGCATTCGGTGCGATAGGCGGTGGTGTCCATGATAACCGTGGCACCACCTTTATCCGCCGGCTTGATCATGATGGTTTCATCAGAAGTGAGAGACTTTAAGGCCTGCCGCTCAGACTTAGTAAGATTTTGATATTGACGGCTTTCCGCTGTACAAGTGGATAACACCTGTGCAGTCACCGCTTTCTCATATGTAAGTACCTGTGAAGGAACTTGGCTTGGCAAGGGATTGAATGTTGATTTGTTCCGCAAGCCCGTGTTAATGTCTTGATCATCAGAACAGGTAACAAGATCTGTTCGGAAAAATAAATTCAAGCGGATCTTTCTGAAAAAAAGAGCAAGTTCATGATTTATAGAGAACAGATCACCTCTGAAGGAAGGAACAAACCCTAAACCTTTGTTTAAGAGGGACATCTCTTCTTGTGTAAGAACTTTCTTAGACAGATTGATGACTAAGTTGTGCTCGTGCTCGGGACCGCTGGAGTCTCTCTCGCAACCGAGGCCTGGGTTGCTGATTGTTGATCTGCCCAATGGACCTGGTTCCGTCTTCTTCCCCTGGACCGGCCTCGGCCAAACCCTAAAAAAGGCTGGTTAGAGTACATTTGTGGAGATGGAGGATAAGGACAAGGTTGACCGAAAGGAGGAAAGGGTGGATAGTTGTATGGACCAGGAG
The DNA here is from genome assembly GCF_964204655.1 of Triturus cristatus. NCBI lineage: Eukaryota > Metazoa > Chordata > Amphibia > Caudata > Salamandridae > Triturus > Triturus cristatus. The sequence continues at coordinate 1,103,973,360 of NC_140591.1, forward strand.
GCCACCACTGGGGAGGACACCAAGGACATTTTGATCCTACTCAAAGATCTACCCTTTGATGGTGAGACAGAATTTTTAGTCTCATTTGATGTAGAGTCACTCTATACATGTATCCCACAGGATGAGACATTGGATGTCATTGAAACTCTCCTGTTGGCTAATCCACCGGACTCCATCACTCCAGTTTCGTTCATCATGTCATGTGCCAGCCTAGCCATGAAAGAGAACTTTTTTCAATTTGAAGAACAGTTGTTCCTACAGGTGTCAGGCACTTCGATGGGGAGCATTTTTGCTCCCAGCCTGGCTAACCTGTATGTTCATGTCTTTGAGGAACAACACGTGTTCGGCACCAACAATCCTTATAAAGATCAAATAAGGATTTGGAAGAGGTACATAGACGACGTGTTCGTACTATGGCACGGATCACTGGCTTCTTTATTGTCTTTTAAGAACTGGCTAAACAATTGTGATACCTTCCTAAAATTCACCTGCGAATACCCCTTTTTGGACATATTGATAACCCCCTCAGAGGGTGGCTTGAGTACCGAATTGTACAGAAAACCTATGGCGGTGAATGCCCTTTTGAAATATGACAGTTTTCATCCACGGGCATTGCGGGATAATCTGCCTTTTGGTCAGTTTTTGCGCTTAAAAAGAAATTGCTCCTCAGTTGATAAGTACAAAGAACATGCGAGCAATTTATCCAAACAATTACTGGCCAGACAATATCCCAAGCAACTAATCCGTAGAGCTTCTAAACGCGCAGCAAATAACAATCGTGAGGCTTTACTGGAACCCAAGGCCCCCAAATCCTCTGATAACAGGCTCACCTGTGTAAACACTTACTGCAAGTTTTCCAATCAAATCAAAAAAATCATTTTGACCAACTGGAAAATTTTGAACATTGGAGAGGTCAAGTTGCCGAGAACTCTTTTTGCTTTTAAACGCAGCAGTAATATCAGGGACCATTTGGTACACACCCGCCCACGTACTCATCAAACAGGCACTCAACAAACCCTGTGGGGTTTACCACCGGTCGTAGGACACTACCCATGTGGTTCCTGCGCGGCTTGTTGCCATACTTCTGTGACCAAAGAGATCGATATTGGCACTGGCAGGCCGTGGACTCTCAAAAGTCACAGCAACTGTAACAGCTCAAACTTGATTTACTTACTAACATGTCCATGTGGGTTACGTTATGTTGGAATGACCACCCGCCGGGTTAAAACCCGAATCTTGGAACACAAAAGTACCATACGGTGTGGCCGTTCTGCAACTAAACTCACCAACCACTTTCTAGCAGCTGACCATGCTCCAAATGACTTACACTGGACGGTCCTTGACAAACCTTTCATACCTTCCCACCTGACAGATTGCTCTTCTTTTCTATTTAAACGAGAACAGCGGTGGGTTTATACACTTAACACGCATGTCACAGGACTGAACGACGATATTCCATGGTTGTCATTATGATTTTCACATACTTTTCTATTCCTAGTCCCGCATCAATACACACCAAGTAGATGGGATTAGTTAAGAGAGTAAGCCATGAGCAGGTCCGATTTATTCTGGGTCGTTTATTTACCATGCCATCTACCCTGGTTTTGGCTAGTGCTATTCAGTTTTTGCCCTTTTGGAACCATTAAGTATGATACTTTGGGTTAATTGATCATTTTAATGTCTCGCTGTTTTTTCACGTACTAGAGAACGTTTTTGTTTGGTTTTTCTTATCCCTTTGTGGCGGTGTTTATCTTAGTTCTATGACGAGCGTTTGCGCGTCGACTACGGAGTGAATGCTCTTACTGATTGTATTCCCTCCGTTTCCGCCTCATGAGCTGACGTTAAGCTCAATAGCATGAGCCAACGCCTGAGCTTTTCCTGCGTTGTATTCCTATTTGGAACCAGTGTTCTTATAACCAGATCCCCTCCGTTTTAGGCATTTACTTCAATCCGGAGCCTGGTAACATTAGCCAGTAATCTTGTTTTTTGTGCACGGTCCTTTAAATACGTAACCATTTCTATGGCCGCATTCCTAATCGGAGCCAGTGTTTTTATAACCAGGACCCCCCGTTTGAGGCATTCACTTCAATCCCGAGTCTGGTAACATTAGCCAGTAACCGGGTTCTTTTGTGCATAGCCCTTTAAAGACGAAACCCCTTCTATGGCCGCATTTAACGTTGCCAAGACTACGAACACAGCGCAATAGCTCAGCTCTGATTGGTTCCTTTATTTTTACTTTTTTATAACGAGCTTTTCCATTGGCCATTGATCGAAGACTTTGACGCTTCATATTACACGTTTACCCGTTCCGCGGCACCTCCGGCTTCAGGCTCATTTCAGCCGCGGTCCCCCGACGGATAGGTAAGCGTTTGGAATCAGCTCTCCGTTATTTTTTGACATACTGCACATACATTCTTTCTTGTGTCAGTTTATATTTAGTCGTCTCTCTGGCGGCTATTGACTTTTCAAGCATTTGTGGTCACTCGTTTAATGGGCCATGCATTCGAGTGCTTGTTTATTGAGTTTATTTATCATTTCAACTACAATTTATATCGTTTTTCCTTTGGATTTGTTCCAATTTATTGTCCAATACAGCGAGATTTATCTACAGCGCACACATTTTGTAGATCCTGGCATTGTCTTTGGTTCTTCACGCATACAGCTTTTTGTGTATTTATTGAAGATACCGGTCTCCCTTGTCTTTAGTTTATCAGTCCACTTGTTTTTGAACATTCGCTCCTGAGATGTAGGTACCTAATTCTGAGCTTCTTACATCACTTTTTCAGAGCGGTGTTCCCTTCCTGAGCGGATGCCAGGTGGAGGTTAGAGTCGCACCCAGTGCTCACGGGTGAGTGGTTCATGCAATAAGTTACTATATCCCATTTTTTCACGTTTGTTCAAGTCTGCATTTTGAACCAACTTTTTCTTACACTGAGTTCTCTTTTGTTTAGGTGATGTTTGAGATGACTAAGCGACGTACACCCTTCTAGCAACCATTGGGTGTTCCTAGTATCCTTTTTCTGTGTAGTTAGCACACAGTTTCCTTATTTCATTTAGCAGTAGCTATTGGTCCTGATGAAAGCCGAGCCAACTTAGGCGTTTAGGCTGAAACATGTCGACCTTTTTTCATTGTTAAACACCATGGCCTACTTTCGACCAGTGGTGTTCACGTTTTTAATCTAGCTTCGGTACGGTTGTGTTAAGAGAACCTTCCTTGCCGTCCCGTGACTAGTTTTAATACATTTTCACTGCACTATCAATTGGTTAGCACTGCACCCCTCACTCATACGTAGCTCATCATATGTGGATTTAGTCTATCCTTTAGTGCACAATTAAAACATCCCTGAGCTCCTCCCTCTCATAGAGGGGGTCGTAGCCCCCAGAGAAACTAGGATTTTTCTCTGGGAGGAGAATCCCATATGATGAAGCATGTCACCCAGGGTGAGTGAGGGATTACGTCCTTAAAAGGGATTGCCCTTTCATTACATGAATTGGGCTTTTTGTTTGTCATTTACACACCACCTTCTCGTCTTTCTTCTTTTTTCCTTTTTTGGTGACTTCAGACCTCAGGGTTCTTTGTGTTATTGACAGTGCCTAGAGCACCTAGAATCACTGGGACCCCAAGGTAGTGACACAGGGGACCCACGGAGGATGGGTGCAGTGTGTGAACACAGGCGCGAGCTCCATACAACTCTATGGGAAAGTCGCGGTTGGAATTTTAAAGATTAAGGACACTTCGGAGAGGACTTTAAGCAAACCCAGTTAAACATAGAAGGTTCTAAGGCCAGCACCCTTGAGAATTCCGAGATACCCGAGTTACCTATCGCAGAGGAGCCGGGTGCATAGGGGTCAAGTGATGTCGGAAATCTTCGTAGTTTTCAATGGCGTGATGTGGAAAAGTGCTGCTGCTGCGGAAATGAAAAGTGTCCGTGTGATCCAAGCCTGGATCAGAGATGAGAAGAACCTGAAAGCAGAGGGGACCGAGTCTGGGTCACTTCACAGTGACCAGGGGCACGATAGACGAATGCCCACCGATGTCGGGTGTTTCAGGTGAGAAGAGGTGAAGCTTGACTCTGCAGCCACGGGGACGAGGAGACGTCGACGATGACAAAAGTCCGGAGGTGAGCTGTCCCACAAAGGATGTCGAGTGCTGGGGGGGTCAGTGTCCGGATTGAACACTAACAAGCCTTGGCAACTGCAACCCACACGGGCAGAGGAAAGAGGCTTCGGTGAAGATCCTTAAGGTCCTGGGGACTCTCCAAGCTATGGAGAGTCAAGGCACGTCTGGAGCAACCAGGAAAGCCCACGGAAAGTCAAAGTTACCTTCACCAAACCATATGGGAAGCCTTTAAGGTGGTTTTGAAGGGACAAGCCCCGGCCCTCATGGTGGGATATACAAAAAAAAGACAGCGCCAGCTGGTCCAATTAGAAAGTGAACTCTAGCAGCTACAGGCTGGTAGTATCCATACTCCTTCAGCGGAGACTTTGCACCACCTTGCACTTAAACAAGTGGAATATAAGATACTGACAAGGGGACAAATAAAGACAAAACTCCTCCACACCCAACATAGGCTGTATGAACTGGGGGATAGGGCGGGTAAACCCCTGGCATGGTTGGAAAAGAGGGAACAGGGTGAGAGATGGGTGCCTAGGTTTACACTTAGGGACGGGACGCAGGTCACACACCCAAAAGACATAGCAGACGCCTTCGTTTACCACTTGGGGCAAATCTACTCTCCTTCCACCACGTATACAGCAGAGGACTCCCGCCAACTTCTCTCGCATAGTGACCTGGCCAAACTCTCTGACACTGATAGACACCCTTGACGAGGAATTGACGGACGACGAGATCAAAAAGGCCATAAGTCAGATCCAGTAGGGGAAGGCGATGGAGCCCAATGGGACACCCATAGAATTCCTAAAAAATGGTAGCCACACAGGTAGCACCTCACTTGCGGGCCATGTACGACGAAAGTTACGAGAAGGGAATCCTGCCGGAAGATCAGCGACTAGCCTCAATAGTTGTGATTAGTAAGCCGGGGAGGCCTGTTGATGATTGTGGCTCCTTCCGGCCAATGTCTTTAATCAACGTGGAAGCTAAAATCCTTGCGACATTACTAGCCTTACGTCTGGTTACGGTTAATTCTTCACTGGTCCATCCGGACCAATCTGGCTTTATGCCAGGGAGAAATACGGCGCTCAATATCCGGCATCTCCACAACGTTCTCGCACGCCGAGAGTTTATGGAGCTAGACGCGGTGGTGCTATCCCTTAATGCCTCCATGGCGTTTGACTCTATTGAGTGGCCATATCTATTTGAAGTACTAAGGCGTATGGGCTTTGGCCCGAGGTTCCTGGGCTGGGTGAAGCTGCTCTATAGAGGTGTCCGGGGCCAAGTGTGAGTAAACAACTATACGTATCGAATATTCTTGCACAAAAGGGGCACCAGACAAGGGTGTCCTCTGTCCCCCCCCCTAATTTTCTCCTTAATGTTGGAACCGCTAGCTTCCTGGGTCAGACGTGACGTTATGGTGAGGCGGTTGATATGGACGGAAGGACAGGACAACCGAATATCGTTATATGCTGACGACATACTGTTATATCTCACCTCCCCGTTTAGATCTATACATGGGGTATTAAACATATTTACAAACTTTGGGAAATACTCGGGATATGCCATAAATTGGAGCAAATCGGTGGTTTGTTCTTCGGGGCCCGGTTCCCAGGCTTCAGGGTTTGAGGTGGCCATGGAAGGTTTTTGCTATTTGGGAATCTTTATAACTCCAGACTCCCAACTTTTTTATGATCGTCATCTTGCCGCTCCGTTGGCCCAGCTGCGAACGGATGTTAAGCACTGGAGGTCCCTGCCTCTTTCTCTGGTGGGCCGGGCGGCTCTTTTTAAGATGCTGGCCCTTCCACGTTTTCTGTATATTCTTCAGAACTGTCCCCACAGGGTCCCGGATGCATACTTTTCGGGGGTGGGGAGTGAAATCCGGACATTACTATGGGACGGTGGATCCTCCCGGATAGCGATGAGTAAGCTGACTAAGGGGTGGTATGACGGGGGCATAGCCCTCCCGGACATTAGACTCTACTACTGGGTGTCACAACTAATGGTGATAAATCACTGGATCTATCGCTCCCCTATGGATCCAGCCTATCTGCTGGATAAATATCAAACTGGGAGAGCAGGGTACATGGGGGCGCTTTACTCAAAGGCTAGCAAAGGCCGGTATTTCGGCCCCTCGTCCCCCTTGGAGGATCAGCTACTCTACGAACCGCTGCTTGCCAAAGCCATATCATTGACTTACAGAAAACTATGCAACAACTTACCTGATACATTCCACAAACTTCGAGAGAAATGGCAGATAGATCTCGGGCCCAATGACGATGAGGACTGGCAAGCAGCACTAATGTCCCCTAGGGAAGCTGCCATCACCCTGCGCTATCGGTTAATTCAACTCAAAATTCTACATAGATCTTATCTGACCAGGGTAGCCCTAGCAAAGATAGGCTCAAGGGCGGATGCTCTCTGCCTCCGAGGCTGCCCACTAGATGCATCCTTCTATCATATGATCAGGGATTGCCCGGGGGTGCGAACAATATGGGAGGGGGCCACAAATCACATCAAAGCTGCCTTGGGAAAAGAGCTAACCCTTACGCCACGACTGGGACTCCTCAACATGTGGGAGCCGACCGACTTAACAGAGGTGGAACAGCAACTCACCACATTGGGCTACACCTTAGTCACATGTGAGATTGCAAAAGGGTGGGGGGCAGCGGAAAGGCCTTCTCCTTGAATGTGGGTCAGAGAGTTTGATAAATGCATGGTTGCAGAGAAGGAGGTATTCAAATCAAGAGGGTGTCCGAAGAAATGGGATAGGAAATGGGGCAAATGGAATGCAGACCGAGGCAACCTATGTGTCTCCCCATCGGTGGATATGGAACTACAACGCACTGGAGAGCGACATATGGACATACCATGACTGCAACTAATTCTTCCCTCATGGCTGTAAGACATTGTATAACTCGCCAAATTGTTGAATGGAAAATGTATGTGACCTTTGACAATGTGAAAATTAATAAATATATATAAAAAATAACAAAAAGTTACCTTCACAGGGACCCACAGGCCAACGGACCAGGGATCGCGAAGGGACCTCGAGCTGAATCACAAAATACCAGCCCACGGAACACTCATGGAGTGTAGGCTAGAAATCTTCGGTGCAAACACTGCTCGAGGTCAGGACTACAAGTAGCCCAAAGCACAGCCTCAGGGGTCGCCAAAAAGCATATGCTGCTGCAAATGTACGCTGTGCACAGGGGTTCGGGTTGCACATTCCCCACGAGGGATACGGGCCTCAGAATTGCTGAGAGCACAGATTTACCTCAGAGACCTCGGTAACCCACCTCCTGTGTTGCAGAAATCTTCAGAGTCCTCAGGAGCTCGGGAGATGCAAACCGGTCAGATGCGTTTTAGGTGCCTGCCTTGCAGGGGAGTAACTCCTTTACTCCAAGGGAGATTCTTCAGTCATCCAGCGTCGTGCAGATCGTCGCAGTACTTGGTTTCTGTAGCAGAGTTTAGTCCAGATAAAATCTAAAGTCCTGTAGTCAGGGGTTCCTACGTTATACCCAAGGAAGGGGTGGGACAAGCTCTGGGGACCCACCTATGGGAGGGTCAGGTTAGAGGGGTGGCTACTCCCATTTCCTTTGTCCAGTTTTGCACCAGAGCAGGAGAAAATGGCTCCTGCGACCGATTTAAGCTGGACTAGGCACAGGGACACCAAATGTGCCCCCAGTGCAGACATCAAAGCACTCTCAGAGTGCACCCACCCAGCCCCAGTACACTAAATCCTGTCTGGGAGGTGGTCACACCTCCCTGTGACAGGAAACCTATTGTCAAGCCTTCCCCTGCTCGAGCTTGGCTCAGCAGCAGGAGGGCAGACTTGTCTCTGTGGCTGGCAGCATCTATTTTGTGATGCCAGGGTTGAGAAAGCTTGTACCGGTGTTGTCATATTTCTCCCTCTAGGAGGGTGGAATCATACCTCCCCTGCCAGTTACTGGCGGGGAGGTATGATTCCAAGGTGTTTGACACCAAACACGACATGTTTCCATACCGCTGTTAGCATTTACCACAAGGTTATAATGCACTTAAGTATATATGGTTGGCTGCATCACAAACTACCCCGGAATATAGGTTCCGAAGGCTGCAGAGGGGGTCTGCTCATGCGGGTGCACCCTTTCACATAAAACCCAGCACCCTGCCTTCAGGATTGAGAAGGCCTGCTATAGGGGTGACAGGTTTATATGTGCAGTGATATAGGATAGATATAGTGAACCTATATCTAAGTAAGGGGTGCATGCGTCACCTTACACAGGCTGCTGTGGCAGACCTGTGGTGTCATTTTGAATGGTCTCCCAGGGGTGGCATAATACATGCTGCAGCCCCTGAGAGGCCGCTGGGGTACCTATGCCCTGGGTACATAGTATACCATATACTAGGGACTGACAAGGGTACCCCAGAATCCAATCTGGAGTGTACCTAAAGTACATGCAATCAATTTAGAGGAGAAAGCAGCTAGACTGGGGTCCTGGATAGCAGGATCCCAGTCAATCCAAGTCAAAAACCGTGAAACATCAGCAAAAAGTCGGGGTAACTATAAGAAGCAGGTCCTAATCTCCTACAAGCGAGTCCTCTAGGACCATACAAAGGAGAAGCATAGAGGAGCAAGGTTTGCGATTGCAGAACAACGAACAAGTGAAGGCCTTGTGGGACACGAAGAAAAACGCAGCAACGTAAGCAAAAGCGTCCTCCCTCCTAGAAAGGTAGCATAACATTACTGTCTATAGAGCTGTCAATAAAAAAGATGTCGGACTACCACAGACACAACAGAATAGTATATATAGACATATATGTATAATATATAAAATACATAGAAATGCACTATATACACTATACTAAAATATACCCAAGAAGGGTACATTGAAATGTGCACATTGAGATGTGATACCGGCGGTCCGGTAATAGCCATATGGTACCACATAAAAGAATAATGGCAGTGGAAGATATCACACACCCCAGAAAAAGAAAAGCAATCGGCCATAAAACAACACTACCAACTGAATGCCAACAATCAGGTGGCTGACAGATGACCAAAAGGGAGAACAGCAGGTGAAAAAACAACTGCTAGTATAGAGCAACGAAGAACACTATCTGGGATGTCTGAACTGGGGTGTCAGAGTGGGCTAAAGAACGGTGATGGATCAAACCCAGATCTGTTGACTGGGTGTGAGTGTTTGATTGGTTCTGATTCTCCGTCCATCACCACCCCCTTTTGTACCGCTTTGTTCGCCATAAGTTGGCAGGGTATGCTCAGACGTGAGTCCCTTGCTCACTTTGCCACTGGATTCATGCAAGCCTGGCTGAAGACGGCTGAAATGCCAGAAACCGGTCCTAGGAAGCTTGTTTCCGGTCCAGGGAAGGCATGGCTTTGCAGTTCGGGCTGGACTGTTCCCATGAGGCACAGGGTCAGACTGATTTGCATATGGCCATGTCTGAACTGGGGTGGCAGAGTGGGCTAAAGAACGGTGATGGATCAAACCCAGATCTGTTGACTGGGTGTGAGTGTTTGATTGGTTCTGATGCTCCGTCCATCACCACCCCCTTTTGAACAACACAGGGAGGCCTATTCAGACAAGCAGTTTCCATCTTATAAGAAAAAATAGAAAGGCTGGAGGCGGCTGGTTTAAGCTGCAGAGAAAGACAGAATAATAATTGTGGGAACACAAACACCACAAGTTGATGTCCACAACCAACCGATCAGTAGAAGAACTGGAGTCACAACTAAGTGCAGAGGACCCAAAAGAAATGTGTACATAGGAGACAGGACCCATAAAAGGGCCAGAAGGTATAATTGAAACACAGCAAGTAATCCATAGTATACCACGAAAGAACCTCACCTCTTCCAGAGGAAGCGAATGGAGAAAAATTCCACAAGCAAAAGGAAATATCCAGTGTCAACATGGCAACATGTGTCCAGCCAACAATTCTTATGACATCAAAAGTGAGGATCTGGGCTTCACCTGAGAGCGTTAATTTCCCACTCATGAGTCCAGGGGATAACGAATCCCCCAAGGAGGTGGAACTGTATCCTTGCTCGCGAGAAGGGAAGGAAAGTCCTCAGAAGAATCCGAAAGGAGCTCCAAACCTCTGTACGAACCAACCCAAGGAACACACGTTCGAGAAGAACACCTAGTTCAGTTCCAAAAAAGCACAAAAACATTGCCCAAAAGCAAAAAGCAATAACAGAGTCACACAGGGCAGGCGCAGAGTAAAAACAGACCACGCAGTGGCATAGAAGACAAAGAGTGGCAGAGTAGACCACCAATGCCAAGAAACGGATAAGGTACCTTGAATGAAAGAGAAATGACTGAAGTCCTTTGTACCCATGCCTAACACAAACTAGCACAAAGAGGTGCTAAGCCAGAAAGAAAGAAAATCACCTAAGCAGTAGTTGACAATGTACCCTAGGTCAAGAAGTATGCCCTCTTTCCTTGTATCTGCTAGGAAAGAAGGGTACCAAATAAAGTGTAAGGAAAAGAGCAAGGAGAAATCCCATGCACCACCCTACCAAGCACACAATGTGATGTTCTCTATAAGGGATACCAAAGTGCCAGAAACATATGGAGGAATGCCCTTTGGACATACCGACGAAGTACTCTGGAGGACAGAGACCAAGGCAACAGTGTATTTGCACAAGACAAGCAGAATACCCCAACAGAACCTGGGTAGAAAAAACAAAACGACACCTTGCCTCAACAGGGGTGGAAGCTGATAGGGCCATAAAACAAAATGTGCCCCAATAAGAGGCAGCATAACTAGTCATTGACAGGTCAGGAAGCAATAAAAAATACCTGCAGGACGGAGGAGCACCTAAGCTGATGCCACTCGTAGGTGAACTGTGAAAGAAAAAGTCAACGGCACAGTTCCAAAATGGCTCACATGTAAAAGAAAAACCAGGTGACCAGCTCAGCCCAGCTCAGTACGGGAAAAAAAGAGGAACAGACGGTATAGCAAGCAGGGCTTAAGACTTTGCTCTGCCCTGTCTAGCCTGAAAACGGTGTGAAGTGGAGTCAGCTTGAGCGCCAAAGAGATGTTGACCATCGAAAGGCATGTCCACCCAGGTGGATTGAACAGCCTCTGAAAAACCAGAAGTGAATAGCCAGGCATGCCGGCGAAGAGCTACCGAAAGAGCCATGGCTCACCTCACAAAATTAGTGGTATCCATGCTACAGTAAATCAGCAATTTGGCTGCCTGATGGCCATCCTGGAACAGCTGAGTAGGAGTGTTCCGGGTGTCATCAGGGAGGGAGGTGAGAAGGCGCGAGACAGAATCCCACAACACGTGAGAAAAACGGCCCAGACACAAGTGGTATTAAGGGACCAAAATGGGGAACTGGTGGCAGAAAAGCTGTATCCACCAAGAGCATCTAGACTTTTAGACTCCGTCCCTCGAGATTGTACAGGAAATGAATTATGTAGCTTATGTAGGATTTTTAAGATGTCGGATTTCATGGTGAAGAGAGGAACACTTGATTATTTTATCAACTAGAAGGGTGACTGCTTAGAAAGTTGTTGTTGGAAGTCTTCTGAGATGGGACTATTCAGATCAAGTGATTGAGCACTCTCATTCCCTTTTTTCTGAAAAGCCAGGAAGTTCTACCTTTCACAGGAACAGTGAACTTTTGATGGTTGAGGTGTTGTCGAGAGAAGGCTAGAAAGTTGTTGCTGGGAAGTAGAGTGCGGACACAAGGTCCTGGTGACAACCTTCTATGACCAAAGTGAAAGTATAATGAATCCTTTTAGATTGTGAATATTGTTTTGATTTTACAAGGTTTGAAGCCATGGTGCCCTTACCTCTGGAAGGATGTGGGCCTTTAAGTACAAGTCGAGCATGCGCATGGCAGACTGAGATGAATGGATAATCCGCAAGCACACAGCCATGGATTCTCTAATGGAAGTGACACACTGTGGAAAGCTGGCTAATTACATCTTTAAGAATACACCTACTTATCTGAGACTAAAGGGGACGATTTACTTATTGTTCAGTTAGTCTGTGCAGTATCTTAGAAAGTGCACTGCAGATGTGCAGAAAAGAGATAGAGGTTAAATAATGCTTTTTAGGACTTCACCGGCCGACGAGACGAGGGAGCGGCGCCTCTCGAGGCATGACTCTGCTGTTGAGCCAGCACCTGGGCTGACTCTGTGTCTTACCAAATGTCCAGGAGCGGGGGCAAACCCCTCCCATTTAAAGGATTTTTTGAGACCATGCACCTCATATTTGGGTGGCCATTTCCCTCCAGTGCACCTTCAGGCCCCGCGGGTTTGGGAGGGTCCTTACTGGATCCACTCCAGCGGCTCTGTCACCAGTAGGGTCAAAGAATACCAGCCTTATGAAGAGCAAATAGACTGGTGTGAGGATTTGGCTGAGACTGGCATGCTTTCTTCCCCTACCGTGACTATGGAGGAGGGAGCTTCATTCACAATGGTGGTGTGGAGGGCAGCTGGGGTCCTGGAGCTAAGCTTTCCCTTGGTGGCAGTCAAGACTAATGTCTTGATGGAAGTCCTTCACCTGGGAGTGTCCCCATCAGAACTGCTTGTCCTTTTCAATGAGGCAGGTACTGACATCTTGCTTGGGACTTGGTTCAAGCCCAGCACAGGGGCTCCTGTAAGTAGGACCATGGCCCGCGGCCACCGCCCCGCTCCAGGGGACCCAATCTTCTTCACCCAACATGCCACTCCAGAGAGCTTGGTGGTCCAGGCCTCTACATCCCACGTAAATCCTGACGCATGCCCAACCGCGCATCCGAATAGGGAATCCTACAGGCTGAACACTTAGGACAAAAACATTTTTTCTTCCACCAGCCTGAACACCTCATGCCTTTTGGGCTGCTATTCCCACGCTCAGTGGGATGTGGTTGCGTAGGTGCTGCCAACAGTCCTGGAGGAGGCTCAGGCCGTGCTCTCCCAGGCTGTTGCCGATGGAAGGGATGCAGCTTAGTTCACCATTAGATTTGGACTAGACACCAGCGACTCACTAGGCATAGCGGTTTTGTCAGCACTGGTCCTGCGGCGCCATGTCTGGTTGAGGACTACTGCCTTTTCTATGGATGTCCAGACATCACTCATGGACATGCCCTTTGTCCACTCACCGTCCTTTGTTTTTAGTATCATATAGTTATTGGCCACATTAAAATTCACTTTCTGGTAACTATAATGATTTTTAACTTCACTTTCCATTTCACGGGCCCCCACTCTTTAGTTTAGAAGTGCATCCCTGTCTCCAGGTGTATGCCCGCCCTCCATCAAACGAAGGTTTTGGAGGGCGAGGACTGGCCGATGATAAAGCATGACACCAGGTGGTGTGAGAGACCAGTCCGTTACTTTTTGTGAGATGTCCCAACTCACAATGGTTTTATAACTGTAGTAGGGTCACACTTCACTAGGAGCAGCTTTCTGTGGTAAACATTTAGCAATGGAGGCCGCTAGCTCCTAGAACCCCACGCCTCCTGTTCCCCCCTCCACACGTTGTGGAGACTCCTTTGTGATTACATGTTATCCTGACAGCCAGGCGTCCGTCTACCAAGATGGTTTACACCTGCCGTTGGGCAAAATCTGTTGCATGGTGCACTGAAAGACAAATTGATCCTCTTTCTCAGGTTCTCCTATTCATCCTTTCCCTTGCCCAGCAGGGCTCTGCTCTGGGCACTCTGAAGGTCTATCTCTCCGCAATTCCTGCTTTTTTGAGGCTGCCTGATCAGCCATCTCTTTTCAAATCCCCTATTGTACATAGGTTTCTGAAAGGTTTACAACATTTGTTTCCACCTTCTTCCTTTGTTTTGCCTCACTGTGACCTCAGTCTCCTCCTCACTTTACTTATGTGAACTCCCTTTGAGTCTCCACTATTGTCCCCTCAGGCTCCTTACAATTAAGATGGCCTTCCTGGTGGCGATAGCATCTGCCCAAAGGGTCAGTGAGTTTCAGACCTTGTCATCTAAGCCTCCTTATCTCACTATTCATCCTGACAAACACAAGAGCCTCCTTCCTTACAAAAGTAGTCACTTCATTTCATGTGGGCCAATCCATCACCGTTCCTACTTTTAACGCTCTTCCACATCCCTCCAAAGAAGAGGAGCCACTCCACTGTCTGAGCCCAAAAAGAGCGTTGTTCTACCTTGACCGTACATGAGTTCCAGGTGGATGAGCAGCTCTTCGTGGGGTATGTCGGAGCGACATGCCGTACAGAAAAGGACCATCTCATGATGGATCGTACTCTGGCTTAAAAGCAACCCTCTGAGTATTTGTGTCCTCATTCCACCAGAGCTAAAGCTGCAACAACTGTGTTAGCTTGCAGAGTTTCAGTCCTGGGCACCTGCTGGACAGCAATGTGGGCATCTCTGCACACGTTTACCAAACACTACTGTCTGAACAGTCAGGTCCGTAAGGATGGACACTGACTATTCTGCCCTGCATGACTTCCTCGTGTGAAATTGGTCCACAGACTCCCCTTTGGGGAGGTATTGCTCGAGTATCTATTGAAAGGTAAGGAATCTGCTGATAGAAGTCTATCAGATGAACAAGATACTTACTCTCTGTAACACCTTATCTGGTACAGACTATCTAGCCGCAGATTCCTCACTATCCCACCCATCCTACCTGCTCTTCAAATGGATTTCTAGAGGTTTTCCCCCTTTCAGGGCCCTAGTTTTTCACACCAATGGTCAGTGTCCTTCATGGCTCCATGCTTCTGGCATGGAAAGTTGCAAAAAGTAACGGACGTTGGGACACCTGGGTGGCGCCTATATAGGCACAGCGAACATCACTTCTGGTACAAACTACGCCATGCAGAGCTTAACAACGCCGTTTAATTCTATTTCCAGTCTGACACATGGGGGTAATTCAAAGGTAAGCAATCTGTGGCTAGATAGCGTCTCTACCAGATAAGGCATTACTGAAGGTAAGAAACCTGTTTGTCACAGCAGGAGCTACTCCAAATCTGATAGCCCCTCAACATAGACTATGGGAGTAACTAACGGTCCACACCTAGATGTCGGCCAAAGTGATATGTGCGTGCAAATGTTACCCCTGGGCTCCAGCACTACTCTTTATGATTCTCCTTCCTGAGATGTACCCAAGCATCTTTCCAGTGAACTCTCCCTGGACCAGAGAGCACCCTTTGAAGTGTACTGAAAAGGCTGGCTCACCTTCTTCCAGTATGTGTGCCACACAGCTCACGGGAATGTAGCAATCTGCAAATCCGTCTGGGGGATTCCTCTATCTCTACATGCTCCTCCAGTCAGCCCTGGATCTCCCAAAATTTATCCCAGAATCTTCCATGTATTGTACCATTTACAGGCGCTGCACATACTTACAACACACACTCACTGCACACAGCTACATACTAACTTTCAGTAGGCCAAGAGTGAGTTGAGCACACAGCAGCGGGAGTGAACCTTTAGGCCTCACTCCAGTGACACAGGTAAAAAAAGGGCTGTTTACGTCTACTGATCACTACACTGCATGCTACCACCACCGTGCTATTTAAACCCTGGAAAAGGCGGTAGCCTTTCACCACTATGAACGTACAGCTTTGGGCACCCCTCCTGGTCCAAAAAGACAGTAATCTGTGAGACAGACCCTTGTCATGGCGCTCCTGCATGAATTGTGTTCCCCTGTGACCACAAAAATCAGCACCATAGATCCAGACATTGTTGCAGCTGGGGGACTCAGTGCTGGGGTGCAAGTCATTCACCATGCAAGGGACTTTTCTATCCCAACAGATGCCCCTCCCAGATCAGACTACCACAAACTAATTCCTAATTTGGAGAGTTTGAGTGGTCAGATTGGTAAAACCGGGGGGAAAGTCCATCATCATCCCCATGGCTCAATCCAGCTCTGTACTCCACTACAAAGTCTAACCCTAGCCAAGAAATAGACCATCTCAACAACTTGGGATTCTCTCCTTTCATAGCCATCAACCATTTCAGTGGCTTATCATTTGTTTACACCACAAACGTAGGGCTAAACAAATAAGGGCAAAACTTCCGCAAGGCCCACACTATGGCAAAGCACTCTTTCTCAATAGTCAAACTGTTCTGTTCTCTGGGTAGTAACCTGCTACTAATAAGTGCTACCAGACACTTTCTACCCCTGCCATAGAGTTGAGCTAACACTGTTCAAACTCCCTAGTCAGAGAAATCAGTTGTTACAGTGAAAGGCTGACTGTAGTCAGGTGCTTTCTGTACAGGTGAGGTGCATAGTGCCTACTTCACTTCCCCAAATGCCTTTTGACATTCCTCAGTCCATATCACTTTCCTGGGATGCTTCTTGGAGGTCAAAGCAGTCAGTGGAACAACTTCGCCGACTGGATGGAGGAAAGCCGACTTAAGCTGAACACAGACGGAGATCCTCATCCTCGGGCCCAACCCCTCAGCATGGGATGACTCCTGGTGGCCCACATCACTGGGGACACTCCCGGCTCTTACCAACCACGCACGCAACCTGGGAGTCATCCTCGACTCAAACTCCCCATGACCAAACAAGTCAACGCAGTCTCCTCTACCTGCTTCAACACCCTCCGCAAGATCTACAGATGGATTCAGACAGACACGAGGAAAACAGTCACCCAGGCCCTAGTCAGCAGCAGACTCGACTACGGAAACGCCCTCTACTCCGGAGCCCCGACCAAGCTCATCAACAGACTGCAAAGAATCCAGAACGCCTCTGCACGCCTGATCCTCGACGTCCCGCGCCGCGACCACATCACACCCCACCTGAGGAACCTACACTGGCTCCCCGTTGACAGAAGAATCTCCTTCAAGCTCCTGATCAACGCACACAAGGCACTCCACAAACCCGGCCCAGCCTATCTCAACAGTCGACTCCACTTCTACGTACCCAACAGGAAACTGCACTCCGCCGACCATGCCCTGGCCACGGTCCCGCGCATCCGTAGAACCACATCCGGAGGCAGGTCCTTCTCCCACCGCGCTGCCAAGACCTGGAACACCCTCCCCCTCAACCTACAACAAACCGAATACCTGCTGACCTTCAGGAGACGACTTAAGACCTGGCTTTTCGACCAGTAGCAGCAGCACCCCCCCTCCCCGCCCCTCCCTCAGCACCCTGAAACCCTTGCGGGTAAGTAGTGCGCTTTACAAATTAACTGATTGATTGATTGATAGTTCACCACAAAATTCCGGTAATAACCAGTGAATCCTAAAAAGACCTTCACCTCAGTCTGGGTAGTAGGCAAGTCCCACTCCATCACAGACTGAATGTTAGCACCCAATAGAATGTTCCCATTCTCCACCATATGCTCTGTGTAGAATACAGAGGACTGCCCCACCTGACATTTGGTCGTCTTGATGGTCAGTTTCTTCTTCTGTATTCTAACCAACACCTGTTCTACGTGTTTCAGGTGGTCCTGTCATGAACTGATGAACACTGCAATGTCATCCAGGCATTCTTCCAGCCCTGCAAGAACATGGTTCACCAGGCGCTGAAAAGTGGTAGTAGAATTCTTTAACCCAAAGGGCATCACCTTCTAACTGATATGGCCCATCTGGCATAGAAAATGCATTCTTCTCATTGGCATCTGGTGCTAGAGCTATCTGCCTGTGCCCACTAGTCAGATCTAAGGTGCTTAAGTACTTTGCAACACCTAACCAATCCACAACTTCATCCGCTTTGGGAATTGGCTGGGCATCGGTTATGATTATTTCATTGAGGGTTCCAGTCAACATACAACCACAATTCAGTAGACTCTTGCTTCTAGCAACACAGGACTAGACCTCTAAATCCAAAATTTTGGCAACTCAGAATGGTTTTAGGCCATGTCATAGTACGGAGTCAGCACTCTTAGCAGTTACAGAACACCTCTGGTCAGCTGTTGATGAGGGTCAGACGTCGGCTCCGATTCTGTTAGATCTTAGCGCCGCGTTCGACACGGTTTCGCATGAAATAATGCTGAGACGCCTTGCAGAGGCTGGAATTATAGGTTCGGCTTTGGAGTGGCTGGGCTTATTTCTTCATGAGAGGTCATTCTCGGTTATTGATCCCCCCGTTTGCATCTGGCGAACATCAAGTTAAAAAAGGGGTGCCTCAGGGCTCCTCCCTTAGTCCCTTACTGTTCAATATTTATGTTCAGCCTCTAGCTGCAGTTGGCAGCAGTAGAGGCTTGACCATGATCTCCTACGCTGACGATACTCAGTTGGTGGTGGCACTCTCTAACAACACCGAGCAGGATGCCCTCAAGTTTCAGGGCGACCTTGCGGCAGTGGCCGAGTGGATGAACAACAACTGCCTTCAACGGATTTCTAACAAAACTGAGGTGTTGTTAGTGGGTAGGGACCATGGTCGGTAGAGTGATCTTTGGTGGCCAACCAGTCTCGGTAATCCCCCTTCCCCTAAACAGGTGGTAAAAAATCTTGGGGTTTGGCTTGACTCCTCCCTAAATTATCAAGTCCGAACAAAAAAAAACGGCCGGGACATGTTTTGAACTCCTCCGGGGGCTTAGACCCCTGTTGGGCCTTTTTGACGCCTCTATCCGTCAGATCATCATTCAGGCGACGGTTCTGTCTAGACTCGACTATGCCTGCTCCCTCTATTTAGGGTCCAACAAGGCAGATGTCCTGAGGCTGCAAAGGGCACAGAATGCAGCTGCTAGAGCACTTTTAGGTCTACGCAAATTCTGCTCTGTGTCTAATGCTATCCGCCGCCTGCACTGGCTACCGGTAGCCAGACGCATCAAATTCAAGGCCTTGTGTATCCCTTTTAAGGTTTTGAAACTGGCCTCACCTCCCATTCTGGCTGACCTCCTGCCTTATGTCCCCTCGCGATGCCTCCGCTCACAGGGTCAGCACTTGGTGGTGGTTCCCCGACCCCGTAGAGTTTGGCCTGGTGGCCGCTCCTTTCGGTATAAAGCTGCCACCCTCTGGAACGCACTCCCTGTGCAGAACTGTGGCCGTGACAACTATGTGGCATTTAGAAAGGCCATCAAAACCTATCTTTTCCCTGCCCCCTAGTTTTCCGGCAAGCTTTCTGCTGTGTCTGTCTTTCCTGCCTTAGCGCCGGGACTCCCCCTTGCTGGGGCAGCTGTTGCGCTCTACAAGATAACATAACATAACATAACATAACATCATCCCTGAAGCCAGTCAAACATTCTGTAAATCCTTCCCTTCACTGGCAGACTGTTTCCTGTCATGCACACAAACAGGTGTCAACCCTGGAGCCAGTGAGAAGAGGTTGGCAAACTATCTCAATGCCTCTCTACGCTCTCTCTCTACTGCTCAGGCATTGACTCAGGGGCTAGTTGAAACCATTTCACAGTGCCATCCCTCATGTCACTATGCAGCAAGTCAAGAAGAGGCTCACTGTGTTCTTCAAATTCCTCTGCAATAGACGTTCTATGTGTAATCTCTCCAGGGTAGCATAGCTTACTGCTTGTACTACTTCATCAGCGCTTGGCTAGCCTGAAGGTTTTCCTTTGCCTGACTCCAGTATTGCGCCATCAACTTCTTAAGGCCAATCACATAGCCAACCACATCCTTCTGTGGCGACTGAGGTTCTTTCCCACCCTTCTCTGACTAAGGATAGTGGACCATGCACCAGATGTCCATACAGCTCAAAGGGACTGAACCCTACCACCTTCTGCGGAATCTCTTGGTAGGCAAATAAGAGACGTGGCAGGAGAAGATCCCACTTCTTCCTTAGGTTCTCTGGCAGAGTTCCCATCATGCCCTTCAGTGTTTTGTTAAACTGCTCCACCAAACCATTGGTTTGTGAATGGCATGCCTGGAAAAGTGGTATGTCACACCAGCTTGCTCCCACATCTCTCTCTCATGTAAGAGGAGACCAAATTGGTTCCACGATCAGAAGTTAAAGTTCTTGGAAATCTGACCCTAGAAAAGATCCACAGGAGCGGTCTGGCTACCACCCGTGTAATCATGCTTCTCAGAGGCCCTGCCTCCCGATACTAGTGACATGATCTACTACAACCAAGATAGACTTGTCGCCTGGCTGGGGGAGATCAAATGGACCAACTATGTCTATTCACATCCACTCAAATGTAACACCTACAACTGGTAGAGACACTAATGGTGCCTTTGTCCTCCCTTATGATGTACCACTCATCTGGCAAGTGGGAAAGGTTCTACAAAACCTCTCTGTGCATCCTTGGCCAGTTGAACAAAGGATCCAACCAATGCCCAAGTGTCCCACCCAGGGCACTTAGTGGGCCAATGACAATAGGAAATTCCTGTGCACTAATGGAACTCCTAGCCTCCTGCTAGTTCCTGGCTCAGGATTCACCAGCTCATTATAAAGAAGGCCATCCTCCCAGGCAACATAGTGTTTCCCAACCACTCTTTGTTAACCTGTTCCTGGGCTTCCTTCCAAGGTTCCACAGTGTTTGGTTCTCTTTCCTGTGCCTTCCTGAAATCTTCTGGGGTAGACCCACCAGCAGCTAGCAAACCCTGCAGCTCTGGTAGCTACCTTGACTTCAGCACCTGCTTCACTTCAGGAGCCTCATCGTTCTCTCCCTTTGGAGCAGTAGTGGTGATCTCCACAGCCACTGCTTTCCTGGAGTCTACTCTTTCCTGCAAACTATGTTTTCCTGGTTCCTCAAATAAGGAATAATCCCGGTCTCATTCTGAGACTGACATGCTGCCTGTGCTATGGTTAACTTAGCTTATGTGGCCCGAGCCATAAAGACTTCCTGTCCTGGCACCAAGCACGGGCAAACGATTCATTACCCAAGAGAGCATCCAGCACCTTGCTTTTCCCATATCCTAACATCAACCATGGCTGCCTTGCCATTGAGCTCTATCTCAACTCAAGCAAGCGGATGCTATATGCCCTCTCCACAAACGACCAAACCTGCATCATTGGTACCAGGGAGCATCTCCCTCAGGCACACGGTACTTCTTCTCAACCATAGTCCAGAAAGCTCCATTATTTCTCAGGGCATGCATTTTCCTCCCATTTATACTAACTTCCCGCACAAACCCCATTGTGTTAGGATGAATGTGCTTCAGAGTATTGGATTCCCTATCCCAGATTTCCATAGCTACTAGGTTGCATGCAGCTGGGCCCTCTCGGGTTCCTTCACCCACATGTAACATAGGTGCTGATTAGGCGGGTCTGTTACCTTACAATCTCTCTTGAAGTGTCTCACCTCATGGCACTTGTAGCAAGTCACCACCTTGGACTTGTAGGAGCCTCCCTACCTCCCCCCCTCGCATGATGCTCCTTCCGATACACCCCATTACCATTCCGCCTGGGCCCTCCTTGTGTCTCATGGAAATTACCCTGGCCCTTACCTTCTGGTTTGGAACCAGTCTGTGGAGAGTTCCTCTCCCCCTTTGGCTTAAAACGGTGCTGTCTTAGCCCCTTGTTAACCTTGTTAGCTTACCATTTCTCAGTCAACACTGCAAGCTTCTCTGGGTTCCTCTCTGTCATATCAGACAGGTACTGCCTAAGTGGGGTAGAGTACTTCTTCTTGGCACAGTTAGTCACCATCAACTGGTTCAGGGACTGAAAGTCCTTGGCCTCCATCCCTCTCACCCACTCATTCCAATCATGCAATACTCCCTGAATCTAGGTCTCAAACGGAACACCATCTGCTCTCTTGCAGTCCTGGAACTCTTCAAGGTACTGAGCTGACTTCAACTCAAACGTCTAATTAGAGCATCCTTCATTTGCTTGTAGACCATCTGGTCTGCCACAGGCATCCTTCCAATGACGGCTGCCCCTTCCAATGCATGCCCCCATTAAGGCAGCTGACTTAGACACCTCATTCAAGGCCTATGCCTTAAAAGCGACATCAAAGCTCATAATTCATTCCAAGATGTCCTGATCTTACACATACACATGCACAAGATCTTTTGGAACCTTTGCCACAACCGGGCCTGAACTGGATGTTTGGTCACTTTTCCCAGATGGAGTTGTCATTGCTGGCATTCTATGTTTTTCTCTCTCTCGCTCAGGGGATATTCTTTTCCTGTCCAGCTCTTTCCTTCTGTTTCTCCTCCCACTCTCTGTTTCACCTCTCTTTCTCTGTTTCTCTTCCTTCTGTCTAGTTTTAATTCCGAGGCCCATTCCTCCCATCTCTTCTGCTTCCTTTCTTCTTGTTCCTGGTGAGCTTGTCTTAGCTCTTCCCTCTCAAACTCTCTGGCCTCCTCTTGCTCAGCCTTTTGGAGAGCCAACTGCAAGCTCATGGTTTCTGCTAGACTCAACCTACTCCTGGAATTGGGGACAGTGGTACCCAATAAATTCAAGGTGGTGTACCTATCTGGGGCATTCTAGAAACTAAAGATGGTAAGTGTACTGGGGAGAAATGCTATAAAATGCATTAATAGTCACACTCGGCATGTGCCTGGATAGATCTGTCTTAAGGGAATCCTAAAGCCTGAATCCACAGCACTCTATTCCTGGATTATTCACATGGTCCCCTCCCCAGAGTCGACTACAGCCTCTTCCCTTTCACCCCGTGTCTCAAACTGGCCCCTAATGAAATTGGCAAGGACCTCTGTCCCTGCTCCCGGAAACACTTCACCTTCTGTCTCTACATAAATCCTTCATCTTATTTATGGACATGGTGCAGAGGTATGATGACCCAAAGAGAATTAAACGTAGGTAGTTTTCCTGATTGCCATCCCCCCTGCATGTCAGGCGTGAGTGAACTGCAGGTGCTCTTGGTGTAACCGCCCTTCTCGGACAAATTAGTGCTGAGAACACAAGCAGCCTTCATATCCACAGTAGTGACTCCTTTTCATATTAACCGATGTATCGCTCTGCACAATGACTGCACAAAAAACAGTGACGATCTCCTCTTTTTGAGAATCTCTGGAGCAAAGAAAGGGAAGGTGATGCAAGTAAGCATCATGTCAAGATGGATAGTCTTGTGCACCAAAACACGCAACGTGCTGGCCAAGAAGCAACCACCCATTGGCAAGGGGATTGCTGCTTCTGAGGTAGTGAGGGGCTTTTGAGATTGAAGAACAGGTAGTTTATTACCCCCCGGACCACAAAGTCTGAGTTGAGTGTGTATTTGTGAAAACAAAAAAGAAAACTAATTCCCTTTGGTCTGCAGCACAGCAAATGGAGTGCCTGTGGACCTGACCAGTTGGCCCAGGGATTGCCCCATAAGTCTTAGCAGCAGAACTGAAAATTAGCATAAATGACTGGTGGAGCCCACAGGATGGTAACGGCACCACTGGAGAATTTCTATGGTGTTAGAGGTCTACCAGGAGTTCAAAGCTGCCCCCCCACCCCCAACATTTTATTTAAGAGAAAAACACCCTAAGTCATCCAGGGGATCTTATGACCTCCAGGAGAGGTATATGCTGTTAGAAAGTGCTTCTAGAGCTGAAATTTATAGTTTTATGGCTTTAGAATGCTAGGGTTAAGTGGTCCTAAGACTGCTTTGCAGTGTTTGGAAAACAGAACAAATTTATGTATATAGAATTTTGAAACATGCAGTTCTTTATATTGACATTTACAAAGTTAACACCTAATTATTACATGCATTGGGTTTTTTGACATGTCTTGGATATTATAATGGGGTGACAAAGAATATAGACCTGTTTTTTATAACCTCACCCCATGATGCAGGGCAGGACCTGCGGCCCTTTGATGTGTGCAGCAGACGATTGGCTCCCCCATTGTAGTTGGTGCAGGGTCTATTCAGAGGCCAGGCCCTGGGACAACTCCACATTGCACACGGCCTAAGGCACTGCGCAGAGCGGTAGTTGGCTGAATATGAAAAACCAAATAAAAGATATTCACTAAAAACAAACAAAAGTTAAAGTGCTGTTATAGTCAGGTATGCTATTAAGTTCTTCCCTTATGTTAAAAAAAATCCTATAAATTCACTTAAAAAAAGATTAAAGTGACGTTATGGTCAGTTATAGATTACTGAGTTAACTATAACTTGTGTCCCTCCTTGAGTGGGCTATAGCTAATGAACAACATGTCTGGCTCTAGCACTATGGGGTGATATGGTTGGTAAAATAATGGACCCAATTGTGGATGGAACACAGTGATGGTTGGTTGCACGGTTCTTGGATGCACACTGTAGCGGAGGGATCAGGGAGGCCGCAAGCTGCTCTGAGTGTCCTACTGAGCTTTTCCATTGTGCTCGCAGGTATGTAATATGTCTATTATTGCTGAACATATGTTAAAGTGTAAACAGTATGCGTTTGAACTGAATAAAAATCAATAAACATGCACTGCTTATGACCTTCAGATTTTATCACTCATGACGTTAAAGTACATCACTGATGACATCTCAAATGACATCATCCAGTTATTGTGACTGCTTCTGATAGGATTTGTGAAGTAATTCAACGTGCTACACCTGTGACCAATTCTCTATTTACCTTATTGGGTTAACACCTTACAGACTTTACATGATCTGAAATTTTAAGTAAAAAGGTTGACAGTTATTCAAAAAGACATATTATGCCAGGCCCTATGGACAACCTGTAGTTTGGCAATTTTGGCAATGTATTTACATTACACACATTCCCATGATGGGCACAATGGCATACAAAGTTAGAACCATTCTTACACCGCCAGTGTGACATAAATCACCACTAAGTGGCACACTACTACATTCTACATTATACAACTATCTGCAGTGTTTCAAAATCTCCATCAAAGGTCAGGAAATAAACATCCGCTCCTTCTAAACGTCAATGTCATCAGTCTTTGGAAACATTTGATGGCCTTAACTTCATGCAACTGGTAACCGCATCTACTCACAGAGCGCGCCACATGCTGCATTTGATCTTATTATATAACCAAAATCTTAGAGTGGGGGTTCCCCTTCGTCTGACTTGGACAGACCACTTCTTAGTACCATTCACTTTTAGTTCAGAGACTAGGCCATCATAACACAGGAAAAATATGGAAATTAGGAGAAACTGGAGTAAAGTTACCAAAGAGGCCCTTGGGCCTGGACTTCAATAAACTGTGCCAGAGCTGACAGGTAATCCCGATAGTGACTCACTTTGCTTCAATATATGGGTTACGACTGCCTTAGACACAGGCGGCCCGCTAATGCCAGCTACATCCAAGAGACTTAAGCCATCAGCCTCTTGGTTCTCAACTGAACTAAGAATGGAGAAGAGCCTCTGTAAGAAGCTTGAACAGTACTGGAGAAAGTCCTACAATCCTTTTTTTTTTTTTTTTTGAATTTTTATTCAGCAGTGTCAGAAATACAGGAACAACACAAATTAGCATATGAGCCAAAATAAATACAAATCTGAAGCATACAACTAAAATAGTTTCATAAATTTACACAGATTGTCGCTATTCACAGCCAATCAGTTATCGGTGCCCATAATTGCTCTCCAAATAACTTTCTTCTATGACCCTTCAATTTATAAAGAGCAGTTTCCATATAATATAAAGCGAGAATCCTGGATCTCCATTCAGAAAAGGAAGGTGGGTCCGGGCTTAGCCACTTCGTAGTAATACAGAGTCGAATCACAGCCATACACAAAAATAGGAAACCCCTTTGAGGTAACGACCGACTAATTAGTGATTCAGACTCGATGCCAAACAACACTAGACCCTGATTAAGAACTACGAAAAATTTTAAGGAGGAATTCAGAAAAAATTGCACTTCACCAAGAAAATGAGCCAATGATGAGCACAAAAAAAACATATGTGCAGCATCCGCTGCGCTCTCACCACAGCGCGCACATTTATCACCCTTTCCAGCCTTCCATTTTGCAAGCTTGGCTGGAGTGTAATAGAGATCAAAAACTGACATAAAACACTGACTCTTTAAACTCCCCGAAAACAGAATAGTACTTGCCAGTTCTAATGCCTCCTGCAGGTCTATGTTCTGAATCCCAAGCTTTCCTTCCCATTTTAATTCATGACTTTGGAGATCATCAAGCTGGCCATGCATAACTTCTTTATATATTTGAGACAGTTTCACCTTACGTATTAGAACCTTAAGTATATAAATTCCCTCGAGTGAGCATATACCCTCTGTGATAGCTTTATCTACATAACTACGCAACTGTAAATATTTAAAAAAATCCCCCGTTTCCAAATCAAATTTCTCTCTCACTAGAGCATATGGCATTATTTGGCCATATTCACTTATGTCCCCCAAAGTCCAGATACCTGCCGCCCGCCACTTCCGAGCGACGGAGTCCATAAGAACAGAAGACATAGCCCCGGGCAGACCAATCGGCGTATAACCATTGACTTTATTTATCTTACACAATAGACACATCTTTTTCCATACAAAAAAAGCTGCTGCGACAACTTTGAATCTAGTTTTTTTGTAATAACTGGGCTCAATAACCCTTACTAATAAATGCCTTGCTTCAGGGCCCAAAACCAATTCAAATATAGAAGGAAAAACAGCCAAATCCAGACTTGCCCTTTCTCCAAAGATCAAAATTCGGCAATGTTGTAACATTGCTATATAATAATATAAACGAAAATTAGGGATAGCCCACCCCCCTCGACTAACGGGCATATAAAGCCACTTCAAGGCCTTTCTCGCCCTTTTATAGCTCCATAAAAACCGAGAACAAAGTCTTTCTATCCTCAGAAACAGAGAGTTAGGAAAAAGTAACGGGATCGCCCGAAATATATAAAGAAACTTTGGGAAAATCACCATTTTGATAACATTGCTTCTTCCGTAAAGTGATAAATGCAGATGGTCCAGTCTCTCCAAGATCTTATCGGAGTCTGATATAATGGGGTCAGCATTCAGAGCTGGAATAGCCTCAACTTTCGCCGAGATTCTGATGCCCAAGTAAACAGCCTCATCAACTATTTTAGGATCTACTGGGCGTCCCTTTTCAGAGTGCAAGATTTGGGTCTTGGCTAAGTTTAACTTATAGCCTGAATACCTTGCAAAGTCATTCGTCAAAATCTCAATTCTATCCAGCGCTCGGGCAACGTCACTAGTCAAAACTGCTATATCATCAGCATAGGCTAAAACTTTCACCTCATGCAGCTGAGGTTTAACGGGAGCAATTAGTGTATCATGTTCCAGTTTGTGAATCAGAGGTTCTATATAGAGAGCAAAAAGCATGGGCGAACAAGGACATCCTTGTCGTGTGCCCCTAAGCACTTTAAACTCGTCTGATTGTGCTCCTGAAACCCTTACAACACCAGTCGGATTTTTATACATAGTCTTTATAGCTTTGACAAAATCGAGGGGAAATCCCTTCCATTCAAGCACAGACCATAAGTAGGCCCAGGAGACCCTGTCGAACGCCTTTTCGGCATCCAACAGGGCCACCCCAGCCCGCGACCCAGTCGCCTGGGCCCAATCTAGAAGAGATATAACCCGACTAATATGATCTATAGTGCCCCGTCCAGCAATAAAGCCATGCTGGCGTGGTGAGACAATTGAGATTATGACTTTCGACATTCTCCTAGCAAGAAGTTTTGAGTAAATTTTGGAATCTGCATTTATTAAAGATATAGGTCGATATGATCCTAATTGCATCCCATCCTTCCCCTTTTTTTTGAATACCATAATGATCGTTTTGGACCAAGAGTCCGGCGGGAAGCCATTAAAGGCATTTTGCAGCAGAGTCAGGAATTCTAACCCCAGCTCCGCCAAGAACCTCCTATAGAATTCCAAAGGTATTCTATCCGGGCCCATAGCCTTACCACACGAAAGCGAAAAAATTGTGGCCTCAACTTCTTCTAGCGTTATCGGCTCGACCAAAATATCTCTCAATTCTTCTGTCAGAGAGGAGGATTCAATCCCAGCTAAAAAACTCTCCGCCTTTTCAGATGCCTCATACTGGTACAAATTCTCATAAAATGTATGAAAAGCTTTCCTCACGCCAAGCGAAGTCACCTGGATTATACCCTGCATATCTCTAACCTTAAGAATTTTATTCTGTACCTCTCTTTGTCGGAGTCGATTGGCTAAAATCTTACCGGACTGCTCACCATACTCATAGCATTCTCTTTTATACAGCTGGAACTTAGCAGCCACCTCTTCAGCAAACTGTTGGTATATAGCTGATCTATTAATAGCTAACTTTCTCAATGTCTCAGTCAGGTCTACTCCTTCTTTAATATTCTTATCCAGCTCACGTTCGGAGTTACTTAAAACCCTAATACGATTGTCTAACACTTCCTTAATATTTTTTCGCTTGTGGGCAGCATAACTAAGAGTCTCGCTCCTAAGTCCCGCCTTAAATGAATCCCATACAATTTCTGCAGAGGCAGAGTTCCTATTTATCTCAAAGAAAATTGAAAGTCCTACAATCCTGTAGCAAAAGGCATCTATAAAAAGCCTCTGAAAGAATTCCACAGGCTAAAGCAGAGTAAGATGAGGAAATACTTTGCAAGTTCTATTAAAAATTCAGATAACTCCGCCGAGGAAACATTTAATATTGTAAAAACTTTACCAATCTGACAGCCATAGATAGCATGTTCCTCCCCTCTCTTGCTCTTTGCGCGAGCCTGTCGGATTTTTTTGAGGAAAAGATCCATAAACTCTATTCCTCCTTTTCCTTGGATGTGGAACCTACTGCTCACTTGCAAGCCCGGTCCTCCGATTCCCTCGCTTCCTTTTCAGAATTCCTCCCTATTTCAGCCGAGGAGTCACTGATGGAGCTATCGAAGAGCAAGTCTGGCTCCCCTGGAGATCCATGCCCTGCCCCGTTTTATAGTATTCTGAACCTCTGGTTAAACTCCATGTTAAACCAGATTTGGAACGCCTCCCTGAAACAGGCGTTCCTGCTGCCATTACTAAAAAAACACAAATGCTGACTGTTAGAAATGGGGGTCTCTGGTAAGGCAGTAACGACACCACAAAAGGACACAACTCAAGTAGGTATAGAAAATTAGTATCTTTATCTAAGGTTTAACACAAGACTCTCAAAGCATTTTAACAAGCCAAAATGCACATAAATCAGTATGGACTTAGAATGCAATAACGTATTCACCAGAAGGTGGCACTGACTGAGTTCAAGGCCTGGGTCTTTGCGACCCGTTGCGCACCAGATACCTGCCGTTGGAAGGGGACACAGCACGCAGCTTCTCGAAGAAGCGGAGACGGTTAACAGGTGGACTTCCAGCGACCACATCTCTTGGCTGCAGTGGTCCGCAGCGTGCACTCACAATGATTCGGGCACTCGGGGACAGGCGGACTCTCAGCGGCAGCGGGCTGGTGGTGCCGATGACTCTCGTCGTGCTGCTCCGTGGTGGGCTCACAGCGGCGACAGCTCTCTCTTAGCTGCGGCGGCCCACAGGACGACTCACGATGATGCAAAGTTGTCAAAGGTGCGGGCACTCAGCGGCAGCAGCTCTCTCTTAGCTGCGGCGGCCCACAGGACAAATCACGAAGATGCAAAATTGGCAAAGGTGCGGGCACTCAGCGGCAGCAGCTCTCTCTTAGCTGCGGCAGCCCACAGGATGAACCACGATGATGCAAAGTTGGCAAAGGTGCGAGCACTCAGCGGCAGCAGTGCTCTCTTAGCTGTGGCGGCCCACAGGGCAAATCACGATGATACAAAGGTGCGGGCACTCAGTGGCGGCAGCTCTCTCTTAGCTGCGGCGGCCCACAGGACAAATCACGATGAAGCTAAGTTGGCAAAGGTGCCGTCACTCAGTGGCAGCAGCTCTCTCTAAGCTGCGGCAGCCCACAGGACAAAGGATGATCTCGACCAGGCTGGCACAACGGCGGGCACTCAGCAGCTACAGCTCCCTCTTAAGTGCGGCGGCTCACACAGATTCTGCGAAGGTTCAAATTAAGGCGGGCTCTCAGCGGCAGCAGCTCTCTCTTAGCTGCGGCGGCCCACACAGAGTTAACAAGTCCGCGTTCCTCACAGTAGAACTAGAGGCTCCGGATTACTCTACGGAGGCCTCACCTGCAAGTAGAATCCCTCGCACAGGAAGTCAGACGGCTGACGGGGTGAAGTCTAATGTCCCTGAGACTTCAGCAGGAGGCGCTCTCCATTCAGGCCCTTGGGTAGTTTCTTCAGAAAGCTTGGTGAAAGTTTCAATGTCCTTTCCTCTGTTCACTCGGACAGAGTTTTGTTTTGACATCCAGAAGGAACACACTTGAAAGAGGTTTCAGCGCAGCATTTTATACCTACAAAGTCTTTGTTCTCTTAAGTCACAAATCACTGAATCCAGCCAGAACCAGTTCGGTGGGGTTGGGGAGCACTTGGTTTACGAGGCGACATCCTGCCCTTTGAAAATCAGGGGGCCTGCTATCAGACGCCCAGTGGGAGGTGGAGCCATCATTCACCTTGCCAGGCATGGCCCTGCTCGGATCAAAGAGTCACCCCTCCCCATGCTCTGAATGCCGATCTCTCTCTCCAGCCAGGTCTGACCCAGCTGGCCCTGCTGCTCCAAAACCAGATGGCCAATACACATACTAGCAAAGCCTACAGGAAAGCTTAGGCAAGAAAATACCTCGTTTCTAGAAGAGGCATTTTCAAACATGGGGGATACAAATGATCCTTACTAAAAGATGTATCTCAATGTCCTGAGCTTAAACATATCAAATTCGAATTTCCTATCAAGTTCCTGGGGCCGGTAGGATTATGGAATGTAATACTCAGCCTGCCCATAGTAAACAGTGAAATGGAGGGTAACTCACTATTAGAACATGCTACACAGACCTAGGCAAGTTCTTCCTGTCACAGACAAAGCACCCTGCCCTAGGGGTGTCTTACATGGTGCGAAGGGAAGGTGCCAGGACTGGGAAGTGGATGCACCTTACAGTTACAAAGGCAGTTCTGGACTGCCTGTAGACTCTGCAATGGCAGGTCTGAAACATACTTTAAAAGCTGCTTCTGTGGGTAGCGCAAATCAGCGCTGCAGGCCCACCAGCAGTATTTGGTCTACCAGCCCTGGACACACACAGTGCACTTATATTAGGGACCAGACAGGTAAACCAAACAAGCCAATTATGGTTATCCCAATTCATACAGTCATCTTTACACAGGGAGCATTCGCGCTGTGGCACTGATTAGCAGTGGCACAGCGCCCAGAGCATCTAAATCCAGTCAACATAAAAGATAGGAAGCGAAAAGAGGAAGGGAGACCCGCGCCAATGATGCCAGGTCTAACACTGACCCTGGGGTGCTCAGCAATTTTAGACTTATCTCTCTGCTGCCAGCTCCTGCTAATATTCTAGAGAAGGTGGATCAGAAGCAATTGGCGGGTTTTCTAGAAGCTAACTGACTTCTACATGATTCTCAATCTGGCCTCTGAGCTGGGTACAGCACGGACACCGCTCTCTTAGAAGTCTCCGAATCAGTGAGAGACTGTGGACCGGGGCTCATCTGCCATTCTGGTACGTTTAGACCTGTCGGCAGCGTTTGATACGGTTGCACACCCGATCCTGCAAAGGAGACTGAGCCAAATGGGTGTACATGGGACGGCACTGTCCTGGCTGCGGTCTTTCCTGGAGGATCGCTCCAACCAGGTGTTTCTTTGCCCTTTTTCATCCCCTCAGTAACCTCTGGTGTGCAGGGTACCTCGGGTTTGGCTCTGAGCCTGCTGCTTTCCAATCTTTACCTCGCCCCATTGGTTACCCTTATTGAATCTTGGGGTCTGAAGGTAGTTTCCTATGCATACAATACGCAGTTTGTGTTCTTTTTTAAAGAACATTCTGTGCGGCCTCTCATAATTTTAAGCAAAGCATAGAAAATATTTCTGTCTGGATGAATGGGAACTGCCTGAAACTGAATGCAGAAAAGACTGACGTCTTATTGTTAAGTCAAGCATCACTACCCCTACCCCCCATCAAATCTCTTGTGGCCCACAGAGCTGATCCGCCCCCAATTCCAGCAGATTCAGCTAGAAACTTGGTAATCAGGCTTGATAAGGATCTATCATTCACGACACAGGTGTGTCACATCTCCTCTACTTGCTTCTGGAAACTGAGATCCATTAGGAAATGTTTACGCTTTCTGCTGGAGGTATGCTGAGAGATTACGGTCCATGCTCTGGTGACTTCACAGCTAGACTATGCCAACAGCCTCTATCTGGGGCTAACTGCGTACCTGACTCGCAGGTTACAACTAATTCAGAATTCTGCTGCAAGGCTGATCCGGGGGGTACCCCTCGGGCATCATATCTCCCCTCATTTGAGTCAGTTACACTGGCTCCCAGTAACCAGGAGGATTGAGTTTAAGCCATTAACCCTCGCTTTTAGAGCCACTAGGGGAATAGCCCCTTGGTATCTCAGGCAGAGGTTGCATCCATATCATCAGGAACAGGTCCTGAGATCCAACCACCTGCGTCTCCTTTGGGTTCCACATTTTTCTAAAGCCCGGCAAGGTGGCAGGTCCTTTTAGGTAAAAATAGCAAAACTATAGAACTCTCTGCCGGTCCACCTGCGCCTGATTGACACAAAACTAGAGTTCAGGAGGGCTTTAAAAACCTGGCTCTTTATTCAGGCGTAGTCTCTTGGTCGATCATTTTGTTAGTCTGCTGATAGCGCCAGGACACCTCTTCTGAGGTAGCCGTGCGCTCTATAAATGTCTATTACATTACTATTACATCGCTACATAAAATGTGTCTAAAGCACTGTATTACAAATATTTAGCATGTGCAGATAAAAACTGATGGATAGTCTACTGTCAACAAAGGCTTTTGCCATTTTCATAGATTGTTTGAAAGAGGCTTTGGCTTTAATCCACAACCTACTTTGAAACATACCTCTTCAACTTATAATAATAAATAATATCCACATTTGTAAAGCGCAAACACTCACCCGTAAGGGTCTCTTGGCGCTGGGGGCCGTCGGGAAGATTAAGCAAGCTGTTGCCCAGAGTCACATGGTGCTGGGCTAATCTGCCACCGGTGCCGGGGATCGAACCGTGATCCTCAGATTCCGGAGTCAGTCACCCTGGCCGCGGCGCCACACCTCTTCCCTGAGATGTACATAGCGTTACCTTGTAGAACATACCTGCACCCCCGTGCTTTAGTGACTCGCATGGTGCACCATTTAACTTTCAACACGCGCAATCACACTTGCCCCAAGGGCTTACGCTATTTCCATGCTATCGACCTACACCCGTACACTCATTATAAATGAGTATTTGTCTAGAGCACAAACTCAATCCAAAGGTATTGAAGTGGTTTAAACATAAGCACCAATTACATTACACAATGTTGCATTCATTTTTTTAAGGCACAGGGAGATTAAGTGATTTGGTCAGAATCACAGGATGTTGAGCTAACGCTGAGACTCAAATCTGGTTCCCACGTTCCTAAGTCGGCAGCACTGTACGTAATGCCACATTCTCTATCAGTGATGTCATCAATTATGTCACTTAACAAGCCTCGGATGATTTCAGATGTGAGGTCATAAGCAGCGCATGGTGGGGGTGCAAGTTCTAGTTAGCTCACTAAACCACAACTGGTGAATTTCAGTGTTTTTTTTGTTTTTAAACATTCATTTTTACCTTATTTCCACATATAACTATGTCACTTTAGCCTTCGTCTTTTCAATGGATTTGTAGGGTGTTTTTAACATAAGCTAAGATTTTATTCACATACCTAACTATAACATCGCTTTAATTGTTGTGTGTATAAATTAATGCATTGTAATGGTGTTGCAATGTGCAGAGATGGTAAATGTCAGTAAGTGTAAGTACATGCGCTGTGATTGTAATCGTTTTGCATGCATGGTAATGCCTTGCACAGTGTTGGGTTGCGTTGTAGTGACCTATATTCAGAGCTTCACCTCATCAAACACAGAGGAGCTTGCCTGGGAGAGAAGGCTAACAGTTGTTGCTGCATTATTTATAATCTGCAATGGGAGTGCAAGAGTCAGACAAGGCACTTGCATGTTTAATAGAGAGTAGACAACTGCATTTAAGCGATGGGAATATATATTCCAGTGTCTCTCTCTTCACACATCCATTGCTGCGTGTAGAGCGGCAGAAACCACCTTCCAATACCCCCAGCTTTGCTGGAGGCTCTGTAAAAGGAAAAAAGGGAGACCTATCGTTCATGTCCTTCTCTAACCCTACTCTTCCCAGCGTCCCATTGATTACAGTAAGGTCGGCGAATAGCGGCCACTGAGAGCGTATGCTAGGCACCCACAACCCCACTGACCTGGACCAGCTGCTCTCCTGCAGATACCACTCTATGCTGTCCACCACAACACCCGACACTCTGTCCCCAAGGGATACATTAACCACTTCCAGGTGTGTGGAGGTTGTGGAATGATACCACTCTATGCTGTCCACCACAACACCCGACACTCTGTCCACAAGGGATACATTAACTATTTCCAGGTGTGTGGAGGTTGTGGAATGATACCACTCTATGCTGTCCACCACAACACCCGACACTCTGTCCCCAAGGGATACATTAACCACTTCCAGGTGTGTGGAGGTTGTGGAATGATACCACTCTATGCTGTCCACCACAACACCCTACACTATGTCAACAAGGGATACATTAACCATTTCCAGGTGTGTGGAGGTTGTGGAATGATACCACTCTATGCTGTCCACCACAACACCTGACACTCTGTCCCCAAGGGATACATTAACCATTTCCAGGTGTGTGGAGGTTGTGGAATGATACCATTCTATGCTGTCCACCACAACACCCGACACTCTGTCCCCAAGGGATACATTAACCACTTCCAGGTGTGTGGAGGTTGTGGAATGATACCACTCTATGCTGTCCACCACAACACCCGACACTCTGTCCCCACGGGATACATTAACCATTTCCAGGTGTGTGGAGGTTAAGGAAAGAGGTTAGAATCTGGGTGTGAAGGTGGAGGCGGGTAAGAGGGCTAGAAATTGATCAATTATCTGGGAACATTATTGCAATGAATTGCAGGGCGCATTATAGCAATCATGTGCATATGGCGGGGCTACCTAGGCACGTGATGGCAAACACTGGCATACAATGAAGTATCTGGACACGTGTGCAATACCTAGATTATAGTAGCTCTCCTGGAAAGATTTGGAGGGAAAACAGACACCATGGAATGGCCACACAATGTCCAGTCTTATAATCCTGAAAGAATGGCCTACAATATTGTAAAATAATACATGACAAGGTACCCAGATGGAGGTGAGCTATTGGCCCCACAAAGCTGTGTGTAGTCTGCATTGAAACCAAACAACATATCCTGTGCCTGCAAGCTGTGAAATGAACAGAGTGAAAATGAAAGATTTCTAACTCCGCACCTTCCTTATTCCCCTGCACCCACAACCATAGCATGGTGAAGCACAGTCCTTCAGCAACAGACAAAAATGTGTCCTCTTGGTCTGGATGTTCCGTCATAGCACAAAATGGTGTCCTGAAATGGACAACAATTAATTCTAGATCAGCAGACAGGCTGACATGGGCTTTAGAGAAAGACCGTATGATCAGGAGTGGGTGTAATAGCATAATTTACTGGAGTATAATTACGTGAAATGATGGCAGAATTATGTGAGATTACGTAAGGAGTGTCACCCTGCATTTAGCGCCATTTTCTTAGCTCAAAATGCACCCTTGCATTAAAAACGAACCCGAGTCTCCATTTTATGCTAAGAAAGTTGCAGTAACTGCAACAGCACAGGAACACAGCTGCTCATGCTCTGTTCCTGTGCACTTGGCTAGGTATTTTTGCCCTAAAATACTCCAAAGTATGCGAATTGGCATATACGTAGAATTTTCAGAAATTACTCCAATTACTCATACGTATTTAAAATTTCGCCCAGGCACAGCCATGATTCAATGGCAAAAACACACCACTTCTGTCTGTGGCTGCCTTGGCAAGTAGTTCAGTTTTGTGAAGAATCATCACCTACAAAGGACAAGCATTTCTCATAGCCAATAGGTCTCGCCTTTGGGACCTTATAAGTGTTTAGGCATGCAACAGTTGCATAACTAAATACTTATAAGGTCCCTTATTGGCTATGCAAAGCGGCCGTGTGACCGCGACAGTAAAAGCGATCACGGTCAAACATCAAAGCGTCCGTGTGGCCGCTAAAGTGAAAGTAATCGCGGTAAAGCGCGGCGCGCGCGCACGTACACTGTAGCTCCAGGCTGGCCTGGTAGCACTTTTTGGAGCCCTCTTAATAAGTCTCGCCAGACCAGCGCATGCGCTGGGTCAGACGAGACCTAAAAAATCATGAGGAACATCCCAGAGGAGGTTTCAGCTTGACTAGGAAGAGTCTGAACTGAAAGTGCATTCCTAGCACACACACACCTAAATTATCTCATGCGCAAGCCAGATTGAGTTTTTTCTGTCCACAACTTCAAAGTTCAGCGATGTGAGAGATCTCTGCTGATCATAGTTTGGATCCACAGAAGTGTTTACATCCGCAAAAAGATTCATTTAGAGAAAACAGTTCAGTTCTTTAAATACTGTGACCGCCCAATATACGGTCTTCTTGACTAAAATTATTGCGTGGTGTCCGTGCTTGATTTGTAAAACAATAAGTGCCGGGCCCTAGCCAAGAGGCCACTGCAGCTTGCACCACCCATTGCCCCTGCTAATGGCAGTATCAACATAACTACTGACCTTCACACTTTACAAGTGTGACAAGTCAGACTATTCCATGTCTCTAGAGCTATAAGAATGGCTTGTAATGGCTTGGCAAGTATTAGTGATTTTAATGTATATTTCCTTAACATACAACAGTTGTGCTGGTCTCTAAATTGGGCAAACAGCACTACCATGTGGCAGACTCCTATACGTGCCATATTGACAAATAACGGGCTGATGCAGATCGATGGAAACCACCGGCTCAAATTAAACACTGTGCTGTACACCCTGTGATATGACCAGGACTGCTACTTTTTCTGTTATAGATCTAGAAACCTTCATTTTATGGCCAGTCTCTTGCCAGGGTTACCATGCATGGTAATGATACCTTAATAGGGTGTTAGATTCTCGAATTGTAAAATGCAGCCACTTTTAAAGACCTTGAGTACACACGTGTCTGATTTGCTCTTAAGCATCTGCAAATTTTGTAAGTTGTCTAAGGAAATATGTTGTAAACGCAACAGACTGAGGGCCATATACAGTACGAAATTCAATTAACATAAAGGAGAGCAATTTTTGGGTCAGATAAGGTATGCAAGTGGAACCCGCCAAAGGTGTATTCTGGACTTTTACCATTTCATGCCATGTCACTCTCCAGGGACATATTACCTTAGACAGTCCTTGATATACGCTGGTACAGTCCCATACAGGAACTTGTGTGCAATACATAAGCCCTTTAACCTGGTCCTCTGTTTCACTGGAAGCCTGTGCAATTGCTGCAGCAGAGGCGAGTCATGTGTCCATCTTGGTAAACTATATATTAGTCTGGCCGAGTCATTCATGACTACTTGGAGCTTACCCAGCAACTTGTCCGGGAGCCCAATGTACAAGGCATTGCCATAGTCTAACCACTACACAATCAGTGCAGCCACCAATATTTTGCATCGTTAGGAAGAATAGATGAGGCACCAATTTCCGAGCTACCTAAGTAGGCCCACGCAGCTTACCACAACTGTCGCCACCTGCCCAGTCATTGACAGATTCCTATCCAACTTGATACCAAGCTTTTTCACAACTGGCACGGATTTAGGGGCAGCGCCTAAATCTTGAGGCCAAAACCGTCCATCTTAGTGCCGCCACCAAAGGATAGAGATAGATATTAAACAGAAGTGGGGACAGAGCAGATCACTGGGGAACCCCACACTGGAGTGGGGAACCCCACACTGGAGTGGGAAACCCCATGCTGGAGTACTCTTTCTCTAGAGACATGGCCACCCAGATGTTCCTTCTGTGACCAGTCCTTCAGAAATGAAGAAATCCACTGAAGTGCGGTCCCTGTAATCCCCTGCACCTGTAATCGGTCCATACGATCTCAATGGTCAACTGTATCGAATGTGGCTGTAAGATCCAGTAGGATCAATAGAGAGGAATTGTTCCTGTCAGCTGCCAGCCTGAGCTCTTCTAGTACAGAAAGCATTACCAGCTCTGTGCTTTGATGGGCCAGAAAACCTGCCTAGCGAGCATGAAGCAAATGATGTTCCTCCATATATTCTACAAGGATGTTGTTCCACACTTTTGGCTGGTAAAGGTAGCCTAGATATTGGGCGATAGTTCTTTAGGTTTTTAGAGTCTGCCCCAGCCTTCTTCAATAAAGGGCTTACCATAGCTTTCTTAAATCTGAGTGGTACTTTCCCTGCCGCCAGGGAGGAGTTCAGGAGGGACAGAATCTCACCCACACCACGGGAAAGGCTATTCTGAACACATTTGGAAGAGAGAGGTCTTCTGGTGAGCCTGATTTAATAGCTGCCATTGACAGTGCTAAGGCCTCAAGGTCCCAAGGAGGAAATGCTGACAGCTTCTCACCTTGGAAGCTAGGCACCTTGTCCGCTATCAATCAGCAGGGCCAGAGCGAAGTGTTTCTTACTTCAGTTAGAGTATCACAAATTTTCTTCAAAAAGAAATCTTGCATCTTATTACAGTCCTCTGGATCTAGGACTGCCTTCTGTTCTTTGATCTGGCTTAACTCTCTCAGCACTTTAAATGTCTCCCTTTGAGTATCGCTCACTTCAATGATCCTTAACTCATAAAACTCTGCTTTAGTCGCTGTAATCGCTCTTTTATATATGCCCTGCATCGCTTTGTACTCCCTCAGGGCATCCAGCTCATACTGCTTCTGCCATTTACTTTCATATTGGCACAGCTTTTCCTTCCCTTCTCTTAGCACAGGGGTATACCAGGGGGCCCACTTGCCTTTATTCCTTACTCTTTCCCTCCAAGTGGGAGCCACCTTGTCTATGGCCTCCTGCATCCCACCTAGAAACCACTTGCTTTCCTGATCAATAGCCTCAGTGTTGCTCAACGAGTGCATTGCGTCCTCCCCAAAACGGGTTGTCTATTTTGGCCCATCTGACTGCTTGGGTACTGGCTGACTGGGCAAGGGGATTATACATTTCCTCTGATATGATCCGACCAGCTGCAGCGTTTAATTCCTTTTATCCTGACCGACGGCTGAGTGGACCATATTAAGTCTAACGTAGGGCCCTTTTCATGGGTCTGAGATTCCACTAGTTGTTGTAGACCCAACATAGCCATCAATTCGCTGAACCCCATCACCTGGGGCTCTCTTGGTACCAGATCCTACCAGAAGTTAAAGTCCCCCCACCACTACTATCTGATGATACCTTGAGCACATATCACTCACTAATTCAATGAAAAGCTCATTGAAGAGGGGGGGTTGTCCAGGGTGGGGGGTAAACTATCACCATCACCACGCAAGTGGTTCTTATAACTAGTTTTACCCCCAGGACCTTAGCCCCAGCCATACTTTACGCAGCCACAACCGCTGAGGCAAGGTGCTTCTGGCTAATCGCAGCCACCCCATCTCCTCTGTTCCCACCCTACCGGTTACGTGCTACGATGTGATAATCCGGAGGCAAGGCCGCGACCATATCAGGCTCTGAGCCAGCCTCCAACTAGGTTTCGGTTAAAGCTAACACATCTGGTCCTTCCTCTAGAAGTAAAGAGAAAATGTTCAGGCTATGTTTCTAAAGGGAGCATGTGTTCAGCACCATAGCGCTTAACCCTTTCCCTGGGCCTACATCCATACTTATCATGTTTGGTTTACCAGGCCCCATGCCATCTGTTCTTGAGTCCAAGTCCTGTCGTGGCTCTGTCTCTCCTCCACCAATTAGTAGGCCCTCTGCCCTTAACCTCTCCCTCACCTCTGGGGACAGCTCCTGTGTGGTGCACTATTTTCTCATCTCCCCCAGCTTTTCATGTTTTTCTTCCATCTTCTTGTTGTAGTTTTGTTGGGTAAGTGCCCCCACTGGCTGTTACTACTGGACAGGATTATGAGATACTCATTCAATCTAAGAACTGTGGATCAACTGATTATTGTTCTAATGTTATTTGTTTTAATGTGTGAGACCAATTCCACAATCTGTTTGCATATAATATTTTGGTGGCATGAATGTACATTTGCTCATACCTCCTTCATTGACTCTACGTATTCATTAAACTCACTCAGTTCCATAAATAGTTTGATAGGATGGCTAAGGTAGCCGTGTTCCTGGGACATACAGCTGTAGGTATATAGGTAGCTTTGTCTCCGTTTATTTAGACTACCCTTGTTGTCATTTAAGCCAAGCCGGGTAAAAATGCGCATACCTTACTCCCAGTGGCCAATGTGTCGGGAGGCGGGCATGGCCAAGACTTCTGCTGGGCCTTAGCAGGTTGACAGAGTATTAGCCCCAGCTCTTAAAAAACCATGACTGAAAGTACCCTCTGTTTGAGGGCAGAGCATTGCATCTGGATTGATTGCCTAGGTGGAATATTCTAAATCTCTTGTCTTACAATGCTTTAGCACTTTTTTGTTTTTTAAAGATTTCACAGAATTTATCCCGAAAGAGTTAAGGCCAGCATGGGACATATGAAGAAGACTGAACGTCCTACAGCTTCTTAAACTCAAGATGTATATTTGTGCCACTTTGTGCTTTGGCACTCTATTTGGATGCAGAAGAGTGTACTATTAAATCAGCTTGCCCTAAAGGATTCACTGAAACTGCCCGCAGCCCTGGACATTCCTTGGCTTGCGGATGTGAAATCTATGTGAGGTGACTGGGCTCCCTGATCTATTTTCTTCTCCCAACTTATGCCTGGACTACAGCAAGGCCAAGCTAAAGCAAATGTTCTTAGCCAATGCTGTGGCATAAAGACTGGTGGCTGATAGACACAAAATATTGGTGACTTCCTACAATTTTGTGCATATACAACAAGGTCTACAAACCTACCTTTTTTTTAATTCAGAACCTGTAACATCATTTTGTTTTAACCATATTTCGTTTTAGATTTAGGTCCTAGCCCCTGTGATGGTGTATCTATCCAGTTTAATTTGCACATTCTTTTCTTTTGCACCTTTTATAACAGCCCTAGAAGAGATCTCATTTTGCCACTTTTTAATGTGTTTAAGTTTAGACAGAATAGACCAGCGCTCTTGTTCTTGCAGCAATTACACTGCCTTCTGGTTTGTTATTCTATGGCGCTTTTTATGTGGCAGATTTTAAAAATAAGGAGATGTGCAATATGCTGAAAGGCTGTGTGGTTGTAGATAGCTTTTAAAGAAATAACTTGTACTGCTGTGGGTGATTGTAATGTACAGTAACTGAAAATTGTATTCGTTATTTTATTGCAATGATTCCTTAGGCGATATGCCTTATTCTTGAGGCAATTCAGTTTTCGTATTTAGCCACCATTTTGTGTCTTTTCGCCATTTTGTGTTGCCCTCACTCAGGCAGCACGGTGAACGAGGTGTTGTTTTCCCTCATCCTACTGCAACGTGTCAAATAACCTCCTGCCTCTGTTTATAGCTGGTGTCAGGGTCTGGCCGACTCCACTAATCCTCGTCTGGTTTGACTGATCCCTGTTTCGACTATCTGTTGGTTCGCACCATTCTTTCCTGACTTTATCTTATCCTCTGGCCTTCGCTATTCTTTACTCGTATTCTCTCATTTCACAACTGTCCTGTTGGGCATACAAATGTGTCCTGTTACCTGCAAGTCGACTTATAAACACTACCACTGATTAACTTGTGGGGAAGGGTTACAAAAACAGTTGGAAGGGAGGCTTATTTGAGTTACTTAATATCTTGTTTTCACATTCTTCTCATTGGTCAACCCTGTATGCATTGGGAGTGTTCTTTGTGAATATGTGTGTTATAAAAGATTGTGCGCCACGAAGTAAAGTGGCAGTCTCCTAAGAACATACCGAGTGTACTTCTGGGACAACTGTACTTAGCTGCAGCTAATAAACTGAACCTTCTACGCCCAACGAAGTGTCCCGTGTCTCTGTTCAACAAAGCAGGTGAACTCAGGAGATTAAGGCGTACCCTGCGCCGCCAGACCCATAAGGTCTAGGTTCTTCAATTTGGCACCCAATGTGGGGCGGCTGCAGAGGTAGCAGTTGTGCCTGAGGATCGTGAGGAGCCCCGCAAGAAAATTCTGGAGGAATCGCGAACCACGTCAAGCGACCCCTGTATGTCGAAGTGGTCCGAAGGTCTTTTTCAGCGCGGTTTCTCCCTTCTGACGGCTGCTGACGACTGCTGCCCTGACTGCCGCCCTGCTTTGGTCCCTTTGATGATGTTTGGTATCGCGAGACATTAGACGGGCCTCTGTTGGCGTAAGAAGACACTTCGTTAAGTATTGGTGGGTAGCTCCCACTATTTTGTTTTGCTTTGATTTGGGTCTTTGATTCGGCTATTGCAAAAGCCGAAGCCGAGGGGTGAGTACGCTTGTGCTGTATTATTTTTGATTTAACCCCTTGATGTTTGTGAACAGTCCAGTGAAATAACGATGCCTAGTCTGAGTAAGTTTAGGAAGTTCTGTTGCCTTGGTTGTAATAGGGATTCCCGGCTGTCCGATTCCTCCGGTTGGAACTCCCACCTATGAGCTTTATTCAAAACATGGTGTCGGCCCCATTGCCTTTAATAAGGCATGGATCCGATACACAAAGAACGATGGCGTTCTACAGTGGCCACTAAATGGTAGCTTTGAGCCTCACATATTAGACAATATGGAAGCGATATTGTTCAAAAGACAAGCCCGGCCGGCAATGTTTGACTCTTTCCGCCTCTGGCGTAAGGAAGCCAGACAGAAAGAAATTAAGCAGGCAAAACGAGATAAGAAAGCACAAAATATGACGATTATACAGGCTGCCCAGCAGTTTAAAGATAATGAGATTGATAATGCCATGGAAATTGCGGAGAGACAGCATCGTATGGCCATAGATAGATGCTATCCGGTGTTGCCTAATTCCCCTTCTGATAAAAGTAAGGATCTGGAGGAAGACCCTTTGATGTCTCACCTATTGAGATTGCCTCCGCCCTATGTACAAGGTGCTAATGCACCCCGTTGTTACAACCTGTTCAGTTACCTGTTGTCCCCCCACCTGTTCCGGTTCTTCCACATTTGCCCCTTCCGGTATTGCCACTCCCACCTCTCGTGCCACCGATTCCTTTGTCTCCAATTCCTGAACCTCAATCTTCTTTGCCTTCGGCTCCCCTTATAACTGCCAGTTCCTCTCCTGTGTCGCCTAATACCTTGTCCCCTGTCCTTATGTCTAATTCTCCTACTGTGCGCAAACGAATAACAGATACTGTCTCTGGCTTTTTGTCCCCTTTCTTTGGGACTCTGAACATGTCTCCGGTTTTCTCTCGAAGACAGTCTCATAGTCAACTTTCAGGTTCCGACGAACGGGTGGTATTGGACTCTCTCGCTCGCAAATGGATCGAGAAGGGTCCCCAGTATAGTGTAAAAGATATCATGATCACCTTTCATCAGTGGGATGCGCCCACGCAGAGATATGTATTTAATGTTATGTGTGACACCCTTGCTAAAGGATGGGAGGATATGGATTTGGGCTTACTTCCCCAGGGTCTGTTGGATGTTCAGGCTAATTTCAATAAAGGACTCGTGGGTTCTAAGGTTGAGGACGCCGTGAGGACACTTGTTACTTTTAGGTCGCTGTTTTCTTCACAAACTTTTCTTGACTCTGATGCTGCTGTTCGGCAGACATTGAAACATTACCCAATGAGAGAGGTTCCTCCGATATAGAGGGAAGAGGTTGCGCATGCAGGTAATAATCCAGCTATTCCCGCTCACTTCCAGCGTATATGGGTACATGTGCCCTGGAAGAGATCTGATGTTTTGGCCCTCAAACAATCTCTACCGGATCCCCGTAAAAACCCTGCTGGTTACTGTTAGACCCGGCCCTCGTAACATAGTCAGACCTGACCCCTGCACCTCACACCAGCCCCGAGCCCCTGGCCTGGCCGATCCTTCCCACCAGAACACACACACCCGACCCGGACTTCCCCCGTCCGTAGGCCTTCCCCCCTTCGGCCACCCCGGGCCCGCGTGCCCACTTCATGCACCAAGATGGCCGCCCGGCCCCAGCGCGACCCTAGCCTACAGGCGCCACTCCGGCTGGAGGACATCGCGCTCCCCTTGGGATGAGAAAGGGAGGAGCAGTTTCCATCACACCTCTGCGCTTCCCTGGGAAGGTGGGTTTCGATCGACCCGCCGGCCTCCCCGAGGGCTGGCTCCACGCCTGCTG
Source organism: Triturus cristatus (assembly GCF_964204655.1). Classification (NCBI taxonomy): domain Eukaryota; kingdom Metazoa; phylum Chordata; class Amphibia; order Caudata; family Salamandridae; genus Triturus; species Triturus cristatus. The sequence goes on from NC_140591.1 coordinate 1,104,017,492, forward strand.
GGTGTCTGGGGCTCCTCCCGACCCGGCCCTGAAAGGATCAAAGGACAATGGCAGGAAACCCCCAACAAGCGACCCCCAGGTGACAAGACCCCTGCCTGCACAGACTCCGGACATCAAAGGGGAGTCGCCCTATAACAAGGGGTGCCCTGGGACTGTCCGGCAGATTCGCCTTGAAACCACCTGAGCCCTGCTGAGTGACTCGCGGCTCCCTGAAGATCGTAAGACCTCCGAACCTGTGCTTGAGCCCTGCTGAGTTACTCGTGGCTCCCTGAAGATCGTAAGACCTCCGAACCTGTGCTTGAGCCCTGCTGAGTGACTCGCGGCTCCCTGAAGATCGTAAGACCTCCGAACCTGTGCTTGAGCCCTGCTGAGTGACTCGCGGCTCCCTGAAGATCGTAAGACCTCCGAACTTGTACTCGAGCCTGCTGAGTATCTCGCAGCGCCCCCAGACTCCCTTGGTCCCGCCGGACCCCACGACGACAAGCGCATCCCCCAGCTCGAGGATTGTGAGCTGTGCGCCGGATACGCTCCTGCATTTGATCCATTCCCCCAAAGACTGTCCCGCTACCTCCTAACCCCCCTCCAAGACTTTGTGAGCCCGCGCTCTACTTGTATATATATTGCCTTGCTGATCATAAAGATCTTACCACTCCGACTTGATAAAGATTTGTTCTGAAGAACTCTCGGTGTGGTGTCTCTTTGTCGTGTGGTGCCGAGTGTACGATCCTAGATACGAGATTCCTCCCCTGAGGAGTCTCCCGCCAGTGCCCGGCTACGATACCTCGAGGGTTGGTCTCAGGACAGTCAGGGCCCCCCCTCCGGGCCCCTCTGAGGTCGCCTTCTAACAGTTACTATAAAGAATTGTCCCAGACTGTTGATGCCTGTATTATGAATTTAGCCGATATTGACATGTTGATGGGAAATGTAGTCCCACAAGCGTTATGGGCTCGGATTCGTAAAGAGGATCACGCTCAAGAATTGGGTGGTACATGGAATGCTATAACTGCCTCGGATAGGGCACAAGTGGGTGGTGCTAAGCCTGATGTTTTGATCACAGAACTCCCTGGTAGGATTATTACTTTAATGAACACAATGATGCCCGCTTTACGAGTTAATTGGGATAAATTAGCTGCGTGTAAACAGAAGAAAGATGAGAGTGTCTCCAATTTCTTCACTCGTTTTGAGGAGACGTTTGTTGATCACAGCGGTCAGGATATGACTACGGAGGGTGGACAGCGATTATTTGTAGATAAATTCGTATTTAATTTGCTCCCAGAGTTGTCACATAAATTAAAAGATTCTGAAAGTTCATGGGCTGTTTCTTCTTCTGCTCAGATATTGGCTACTGCTCAATATTACGAAAACAGGGACAAAGAGGAAAAAGACAAGCAAGAGAAAAAGACTAAAGAATTAAAAACGAAGGTTCTTCTGCAACAAGCTTATCCTCCTCGCGCTGCTCAGCGCCAGTTTCAACAGCCTCCCCAGTTTCAGAGGGTGTTTCAAAAGCCTGAGCCCTATATTCCGCGGCCTTTGTTAGGTCCTAACCAATGCGCTTATTGTAGGGAGGAAGGTCATTTTAAAAATGGCTGCCCGGTTTTATTACAGCGTAATGGAGGACTATCTACTCCACGAGGTCGTGGTGGTTCCCAGTTAACGCCCAGAGGTAGAGGTCGAGGTATGTCGCCCCAGACACAGCGCTCCCCTCCACCTCCACGAACAACTTTGATCAGCAAAATACTCAGTCTACACAGTATTACAATGATGATTACTATGTTGAAGGTGAGAATGACGGTCTTCACGCTAACTAGGACAGCCATAGACAAAGTGGGGGAGTTGTATTGATTCCAGTAGATCAGAATGGGCCTTATGTTAATGTCACTACAATGGGTGTTTCAGAGCCATTTCTTTTAGATACTGGTGCGATGAGAAGTTCTATTATTCACTCCAAACTCCCTGGGGCACCTTTGTCTGGCTTAACAAACGTATCGGTGGGATTTTCTGGCGCCCCAGTTCATAGCCCGGTCTCTTGTCCTTTGCCTATTTCAATTGGTTCATTTCAGCCGTCTTTGTGCCACTATGTGTGTCCCAAGGCCTATGCCACGGAAGACGGAGAGCATTAAAATGATGTTGCAGCAACAGCTTGATGACCTCATGACCATTGACGTCGACTCAGATTACAATGAGTCTGTGTGTCTTGCCTGAGTAATGGCAAAAGGAGGTTCTGAGGTAATTCAGTTTTCATATTTAGCCACCATTTTGTGTCTTTTCGCCATTTTGTGTTGCCCTCACTCAGGCAGCACGGTGAACGGGGTGTTGTTTTCCCTCATCCTACTGCAACGTGTCAAATAACCTCCTGCCTCTGTTTATAGCTGGTGTCAGGGTCTGGCCGACTCCACTAATCCTCGTCTGGTTTGATTGATCCCTGTTTCGACTATCTGTTGGTTCGCACCATTCTTTCCTGACTTTATCTTATCCTCTGGCCTTCGCTATTTTTTACTCGTATTCTCTCATTTCACAACTGTCCTGCAGGGCATACAAATGTGTCCTGTCACCTGCAAGTCGACTTATAAACACTACCACTGATTAACTTGTGGGGAAGAGTGACAAAAACAGTTAGAAGGGAGGCTTATTTGAGTTACTTAATATCTTGTTTCACATTCTTCTCATTGGTCAACCCTGTATGCATTGGGAGTGTTCTTTGTGAATATGTGTGTTATAAAAGCAATACCAAAGGAAATGATGGACGGAGTGTTGAACATTGCAAGCACTCACCCCCAGTCAACTGATCTGGGTTTAATCCATCACCGTTCTTTAGCCCACTCTGCCACCCCAGTTCAGACATGGCCATATGCAAATCAGTCTGACCCTGTGCCTCATGGGAACAGTCCAGCCCGAACTGCCAAGCCATGTCTTCCCTGGACCGGAAACAAGCTTCCTAGGACCGGTTTCTGGCATTTCAGCCGTCTTCAGCCAGGCTTGCTTGAATCTAGTGGCAAAGTGAGAAAGGTGATGGATTAAACCCAGATCAGTTGACTGGGGGTGAGTGCTTGCAATGTTCAACACTCTGTCCATCATTTCCTTTGGTTTTTGCTTTGTTCGCCATAAGTTGGCAGGGTATGCTCAGACGTGAGTCCCTTGCTCACTTTGCCACTGGATTCAAGCAAGCCTGGCTGAAGACGGCTGAAATGCCAGAAACCGGTCCTAGGAAGCTTGTTTCCGGTCCAGGGAAGACATGGCTTGGCAGTTCGGGCTGGACTGTTCCCATGAGGCACAGGGTCAGACTGATTTGCATATGGCCATGTCTGAACTGGGGTGGCAGAGTGGGCTAAAGAATGGTGATGGATTAAACCCAGATCAGTTGACTGGGGGTGAGTGCTTACAATGTTCAACACTCCGTCCATCATTTCCTTTGGTTTTTGCTTTGTTCGCCATAAGTTGGCAGGGTATGCTCAGACGTGAGTCCCTTGCTCACTTTGCCACTGGATTCAAGCAAGCCTGGCTGAAGACGGCTGAAATGCCAGAAACCGGTCCTAGGAAGCTTGTTTCCGGTCCAGGGAAGACATGGCTTGGCAGTTCGGGCTGGACTGTTCCCATGAGGCACAGGGTCATACTGATTTGCATATGGCCATGTCTGAACTGGGGTGGCAGAGTGGGCTAAAGAATGGTGATGGATTAAACCCAGATCAGTTGGCTGGGGGTGAGTGCTTGCAATGTTCAACACTCCGTCCATCGTTTCCTTTGGTTTTTGCTTTGTTCGCCATAAGTTGGCAGGGTATGCTCAGACGTGAGTCCCTTGCTCACTTTGCCACTGGATTCAAGCAAGCCTGGCTGAAGACGGCTGAAATGCCAGAAACCGGTCCTAGGAAGCTTGTTTCCGGTCCAGGGAAGACATGGCTTGGCAGATCGGGCTGGACTGTTCCCATGAGGCACAGGGTCAGACTGATTTGCATATGGCCATGTCTGAACTGGGGTGGCAGAGTGGGCTAAAGAATGGTGATGGATTAAACCCAGATCAGTTGACTGGGGGTGAGTGCTTGCAATGTTCAACACTCCGTCCATCATTTCCTTTGGTTTTTGCTTTGTTCGCCATAAGTTGGCAGGGTATGCTCAGACGTGAGTCCCTTGCTCACTTTGCCACTGGATTCAAGCAAGCCTGGCTGAAGACGGCTGAAATGCCAGAAACCGGTCCTAGGAAGCTTGTTTCCGGTCCAGGGAAGACATGGCTTGGCAGTTCGGGCTGGACTGTTCCCATGAGGCACAGGGTCAGACTGATTTGCATATGGCCATGTCTGAACTGGGGTGGCAGAGTGGGCTAAAGAATGGTGATGGATTAAACCCAGATCAGTTGACTGGGGGTGAGTGCTTGCAATGTTCAACACTCCGTCCATCATTTCCTTTGGTTTTTGCTTTGTTCGCCATAAGTTGGCAGGGTATGCTCAGACGTGAGTCCCTTGCTCACTTTGCCACTGGATTCAAGCAAGCCTGGCTGAAGACGGCTGAAATGCCAGAAACCGGTCCTAGGAAGCTTGTTTCCGGTCCATGGAAGACATGGCTTGGCAGTTCGGGCTGGACTGTTCCCATGAGGCACAGGGTCAGACTGATTTGCATATGGCCATGTCTGAACTGGGGTGGCAGAGTGGGCTAAAGAATGGTGATGGATTAAACCCAGATCAGTTGACTGGGGGTGAGTGCTTGCAATGTTCAACACTCCGTCCATCATTTCCTTTGGTTTTTGCTTTGTTCGCCATAAGTTGGCAGGGTATGCTCAGACGTGAGTCCCTTGCTCACGTTGCCACTGGATTCAAGCAAGCCTGGCTGAAGACGGCTGAAATGCCAGAAACCGGTCCTAGGAAGCTTGTTTCCGGTCCAGGGAAGACATGGCTTGGCAGTTCGGGCTGGACTGTTCCCATGAGGCACAGGGTCAGACTGATTTGCATATGGCCATGTCTGAACTGGGGTGGCAGAGTGGGCTAAAGAATGGTGATGGATTAAACCCAGATCAGTTGACTGGGGGTGAGTGCTTGCAATGTTCAACACTCCGTCCATCATTTCCTTTGGTATTGATAAAAGATTGTGCGCCACGAAGTAAAGTGGCAGTCTCCTAAGAACATACCGAGTGTACTTCTGGGACAACTGTACTTAGCTGCAGCTAATAAACCGAACCTTCTACGCCCAACGAAGTGTCCCGTGTCTCTGTTCAACAAAGCAGGTGAACTCAGGAGATTAAGGCGTACCCTGCGCCGCCAGACCCATAACGTCTAGGTTCTTATTTGGCGCCCAACGTAGGGCGGCTTCAGAGGTAGCAGTTCTGCCTGAGGATCGTGAGGAGCCCCGCAAGAAAATTCTGGAGGAATCGCGAACCACGTCAAGCGACCCCTGTATGTCGAAGTGGTCCGAAGGTCTTTTTCAGTGCGGTTTCTCCCTTCTGACAGCTGCTGACGACTGCTGCCCTGACTGCCGCCCTGCTTTGGTCCCTTTGATGATGTTTGGTATCGCGAGACATTAGACGGGCCTCTGTTGGCGTAAGAAGACACTTAGTTAAGTATTGGTGGGTAGCTCCCACTATTTTGTTTTGCTTTGATTTGGGTCTTTGATTCGGCTATTGCAAAAGCCGAAGCCGAGGGGTGAGTACGCTTGTGCTGTATTATTTTTGATTTAACCCCTTGATGTTTGTGAACAGTCCGGTGAAATAACGATGCCTGGTCTGAGTAAGTTTAGGAAGTTCTGTTGCCTTGGTTGTAATAGGGATTCCCGGCTGTCCGATTCCTCCGGTTGGAACTCCCACCTATGAGCGCCGCCAGACCCATAAGGTCTAGGTTCTTCATTCTCTTAATTTTTTATTTGGGTGAGAAGGGAAAATTATTGTCGGGAAAGGCTAATTAATGTATATTTTTCTTTCCATCCATGCTTTTATGCCACAGAAATGTAGCGAATAAAGAGTTTTGATTGATTGATTGAAAGTGCACTCTGTTCGAGGGCAGAACATTGCATCTGGATTGATTGCCTAGGTTGAATATTCCAAAGCTCTTGCCTTACAATGCTTTAGCACAGTTTTGTGTTTTTAAAGACTTTATCGAATTTATACCCCAAGAGTTGAGGCCAGGATGGGACATACGAAGAAGGCTGATCTTTCTACAGTCTTTTAACTTCCACTCAAGATGTATATTTCTTCTGGCCGCCATAATGTTCACTGGCCAATGTTTTATCACAAAGCTCATCTGAGGTCATGTCTGAAATAAACTTTGCTTGAGCTTCTATGCTAGCTGATTGGAATCTTGCACCTGTCACCTGAATAGCCACTGAACCAGACAGTAAATCTTTTATGACACTCCACAAGTCGTTTTTTAGGTCTCGCCTACGCAGCGCGCATGCGCTGCAAAGGAGACCTTTAGCCGTCGTACAGCTCTTTTTCCAAGCACATACTTGTGCTTGTGGCGGCATACAGCTTGCGGGAGGGTGCAGCGGCGCGCCACAAGCACGAGTATGTGCTTCGAAAAAGAGCAGACTGCTATCCCAAGCGCGCGCACGAGCCTCTCGCCTCGCCCACACTTCCCGGCCACTCACTCGCTCCGCCCTCTCTGTCTCGGCATCTGCTCAACTTTCTGTGATTCTGGGCAAATCACGCTTGTTTTGTGTTTATTTTACACTCTTTGGTTTACCGTGCAGCGACCACAGGAGGGCAGCAGAACAGCGCGCTGACTTTTAGCTGTGGTATTTGAGGCCGTGTGTGATCTTGCACAAAACGTGCTCTAACACCCCTCTAACAACCCTCAATAATATGTTCTGGCTCCTTTTAAGTTGGTGCTTTGAGATCTGTAACTCACGCTTGTTCGAAGGGTTTGCCTGTGTGAGGGGAGGGAGACTGCAGGGGAGGGGACAAGGGGGAGGTAAGGCTATAACTCATGCGGGTATTCACAAGGGACACGTCACTTCTTTCTTCCCACAGACCACATCTTTTATACGCTGCTGAACTGTGATTCATATTGCGGACACCAGGTGCATGTCATACACTGCTCTCGCACCTCATATCACACCTTGCGCAGGCAGCGGAGCTGTGATTCATGCTTGAGGGAATGTCCGTGGTTTCTCACCTCTCCTCGCAGCTTGTGTGTATTACTACAGAGCTGTGACTCATGCCCTGCAGTGCGCGCACTCCCTCTCAGATGTCCCTTCATTGCTTTCACCGGGCATTCATCCCAAAGCAGACCCCCCCCCCCCCCCCTCCAATCACCCTGTCACTTTAAGCATTTCGGCACACATTCCTTTCCACGTTTCTGACCACCCTTGGTCTCTTGTGGTTTACTCATCCGTTCTCTAGTTCCGATTACTGTACGCCCACTGAGCATGCCGCCCCCCTCTCGATATCGCTCTTAACTTTCCCTGCATTCCACCTTGCCGTCAGATTTTTCTCTGCAATACTGCATCACAATCTACTGCCTTCTGAATCCCCACCATCAGGTCTTCCCTTGACGATGGCTACATTGTGATTCTGCTTATTTTCGTGCTGCCCGTCACAACCTGCACCCGTTTCTGACCATGCATTTAATTAGCCCGCTGTTTACTTCAACACACTATTACACCCCCCCACTTGCATTTTCTACCCATCTGATACCGTTTTCTGTATCGAGCTTCATTTGGCACTCCGTTCTTTTGTTTACAAACATCCCTTTCCTTTCTCCCCACTGCCATTATTTGGTAAAAGCTGGTCTGCACATGGTACCTTTGTTCGTGTGTGTATAGCACCGTTCTGCCATTTTGCCTCAGTTCCGTCGGACGTATAGCCTAGGTCGCTCGCTCAGTGGGTTTCTATTTTGCAGCGGGTGCGTAATTAGGGTTAATCTTCGCTCCAAAGTTGTTCACTGATGCCTATTGTCCATAATTGCCCCAAGAAGACAAAGTGCCCTAAAACTCGATGGCTCGCATTCTGGCAAGAGGCACCCAAGTGTGGAGAAAATGATCCAGGAAGCAAACATTTGTGAGATTTCGAAATGTAAGAAGGCTTCCCAGAATACAGATGGGCCATGATTGCTAACATAATATGACATAGCATGTAATATAAAACTGTCCAGGACGGTTACACTCGCGGTTAAAAGTGTCTAGTCAGTTTACAGCAGCAAACTCCAGAATCGCATTCCCCTTCTTATGCAGCAAGGAAATGTGTCTTTCCAAAGTGTTCGGAATTGGTATCAGCCAGCACAAAGCAAAACACAAAAGACATTTTCCAGAAATATCAAAATAAGTATTTATAATAGAAGTGTGCCAAGTCTTTTACATCCCTTTTTTTATTGCCTCTTTTCGATTTTGCAAGTAGAAATGTAGCCACCACACAACCGGCCTTCCTATCAAATCGCTCTGCCCAATTTGAGTCTATATTTTCCTTGCTACACCTTTGCCTACCTCCAGCACCATGCAGAGTCCCTATAACCTCGCTCAAAGCCCACCAAATCTAGTTCCATGGCCAAAGTCACTAGCATTGTACTTGTAGTCCCGGAAACTTCTAATCACTGAGTCTGTGCCGTGCCATTCCATACACATGGGGCCCCATTTACTGAGTCCTAGGTAGACTAGTACTTCTCCAGTACCTCGCCTAACATTGTGATGTTTGGCCCACCTTGAACAAACAAACTTTTTCCGGTACATCAGTAAGGTTAATTGCTTTATTTTAGGTCTTACCTAAAGGCCTATTGTGCACAACACCAAAAGTTCTAGTCTGCTTTGGGTCAGGTCGTTGCTCATGATTTGTCAGCTTTCTTATCTACGTCATCTGCTTGTTTCTAATTCAATGGCTGTCCTTGCTCTTGTGTTTGTTCCTGCCCTGAAGCACATCTTTGTTTACAGTGTTTTTGATTGCATGAGATGTATTCTTCAACTTCTTACTATCAGGGACCTACTTTTGTCTTGCAGTAGTGCTCGTGTTTTTTCTTGCTCTCTCCACCAAGTGCTGCTTGCCTCTCAAATCCCTGTGCTCTCATTGATCCCCCTTTTGTACCGCCTCATCAAGCTCACCAGGGCCTGCCCATCACACTTGTCATTATTTTGGTTTGCGGCTTGACCAAGATGGCTCTGTGTCAAAGCACATCCTTGAGTCTGCTGAGGCAAGATGTGGTAGGAAATCATTGGCGGGTCCTCCTTGTAGTCTTCTTCTGGCCCGTTATGTTCGGGAGACTATTTGCAGCTGAATCCCATCTCCCACCTCAATGTAGGCTGAAAGGCACGCATGCAGAAAAACCTTGAGGTAGTAGCAATTCCCTGCTCTCAAGCCTTAGGTCACTGCCAGGAGCGTCAGACAGGGGTGATAATCTACACAATTAAAGCTTAATATTTGAAGCCAGGCAGAGTAACCTTTACAATGTGGTTGAAGCAGCATCACATGCTGTGTAAACTGTTTTCTACTCTTTTTTGCTTTCGTATGAAAGTTGTACTTCTTTACTCAACAAATTTAAATTTAAACAAGCATTGGCATACCAATAGGTCTCGCCTTTGGGACCTTATAAGTGTTTAGTTATCCAGCACAATATCCTTGGAGCAACAACATCAAGTGTTGCATGGCTAAACACTTATAAGGTCCCAAAGGCGAGACCTATTGGCTATGCCAGTGCTTGTTTGAAATGCTATAGCACTATTAACTACATTTTATATTAAAAAGTTGATTAATTCAAGAATACTACATTAAATTGAATTTTTTTAAACATTCATTAAAAAATAGCAAAATAAAGTAAAATATGTATATGTATTAAGTTACAAATATTATGTATAAAATAATTTCATTTAATTATTTTGCAAATTGGTTATTTATTTTTCAATTAAGAAAGTTCATTGACTTGTTTTAAAATAAATATTTACTTGTAATTTGTATTTTATTGTTTTACTATGAAAATGATATATATATACACACACACATACATATTTATTTATTTATATACCTGCAACCCAGATTCAATGAATTGTTCTGCATACTATATATATCATATATTACATAAATGAATGTGAAATATTATGAAGAACATACATGGGTACTTTACCTGAAACTGTGATAGAATATGAATTGATTCTCTGCTCACATGAACAGTCTAATGGCAGTTTCAATGTATACTATATAGATTTTAAAACACCAATGTCAACATATATAAATTAATTGTATAGGTTCCTGTAAATTTTGCTTTTAATGGATGTGGGAGGGAGCAATAGAGTCCCTACTTATTGACACTCTGTACAGGACAAATCTATGACCCTGAAGAAGGCCTCCGGCCGAAACGCGTTGGTCTTTCTTTTCTACTTGCACTTTGCTGATATTTTGAAAACTGAAAAAAGAATAAAATTGTTTTCCAAAAACGAATAATGGACCCTGATGCTTCTCTTACCTGAGTAGTGCTGTCTTCCCGTACCCACGGCAAATGGTGAAAGAGGTGAAGGAGGACTAATGCGGAAAATTAGTGCTTATATATATATATATATATATATATATATATATATATATATATATATATATATATATCTTAAATAAATACATTTATCATTATTTCCGATGGGGTTTTATTTAAAGTCCCTACCTCCATTATTTTTTATGGAACATTATTTCAGTACACGAGTGGCCATAGTTGTAGTATATTATCACTGTTTTGAGGCCTTCTTGGATGTAGTAACAATACAAGTGCAGTTTGTGAATAGCAAGGGGCTTAGTCTTTTGTGAGTGGGTGCACGTCCCTCTCCAAACCCCTCCTTCCAAAATCCCCTTCAGTTTATTCAGGAATATTACCCATTTTACTGCCACTCCCCTCATCCCTGACACATTTACTACTAAAATATATATCTATGTGTGCGGGGATCTCTGCATATGAAAGATTGGAGCGGCGAAGACCTCTGCACGTAGGTTTGTGAATAGCATTTTGTAATATGTTATTAGTATTACTACTAAAAGAACTACAAAATGTAGTTTGTGAATAGTCTCCCAAATCCACGTAGTTAAGGGATAAACGAATAGACTACTCAGCCCTAATTTGCATGCATTTTCACCTGTTTCACGGTTTGGGAATCAGTTGTGAACTACCCACATGTGAGCCGCTACTTGTTTATAGGAGCCATCCAGTGACTGGTGTCACTATATATCTCAAAACCCTGAGAGACGTCATCAAACAAAGAAATATTCTAGACTGCCTGTTGGTGATTTGTTTCTGATGCAGAAATAGGTAACAGGAATGTTCTTTTATCTTTACTGAATCACCCGACATCCACATAAATCCTTTGTCAATCAGATCCGTGACATTTTAATGCTGAATTTCTTGTTTTCTATACACTCTACTACTGGGAATAGTTTCCTCCAAGTTTTTAAAAAAAGAAACCGAGCCATAATGCCACAAAGAATTAACACGTACAAACATTTATTTGTTTTAAATAAGCAATCTACCCACAATGAGGACTTACAGCATTTCAGTACTTCACGGCAGTGGAACCAGCTTCTATCTCTTTAATCTAATTAAAGAACTAAGCAGTTTGCTTATGAAATTGTCTTCTTACCCTTACTGCTTTACTGAATGTCTAAATTTAAAATAAAAAAAAGATTTTTGATTGTTGACTATGCCTGTGATCTGATATACGTATTATTGCACCGTCATCTGTCCCCATTGGCAACCTCCTAGCCCTCCAGCCCCACCCAAAATAACTTACAAAGATATTTAAAGTTTAAATGCGTAATCAAGTGCATCTCTGACATGTTTTATCTTACATCTTAGAAAAAAGAGACAACACAATTTATTTTCTTGGAAAAAAGGCAGCTAACCTCTGCTTTTTGATTGGAAGAATATGTATTTCCTGCGAACCTATTTTCTTTAACTTCACGTTCCTATTTTTGATAGGTTTTCTAAGAGAGTCTGCATTTTCCCTGGGCTCGGGTTGGTTCTTCCCATCATAGCCATGGAGTCCTGGGTCCTGGGGCATGTCCCGTTTGAAGGAGAAGTTTTTGGTGGATACCCCAGAGAGCCCTTTCATTTTGCCACAGAAAATGGCGGGCATGGCGTCTTTCACGGATACTATGACTTTTGCCGTCTGCGAAGAGGTCACAGCCTCGCCATTGCCCCCAGGCTTAGGGTCGCTGACCGCCCTGTTACTCTGATCCAATACCCACGTTTGCTGCCGGAGTAACTCTGAATGGTTGCTGCTCAGCATTCTACTGTCTACTTGTACCGTGGTTTCAAGGGACTTAACTGGTGAGTCGAAAGGGGAGGCGGCGCTAGAGTTCTTTTCTAGTGGAAGGCCCTCGCTGTCATTCTTGAAAGTGCACCCCATGGCCATTTCTGAATGGGTGCTCGTTGTGTCGCTTTTTATGAATGATGGGACTGACAGATCTAGAACTCCTTCTTCGTGGTAGGGCGGGGGACTCATTTCAATTTTTCGCTTTATCAAGGGCAAGGTCTTCATTGAAAGATCTAGAACCTCGTTTTCGTTGCCCATTTTGATAACAGTATGGCGGCTGAACTGAGTAAACTCGCTCTTGTGTGTGGAGTCAAAGGGCTTGAATTCCTCTTTTTCCAGGCTAGTCTGAGTGCTTTTGCAATGGTACAGGTTGTTGGTGGATGATCTGGCCTGGTCAGTACCCAGTTTAGATTCCATGTTGTGCGGAACAGGTACTGGGATAGGGATGGGGATAGGTAGCGGAACAGGGAGGGGGACAATAACAGGATAGGGGACCAGGAGAGTTGCTGGGGGAACCAGCGGTGACAGGGGCGAGCTGAAGGCCTGCGGTGGTATACCATGAAGGTTAGCAGATAAATAGTCTGGAGATGCTTGACAAGGTGATGAACCAATAGAATTCTGAGATGGAAACAAATCCTGGAGGACAGTCGCAAATCCTGGTGTTTGGAACAGTTGTGGTAACACAGATTCCTGCGTTTGAGTCAAAGGTTTTTGGTCTAGCATGTGGGACTGGCCAACAGGTGGGGAAGAACTAGAGTAAAGATGGCTCTGAATAGGGTTTGCCATGCACGGAGAACCTTGCGGCAACACCAAAGGAGAATTTAGGTGCTGAAAAACATGTTGCTCCAACAGAAGTGGCAGTGGCACTGGACCCTGAGTAGTCATTACATAGGGAGTGCTATTAGAGTTTATCTGAGGTGCTGTGCTACCTCCAACTTGTAAGTGTATGGGAAGAACTACTGGGCTATCTCCTAAACAAATGGGCTGGAGCACAGTCGCAGCTACTTTTAGAGCAACACCACTTTGGGTATCAGCAGGCGGTGTTAAAATCGATGTAGCTGGCACAGTCACTAATGGTGGGAGTGCTTTCTTCATCAAGCCGGTGGAGTTGATGTTCCACGCTTCAGTAGTTATTAACTGTGTAACTCCATTTTCCAGCTTGTTGTTGGGTATCGTTGGGGTTGGGCTGGGCACGTCCATCGGTAGATTCTGTGAATCCTTGTAAATCTCCTCCATTTTCCAGGAATTTTGTGACTTTGTGGAAATGCAGCTTACATTGTTGCCAAAGTGTCCGCAACGTCACCGGTCTGACAATGGGATCCGCTGTCACATTACTTGACCTGTGAACAGAAAGTAAAGACTTGCTCAATGGTACATTAGGAAATACAGAGCGAAGGAAAACAGATTGACGTCAAAAGTAAGAACAATGCAAATGTATTTCAAGATAGTTATCCCGTTACGTCGTGTTGCCGAGCTTCTGATCTTTTAAATGTAAATATTTAATTAAAGCTGCGCATAAATCGAGGTGCATTATGGGCAACAATGAGTGTCAGTCACATTTTAGACAGCCTCTTTCAACAGTGCAATTCGACAATTTCACAGGTAACACTGCATGCACCTTGAACTCTGTGAGATCACATCAAAGGAAGTGACATCACATGACCCCTGATCCCAACAATGGGTGATTGGCTCTTTTTTTAGGGGCATATCATCAAGGCGGCGCAATGAAATTATCGCCGCTTTTGTGTCCGTTTTCGTGTGAAAAGCGAAAAGGCGAAAAGCGGCAATAAGTTCATCGCCTTATCAGCAAAGACACGCTATCGCGTGTTTTGCTGACTTCGCGCCAGTTACAACGCCCAGCTTTGCATCGCTAATGAGATGCAAAGTGGGCGTAACACAGAGATATTTCTAGGAAAATGTCGCTAAGCGACATTACTCCTATTATTAACCTGCACGCTAACCTGTGCAGCGATGATAAAAAGGAGCGCTAACCGCGCTCATCGCAGGTTTCTTTACGCCTGCTTTTCCTTTGACTAAACAATGTTAGCCAATGGGTGGTGGATTATAGGTCTGAAACCACCCAGCCCTATCAACAAGGTAACCCCTGTCCCTGTGCGTTTATCACTGGATTTCCAGCGATAATCACACCTTTTTGCAACTATTGCTGGTTTATTTATCGCAATCGAGATAAGCGTTGCTGATAGCACGCTATCTCTGCGATATCAACCAGCGATAGCTGGCGATAATTATCCTAGCGCTAAGTGCGCTTAGCGATAATTATCGCCGGTTGTTGCTGATATGCCCTTTCATTTTTTATTTAAAACCGAGGAAGCAGAATGTAAATGAGCAGTGGATGGCAAAGGGTGCAAATAACAAGCTGCTGAAGCATGACACATGAGGTCTTCCAACTAAATTTAAAAAACGAATACTAATTTAGTTGTAGAAAGACGGGAATGCATAAAGCATTTTACATTTGTGTAAAAGTAAATACAGTAGGATATGGTAACGTGTCTAAATTCTAGACTGTGGAGCGGGAAAACCTGGGCAGAATTCTCGGCTTCCCCTCCTTAGCAAATCTCCGTAGAGCTGGACAGATGACTTTACCTCTGTGTGTCTTTTTCCCTTTACTGAAATAACTGGAAACAGAAGTGATTGTCTTAACGGAACGTGCTACAAGGAAGAACCTCACTCATATATGCCACATATCAATGAATAATATTAATTGTCTTTAGATTGCACGCCACAAAATGATTTGCCTTTTAATTCAAGGTGGTAAACTCACGTGTGGCTCACTGATTCGGATTCATTTCAGATACATTTTATTTAGACTTTGATCCACACCATAGAATAAGCACATGTTGTTAATCAATCCCACATGATTACCCATTACAATCATGTTATGAGTGCATGCTTTGCGAATGCAAACAAAATGGAGGGGGATGTGTACTGTACCTACAGCATCAAAGTAACTTGAGATTGGTCAGTTCCTGCTCCCAGCTCTTTTCCCAATCCTCCCCCTGCTCTGAGATCAGTTGTTCAAATCCCTCTGTCCTTTCCCTCCCTGTCTTACTCAGGTTTCTTTTCATGTATGGCCTGTCTCGCAGATGTGTCTCTGAAATCTTTATTACACTTCACTTTTTGTTGTCTCTCTTTTCCTAGCCCCTTTTTCCTCACAAAACTAAGGACCAGGTGGTAGGGTTACGCATACCTTCTTTAGAATGAACGCGTCATTATGATGTGTGGCTATAGTGTGTATCAGTGCGGGGCATCCACTATTCAATAGGAGATTCTGTGCAACTGTGCAACCCTACATCCTGCAGCCACTCGTAGGAAATAAAGGTGCCTACAAGTGAGGGTGCACACCACGTGTCAGTCCGCCACAGTACTTATTTGTTTTCACCATTGACAAAGGTGAAATACATATTTCGAAAGTTTGAAAATCTTTAAAACGGCACTTTTAAGGTCTGCTCTGAGGGATTCGACCTTCAAGTTGAATAGACAAGAGCCTGACTTCAACAGCATGCCTCCTGGCCCGTCCCATGCATCACCTAGACATTTAATTGTCACCGGTTCTCTTAGTATCCCCCCAAACCCTGTATTCCTGTGAACCTCGCCCTCAAGAATTGGTTATGGGTTTCTTGGTATTTATGTTTTTTCCAGTGATGGGGCTGAATTTCACATAATGCCAGAGGAGGAAATGATGTCTCATAAGAAACTCTGCAGACATTATACATAAACAATATGATCTTTGATTTGAAACTTGTGCTTAAGCAAGATCTTGGTCGACCACACATTTATTTCCAGCAGGCATCGCAGAATCCTTCAAGATTGTAGGATACATGTGATGCTGAACTTGAGAAAAATATGGTTACTGAACAAGGTAAGAATTATGTACGAAAGGGGACAGAACTTAAAGCTGTGACTCCTTGACACACACACAATGTGCAAAGTGGAATTCTATCTCCACCCCCAAAGAAGTTGTGCTAATTGGTGCTTATCACGTCAGCCACAGACCGTAGGTATGACTTAGGTTTCCAGTGTCATGGGCCAGTCGAGCAGCATCAGCGCAGAACAGCTGTTCTTAACCATTTGACTTCTGCGGACCCCCATTAAATCTCTACTGGAAGCAAGGCTCCTGACCTAGGCAATGTCCATGATTTGGACCTCAAAATAATACACAAAACTACAGAAACATGTATACATCAAACACAATTATACAAACATCAACATCTTAATGGGAAGGTTGGATCTTTTCAAAATGTGGCTTTATTTCTAAAAGACAAGGCAATATGTTTCATTGTCGCATTTCGATTAGTCTTTTTTGCTCCTTCTAATGCATGCTCTCAATATCTCTGCGCAAACTGGGGCTTCCGTTGAGGCCATCCATTGTCGATACTGCTATTTGCGGTACTTGCACTGCTCCTGTGAATCAAGCTAAGGATACCAACCTAATTTTTATTCTCCAATTTCAAATTATTTCTCAGTTTCTTAGTTTTTTTTAATTTGAGTGTTACATTTAGCTTTTTTACGTATATACACTTTGATAATGTGATAATATTATTTGATTTTCTAAACAGTTACGGACCCCCTGATGAGGCGTTGTTGACCCCAGGTTAAAAATCTATGACATAAATTCGCCAGCTTCATCAATTTGAAGAGGGGGGTAACTACTGACGTTCTTATTGTGCTGGTCCTCAAATGATCCTTTCACAATGCCACTCATCTAAGATGGAATAATGACACCAGGCTCCACCACCAGCAAAACTGAAGAGGCATCCAGAATGAGGCAGTGGGCATGATTTTCCCCATGATGGAAACAATGTTGGAGGCATGCACTCTTTGGGAGAACTGTGATAGTATGCACTTGATCTGAGAAGTCTCTGACCTTTCCTCATCAGTTTTATTACCGGCCCTCTGGATATTGTCTACAATTTTCTCTCTTGACTTTTGTAAGAGTGGCCTTCTTTATTTAGCACATTTCTTTTGGGAAATATCATGTCAACACTAACGAGGGGTTCTTTTTCTTAACAGAAGGAGGCTGCTTGAGCTATAACCCAATGTTTCCTTTATTAAAGATGGAACGCTTAGCCATGCCATATCAATTGCTAATTAATGAGATTCTCTCATAAGTTGTGGAATAATACTAGGTTGTGATTGGAGCAAAGAGTTTGATGGGGCGAAAGTGTTGCATGAGTTTATGGTCTTATTTGCTGACAAGTGGTAAAGCTGAGACATGAAATATTTTACTTGCTGTCACACAGTGAAACTGATTGGAATTGTAAATCAGCTTGTATGCGTTGGACCAGCTACTCCCGGGGAAATGTCCGCAGAATCAAAAATATGTACTGGCTACTAGATTATGGGTCTTATGATATATAAATCTATTTATGTACTTCCCACAGCAATTGCTTGTTTTAAGTTTAAAACAGGGGAGTCCATTGTTAGTTTGAAATGATCAGTTCCGGGACACATTTTCAGCACAACCACTATGATACTGATTTCTCTCTAGATTCACTGTACGTTTTTTTCTGGGTATCCTGGCAATTTTTCACTGCTGCAGGCATCCTCGTCGAATTGGGTCAAAAAATCAAATATTTCTTTTAAAAAAAACAAGTGTAATGGATTGTGTCAGGCAACAACAAACTTATGGTAACAAATAACAAGCATTTACAATGCAATGGTCTCGGCATTGGTAAAGTTAGAGCTATTGGCATTGCTCATGACATTATTTTTGTTTATGTTTTTGTTTTTAAAACATTTAAAGAAACGGCATTGTTATTTACAATGTCAATAGCTTAATCACTCTCAAATGCGAGACCTATTGCATTTGCACCCACACACAGAGCCACCTACACACACACTGATTAAGCTATTGACATAGTAAATAACAATGCCGTTTCTTTACATGTTTATAAAAAAAAACATAAACAAAAAAAATGTCCTGAGCAATGGCAATAGCTCTAACTTTAACAATTCCGAGACCGTTGCATTGTAAATGCTTGTTCGCTAGCCGAGACCTAAAGACTAAATAAAACATGTTCCGCAGAGGAAAATACAAGCAGCCTTCATTTTGTGTTCAGGCAGTGTTCTTGAGTGTGTACAGTTTTCCCCTTTAATATGGTTGTGAAATCTATGCTTTCAGGCAGCAGAAAGGAACCCCCTTGCCAAACAACACTTGGAAAGAGCAGGGGGAAGTGGGTGGGGGGAGTGGATGCGATGTCCTCGCGCTACCCTTCGCTCCACCCATGCACAAACTTGCAAAGTTATAAACCATCGCAAAGTTATTCCTGTACAGCATCCCATTAACCCCCCCCACTTGTGACCATTGTGCCGCCAGGCACTCTCGTAGCGGATGCATGGGGGACTATGGCAATAAGAGAGGCCATCATGGCAAGAAGGGGCATTACTCTTCTGACCATCAGGTGGCGATCCGGCACAAAAAGAGGCAGTGGTATAGTTAACTCAAGTAACTATATTGCTGAATTTCACTGGTTTATGTCCCAGGGCAGAAGCTCTGGTGTCATGCCCTGGGGCTGGCTATACACTTCCTCTGCCCTCAGCTGCCCTGGTGGGTCATCCTTCACCACTGTGCTTGTCTGATCGTGTCACTTTGAGATTTGGCGGCTGCTACTTCTACATTTTTTCTAGTGCCACCTGTTTGTGGTAACTGGGCGCTCAAAATGCATTGCATGTAAAAAAAGCGAACACGCCCCTTTAACGAAGCGTTCACTGCACGGCAAGAAAACAATCGATTTGGGTATTGACACAGCAGCAGGTTAAACTTAAATAACCTGTTCACGTAATACAGCCGCCTGGTTACCAAAATTAGCCCTGGTACTGCGGCCGACTCCTTCCCAGCCTTTGCAACAGAGGGGCGGCTCGGGTTTGTGTACTCTCGGCCAGACTGTTACATAATAGGCTGTTTGCTCGCGACCGGAGACCCTGCTAATCCGGGCACAGCGCGCGCACTTATGTCATCAACTAGGTGCTAACCCTTTACATGTCACCAGGCAGACGCTCTCCTCACCTGCAGACAGTATTTTCACTCACTTTCGCATAAAATGATAAATCCAATTCACGCACACATGACTATCGCTCTGCAGAGAGGCCAACGATTGGATGAGCATGTAGTGTGAACACCTTATGACTCACTGAGGTGCAAGATGAGACACTCTCCACCTTCAGAGCCCTCCGTCGAACACACCCCCCTACAACCTGAACTCCCCAGACACCTTGAGGCGACTCGTTTCACACCTGGCATCTAATCAAGAGTCCTGTGTTAAATGAAGATTAAAAAAACTATAAAACACATCCGGAAATAAGAAATACTCTTAGGGTATCACGATGAAGCAAAACAGGTGAAATACAAATGAGGACCGCTTCGCTGACATGGATTACCTAATGGATGACGTCGATTAGTGTTTTGGCTTGCAAAGTTAAGGTGGCGAATATAGAGCATTGTGTGTACTCGTATCAAGTCTGCCCAGGCAGGGTCAATGCCTCGCAAACCCTGCTGGAACCTACCCTTACAATAACAAAACGCAGTCATTCGCGTCTACGCGTGCAGTGACTACTAAACCCACCGTGCTGCCGCAGTTCCAGAAGGGCCAAACAAACCGGAGCGTGCAATCGCCCCCGGACACCAGTGCTGCCGGTGAAAACGTGAGGGGTCCAGAGGGCTGCGGGGAGAGAGAGAGAGCTGGTGTCTGTGTGGAAACCCCCGCCCTCCGGGCCTTATCAAGACAGGGCAGCCCGGATAGGCCGAAGATTCCCCGGGAATAAGCAGTTCTGGGTCTCAAAGGTCATGAACAGGGAACTAGAGAGCCGGTCCCCGTGAACTTTGGAAAGGTAGTCAGCTGGTCCGGCCCCGCCACTTTCACATCTAATTACCTCGTGTATCCCCTCCCCTTCAGCCAGGCAGCGCCTTCCAGCTGTGACAGTCACCTTGGAGGGCGCATTCCGCAGAAGGGGGGGGGGGGGTGTGATTGGCAGCTGCATCGCCACTCGACTCTCCCGACCACAATCCACATTGTGGCGGAGATCAAACCCCTCCGAGACTCTAGCTGCTCCCTGGACGAGTATCTGATCCAGTCCAGTTCCTACCGATGGATTCTGGGACTTGTAGTGCAGAACATAATATTGTAGCATGCGCCACGCTACCTGAACTGTTTACACGTGCAATTCAAATGCCGGTCACAGCATATGCTATTGTCTATATTGAAAAACTTAAATAAAAACATTGAAAATGTTGGTACCAGAATTCAGCGAGAACCTGGGACTTTAATTAGCTAAAAATGCCAATAACTGTCAACAGGGCCCATGGCACGGGCCACCACTGCCTTTTATGTCGACCTCGCTCGGAATGCTGGGACATTTAAGCCTATAGTTACAGCAGATAAAAGTGAGACTTCGAGACGCCGCACACACATTGCTTTTGACTAAAACTTCTGTACAGATCAAGGATGGCGGAATGACACGACGTCAAGTCGTAGTTAATGATTGCTGCCGCAAATACTAACTAAGGGGCTTATTCACAACCCCCCCCCCCCCCCTTTTTGTGCATATTTATGTAGCGCGAACCTGTTATCTGGACTTAAATCGTGTGAATTTATCAAAACCGGAAAGGTGAAAGGCAGCGTGAACCCTGCCTCAAGTTTACCAAAGACTTCAGGTTGCCAGTGGTTCTGTCTTAGCCTGTGGTCTGAGGGTCTGCAACTCTTTTCCAAAATTAAATAATATTACCAATAATTATTATCAAAATGCTAAAACATGTTTATCCCACAAGCAGACGTCAGGGTAACCCCCCCTCCTCCTCCTCTCTACGCTAAAGATGGCCGCTTCGAGATCACAGCGAGGCTTGTCCTTTTTCCATTTGTACACTTCAGCGGAGGCGGGATATCAGGCAAGCTCCTCGGCCCTTAGGCTAAAGAAAAGCTCCAAATACAGCCGAGGTCCGCCTGCTTTGTGATGTAATCTATAGATTGCATTAAAGACAACCGCTCCTTGTATGGGTAAGCTTTTTGTCGGCGATTGAGGAGAGCGACTGCTAATTTCGAACGGAGGCAAAAGGCACACCACCGCCTTTCTCCGAGGCAGAGAAGAAAATGCCTCGGAGGAAGGGAGTGTCCTTTTCGGATTGGGGGGCGTGTTTTGCTGTTGTCTCCTCCCTGAGACTTCTCGCAAAAAACACGCCCCCCGATCCGAAAAGGACGGGGCCTAATCGGAGTGACTGGACCTCTTCTCCAGTGGCTGGCCAGCATTTACGAGGCCAGCCAATGGAGAACAGGAGAGAAGAGGGGCGGGTGCAAGCCCCTCTTCTCAAAGTCACTCCAACTCATTAAATCTCGGAGCGAGACTGCGCAAGCGCAGCCTTTCGCAGCCGAGACCTAAAAACTGAACTCTTTGCTACCAAAATGTGATGTGATTGGACAGCCAAATATATTTTCAAATCCACTTAAACATGCATCCAGTTTAGAGGAAAAAAAGGAGAGAACAGTTTGCATCGATTACACTGACCTACAATCAGCATTCCAGAATGTTCCTTTGTTAAATGATGACTGCTTCAGCTGATGGCCCCTTTAAGAAAGGAAAACCTTCGTAATAACTGTGTGTCCGCCCCAGCCTCTTGTGAAGCTGTTGCACAAAATAATTGGGATAAAGAACCCCTTGCTGCACATTATTAGGGTATATTCCAAGTCGCATAGGTATTCCGTGATATATTGGGGACGTGACATAATTACTGGAATACTGGAACCCAGCAGGCGAGACTGCACGATTTTACATTTTAAATGTTCTCATTAGTAAACAGGCTTTTTTTGGCAACACATATCTAGCAAATATGTTGTTCTCCAGAGAGCAGTTCCCTAAAAGATGGTCGACGTTTTTTCCATCTGGAGAAAATTAACCAGGCCGCCTTTCACGTGCTTTGAATTACAGTTTTGCATATTGATATCTCTTTCATAATAAATCTGTGCTGCCGGGCGCCTGAGGTCAAATAGGCCCCGTTTCTTTTCCAAATACCGTTTACACCAACGGTGATGCGCTCTGTCTGAATGCGGCCCTTATCCGCTGCAAAAACGTACCCTTGGAACCTGCTGAACAGAAAGGAAACCGTGCAGCTCGTGAAGTAATAAACACGGCGACTGGCGATAACAATCTCTATGGAAACGTGCCCACATTTAGCAAGGTTGCCATGGCGAAGGAAACGAGCTCTTTAAATCTGCCACTCCTTTCACACAGGCCTGGGTTGCATCGCCTAAAATTATTGTGAGATTACTGGATGTGCATTTTGCTAATCTGTTCCCCTAAATCAGAGGTGGCCAGACTTTTCACGTTTGTTGCCAGCTCAGAACCATGCCCAGAGAGTTCTAAAGAAGAAAAATAATCTTAGGCCTTAGCAGTCACTTTGTTTTTTTTCCACTTCGTTCACCTTACTCAACTGTTGGAAGTGTTTTCGCTTTTCTTGGCTCTGTGTCTGCAGCAAATTAAATTGTTAGCTTCAGCTCTTCACTGCCACCACATATGTACTCCTAACAATCCGTGGGGAGAATTTAGGAAAATGTGGAAAAACCATCAATGTGGAGAGATGTATGTTATAAGCAGACTCACACTGTTCAAAATATGTATATACAGAACTGTGCCAGGACTCTTTGATCGAAGGCCCATTCAGGGGTCTGCCTGCGGTACCTCCTTAGACACATGCACACTGCACCCTGGCATTATACATTGTGATGAGGAAGGCAAGTCTATACAAAATGTGTTCCCATATACTGCAGCCCTCTCACTGCACCCCCCACACACTCCACTCAGCTACCAGCCACTCTAACATTAAAACACGGACAACACACACCATAACACGGCAGACTGTCACTTGCAAGGTGTCTATCTTGACACCGCATATAGTGATGGAGAATGCTGGAACTGTACACCGCAACTGTGTGTACGTCCGAGGCGGGTTCATACCCGTCTCCTGCTTGCACCTCGTACAGCAGCCCCCACCGAGGCCTGCACCAACCTGATCCTGTCACAGTCCCGCCAGGCTTGCAGGCGGCGACAATGGCCGCACAGTTGATTGCTCATTTGCCGCATTTCAAGATCACCTGTTGGCCGACAGTGTCACGTGCAGGGGAATGATGCGTGACAGTCACTGTTGGAACGGAAAGGCGAGGCTCTGGAAAGCGCGCGCAGCTGACCCGAGTTCCCCATGTCCATCCTCCTTTTCTGAGCACGACTTACCGTCAGCGCACTGGGTTGTGGAATACTGTCCGTGCTGGCACAAACAGATTCCAGGGCCAAGAAAGGTCTTTTTTAGCTGTCGCCGGACATGGAGTGTTCTCTGTGATACAATCACCCCCTTTCTTTTGTACCCTCCTACTCCCAGCGCTTTAAAGTGGAATCTAGCCTGCCTTGGTGCTGTACCAATACAATATACGGAATAACATGAAATAATTTATGCTTCAAGTTTAGAAAATCCAGTTTTGCTAGAATAGCGGTGACCCAGATGCAAAAATTACATAGTTTCATCTGGAATAGCTTCTTTTTTGTTTAAATCGTTTTTATTAACTTTTTTGTTTGTTTTTGCATATTTAGCAATAAAACATACAGTCAGAGCAGCACTCATTTAACAGGTGGAAAAAGTGAGAAAATCAATTGCCAGACTGAGAGCTGACAAGACGTGCTGAACTACAGATCCCGTAAATCATGGGACTGGCTTAAAAGTAAAACCCCAAGTTTATTGAAGACATCATCCTTTTACCTCAAAAATCTTCAAGGCCTCCTCCTGATTCACCAGGACTACAACTTTGACTGAGAAAACCTTCTCGCCCGTAGATATTAACCAAAATCTGCGCTTGGGCTGTATACCCATCTGCGCTTATTATATTTTGCGCAGTACACGGGGTCGAAACTTCAACGCACCCTTATATGTCTACACAATGCTTCTGATCACAGATTAATTCACATAGGATCTTGCAGCATATGTGAAAAACCATAAAGACATATCAAGAAATAATGTATCTTTCTATTCTACTTATTCACTTTTACCGCATTTGAAATATATTGTATATACTATTTATCATCACATGTCACTTTATCGCCACAATTCACCAATATTTTGCTCTTTTGAACTTATGTATTACGACAGCCCATAATACTTTATTCCCATAAATTACCAAATTGCAAACTTCATTGGTGTGTGCCTTTTTTTCCTCATTTATCTGATATCTGTTACATGTAATGAATATTTTTTGAACTTTCTAAAAGAAATTAGAAATTCCCGACAGAACCATTGTATTTATATAACACTGGCTAATGGCAACATGACAATAAAAATTCAGGGTGCATTAATTACATCAAAACTTGTGGTAATATCTCAAGAAAAACAGAGTGGTGCTGACAAATCACGGCATCAGGTTGTATGCGAGTAGGGCAGGAGCAGTGCAGTTCAACCGTAACCGGGGACATAGGGCACTACAAATTCATCTGCAATAGCTGCTGATGGAAGTACGCATATTTTGTGGACAAGCAGCCTTGTTCCACAAACTGAGATCAGTTTTATTTCCTACAGCCTGCTCTTATTAGAGGGGTACTAAGTAAAGGTATAGGTAGCAGGAAATAAAAAAATGTAGGCAAAGACAGTACACTGATTCAACCAAGCCAGGAAAAAATAGTTGCCGACCTTGGTGTTGCTGTCAGCAGAAATAACAGATCAGTGGTTTGCTCTACTTGGTGCATTGATTCGACAACTAATAATATGTCGGATGAAGACATTATTTTTCAGAAACATGTTTATTATGTCAAGAGAGAAATAAGACTTAAGTCTGTGACACAAACACAACATGTTGGAATGGCTGTTGTCATTTGAGCAATATTGTGTGGTCCATCATTCAAATGAAAATATATTTACTACTAAAGATATTCTCTTCTCCTTACTTCACACTTGCATTCCGGTGCCTACCAAGCCTTGTCCAATAGAAGAAGCACAATGTGGATGGAGCCAGTAAGGTGCAAAAATAAGAGCTCATATAATTAGAGAGATAACAGTGAGAAATCATTATGAAAAAAGAAGTTATAACAAATGTAATTTTTACACTCACTATTGTGAAAATAGCACTGAAATCTGAACTTTATTTCTTTGAGTAAACAAGGAATACATCATACAAATAAAGAGGTAAGCATTACCAAGGTTATCACAAGGGACAGGTAAAGGGTTAGATTTATGGTTATGCTTAGGGTCAGGGCAAGGATAAGGATTAGGGCTACGGTTTAAGTTCAGGGTTCAGCATAGATGGTTACATTTTTCTGCCCCGAGGATTCTTCAGGGTGGATTCTTTATATGGTATGTGTTCATTAAAGTATAATTAATTACAGCGTATGTATTCCGAATATAGTTCCGGTGGTGAGGACAAGTTAATTCTGCAGTAGAAAGCAATGCAAGCATGCCCAAGAATTTCTTTCTGAAGTTCAAGAATCTGTCTGTAGCAAAAACAGAAATTTTTTAAAAGTGATGAGGTTTTCAGAAGTCTCACTTTAGTGAAATTTGGTAAAAGTCCAAAGCATTAGAGTTGAAGGGAGCATGCAAGGCAGACCTTAATGAGGGATCCCAAACACAGCTCTCATGGTAGTGGACAGAGCTGGCTGCTTCCAGTACCCAGTGTTAACAGAAATACTTTGATCCATCTGATCGTTTACGTGTAAGCATCAGTGCACTGTGTTTAACTTTTCACACAGAGATAAGGGGCCCAAGACCATATTTGTGGTAGAATGTAAAATAGTGCATTTGAATACAAGCTTGCATGAATAGAACCTTCAATTTGTTGTAATTGTACCAGGTCTGAGTTAAGAATGTTTATCTTTCATGCAGGGATTTCAGTTATGTTACAGACCAGAAAGAGGTTGCATCGTGAAGTCAGCTTGTGAATACAAATATACCCTTCATTTCGACTTCAACATGTCCTGCTGTTCTGCTAGACCTGTCATCCTTAGGGTGGTCATCCCTAAACTTTCTGCCTGCTGCCTACTGTTTTTGCTGAATCTTTTTGTTGGCCTGAGGACTCTGAGCACCTTTTCCTCTGCTGACCAGTGCTTAAGTGCATGCGCTTTCCTCTAAACAAGTAACATTGGTGTATACACAATTGCCATATTTAGTTTACTTATAAGTCCATTGTAAAGTGGTATACCATATACCCAGGGCCCGTAAATTAAATGCTACTAATGTGCTGCAGCCCTGATTGTGCCACTCACACAAGAGCTTTTCAAACCTGTCTCAGGTCCGACATTTCAGAGCCTGTGTGTGCAGTTTACTGCCACTTTGACTTGGCACTTAAACTATTTGCCAAGCTTTTAATTCCCCTTTTATTACACATAAGTTTCTCACACAAAGGGCTGATTACCCCCTACCGATAGTCTTGAGCCAGGGTTGGTAAGAACGGACCTGTGTGCCCTTCAAAGACCCTTCTTTGAAGTCACCCCAACTTATAAAGGCACATTTGGGTATAAGTACTGGGTCTCTTACCCTACCAGATCTGACACTTCTGGACTGACAACTGGACTCTGTCAGAAGAACTGCTGTGCTGCATCACGGACTGACACTCTGCTGGACTTCTGACCTGGAAGGCCTGCTTTTCTCTTGTGCTGCCTACTGATCTCTGACTGCTGAGGAGAGCTGGACTTTGCCTTTTACTGAAATAATTTCCATGGGCTTGTTGGCTTTCCTCCTGTTGCTTGAGACTCAGGGATATCAAAGTCTCTACCCCTGCTCCTGTGTCTGGTTCTCTGGAAGTGGACCCAGATACTTGCATCACAGAAATGGACGCATCTAAATGTAGCAGAACCGGTGCATCAACCTTGTTGCGGGAGCAGAGCCTGGCGCATCGCGTTTAGAACCACCACTTCAGAACCATCGCATCACCGCAACTGCATGCAGAAGATCTTTGCATTGTGCCTCCATCGTGGGTTAATCCAGCGCATCGTCTTCAGAACCATTGCATTCGGAACCAGCGCTTCACTCAACGGACCCTGACGCATCGCCGCCACTGCGTTAAGAAAATCGAAGCATCACTTCGACTGCGGGCCCGACATCGTCGCATCGCTGGTCTTCCCCCCACATCTCACTGTTGCGACCAGGATCAAGGTACTCTGTTCCCTGGGCCTGAGTGACTCTTGTCCCCGGCCTGCGCTCCACCATGGTTGGCCTGAACTGTTGACCTTACCCTGGTCCAGTGCGACCTCAAGTAACCCCTAAAGCGCTATTGCCTTTAAGCACTATTTTTACACTTATTTTAAAACTGTTATCTCGACTTGTACTAATTGGATTTTTGTCATTTTGGTCTTCTTTTGTTCAGAGTATAATAATCCATTTTTTCAAAATCTGTGTATAGTCTTTTTTTGGTGTTTTCATTGTGTTACTGTGTGGGTGCGTTGCACAAATACATTACACATTGCCTCTTTAGATAAGCCTGACTGCTCTGTGCCAAGCTACCAGAGGGTGAGCATAGGTTACCTTTTAGTGTATATCTAGCTTACCCTGACTAGTATTGTGGTTCTTGCTTGTACACCGTGCATACTCTGACAACCAGAATCCCAATTTCTAACAAGTTCTAATTCTTTTACCTTATCACACCTTCTTGTTACACAACCACACCCAAACTTTTTACCTAATCACACCTTCTTCCTTCTATGTTCTGTTACCTAACCAAATAATTCCCAATGTTTCTCTTAGTGCTAGTGCCGAGAACACTGGAAGAGACAAGCCAGGTTTCTTCCAGGCTGAATTGTTTAGTTATGCATAGGTCTCGCCAGACACTATTACCGTGAGTACCAGATTCTAAATCTGGATATTAATGGCTATGACATAGCAACATTTGGAAACAAAGTGTGTTTCCTATTGTTGCTATATCATAAGGGAATTCCAAGCTGCTCTTAAGGGCTGTTGGGGGCCTGTTAGTGCAGCACTGGCTTTCTACTCCATTTGAGAGCAGAGAACACAGTTATAGGAGGGGAGGCACAGATGGGGTTGGATGTGAGAGGCAGGAGACTGGGTGTTTTTTTTTTTGCATTAGGGGCAGGAAGGAAAGGCCATGATATGTACGGCTTAGCTGTTACTCCTCTGCCTGTGTGTAATAGTTGTACCCCTAAAACATCCACGAAATAGGAGATCATATAATTAGAGAAATGACATTAAACTTCAAGTTAGACAAGTATGTTATTGGAGAACAGTGGGGAGATAATGACACTTGGGCACTAGCAACGATGGTACCTGGAGGGGGGCTTGAAATTAATCAGGAAAGTGGTCAGTGGCACTTATCATGCTGAGCAACACTGGGCACAGTGGCACTGGTCTTCAACTTGTGTATTACAAAGAAATACTATGGGGATCTTTTGACTTTCCTGTTGCCTGATTTTTTCCTGTGGAGGGCTGATTGCATACTTATAGTGCTGAACACATGGAAGGTGGACTAAGGCACTAGGAAATGCCATCAAGGCAAGAGATAATTGAGTAAATTCACAACTTCCATATTGGATTTAGGCATCAGAATAGGGATCACATGTTGCTAGTCCTCTTTCTCTGTCGATGGTTCCACCTCGACTCCACAGGAGTGCCACTGAGACTCACATCACATGCAGAAAAGAACTCCACCGGCCCCTCTTCAGGAGTCAGCAGCATAACCCTTGACCCCCTACATCAAAACAATCACCAACCGTGCCTCTTGCTGAAACCTCTCAAAAGACGACCCGCAAAAGGATGATCTAATCTTGTGTAGTGCCAGCCCTACCACACCTGCTGTGTAAACTGGCGGAGTATTACACACCCATTGAAGACTTGGGGCAGCCTCATCTGCACGTGACACGCCGTTGTGCAAATAAGGTTGGCCGCAGTGTGGAAGGACACCACATCCATGTGCTCTGTTGCTGAGCGGAAGCTCGGAATATTGATGCTCCCACCTCTTGCCCACCCGTATATATTAGAATGGTCTGTCACACAGGTGGTAGACTTTTGCAACATGGTACATTGCCACGTTTTATGTAATACAGGTCTACGTTTATTAGCAATGTATGGGGTTTTTTAAGTAAAAGTTTATGCATTAGTGCACCGTATTTTCAGTTTCCTGCTACAAAATACTAAAATGTGTGCCCTTTTTCCTTAGGGAGGAAGATTAAGAGAGAACACATTCATTGCAGCCCTGGACACTATATGTAAAACCACTGGATTAGGGACTTTGCACTCCTTCACAAAACAAAATATAACAGTTCAGATTACAAACACTTTGAGCTGGGATTGCATCACAAAAGTGATGCAAACTGGTGCAAAGAGTTGTTTTTGTATTTACCTTCTAGCGGAAAACTTGCTTTGCTGTGGAAAGTAGCCCTAAAGTAACACAAGGTAGCACTATTTTGCATCAAGGGGGCATGCTATGGGTGGTACAGTGGAGTGGTGTGGCTCACTAGTTAGAGGCGGCAGACCCGTAAGCAGAGAATCCGCCAGGGACCAGGGTTCAATTCCCGACGCGGCAGGGTCGTGGACCAGGGTCAAAATGGACTCGATAATTCTCGCCTCGGTACCTACTCTAACCAGGAACACACTCGGCAACTCTGGGCATTAAGCTTGCCTCATCTCTACAACGGCCCCCCACAGATGCCGGGGATGCCTGGTTTCACCTTGGAGATACCCAGAAAGGGACCATCTCACAGGGATAGCCAGGATGGGTTCCCCAGCGGTCTACAGTGCCGGGACACCCCGTTGCTGGGGTAGCTGTGCGCTTTACAAGTCTACAACATTTACATTTACATGCACGTTCCCATGCTATCACTCATGGTTTTTGATGCAACACAAAAAAAAATAGACAGGGATTTGGTAAAACAATCTGCAATCTTCTAGGCAGGCGTAACATTTGAGAAACATTTTCTTGTATCCAAACTCTTCCAGCTTTGCTTCTGCGTTGTACCATACAAACATATATGCATGCAAAGTGGAAAACGTTTTCACTTTGTCAAAGTATAGTATTTTGTACTGGAATTGTACTTTTACTGTGCAAAAACCTATGCTTTATATTAAACACACACCATTGCAAAGGTAAGTGTTGGCGGAAGGCAGCCTTAAGTGCTGCAGTGCCAGGCAAGAGAGCAACAACGCTTTGCCTTAGTTGATGTGGCATTGTTCTGCTGTTTCTGTTTCACGCAACACTGCACAACAACTATAGTTGCTGTGCTGCACTGCATGGAAACTCAATAAATCTGCCCCAACATGTATAAGTTGAGTCAAATGCAGCAACGTGTTGAACTGAGCTGGAAGAAAATACATCATTTATTTCTTGTTGTGCCTTCTTGCACAAGGTGGCGCCACATTAAATCAAACTGAAATGTTTTTCTTGCTCAAGTACCTGGAAGAAGCCTCCTCTGAGAGATGGCAGTGTACACAGTTTATATTCCAAGTTTATATTCCTATTATGCTGTGGTGGCTGGTGAACTTTGAAAGTGGTGAGCCTCAAATTCATACTATGAATCACAGGGTAAGAGCAAGTGTAGCAAGCAAGCACTCCCACATTACCCCCCTTCCCCGCCCACCTGGAGAGATTAATAAAACCTTTTTTTTAATTGGCAATACTATGCATTTTCCAATATAATTTCCAAATGAAACACACATTTCTGTTTTTGCCAGGTGAGTATGAACCTACTCAGCGCTGTAGGCACTGGGCAAGGAGACGCAGCTACAGAGTGCAGACAGTAGTGTGAGGTAGGTAGGCACAGAGAACAGAGGTCACAGAGCAGGGCTTAATTTGTAAGACAGTAAGTGTCTGGCCTAAAGATTTGCTCAGAAGCATGCAACCGGTGCTGACGAATGTCAGGTTTCCAGAATACCAAGACTGCGTAACCTCGATTCCACCTCATCTACCTCCACGTACTCCCTGCCATTTTATCTGACCCTGTAGGTTCTTTTTCATCCCTGCTTTCTCCCTATGTCACTGTTGTTCCGTCTTTCTCCTAATCTTTCTTTCCTGCCTTTGGTGTTCGCTCTCTTGCTCTGGATGGAAGTCTGGTGAGGAAAAATAAGTGCCAGTCCCCAAAAATGAGTGACTGTGGGCTCCACCTGCAACCACTCGCTCAAATTAAGCACTATCGGAGTGTGGGAATGAACAGCAGACAGTGAGCTAATTATAGGAGAAGGGTAACAATGTGAGGACAGTCCAGACAATGGCAAAGGGATAAAAAGAGAATGGGGACTTGAAAAGAGTGACATTGAAGAAAGGGAAGAAAAAGTAAAGATGACATTCAAAAGAGAGGGCAGCATGAGACATATTCGTAATATTGAGGGTCAAGACATGCAACAGGAGGCAAACTGTAATGTAGGAACACAAGATGTGATAGATGAACACGAAAAAAGTGGCAGAAAATGGAGGGTAGAGAGCTGGTGACAGGATAAAGAGAAGTGTGGCAGAGAACTAAGGACAGAACAAGAAGAAGAGATACAAGAAATAAAGTGGCACAATGTTGCTTTCAATAAAATATCTGGGCCCTAATTTACTATGATTTTGCATCTGGGTTGCTTCACTTTTGTGGCGCAACTCCAACGCAAAATCCTTTTTCGCATTTACTATGTTGACCCAAACCCAGATGAACAAAGACTTGTAAACCTGGGTTTTCGGCAAAATGGTGCGCCTACCTGACAGATGCGTACCGAGAAGAAATATCTTTATTTCTCCTCCTTACTTCCTCTTTCAATGTGTGCTGTATTGTGGAAGATGCATAAAAAGAGGCATGTGCCTAGAATCTCATTTACATACTCAGTGGTTCAACTGATAATTTGCCATGGCCTTGGTCTTCCTCGACCAACGTTGGACTCTCCTTTTCTGAGCCCGACCCTCACATACATGATTCCTCTAGCCAGCATCATCTGCACTCACAATATCAAAGTAATTGTCTATGCTGAGGACACACAATTCATTTTCTCCCTCACAAACAAGGCACTCAGAGGGGGTGTAGGAGAGTAGGGTCTGCTATCCTATGGTCACCCCAAATTTTTGCTTTTTGCTTCACTGGTTTTTGACATATTGAGGCTGTGGGCCTGCCAATCAGACCCCCAGCCTGCTGTTCTCTCTACTAAATTAAAACTATGCACCCTAGGTGCATAACCAATTGGAAGTGGATCACCCTGTCAGCCCCTGTACCAGTGTACACTAGGTACCCAGGGCATTGGTGTACCCAAGGCCTGCCAGGGGCTGCAGCATGTATTATGCCACCCCAGGCTTGGCCTAACAATTTGACACAACTGGCTGATCACTCAGCTGGGGTAAGTTGGTGTAATCACCTCTTACTTAGGTGTAGTATACCTATACCTAACCTTAAATGGGACACCTGGTAACCTATAAGTCACTCCTATGGCAGGCCTTAACAATCCTGAAGGCAGAGTGCTTGGTTCCATGTGAGATGGTGCTCTGGCATGAGCTGAGCCTGTCTGCAGTGGTCGGAACAACTTCCTTCTACTGTTTCCAGATATCGTCATACCATATACTCTTAAGTGCATTATGAACCTCGCGGTTAAATGCTATCTTTGGTTTGGCTTTATCAAAACATGTCGAGTAAGGTGTCATACGAATTGGAATACTAACCCCTCGCCAATTCTGGCGACGGGGTTAGCATTCCACCCTTCTAGAGGGACACGACATGTACAGTACCTGAAACCCGGGTAAAATCAGACATAGCCTCAGCTCCACAAAATGGATGCTGCCACCACAGACACAAGTCTGCCCTCCTGCTGCTGGGAGTCCTTCCAGCTTGGGAGGTGTGGACAAAGGGTTTCCTGCCAGGGGAGGTGCGTGCACCACCCCAGGCAGGATTTTGTGTATTGGTCAGGTAGGGCTTGAAAGAAACCAGACATGCCTGTGGCTCACAAGGAGCCTCGGTGCATATGCCAGTTCAAACCGGTCCTGGGGCACACCAGTCCCGGGCCTGGGGCGAGCTGGACAAAGGATTGGGGGTGTAACCACCCCCCTTCCTGGTCCCACCCATAGGGAGGGACCTAGCAGGTAGTCCGGCCCCTAGAATCCGAATAAAGGTAGGAGCTGTGTCCTAAGACTTCAGACATCCTGGAATCAACTTGAAACTAAGAAGAAGACGGGAACTTCGACATTCTGTAGCACAGAAGACTGAAGAAAATCTCCCCTGTGGTCAGGGAGTGACCACCTTGCTAACGCAAGCACCATCCAGCGCATCAACGTCTGCTTTGCCGCCGCCTCCCGCCGGAGCCCGAGCCCAGAGACTGACAAGACCTGGACCTCCAGACCTCTCACCGCCCGATCCACAGTCCCTGCAAAGAGGAGACCCGTGGAGGCACCGAGACACGTGGAGCCAGCCATCTTGGAACGACTACGACAAGCTGACCAGTGCAACAACCGAGGCTCCCTCCAAGTTGTGCTTTGGGTCCTGAGAAGCCCAACCCTCGAGCAGCATCTGCACCAAAGGTGAGCCCTCCAGCATCTCCACGATCTGCGTGGGGCCCTTCTGCATTTTGCCACTCGACGCGCCTAACCGGTTGCTGGCCCGCTGGCTAGTGGCCATCTTGGCGACGAAATCTACGACAAACACCGCTGGTCTGGTTGCTCCAGACTGGCTCTTGCTCCCCTCCAAAGGAGCAATCCCTCTGACCTTGCTGGTCAGAACCAACAGCTTAAACTCCTTGCCTACAACAATTGCTTTTGCCAAGGCTTGTTTGCTTCGATCAAGTCGCCGACACCGCCGACAGCGAGAGCCTGCGTGGGACAGCTCGTGACTCGACTCCTGGACGTCGTCGACCTTCAGGGACCACGTGGCTGCGGAGACAAGCTACCCCTCATCACCTGTTTGCACCCGACATCGCCTGGTACCCACCTGGTGCCACGCTGGTCACTGGCTAGTGACTGTGAACACTGTCCCCTCTGCTTACAGGTCTTCAACATCTCCGATCCACTCTTGGATCCACTGCATCTCTTCCCGACCGACCGCCTGCAGCATCTTTGTCCCAGGCTCAACGGAACAGATAGAAGAAACCCGACGCACTTTGAGACCTATGCACCCGCTTCCTGTGGGTGAGGTAAAGCTGGTACTCCGGTGCCCATGTGTAGTAATACATCTCTAGTGCCTGTGTTCCAAATCTTAAGTTCCTAGGTCATCCGGAAGATTCCTTTTGCAGTAACTTTGTACTTTTTACGCACCCATTGAAACCTATGGGAGCCCGCGTGTGACTATTTGCTCTGCACACGCCACCCGTGGACCTCCTGGTCACTAACTGACGTTAGCTCCTTGTAGGCCCAGCGATTCTAGAGGCCCTAGGCCTTTTCCCTTTTCTGTTCGTGGTACTTATACCACTATTTTAGTATATGGTTTGAGTGGCCACCAGGGCCTATCCATATAAAGTGCAACTTCTGTGTATTCTGTGATAATCTTGTTTGACGATTTGTGCTCCTGTGCTCATAAAGAGACTAGGGGTTACTTTGATAAATAAATACATATATATTTTGAATATATATCTGTGTGGTGTCCTTTCATTGGTATAAAAGGGGGTTGCATTTGGTAAAACAGCTGGCTTAACACGCTTCACGAGTTTAGCCTCAAAGACTGCTTAGCCTACGCTACCACTAGGGCAGCTAGTCCAAAAAGGTTGACTTACAACCACACCATAAGGGTTGCTTGGCATGGTACAAGGTGGTCACTAGAACTAGTGAACAGCATATACCAGGCCAACTTCTCACATTGGTGAGCAGCGGTTGGATTTGAGCTTGCTGTGTTTTACCATTGTAATCTCTTGGTTACCAATTGAAAGATCACATAGGTACCTGTAGGTACATATAAAACAAGATTAGATATACTTAAGTTCTACTGAACTTAGTTGTTGTAGAGCAAAGGGAGTAGCACACCCTGACTACAACTACTAGATAGGTTTAGTAGGTAAACCCAAGTGTAGGTAGATTGCAACACATCCACCCACACTTAAGAGCAATGGCCGGGGCAGAGGGGTCCACTGTACCCATCTCTGTTGAGAGTGACCCCCAGAGGGCAACATCCAGCTTTGCTACCCTTAATCAGAATGAGCTCAGGCATTTGGCAACTCTTAGAGGCCTTAAACAGCCCAAGAACCCAAACTCTGCTGAGCTCAGAGAGCTCTTACAGAATGATGAGAATCAGAGAGCACTCAAGAAAGCTTCCCAGTTAGCCCCCTTAGGGACAGGAACAGGAGGCCCCCCTTCTAAAGATGCCACTGAAGTACCCCTTCCCAATAGTCACCCCTTAGATGGGATGCCTACCACAGAGGATGAGAGTGAAAAGGATACTGACAGTAGTGAGGATGAAGGGAGAACTAGCCCAGTGCCAAGTATTATACTTGGCCCAGCTAAACCAAGGCTATTGGGGACTGACAGTGGGTTCAACCCACTGGATCTCCCCAGTGGACTTAACACAGGGCTTGGAAGGCAAAGGAATCGCTCAGGTGACTCCAATGCTTCCCATGGCTCTAGAGGCTCTCAAGGTCACTCCAGGAGAAGGATGACCACCCCTCAGAGGAGGGAACATGAGGCCAAGATGCAAGAGGCCCAGCTGAGGATCAGGAAGCAGGAGCTAGAAGTAGCCCTGATGGAAGAGAAACTTAGCAAGGCTAGACAGCATAAAGAGAGTGGGTCTATACCCACTGGTGGCAGCATTGTCCCTAAGGACAAAGATAGGGTCTTTGACAATAGGAACCTGTCTAAGGTTGTGCCCCCCTACAAAAGTGGGGATGACATCCACAAATGGATAACTGCTCTTGAGAGAGCCTGCAAAGTACAGCAGGTTCCTGAAGACCAGTGGGCAGCAATCCTCTGGCTCTCCTTTGAAGGAAGAGGCAGAGACAGACTCCTCACTGTTAGAGAAGAGGATGTCAGAAACTACAGAGTCCTGAAGAGTGTTCTGGTAGATGGGTTAGGCTTAACCACTGAACAGTACAGGTTAATGTTCAGAGACACCCAAAAGACACAGACTCAGGACTGGTCTGAATACATTGAATGTGCCACTAAGGCTTTGGAGGGTTGGTTGCTGGGAAGTAAGGTATCTGATTTTACAGGATTGTATAATTTGATGATGAGAGAGCAGATTTTAAATAACTGTCAAAACCAGCAACTGCATCAACACTTGGTTGACTCTGATCTGACCTCTCCCCAAGAATTGGGAAAGAAGGCAGACAAATGGGTCAGAACCAGGGTTAAGCAAAAGAACCAGAACCAGGGCCAAGGGGGTGATCAGAAGAAAACAGACCAAAAGGGTGGAGATCAGAAACCTAAAGACCAGAAGTCTTCAACAGGGCCCCAAACTACTGCTAAGGAGGGTGGGTCCCAACAGTCCAAGAAGAAGAAAGAAGGTCAGAAGAAACCCTGGTGCAATCATTGTAAAAATACAACTCACTGGACTAGTGATTGCAAAAAGGGTGGAGCCCCCAACACTGTTGCCCCTAAGGCACCTGCTCCCAGTACTACTGTTAGCAGTGTTGGTCCCCAGACAAAGGGTGTAGTGGGAATCACTATGGGAACTGAAGGAGATTCTGACTTAGACAGAACCCTGACACAGGCAGTCTTGATCTGTGATGGGGACATTGATTTGTCCCTGACTGTGAGCCCCAGTAACCTGGGCAAGTACAGACAGACTCCTTTAATTAATGACAAAGTGGCTCAAGCCTACAGGGACACATGTGCCAGTGTCACTATGGTGACACCAGGCTTTGTGGATCCTGGACAGTACATACCAGGTGAGAACTACCTGGTGACCAATGCCAGCAATGCCACTACTTCACATAGTGTGGCAGTTGTTAACTTCTCATGGGGAGGGGTAACTGGCCTCAAAAGGGTTGTGGTTAGTGCAGACCTCCCAGTAGAATGTTTGTTGGGCAATGACCTAGAGAGTTCTCTATGGTCAGAAGTGGAGTACAGGACTCATGCAGAGATGTTAGGTATATCATCACATGTCCTTGCTGTGACCAGGTCACAGGCCAAAAAGTGCCTCACTGAACCTCAGGTCTTGGATCCTGGAACAATGGACCAAGCACCTACCAAGAAGAAGAACAGGAGGGTCAAGGCTGTGCCTTCCCCCCTGCCTCAGAGTGATGATCAGCCTTCCCAGGAAGCTGATCTAGAGGACCCTGAAGGAACTGTCCCTGAAGAGCTTGAACCTGATCAGGTTGAGTTTCTGGGGACAGGGGGACCTTCAAGGGCTGACTTGGGGCAGGCTCAGTTATCCTGTCCCTCTCTTGAACCCCTCAGACAGCTGGCTGCTGCTGAGGCTGCTGGGAATGCTCAAGGTACCCATAAAGTGTATTGGGATGAAGGGCTCCTTTATTCAGAGGCTAGAGACCCCAAGCCTGGTGCAACCAGGAGGTTGGTTATACCTCTGCAATTTAGGGGCTTCCTTCTTACCTTGGCCCATGACATTCCTTTAGCAGGACACCTAGGCCAGAACAAGACCTGGGACAGACTTGTCCCTCACTTTCACTGGCCTCATATGAATGAAGATACAAAGGAGTTTTGTCGCTCCTGTGTTACCTGCCAAGCCAGTGGCAAATCAGGTGGCACAACAAAGGCCCCCCTGATACCACTACCTGTGGTGGGGGTTCCCTTTGAAAGAGTGGGAATAGACATAGTGGGTCCCATGGATCCTCCCACTGCATCTGGGCACAGATTTATACTGGTGGTAGTGGATCATGCCACCAGGTACCCAGAGGCAATTCCCCTTAGGACCACTACAGCTCCTGTTGTGGCCAGGGCCCTGCTGGGAGTATTCTCCAGAGTGGGGTTTCCTAAGGAGGTAGTATCTGACAGAGGTACCAACTTTATGTCAGGATACTTGACAGCTATGTGGAAGGAATGTGGTGTCAACTACAAGTTCACCACCCCTTATCACCCACAATGCAATGGGCTTGTTGAGAGATTCAACAAGACCCTAAAGGGTATGATCAAAGGATTACCTGAAAAGCTCAGGCGAAGATGGGATATCCTTCTACCCTGCCTTCTGTTTGCTTACAGAGAGGTCCCACAAAAAGGAGTTGGCTACAGCCCCTTTGAATTGTTGTTTGGGCACCCTGTGAGAGGCCCACTGTGTTTGGTGAAGGAAGGATGGGAGTTACCTCTCAAAAAGCCTAAGCTAGACATAGTGGACTATGTACTTGGTCTCCGCTCCAGGATGGCTGAGTATATGGAGAAGGCATCTAAAAACCTTGAGGCAAGCCAGGCCTTACAGAAAGCTTGGCATGACCAAAAGGCTGTCTTGGTTGAGTATCAGCCAGGA
Organism: Triturus cristatus; assembly: GCF_964204655.1. Taxonomy (NCBI): domain Eukaryota; kingdom Metazoa; phylum Chordata; class Amphibia; order Caudata; family Salamandridae; genus Triturus; species Triturus cristatus. The sequence continues at coordinate 1,104,055,955 of NC_140591.1, forward strand.
CAGAAGGTATGGGTGTTGGAGCCAGTGGCCCCAGCAGCACTCCAAGACAAATGGTCTGGACCCCATACAATCCTGGAAAAGAAGGGAGAGGTCACCTACTTGGTGGACCTAGGAACTCCCAGGAGTCCCCACAGGGTACTCCATGTTAACAGGCTTAAAGCATATGTTGACAGGGCAGACATGGGCTTGCTCATGGCTACAGATGAGGGACAGGAGGAAGAGAGTGACCCTCTCCCAGACCTGTTGTCTCAGAACCCTGAAGATGGCTCAGTTGAAGGAGTGACCCTTGGAGGCAACCTCACTGCCCATCAGCAGACTGAATGTAGACAGGTTCTACAATCATTTTCACATATGTTTTCCTTGATACCTAGTCAAACTGACTGGTGTACCCATGTTGTGGACACTGGTGACAGTCTGCCTGTAAAGAACAAACTTTACAGACAACCTGACCACGTCAGGGACTGTATAAAGGCTGAGGTACATAAAATGCTGGAATTAGGTGTCATTGAACCCTCAGAGAGCCCCTGGGCTAGCCCAGTGGTTCTGGTCCCCAAACCTCACACCAAAGATGGCAAGAGAGAGATGAGGTTCTGTGTGGATTACAGAGGACTCAATGCTGTCACCAGGACAGATGCACACCCTATTCCAAGGGCAGATGAGCTCATAGACAAACTAGCTTCTGCAAAGTTTTTGAGCACATTTGACTTAACAGCTGGCTATTGGCAAATCAGATTAGCTGAGGAGTCTAAGGCCAAAACAGCATTCTCAACCCCAGGTGGGCATTATCAGTTTGTGGTGATGCCCTTTGGTCTGAAGAATGCACCTGCCACCTTCCAAAGGCTGGTGAACCAAGTCCTTACTGGGTTGGATGACTTTTGTGCAGCATATCTGGATGACATTGCTGTCTTTAGCTCCACCTGGGAGGATCACCTGATCCACCTGAAGAAGGCTCTTGAGGCCCTGCAGAGGGCAGGCCTCACTATCAAGGCTACTAAGTGCCAGATAGGGCAGAGTAAGGTTGTATATTTGGGCCACCTTGTGGGTGGAGGCCAAGTTCAACCACTGGAGAGTAAGATACAATCCATCAAGGACTGGTCCCCTCCAACCACCCAGACTCAAGTTCGAGCTTTCTTGGGCTTGACTGGGTATTACAGGAAGTTTGTTAAGAACTATGGGTCCATTGTGACTCCTCTTAATGATCTGACATCCAAGAAGATGCCCAAAAAGGTTCAGTGGACAGTAAGCTGTCAAAAGGCATTTGATGACCTGAAGGAGGCCATGTGCTCTGCACCTATCCTGAAAAGTCCTGACTACTCCAAAGAGTTTATTGTCCAAACAGATGCTTCTGAGTTGGGTGTGGGAGCTGTGCTGTCACAACTTAATGTAGATGGTCAAGACCAACCCATTGCTTTTATTAGCAGAAGGTTGACCCCCAGAGAGAAGAATTGGTCAGCTATTGAGAGGGAGGCCTTTGCTGTGGTGTGGGCCCTGAAGAAGCTGAGGCCATACTTGTTTGGCACTCACTTCAAGATTCAGACCGACCATAAGCCCCTCTTGTGGCTAAATCAGATGAAGGGTGAAAACCCCAAACTGCTTAGGTGGTCCATTTCCCTACAGGGGATGGACTTTACAGTGGAGCACCGGCCAGGTACTGACCATGGGAATGCAGATGGTCTCTCCAGGTACTTCCACTTAGGACATGAAGACGAGACTGGTCAAGGCTAGTTTAATGTCCCAGCGTTTGGGGGGGGGTTGTGTAGGAGAGTAGGGTCTGCTATCCTATGGTCACCCCAAATTTTTGCTTTTTGCTTCACTGGTTTTTGACATATTGAGGCTGTGGGCCTGCCAATCAGACCCCCAGCCTGCTGTTCTCTCTACTAAATTAAAACTATGCACCCTAGGTGCATAACCAATTGGAAGTGGATCACCCTGTCAGCCCCTGTACCAGTGTACACTAGGTACCCAGGGCATTGGTGTACCCAAGGCCTGCCAGGGGCTGCAGCATGTATTATGCCACCCCAGGCTTGGCCTAACAATTTGACACAACTGGCTGATCACTCAGCTGGGGTAAGTTGGTGTAATCACCTCTTACTTAGGTGTAGTATACCTATACCTAACCTTAAATGGGACACCTGGTAACCTATAAGTCACTCCTATGGCAGGCCTTAACAATCCTGAAGGCAGAGTGCTTGGTTCCATGTGAGATGGTGCTCTGGCATGAGCTGAGCCTGTCTGCAGTGGTCGGAACAACTTCCTTCTACTGTTTCCAGATATCGTCATACCATATACTCTTAAGTGCATTATGAACCTCGCGGTTAAATGCTATCTTTGGTTTGGCTTTATCAAAACATGTCGAGTAAGGTGTCATACGAATTGGAATACTAACCCCTCGCCAATTCTGGCGACGGGGTTAGCATTCCACCCTTCTAGAGGGACACGACATGTACAGTACCTGAAACCCGGGTAAAATCAGACATAGCCTCAGCTCCACAAAATGGATGCTGCCACCACAGACACAAGTCTGCCCTCCTGCTGCTGGGAGTCCTTCCAGCTTGGGAGGTGTGGACAAAGGGTTTCCTGCCAGGGGAGGTGCGTGCACCACCCCAGGCAGGATTTTGTGTATTGGTCAGGTAGGGCTTGAAAGAAACCAGACATGCCTGTGGCTCACAAGGAGCCTCGGTGCATATGCCAGTTCAAACCGGTCCTGGGGCACACCAGTCCCGGGCCTGGGGCGAGCTGGACAAAGGATTGGGGGTGTAACCACCCCCCTTCCTGGTCCCACCCATAGGGAGGGACCTAGCAGGTAGTCCGGCCCCTAGAATCCGAATAAAGGTAGGAGCTGTGTCCTAAGACTTCAGACATCCTGGAATCAACTTGAAACTAAGAAGAAGACGGGAACTTCGACATTCTGTAGCACAGAAGACTGAAGAAAATCTCCCCTGTGGTCAGGGAGTGACCACCTTGCTAACGCAAGCACCATCCAGCGCATCAACGTCTGCTTTGCCGCCGCCTCCCGCCGGAGCCCGAGCCCAGAGACTGACAAGACCTGGACCTCCAGACCTCTCACCGCCCGATCCACAGTCCCTGCAAAGAGGAGACCCGTGGAGGCACCGAGACACGTGGAGCCAGCCATCTTGGAACGACTACGACAAGCTGACCAGTGCAACAACCGAGGCTCCCTCCAAGTTGTGCTTTGGGTCCTGAGAAGCCCAACCCTCGAGCAGCATCTGCACCAAAGGTGAGCCCTCCAGCATCTCCACGATCTGCGTGGGGCCCTTCTGCATTTTGCCACTCGACGCGCCTAACCGGTTGCTGGCCCGCTGGCTAGTGGCCATCTTGGCGACGAAATCTACGACAAACACCGCTGGTCTGGTTGCTCCAGACTGGCTCTTGCTCCCCTCCAAAGGAGCAATCCCTCTGACCTTGCTGGTCAGAACCAACAGCTTAAACTCCTTGCCTACAACAATTGCTTTTGCCAAGGCTTGTTTGCTTCGATCAAGTCGCCGACACCGCCGACAGCGAGAGCCTGCGTGGGACAGCTCGTGACTCGACTCCTGGACGTCGTCGACCTTCAGGGACCACGTGGCTGCGGAGACAAGCTACCCCTCATCACCTGTTTGCACCCGACATCGCCTGGTACCCACCTGGTGCCACGCTGGTCACTGGCTAGTGACTGTGAACACTGTCCCCTCTGCTTACAGGTCTTCAACATCTCCGATCCACTCTTGGATCCACTGCATCTCTTCCCGACCGACCGCCTGCAGCATCTTTGTCCCAGGCTCAACGGAACAGATAGAAGAAACCCGACGCACTTTGAGACCTATGCACCCGCTTCCTGTGGGTGAGGTAAAGCTGGTACTCCGGTGCCCATGTGTAGTAATACATCTCTAGTGCCTGTGTTCCAAATCTTAAGTTCCTAGGTCATCCGGAAGATTCCTTTTGCAGTAACTTTGTACTTTTTACGCACCCATTGAAACCTATGGGAGCCCGCGTGTGACTATTTGCTCTGCACACGCCACCCGTGGACCTCCTGGTCACTAACTGACGTTAGCTCCTTGTAGGCCCAGCGATTCTAGAGGCCCTAGGCCTTTTCCCTTTTCTGTTCGTGGTACTTATACCACTATTTTAGTATATGGTTTGAGTGGCCACCAGGGCCTATCCATATAAAGTGCAACTTCTGTGTATTCTGTGATAATCTTGTTTGACGATTTGTGCTCCTGTGCTCATAAAGAGACTAGGGGTTACTTTGATAAATAAATACATATATATTTTGAATATATATCTGTGTGGTGTCCTTTCATTGGTATAAAAGGGGGTTGCATTTGGTAAAACAGCTGGCTTAACACGCTTCACGAGTTTAGCCTCAAAGACTGCTTAGCCTACGCTACCACTAGGGCAGCTAGTCCAAAAAGGTTGACTTACAACCACACCATAAGGGTTGCTTGGCATGGTACAAGGTGGTCACTAGAACTAGTGAACAGCATATACCAGGCCAACTTCTCACAGGGGGGATATGTACAAGAAGCTAGCGGAGGGTAGTATTGTGTCAAAATTGGTAGCGCCTCGCTCCATCAGTTTCAAAACGCAGGGATGCGGTGCTTTTACAAAAATAAAAGCGCACCCCTGCGTTTCCCCTAGCGCTGGCGCTACAGAAGCGGCATAGCACCAGCGTAGGGACCCTAGTGCCATTTTGCTAGGTTACCTGCGCTTCAAGGGGGATTGTTAATGTGCAGGAAGGGACACCTTCCTACACATAAACAATCTTAACAGGTGATTTGCTCTATCCATGTGTGGTGAAGAAAAACATTGAGAGGGACCCCTTATACCAAAGGAATAGGGTACTGAAAAGTCATGAAAAAATGTTTCCTTTGGAGAAGTAACTATTTTAATATTTCTTGGCTAAATATTCTCGTTACAGCACACTCATACATGCACTCAGTCTCTCAAAACACATGGAGGGAACAGTATAATTTCAACCCCTTAACTAGTGATTACAAAACAACATTTATGTCAAAAATAAAACAATTTATTATTTAGTTTAAAAAGAAGCTTTCGCTTACCAATACATCAATATATATTATTGCTATTGATTTGAATTGTTTTGTAATCACTAGTTAAGGGGTTGAAATTATACTGTTCCCTCCACGTGTTTTGAGAGACTGAGTGCATGTATGAGTGTGCCATAACAAGAATATTTAGCCAAGAAATATTAAAAGTTTCTACTCCAAAGGAAACATTTTTTCATGACTGGTGAAGAATGCAACACACGTGGAAATAGCACTATACGAGGAGAAATAAAAAAAAAATCCTCGTATCGCCTGTTTAAGACCAAGCATTTACTGGTCTTCTTTTTGGCGCTACCCCATAGCTTGTAAATATGGGGCAGCGTCAAAAAGCAATGGGTGTTGCAGCGAAACGCCCACTGCAACACCCATTGCCTGCCCCTTTCACGCTAAGTGCTGCGTGAATAGGGGCATTATTTACAAGCCAGCGTTAGGCCACGTTAAGTGGCTTAACACCGCCTTGCAAATATGGCAATGGACTTAACGCCACCAGAACATCAAAAAAAAGTGATGTTCCTGTGGTGCTAACTCCTTGTAACTATGCACCCCAGTACCCAGATCAAGTTCAATGCCTGCATGACTGGAATCGCTGACTGGACATAGACCAACCACATAAAGCTGAACACCAACAAGACAGAAATCATGATCTTCGGGAAGAGCACATCACTGTGGGACTCCACCTGGTAGCCAACAGAGCTAGGACCGAAAGCCACCCACGCCAAGAATCTTGGCTGATCATCAACAGCAAACTCGACATGACCGCCCACATCAATGCTATTACCGCCTGATGCTTCTAAACCCTGAAGATGATGAGGAAAACTTTCAAATGGCTCCCAATCAGACCCCGGAAAACCATCACACACACCCTGGTCACAAGCAAGCTGGACTATGGGAACACCCTGCATGCCGGGATCAACAAAAACCTCACCAGAAAACTGCAGACCATTCAGAACTCTGCCGCCACAATCACTCTCACCCTCCCATGCTGCACTCACACCACACCTGAAACAGCTCCACTGACTCCCCATTCAAAATGGAGCACAATTCAAACCACTCACCCACGCTTTCAAGGAACTACATAACACATGCTCAACATACCTCAACAATCGTGTCTGCTTTTACAAACCTTCCCAGACACCTCTGCCTGTTAGGACTCTTGCTTGCACAAATCCCACACATAATGGAAAACCTGATCTGGCGGTCGAGCCTTCTCCTACATCGCTCCTAAAGCATGGAACGACCTACTGCTACACACAATCACTTGGGATTTACACACACATCTGTTTTAAAGGTCTTTAAAAGCATTTTACAAAATATTGAGCTTTATGTACCCTTCACAATCTGCACTCCTCTCCCTTCCAACTGCTCCTAAAGCTCCTCTCTCCTGCCCTGTTTCTGAAATAATGTATTTTAACCGGCGTGATTGTTGGACAATCAGAAGCACACAGACCCCCAGTCTTACTGACCAAGCTATGCCCATGCCTGTAGAATCTGTGGAAGCCACCAACCCATCGTATCTTCACAAAATGTACTGTTTTTACAGAGATACTGAATATCTTCCCAACCAAAAACAGCACACTAAGGATATACACTACTTTCTGTACTGCTCGTCATCAGGGGTTTTGCAAAACAGTACAATAAGCAGTAGGCCAGAGACCAAAATACTGCAGTCTGAAGACTCGGTGTAAATACAGGAAAAACTGCTGTTTGTGCTGACAGGCTAAAGGGAGAAGAAACAGAATGTAGACACATATGACTGGCTGTCCTTATGCTCTTGCTACAAAATAAAGCGAGAGAACGCCAGGCCGGGGGCACGAATGATGCCTCACAGCAGTCAAAGCTAACACTATATGGCAACGAATCCTGCACCACTGTATATGAAGAGAAACAGAAAAAAACATGTTTTTTTTTTAAATCCAATAAATATAGGCCAAACACTTGGGGCTGGTGGATCTGCAGAATCTTAGATTACGTGTATGCTAGTTTCTATGACGCGGTACAATATGTCCTGTAGCAAGTATTGACCATTTCTATTATCCTGTAAATGTATCGGCATTCTATAACAAATATCAGCCAGATGTTTTGCCCTGCAACAAATACTATCCAGATCTGTTGTCCTGTAACAAGTATCGACCAAATATACTATCCTGTAACAAGTATTACACATATCTATTTTCCTGTAACAAATAGTATCCAAATCTATTGTCCTGTTACATGTATCGACTTGATATACTATCCTGTAACAAGTATTATCCAGCTCTATTGTCCTGTAGCAAGTATTACTCAGATCGATTGTCATGTGACAAGTATAACTCAGATCTATTCTCCTGTAACAAGTATTACTCAGATCTATTGTCCTGTAACAAGTATTATTCCGATATATTGTCCTGTAACAAGTATTATCCATATCTATTGCCCTGTAACAAGTATTATCCAGATCTATTGTCCTGTAGCAAGTATTGCTCAGATCTATTGTCCTGTAACAAGTATTATCCATATCTATTGTCCTGTAACAAGTATTATCCATATATATTGCCCTGTAACAGGTACTATCCAGATCTATTGTCCTGTAGCAAGTATTACTCAGATCTATTGTCCTGTAACAAGTATTATTCCGATATATTGTCCTGTAACAAGTGTTATCCATATCTATTGCCCTGTATCAAGTATTATCCAGATCTATTGTCCTGTAGCAAGTATTACTCAGATCTATTGTCCTGTAACAAGTATTATCCATATCTATTGTCCTGTAACAAGTATTATCCATATATATTGCCCTGTAACAGGTATTATCCAGATCTATTGTCCTGTAGCAAGTATTACTCAGATCTATTGTCCTGTAACAAGTATTATCCATATCTATTGCCCTGTAACAGGTATTATCCAGATCTATTGTCCTGTAGCAAGTATTACTCAGATCTATTGTCCTGTAACAAGTACTATCCAAATCTATTGTCCTGTAACAAGTAGCTGGTATGTCTACTGTCCTCTAACACCTATCAGCCTGGCATACTATCCTGTAACATGTGTTAACTAGATCTGTTGTCCTGTAACAAGTGTCCCCCAGGTCTAGTGTCCTGCAACATATGCGAGGAGGCTGGTATACTGTCCAGTAGCAAGAAGGAACCAGGTCACTTGGGGTAAACTAAAGCAGGTAATACATTCAAAGCGTGGTCTAACTGCTCTGCATGCAAAGTTCTACTATGTGCGTAATGTGTTAAATAGTGCGAAAAAAGCAATGCCGAGATAAATGGATCTGCCACACTGTGTCCACCTCTATACTGTAGGAGTGCATTGTACGACAATAAAATAGAAGTTAAAGTGTAGTATGGGGAGCGTCCTTGTACTGCAATGCGACTCAATAGCTTAAAGCATAAAAAGATGTGCCCTCTAATTCCCCAACCCACAATTTAGAAATTAAGGGCCCGATTCACAGAACTAACTTAAGACAAAATCCTAAACTTACTACCATTTTGGGATTCACAGAAGGATCTTACTCATTTCGGTATTCACAGAAGTTAGGTGTCCTAACTTTAGGACTCCTAAATGCCTTCTGTGAATACCGAAATTCTTAAAGTTAGGATTTTTCTCAGTTTTGGAGTAGTAAAGTTAGGACTCCTAACTTTAGGACTCCTAAATGCCTTCTGTGAATACCGAAAGTCTTAAAGTTAGGATTTTTCACAGTTTAGGAGTAGTAAAGTTAGGACTCCTAAGTTTAGGACTCCTAAATGACTTCTGTGAATACTGAAATGAGTAAATGCCTTCTGTGAATACCAAAATGGTAGTAAGTTTAGGATTTTGTCTTAAGTTAGTTCTGTGAATCGGGCCCTCGGTATTCACAGAAGGCATTTAGGAGTCCTAAAGTTAGGACTCCTAACTTCTGAGACTACCGAAATGAGTAAGTGCCTTCTGTGAATACCAAAATGAGTAAGTGCCCTCTGTGAATACCAAAATGGTAGTAAGTTTAGGATTTTGTCTTAAGTTAGTTCTGTGAATCGGGCCCTAAGTGTAGAGCAGCACGATGCGCATGAGGGTTCAGGAATGATGAAACTGTGGCACAGAAGAGGCCAGCGGACTGCCAAGTATAGACCTGCAAGACTGACTTGAGGGTGTGCTGCCAATGACTCAGCTGAGCAGAAGATGCAGACACTATGCCAAGTGTAGACCTGCACAATGCATGAGTAGGTGGCTTTCCAATGACTCAGCAGAGCAGAAGATGCAGGACCCATGCCAGGCGTAGACCTGCACAATGCATGAGAAGGCGGCTTTCCCATGACTCAGCGGAGCAGAAGATGCAGACACTATGCCAAGTGTAGACCTGCACAATGCATGAGAAGGCGGCTTTCCAATGACTCAGCGGAGCAGAAGATGCAGGCCCCATACCAGGTGTAGACCTGCACAATTCATGAGAAGGCGGCTTTCTAATGACTCAGTGGAGCAGAAGATGCAGGCCCCATGCCACGTGTAGATCTGCACAATACATGAGAAGGCGGATTTCCATTGACTCAGGGGAGCACAAGATGCAGGCCCCATGCCAGGTGAAGACCTGCACAAAGCATGAGAAAGTGCCTTACTAATGACTCAGCGGAGCAGAAGATGCAGGTCCCATGCCAGGAGTAGACCTGCACAATGCATGAGAAGGTGGCTCTCTAATGACTCAGTGGAGCAGAAGATGCAGACACTATGCCAAGTGTAGACCTGCACAATGCATGAGATAGCGGACCTCCACGATTCCCACAAGGGTACAGCGACAATGACCAGAAGAAGAGGCAGACTCTGCCATTTCTAGAGCCGCACGATTCGAGTGAGGGCATGGCAACCATGTCACAGAAAAGCAAATAGACAGACTTCCTACCGAGTGCAGACAAGCATGAAGTGCACGAGGGCACAGAGATGATGACCCAGTGGAGCACAGGAGACAGGCCACCTGCCAGGGGCAGCCCTGCATAACACGACGGCACAGTGAGAATGATCCAGGGGATCAGAAGGGGCGCACTAGCCTCATAGGTGTAGACCTGCACAATGCACATGCGGGCACCACATCAGTGACCCAGGGGAGCAAATGTGGGAAGCCATCTCCTAGACATACACCTGCGAAGTGCACCTGAGGGCACAACCACGAAGATCCAGGGGAGTGGACGAGACAGCTCCCTTGCCAGAGGTGGGCCTTCACCATGCACATGAGAGTACGGTGACCACGACTCAGCAAAGCAGAGGGCATAGGCCCCATGCCAATGCAGTCCTGCAGATCAAGGGCATGATAAAGATGTCCCTGTAAAGGAGACCTGCCAGGCATAGATCTACATGGTGCACGTGCGGACACAGGGACAAAGTCTCAAGGAGCGGAAGTGGTAGGCTCGTCCTGCACAACTTTTGGTTATTTAGGGAGACAACTATTTTGTACATGAAGGTAACTGGCATGGAAAACTTCGGTGAGTTGCTGTCAGTCTATAATCGAAGGCATCTCAGTTCCCATACGTGAAACTGTGAACCAGCGCCAGCCTTTGCTCAGATAGCGCCTTAGGCGGAAACACATTTGGCCCCCTGGCTGCCTCCGGTCTCTAAAGCCAGGAGCCACAGGCCAGGTGCTACCTCACACAGTGACTGCCCGTGAACACAAACCTGTCTGAGCCTCCCCCAACCCACCTTAATTACCCTTCAGACTGCTGCCAAGCTGCTGTTGGTGGGGTAATGGGGTGTGAACATGTGCAATGGCCGGCAAAGAGATGGGAGGGGAAATGTGGGAGTTAATAGGTGCCAAACACTGCCTGCAGCATATTAAAACGAAAAATGATTAAACGCAGTTTAGGAAGAAACACTGGTGCACGGTATGAGGGAGACTCTTGCATGCAAACCTTCATGCAGTCAGGTCAGAGGGCACCTCTAACGGATGGCGCCCTGTGCCCAGCTCGCCCATGCCAAAGTCCTGCCCTGCTGTCACAGAAAAACATTCACTTGAATGCACGGGTTTGAGGGGGATGAAAAAACTGGAGTGGTATCTCAAAGGGGCGTGGCCGATGTAATTAGGGGCGTGGCTTAAAAACATGTAAACTAAAAATCTGTGCTTAGTATAGTGTGCCGCCAGACTGGTAATTTGCTGCTTGTGTCATTGCATGCAGATATATATTACAACACGTAACATTACACCTACAACAAGCCAGGACGATTGGCTTTGTCAGTGGTTGTAAATTGCATAAAATAAATAAGCAACGACTATGACATTGTTGTATATACTATTGAAAGTGCTTTAGTTCTGAAATAATAAGACTGAAAGAACTAAAACGAGTCTCTCTGAGGTCACATCAAAGGCGTTGAGCAGTGGAATTTATTTTCACCCTGACGGCGCGGTCAAAAATGGAGAGCCCGATCGGCACCTGCTTTTAAGAACTGCCGGTGCTGAGCACCGGCAGGACCCGGCCCACTTAAAGCTCTTCTTGTATGTTCAGCAAAGAACAAAAGCGCTGCGGAGCCTGCAAAGGAATGGCGCAGAAGGTACCAGGCCACCTGCTTCATGAACCCAGATTAGGAACCCCGTGCTAATCTCCGGTGTGCTTGGATTGTTCAAAAATGTAATACTGCAAAAAGTGGGCACATAATTCGCCGCTAAGGGCATCGCTTCAGCGACAACTGCCGGTGGACACGCCACCGAGACCCGCAGGTCTGGAAAAAAAATTAATCTTTCATATGACTAGTTCTTGGTAACAAATGTGAAAGGCGCGCGGTAAGCGGTTTACCAGCAGGTCGGTGACCTGAGATTGTGTCATGAAAGGCTCTTTATTTGCTGCACCGCCGTGGAAGAAAAGCCTGGAATGCGGCTCAACTGTATACAGTGTGTGGGTACATTGTTACGGGTTAATGAATCACAGTTTCTGCCCACAATCGTAAATTCATTCACAGAGTCTGCAGGGCTCAGCAGTTCGTTCAAAGGGGAATATATATCGAATATCATTGTTTGGCAAAGAGGTGCAAACTGATGATCTGCAGGACACGGCGGCATCTGAGATGGGCTAATAGGCAGACTCTCTGAACGTTAATAGGCCAACAGTAATTGTGTAGTTCCGATTTTATATATATATATATATATATATATATATATATATATATATATATATATATATATATATATAAAGACATATGTATGTATATATATGTAGGTCCCGATTCTTTCTGTCATTTATATAAGCATAAACCATTACATAAATTAGCTCATACTTATGTTTAATATAAATTATAGGTTATGCTTATTGTTCAACTAAACCCAACAAATAAAATTACAATGCATTAGCAAGTCATTTGAATATATACACGGTGTTGTATTTATAGCAACAAATGTCTCACAGAGCACATAGCACTTTAATATTATTAATATTTGATTTAATACACTTTTTATTATTTTTCTTTCACTCTTTTTGTCCATAGGGAATCACTATATTATTAAATGCCATTTTTAGTGCACTTTCACACATAATTAGAAATTAAGACTCATTAGGACTGGTAGTTCAATTATGCACTTAAGCATATATTAATTTGATTATACCGTCGTATGGGGGTCAGACAACACAACATTATTGGGCTATACAGGGATCTGTTGGGTTAAATTGGACAATTATGTATGGATATATGTTCATAATGTAGACATCTATATGCATATATTTTCTAAACGAATGTATTTATACAAAGATATATATATAATGCAGAAATGTTTTTCTATACAATGAGATCATAGTATGTTGTCTATGTCAACTAAATGCAAATTATGTACTAGCACTTTAAAAATGGTAATCACAGTTCGAAGCGTGTCATGTGATCAAGGCCGAGGGACGGCCGAAACGCGTCATGACGGACAAGCTTCGTGGCATATTAATAAATTATTTTGGAAGCACGGATTTGGGTCCACACTCGTTTTTTCTGGGAGAGAAGTAGAACGAGGAACGTTTTGTGGTGATTCGTCAAGCGGGGCGAGGAAAAGGGGGACCAGGTATATAGATTTAAATTGAGTCCGTCCTAGTTAATCAATGTTGTATCTCATGTGTGTCTAACAATTCCACATCCCTCTTTAAGGGGACATTTCACCCGTCTTGGCCTGCAGTGCGGCAGGATTGTATCCCATTCAGGGACAGTCCAACCCATTCCAGCTTGTCTTTGTGCGCATCATAACATTTATATCTGTAGAGGTCCATTTGATCAATTCTCATGTCCAGGCCAGAACGGAAGGTATACAACATTTATCCCAGAGCACTGCCAGGTTAACAAATCTAGACGTGGCCCTAGATCCTGCCGATCTCAAGAACTTGCCCAGTAAACATGTCAAAATGGTGTTATCTAAGCGTCTGCGACTGAGCTCTGTCAATATTGACAACAAGGATGTCCAGTACGATTGAATGAGGGGAGCATTCACATACTATATGAAATAAGCCTTTGCAATGCAATCGCTCTCGCATTTGTGAGCGTTAGAGCTATTGGCGTTGTAAATGGCGATGTCTTTTACTAATGTGTTTTGGTTTGGAGTGGAGTGGATGTATGTGGTTTGTAGTGGAATTTTGTGGGGTGGAATTGTGTGGTGTGTAGTGTATTTATGTAGTGGAATTATGTGTCATGGTGAATGGATAGGGGTGAGAACTGTACAGAATAGACAGAAAGGAATATAGAGAGGGATAGGTAGTTTGTGCATTACAGACAGAGGAGCAGAAAGTGAGAAAGAAGGGGAGAGCAGGCCACAGTCGCATAAAGAGGGTGTGGTGTGCCTATGTACACAGAAGACACCCAAAGAGGAAGAGGAGAGCGTGAGTCTGAGGGACGTAAATTTTGAAAAGGCACGGGAAAGAAACTGTGCTTGAAGACCTGAAGCAAACCAATATGACAGTGGCAGGAAGAGTGCATAAAAGAGAGGGAGAGAGAGAGTGCAAGCTTCCTTCCTTTAGAGGACTGGTACAGTTAGGTCAGAAACAGTGCAAGCTACCTTTTTATAGAGGACCGGTACAGGTAGGGCAGAATCAGTGCAAGCTTCCTTTTTAGAGATGACCGGTACAGGTAGGGCAGAAACAATGCAAGCTCCTTTCTTTAGAGGACCGGTACAGGTAGGGCAGAAACAGTGCCAGCTTCCTTTCTATATTGGACCAGTACAAATAGAGCAGAAACAGTGCAAGCTTCCTTTCTATAGAGGACCAGTACAGGTAGGGCAGAAACAGTGCAAGCTTCCTTTCTATAGAGGACCGGTACAGGTAGGGCAGGAACTGTGCAAGCTTCCTTTCTATAGAGGACCGAAGCAGGTAAGGCAGAAACAGTGGCAGCTTCCTTTCTATAGAGGACCAGTACAGGTAGGGCAGAAACAGTGCAAGCTTCCTTTCTATAGAGGACTGGTAAAGGTAGGGCAACGCAGCACAAATTTCTTCAACACAGGACATGTACATGGAGCTCTGAATATTGCTGCATAAGCGGTGATTACACCATCTGTACTGTTGCTTCCTCTTCTCAGTAAATTAATCCTACCCTTTGCAGTCTTGTTTGTTTGTTCACGGTGTACACGACAGTGCACAATACATCTCGGTCATTGCAGTATTACTCCATTTCTACACTTGTAGGTACTTACTGCTTTCTAGGCAAAATATCATTGGCACCGTTTGCCACCTTCCTATATCAGTAGAGAGTGCCAGACACCAATGAGTGGATTAGAACAGGGCTTTGCAGCTCCCAGGGAGGATTAATGCATTTCCGTAAGTGATATTAAGAATACAGATGTTTAATAAGCATTGGCAAAGCCAGTAGGTCTGGTGTTGGCCCCCAGCCTCCTGGCAATTCCTGTTTGGTAGTGGATTTTGCTAAACGTTATTGTTTGGCTATACGCCGGACACTCATCAATGTAGAAAAAGAAAAATCATTTGCTAAAGAACAAAGTTTTTGGGTGTCCAAAAAACACACATTACAATAGTACTCCCTGGCACCGAGGGGAACTACTTTGTGTGTGGATGTGTTCCTTGTGAAAGGCTGGAATGCTGTAACTCAATTCAAAGTGATGTTGGCACTGAGGTCAGGACATGGCTGAAGTGAGCTGATACATAGCCCCATAATGCATGTTAGAGTGGGTGGAAGAAAAATGTGAATGATGCCAGCCACGGATTAATGGTGGACATCTGGCTGAAACCCCCGTAGATAACTACATTCTACTAATATTTTTTGTAAAATCAAATGGTCTTGGCTAACAAAGACCTAAAAAAGTCCAGATGTCTGGCATTAGCTGAAAGTCTCTTGCGTTAAAGAAAGAAAAAGAAAGGAGACAGGAAGGAAATAAAGAGGACAGGAAAGAAAGAACAGAAGGAAGGAAGGAAAAAGAAGGAATGAGAAAGACAAAAGAAGGAAAGAGAAAAAGAGTGAAAGGAGGAAGAAAGGAGAAAAGAAAAAGAAAAACGGAAAGAGAAACAGAAATATTTTACATAGTGCACGTTACCTCAGGAGGTCTCTTTCCACCGGTGACCACAAACTTTACCAACATAGTTCAGGGTGAGCTTGTCACACTGATTAAACACCTTCCTTAAATTGCATTTATATAGCGCTTACTACTCCTAACAAGGCGTCGAACGAATTAAGCAGAGCCTGTTCCTTTAAGTGAAAAGAGGGAAGACAGTCTCTCGGTGCAATCAGTCAGGTCACGCCTAGTCCTGTCCCACCTTTACTTTTCCACTGCTGCTAAAGTTACTGCACAACTGAATGTCATCAAGAGTGCAGTGTGCCACTCCTGGGGTTTAGTCTGACAACCTAATGCATTCTGGGAGATGTAGTCCTGATTCACTTCAGTAGATCAAATTGAACTAACTGCAAACGAGAACATAGATTTCTATTTACAAAATGCCGCACATAGCCATTATAAGCCATATGTGTAATGTTCTCCATACAAAAGTGAAAGACTGTCTCGGTAGAATGACTGATACATTTCAAATTTGCTAAAGTCATCAATAAAGTTTGTTAAAAAAAAACATAGATTTCTAAAGGAAAAGCCAAGGCTTGAACGCTGCTTCCTTGGTAACATGGGGTCACCCAATAACTGGAAATAGTGCGTGTGCAGTGCCAACACAGAGTCATCCAGTAACCCAAAATAGTGTTGTGCCAACCATGGAGTCATCCAGTAACCCAAGATCGTGCACCCAAATAGTGCACGTTCTGTGCCAACTATGGACTCACACAGTAACCCATAATAGTGCACTGCAGTGTCAACCAAGAAGTCCCCTAGTAACCCATATTAGTGCATGTGTAGTGCCAGCCACTGAGTCACCCAGTAACCCGAAATAGTGCATGTGCAGGGCCAACTATGGAGTCATCAGTAACACAAAATAGTGTGCGTGTGTGCAGTGCCAGCCATGGAGTCACCCAGTAACCCAAAATAATACATGTGCAGTGCCAACCATGGAGGAACCCAGTAACCCATATTAGTGGATGTCCAATACCAACCATGGACTCACCTAGTAATCCGAAGTAGTGTGTGTGCACAGCCATTCATGGAGGCACCCAGTTTCCCATATTAGTGCATGTCCAGTGCCAACCATGGACTCACCCGCTAACCCAAAAATAGTGCATGTACAGTGCCACCCTTTGAATCACCCAGTAACCCAAAATAGTTAATGTGCAGTACCCAACCATGGAGTTACTAACTCAAAATAGCGCACTTGCAGTGCCAGCCATGGAGTCACTCAATAACCCAAAATAGTGCACGTGCAGGACCAACCAGGGCACACTTTAAATTACGGTGATGTAAGTTGTAATGTGACATTCACAACATTTCTTAACATTGTGTTTACTTTTTGCTCACGGAAAACTAGGTTTAACATAAAGTGTCTCACCAGGACATTTATTCTGCTTGAACTACATTTCCTGGCGGTATCCAGTGTTTTCTTTTTTTAATTTAAAATATTTTTGTTTAATGAAAAAAAGTTAATGAAATACAAGCAAATCTCATTTTGTTGTAATAAAAATGTACCTAATTTTACAAAGCCCTAGCCGCTGCCAACAGAGGGCATGCCTCTCCTCGGCACTGTGTTTTATGAGTGTATATGTACCTTGCAGACAGGGGTGTAGCTTGGTCGGGACTGGGGGGTGAAATCTTTAGATTTTAAGACACTCACGCTGGCATATCGTGTTAATCATTTCATGAGAAGCAGCGCATGAGAAGGGCTTCAGGCCCAGTGGAAAGGGAAAGGAGTGCGGATTGTGAGAGGTACTTAAAACACAGTGGGGCTTATTTACAAGCCCCTTGCGCCACCCCTATGTCACTTTTCCCATGTAAAAAATGACGCAAAAGTGGCGCAAGGGGCTTGTAAATAAGCCCCAGTATTTTCTCATGTTTTATGACCTTCAAAACAGAGCCCAGAGTGTGTGTGTGAGTATTTAAAAATACCAGATGAAATCCGGCTTACACCTTACCAGACCAGACTGACCCGGCTTACACCTTACCAGGCCAGACTGACCCGGCTTACACCTTACCAGACCAGACTGACCCGGTTTACACCTTACCAGACCAGACTGACCCGCTTACACCTTACCAGACCAGACTGCCCTGGCTTACACCTTACCAGACCAGACTGACCCGGCTTACACCTTACCGGACCAGACTGCCCCGGCTTACACCTTACCAGACCAGACTGCCCTGGCTTACACCTTACCGGACCAGATTGCCCCGGCTTACACCTTACCGGACCAGACTGCCCCGGCTTACACCTTACCGGACCAGACTGAAAGCTCCTGCACCCAACTATTTATTAAATAATTCTTTTATCAGGGGGGTGTAATACTCCAAACAGCCCTCTCTACCGAAGCGATGCCCCTGCTTGCAGTACACCAGAGCCATGGTAATGGTTAGTGCTTTGAAGTAAGCGCAAGGAGACGTGCGAGGCTGTCCAGAATGTCTAAATAAATTAACAGTGTTGAGATCTTCATTGAGGCATTTCACCGCATAATTGGTAAGCGCTTTGCATTCGGGGACGTGTAATTCTTTTCTCATTATATCGGCTCAAAATCGAACCGCATAAAGCGCTTTCTGGAGGTGCGGGAGAGGCACTCGTGATTTGTTATTACCTGTCTTGCCAGGCTCCCCATTGTGTAGGAATGCCTTTTTTCCTGGTTGACTCATCCAACTCCCGACGCTTCCCACGGCCCCTCCCCCTGCCCCAGAGTCCCAGCTTCGGCACCGCCTACCTCTCTGAAAGGTGGCTTTCACCTTGCAATTGCGCTTTCCGGTCCCATCTGTTTTGTGCCTTTTCAGGTATCCGTACTGTGTGTACACACCAGGAAGGAGGGAGTGGGAAGCGGGGGCTACCAAGAGGAATGTGAGAGGGAGGAAGGAGCTAAGGAGAAAGGAGGGAGGCGGAAAGAATAGTGGGTGGAATGGGGGGGGGGGCGGGTGGGCAGTGGACTGGACATAATGCGGATACAGACTGGAAAAGGAAACAAGTGAAATAGAACACCCAGTAAAAGGGTGTACGGTCAAAGCACGGGGACATGAAGGTTTCATGAGAAAGGTAGGTGGATGTCAGGATGTCACAAATGAAAGTAGGCAAGAGTGAAAGGAGGACACAAATTCAAGGGGCTCAGGTGGAATGTCTAGTGAAATGGGAGAGTATGAGAAATAAGGAAGAGGTAAACCATGCAGAGTTGGAGGGGGCAGAGTTGAAGGACAGCCTGGCCAAAACAATCACTGTGAATGTGGCTGGACCTCGGAGGGGTGTTGGGGGCGGACATGCACTGTTGGGGGAGGGGTGAGGGGGTGTGGGGAAGGGCATGGGGAGATTAAGAGTGGCGCGATGGGCGCCGAAAAATGAAGTGGCCACGAAGGTTTCATGGCAGGAACATGAGCAGAAGCAGGCCAACCGAAAAAGAAGTGCGCTTGAAGTCTGGGAAATAACGAAGCACAGGTAACAGGGCCAGTCCTCATTGGAGGATACAAAAGTCCAAAGAAGAGGGACTACTAAGCCTATTGAACAATCACAAGCGGCCATTTACAAACAACAGGAAGAGGAAGCCAATTGAAAAGATGGGCGGTGCTTAAAGCCCATATCCAGAAACAGCATGCCTCGCAGAGCAGTGCATGCGCTGTCCTGGCTCGACCTAAAAAGTATGTGAAATCTGTTCAACATCTGGAGCATGTAGTAGTCATTCCCGGGAACATTGTGGCCAGTCGCACTGGGGATAGATAGGCACAATGTAGATAGTTCGGTTGTGTGAATTTAAAGTGCAGGTTTCTATTTACCGTTTTGGTATATTCTAGGATCTGCATCCATTCTTTATCGGTAACAACCTCTCCCATCTTTTGCTCGGAATGCTTTAAGGTGTTTGCTTGTTTATATCGCACACTCAACCCTCAAATTACAAGCTGCATTAGGGAGAAGATCTCCTGGTGTCTGCCAGCACTTTAAAGAGAAATAACACCTATTGCAGTTATCTGCAGTTTTCAACCAAAAATAAATGACTTTCGAGATCACAACTTTGGTTCACCACCTGACTGCAAATCCTCCTAAGGTTTATCTGAAAACATTGACTACAAGAAAATGCTTTGCAAAAACAGAGACTTCAAATTATTGACCTCCACGGTCTGAACCAAACAAAATGATCTTGAAACCAATATTACAAGCTGTATTTAATCCCTAAATTAAGCCAAGCTCCTTTTCTGAACATTTTAGCACTGTTACTTCACTATTCTAACTCCAACTCTAGAGTACTTGGGGGCAAGTGCATGTATGAGGGATTAGGGGCAGGGTGACATTTTTATAGTGATATTCATGCAAGAGTGAGATTTTGATATTTTTTGTTTTGAAGTCTGTGTTTATGCAAAATACATTTTTAATCCTATGTGTTGAATTCACAAAATAATTGCTGTGAGTAGCCGTGACTGATTTTTATAGCAGTACTCCTGATTTACTCCTGAATTCGAGGAGTAAGCAATAAATACATCATAAGCAGTACAAAAGTAAGTCACAGTAAAATTCAGGGGAAACAGGCCTTTTATTATCACATGCTCTTTAAAGGATACGGACAAAAACAACCCAACATGCTGTATTTATTTAAATTGAAAAGACTCGAGAGGGGCTGGTTAATTTACTCACAAGATGCATATACTGTGCCAAGTACAGCTCTGGCTAGAATTCTTTGAGTGTTACACTGAAAATGAAAGCGAGCCCTGGGGAGCTCCCAAATACCATGTATCATAAGGCAACCACAAGAGGGGGTAGCCATAGGGCTGTCGGCGGGTTGAGCATGCAAGAGATATGTCTCTTAGGGCCATATGCATGAACACATTTTCCCATAGACACAGAATAGGCAAAACCCTTTGATGCATCTGGCCCTTAAGAATATATTAACAACTGAAATAAAATCCCTGGAGAAAGCTAATAAGGGCCACCCCACACAAAACTAAAAAGACAACTAGCAAGAACCTGGAGCAAACAAACTCCATACAGCCAGCAGGGCAGAAACCATCCTCTTGCGTTCGGGACAAAAGTTTTACAAAAGAGGAAACAAGGCTGGCTCCCTGCTGGCCAAAAGAATACGCTTCCAACAGGCTAAAACTCATCTAGCTAAATTAAACACCCCCTCCCCCAGGGAATTTGGGCAATTAAAGAAACTGACAAACAAAAAGTAATAAAGGGCAACTTTAAGAAACAATAATTCAAGGCGTTGGAAGACCCAGAGGCTATTCTGGCATATCTAAGGGATTGCAAATAGAACTCTCTTCCAAGGGCCATGGGGGAGAATATGGAGAGACATCAATCTCTCTGAAATTAAAAGTGCACTAAAAAGCATGCTGTCTGGGTAAACACCAAGGCCAGACGGATTTTTACTTGGCTTTTACAGAGCCTTCTTCCCACCGATAGGCTTCCACCCACTGATAGGTCTCCACTTTGCCGAACTCTTTAACTCCTTTGTCCAAATGCAGGAAGTGACCCTCCACCATGACTTTGGCCGACATAGCTCTGGTTCCAGCAAGAGGAAGATTGTGTCTCATACA
Organism: Triturus cristatus; assembly: GCF_964204655.1. NCBI lineage: Eukaryota > Metazoa > Chordata > Amphibia > Caudata > Salamandridae > Triturus > Triturus cristatus. The sequence continues at coordinate 1,104,077,006 of NC_140591.1, forward strand.
GGCTGATAGCTCTACTGAATAGCAAAGTCAAGATCTTTACAGAGATTCTGGAAAAGGGATTCAAGAACATCCTCCCCGGCCTGATTGCGGCAGATCACATGGGTTTCACGAAGAATAGAAAGGGAGAGGCCAACATTAAGACTAGCCCACCTTTTGGGAAATGCCCAAAGGAATAAAAGCCCTGCGGTCTTGGTTTCGCTTGATGCAGAGTGAGCGTTCGACCGGATGAGCTGGCAATTTCTCAAAGCAATTCAGGGAAAGTTAGGTGTAGGCAACCACAAGAAACGTTGGCTCTGGAGAGCTAAAAGCTCTCGGGGTAGTGATTAACATTAATGGAAGGAGGACACGTGACTTCCCCATTATAAGGGCACCTGGCAGGGTTGCTCGAACCATGACTGAGCCAGAAATATTGATGCAGGCAGCCTTGGAGGAAGTGGGAGCTTTTGTAAAGGCTTAAGGTTTAAAGTCAACATACACAAATCAGTCACCCCAAACCTCACATTGTTTGAAGGTGAAATGACCAGGGTCCAATATCTAACCTCAATTTGTTGGGATAATCATTCAATAGCCATTCAAACAGATACTTAGGGCTTCAAATAACAAAGAGAGTAGAGGGATGGAGATGGGCCAACTGGCATAAACTAGCGAACCAAATAAGGGAAGACTTAAGACGCTGGGCCTCGCTATATTTCCCATGGCTTGGGCGCATCAACGTAATCAAAATTAATATCTTGCCTCGGGTTCTAGACCTATTCCAGTCTCTTCCAATAAACCTCCCAATATGGAATATCCAAGAGCTGCAGCACAGACTCCCGTCATTCATATGGGCAGGGAAGAAAGCCTGCATTCAAAAGAAAATTCTCTATCCACAAGAAGTTTTTTTGGGGGGGGAGGGGGGCGGTAAGAACGGCCCAGATATGGTAAAGTATTATAGGGCAGCCCACCTGTGTTTAATAGTGGAAAGGGGGGAGGCTAGAGAGTCAGAGAAATAATGGCTATTCATGGCAGGCCGGTGACTGGGCACCCCATGTGGGACCTCGGCCGGGTTAGCCAGAACGAAATACCAATGTAACACTCATGAAGCCTTCTCAGCGAAGGCAGCGCCGAAAGTGTGGGACCAAATCGCTGTTAAGGGAGGGTTGACAGATTTCCCCTCCCCTTATAAATCAATTTTTCACAACCCTGATTTCACGCCTTTGGCAAATCCAAATACTTTCCGAAAATGGGGAAAGGGAGCACGCAGACCCGTGGTTGATATGTTGCAAAATGGCAAGAATAGTAGTTTTCGCGATTATAAAGCACAAGATCACCTCACAGAATAGGAATGGTTACAATATTACCAGATTATACACTGGGTCTACCATCCTGTAAGTCAAACCACCTCAGCCACACTTTAACTCACCTCTTTCAAATCAGCAATCCCTAAACTTGTGAAAGCTAAGGGTCTCACTTCATCCCCAGAGAAACGGTAGGGGAGAGTAACATTCAACATCATTTGGCATGAGATGCAGAAAGGAAAATATCCAACAGGCAATGGGAGACCCAGATATCTCTAGAATTTAAAAGAAGTATCAGTCGGGGGAAACAGAATACAAACTAATGTACCAGCGCTGCATGACCCCTGTGAGGCTTCACAAGGGATTTCCCAATTCTTCAGATCGCTGTTGAAGATGCAGAAAGTAGGAAGGATTATTCCTCCACATACAGGCCTTTTGGAAGGAGATAACTTAGTCTGGTTAAAGGAACAGCAGGATATCCCATGCCAGCCGACCAACCTGCATGCTTCATGGGGTTAAGGCCACAACAGACCAAAGATATTCCGGGCCTCATTTATAAAAAGTGTTGCATCGCTGCGGTAGAACAACAATGCAACACTTTTCAGTGTGCTCTCCTTGCGACACCATGGATGCGCTGTATTTAATGTATGGCACTCCATGTCGCAAGGATTGATGGAGTGTGTCTCGAAACAGACGCAACTCCAGCAATGTGTCATTTCACATAGGGCAAGAATTTGACGCAGTGAGGCAGTAAAAGTGCTGAAGTGAAATCTCATAGGCTAAGAGCCTTTTCTGCGCCAGAACGCCCACCCTGCATGCATTATACTTGTCGCAGGTATAATGGTTAGAGCTGCCGAATTTAAAACTGGGGAACCAGGTTCAGCCTTTATGACCAGCCCAACAGACCACTCTTCTGAGGAAGCACATTCCCATGCTAGACCTTAGAAGGCCCGGCTGGACCTTAGATGCCCTGGTGTCTTAGCATCAGCAGGTGGACCTTAGCGGTAGCAAGTGTGGGTTAACCTTGAAGGCCTGTCCACCACAATCCATATTGAAGTTCACCTCCACTTTTGAGGGCAGGTTTACGAAGCAGCACACCCTAGAGCAACAGTGTCTCTGTCACTGAGATCACAGGACATTTGAGACCAGTCCGCCTCACCCATTGGTACCTCCATTGGCCTTGTTTCAGGAGTAGTAATGCAACTCACCAGGGATCGGCAATGCATGATTTTCACGCTTACCAAACTATGTTTGCAAACTTCATTGTCTCTCTGTTTCAAGCACAAGCACTTTTAACATGTGCTGCATGCTTTGGGGTCACTAGAATTATGCAGCAATGGAGGACAAAATTATGTTGCAGTGTTGATTAAATTATGCAGCAAAAAAAAAGACTGCAGTGTAATGCTGTACACTTTCTCATTACTGTATTATTTGGGCATTTTTAAACATACTAATAGTTTCTGCAAAGATTTTGCCAGATTAGTACAAATGTAACATACAACTGCACCAGTGACAAAGGTGACCAGTCAATCTTTGCAAAGGGCCCTCCAATTTGCAGCAACAGAAGTCACATTTTTTTGTAACTTTTGATCCGTTTGAGCTACAAACTATTTTTTAGTTAAAATCGTCAGCATATGCAGGAGTGATGCATTATGCTGCAAATTTAGTAGAGCCATAATTATGTAGAAAACATTTGAAAACTAGGATATTTTGCCATTCATGTTAGAACTGCTCTTGTGAAAAAAGGGAGAAGTGTTGATGACGGAAACTGCATGGCTCGGAGACAAATGGCTTGTGATTCCACTTTTAAGCATATTTGGGACATTCTGTGATTGAAAACATATTCTACTTTGTGAATGTATTTTAAAGTCAATAACTCATATTAAACCCTAAATAAACATGTGTATCCATTGGTTGAATCAAATAACATAATAACCTGTAACTGGCCAGTGAAATGCCAAATAAATACCAAAAATTTAGATGTTTTGCTCTTTCTGGCTACACCTCTGACTCTGCCCACTGACCCAATCCTCAGGTTATTCCCGCCCTCTGGTTCTCCGCCCACAGTTCCCCTACTCCCCCCCCCCCCCCCCCCCCACACTTCGACCACTGCTCACAACTAATTTTAAATGAAAGCCAATTCAGTTATGAGTGAAAGTGGGATGGAAAAAGAACATCGTAACCAAAACTTTCTCTGACAGAAACAGTATGTCTTAAATATTGTTTACGAACATATATAAAACCGTGGGTGTTACGATTAGAACATTTACACATGATTAGACAATATTTTTGTAAACTAAATATAGGGCACATTATTTCTGCCAGATTATATTTTGGATAACAATATTCAGAAATACCATCATGCAAATCATGCTTTATGTATCACTGATGTCAATTTACACCCAAGAATGTTGATGTTTGAGCTCATAAGGACCTGAAGTTAAACATTTTTAGGACTACTACGTTAAAAATGTATACAATGGTTTTGCCATGATGTAAATCAGCCAGGCTTGTTTTCACTGTATGGACCTGCATTATGAAGGTACTCATAAAGTCATGTCATATGTGGTCACATTCTGATCGGGTGCAAGATTTTCGATTCTTCGCGTCATTGCGTTATGGTGCCTGGTTCGACCTACTTTTTACTCCCTTTGTTTTTCGTAATTATTCAAGATCTTGAACTTCTATGATCTCCTATATACAATGTGTGTAAGAGATGGAAAATTTAATTCGTGATGATTCCATGTACTACTGTGATGTAAATTAGCCCTTCATACATTACAACACAAGCATCCCAAAGGAGGTAAAATGATGCAACAAACAGTCAATACCATGAAATGAGACAGTCGGTGGAGCTAAAGCCCACTCTAGCTATATTTTAAACAGACAACTGCATTGTCAAGCCAGCCCTAAAAAGTTGAGGTTAAATGCAGTTTATCCCTCAAATTAACATCCTGCCTCAACTTTGTTGCTAATGTGAATGGACAAGTTACTCGATGGTTTCGTGCGTATGAAGAATCTACTAATCTTGTGTCGTTAGTTAGGCTTTTCACCTGTGGGGGGACCGGTAAGTGCTGTAGCAGATGTTACAAAATTAAATCTGGAAATTGATTCTCGCATAGTGCACCACACAGTGCTCAATAAACACCTGGAAAATCTGATGTGAGCGACTCATCAATTTATTCCTATCAGCTAGGGATCAACCATCTTGGATGGGTAAAGGTTGCAAGTGTGAGGGGGTAATGCCGAAGAGCTTGCCTCTCTTTCCTTTCCATTCTTAGCTATGGCATGTTTCCCCTGACTCAAGTAATGGATTCTAGTGTAAATCCTATGTGGGTGGCACAGCATGCCGTAAAATGGAGGAAATCACGATGGACACACTTGATTGATTCAAGTAAGAACATCTTTGATGAGGCACCTCATCCATTCAGCACCAATGGTAACTGACTCCACAGACGCTTTTTCAACCTCACCTGGAACACGCATTAATACTGGAGAGCAGGCTCTACCTTAAAGTGCCATGCAGTGCACAGAAAAAACAGTTCTATTCCAATCATTACCAATGGGCACTGCTTAATTTGATCTGGTGGATACCGGTGGGGTCCATGGGCACTCATCTTTGGGGACAGCACTTATTTTTCTCCATTGGATATTGACTGCAAGAAAGAGAGAGAAAAACACACAAACGGGAAAGAAGGAGGAAGAGAAGATCGAAAAACAGGCACAAAGGGAACCGGCTAGAGTAAGATATTTATTTATTTTGAAAGTTTTATATAGTGTGAACTTGATCCAGGTGGGTATCAGAGCGCTTTACAATTCGGGCGGGAATTACAAGAGATAAAGGGGCAGCAGTGTCTGGTAGTAGATTAAAGATGCCTGAGGTGCATCGAAGGCTACACAGCCTCAATAATCAACATGCTGATTGTTAACAGCACCACCAGAGTAGAGCTTTGGGCACTGGGAGTCATTGTTTTACAAGTTAAGCACTGCCTATAGGCATTGCTGTGTTTGCTGATGTCAGCTTGGGTGTTGAGATATTTGAGACATCATTCACCGGATGACCTCTTTAATGGCAGTAAGACAGAGTCCTGCTCTGCCAATAAATATTCATTTAACATTGTTGGACTCTGGCTTGGATGTAATTGTACAGCAGTTTGAACAAAAATGTCGGAAATTGATTAATATGACAACAAAATGTACCACACGGATGAAACCTGTACTGACGAAAGGTGTACCGTTATTTTCTGTTTGTGTTAATAAAAATTGTTTAAAAAAAAAAAACATTGTTGGACTCCTACCTCATCTACCGCATGGCAATCTGTTTTGAATCCGGGTAAAGTCTTATCTAGCCATGTGCATTTTAACGAACAATACGTGCAATGGCAGCGTGGTTCAATTTATGCAGGAGATATTAACTCATTCTGGCTGTGGGATGCTTCCCCCTAATTACCCTCAGGTTAGCAAATCCCAGCTCGCAACGTCTGGCTGGCCCACCAAGCGTTTTCCGTTCTTTGAGAATTCTCACCAATCGCTGTCCTCGCTGCACTAACAGAGTAAACCATAAATTGCTCACACCTACAGGTACTTGGTGCACTTTGTAGAAGCTGCAGCAGAACATACCACCAGAATGCTGCTGTGCACAACCTGCACCAGTTTGTGGATTATGCATGAAAATTAGTTGGAAATGCATGACTGACAACAATAATCATTCAAACAATGGAAAGCTATCCCAGGAGTGAAGGTATAATTTAAAACTCACCAGAAGATAGACTAGAGGAGTCCTATCTGCAAAAACACCACCCCTAAGGTCTGTTTGGCAGGAGGTCCTTTCGGCTCATTGGCAGACTGCCATAATGTGTTCAAACTCTTAAAAGAGAGTCTCAACCAGAAGACTATCAGAAGTCACACAGCTCTAATGGGGCAGTAGTTCGCACCCTAGTTCGCAAACAGTCTCTGAGAGTTTGCTGCCCTATGAAGTTCAGAGTACAAGCAAAAAATCCTCATTTATCTACTCATTCTCAAGACCAGCAACTTATATGAATGCACCTACGTATGATTGACACAACGTCTTCACAAGGTAATATAATTAGCCATCAGAACTCAGCACAGGGCCTGTTACTGTCTAGGGTGCGGAAGGGATAGTTTGCTAACACAAGGCACTGGATTACATAAACTGCTCGTGATGGTGCAATATATCCTTCGCTTCAGGCTAGTTTTCTTCAAAGCGCGGTTTTGAATTTCTTGTTGCATCTGCCAGTGCTGTTTTGCGACACCAAACATCGATAATCATATTTTGCTAAAAACATTTTCTGTGCACTAAAGGCCAAATTCGGTGCATAAAATCATCGTCTTCTGTTGCAAATTGCAGATCACAACCCACACAACCTGAATCAAAGTCCCCAGTACATATGGAGTCATCAAGAGGTGGGTGGGCACAGACATGTTGGAAGCTTTTGTTTGGCTGGGGCCAAAATATTTGCCAGGCCTTCTTGGTTTCTGCTCCAAGGAAGGGTTGTAAATAGGAAGATCTGGACCCATGTTACGTATTGGGCACACTGTCCCTGTTTGTGCTATGGCACACCTTTAAACTGGTGCACCGCGTGCAAAGAGGGAGAGTGAGCCCCAATACATGTAATGCGCTGCCCCCCAGGCAGACGTGAAATTGCAGTGCCACAAAGGCAGTGAAATAGTGAATCACCCTCTCCGTGTTCCACCCCGCAGGTGGCGGCCACCTGCATGATAAACATTGGACAGAAATCCCTCATGCAGGCGGGTGCAGTAAGTGACTACACCTGTCTGCAGGGAGATGGCTGGTGGGTCAATGGGGCCCCCTTCTGCCTCGATGCAGGGGTTCGCACACAGGAGGGTGCACTTATTGTGTGCCAGCTTTTTGTGGCGCCCACTCTCTGCTTCTCCTGAAGGCCTCTTTGTCTCTTGTCCCGCCCCCATAAAAGGAAATGGAGGCAAAGGCAAAGTGTTTTTCTCAGTAGCATGGGGCGTGGTGTTTTCCTCAGTAGCATGGGGCCACGCCCCATGCTAATGAGTGAACACCCCCTAAAGATGGCGCTAGAGCTCTAGGTACACCAGCGATACAAGAGAAAAGAACTACTTGGTGCCACCTGGTGGTATTGCATGTTAGTTGCATCGAAAGGAATGGGTTAGGCCTTCTGTATTAATATAGGAAAATGTGCTGTGATGGAAGACCGAGGCCCCAAAAAGCACAAGGCCTATAGCGCAGCTGCCCTCCCCTTGTGCCGGCCTTTGGTGGGCAAAGAAGCACTAGATCAGAATCTGCCAATATTTATGGCCACTGATGGGATTTCTGTCAAAATACTGGATGTGCAGGATATTCTGCAGCTCTACAATTAGGGTTAATTGTGGGAATGGGTTTTCCCAGGAGAGTGGTAAAGTGGCTGGCTTTGGGGAGGTAGTGAGCTCTAGGTTGACTCCAGGTCATTATGGATACTATCTGCAGTCCTGAGATTTTCACTTACAAGTCACTGATTTCAGTTGTGTTGGTCTAATAAGACGAATATAAGCAAAAGAAAACAAGAGTACAGCACCCAGCATGCTTCAAGCTATTACACAAAAGTCTATGGCTGGAAACAGTGACTTTAATGACTCGGAAGGAGGTTGTCACAGTGGTGAACACCCGCCAAGTCGTAGGTCTATGGATAGCCACAAACTTTTAAATTTTTTGGCCGTTTTGCATCCGCAGATTTCATTTAAAAAAAAAAAAAAGGTTGGATCAAATGTGTAAATGGGATAGAAAAGTTCCACAGACACTCCTCTGTTGCGGATTTCTCCACCAGAAAAAGAAAAAGAAAAAAGTCAATGTGCCAATGTGGCTAACGGCCAGAGCTGCTGGCTTTGGAGCTGGGGAACCCGGTTCGAGTCTTGGTGTTGGCTTGACATCCTGTGAGTCTGAGTAAATCACTTAATATCCCCTTGCCTACCATAAAAGAATGTGTCGCTGTGTAACGTAACTGGTGCTCATGTAAAGCGCTCCAATGCCTTTGGGTTGAGTTTGCGCTATATAAAACTGTAAAAAAAAAAAAAACATCACAATTAAACTTGTGGAATATCCATGTTGCCAACAATCTCTATGAGTAAATGCAGCGCAACAGAAGAAATGAAGGATAGATTTCCAAGCCTAATGCCGGGCATGTGATTCCCCAACAAGTTACTCAAATCATAGTAGATTTATGACTTTTTTTAAATATCATTTGTAGTCCGCCAGGTAGCATTATGATGCCGCAAAGCAGCAATGACCACCACAAAAAGCAAATGGAGCAAAGTATCTCATCATCACAAAAATGTCTTCAAGACCGTGGGGCAAAGCACAGATGAAAAAAGACAACACACGCCCTGCAGTGTATGTGGTCTGGCCACCGACCAGCTACTTGTGTTTTTTGCGTTATTCTTTAAAACCAAAATGCGTCTTACATTTCGCACTAGAATATAGCACTAAATGTCATCTTTCTATTATGTCTTCCCTATGGCATTGTTTGCAGCATGCAAACTTAGACCTGTTGTTCCCCATGAGCTCTCCCTTCAAATCTATCCCTTGCCACCAGGCTGACACCGAATACACAACAACACGGAAGATGCCTTCTTATAGGATAGTCCTCTGTGGTACTTTGGTTAGTTACTAAACATAAGAATCCATCTCTTTGGGGGAAAACAGAAAAACAAAAAACCTGGGTCCAAAAAACTGAAATAAATGGGTTTATGTGTCTCACAATGGTTGGACACACACAAAGGTGTTTAAATACCCCTCACACACCAAGAATGACCCATGGTGTCATGCTTCATCATAGGGGTCTTCCCGCCCCGCTGCGGGACGGGGCGTGCTACTACTTAATGTGTGGTTACTCCTAATATGTTGTCAACATGTTTCGATGCAAAGCATCTTCGTCAGGACAGGGTTAAGATCCCTCCTTTATGTATGGTATATACTTATGAAGATACTACAAACATAAGTGAAAAATGCAATTAATCATGCATAGATATACAATACCTAATAGGTATGGAGGCACACTAAGCTATTGGCAGTACAAGGATACCATTGAGACTCCTCCACTCGCGAAGTTCATGAGGCTAAAACCTCACATACACTTAAAACATTTATGCATACTATTAGGTATTGTATATTAGGAGTAACCACACATTAAGTAGGGAGTCTCCGCACCACCTTTTTATTAGTACCAGCCCCCCTAGACTTATTAAAGTTTTTTTGTCCAGAGGGGCCAGGTCCTTTTTAATTTCACATTCACATTTACCCCAGACCCTCCCTCTGCATTACACATAGCACTTTACCATCAGTGCTCCCGCATACTTGCAGGTAGTAGCACGACCCGTCCCGCAGCGGGGCGGGAAGACCCCTATGATGAAGCATGACACCATGGGTCATTCTTGGCGTGTGAGGGGTATTTAAACACCTTTGTGTGTGTCCTACCATTGTGAGACACATAAACCCATTTATTTCAGTTTTTTGGACCCAGGTTTTTTGTTTTTCTGTTTTCCCCCAAAGAGATGGATTCTTATGTTTACTAACTAATTCAGAGTGGAGGACGCATCCATCTCTAGAGCCCGCGTTGGGCCTTCCCTCTACACTCCCTAATCTTGTTATCATTAGGTACTTTTGTTAGTGCCTTTACTGTGCATGCTGCTCATATAGCACCAGAATATCGACCACAACAGATCAAGACATAAATGTTGCGGGTAGGATTATAGGAAAGTATAGGTTTACTATACTTCACATATACATACCTTGACAATATTCAAGGTACATAGATCTAAAGATAAGAAGAGTCAACCTATACTTACCTACATGTACTTTCTTTCCTTCATGATATTTTGATTCCCAATATTTAAACCCACATATTTTGGCCTCACAATAATTTTGTCCTCGAAATGCTGACATAGAAACCATCCCATTCGGCCTCATCAACCCTGAGTTTTCTCTAAGTAAATATGTGGAATACACCAGCCAACATGTCTAGTGCAGCCCTGATTCAAGCAAATATAATAAGTAAAGCAGAGCTATTGACTATAATTAGCACAACTCCCAGTCCATCCAACTATCAGCAGAAGGAATGAACCACGTCGGTAGAGGTACACCCTGGATGGAGCAGGTGTCCAAACATCTGATAGAGGGCTAATTAGCTTAATTTATGCTGTTGGGTATAGATGGTGACCACCAGCACACAGTTTTGGGGCCGGGACCTATTTTTCATCATTAGACTTTGATTCAGAGCAAGAGGGAGAAAGAAGGAGGACAAAAAAGAAGAAAGGAAAACAGTGACAAATGGACACAACAGGGATGAAAACGAACCTGCAAGAGTGAAATAAATCAAGAGAAAGTGCATGGTGGTGGATGAAAGACATAAGTGGATCCAAAACTAGGCAGCCTTCGTATTTGGTAACTTTGGCATTGCCAGCTGCAGGCTCCTAAGACAAACTTTGGACAACAACACTTTATATATTTCCACAAATTAAGCAGAGGGGATGTATGCCACAATATTTACTACAAAAGTCTCAACAAGCACAAATATTTGCTCCACAATTTTGGCTACCACTATAGCGTCAAATTAAGTATAGGCAATTTGATAGTTACTAATCAAACTGCAAATTTACTTACCTTGAGGATATAGTGCAAGTCGATATTGTTGAGTTGGCATTGTTGCAAGTCGATATTAAAATGTTGATATTGTGACCCTAGAACAAGGTTGGGAGGCGCATATCAATATTGTGTCTCTACACCAAGGTTGGGCGGAGTATATCGATATGGTGACTCTATACCAAGGTTGGGAGGAGCATATTGATATGGTGACTTTACACCAAGGCTGGGTGGAGCATATCAATATTGTGACTCTACACCAAGGTTGGGCGGAGCATATCTATATCGTGATGCACACCAAGGTTGGGTGGAGCATATCAATATTATGACTCTACGCCAAGGTTGGGTGGAGCATATTAATATTGTGACTCTACACCAAGGTTGGGCGGAGCATATCGATATTGTGATGTACACCATGGTTGGGTGGAGCATATCAATATTGTGACTCTATACCAAGGTTGGGTGGAGCGTAATGATATGGTGACTCTATACCAAGGTTGGGCGGAGCGTATCAATATTGTGTCTCTACACCAAGGTTGGGTGGAGCATATCAATATTGTGACTCTATGCCAAGGTTGGGTGGAGCATATCTCTATTGTGACACTATACCAAGGTTGGGTGGAGCATATTGATATTGTGACTCTACACCAAGGTTGGGCTGAGCATATCGATATTGTGATGCACACCAAGGTTGGGCGGAGCATATCGATACTGTGATGCACACCAAGGTTGGGTGGAGCATATCGATATTGTGACTCTATACCAAGGTTGGGAAGAGCATATTGATATGGTGACTTTACACCAAGGCTGGGTGGAACATTTCAATATTGTGACTCTACACCAAGGTTGGGCGGAGCATATCTATATTGTGATGCACACCAAGGTTGGGTGGAGCATATCAATATTATGACTCTACGCCAAGGTTGGATGGAGCATATTAATATTGTGACTCTACACCAAGGTTGGGCGGAGCATATCGATATTGTGATGTACACCATGGTTGGGTGGAGCATATCAATATTGTGACTCTATACCAAGGTTGGGTGGAGCGTAATGATATGGTGACTCTATACCAAGGTTGGGCGGAGCGTATCAATATTGTGTCTCTACACCAAGGGTGGGTGGAGCATATCAATATTGTGACTCTATGCCAAGGTTGGGTGGAGCATATCTCTATTGTGACTCTACGCCAAGGTTGGGAGGAGCATATTGATATGGTGACTCTACACCAAGGTTGGGAGGAGCATATCAATATTGTGACCCTATACCAAGGTTGGGCGGAGCATATCGATACTGTGATGCACACCAAGGTTGGGTGGAGCATATCGATATTGTGACTCTATACCAAGGTTGGGAGGAGCATATTGATATAGTGACTTTACACCAAGGCTGGGTGGAGTATATCGATATTATGACTCTACACCAAGGTTGGGCGGAGCATATCTATATTGTGATGCACACCAAGGTTGGGTGGAGCATATCAATATTATGACTCTACGCCAAGGTTGGGTGGAGCATATTAATATTGTGACTCTACACCAAGGTTGGGCGGAGCATATCGATATTGTGATGTACACCATGGTTGGGTGGAGCATATCAATATTGTGACTCTATACCAAGGTTGGGTGGAGCGTATTGATATGGTGACTCTATACCAAGGTTGGGCGGAGCGTATCAATATTGTGTCTCTACACCAAGGTTGGGTGGAGCATATCAATATTGTGACTCTATGCCAAGGTTGGGTGGAGCATATCTCTATTGTGACACTATACCAAGGTTGGGTGGCGCATATTGATATAGTGACTCTACACCAAGGTTGGGCTGAGCATATCGATATTGTGATGCACACCAAGGTTGGGTGGAACATATCAATATTGTGACTCTACGCCAAGGTTGGGTGGAGCATATCTATATTGTGACACTATGCCAAGGTTGGATGGAGCATATCGATATCATGACTCTACACCAAGGATATGGGGGAGCAAACGGCTAAAAATAATTTTTACAAATACAACAGAACGCAACCAGTACAAATGTGCTTTTAAATTTTATTTTTTTTAAAGTCACACTGCTGTATCGCATGGCTACAAATTATTGCCAAAGCCAATACCTCTCATAGGCGAGACCTATTGGCTTTGCCAGTGCTTGTTTTATTTGTTTCTTTTCTGAGTTTCTTTTCCATAGGCTCTGGAGTAGCTGGCCTGCAGGAATAGCTTTGGTAAATAAATCTGGACGCAGTAGCCTTTCAGTTCCTGGTTAGTGTTCCGCTGGGAGTGAGGCCATTCGGATTCTCATCTGTTTTAATGTGTTACAGCAAAAGCCCTGAACGGCACTTACTTCAGAAACGTTGTATGCCATGCTTACCTGTCCACACTGCGGCATGGTGTGCACAGTGCAAAGCGCCCGGAGGGTGTGCTGAGGAGGGCCACTAAGAGATGCCCGTGTCACAATTCTAAAACATTTCACAACATCATAAAAACATCAATATTAAACATATTTTACATTCTGGCGTTTGTAAACTGCATTTCTCCTTAAAGCATGCTCGTCTTAAAGGGACCATACATTGTGTAGAAAAAAAACCAGTTCTCTTTCCTACATCGCTAACAATCAGCAACAATGGGCATGCTACAATGCTGCTTTGAATGATGGCGTCGCATGGAGGTTTTGGACCTATTGTGGAATTGTTCAGTCCTACCCAGGGGTCGGCGACTGCTTAGAAAATTAAATAATGTTAAGATTATTAATATTTATATAAATAAAGAAGTAAAACTGAAAATCGGAAATTTTAAAACAATCTGCCAACGTTAAGGGATTTGAAACTGAAGGCAAAAAAATTAAGTAGGCCTTGTTAGATTATTGGAGCAGTACAAGTACAAAAAACAGACGCTGAAAAAAAGATAGCATAAATAAAAGCCAAAAAGAAAACGTGATTTGCTAGAGTTTAACATGTCTCTGTCTTAAAGAATTAAAAATAAAATTAGGAAAAGATCCAACTTCCCAATTTAAAATGTCGATTTGTTTATATTTATTTGTGAATTAAATAAAATATTTCAATATTGATTTGTTTTTAATGTGTACTTGTTTCTGTAGCTTTGTGTATTGTTTTGAGATACAAACCATGAAATAATGATTTACTGGGGGCCCCTGGACTCCAGTAATGATCCAGTGGTGGTCCACTGAAGTCATAAGGTTAAGAACCACTGCCCTGGAGGCTAAATTCAGATGTGAAATTGGGGGTGGGGGGCAGGGGGACAGAATAATAATCCAGAAAGAGGAACCAAAACTCATTTCTCTTACTGCTGCACATTGGCTACCAGGGAGGGAGGCAGTGGCGTAACGAAAATTGAGGGGTACCCCCTGCAAGGTATGTGGAGGGCCCCCCCTCCAGGCACAATCAGGAGCTCTCCGGCTGGAGTACTCTGCTGAGGGGGCCCCCTGGAGCTTGGGGCCCCCCGCACTGCGTGCGCCTGTGTTACGCCCCTGGAGAGAGGCCAAACTGATGCCCCACCCCCAACAAATGTTAGTGAGGGTCCCCAATATATATCTCACACTGGCTGCCTCAGAGATATACCAAGTTCTTGAACCAAGTTGGGCCCGTTAAGTGATGGAGGCCCATCTTGCACTGCAATGGCTGCGGGTATCTATGTTATGCCCCTGCCTGTCCTATACGTACAAAGGGCTCCCCAGATGCGTGCTTCGGGTCTTGAATGATCCTGACATGTAAATGGGAGATGAGTGCGACCATGGAGGCAAACATGTCATGTTGTACTAAAAATTACTAAAATAAATTGTGCTGGTTTCCTTCCAGTATAAAATACTATGCCTAAACCCCTTTAAAAACTTTTCCTACTTTGTATGTGTACTGCACAGTGGAGCATACATGCAAATTTGGAAAAGAAAGCAGAAATGAAAGTTTTTCTCCTTCTAACGCCAGCCTTTAAATGGCATTAATTATTTATGCAAAACCCTGTCCCAAATTTTTAGTAGATTTGATTTTGCGTCAAAAAGCATGGGTCGTCGCGTGGGAACGCCTATGTACCACCCATGTAATGCCCCTTGACGCAAAGTTTTTGTTACTTTTGGGCAACTTTCTAGAGCAAAACCAGTTTTGCGCTGAAAAATAAAAAATATAGATTGTGCTGAGTTGTGTCACTTTTGTGAAGCAAACATAGCACAAAATGTTTATAAATCTAGCCCTCGGCTTGCAACATGAGCCTCATTGAGCTACACAATGAGCATAACTGAGTAGCACTATAGCCATACTTGAACAAACCCTAGTGCACATGAGCAACCCATGGCATGACCGAGCAGCCCTGGGACATATTTTATCGAACAGCCAGGCAAAAAAAAATCTCAACACAAAAGTATAATTGTGCAGCCAAACAAAATATTTGAGCTACATCCATTCCTTCTGGAAAATATCCTGCTAGATCCATACCAGGCAGGTTTTAGACTGGTTCGAAGCACTGCACTTATGATTATGGCATTCTTGGAAGACTTCCTCGTGAAGGTGAAAGAAGTGGTGTCAAGGCTCTGCTCCTCTTGCTTTAGTCAGCAGCCAGTGTCGAGTTAGGACAGGAAATAGGCCAGGCCACAAAAATAAAAGTGCAGTAGCAGCTGCTACCGGAAGGGGGTGGGGGGCATGGGGGTCAATTGACAGGGGGGAAAAAACTTACCTTGGAACGGCTGCTGCCTCCCCTGCGTCCTCTTCCTTTCTGCAGTCCTGCCGGCAGCAGGAAACACCGGGCAGTCAGGCTCCCCTGAGCCAATCACAACGCTGCATAGAGGCATTGTGATTGGTCTGAGCGCCGTGGATCAACGCTCAGACTCAAACAGGGAGCCTGTGCATGTTCCTCAACAGGCTGTGTAATGCAGCCTGGTGGGGAACATGCAAAGTGTGCATGAACTATTTGGTCGGCCCAAGAGGGCCGGCCAAACAGTTCATGCTCACTTTGGAAGTGCAAACCACTCCTCCCCTGCCCTGGCCACCCCCACCGCACACTGCACACAGGCCACTGACTGCATGCAATAAGAAAAATGATCTGACAATAACGATAAGCTACTGTCGTTATATTTTTCCTTTTTGAGCAGTGAGGCAATGCTGCTCCGCCTTAGAGAAGGAGTTGCCACTGTAATAGTGTCCCACATTAGCGAGTCAGACAGCTACAAAAGTGGCCAACATTTGCACATTGTTGGAGGGAGGACCGCCGGGGAGTCGGGGGGACTACCTCGGGGCACCTTCCTACCGCAAGGTTATAGCCGAGCGCTGCTGAGAAGCCTCCTTGGGGAGGTCCTTCTCCTATGATCGTACTAGGCCCAGTAACACCACCACACAGGACTCCGTATCAGTTGCTTATATTGGTTCTTTATCTAAAAAGGAGCACGGTTCAATATTTACAATAGGATCGAGATATCCGGTAAGAGTCTCAATGTTCTTGGGGGGATAGGGTAGCGGGACAGTCTTAGTACCAGCCAGGTACGGGAAGGCTCAGCGCCAGACCTTGGGTGCTGGTCTCAGAGCGGCTCGGACGTGGAGAGCCGCGACGGCGTCTGCAGGGCTCGGGTGGTAGTTCCGCTTGGGTCGAGCCGCGACACGGTCAGCAGGGCTCCGGTGGTAGGTCCGCTTCGGTCGAGCCGCGACGAGGTCAGCTGGGCTCTGATGGTACGTTTCAACAAAGGTCGGGCCGCGACGGCGTCAGCAGGGCCCCAAAGGTTCGTGAAGGTCTTGTAAGCACGATGGAGCCGCGACGTCATCAGCAGGGCTCAGAGTGTCGGTTCAGGAAGAGTCTTTCTCCGTAGGGTCAGCCGCGATCCGATCAGCAGGGCTCTGGACTCCGGGATACAACTACTGTCCTGTTGTCGGGTCGCCCCAGATATAGGACTGGAGCCCTTTGATGTCCGGACCCTTGCGCCCGGAGGGGGCGGAGAGGCCGGGTAGGGAGCGGCCAGACGCCCAGCAGGAGAGGCGCCAGGCCCCAGAGAGCTGTGGGGCGATCGCACCTAGGTGTGGAAGGACGGTTGGGGGTCCCATCGATACTGCCCTCCGCCGGGAGTGGGAAGGGTTCACGTGGTATCCCCCGGGCCAGGGGTTGGCGCCTTGATGTCGGGCCTCGCTGGGACAGAGGCCGGGTGAAGCGGGGTCACGCAGGTGGCCACGTGGAGTGACGTATAATCCAAAATGGAGGAGCCCCGAGGTGCATGGGACCTCGTGCTGCTTAGCGCGGGGAAACAGGACCACGCCACGAGGCCGGCTCCCACACACATCAGGGCAGCTTTGAATTTGTAAAGACACGCTGTGTGGGTATTTTGCAAGGGATGGAAGACTACACACATTTGTGCTTGCTGCAGACAATTTCTCTTGCAATATCAGGAAATCAACAGTAAAATCATGCCTGACAGACTTTAAATTAGGCCCACAAGCAGCCACAAAACAGCCCACACGTGGACCTCTCAGAGCAGTCCTTCAGACATTGCTAGATTGTCTGTAGTCCAATCTGACCCTGGGCTGTTTAAAACATATTGCTAGAAAGACTTGTTCATTTCATTGGAGTGGGAGAAGCTCTTTCAATCACAGGACCTGTTTATGCCCTCTTTGCAAGACTCGCCTCAAAAGATGACCTGTTCAGTTCCTTCTGATTGGGATTTCACACCGCTTTTAATGATTCAATGATCCCCCTAGCCCTCTTAATTTGATCATTTGGTGGTGACACACAAGTGATGTTCAGGTTGGAAACAATGGACAGCCATTAACAGACCGGCGAGTCACAGTTTTCTAACAGCGAATCCCTCAAAAACAGAGATATTTATGGTGAGAGCCTGAATTTCATCTTGAGCGTCAGTTAGTTGGCAGAAACCAATCCCAGTACAAAAAGTGTAAAATCTAGGTCTATGGATAGGTTCTGAATCTTCATGGGTCAGCGGATCCAGCAGATCTGAAGGGGGCATCTAGCAATGAAAGGTCTTATAGAATATTTCCAGGGCTGTGTTTTCTTTGTAGGATGCATGCTGTGGCAGCTCTTGTTTTATCCAAACCAGACCATCCCAATAGTGCCTATGCAGACCATCCGGCGTACAATGTTTGTAATGACCACCGCTTGCTGCACCCCTCCTATTCTGTCCTCAAATACAATGGTCATACCTGTGCTGGGGTGACTACACTGCCTCTGGGCAGAGTGCAAGTCTGTTCTAAACCCATACCTATCTATCTCACTCTGGCAGTTAATCAAAATCACCCCAGTTTCTGGAGCAAACGATTTAGACAATGAGTGCCCCTAAGAAGCCTTTGATCTGCGCAACAGATCCTATTGGCCCCAAAGAATTCAGTTTAAGGTTGCAGAAAATATTTGTATGTATTTGCAAACTTGTTTATAGCAAGAAGGTTGCGCGGTTTTCAAGCCCTAGAGCCCTTGTCATCTTTAGAGAGCTTCTCTCATCCTCAATCGTAAAAGTATACCTATTATAAAATGCGCTTCAGCAAAAGCTGTTATTAATACCCAAATCAATGGTGCTCATTTTGTCGACCGCAGAATCAATCAATCAAACATTTGTAGAGCGTGCTACTCACCCGTGAGGGTATAAAGGCGCCAAGGAGGTGGGGGAAGCAGCTACTGGTCCAACAGCCAGGTCTTGAGAAGTTTCCTGAAGGTCAGTAGGTCCTGGGTCTGACGCAGGTGGGCGGGGAGGGTGTTCCATGTCTTGGCGGCGAGGTGGGAGAATGATCTGCCGCCGGTGGTCATTCGGCGGATGCGTGGGACGGTGGCGAGGGCGGCGGAGCGCAGCTGATGGTTCAGGGTGTAGAAGGACAGTCGTTCGTTGAGATATGCTGGTCCGGCGTTGTGGAGTGCTTTGCGTGGGTGAGGAGCTTGAAGGCGATCCTCTTGTTGGCCGGGAGCCAATGCAGGTCTCTCAGGTGGGTGGTGATGTGGCTGTGGCGAGGGAGTCCGAGGATGAGGCGTGAGGAGGTGTTTTGTATGCGTTGGAGTCTCTTCTGGAGTGTGGCTGTGGTTCCAGCGTAGAGGGCGTTGCCGTAGTCCAGCCTGCTGCTGACGAGTGCTTGGATTACCGTAATTCTGGTTTCAGTGGAGATCCATCTGTAGATCTTGCGGAGCATGCAGAGGGTGTTGAAGCATGAGGAGGAAACAGCATTAACTTGCTGGGTCATAGAGAGCGTTGAGTCCAGAATGAACCCCAAGTTGCGCGCGTGGTTGGTGGGTGTCAGGGCAGCTCCCAGCATGGCCGGCCACCAGGAGTCGTCCTATGCGGAGGGGGTGGAGCTGAGGATGGGGACCTCCGTTTTGTCCGAATTCAGTTTCAGCCGGCTAGTCTTCATCCAGTCTGCGACGGCCTTCATTCCCTCGTGGAGGTTGGATTTGGCAGTGGCCGGGTCCTTGGTGAGGGAGAGGATCAGCTAGGTGTCATTGGCGTACGAGATGATGTTGAGGTGGTGTGCTCGGCCGATGTTGGCGAGCAGTGCCATGTAGATGTTGAAAAGGGTCGGGCTGAGGGATGATCCTTGGGGTACGCCGCAGGTGATCGTGGTGGCTTCGGATCGGAAAGGGGGAGGCGGACTCTCTGGGTTCTGCCGGTGAGGAAGGAGGTGATCCAGTCCAGGGTTTTGTCTCGGATCCCTGCATCGCGAAGGCATGTGCGCAGGGTGTGGTGGCAGATGGTGTAGAAGGCGGCCGAGAGGTCCAGGAGGATGAGGGCCGCGATTTCGCCGTTGTCCAGTAGGGTCCTGATGTCAGTAGCGGCGATGAGGGTGGTTTCAGTGCTGTGGTTGCTGCAGAAGCCGAGTTGGGAGCAGTCCAGGACGTTGTTCTCCTCCAGGAAGTGGATCAGTTGTCTGTTGGCGGTCTTCTCAATGACTTTCGCTGGGAACGGGAGCAGGAAGATGGGTCGAAAGTTCTTGTGGTCCTTTGGGTCCGGCTTGGGTTTCTTGAGTAGGGCGTTGATCTCGGCGTGTTTCCAGCTCTCCGTGAAGGTGGCGGTCTCGAAGGAGCTGTTGATGATCTTTCGGAGTTGGGGTGCGATGATTGAGCTTGCCTGGTTGAAGATGTGGTGGGGGCAGGGGTCGGAAGGTGAGCCGGAGTGGTTGGTGTTCATGATTTTGATGGCTAAATTGATTTTGGCAGGAATTGAACCGTAACTTGTATACTCTCTCACATACATTTACTTTGTTTTAAAGCACTGGTAAAGGCTGACTTTACTAATAAGAATCTGTATTCTACCCAAATAAACCCTTTTCAGCAACATTAGAAACAGATAATGAAAGACTGGGTGGGGCTTTTGGAGACAGAACGCCCTAACATATTTTATGCAGTTTGCATGCAGCTCTTTGATTACAGTTCGTAAGTCACTGTTCTATATTGGGATTGTATCTTATGAACTGCTGTGACAAAAGGCTCTCTGTAGCAAAAGCACTAATCCACTCAGCTATCCACAAAAATACAGATCTGTGACCTGCATGGTAAGAGTTCCTTGCAGCAGGTATATTAACCCTATGTGCTACTTTATAGCAAGTGAAAATTGCCACTAGACAAAACTCGTTCTAAAATCTTATGTTATTGCTAAACACGCCCCCCCTCCTCCCAGCCCCTCCTGAGGTCAGCACCCCCCTCCCAAGGTCAGAGTCGAGTGCGGCCACTCCAGTCGCACTGCCCTAAAGCCGACCCTGACGACACATTAACCTGGATTTCCCTTGTATAATTGTAGCAACGTGTGCTTGATTATTTAGATGCTTTTCAGTGAGACAAATGCAATGGCTGTTGCACTTGAACGTGCTGTGTTGCTGTTGGCTGCCTCTCAGGCTCTCGGTGTGCTCGCGCGGTCAATCCAGCAGTTTTGAAATCACCCTCAAACTGTCAGCAGCCCCGCAGTCACGCGCTGACGCACGCACAATGGAAAGACGTCATTGTGGGAAAAAACAGAAAAAAAATATTTGTGGGGAGTTGGGACAACAAATATCCCGGGAACAGTGACGTAACATCAGCCCCCTAAAGAGGTTCCCGAGCTCCAGGGGTCCCCTTCGGCACTGTGCACGGGTGGCGGGCGTCCCCCTCAGGTTTCGCACTCCAGTTAAGGCGTTATCGCGTAACCAACCCTACTTTTTGGAGATTTCAACAACTGTTGGTCGAAAATTGTCAGTGATTCGCAGTCTTCACTTTGAGGTAATCTGGGTGTTTATGTTTTGGTTACTAGGAACCGCTAGAACGGTCTGTACCAGGAATTGCCAGTAGTTCGTATTTTTATTGTGCGGATTTTAGGAACCAGGTCTGGTCATTTTGAATGATTTTAAGGGTTTTGTATTTTTAGGCTGTTTATCTCTACTCTATAATTTATTTATTTCTTACAAAAAAGAGAATTAATTGCATTTCTCATTTGCTGTGTGAATTTACTCTCCAGGGTACCACTCCACTGCTTTCCTTTAACATGGTATCCATCTATTTGATGAAAGCCGATACTTAGGGCTTTTACACACTTATGTAATATCTATTAGGGGGCAATGGACAATTTTTGGTTCCGGCCAGAAAATAAAAATGATGTTGGTGCATTACACTAAATGGCTGAAAAGCAGAGCATTTTGAACACCAGTGAAAGAATCAAGCAAGTGATGGGGAAGTTTGGGATCAATAACACACAAAATAAAGGATAATTGTGCCATGGCGCGGTTGAGTTTCGTTATTGAAAGCTGTACTTAAGACTGTTGGCTGTGGACTGTGAATTTGAGAACTTTCTTACACAACTCTTTAGAGACCAAACTGTGGTCAGTTGTTGGGACGGTGAGGGAATCCATCACTGGGAAAGACAGTTGACCGGGCTGAGGGAATTGAGACATTCTAGATGTCTGCCAAGGAGCTAGATGAGCAAGTTAAAGGCAATAAGTGTGTACGCTTTTAAAAAGAAACAGTAAATATAGCTACGCCATTATCAGATAGCTGTTAACATCCTGGAAGTTGCAATGTGCTTATCCTAACCAAAAATATATTCTTTGTAGGTGTGGGAACCCAAACCACAGTGCGTGTCACGTGTGTGTGTGTGTCTGTGAGTTGATGATGGAATTGAGAGAGAAGAGGTATCAGATCTTATGAGCCGAGTATTGTTAAAAAAAAGGCTTTAGTAGGGTGACCAGAGTTTAGAAAACAAAGACTGGGACACTGCACAAACACAGAAGTAGGACTACAGTTTTGCATCAACCGGAGGACACAGAATGACAAACAGCAGCACTCACTAAATTAGAAAGCAAGGACAATGAGGCAACAAGAGGTAGTTAAATGCAACTTTTACACATCGTACCATCTGTTTTAATTAAACTGCTTTCGGTCAGGGCTTGCTAACTAATTCTGCAGTGGAACACATGAAAATATGACTCTACCTGGTTTCAACTGACTATCTAGCAAATCAGGATCTGTGCTAAATTTACTGGGACAGATAGTGAACTCTAGGCCAATGGTTTTTTATAAAAATATATAGTTGTTTTATTTTAGAACCAACAATAGGTATCAAAATATACTTTCTCAGAATGAGATGCTTTAGTTAAATACTTCCAACAGGCAATAGACTTTTGAATGCAATAGTTACAGTTGTTGCAATAGGCAACACAATTCAAACACAATTAAACATTGAGCTCAATGGGAATTTCTAAGTAAATGCAATTAATTACTTTTAGGATTACTTTTCTAACCACAGGACTGGATCCTAGATTCAGTCCTGGGACATTTCCTGGAAACAGGTAAGTAAATACGTTTTGGTTACAGGTATGATTTTTAAGGAATATTTTTGTGTTTTAAAAGTTGACACAAACTTTTTCACATAGAATCACCAATGTTATCCTATGGGAGGATATTCACTTAGCAGGTAAGTAGGGTTATCGTTACTTTTTCTTACTCAGTGTTGGATCCTGGATCCAGCACTGGTGCATCTCCTGTAAACAGTTGAAAGAAATCGTTTTTGTTATACAGGCGATTTTTAAGGAATATTTGTAAGTTTCAAAAATCGACACTTAGAAGAATTTCTGGTGAAAACCAGGCAATGTTATCCTATAGAGGAAAATCAAGTTAGCGGTAAGTACAGTTGTAATTACTTTTTGGGGTCAGTGCTGGGCACCAAGATCCAGCACTGGGATCTCTCCAGATACCAGGTGAGTAATTTAGTTTTCGTTATGCGGCTGATTTTAGGAGAATATTTTAAAGTTTCAAAACTCGACACTTAGAAGAATTTCCAAGTGAAACCATTCAATGTTACACTATGGAAATAAAGTGAGTTATCGGCTTTTGGGTAAGTACCCAACTGGCAGAGTTAAGGTTCTGGGCATAGACTCATGGGTCTCCCATGGACAGGTAGGTACAGTTGTTACACCCTCAGCAGCACAGGGGCAGCCGGGTGCAGAGAGAGTTAGGCCCAATGTTAGCCTATGGCGGGCAGGGGGCCTTTGGTTGGTGGCTGCTGGCAAGCAGGCCACGCGGCTGTGGGAGCTGGGCTCCTGGTCACTTGCTCTGGGCAAGTAGATTAGGATAGAGGTTGCACTCCCAGGGGCACTCGGGCGGCTCGGTGCAGTGTGCTTTTGAGCCGTAGGGCGCTCAATGGATTTCAATTGAGAAGCTCAGTGATGAACAAAGGCTGCAAGCTCGGGGACGAAGATTCTTCAGGTGCGACCGCCACTTCGAGAGGTAAGTTGGGAAGATGTAGGTTAGGTAGGCACCCAGTAGCTGGGCACAGGGGGCCGCAGGGCGCCGGGTGCAGGGGTGTCTTTTCGCGCCGGGAAATCTTACCCTCAGCTGGTTGGAGGGGTCCCTGGTTCTGAGGCTGCAGGCGTCGTCAGGAGCGTCGAGGTGGGTCCTTGGGTGCTGGATTCAGGGTCACAGTCGCCGGGGGGACGTCCGTGTGGTCTTTGTCCACTTCGGCACAGGCCACGCTTGGCGGGTGCAGAGTGTGCAGGAGTCGCAGTTCCTGGCTGATGCCAGGGGTCAGTAACTTGCTTTGAGCAGTACCACTGCTCGTGGGAGTCCCAATTGGTTAGAGTCACAAGGCAGTCAAGTCCTCCGGGGTTTTTGAGGTTGCTGAACACTGGAGACGCCAGGGTTTAGCAGGAGCAGGTTCGAGGGTCAACAGGTCTGTAGGGCTGGGGCCAAATCAGTTGGTGTCTTCCTCTTGTTAGCAGCTGCACGGCAGGTCTTCTTGTTTCTTGTTCTTCTTCTTGTTTCGGAATCTGGATCTGAGGAAGGAAGGTTCAGGGTGCCCCTAAATACTAAATTTAGGGGCGTTACAGGTAGGTAAAGGGCAGGGACCAATGGGTCCCTTCCGTGGGGTGGGTACACCCCCTATCCTGCCACTCTCCTGTGGGAGGGGGGCAGTAGCCTAGTCCTGATTGGGCAGGGCTCCTCATCTTCAAGATGGCGAGAGCCTGGAGATGTACTTCACCTGGGGTTGGCAGAGGCTGGCACACCCCCTTTCCTCCCTTGGGGTTTCCCGCCAGTCTTCCTGCCAGAGAGGGTGGGGGGGGGGGTCAGAACCGGTGGGGGACTGTTGCTGAGTACAGCAAGTGGCCTGGAGAAGCTCACAAAGGCGGCATGCCTTTGAAGCTTCCCCTGCTCATCCTGGGGGAGGAGACCTAGCACCTCGCCCAGGAAGTGCATTGTTGTAGGCCCAGGAGAGCGGATGGCTCTCTACCCAGGGGTCCAGCAACATGTCTGCTGTGTGGCAGCCTAGGCAGCCCCTCAGACAGGATGTGGATTGTAGGTTAGGTTCAGGGGGCAACTCTAAGTTGCCCTCTGTCGTGCATGTTACATTAAATCCCACACTGGCATCAGTGTGGGTTTAATGTGCTGAGAAGTTTGATACCAAACTTCTCAGTCTTCAGTGTAGCCATCATGGTGCTTTGGAGTTCGTATTGACAACCTCCCAGCACCATATACTCTTAATGGCAGCACTGCACTTACAGTGCCCAGGAATGGACCTGGGTACTGTAGGGGCACAGGGCTCATGCACCTGTACCCACACCACTGGCATAGGGCACCCAGCTAGAGGGGTGACTGAGGTATGCCCGGGCAGTGTGCGTTGTGGGCATGGCACACATGGATGTGTGCCATGTCGACTCTTTGTTTTGTTCTGCATCAAAACACCCAGCCTGCAAAGGCAGTGTGTGTGTTTGTCAGGGTACAGGGCCTCTAAGGGTGGCACAATAAGTGCTGCAGCCCTTAGAGGCCTTCTCTGGTCACAGGGCCCTGGGTACCTAGGGTACCATTTACCAGGGGCTGACATGTGGCCATAGATGCCAATGGGGTTTTGGCTGTTAGGCAGTTTTAGGGAAGGAACACTGGCCAGGGGCACCTGATTGGCAGGAGCCCAGGGCACACCAAGTCAAAGAGCATCAGTAGTCTGGCAACAAAAAAAAGAAAAAAGGGGGGGGGGTTTACTGCAACAGAAACCCACTTTCTCACACCAGGCGAATCTGGGACGCCTGGTCACCCTAGACTTTAAATGTTTGTAATTAAATAGGAGATATGGCGCCTCGTGAGAGGAGGCAATAGGCGATGCAGTGAAGATCAGTAATTGTGCTGGTTTCTTCAGCGAACATTTCTGAGGTCGAGAGATACTTCAGGGTGAGACTCATTGTAGAAGAAGATTTTCATTTATGAGAATGAAGGGTGAGTGTCATCAAAGCATGATGTGGGGCAGCAACAGACATGCCTTTCAAGCCGACGACAGAGCGCCAAATGCCAGTTTGGGTTTGCCTAACATTAAATGCTATTTCACTGTTGAAGGTATCAAAAGCCACTATGAGTTGCAGTGCTTTTGCACACCAACTCATACTTATTCACAACTACATATTCCCAGCAACATGTTTAGGGCACATCTCTACACCACCTGCACTAAACTCAATTCCAATAAGGACTACTCCACAAACCAACACCAACACCCTTCCAACCATACACTTGAAATGCGGTTCCCAGTTAGCCGATCCCCACTGAAGCACTTCTCTGCCACAACAGGGGTATAAAGAGCAATATAAAGGCTGCATTAGAATGAAAGTGCTCTAAACTGACTGTAAGGTGGTAAGGTGGCATTAGATGTACGCCGGAACATTGAGCAACAAAATATACCCCTGCCATAATATCGTGTTCATAATATTGACTTCCACAGTACCGTCAAGGTAAGAGTGCATAGTTAAGTGTAGATTTACTACCCTTAATTCCACATTTATGTACCTTGACGATATACTTGAGGTAAGGCGATGTGGAATTAAAACTAGTAAATTTGTACTTACCTTTTATTAGAACATTGGAATGTGGAGCACTCCATTGTAGACAATGGAGTGCTCCATGCTTCTACGGGCCGGTAAAGGCCCGCAGAGCAACATTCCAATGTTTTACAAAAGCCTCTCGAAGCTCGAGGGGATTTAAATCCCCTCGAGCTTCGAGAAGCCTTTGTTTAATTTGTTAGAACATTCTGCCCTCTAGTGGCAGAATGTTCTAATAGCCTTATAGCCCTTCGCAGCAGGGCTATACCGCTATTAAAGTCCCGCTGCTTTTGTTAAAGTCCCTCGCCTTCGGCTCGGGCCTTTAACGCTGCAGCGGGCCTTTAATAGCCGGTATAGCCCGCTACGGCGGGCTATAAGGCTATAATATAATTATCTTCAGAATATTGTATTATTCAATATTCTAGAAGCGATATATCGGGAGAGCGAGACTTTAAATTCGATATTGTGGTAGAACTACTATAAAAGGGCTTCTTCTCCACATTTTTGTATCTACGCCTGGTTTTATGTCTTAAACTCTGATTAGACTCTCACAGCACTGTGTAAACGCATGTTGCTGGCGCTGCGAGTTTGTTTTTATTCCAGTTTAGTTTCCTCTGTTCCTTCGCCAACCTTGCAGCACTGAGCCAGAATTATTCCTGTAAACTTCAGTGTCACTCAACGACACACAG
Organism: Triturus cristatus; assembly: GCF_964204655.1. Lineage (NCBI taxonomy): Eukaryota > Metazoa > Chordata > Amphibia > Caudata > Salamandridae > Triturus > Triturus cristatus. The sequence goes on from NC_140591.1 coordinate 1,104,103,829, forward strand.
TTACCATCTGCGGGCACTCAGGAGCTGCCATTCATTATTATTTTTTAAATAGAATAGGTTTCATATATCCTCTCACTACATAAGTCACGTGTGCCCTATAACATTCCACGTAATGTAACAATCAATTGTGTACAAATGAAAAAGGTATGGCCAAATATAGTTTCTGTTACATGATTTAAATCAACGGCACGGGCACTCTTTAAATAATTGCACAGCAAACTACGCTATAAATATATTTATTTTAAGTGCTTGTTAGGTTTTTAATTGTGATAGACCCAGAGTGACCCGGGCCCTTTTCTATAAACGAGAAGGAGATAAAACAGATGTGCTTATAAACTACACAATACCGATTCCGGGCTTCTGTGCGCTATATAAATGTAGTACCAGAACTATTATTACCCCGCAGACTTGGGCCTTATTTTTATAACCTTCAGAAGGATGAAATGCTGAAATGTTCTGTCAGGATACAACACTGAGGCCTGCAGATCGTGAACACATCTCTACAAAAAAGACAGGAATCCACTGAAATATTTCGTTGGGGGGCTGCTGGTGGTAAAAATGACAGTGGTCAAAGTTCACAATTAGAGGTTCGTATCAGTAAGATTGTTTTGACTATAGCTTCCATATTTAGTCTTTCTTGCTTCCGAGAGATTCTCAATGTGAGCTGGTTCATTGCCTCTCAACAAGTCCCTGGTGGCTGGTAATCCTCACCACAGGCCTGCCGCAGTTACGTGTGATTGGCAGCCTCAGCCCTGGAATCACAGTTTGAGTCAAGCAGGTCAGGCGCCTGCAGGGCTTTGTGGTTAAGCTCACTGCACGGCTGCTCTTCACACCAGATCTGCCTCAGTGCATGGCTCCTGTCCTGAAGCAGGGCAGTTCACGAACCAGAGCTAGCACAAACCCCTCACTGGTGACCAAATGCCTATATATGTATTGTGAGTACAATTATTATTACGATTTTATAAAATCAGTCAACAAGATACATTAATGTGCACTTTTGTTTGTGATGAGATTTTGTTACACTCTATAGAAGGGGTCTTTAACCTTTTCTGTAATAAGAGCTACTTATGCTGAATGACAATCATCCCGTGCGACTAATATTAGTTAGATTACTAGCAGTGGTCACCTCAGTGCATCAGGCATGGTGCCAGCAGTAAAGCTAAAAAGGCTTTGTCAATTTGGAGTGCCTCAACATGGGTAATACACAACAGCATTATCTGCCATGCCACCACCACCAATATAATATTGTTAGTAGCACTCTCTCAAATGTCACATGATTTATCGTTAAAATATCAGTTTTAAATATATTTTGGAAATGTTGCACTTTTTCTATAAATATCTGATTATGAGTGCTGAAAATAAAACCGTTCTTGTTCTTGAATTCACTCACTTTTGGTATAGATAGAGTAATTCAACCAAACAAAAGCTCCAAATTTAAAGGCAGGGCTGACCAAAGGAGAGGTACTTGCAGGTAGCTGGAGAGCTACCAGCAGCTCACAAGCTACTTGTTGGGGAAGCCAGCACTGTAGCAACAAAGCAACTGGTCTTGTTGCTAATTGAGTTTTACTAGCAGTGAGCTGTAAAATAGACCCCTCCCTCAATGAGCACCCAGCATATGGAGTCACTGGGTAGCAGAAGCCAGTGACAGCTACAGCTGCAGCTATAAAAATATGGTACGGCGCCAAACTCACCATATTCTGCTCCCCCAGTGCGCACCTTTCTCCCCGATCGGCGTCCACGACCAGGAAAGGCAAGGACTTCCTTCCTACTCAGTGGATACCAATTAAACCAATCCTGGAGCTTCTCTCAGGCAGTGAGCAGCTCCAGGATTGGTAGGAACAGGCTAAACCAGCACTCATTTTAAGGCTTAGGGCCTGTGCCAGCAATCCCCCTGGCTGTTTCACAGCCAGGGGATGGCTGGATGCGCACTGCCCATGTCGGGTTGGCCGTAGCAATAGAGCTGGCCAACCTGACATGCGCACTGCAAGGGCAGCTGTTATCCTGCAATTGCAGGAATCAGTCCTGCCCCCTGCCCTCGCACTGCGGAGTTTAAGTAAAATGGCATTGACATGTCATTTTACTTACTCGTGTGTGCATTCTGCGCTGCTCGCAGCAGGCAGGGCGGCGCTCCTCCACTGAAAAGGAGGAACCGCCCCTGGCAGACGCACTCCAGTCACAGCAACCAAGCTCATGCACTACCTACCACCTAAACGCAAAAAACACACATTTATCACAGTATCCTTTGGGCCCACGTGACCTCAAAGATATGGTGAATCCACATTACAACTGAGTGGCCATTAAAAGTTATTTTGGCCACACTTAACACAGCCCTGTTCCCTCTTTGTCATGTAGCCACTCAGTACACTTGCCCACCTAGAAACACGGTTTGGGAATCTCTGTTGAAAAACTGTGCTAAAAGCATCTTTATTCAGCACGTCTATTTCCAAACTTGAACTCTTACACTTAGGGCCTGATTATAATGTGGAGTGGTATCTACACAGGAGACTTGGACCCGGTAACGTCACTTGTGTTTCCATTCACACATTCCCTCTGCTCAAAGCAGGTGTAACTTGGGTGCAGAAACTGGCTTGGAACTAGGGAATCGCATGTGGTAACAGGAGCGGTACTTCTGAGACCTGCATCTTATCCCCATTCTGGGCCTGAAAATGTGTCATTGACAAGTACAGGCGTGGTGATTCCAACTAGGAAGGGTAATCAGGATATTGTTGTGCTCCTTGTAACATGCAACTCGTAACCAGACCCTTAGTTGTCTCTGGACCAGTCACCCCAAAAAAGGCTGGGACCCGAGAATATGCTAGTCACTAGTGAGGTCAAGGGAGAGCCCAAGCCTCCCACATTAAATGAATAAATCTAGAGAGACAGTATGAGGAAAGAGGGCCAGAGGTTAGAAATTTTGAAAACAGATAAACATCAAAGCTTATGAAAAACAGAGCAGCCCAATCAACCTGAAAATGGCGGCCCGCGCTTCTGTGGTTAAGAACAAAGGGAGACCTGCCCACCTTCGCATTTGCAGATATTGCTCGTTTAAGTTAATTTCAAACTGGCGAGCACACGGCGAAGAACACACTTCATTTAACACAGCAATACAAGGAAACCAGGCTCTTTCCAAGTTACTATGGCAGCGTGTTTCTCTGGAACAAATACTACAGAGGAGGACAATTTGACAAGATTTATAATTTTACACGAACTTGTCTGTTTTCGTTAGCTGCATCTTTTTTTCCATCGAAGGGGAAATATTATTCTTTGCTTTTCATGTTGCCCTGCAAAATGCAAAGCTAATAAGTCTGCATAAGTGGGTTGTAAATAAGCCCGCGCAAACCCTTTGGCAAGCGAATATCCAGTACAAAAGAACCTGTATCCGCTAAGTAGGATTCCTGAACTGCTCTGAAAGCAAAAAGGAACTACTAGGGCAGTGTACAAAGCATAAGCAAATGTTTGCTTAGCAGGCTCCGGGATTTAACTTCATGTGGTACTTCCAAATGTGTGACATGGAAAAGGAATGAAAATGTATGTTTAGTGAGTTGGGTGCCAGGAGTCCTTGGCTGGCCCTGCTACTTTTCTTGAAAAGTGTATTGATTGAACAGATTCAGAAGCACCCCTGAATTTCTGCGACGCCTCGATTGCGATCTAATTGCATATAAGATATAACATAACAGGAAATTACGTTTTTAGTTGGTGTCCCAAAAGGCCTCTCGGTGCTGTGTATATTGATTATTTATTAGCTAGATCATGCAGTGGCTGATTTCTAAAAAAAAAAAAAAATGAGTGCCGGGACCCTTGTCAGGGGGCCACTGCCACTGGGACCACCCACTGCCTCAGCCAATGACAGTACCAACACAAGGGGGGCGTGGCTAGCTGGCCATCATGGCGGACGTAAGCTCATAGTGCTCCGACCAATAACCCCAGTAATCCGTCACAATTCTCCTTAAAGTGCGCCATCCGTGCCCGCAACCAGTGGAATTCGCCAGCTGGGATGCGGCGCAGTCCAGGGAACCCCTCATGGTGCTGTTTTTGTGGCGAAAGACGTAGTTACAGGCGGGAAAGAAGTTGCGGACTGCGGGTGGCGAAGCAGTGAGACGGAGAGCCCCGCTTGGGGGTGGCTGCCCGCGGTGCCAGGCAGATCGTAGTGAAGTGCTCGGAGCCAGGGAAACGGGAGCCGCGGCGCGCTCCTTGTGGTGTCCTGTCCGGACCCGAGGAGTGAAGCTACCAGCTGCGCCAACGAGGGAGGTGAGGAGCCTGGTGGTGCGGCCAACCGTCCGGGAAGGAGACGAAGTGCGGCGAGTGGGCCGTCGCCCCGGGTGGAGAGGAGGCTTGGAGCATCTACGCCGGTGAGGGTAGCGGGAGGCCCCAGTGAAGCGCACAGACCAGCCCTGGGTGCAAGTGTGAAGCGGTGAGCGGAGTGCCGGACCCTCCGGAGAGTCGCGCGGCCTACCAGGGCTGGGAGCCCTTCAGGGAACGCGGCATCGCGGAGGCAGAGGGAGAGACGCTGTAGGCGGGAACGGAATTGCAGCCTGCGGGAGGCGAAGCCGCGCAACAGAGAAACCCACTGGGCAGCGGACGCCCGCACTGCCGGACAGATCGTAGGGAAATACACGGAGCAAGCGGATTGGGAGCCGCGGCACGCTCCCTGCGGTATCCTGTGTAGGCTCGAGGAATTGAGGAACCTGGGGGTGAGGCCTGCGGATTGGGAGCACGAAGGAGTGAGGCAAGTGGCGCATACAAACAGGTGAGGGGAGCGTGTGGCCCCTGGAAAACGCAACGTTCTGCCCAGGGAGACGCACGACACGGGAGCGGGGTGCCTGGCCCGCCGAAGAGCAGTGCGACTTACCAGAGCTGGCCCGGATCCGGCAGGGAGCCCACCAGGGATCACGGCATAGCGGAGGCTAAGACAGCGGGGAAAGGGGTCTCCAGACCCAGCTGAATCCTGCGCGCTGGGGGGTCTTTGTGAATGGACATCCCGGTGGCGCTAGGTACTATAGATTGCCATTGATGGAGACGTGTGACCGCACCTGCACAGGATTGCTGAAGAAGCCCCGCTGACCGGGCGGGTGGCCCACACAACGGTGCAGGAACTCGGTGAGGGGGCCCCCTTGACACACCCAGGCCGCAGAGGATATAGGGACGGGCTAAGGGGGGCCCGGGGCCCACATGCTCCGGGGAACATACCTGAGATGACGTGAGCGGAGCTCGATGCGGCAACCCTGGGGGAGGCTCACATGAACTGATCACACACGTGGGCCGAGTACTCCCAGCTGCGGCCTACACTATAGGTCGGGAATGAAGTGGGCAGGAGGAGGCGGCAATCAGTGACACCACAGCTGATGCATCTGGGCCCTACACGGCGCGAGGGACATCAGCTGGCCAACTGCAAGAAGGTACAGAAGAAGGGTGCTCATCTGAAGGCGAGCGGCAAGATCTGACCGTGTTTGTCGCATGGGGGCCCCCCGAGGAGACCTAGCGGAGGAATTGTAAGTTCGGTCATGTGAGCTGCGGGAGCAGGAGTGAACCACTGGGCACACTGAGTACACGCATTACCCTCAGCGCTGGGAATACGCGCATGCATTGTGGGTTAGTGCCGCCCACGCTTCTATTGACTAAAACTCACCCACACCCCGCCAGCCACGGGACCCCAACCTTGGGGAAGCGCATCTGCCCAGTAACGCCAAGGTGGAGATGTGATAGACGAGCTGGCAAGTGCCACTGCTACCAGCGGGTAACCGTCTCTTTGGCATAGCAGGTGGAACACTGGGTGCAAATACGCTTCGGGAGCTGCCTTTGCTAGCCTGGGGTGACAATTGCAAAAACAACAATTGATGGACAGAATGCAGAACAATGTCATACATTCACCCCAGTACAGAGATCTGGGCCTAAATCCATCGTTTTTTTGCTCACCATGCCGTTCCAGTTTGAACCCAGCCATATGCAAATCAGTCTTGACCCTGTGCCTCATGGGAACAGTCCAGCCCGAACTGCCAAGCCAGGTCCTCCCTGGACTGGAAACAAGCATCCTAGGACCGGTTTCTGGCATTTCAGCCGTCTTCAGTCAGGCTTGCTTGATTTCCAGTGGCATGGAGAGCAAGGGACCCACGTCTGGGCATACCCTTTCCACTCGGGGTGACAATTGCAAAAACAACAATTGATGGACAGAATGCAGAACAATGGTCCGGTCCTAGGATGCTTGATTCCGGTCCAGGGAAGACATGGCTTGGCAGTTCGGGCTGGACTGTTCCCATGAGGCACAGGGTCAAGACTGATTTGCATATGGCCATGTCTGAACTGGGGTGGCGTAGTGGGCAAAAAAACGATGGATTTAACCCAGATCTCTTGACTGGGGGAGAATGTCTGCATTGTCAGCATTCTGTCCATCATTTGTTTGTTGTAACGCTTTTCGCCCTAAGTGGGATGGGTATTCCCAGACGTGGGACCCGTGCTCACTACGCCACTGGAGTCAAGCTATCCTGGCTGATGACGGCTGATAGCCAGAAACCGGTCCTAGGATGCTTGATTCCGGTCCAGGGAAGACATGGCTTGGCAGTTTGGGCTGGACTGTTCCCATGAGGCACAGGGTCAAGACTGATTTGCATATGGCCATGTCTGAACTGGGGTGGCGTAGTGGGCAAAAAAACGATGGATTTAACCCAGATCTCTTGACTGGGGGAGAATGTCTGCATTGTCAGCATTCCGTCCATCATTTGTTTGTTGTAACGCTTTTCGCCCTAAGTGGGATGGGTATTCCCAGACGTGGGACCCGTGCTCACTACGCCACTGGAGTCAAGCTATCCTGGCTGATGACGGCTGATAGCCAGAAACCGGTCCTAGGATGCTTGATTCCGGTCCAGGGAAGACATGGCTTGGCAGTTCGGGCTGGACTGTTCCCATGAGGCACAGGGTCAAGACTGATTTGCATATGGCCATGTCTGAACTGGGGTGGCGTAGTGGGCAAAAAAACGATGGATTTAACCCAGATCTCTTGACTGGGGGAGAATGTCTGCATTGTCAGCATTCCGTCCATCATTTGTTTGTTGTAACGCTTTTCACCCTAAGTGGGATGGGTATTCCCAGACGTGGGACCCGTGCTCACTACGCCACTGGAGTCAAGCTATCCTGGCTGATGACGGCTGATAGCCAGAAACCGGTCCTAGTATGCTTGATTCCGGTCCAGGGAAGACATGGCTTGGCAGTTCGGGCTGGACTGTTCCCATGAGGCACAGGGTCAAGACTGATTTGCATATGGCCATGTCTGAACTGGGGTGGCGTAGTGGGCAAAAAAACGATGGATTTAACCCAGATCTCTTGACTGGGGGAGAATGTCTGCATTGTCAGCATTCCGTCCATCATTTGTTTGTTGTAACGCTTTTCGCCCTAAGTGGGATGGGTATTCCCAGACGTGGGACCCGTGCTCACTACGCCACTGGAGTCAAGCTATCCTGGCTGATGACGGCTGATAGCCAGAAACCGGTCCTAGGATGCTTGATTCCGGTCCAGGGAAGACATGGCTTGGCAGTTCGGGCTGGACTGTTCCCATGAGGCACAGGGTCAAGACTGATTTGCATATGACCATGTCTGAACTGGGGTGGCGTAGTGGGCAAAAAAACGATGGATTTAACCCAGATCTCTTGACTGGGGGAGAATGTCTGCATTGTCAGCTTTCCGTCCATCATTTGTTTGTTGTAACGCTTTTCGCCCTAAGTGGGATGGGTATTCCCAGACGTGGGACCCGTGCTCACTACGCCACTGGAGTCAAGCTATCCTGGCTGATGACGGCTGATAGCCAGAAACCGGTCCTAGGATGCTTGATTCTGGTCCAGGGAAGACATGGCTTGGCAGTTCGGGCTGGACTGTTCCCATGAGGCACAGGGTCAAGACTGATTTGCATATGGCCATGTCTGAACTGGGGTGGCGTAGTGGGCAAAAAAACGATGGATTTAACCCAGATCTCTTGACTGGGGGAGAATGTCTGCATTGTCAGCATTCCGTCCATCATTTGTTTGTTGTAACGCTTTTCGCCCTAAGTGGGATGGGTATTCCCAGACGTGGGACCCGTGCTCACTACGCCACTGGAGTCAAGCTATCCTGGCTGATGACGGCTGATAGCCAGAAACCGGTCCTAGGATGCTTGATTCCGGTCCAGGGAAGACATGGCTTGGCAGTTCGGGCTGGACTGTTCCCATGAGGCACAGGGTCAAGACTGATTTGCATATGGCCATGTCTGAACTGGGGTGGCGTAGTGGGCAAAAAAACGATGGATTTAACCCAGATCTCTTGACTGGGGGAGAATGTCTGCATTGTCAGCATTCCGTCCATCATTTGTTTGTTGTAACGCTTTTCGCCCTAAGTGGGATGGGTATTCCCAGACGTGGGACCCGTGCTCACTACGCCACTGGAGTCAAGCTATCCTGGCTGATGACGGCTGATAGCCAGAAACCGGTCCTAGGATGCTTGATTCCGGTCCAGGGAAGACATGGCTTGGCAGTTCGGGCTGGACTGTTCCCATGAGGCACAGGGTCAAGACTGATTTGCATATGGCCATGTCTGAACTGGGGTGGCGTAGTGGGCAAAAAAACGATGGATTTAACCCAGATCTCTTGACTGGGGGAGAATGTCTGCATTGTCAGCATTCCGTCCATCATTTGTTTGTTGTAACGCTTTTCGCCCTAAGTGGGATGGGTATTCCCAGACGTGGGACCCGTGCTCACTACGCCACTGGAGTCAAGCTATCCTGGCTGATGACGGCTGATAGCCAGAAACCGGTCCTAGGATGCTTGATTCCGGTCCAGGGAAGACATGGCTTGGCAGTTCGGGCTGGACTGTTCCCATGAGGCACAGGGTCAAGACTGATTTGCATATGGCCATGTCTGAACTGGGGTGGCGTAGTGGGCAAAAAAACGATGGATTTAACCCAGATCTCTTGACTGGGGGAGAATGTCTGCATTGTCAGCATTCCGTCCATCATTTGTTTGTTGTAACGCTTTTCGCCCTAAGTGGGATGGGTATTCCCAGACGTGGGACCCGTGCTCACTACGCCACTGGAGTCAAGCTATCCTGGCTGATGACGGCTGATAGCCAGAAACCGGTCCTAGGATGCTTGATTCCGGTCCAGGGAAGACATGGCTTGGCAGTTCGGGCTGGACTGTTCCCATGAGGCACAGGGTCAAGACTGATTTGCATATGGCCATGTCTGAACTGGGGTGGCGTAGTGGGCAAAAAAACGATGGATTTAACCCAGATCTCTTGACTGGGGGAGAATGTCTGCATTGTCAGCATTCCGTCCATCATTTGTTTGTTGTAACGCTTTGCTAGCCTGAGCAGCCTCGGAAGCAGAGTCTATTGCACAAGTACCACACTCCGTGACTGATAGCCTCGCAGGAAGTCCTGGTGAGAGGAGACAATTTGACTGCCACAGCTCGGGTGTGCAGAGAACACAGTGAGCAAGGAGCGGATGCAGCAGAGAGCCTGCCAGTAGAGACTGGGATAGGAGGCATCAACAGGGCAAGTAATTCCAGTGGCACATGCCTATGTGACGGTCGGTTCCCCTACTGCCCCCCCCCCAGCGGACACCTTGTTTACAGCGAATCTTGCCAAGCGACAGCCGTGAATGCCCTCAGCGCAACAGCTTGTGATGGGGTGCATGAGAGCCAAAATTAAGAAGGGACCGCCGCGAGCTGGCAAACTGGACTCTCCGCATATGAGGGAGGAGACTGAAATGGAGCCAGCATCTGCAGCGCTGGCAGCCAAAATGGATTCCGTCCTCGCGGCTGTGGAGAGAATAGGGACCGCACTAGAACATACCAGGGCGTCCCTGGAAACGCAGATCGACAAGGTCACATCTGACTTTACGCTTCTGCATGCAGACCACCACAAGCTCACTGACAGGGTTGCTGCTCAAGGTCAAGTGCTCCAAGATCTCCAACCGGTTACCCGCAGTCACGTAGTTGCGTTACAAGATATGATGGAGCGGATACATGCCCTAGAAGATAGGGCGGAGGATGCGGAAGTGCGCTCGCGGCGCAACAACACCAGAGTGGTGGGATTGCCGGAAGGTGAAGAGGGTAGGCACCCTGAACAGTATTTAGAGAACTGGCTGCGAGACCGGCTTCTGAAGGGAACACTATCGAATCAGTTTGCGGTGGAAAGAGCCCACCGGGTGCCAGCCCAGAGGCCTCAAACCAGGAGCCAGACCGCATCCGTTCCTGTTCAAACTCCTCAATTACAGGGACAGAGGCGCGGTACTGCGCAAAACCCAGAAATTGGAAGAACTGACAGTAGGTGGCTGCCGCATCATGCTTTTCCCTGATTACACTGCCCTGGTACAACGCTGTAGAAGCAATTATACGATGGTGAAGCGACAACTCCGAGAGCTGGAGCTCCCATACTCCCTGTTGTTCCCCGCCAGGCTACGAGTGGTAGCAAAGGGTAAAACACACTTTTTCGACGCACCTGCGGAGGCATGGGACTGACTAGAAGAATCGGGTCTTTGGACGGGGAAGCGGCCACCAGAACCGGATGCCGGAGAGACTACTGACAGGAGAGGCAGGCGTCGACCACGACGCAGGGCACCTCGCGGAGCGGCGGCCAGAACGGTGGCCCCAAGTCCAGAGAGGATGAGAAAGGAGCGACAAAATGTACTGGAAGCGGTCACGACTCTTGGTACACCGAACAGTCAAGCCTATCGGGAGCCTCCTATGCCACGTACGGTGGTGTTGAGTGGAGCATTGACACCATCGACAAACTTTCTGAAGAACTTTGTATGCCGGTGGTTACTCCGCAGACGGCGGATGATATCATTGGCTGAGAAGACCGATACTACGAACACTGTAGACGACTGCACACGCAAGTACTATATTGAGGGCTGTATTGGTTTGTGTGGGATGTGGGAGGGGCGGGAGGGGGACTGGCGGGACATCGTGTGCGTCTCCTGGTGAGTTGCCGCTCGGGCTCTGCCCCGCTTATGTCAAAACACCTGGTGTGTCCTTGAGGGGGTGGCCCTTACATACAGGTAGCTACTCCATGTGGGCGCTTGAGGGCTGCGGTCTTATCGAGCTGGGATAATGGGTTCCCGAGTGGCGCACCGTATGCATGGGAAATGAGGGGGATGGTCACGACAGATTGCTTACTGCGCACACGCCCCATCAGGCCACACACTGACCTAGTCCTTTTTCCCCATACATGGTCACATAGTTTGGACGGATAGCTTCGAGATGTTTGCTCCATACGTTCTGTTCTTACTAGTTTCTAAGTTGTTATGGTTACCACCGACCGGTTCACATGTACCTGGGCGTGCCCGGTGCTTACAAAACTGCGCCCCACCCCTGACCTCACAGTATATTATACACCCTAGCAATGGCAAGAGTTAATATAATCACATGGAACATACGCGGTATGCATACACCCTCACGTAGATACTCCATATTTGCTTATCTTCAAAGACACTCAGTTGGTATCGCCCTATTACAGGAGACACACCTCACACAACTGGAGCTCGACCGACTGCGCAGGCACTGGAGGGGCCAGGTGTACGGCACTGTGTACTCCGCACACGCTAGAGGCACACTCATTTGGGTGAGGGCAGGCGTCCCATTTGCTAGCACAGACACGGTAGTAGATCCGGAAGGCAGATACACCCTAGTGCGCGGAATGCTTTACGGTCAGCACATATTGTTGGCATCGATCTATGCTCCAAATGCCTCTCAAGGGACATTCCTGACGCGGCTGTCGCAGGTGCTGACTCCGTATACTGGCCACCCCTGGCTGCTAGGCGGCGACTTCAACTCAATACTCAACATTCATATGGATAGATCCCCACCCCCCCCTTCGGGTCACGTCTGCGAGGTCCAACGCACAGGCACTCGCGGACTGGCTCTCACACTGGGCATTGCTGGATGTGTGGCGGGTCCTCCACCCAGTAGACCGTATTTACTCCTATTACTCCGCTACGCACGACCTGCATGTCCGACTGGATAGTGTGGTGGGGTCCCAGTCTCTACTACCGTTAGTCGAGGCCTCGGAATATTTAGGTCGGACACACTCCGATCATAACCCCTTGCAGATCCACATCAGCTGGGAAGCTGATCGACCCCCTATTCCCATATGGCGCCTACAGCCTAACGCGTTGGAAGATGCCGAGTTCCACTCATCATTGGAGACGGCTATCCTGACATATTTTGAACTTAATGAAGGCACAGCAAGTAGCGTGCTGGTGGAGTGGGATGCCCTCAAAACAACAATCAGAGGTCACTGCTTGGGTGCCACCTGGAATGTACGGAAGCAACTGTCGACGGCTATTGCTCGTCTCGAATCCCAATTGCTGCAATTCGAGCGGGGGAGAGAGGGGGGAGGTAGACAGACGAGCCGCCTGGAGGACCTTCGGGCGCACCTAGCAGAGCTCTTAGAGCGGCTGCGGTGCCATAACTATGCAGCACACACAACCCGCACGCACGCTACAGCGGACAGGGCGGGCCGCTTACTCGCTTGGCTGCTGAGGCAAGACAATGCTTGTGCTCCGATTGCGGTGATACGCACAGGGAAAGGAGATCTGGTGTATACGCAAAGAGAGATCCACAAGGTCATGGTGGACCACTATGCACAGCTGTACTGGTTACAAGTCCACTATTCGGACCTCGAACTAGGGGGATTCCTGGAAAGGATCCAGTTACCTGTAGCTTCGGCCGAGCACCAGGAGGCACTTAACGGCCCCCTCACCCTAGAAGAGATAGGAGAGGGTGTGGCATCCCTGGCATCCGGGAGAACACCAGGGCCGGATGGCCTACCGGCCGTATTCTATAAAGCCTACCGAGAGTCCTTGGTGCCGCAACTACATGCGCTCTACTCAAAAGCACTGGAGGAAAACGCGCTTTCCCCTTCAATTCGTGAGGCGTACTTGGTGTCCCTGCCGAAGCCAGACCGAGATCCGACGATCTTGTGATCTTATAGGCCATTGGCGCTTCTTAATGCCGATTATAAAATACTTGCCAAAGTCCTGGCGGAGCGTTTGGCGCCAGTTGTCTCAGCCCTAATCCACAGCAACCAAAACAGGTTTGTGCCTAAGCGGAGTACGTCCCTGAACTTGCGGAGATTCTTTAGAGTTGCGGAAGAGAGCGTTAAAGAATGGCCAAGGGCGGGTTGCCTAATGTTGGACCTAGAAAAGACCTTTGATTGTTTGGAATGGAGGTACTTGTCGACGCTGTTGCAGCACTATGATCTAGGGGCAGAGTTTTTACAAATGGAAGTCCCCTTGTATAGAAGGCAGTGCCAGTGTGCAAGGGCACTAGGCAAGGGTGCCCACTGTTGCCACTCCTGTTCGCGTTAGCGATTGAACCTCTGGCGGTGGCCCTTCGTGCACTGGTGGGAGAGGGTATACCGCTGGGGGACGCAACACATCAGGTGTCATTATATGCGGATGATCTGCTGGTGTACGTGAGTGATGTCGCGAATATCCCGGCCCAGCTGGCCCTTATACTGTGGGATTTTGCAGCTGTCTCGGGGCTTCGGGTAAATGCCAGCAAATCCTGTTTGTATGCGTTCGGCAGGGGTAGGCAGGACCCGGGATACACCCTTAACGGAACGCGAGTGGCGTGGAAAGAGGGCACCTTCCGATACTTAGGGATACAGATATACCGTCAACCACAGGACCTCTTTGACGGAAATGTGGGTAGAGCTGTTACGGCTATCGAGTCACAGATGCGTTTCTGGGGCACATTGCCGCTGACAGTCACGGGCAGGGTGGCATTGTCCAAAATGGTGATCCTTCCCAGGCTATTGTACTACTTTGCCAACCTGCCATTATATATACCAGCGGCCTTTTTTGCTAAGTTCTCTAAGCTGCTCCGGGATTTCATCTGGGGGAGTAGCCGACACAGGCTGTCACTGGCGAAATTATATCTACCCACAGATCAAGGGGGACTGGCGACGCCCTGCTTCGAGCACTACTACTTAGCAGCGCAGCTGCAATGGATTGCCCGCTGGTTTGCAGATAAAGGTCGGGACGACACGGCGACTGTGCTGCCCCCATACTCTCTGGATTGGCTTCTTACGCTTTTTCATCCAGCAGTCAAACACGCGACACCAGCACCACTCCTCCTAAAGGTGGCGTATAAATGTTATTGCAGAAGCCTATTTATCACCAGAACTCTAATCCCTTATGCACCTGCCTTACCATTAGAGGACTCCCCCAGCGGGGTACGGACACTTACTCCTCTAGCCCTGGCGCGTTGGAGGGATGCTGACATACAGACTCTAGGAGACCTGTATCGTGATGGCTCGCTGGAATCGTATGACTCGTTGGTGGAGGAAGAGGGACGTCCGCCAGGGCAATTCCTCATGCACCGCTCATTAGTTGCAACTTTGACCGCTATATGGGGGGACATATCCACAGAGCCAAATCAGCATCTTACCATACAATATCTCCACGTTATGGGACGGGGTAGGCATTTGGTCCACTGGTTTTCAACGTCTTTACGCACACATGCAGCGATCACATTAGAGCCACTCCGACACAAGTGGGAAACTGATCTGGGGAGGCCATTAGAAGACAGGGAATGGGAACGGGTATTGAAGGGACCAGTGCGCATTCCCAGGAAGATGAGGCTCCGACAGATTCAGCTGTTCATCGTACAAAGGGCATACCTTACGCTGGAGGCTATCAACAGGTGCTTCCACCGTGTAGACGCAGTGTGTCCCAGATGCATGGAGCGTGGGGTGGGGCTTGTTCACATGCTATGGAGCTGCCATAGGATATACACTTATTGGAGCACGATCAGTGAACTGCTACATATAAGTACCGGTCGTAGCTTGCCCTTTGAATGGGAGGTATATCTACTGCACCAGTTTCGTAGAACCCCAGCCATGAAGGTGACATTCCATTTTTTGGATCTGGGAATAGCGGTTGCCAAACGGTTGCTCACCAAAAGGTGGAAGGCGCAGGACCCACCCCACGTGCAGGCATGGAGACACTCGCTCTATGCATGGGCTAGGGCAGAGGGGACCGCCATTAGAAGGGAGGAAACGTTGGGACTAAGGAAGGATCCAATAGCTGCTCAATGGGAAGGTCTACTCCAGGCACTCCAGAGGGTTGAGGAACATATGAGGGGACAACCTGAGGGGAGAGACGTAGGTCCATGGCAGATACTGGAGTCTACAATCGGGTGTGGACGCGTTGTTTCATATTTCATGTTTCATCTTTCATGCGTGTGTTATTTCGCATGACCACCAATGGAGAAAATGATAAGTGCCGTTGTAGGGGGATAATAGCCTATCTGTCATGCTGGACGAGGTTACTGTGGAAGACAAGATGGGGGGGCGGGATGGGGACACCGTCACTAGTGCCGGTCTGAGTTGGGATTGTTGCGATTGTTGGGGGTTAACTGTTTTTATTCTGCTATGTCTGTTTGGCAGTCAATAAGGAAATAACAGAAGGACTTATACACTGGACTCTCGAAACTAAGCAGTCACCGAATAGGGATGCATCCCATACACGAGAAGAACTGAATGCTATTCTTATATTTAATCTGGTGTGGCGGCTGTGCCTTGGATGGGTATGAGGCCCAGCATGTGTGCGATGGGAACTTGTATCTATCGAGATTAAATGGCAACATGTATGGAGTGTACACAGCTCATAATGTCTTTCAAGTATCTGTAACCTTCGAAATTTTAATAAATAAAAACAGATTTAAAAAAATTTAAAAAATGAGGAAAACAGATGCGGAAAAAAAAATGACAGTACCAACACAACTCTACAAACCAACACACTCTACAAGTGTAGCAATTTTGACAATTCCTGGCCCCCAAAGCTATAAGAATAACTTGGGTGGCAGTTTTTTTTTCATTTTATTGTACATTGAGTTAATAAACAACTGTTGTTTCGTTCATCTTTAAATTAGGCAAACAGTGCCACCATGTGGTAGACTATCTGAAAAGGGGGTCTTGGTCCACTGCAGTCAGGAAGGACCTACTAACAATAAACGAAAAGAGTAACCTGACCTGCTGTTTGAGAAATGCTGTTTTAGAAAATAAAACAGTCTAACATCTTTATCTTATTTGAATGGTCTAGTACCTGAAGGAAAGCAGAAAACAAGTCCAAAAAGCTTTCTGGTATAGACATATTAAAGAAGACCCTACACGAGAGTTTCAAAATAATCATAAACAACATCACAAAGGGAGCATTTGAATCAGGTATTCTAGGAAAAAAAGAACTTGAATTTCTAACCAAAAATAACCCGCGAATCCCTGTGATTTAGTTCCTTCCTAAGATTCATAAAGATCTCGTTAAACCACCGGGTAGGCCAATTGTCTCCGGTTGCGATTCTCTCTTGGAACCCATATCTAAATACGTGGATTTTTTCCTCAAACCATTTCTGCTACAAGTCCCTTCCCATCTGAGAGACACTATGGACTTCATCAATAAGATTGAAGGCACACATTTTGATCCTGAAAAACAACTGTTGGTTTCGTTTGACGTCGTTTCTCTTTATACCCAAATTCCACAGGATGAGGCTCTTGAAGCCCTTGAATATTACCTGGAGACTAGGATTCATCCACATAAGGCACCTTCTGAACTCATCTTAAAGCTGGCTGCCATTTAACTTAAAAAGAACGACTTCAAATTCGAGGAAGATTTCTACATTCAAACTAAAGGATGGAGTGTCCCTTCCCCCCGGAGATGGCCATAGTCTACATGGCACACTTCGATGGCACAAATTCATTTTCAACAACAATTCTTACAGTAAGTGTTTGAAGCAATGGTACCAGTATATTGACGATATTTGGTGCATCTGGGAAGGTACTGAACAAGATCTTGATTCCGTTTTTTCAATTGGTTAACCAGAGACATCCTGACATCCAATTTACAATGACAAGAAATAAAGAGAGTCTAACATTTCTAGATGTCGAGGTGAGGCACGACCACAACATATTAATCACAACTCTTCATAAAAAGCCCACAGATCGCAACACGATTCTCCATTATAACAGTTTTCACCCCCACAGCCTAAAAGACAACTTACCATATGGGCAGCTATTTCAAATAAGGCGGAATTGCACACGTACAGAAGATTTTTCGATGCATGCAAAAGCTTTTCAAACTCAGTTGCAAAATCATGGGTACCCCAAAAAATTGTTGAAATACGCAATCAAACGAGCGCATTACACTCCACGTGAATGCCTGTTAACGAAAAAAGAACATAAACTTGAGGACAAGCTAGTCTGTGTCTCAACCTTCGGCCTACACACAAATAAGTTTCGGCAGATCATCCAGAAAAATTGGCATCTGTTGAGCAATATGGAATACCCTCTTCAACCACCTCTTTTTGCCATGCGCAAACCTACCAGCATTGGCCAGCAAATTGTCCATGCCGAAATAGTGACAAAAAGAAAAAAGGAGATCTACTGTCCCAATGGAACATTAAACCGATCACAGGGCACCATAAATGCGGAAATTGTGCAGCATGTGACACCACAATTGAAGGCACAGAATTTTAACATAGAAATACTAAATGTTGGCGCAACATAGATCCCGGATAAAGACAACAGTGGTCACTGGCCCCATGGTCAGCCACTTTATCGAAATGAATCATACTGAACTTGACTTCAAATGGACAGTGCTAAGCGTGATTAAGCATAACACCAGAGATGGCGACATTGAAATGACACTGTCACGGAAGGAAGCCTATTTAATTTCTAAATTCAACAGCATCCTCTATGGACTAAATGAACTCTCTGAAATTGGCAGAATCTGAACACGCTGCCAAATGCATACAACGTCTCAATCTGGCCTTAATTGCCAAAGTGACTACATATCGCAGAACGCAACTGACACTTGAGCCCGGTTATTACCATACCCGGATTTCCGGTCTTCCGCCTTAAACTTTGAAATCAACCGTGCGGGACGAGCGTCTTGAATCGTTAAGCTGAAGCGGCTACTTATTAGGTGAAAACATCTCCGAAGCACGCAGATAAGAATGGCAAAACCAGCTTAATTTTCTCGATAACGAAGCCTCCGCTTCCATTTGCAGCGCGTCTGAGAATTCTCTTCGAGTATTATAAACAGTAACTTTGTTTCAAGTGGAGTGAATTGTCTGAATACCGTAGTCATTCACACAGCGGAAAACTTTCAACTCTGTATCAAGTAAGCGCGTTCAGAGCAGTACGCACGGAACAGACTTTCTCCTTAAGTAAAAGATCAAGACGGTTAAAAATAGTCACTGTGTACCTTACTTTTCAGAATTGGGAGAATTATAGAAACCACGAGGCTTACCGTTAAAAAGCACGGATCACTGCCATCGATCACCCTCTCCTTGAAAGCATTGGAATGTAAGTCCTGTGCCCTCTGATGCTTATCACCCAATGAAAATGATTTTTTGGTAACTAGTAGTTCCTAAAGCTCTTCCTTATTATCTCTAATTCTACCCTCAGAAATACTTCCGGCTGTAAAGAAAACTTGAACACAAAACTCAGGTACTTTCACTCGCTAGAGCTATGCACAGCAGGGATATTAGCTTTGCTGTTTACACATACTGAAATATTTCTGGAACTTATTTCTTTTAGATTTTCCAGTCACAATATTCCAATCACAAGCCCTGAAGAGAGTCCTCAAAATTGTGATAGGGACTCGAAACACGTCGCCGTTTAACCCCTTCTGGGTTTCTTAAGTGATATATGTCTATGTTGAGCACTTTGTTTCAGATATTTTCATGCCAGCTAGACGTTTAAATGTATTCCCAGCAGGTATGTATTTCCAGTAGGAAAATTTGCCTTTGTAGTTAATTGTGAAAAAATTATGAATTTATGGACACAATTGGCTGTTATTTTTGAATTGTTTTGACTGGTTATAATTTAGCTATTAGTTTGTCTAGCGTCAACAATGTATGTTTTATGTTTCAAAAATGTTTACAGTTATTAGTGAAACATCGTATCTTTTGATAAGACCTGGTTACACAATAGCTCATTAATTAGAATGGTTGTTCTGTATAAAGTAATTAAATTGCCATTCAAATAAGATAAAGGTCTTAGACCTGACCTCGGTCTAGGCAGCACTCTCCCCGGCAGCTCTGCCAGATGCTCACCACCTACAGCAGCCCCAGCAGCAGAGTTCAAGCCTCGCGCCCAACTCTGCCACAGGTTCTGCTTCAATTTGGGACATCGCGCTCTGACGAGCGCTATGTGCAACTTTTGTGTTTTGCTGTGTTGTGTTTTACTTCCACAGGTCTCTGCTTCTAATCCTTAGTGCATCACGCCTCCCGCCCTCAAGCTCCGATGCCCTCTCCACTTAGCTACGCCCCCCCTACCAGACTCCCGCCGCCTCCGCCTCGATCTCGCCGCCCTCCCCTTCATTACGGCGACCGCTGCGGGGAGCGCGTGTGTTGACCATACCTCGGTCTAGGCAGCACTCTCCCCGGCAGCTCCGCCAGACGCTCACTGCCTACAGCAGCCCCAGCATCAGAGTTCGAGCCTCACGCCTGACTCTGCCACATGTTCTGCTTCATTTTGGTACATCGCGCTCTGACCAGCGCTGTGTGTAACTTTTGTGCTTTGCTGTGTTGTGTTTTACTTCCACAGGTCTCTGCTTCTAATCCTTAGCGCATCGCGCCTCCTGCCCTCAAGCTCCGATGCCCTCTCCACTTAGCCCCGCCCCCCTACCCGACTCCCGCCCACCTCCCCTTCATTACGGCGACCGCTGCGGGAGAGCGCGTTTGTTGACCTGACCACGGTCTAGGCAGCACTGTCCCCAGCAGCTCTGCCAGACCCTCACCGCCTACAGCAGCCCCAGCAGCAGAGTTCGAGCCCCGCGCCCGACTCTGCCACAGGTTGTGCTTCATTTTGGGACATCGCGCTCTGACCAGCGCTGTGTGTAACTTTTGTGTTTTGCTGTGTTGTGTTTTACTTCCACAGGTCTCTGCTTCCAATTCTTAGCGCATCGCGCTTCCCGCCTTCAAGCTCCGACGCCCTCTCCACTTAGCCCTGCCCCTCTACCAGACTCCCCCCCCCCGCCTCGATCCTGCCCCCCCTTCCCTTCATTACGGCAACCGCTGCGCGGTCGCTCAGCTGGTGCGCCAAAGGCGCACCTAAGGCAAGCCCGTCGGCGCCCGTCCACGCCTGGACCGCGCCCAGCGCCAGGAACCCTGGCTCTCCAAGCCTCCACCGCTACACCTCTGCAAGCCTCCTCGCACTCAAGCCCAGGCACCTTGTGGACTGCGTACAATCCTCGCCCGACAACACTCAAGGAGCTTCTCGTGCGTTCACTTTCGGAGCTCCTTCTCCATAGACGCTACACCTACAGACACTAAAGCACCGCCTGCCACCAGACCCTCCAACACCATTAACTGCATCCTTCTCAACGTACGATCCCTTCACTGGCACGCCATAGAGGTATGGGACATGCTCGAGAAACTCGCTCCAGACGTCGCCTTTTTCACTGAGACCTGGACTAACGCCACCTCAGACATCGCCTCGGCTATACCGGACGGCTACAAGCTCCAGAGTAAAGACCACCCAAACCGCCCGGGGGGAGGCCTCGCCATCGCACACAAAACCTCCCTCCAACTCTCCACCTCCAGCCCAAGCACCACTCTTCCCAACATAGAACACCTCCACTTCCAGATCCATACCAACCCAAGGACAACGCTACGGGGCACGATCATCTACAGACCACCAGGACCTCGCGCCCAGCCCACTAACACAATCACAGAACTCGCCGCATCCCACGCCATCACCTCCAGGGACTACATCCTGCTCGGAGATCTAAATTTCCACCTCGAGAACCGCCAGGACCCCGACTCCAATGCACTCCTTGAGAATCTTGCCAACCTGGGACTATATCAGCTGGTAAGCACACCCACCCACATTGCAGGACACACTCTGGACCCCATCTTCGCGGAAGGGTCAAACATCCGGTTCACCCACACCACCCGGCCCTCCTGGACAGACCACCGCTGCATCCACTTCACTTTCACATCCAGCACCGCACCCAAACTAGCCCCGCGCCCGCCTTGACGGAACCGGAGTAAATTTACCGAATAACTTCTTACCGCCACCCTCCTCCACGATCCCCCCTCAGGCACCACCGACACCAACGCCGCAGCCAAGGAACTCCACCGGTGGATCGCCAACTGTGCCATCAAACTAGCACCTCTCCGGCAGACATCCACTAAACGCCCTCTTAAGGCTGCCTGGTTCACCACCGAACTCCTAGAGGCCAGACACGCCTGCAGACGCCTCGAAAAAAGGTGGAGGAACCAGAAGACCACTGAAGCCCACACCGACCACAAGATCGCCATTAAGAACTACCACCAGCTGATAAGGGACACCAAAAGAACCTTAATCAGGGAAAAAATCAACACCACTCATCCAACACAAGGGAACTTTTCAACGTCATCAAGCAGCTCACCAAACCCTCATGCGAAGCCACTGTCATCACACCCTCCCAAGATCTCTGCAACAAGCTCAGCGCCTAGTTCCAAAAGAAGATCATGACCCTTTACGACAACTTTAGCGAGCCAACTATTGCCTTCACCCCTCCACCCACCACCACTGACTCGCCAACCATCATCACCTGGAACCCCGCATCCATCGAACTTATCACCACCACCATGAAGAAAACTCACTCAGGAGCCCCTACGGACCCATGCCCCCCGCACATCTTCCACAGAGCTTCCATGGCCATCACCCCCGAGCTAGCCCGCACCATCAACTCCTCCCTGGCCTCCGGCACTTGCCCCATGGACTGGAAATGCGCAGAAGTGAAGCCCCTCCTCAAAAAACCATCGGCTGACCCAACTGACCTCAAGAACTACCGACCCATCTCCCTCCTCCCCTTCGCTGCCAAAGTCACAAAGGCTCATGAACGCCCAACTGACAACCTTCATCGAAGATAACTGCATCCTGGACTCCTCCCAATCCGGTTTCCGCAGCACCGAGACAGCCCTGCTCGGCGCCACCGACGACATCCGCATGCTGCTCGACCAGGGCCACACCACAGCCCTCATCCTCCTGGACCTCTCCGCAGCCTTCAACACTGTCTCACACCGCACACTAACCACTAGGCTCCACAAAGCGGGAATTCAGGGGGACGCCCTCAACTGGATCCGATCCTTCCTCTCCGGCAGAACACAGAGGGTCATGCTCCCCCCCCCCCCCTCTTTCCTCTCCGAACCCACCGACATCATCTGCGGAGTTCCCCAAGGATCTTCTCTAAGCCCGACTCTATTCAACATCTACATGGCCCCCATCGCCACCATCGTCAGGCAGCACGGGCTCAGCATCATATCCTACACCAGCGACCCCCATCTCATCCTCATTCCTCACCAAGAACACGGAAGACATTAGACTCCGCTTCCAGGAAGGAATGAGATACGTGGCCACCTGGATGAAGGACATCTGCCTCAAATTCAACTCCGAAAAGACCGAGGTTCTCATCTTCGGACCCTGCCCCTCCGCCTGTAGCAACTCCTGGTGCCTCCCGCCCTCTGGGTCCCACCCACCCCGACAGACCACGCTCGGAACCTCGGCATAATCCTCGACTCCTCCCTCTCCATGAACCGCCAAATCAACGCTATCTCCTCCGCCAGTTTCAACTGCCTCCGGATCCTATGAAAAACCTTCAAGTGGATCCCCCCAGACTGCAGAAGGACCGTCCAAACCATCCAAAACTCGGCCGCCAGGCTCATCCTAGGGATACCGCGCCACGAACATATGACTCCGCACCTGCTAGAACTCCACTGGCTCCCCGTCGATAAGAGGATCACCTACAAACTACTCACACGCGCCTACAAATCCCTCAACAACATTGGACCCAAATACCTGAACAACCGAATGAGTTTCCACGCACCCAAGAGTAACCTCCGCTCATCCGACCTCGCCCTCCCAGAGGTCCCCCTGCATCCACAGAAGCAGAGCTGGAGGGAGAGTTTTCTCCTACACCGCAGCCACGGCATGGAACACTCTCCCAGTAAAACTGAGACGCTCTCCAACCCTGAACACCTTCAGAAGGGCTCTCAAGACCTGGCTTTTCGACTGACCGGAGCAGCCTCGCTTATCCTCCCCCAGCACCTTGAGACCCTCACGGGTGAGAAGCGCGCTTTACCAACCCTTGTGTAATATCGTGAGAGACGGTGGAACAGTCCACGTCTCTCACGATATCAGAGGAGGCAACTTAGATAAGCCACCCCCTCGATCAGGGAATAATGCAGTGGGCTCGACGGAAGTCGGGACCACGTGGTGAAAGATAATAAAAGGCCCAGAGCGCTGGGCGTGGCAGTTTTGTGGCTGACCACTAAAGATACACGTGTGTGCCCGTGTGCGATCTGTGTCCACTAGGCCCAGTCACCCAAGACTCTACACTGGCGACGAGGATGGGATCAGCAAGCCGCTGTCCTACCTGCGACCCGCCGTGCTGGTGCCCGCCGTCATTGTGCACTTGCCTGCAGCTGCGCTGCGTTCCCCGCTGTTGTGCCTCGCTCGGCGCGGGCATCGTCTGTGTCCCTGCTGGCGTCGGCGGCCTCGCTGACGGTCTGCCAGGCATCGGTGCTCGCCGGAAGCACGCTGAGCACAGGAGCGCTGGAGCGCGTGGGCCGATTCACCGCTGGGAGCGCATCTATGCGGTAAGCGCTCGCGGACTCTCGGCTGCCCCCTCTGGCCGCTAGAATCAACCGCACCTGAAGCTGTCTGCCTGTAAGTGGGAACGGTGCGTGATCCAGCCCCCAGAGCTGCACGCTGCCGCTGCAGGGCCAGTGCCATCAACGTACAGGCCTCAACCCACCAGCCTGAAGTGAGAGTTCACATGAGTGCAGGACAGTGTGTAAAAGGGGCAAATAACTGCTGAATCAGGGGAACCTGCCCCTCAATAAAAAATAAAAAAATAGAAAGGAGCAAGCGACTGCATACACGGTCCCCCACGGTGCCCGGCCACATCACATCAAGGTGTCACTCCCTGCACTGAGCAATAACTGTGTGACCCCCGGCTGTGGAAGGGTCCCCCCTGTGACCGTCGTGCGCACACCCCATCCGGCCTCCCCCCAGCAGCCACCTCCTGCGCTTCTGCTACCAGTCGACGTGCCACCACGCAGCCCACAACACTATCGCCTCCTGCTGTCAGCGCTCTGGCACCCCGTCCACGCAGTGGAATAGCCGTCAGGCGCCCCAGGGATCACCTGATGCAGTGTCATCATGACCACCGTCCCGCCCCGGGAACCCTTCGCTGTGACCGGTCCGCCACCTTCCCAAGCTGCACGGTGGAAGGAGTGGGTAGAGCGGCTGGAGACGTTTTTCGAAATCGCAGACCCGCGGCAACGGTCTATGCTTCTCCACCTAGGCGGTGCCGACATCCACAAAATCTGTCCATGAAGCTGGGCCCCCAAAGACCTATGCCACGCTGCGCGACGCCATCACCGCGCACTTCGAGCCATATGCCAACCCGGACTTCGAACGGTTCCTCCTTCGCCAGGCGAAACAACTCCCGGAGGAATCTGTCGATGTGTTCTACGCTCGCCTCTAAGAACTAGCAAGCACATGCACCCTACCCGATGAAGATGATGAGGTGCAAGCACCATTCATTCAAGGGTGCGCTTCCTCAACTCCGCGAGCGTTTCCTCGAGGAACACAACATGGCAATGAAAGACATATTGACCTTAGGGCGATCCAAAGAATTGTCCAAGGCCAGGGCGGCCCATATGGAGCTCAAAGCCACGACAGCTATCAAAGAAGAGCCGGTCTGCGCTATTCGCCCTACCTCGCGAGGCCCGCGGCAAAGGCCCAAAAAGCCCTCAGCCCAAGGATCTGGACAGACCCCCAAGGTCCGCCTCTGCGGGTGGTGTTGCGGCCCGCTCCCTCACGACGGCGCATGCCCAGCCCAAGGGAAAACGTGCAGCGCATGCGGGAAAGTTAATTACTTCTCGAAAGTCTGTCGCTCAAGATCGTCATGGCAGTCACAAGGCCCAACTCGAGGGCCCTTGAGCCTGTCCCAGGTGACTCCTCAAGTGGCGACATGGATGAAGACGAAGCCGCGACGGTGCACGTGGTGCACATGCTACACGCCCTGTCCGCATCCCCGCAAGCTGCTCCCATGTGCACCGTCAATGTGCAAGGCCATCCGGTGGCGACGCTTATCGACACAGGAGCAACAATCAACCTCATGGCGGTCGGTGCTTACAGGCGGCTGCCCAATCCACCAGCACTCCGCAGCACCAATGTTCAGGTGTTCGCCTTTGGGACTCACACCCCACTCCAAATGTGCGGGGTGTTTCAAGCGGAAATCTCGCACAACGATGTCTGCCAGTCGGCCAAAATCTATGTCTCCCGTGAAGGATCCAGGTTCATACTCGGCTGTCGCACCGCACAGGAACTACGCCTCATCCACTTTGCATTTGCAGTACGAGCACACGATCCGGACCGTTTAATGGTGGAGTTCGCACCTCTATTTGATGGGATCAGTTGCCTTAAGGGCCCGGCCGTCCGGCTACACATCAACAAGTCGGTAGCCCCCGTGGCCCTCAGGCACAGGAGGATTGCCTTCCACCTCCGCCCAAAAGTGGAGACTGAGCTCCGCATGCTGGAAGTGGCCGGCATCATTGAACGAGTAACAGGTCCCACCCCGTGGGAGTCTCCCATCGTCGTAGCGAAGAAGCCGAAGCAGCCAGACGCTGTCCGCATATGCATCGACATGCAGATCCCGAACCTCGCTATCAAACGAGAGTGCCACCTGACACCCACAGTTGATGACATTATAGGCGAGCTTGCAGGGTCAAAGTGGTTTTCAAAAATGGACCTCCGATCAGGGTACCATCAAATCCCTCTACACCCGGATTCCCGCCCGATCACGACGTTCTCCACACACACAGGTCTCTGGCGGTACAAGCGCCTCAACTTTGGAATCTTCAGCGCAGCAGAGGTGTTCCAAAATATCATCAAGACCGTCTTGCAGGGGTTAGAAGGCGTGCTCAATGTGAGCGATGACATTTTAGTTCATGCCCCTCTCTAGGAGAACACCTCCTCCGTCTCAACGCAGTGTTCACATGCCTCAAAGACTGCGGTTTGACTCTCCACAGAGAGAAATGCGAATTCCTGCGCCGGGACATCAGTTTCTTTGGGTATCGTTTCTCGGACAGAGGCATCGGGCCTGACCCCTCCAAAGTGAAAGACGTCCAGGAGGCGCCAGCCCCTACGTCGGTAACTGGAGTCCGCAGTTTCTTGGGAATGGTTACATATTGTGGCCGATTCATCAAAAACTTGTCGGATCTGACAGGCCCACTGCGGGAGCTCAAAAAAACCACTGCCCACTGGGCCTGGGGCCCAGCACAAGAGCAGGCATTCCAGCAGACGAAGGCTGCCCTGTCGGCGGATACTACCCTCGTGTACTTCGATCTGCGCCATGACTCCCAACTAGTGGTAGACGCCAGCCACACCGGTCTCGGTGCCGTGCTAGCACAGCGTCAGAGCTGTGGAGAGTGGGCACCCGTCACCTATGCGAGCAGAACACTTACGCCTACCAAACAGCGTTACTCGCAAATCGAGCGTGAGGCCATAGCCATCCTCTGGGGATGACGACATTTCTACATCTATCTGTACGGCCACCCATTCACTGTTATAACTGACCACAAACCAGTAATTCCACACTTCCAAGGCTCGTCGTCTCGCCCTCCCCCACGGATCGAGAAGTGGATACTGCAGCTGCAAGAGTTCCAGCTGCAAGTGGAGTATAGACCAGGCACCTGGAACCCGGCCGACTTCTTGTCACGGCATGCCCGGCCAGCTACCCCTCCCGAAGCGGCGGAGGCGGCCGCTACGGAGGATTACGTGCGGATGATAGTCGACCCCTCCCGATATCGCTGCAAGAGGTCATCGCTGCCACTCGAGATGACGATTGCCTCCAAATGGCAATACAAGCAGTTTATTCCGGAGACTGGCGGCCCCTACAGAATCCGTCACCTCTGCGAACTGCGGCAGCCCAAGCCACGCTGAAGTCACTACACCACGTCTGCCAAGAGCTGTCAGCGTCAGCAGATGGTTGTCTTCTGCGTGGCCCGCGCCTGGTCTTACCGGAAAGCCTTAACAGACAAGCCGCTCTCCTTGCCCATGGAGCACATCAAGGAATCGTCAAGTACAAGAACCGGCTTTGGAATAAGGTCTGGTGTCCCGGCCTGGACCACCAAGTTGAGTCTGTGATACAACACTGCCCTGTGTGCCTCGCCACGAGCCTGCCAAGTAGACCAGCACCCATAATCACCGAAGCGGGCCCTCGTGGCCCATGGGACAGAGTCAGTGCGGATTTCGGCAGCCTCCCAGGCGGAAGATACATGTTAGTGATTGTGGATGACTATTCCAGGTACCCGGAAGTAGAGCTGGTCTCGTCAACGTCGGCAACCGAAGTCATTCCCAAGCTAGAGAAAGTAATAGCCACTCATTGGCTCTTTGGTGAGCTCCGGACTGACAACGGGCCACCATTCACCAGCGCCGAAGTAGCCGAGTACCTGGCCTCCCACCGGATAAAGCACCGGAAGATAACGCCACGGTGGCCCCAGGCCAATGGTGAAGTTGAGAGGTTGATGCGAACTCTGAATAAGACCATCCAGATTGCGCTGGCAGAAGGACTCAACTTAGAGTGAGCTGTGTACCAATTTCTCCGAGAATACCAGCTCACCCCCCATTGCACCACTGGCATATATCCGAGCTGACTGTGCTTTGGCCGAGCAATTACCGACACCATCCCCCATCACTCCACTTGGGCGGAAGCAGCTAGTCCCCCGAATCTATCAGACCTCAGGCGCCAAAGAACGAACGAAACAGCCTCACAGAAAAGACATGCCAAAGAAAGCCCTATCGCCGTTGGTGACCGAGTGCTCGTGCAAGATCGACACCCAGGAGGGAAGTTCTGTACACCTTTCGAGCTGCACCCCGGAGTAGGCCCACAGATCCTAGCAGCAGGCTGACAGGACGAGGAAACTCAGGCTCCCTAGACTGCCCCATCAATCCACAGTCTCCGCCACCACCAGATCAAGAATCCGGTGGAGACCAAGGCCCTACACACACCTTTGGTTCGGTGGACCAGTCTCCGGACTCGCAGATGCGGAACAGCCAAGGGAGGTATCACCTCCGACCCTGCCCCAAGCCATCCCAGAAGTATAAAGACTATGTGACCAGTAGCTAGTCGGCGATCGGGATCGGGTCACAGCCAGGGTGAGCAGGCGCCACAAGCTCCCAAGTAAGACTGTTTCAATTTGTTGTATTGTGGCCAGCAGCCAAAGGCCAGGACTGACAGTGTATATTTAGGTTTAGGTTTAGGTTTGTGTTTCATTTTGTTGTTATCTCCTGGCATAGGAGGAATGTAATATCGCGAGAGACGTTGGAACAGTCCACGTCTCTCACGATATCAGGGAAGGCAACTTAGATAAGCCACCCCCTCGATCAGGGAATAATGCAGTGGGCTCGACGGAGGTCGAGACCACGTGGTGTAAGATAATAAAAGGCCCAGAGCGCTGGGCGTGGCAGTTTTGTGGCTGACCACTAAAGATACACGTGTGTGCCCGTGTTCGATCTGTGTCCAGTAGGCCCAGTCACCCAAGACTCTACACCTTGATTGATTGATTGATTGAGACTGTTATTTTCTAAAACAGCATTTTTTCAAACAGCAGGTCAGGTTACTCTTTTCGTTTACCATGTGGTAGACTGTCATAAGTGCTGGTGCTGACAATTAAGTGCCGGTGCCGAGGACCGGAAACCACAGGCTCAAATTAAGTGCTGGCGGGGGCGTGGCCAAGACGGGGAGCAGGTAGGACGTGTCCGGCATCGTCCCGCATCGTCTCCTGCTCCCGCGGCCCAAACTCACCCATCCAGGCAAGGTGCAGCCCCTAAAAAGCTCAGGAGTAACTCGAGAAACACCTTCGGCCCGACAGAGACCAGTAATCAAGTGTGATCGGGCCGGAGGTTTAGGGAACAGACGCTTCTAAACTGGGGACGAGCGCCATGAGGAATGCTAAAATAGAGTACGCCTCCCGATAGCAGAGTGGCAACTGGTGGTGGTGATCGGAGTCCTGGCGCTGTTTCACTGTCCGGCCCCAGTGTACACCTAGGGATTGACCAACGCAGCGGAATGCAGAGAGAATACTGCTGGGAATCCGGGGCAGGGTCTGGCGGCAGCGACGGGAGCCGGACCGCAAGTAAGGGGGAGAGGCCTAGCCGGCCTAGCAGTTGGTGCTGACCCTTCCACCAGGGAGGCAGGGCTGAGGCTGCACGGAGTGGCGGCGGTGTGAAACCTCGGGCAGCGGCCAGACTGTCGGCTGGCACCAGAGACACACCGCCTGTCTACACAGCGGCACACGTGGAGTGCGGAGCGGGGCTCCGGGCGAGACACGGCAGAGAAGGAGGTGAGGGCTCAGGGTCCTAACGCAGAGAGCCTCGCTGCGCGAAGGAGGGCCAGTACAGCAGTGGACAGGGGTAGGTTGGAGAGAGTGGCGCCCAGGTAGGAGTTTGATGACCTACATGTGGGGTGTGGTTTGGGTGCAACAGTGACCTCATGGTCGCCTAAACAACGGTGGACGGCAACCCAGCAGCAGCGGAGCACAGAGCAGCGCGAGGTGGAGCACTATATTTAGGACTGCGCCACAGAGGGAGGACCGAGCCGGCCAAAGATTACGGGCAGTGGACCGCCCGCGCAGGGTGCCCCGGTGACTTGGCGGGAAATTGCAGGTTAGCAGTAGCAAAGCAGCAACCAGAGCTTTTGACTGGCGCTCTCTGGCAGCCCGGGCGGGGGAGCTTGCGAATGGGCCCCGCTACCAGAGGGGAAACTGAGAGCTGAGCGCAGCGGCAGTGGCCAGTACCTGGGTACACCCCAGGAGTGTGGTCTGGTGTCCCCCGCGTACAGGTGACAACGGTGAGGAGCGTGAGGGGGACGTCCCAAGCGGAGCCCAGGGCTGCGTGGAGGTATCGGCACCGAGGACCAGGGGTCCCTGCATGGCATAACAGCATATCGGCCAGAGGCACTGGCTGGCGCCAACGGGCCTAGAGGTTGGAGGGGAGTTCTGACCCGGGGCCCCCGTGTGCCGCTGATTCCGCAGACCACGGAGTCCTCACCGGAGCGGGCAACGTCAGAGAACCCGGAGGTAGGGAGCTCCCGACAGGCTTCCAGTCTGGCATCCTCGAGCACGGGTACTGCGGCTGCGACAAGGACCAGAGGCGATCGGGCCAACGGGGGCCTACAACGGTGGTACATCGGCGGAAAGCCCAAAGCTGTGACATTACAACCTAGGCTCCTGATCTTACGACGCCCAGGTGTCTTCTTTGAGGGGAAAGAAAGACAGGAATCTCAAAGACGTGTTAACCAAACCTACAGTGGGGCGGGGGGAGACAAGGCCTCCCCCACGAACCACCAACAACTCAAGTCTGGCAGGGACGAGACCCCGATCACACGCTCCTTTCTGGAGTCCTTGTTTAACACCCTATTGGAGGACTTCCACGCACTTACGAGTGAGGTAGCTAGCGAGGTGAAGGAGATCCGACGGGATGGTGACGAGATAGGCGAAAGAATAGCTGCTGTGGAAGACCAGGAGCAAAACCGGGATGAGGAAGTGACAATACTTCAGCAGGAGGTGATCCGCCTGAGGGAGCAGCAACTGGACCTCCAGACCCACACGGAGAACCTTGAAAATCGCTCTCTGCGAAACAATATAAGGGTGAGGGGAGTGCCTTCGGACGCAGAAGGCACGGACATGGTCAGCTATCTGCAGGAGCTCTTCCGGGACATTTTGGGAGACAAGCCCTCCATGGAGATCCGTCTTGACCGGGCTCACAGAGTGGGGTTGAAAAGACGGGCACCAGCGCCCCCGCCTGACATTCTCGCTTTTCTCCCAGACTACCCCCTTAAAGAACAGATTCTCCGGGTGGCTAGAGCGAAGCAACCACTCAAGTATTTGGGACACTCCATTGCACTATATCAGGACTTGGCCGCCAGCACCCTACAAAAGAGGTGGGAGTTCAAGGAAGTCACTGCCCATCTTCGAGACAAAGGTGTAGCTTATTCATGGGGCCACCCGTTTCGCCTAATCTTTAAATAAGAAGGCAAGCTTCAACAAATCAGTTCCTTTAAAGAAGCCTGCAAGTTAGTTGGTCTCTCCTATTCCGGTCCGGGGGAGTCAATCAGCCCGGAACACCGCCCTGCAAGAATGAACTGGCACCGAGTTGGAAAGAAGCGCCCTCTGGTTGGCTCCTTGGGGCCTGACTCCAACACAATGGCGCAGGAGCGACAGGCGACCCTTGATACATTCCTGAAGGACACCGCATCACAGGAGGACTCATGATTCCTGGAGGGGTTGCAATAACGATGTGAGATAAGCTGGGCGGGGGCACTTGCTGGGAACAGGGAGGCATAGATGCTTGGGCTACGATATGTCCCTATTTCCAGAGACCCGCGTTCACACGAAGCGGGTAATGGACACTATGGGGAAGGTTGGGTGTTCGAGTTGGGTTTAGGGGGGGGAGGGGGGAACTGGTGTGCTACAAGTTGAGGGTTGGATGTCGCAGCAAGGAGCCTGGCAGTCACAGTACAGGAGGAGGAAGGGGTTGAATCTGGACGGTGGGGGGTACGCTCACCGATTCAGCAAGAGGTCAGGGTTGGGATCCCATGACACACTCCCCTCTACACATCGTCACCCTAAATGTTAAGGGCCTCAACAACCCCAGGGAGGGTCCACCGCCCTCCCTCCCCCCTTTTCTTCTCCCTTCTCCCCCCCCCACCCACTCGGCTAAATTCTTGGATGCCGTTCGACCCCCCCCCAAAGAACCCCCCCCCCCCCCCCCGGCACATTGGCTTAACATTAACATGACTGGCCCTCAGGAGCATGTCCCGGTGGAAACGATTGGGATATGGCGGCTAGGTTTATAGTTAACAGTTAGTTGGGAGGGAAAAGTTGCGGTGGAATGACGAGGGTAAATGTGGAGGAAAGAAATTGATGGTGTACGGAGCTATAAGATATATTGTTCTAAACAAATTACTTAGGTTATGAATGGTGTTGTGGAATACTAGCTTACATACCAAGCGACTGTAATCAGCAGTGCTTTGTCATGAAGATGCCCGACAACGTATGCAGAAGATCTGAACGCTTAAATGTAACCAAAAATTAAGCACTATACTGTAATCTGATATGTATCTCTGATCTCTAATAAAATTGTGTTAAGAAAAAAAAGGCCTCAACAACCCTACTAAACGAAAAGCTATACTATCCTGCTTAGAGAACCTGGGGGCGATGTGTGCCTTCTACAGGAGACACACCTTCTCCCCAAAGATTGGCACCGCATGAGGTCCAAGGCATTTCCCCAACAGTTTTTCTCATTGGCTCAAGACAAGAAAGCGGGGGTGGCCATATTGGTAGCTAGGGGCTTTGCGGGGACAGTTAGAGATAAAGTGGCAGACATAAAGGGACGTCTCTTGGCCTACAGGTTTGATGTGGGGGGCTCCACCCTGGTGGTGGGGTCCATCTATGCCCCCCATTCGGGTCAGGAGAAATTTTTGAAGGCGGCCATATCTCAGGTCCTGGGAGTGCAGGAGAGGTGGATACTCATCAGCGGGGACTTTAAATTAGTCATGGACACGGTGGCGGACAGATCGAACTACAGATACGCTCAAACAGGGGAATTGTCACAAGAGGGGAAGCAGTGGTTACAATCCCGAGGGCTGCTGGATCTATGGAGGGAGGCACACCCACGCACCTCACAAGGTTCGTATGCAAGGCTAGACCATATATTAGGCACATCGGAGCTGCAGCGTCTCGTCCAGGAGGTAGAAATTGTTCCAGTAGCTCTCTCAGATCACGATGCGGTCACAGTGTGGAGATACCCCGGCCGAGACATAGACCTCGGGGCTGGAGATTAAGGGAAAATATGCTACATATAAGCTGCTACAATGCACCCACGGCGACTATTAGAGTCAACGGGGTCTCATCTCACCCTTTTGAGATCCAAAGGGGGACGCGGAAGGGTTGCCCGCTGTTGCCCCTCCTCTTTGCGCTATACATAGAGCCGCTGGCCCAAAGGATTAGAGACAACCCCAGAATTCGGGGCATCCCATTCGGTGGGGTACAACACACAATTAGCCTCTATGCTGACAACATCATCGCATCCCTGGAAGACCCGGAGCATTCGGTCCCGGCTTTCCTACAGGAAATGGAAGCTTTTGGACAGATATCGGGGTTCCGGGTCAATGTTGGGAAATCAATGATTCTCTGGCTGCATCGCCAAGGGGTAGGGTCCACGCTGGGAGCAGCTACTTACAGAGGGATACAAGTTGTGAAATCCATGCCGTACCTTGGCATCGAGTTAGCCCCCTCCGTGGCACACACGGTTAAGCTGAATTACTCCAAATTACACTCTCAGATCATTACGGAGCTGCATAAATGGAATAATCACCCACTGTTCCTACTGGGAAGGGTGGCAGCGATCAAAATGTCGATCCTCCCCAAGGCCTTATTTCTGTTTCAGACACTCCCAGAGTGGCCTACACCGGGCATTCTCCATAAGATACAGCAAGGGATACAACAGTTCATATGGGCAGGGGCCGACCCAGGATGCGAAAGACCAGGGCTACTCCGTCCTGATGAAGGGGGGCTGGGGATTCCGTGTATATTGGACTACTTTAAAGCGGCACAGCTTAGGTTCTGCGTGGAATGGCAGCAGCCAGAATCGGAAAAAAGGTGGCTGTTCCAAGATAGAGCGTTGGCAAAACTCTACCTTTGGTAATTCCCTTTACTCAAGAGAGCCGATCGGCCCCTAAATCTGCGGGGATCTCCCATTACGCACACACAAGTCCGGGTGTGGGATGGAGTGGCCATTAGGAAGGGACTGACATCTTTCCCCTTGCCCATTACTCCTTTGCTGGAGTACAGGGACTTTACACCGGGATTGGACGAACAAGCATTTTTGGGGTGGAGGGGAACTGAGTGCAAGGCTGTGGGTCACTTTTTCGACCTAGATGGAATCGTATCCTTCCCAGACCTTAAAGCGTTTTTTGGCCTCCCCGAAACGGAACGGTTCCACTACCTGCAGTTGCGGCATTGGCTCCTCCAGCCAGGGGTGAGACCGAAGGTTAGCAAGAAGCTGACCAAGTACGAAAGGTGGTTGGTGACCAATACTACAGATAAGAAAATGATCTCTGAACTGTACGATATGATACGCCCACAATCTCCCGGGGTTTTAACGGCTGGTCAGAAACGCTGGGCGGTCGAACTGGGTAGAGCCCTCACCCCAAAGGAATGGAAAGATATTTATTACAGAGCCAACCACATGGCGCGGAACACAGCTAGCAGAGAGACGGCAGTCAAAGTAGCCATGTATTGATATCTCACACCAGCACGCCTAAATAAAGGGAACCCAGACCGTAGTCCGACCTGCTGGAGGGGGTTGCGGGGAGGGGGGGTACACTGGCACATCTGCTGTGGGAGGGTAAAGAACTGGAGGGCTATTGGCAGGCGATTTTAGAGAAGGTACATAGAAGGTTTGAGACGCAAATCCTGAGATTTCCAGCCTATATAATACTTGGGACTACCTAACCCCCTAACATACCCTTTGAGATCTAGGCAGGCAAGGCAGATGGGCCTGGTCTTGGGGGCAGCCCTTCATAACGTCTTATCGCACTGGGGCACACAGATCAAACCGACATACCTAGGGTGGCTGCACAGGTTGTGGTATATCCTGGGGATGGAAAGGATTCAGGCTTCTCTCATCAACTCCATGACCACTTTTAACGAGGTTTGGCAGCCCATAGTATCTTTCCTGGCCACTGAGATGAACGAGGTCACATGTCCGAGGTACCTCCGCCTCCTTCACCTTACAGATCCGAACACACCACCTACAGGCTCTTGAATCTTACCCTGGCTCCTATCCACAAGAAAGTTCTCTTTCACTGTAGGCCTCAAGCACACCAGTTTGCGGGAGGGAAGGGGGGGGGGGAGGGTTCTATGTGCCTTTTTCGTTCTTCTGGGGGTTTTTTTCTATGGCATGGCTGTTTATCTAAGATTGGCCACGCTATTGGCACACACAGAGATTTTATGGACTTCTGCTATGGTTAAAGTCGGGAATGACTCAAGAAGCATTGATGTTCTAGCTGCAGATCCTGATATGATTGAGCCCGGCTGGGCGGACATACTGGGGTGTGGTCACAGTACTGTTATAATTGCTGTTTTATTGCTGCAGAATGTCAATAAAAACAAAATTAAACCTAAATTAATCACTGACTAGATTTGTCATTTCTGGGGAAGTGTAGTACAATGCACCACAGCCTAGGCATTATATGGACAGTTTGCTCACTGCTGGCAGGCTAAACCACAGAGCCCTGGTCCTACTCATGAATATTAATGAGCTGGGTACAGTGAGCACAGCGAAGTTGCCCACCTGCACAGGGCAACACTGCCTTATTCTATTCCTAAAAAATGTAGTGCAAGGCTTCCGATACGGCTGCTCAATGCTGAATTTGTAAACTAATATGTGCCGGAGCCCACATGTTTGCTTCAAGGCCTATGCCTGGTGCTAGAAAGTCATGGCTTCCAAATACCAAAACTGTGTAGTCTTCATTTTCCCTTATGCCTCTTTCATCCACCACCAGACACACTCTGCACCTTTATCCCACTCTTGCAGATTCTTTTTCACCACAATTTTTCTCTCATGTTCACTGGTTTTACATCTTCCTTCTTCTAATGTAGCACATTTCAAGCCACGGCCACCAAGAATGACATGGAAGAAAACAAACATCTGTCACTATCTTCATAATACTCAGTTCTATGTAGGGGCAAAAAGCATTATGTATTGGGCCCTCAAGCAGGATGTACTGTCCAAAGGACCACAGCCATGTTATGTTACTGTGTTTTCCCGCCTCACGTTTAGCTACACTGTGTGTACTTTTTACCTCTTTGAAGAAAAGCTAGTGTTTACTGAACCAAGAAACACAAAGACGCCTCCATTCTACCATACTTGATTGCTTAGATAGTGAAAGAGTGAGACACAACTGAATGGATTACTGTTTGACTCCCAATTTTGTGGATCGATTTACTAATTCAATGCCGAGCCAAATCTCTGTGAGGTGAGCGCCTCACACTGATTGATAATTTATATAATTTGAGCCTGTACATACGTGAGTGATGCCAGGATTATATCATGTAGATGACCTGTTACGTTAGCAATCAGAAGGAAATAATTAAGCACAATGGGGCAGATTTATCAAGGCTTTGCGGTGCCACAAAGTCACGCAAAGTGATGCGAAGCCCCACAAAGTTTTGATAAAGTCTTTACTTTCCAGCGCAAAACCTTATTTGCACTAGAAATTTGCCCTTAACGTGGCACAAAAAAAAACGCTTGATGCTATTTTTCCATAAGTCCGCCACAATTACTGCTCCTGGGCCTCACATTTCTTGGGTCACTACTAATGTCAGGAAGAGCTGAAACGTGTTGGCACATGGTAAGTGATTTATCCTTTTAACTGTTAATATATTAGTATCCAAATACAAATCTGTTTTCATGGGAATTTCCAAATCTTCAACAAGGTTACACCCTTCACATCCAGAAGTATATGATTTCTCTTTGGCAGGTCTCAATGACTGATGTTTAGACTTTCTCCTGGGCCTAGTTTCCTTGAGAGAAGCCTTAATTCAACCTGCATGTGAAAAAATAATAGCTTCCTTGACCATGGCTTCAGGAAGGACATCTTTAGAACTTTTGCAAGCATGATCCTGGGCCTACTAAGCAAGGCTGCTTTGGCTCGACAAGCTCTCCTCATTTTGCTTCCAGAGAAATGAAAAAAGTCTATGGCATTTGGGTTTCTGAGGGAGGGAAAGATGGAAAAAGGTGGAGAATCACTGGCGCTGACACTCATTGCTTGAGGTTGAACTCATGAGGCAGATAGAATACCAACCACACGTAGTACCACCTTGTCTTCTTGCTAGCCTAAAAATTCCAAAGAATTCAATGGCCCACTCAGTGCCGGATTAAACCCTGTGGGGCCCCAAAGGAGTAGAATTTCGGGGGGTCCCCTCGCAAATCATCTCTTAATACGTTTTTAATTTTACCAACCAACAATTTCAATAAACCAAGTATATTACACGTACGTAATTTGCAACAGATTTTTTTTACAAACTGACAGCTGCCAGAAGATGAGCTTTTAAGAGACAAACTGTTATGTGAATCTGATGTCTCTGGTTTATGTACTTTAAGTTGTTAAAGGGTACATTACATTAATACAGTATTTTCTCTATAGAGTCTTTAATGTAAAGTTTTCGTTTCTTTGAGTTGATTCATTTTTTTCTCTATTTTGGAAAACAATTTCTGAAAGCTGGATTGTAATTTTCTTTCAAGATCAAATCAATATTATTGTGTTCTATTGTTGCGGGGCCTCTTATAGGAGTGGGGCCTCATAGGACTGTGCTTACTTTGCCAAGTTGGTAATTTTTTTCTATATTTTGGAAAACAATTTCTGAAAGCTGGATTGTAATTTTCTTTCAAGATCAAATCAATATTATTGTGATCTATTGTCGCGGGGCCCCTTATAGGAGTGGGGCCTCATAGGACTGTGCTTACTTTGCCTAGTTGGTAATCCAGAACTGGGCCAACTCAACAGTATATGCGTGGCACAGTACAGAAAGTATAGAGTGAGTGGTCACTCAGTACCAGCTCATAAAACTCAACTTTCTCAAAGGACTCAGACCTTTGAACTTCCTCCTCAGATGGGCGGGAACAGAGGGCATTAGCAGCAGTAGCTGCTGATATTGTGACTAGGCTTAATTTTTATTTTTTTTGCTTCTTTTTTTTGTTTTTCAATGAGAGAAGTCAGACATCTGCTCTGAAGCTGCTACGATCCCAACAGTGCATGCCAGGTGATAAGGGCAACAAGGTAAATGTGGTGCAAACACTCGAGGAAGATAACAATGTCTACGCGGTGGGCTCACAATTCAATATGACTTCAGTCAATCCAGCCACTGGAGAAAAAACACACTAGGGTGATAAGGCATGGAAAATAAACGTTAGCAAACAAAAAGCCAAAAAACAAAGTCCCCAGCAAGCTCAAAGTCCTTCCAGCGACACGTGACATCAAACTGAATCCCACCACAATTCCAATACACCTTGAGCGCTAGGTAGAAATGTAACTGAGCTGAGAGGCACAAAGATATGCATAAATGATGGGGATATGGCACGCTACAGAGCTTAATTTGGGCAGTTCGGTGGAGGTGGTGGGCACCAGCTCTGAGTTTTTAGGACATTTTTATCATCAGTCATTGATCCAGAACAGGAAAAAGGTTGAAAAAGGAGAAGGAAGGAGTGTGGGAAAGGTAGGAAAACAGTAAACATCCAATTTCTTAAAAATAATATGTGCAGGATCCCAATGTTTGTCTTAGGAGCACAGCTTGTGCTACCTAACATGACGGCTGCCAAACCCTAAGGCTGCCAAGCCTCGAATACGATTCTTAGCTCTTAGTTACACCACCAGATGTTTCCTATATTTTTATCTTACTTTTTCGTGTTCTCTTTTATTCCTGCTTTCTCCCTTGTCGCTGTTTCCCTATCTTTTACCTTCATGTATTGTATTGTAATTGCATTTATATAGTGCTTACTACCCCTGATGAGGCGTCAAAGAGTTTTTTCGGCGAGTAGCATGCTACTCCGGAACCCATAAAGGATTAGTGGTGAGTTAGTATAGGGAGATATGAAATTAATGTGAGCGATGGATATGTTAGTATGTTATTTGGATTGAAAAGGATAGCGGAGGGATGGAAGAGGGAAGGGTTTACATTTCTATAGTGCTCGCTACCCCTGATGAGGTGTTGAGCTGTTTTTCAGAATGTAGCACGCTACTCTGGAACCCAAAGAGGATTAGTGGTGAATTAGTATAGGGAAATATGAAATTAATTTGAGCGGTGGACATGTTAGTCTTATTTGGATTGAAAAGGAATATTAGAGGGATAGAAGAGGGAAGAGACTAGAAAGTGGTTTTTCCACATCTAACCACTCATTTACTTCTTTAATATGTTGACAATAAACGTTGCATAATTTTCTGCCTTTTTAGCTCTTGGTAGAAGCATGATGATGTAAAATAAGCGCCAGTCTCCAAAAATGAGTGCCAATACTCATCACCTGCACAAATTAAGTACTGCTTCAACTCCTTTCCCCACAATAGGGCGCAGAGTCTGGAACAATGCACCATTTGATTGGCCCTGTATACATCAGTGCACACATGTGTATTGCTGCAGCACTGCACGGGAGCCCAGTGGCTGGGAGAGCTAAGGACTATCGAACGTCCATTTTTTTTTGTACTGCTAGCTGTGGATTTATTTGTGCAAAACATACAGTATTTTTTTTTACACTATCAGTAATCTAAAACGCTGCAAAAGTACTTTATGAAACCTGAAGATAATTGTGATATTTAGAATCATGCTTTGGATTAATGGAAAACATAATGTATTTGTCCATATGGTTTTCACGTTTCAAATAAAGAACACCCAAGAATAGAAAAAGAATTCCTTTTTAGCCTCCCCAGATAATCCGGTTCATATAGTAGGAAAATCCGTTTGCTGAAAGAGGCCTTCCTGTGATCTTCTTTCTGCACAGCCCCAGCCAAGACGGCATGCTTATTATGGCGACCTTTTTTTGACCTTACGCATCATCCTGTCTGGAGTTGGGAAGAGTGTGGTTTGGGCTTCCTTCATGATGTGGCCCCGTGAGAGCAGTGGGGAGAGGGAGGGCAATGCATATATATAATTCATCCTTTCACTGTCTGACATCCCCCAGAGCAGGTGCCCGATTTCTTCTTATCAAAAACACCAGACAGACTCAAGACTTGTGTTTGGAGTCACATTTTCAAACAAGCACTGGCAAAGCCAATAGGTCTGGCCTTGGAAAGCCTGCATTTCCCCCCCCCAAACATAAGCAACAGGCATTGATGGTTTAGCAGTAATAAAAAGTTAAAATGCTGCAATCTAAATGTTCAGTGAATATATTTCCCAAAAAAGTAAGTAAAAAAAAAGGCTGATCACAAAAGTAAAAAAAAAAAAACATTACATGAAAGCACAGATTGGCCCACCAGCCATGGTATTTTTTCTGCTGATGTGTGTAAGCAAAACACCATTACTCAAAATGAAGAGATAAAATGGTGGAATAGGCTGACCCATAGCCCAAAGCTGTATGCTTTGGTGGCCA
Source organism: Triturus cristatus (assembly GCF_964204655.1). Lineage (NCBI taxonomy): Eukaryota > Metazoa > Chordata > Amphibia > Caudata > Salamandridae > Triturus > Triturus cristatus. The sequence continues at coordinate 1,104,143,996 of NC_140591.1, forward strand.
AAAACAAAATGTGAATGAATGTTTAACAGACCAATGGATGAAGAGAGCTGGCTCAAAGCCCCGGTAAGCGTGTATAGATGTATGTATTTTTACTGGGTTTTTTTTATCATGAGGCTGGCGAAAAAGATAAGGGAGTCTCTAAGCCAGATCTAGAAAGGGATTTGCCTCACCAGAATAATTTACAGTTAAACCATAAAGTGAGCGCATACAATCCACCTACCTATGTTTATCAAATATCATTTTGCAATGTGCTGTTGGTTTGCATCTTTAGCCAAACTAATTAATAACAGCCTTCAGACCCTTTTCGTTCTTTCCAGACATCCAAGTGCCTTTTAAAACCCATGCTTCAAGAACCCCTAGGCCAGGTTAAACTGAGTGTTAACAGCACTCCTGGAAAACATTTTGATACCTCGCTCATTTTTAGGTCTCGCCTGACCCTGCGCATGCGCTGGTCTGACGAGACTTATTGAGAGGGCTCCAAAAAATGCTACCAGGCCAGCCTAGACCTACAGCGCATGTGCGCGCGCTTGACCGCGATTATTTTCACTTTCGCTTTGATGTTTGAGCGCGATCACTTTCACTTTCGCGGCCGCACAGCCGCTTGGCGTAGCCAATAGGTCTCGCTTTTGGGACCTTACAAGTATTTAGTTATGCAACTGTTGCATGGCTAAACACTTATAAGGTCCCAAAGGCGAGACCTATTGGCTTTGCCAATGCTTGTTCACTGGGTAACCGAGCAAGACGACCGATCCATCCTCAGCAGTGTCTCAGGGGATTTTCCCACTAAGCACATTTTCCAAATCTATTGAGTAAACAGCCATACGTGTTACTGAAGATTCTGAGAGAACCCTGAAATATTACAATACTTGGAATATTGGAACAGGACCCAGCAGTACAGCAGCTACTTCCTTGGTGCTGGATCAGCAAAGGACCCCTCAGCACATGTAGCCCTTACAACAGCTGCTACCCCACAGCCCAAACTGAGGTTTCTGTGTCCCCTTTGGCTCTATAGGTACAGGGGTACACTACTGCCCGTCATCCCAACACTCCATGCAAATTACTTCTTCAAAAAAGACAAAGTTGCCTCCTCATTTTATCCTGATCACTGTCCAGGAAAGTCATTTAAAGGTAGGTAGTGTGTCAGATCGCTACCCCCACTGTTGCTTCTTGCACCCACAGTGGACTGCTTTACAGCCCCATACATACAATGACCCCATGACCCATTGTCAAGGTTTACTGTGCAGTGATGTCATCGAGATTACAAAAGTCATGTGATGTCACTTCCGCTACTTCTATGGCTATGCTGAAATAGTGTCGCTGTTGCTGGCCACCTTCCTTTGCTTCATTGGCCACACTCTTTGCTACGTCCTTTCCGTGGTGACTGCTCTTTGGAGTTTTTCATGGACTCTTCACAGCTGTTAGTTAATTAGCCATGTTTTTTTAAAGCAAGGGTAGAACTGGATCATTTAGTCAGTTCTGGATCTGAATGCCAAATTTGAGATCATGCATGCATGTTCCTTAGAAAACCATCAAACTACCCAAAAATATGTAATGTAGGATTCTCTTCTTTGTTGCTCCCTGGTACAGGCTTCTTCTTCTAACGCCGATCTCTCCTTCTACTGAAAGCAAGAGTGAGGCAGAGTGACAAAGCATTTGCCAACCTGCAACTCTTGCTTGCTGATGATCACCTTTTAAGTGAAGATCCATAGTTGAGAATGTGGTGCCCATCAAATTGTGTGAATATCTACAAAAGGCGGTAGGTGTGGGCAAGACGTATCCTATCTAAATCACATTCCTTGTTTACTAAGAGATGCACAGAAATCGAAAACCCTTTACTCTGTTGCAAACATTTTGCCTACCTCTGGCAAGTGGGCTGCTTTTATAGAATAGTTGGTGCTTATCTTCCAATTGAAGGTCTAGTCTTGTCTTAACCTTGAACTGAGTCCGTGCACACAACAGATGCCACATGCCAGATGACTCAGAGCCGCGTAGCAAAGCAAACAAGAACTGTCAAAGTCAATAGGTCTCGCCTTGGCAAACATGCAATTTAAAAAAATATATACCTACATTTTGCAAGCACATACAACAGAAAATAAAAGATTAAAAGTAAAAAAAAAGTAAAAATGTTGTTGTCTAAGGGTGACTGGCAAATGCTTTCAAAAAAATAAAAAATAAAAGCACGAACCATTGCAACATTGCTCCTACCAGCACTGGCATTCTATGTTTTTTAGATTTCTAGATGGATATGCGCATAAAGCCACGCTGAAGACACACGCTGTATGCTGTGCTGTGCGGAAGCTAAATCTGAATGACTCTTGATTGAACAGACCAGTGATAAAGATGTCTGACCAAAGCCCTTACACGTACCAATATGTATGTCTTTTATTTATGTTTTTTATTGCATGATACTGACAAGCCAGCTATAGAAGCCTCAAGGCCAGTCATAAAAACCCCAAAGCCATTAAAAACAAGTCCAATACTTTAGATAAAGGCTTTTTAATGGCGGGGACTCGGGAACATTTTTCAAGCTCTGTGGTGTTACTACTTCCATTTACTTCATAGGAGCAGGGGCTTCTGGGTAGGCCATAATTCACGCGCTTGCCTGCTGCAGGGGAGGGATGGGCGCGAAAGGGAGCTACGGCTTGCTAATGTGTTGCCTTCCATTAATTTTCTAGGAACGGTTCTCCGTAAACAACTGATAGCACAGACCAAAACACACATATCATTCTCTGCTCTGTATATACACATGGCAAAAAAACATGCGGTTTACTTTGTCTCTGCGGCAGTTTTCGGCCTCCCCAAGCCACGGAGGCTAGACAGCATGGTGCCAGCGCGCTGCAGACAAAATGGACGGATGCTTTACGGCCAGCGAGACACTATTATTTCTCAACCCGCTGACGGCAGATACCTACTGTCAAATATCCACCCGCCATCGCGGAAGTTGTTAATCGCCGACTGATGCTGCTTAACGATTTTACTCCGTAAATGAGACGCAGAGCACTGGCAAATGCCTCAGAAAGGGCATCTGTATAAAACCGGCTTTTTTTTAAATACATTGTCATAACTCTCCACTTGTCTACGGTGTACAGAGCGCACACCAGCCGCTTCCCCCGGGCGGGCGCATGTTTTCAGAAATCTCGGAAGTAATGTGTCTGATGATGAGGGCTGATAGCCCCCTGAGAGACACCGATGATGGAAGCAGACCCGGCCCTCGCTCTGTAAATGAGTATTTGGGGTGACCTTGCGGCAGCATGGCATAAAACACAGCTGGGAAAATAAATCTGTCTCCTGTTAACACAGATCTACTTAGTAGCTGGTGTCTGTGGGCAATGGGCCTTTTTCATTCCAGAGCGTCCAAATGGAGGCTTGAGGACTGCCACCAGGCCACATTTTCAGGATATCCATATAAGATACATTTATATAAATAGAATGTAATGCAATTCATTTACATAGACAGTGATTAACCTGAATATATGGCACATATGTGGCCCTCTTGGACACAAGCGGGACATCCCTGACCTAGAAATTGAACTGGAGGGGGTGTGGTGTGTGTGTGGTGGTGGTGTGTGTTAACTGAACTACCTCAAGGTCTTATTTGAACATAGAAACTGATGGAACAGAAAGACATTCCAGGCCTTATTGGTTCTGTATATTAAGCAGAAACACATTAAATTGGCCCTACCAGGTCTGCAGCCGTACTCTAGAGCGGCCAACCCTATTTATTATACTACTGTTACCGGGCTAATGTACTCCTGTGCGTATGGGAGCAGTGGCAAAGCAACAATGCCATGGGTCCGAAGCACAGGAAATGCCCAGTGCCTACTTTCAGCTGCTGGTTGCAGGTGGGGCACACTGCCACTCATGTTTGAGAACTGGCACGCATTTTTCCTCATCAGACTTTTACCTAGGGCAAAAGAGAAAAACACAGACGGGAGAAAGTAGGAGGAGGAAAAACTGAGAAAAAGTGACTAAAGGAGAAAGAAGGGATCAAAAGAAACACTGAAGAGTGAGATAAACGGGTAGGGAGTGTCTGGTGGTGGATTAAAAAGGCATGAGGTGGAATCAAGAAAACGCAGCCCAGGTATTTAGCATCGTGAACTTCGATAGCGCCAGCCACAGGCATCTTAGCAAAACTCTGGGTCCCGGCACTTCTTTTACAAATTAAGCATAGTTCCATGAGAACTGGGGCAATGTCCATATACTCAGTTGAAAGTGTTCTCATCTGGGGATAAATCTACTATATTTCTTTGGAATTACGGCGAATAATGCATAATATGTCAGTGTTCACATACATCTGTATTATTTTCAAAATATTTTAAAGCAAGTGTTCGTTCATATAATATATGAGATAAGACCTCTTGATAAATGATTCACACATTTTATTTGATACAATTAATTCAAATTAGTTCAAATTAGTCACTATAATAATCACAAAAGTTCATCAGTCGGCATCTTTTCTCTTTCTTATTGTATAAAAAGTACTTTTATTGTTTTAAAGCACAACTCGGAGTCGTTTGTCTTAATTACAACATAATATTGAAGGTTTAATGCCAAACAGGACCACTAAATTGAGTATGGGTCCTAAAGCAAGAATGGATATTTACCTTCCTTCCCTCGATTGCCCACCTCTTCTCCACGTTAGGCAGTAAACAAAAAAAAAAGAAGTGACTATGTGGATGGGGTAGCGGGTCGGGGTGGTGGGTGTATAAAAATAGCCTCACCTCGCACCGCGTCTCTCCGTGTCCCGCCGGAACTGAATCAGGAAACATACAGGCTCTCCTCAGCCAATCAGCAGCGTCGTGATTGGTCTGAGCGCTGAGGTCTGGTGCTCAGACGGGGCTATGAGCCTGTGCATGTTTTCCACCCAGGCTGTAATAAACAGCCACTAGTAGGTTCTACACACTCCTCGGCCCGTTGCCACTACACCTGCTGTCTAGTAATAGACATGGCCCTATATGCGAGATTATGAAGTTTAGCTAGAGCTAGGTTCGACCAATCGAGTCACCTTAGCAATTGGTGACGTAATGAAACTTGAGGGAGGCCCAACTGCAAAGTACGAGGAGGAGGGCCACCCACGCTCTGGACCCAATCAGGAGCTCTCAGGCCAGAGGCCTGCCATCCGTGCACAGTGCTGGAAGAGGCCCTCTGGAGCTGGGCCCCCGCCTCCCCGCTCCGTGGGGGCTATTTCTACACCACTGTTTGCAACATCTGATTTAGCCAGCCTGCCTACTGGTATCTTAATACAGAAACTATGTACTGGTGCAAATAAACAGGGCACATCTATTTGTACCATCTTTGCTCTTTGTGTAATAGGGAATAGTACAGACGTTTGTACCAAGGTAAACAACGAATAAAGATATTTCACAATTTTTGTTACATTCACATAAAACAATCAAAATGTAACTATTTTTGATGCACAATCAGTTTGTTGCACTTCTTATTACACACGCAGCAAAAATAGTAGAAAATCAGTTCCCTGTTTTTGAACTGGTTATAATCTGGGATTTAATTGTTAGCTTCTAATTTAATAATTTAAAATCATTCATAAAAAGTGCATGTGTTACACGTTGTTTCCCAGTCTTGTACCATTTTTTTTAACACAGGTGGAAGCACTTTCCTGTAATACAGATTTGGGGAAAATCCATTTGCTTCATTGTACGTGACACACACACCGAATATTGTCCAAGGGGACATGCCCCTTTTTGCACCAGAGCAAAGTTTCAGTATTATGGTCCAAAATCTTCTACCAAGAATTATGTGTATAGTTTTGATTGACTTAAGTAACTGTTTCTACAGGACAGCAGTCATTGCCTAATACAATGCTGTCTCCTAGATATTTCAAATAAGGCAGCTATAGAAAGCAACACCTGCCAATCCTTAGGCGATAGTTTGCGTGGTGTCCCTTCCTGTGATGTAATCAGCGGCAAAAAAACATGTGATGTCACTTCCTCTGTGTCCTTGTCTGCATCTTGAGATCACACACATATATTCCTCAGAAATATGTGCACAGCGTGTGACAAAAGGAAATGTTCTAGGCATTCCTCAATTTGGAGACTGACTGCCTACATGTGGCGCCTTCGTCAAAATTCCACATAATGAGAATATATTTCAATTACTTTTTCTAAATGAACATAATTATCGCCAGGGCACAAGTGAGGGGTACACTATTTTCACAGGGTGAACGCCGTCCACCCTGCTAAGAAGTTGGGCCCAATGAATAATGTGCTGAACTCATCCTGGTGTAATTTTCAAACACCGGGACACATTCAGCAGCACCTGCACATTGTCTGCTTTCGATCCGCAGCAATCTGCAGGCGGGGACAGGATTGGGCTTTATTTCAGACTCCTGCTGGGCCCATAACAAAGGCTGAATTTGAGAGGTCATCAGGCCTGGTTTTGTTCGAGTCTCCTGGTTGGGAGCAGTCAGGAGCCTCACACCTAGAAGCAAATGTGGCAGAGGAGAAACAAAGGCTCACACCTGGTTAGCACTTCACATATACTTAAGGGAGGCAGCTTTTCACTTTGTTCAGGCTCTGTTTAGGAGTTATACATGCACTATAAGTATGTCAGATGTGTTGGTCTTTCACAGTATTTACTCAAAATAAATTTATTTTATATAGCACTTACTACCCCTGAGGAGGCGTTGAAATAATTTGAGTACCACTATTTTTTCTTGTATAGTGCTACTCATCCCAATGCAGGGTGTCAGAGGGCTTTACATCACACGTACATATTACATATACAATAAATCATATGCATTTGTAAATCATTGTACAGGATGCGTTACATAAAGCAGTGGGGAATTACAAGGTGTAGAAGTCACACATCTTCCATAGCTCACTGTGCTGTATTAAAAGAATCACAATGCAACTGCAAGTAACATAAGGCTCTGTATGTTCAAAGCAGTAACCCACTTACCTATCTACATAAAATACAATCTGTCATCTGCATGTTACAAGATGTGCTATGCATTACCCTCTATACTACTTTGAGTCAAAACTAAGGCTAGACAAAACACAGATCTTTCCAGGAAGTGCATTAACCTCCAGATTTATCTTACAATTATTATTCACTCCGATCTATTGGGAACACAGATTTCTGTAGCAGGTACCTTACCCCCATAAGATATTTTAAAATACAGTCTTTGCAATCAATTAACCAGAACAGATTTACTGCCAGTTTTCTACTTGGTGCCACTTTCTTTGTGGTAGAGTTAAAAAAAAAGTATAAGTTGAGGCCCAGATTTTGCGTCAGGGTTAAGCCACTTTTCTGGTGCACACCTGACGCAAAATCTATTTGGAATTCACAGTACTACACATTGCCCTGCCTTGCATTATCTTACATCAGGTAGACATTACATGGGTGGTACTAGGGTGTTCCTGTGCTTCCATCAAAACTTTATCTTAGGGTCCTATTGCTGAATGCCAAGGTTGCAATAACATTTTTCTTTCACTACTCTAAAATTGCTTATTCTTGCAGGTTCTTTTTTCATCCCCTTTTCTGCATTCATCGTTTTTTAAAAGAAAGAAATACTTTATTGCATGATTTGTTAAAAACCTTTGCAACAGTGTACATAGACAAATACATCATTCATTAAATACTAGCTTTGACATTAGAGGTAAAAACGTCATTGTGTCATAGAATTTAAAAGTTCATTAAATACTAGCTTTCAACAATTGGGAATTAAAAAGAGAGTCATTGTATGATAAAAGCCTCTATTGCTAGGTCCAAGGCACTATGTAGACTGTGCTCATTTAGAAAAAGAGGGTTTAGCATTTCTTAAGGGAAGGGGGAGACATTTTGTGGAGGGAACAATTTGGAAAAATAATCTCCTATTGTGCCATGCATTGTTTGAAAGTCGAAGGCATGTCTGTTGGTCAGTGGCCGAAGGCGACAATCTCAGTGAGGAGGAAGGGACAGGTTTCCAGTCTGTCTGTCCTATTCACATCTTGCCTCCTCTAACTTCTTGGAGAAGCGATCCATAAATCTGACCAATGCACAATTCAGAGTGGTGTTCAAGGGGTCAAAACAGGCCAGGACCGCTCCTCTGCAGCATCTTATATCTTTTGCAATCCAACCCCTTTGTAGCAGGGCCCTTCTATCTTCTAAGAGGGTGGGGCACAGGCACACTACGTGTGTTATATCCTCCTTGTGTTGACTGCAGAGTCAACACATTTCCGGAGCGCAGACTCTTTTCCATATTGGGAGGTGACAGGATAGGGGGATGAGCCCCATTCTCAGCTTTATAAACTGAAGCTTAATTCATTCATTTTAAGTATTCATTAGGTAGCACTGGGGTTTTAATTTATTGTAAGTGCGTAGGGTCATCCAACCATGGTTCCGTGCAGAGAGGCTGGCCCTATCTTCTACTGAAGAAAGTCGGTTCGTACTAATTTTTGCTAACCTTTTAAACTCCCGTTGGCTGGCCTGTAGGTCCCAAGAGAGAGTCAGGATGCATTTATCATTATTTTCTTATCTCTCTCCTTTCTTCCCTTTATGTCCTTCTCTCTGGCTTTGGGTCATGGTCTGTTGTCAAAAAATGAGCCCTCCTCTCCTAAAATGAGTGCAGGTGGGCAAGGCGGAGTAAGGATACTTTGCATAGGAGAGCGGTTTCACCTATGGAGAGTGCAGGCAGCTAAAGCAATCACATCTACATGGAAATGTGCTGCATATGGAATATTATGCCTGGTTGAGTAGGCTGGCGGTAGAGTTAGTTTGTTCAATCCTTGGGTAAAGGAAGCTTTACGCTAACAAAAGACAACATTGCTTTATGTGTAGCTGACAAAAGCGTGAATCGTCTGCCTAAATCAGGAGGGTTTGCATGTATACTCGAATTGCGCTCAAATGCACCATGGTTAAACCTGCTAAACATATATATGAGGGCTTAAGATCTGATGTCACTTCTTGTGATGCCACTTCCTGTAAAGTCGTGGCTTGTAATGCCACTTCCTATGATGTAAATTCCTGTGAGGCCACGTGTGATGTCACGCGCCTTGATACCACGCGCCGTGATGCCACTTGCATACTTCCTAACTCGGTTAGTCCCCCCACTTCTATTTTTAGGACTTGTGCCCTGAGTATCGCTATCAACAATCACAGACATCTTTGTAGTGAAAAGCACAAAAATAAGACATATTCTAAGCTAGGGTCGTAACATATTTTGAAGCTCTGAATTAAAAAAAATCTTACACTCGAATACCATCCTGACCCCTTATACTAATTAGTTCATGGCACATCTGCGTATGCAGTTTTCTCGTTTGAAGGTAAAATTCCTATGGTACTGTTTGTCCCACGAGCAGCCTGTGAAGCGGCTGAGGCGTGCGCAGTTTCAGTGTGAAAAGAAGAAATGTTATCCAACCTGCGAGCGAGTGCAGAACCTGGCAGGACACCACGACAGAACTGCCAGGAAAAATAGAGTGGCGGCGGGCCAGGCTCGCGCCTGCCTCTCGCGCTCCCTGAAGACGGAAGCCCGAACAGCCGAGGCGACCCGAGGCTGTAAGAGAAGGGGTCTTGCAGCACTAAGAGGCTAGCCAGAAATACAAATTCAAAGGTCGGCAGGGAAAGAATCTGCAACACTGGGGCAAGTGGGAAATCATTCATTATATCTGAAGGGGACAGTAACTGCTTAATTTGTTAGAAAATAAGTGCCAGGTCTCTCGTCAGGAGGCCACTGCAGCTTGCACCACACCTTACCCCTGCCAGGGATAGTAAAAACACAACTACTAACCATCACACGCCTACGAGTGTGACAATTCGGACTATATTTTGGGGCCCCAAAGCTATAAGAATGGCTTGGGAGGCAGGTAATAGTCAGTTTTAATGTATATTGAAATAATAATTAGCTGTTGTTATGGTCACTCTAAATTAGCACCACTTTGTGGCAGACTATCACAAGTGCCAGTGCTGACAATTAGGTGCTGGTGCTGAGAACAGGAAACCACCGGCACAAATTAAACACTGGGGACAGTTACTGTTTTATCAGCACCCGGTGCTAAAGGCTGTTACACACTGCAAGTGCAAGGCTAAAGGCTCAGTCTTCAAGGGGACCATTACTGTGGCAAAAGGAACATGCAGTAGTCTGAAATTTCCATATTCAAAACTTGGGGGTTAGAAGAGGGATTATGGGCGTCCAGAGTGGGTCTACATGGAAAAGTTGGTAAACACCCAAAAACGTGCACTTCTGTAGGCGTTCACCATTAATGAGCGCGCAGTTTCCTATCCTAGAAAGGCATGCAGATGTAATGCAGGCAAGGGCAGGGATATGGGTATTTTCATGATAAGGAACATCCCTAACACTTATATGAGTGCAAGAGAAATACTTTAGCAAAAATAATTTTCCCACGGAGGAACAAAATAAAAATGAAATGTGGAACTAGGCATTTGTGTTCAATTTATGCAATTAAACTTTCACAATTGCTGAAAATCTGCATGTCGACAGACTTAGGATTTTGAGTACTGAGGGAAACCTACAACTGCCTTAGATTGTGTTAATCATTCCTAGAAATCTTTGCGAATGACAAAAGAAGTTGAACATATGCTCCAAATGTAAGAGTGGCCCCCCAAAAGCAAATTTCTGAAAAGTTTTAGATTTGTTATGATTTGGGCTGTCAGCAATGATAAAGACAACATCTACTAAACCCTTTCTTCTACTTTCAACATCCACATTGACGACCCCAATCACTCCAACACAGCCAACCTACTCAAGAGCATGAACAGCCTCACCCAACTTGTCACTGATCCTGCGCACATCGCCGGACGCACGCTGGACCCCATCTTCACATCCAGCAACAAAATCAGATACAGCCATGCCTCCGAAATCACCTGGTCGAAATATTCAATCATCCACTTCTCCCTCACAGTTACCCCGACACCCCCACCATCCAGACCAGCGCCTCCCACAGGAGCTGGAGCAAGGTAGCCGAAAACCTCTGGACCAACACCTTAAGCCCCTCCTCCCGGACACCACGTCCACCCTTGAGGAGGCTGCCAAAACTTTAACTCATGGATCACCGAATGCACCTACATAGTTGCCCCTCTCAACCCTGCCAAACCAGGCAGACCCACAAAACACTCCAGCTTGTTCACACCGGAACTGACATTCAACAAAAGCAACTGCAAACGACTGGAAATAATCTGGCACACCAGCAAGGAGCCAAACGACAGAGCATCCTTCAAAATGCCCCTCAATAACTATCGCAAATGCCTGGAAGACGCTAAAAAGGACAACCAGACCGCCTGCCTCAAAGACAGTGCCAACTACAGCAAAGAACCCTTCAGCATTGTCAAAGAGTGCTCCAACCTTTCAGCAACCGAAAACACCATCACAACCCTCTCAAGAGCTCTGCAACACCCTAGCAGACTTCTTTCACAGCAAAATCTCCACAATCTATGAACATTTTGTCCCCCAACCATCCATTGCCAGCAACCACAGCCTCCTCAACCTCACTGACCCCCACTCCAACCCTAGGATTACAACCTGAGACCAACTCACCACGCTGATCACCTACACCATCATGAGCTCCATCCACTCAGGAGCACCCAGGAACACCTGCCCCCACCACATGTTCAACCTGGGGAGCAGCACCGTCAGCAAGGAACTCACCACCATCTCAACTCCTCCATCAATTCTGCAACCTTACCAAAGGAATGAAAACACACAGAAGTTAAACCATTCCTAAAAAAACATCTGCAGACCCGGAAGAGCTCAAGAACTACCAATCCATCTCTCCCTTTTCCTGCCAAGGTTCTAGAAAAAGCTATCAACTGCCAACTCACCAACCACCTAGAGAACAACAACCTACTGGACCCATCCCAATCCAGATTATACACAAGTCACAGCACAGAAACCATCTTAATTGAAGCCACGGACGACATAAGTGTTCCCCTAGACCTAGGGGAAACCATAGCCCTGATCCTCCTCGACCTCTCGACTGCCTTCGGAAAGTATTCCACTACACCCTGCTAAAAAGACTCCCCCAGATGGGGATCCAAGAGGACGCCCTCAAATGGATCTCATCCTTCCTTACCGGAAGAACACAGAGCATCCATCTTCCGCCCTACATCACGGGCCCAAAGGACATAATCTGCCGCATTCCCCAAGGGTCTTAACTAAGCCCCACCCTGTTCAACGCCTCTGGCCACACTGGTTAGGACCCATGGTATGAACATCATATGATACACGGACGACACTCAGCTCATCCTCTCCCTATCCGCAGAGCCCACTAACACAAAGGCCAACTTCCACCTGTGCATGACCAGCGTCGCCAGCTGGATGCAAAACAACTGCCTCAAACTCAACTCTGACAAAATAGGGGTACTCATCTTCAGGAGCAACACATCCCCCTGGGATGATTCTTGGTGGTCATCACAGCTGTGACTTTCACCTACACCCACAGAGCATGCCAGGAACCTAGGCATCACACTAGACAGCAAACTCACCATGAAAAAACAGATAAACGCGGTACCATCAGCCTGATTCCCCACTCTCTCTCTTGAGCAGCATACTCATTCAGCCCATTCTGTAAAGCTGACAAATTTTCATCTTCTGTCCACCAAATCAGCAATTGCGGACTCAGCTGAACCCAAGGAAAGAACCACCGCAGATTGGTTTCAGTCTAGGGTCAAAACGACTTGGATTGCCGCAGACTGTGAAGAGGCGGCTATTAGTCCTATAGTGTAGTGCGAGGCTCAGCACAGTAGCAGCGCTTGAATGCCCTGTGGCGGTGCCTGAGTTCACCTGCACCCACTTAGAACGTATTTACTGCAACACGATACAGCAATATTTTTTTATTAATTAAACAATTTTGAAAATAACTGTCATTATTACATAATGATCACAAAGTTCAATGTATTATTCATGTAAGTCTGACTTTTATGTGATTCTAATGACCACATGAATTCACATACTTTTACATGATACGTTCTTGTCTCCCTGCGTGGATATATGCTGTAAATTGAAGAACGATTATGAATTAAAAAAAAGAATGCTAGTCATTGCATGCCTGGAGTACCGATATAAACTCTACATAAGTCTCACAAAAAGTCCACTTAAACCAAGAAAAATCTTCTGAAAGGCACAGAACACATTAGCAACACTGTGCCTAGTTTAAAGAAACACCAAGCCCAGGCCATGATTACCTTATCCACAGAACACTCTAATATTTTATTGATTTAAATATATAACTATGTTGTGAGCCAAGGGAAATAATATTTTTAAATGTGACTTTAAATTACACTTTGAGCAGAAGCAGTGTAAGTTTCCCTTACACATGTGCACACACACATAGACTTTCATTCTGTCTCTTTTTCTTTCTTTATCCTCTCTCACCCCCAGGGGTGGAGCTTAATCAGTGAGATTCAATGGGTGTGAATCTAAAATGTCCCAACTAAAAAGGCAGTGGGCAGCAGGGTGAATGGATGAGATGACCATGGTCAGTACTGATTTGCATAAAGAGTGCCTCTGGGGCTGATTTAGGGTTTGGCGTACAGGTACTCAGTTGCAACAGAGTATTCTACTTGTCAAACTCAAGGCCCACCCACCTGCCCAATTCTGAGTCGGCTGGACCGCAAGTTTTACACCAACAAATAAAATGTATAAGTATATAACTTCCTCTGACCGCCCAAAGGAATAGGGGCCATCAGAGGTAAGCTAAATGACTGTGCACTCTATTTAGAGTGAATGGTGGGATTGCCTTTTTTTACTGTCCGTCAGTGCTATGAGTGTCTGTAAAAAAAGAGAAATAACCCCCACATCATGGGAGAAAGTTCTCATGGTGTGGGGAATCATAATTCTTTTTTTATAAAAAAACAAAATTCTTCTTTGGGAGGTTGCTTTTGAAAAATAAAAAACTTTGGAGAAGTTTGTCAGCCGACCGTCAAGTTTGATGGAGCCGTCCCTCAAACTTTTCCTACACTGATATAAACTGCTATGATGGTGGTTCCTGTCAATGTATAGAGATGTCCGCACAGTTGGCAGACCTCTCTAAATTTGGCGGGCGGAGTGAGGGCAGGGTGGTGGGTGTAAAGTCATCCACCACCCTGGCTGCCTTTACTCCGCTTGCCAAACCCTCCGCCAGTACTCCGTCTTACCAGGCCCTCCGTCAGGAGCGGCACAGTAGGTGAAAAAAGGTGGTTTGGAATGCGACTACGAGCGATTGTCAGTGGTCAGTCTATGTGCAAACATTTGTCCCATCACCTTTTGGGTGTTTGATTACCAGTAATATGTCTGGAAACCAGAGACTGGCACAGCTATCTAAGCCTAGCACTGCCAATGATTGTGAATTCCACATAATAGTAAATGTGCATGCATCCATTCAAAGTGTAGTTCTATGGGTGCAGATTTACTACTTTTTTTAGGTAAAGCAATCACTATATATTTTAAGTTCCTGAAAAAAAAGTTAAAAGCTCTTTCTGAAATCAGGATAATGAGACACACCAAAACAGACGTAGCAGACCCTGCTCACTCCCTTGCTCCAATCCTATCGCCCCTCTCTCTCTTCCATGCTGTCGTCCGCTTCCGCTGCTAGTGCATACTTAGGGCCCCATTAGGATGGCAGGCGGATCGCCCCCGCCAGGCCGGCGGTAGTGACTGCCAGCCCGGCGGGGGCAATCCGCCCGCCATCTGGGCAGCAAAGACCCCCCGCCATATTACAATGGCTGGGGGGTCCGCGGCAGACGGAAAGACCGTCTGCCGCTTTTCCGCCTGATCGTCAAGTCGACCGGGCAGGAAAAAGGTTCAATATGGTGGCAGTGTCTCTTAGACACCGCCAGCCATATTACAATGTTGGCGGGAACATGCCTTTCCGTGGCGGCATTGCCACCACAGAAAGGCATACGGAGTCTGCTTGTGGGGGCTCGTTGCGGCCCCCCAGGGACTCTGGGGGGTGCGAATGGGGGGTACCTATGGTACCCCCCTGCCTTTCAACGAACAACATGGCAGGCACAGCGCGGTGCCTGTCATGTTGTGTATTGAAACACACAACCTGCTTTTGTGGCATTGCGCCGGGCGGTACTCTGTGCACCACCCGCCGCAATGTTGCAGATGTGCCGTGCACCCGCCAGTGTGGTGGGCGCATCCTAATCGGGAGTGCGGGACCACCGCACTCTCAGTGGGCGGTCCTGTTGCCCGAGGGTATGGCGGGCGGACAAAGTCCGCCCGCCATACTTATGGGGCCCTTAGTCTTCCGCCCCTTTCATTGCTACCGAAATCATGTTGAACAGCCACCTGAAAAAGGTTAACTGAAAACCATTTATTCTGATTCATCTTTAAGTTAGGTAGGTAATAATTTTTATTGTATTAAACAATTGATAGCAATAAACGTATGATAATAAAACCATTTGAGAAGAAATATAAAAAAACATCTTCTAAGTTACAACCAAGTCCCCGGATCGCATTCCTCCCACCAGCCGTTCAACTGCAAGTTGCCTCCTCAGCTGTGGATTTACTAAACCAATTGCACAACTCACACTAGTGCCACACTTCGGTAGCTGGCTGTGGACCATGACACCCAAATTAAACAACGTTCATTGCCCTGCTGGAGAACTTGTTCTTCTCTTTCTAAGCGCTGCACCACCATCACTAGGACCAAGAAGAGGAGACCGGGTGTGGTTGAGGTAGGAGGAACCACCATCCACTCTATCCATACCCTCCCACACTTTATCAATGATTACATAACATCAACATCATTTAACTCCTGGCCTACAATGCTCACCGTACTGTCCCTACAGATGTAGTATGTGCCATTACTTGATACTGCCAGACCCCTTCAAACTGCCTACCCTGAGCTGGTACAGGCTGAGCAGGTTTGTTCTGAGCAGCTTCTGGTTACACTTAGCTTGAGAACTAACCCGCCAACCCTCCTCTCAACAGTGGCTTCAATTCTAAACATTCACACAAAGAACATCAACATATCCTCCAATAGCGGCTACTCTCTCTTTCAAGCCTCCTGGTAATGGCAGAGGGCAACATTTCTAGTGGAAGAGCGTGTCAGCTTCATCGTTGGGCACTGCAGCGCTATAACCCATTGAACGTGAATCTGTGAGAACAGAGGTCTCTGTGGGAGCAGAGGTTGGAAGGGGGCATTTGTGGCTCAGTGGGGCCAGAAGTCTACCAGTGGAGGAGGGAACCGCACTGATGAGGAGTGCAGGGAAAGAATGGCAAGACTGTGAGGGGAACAGTGGATAAGCTCTGAGTACGAATGGATGGAGTCAGAACTTACGAAAAAAAAGACAGACGAGGAAGGAAGAATCAAGCACTAAATAGAAGTGAATGCAACCCGGGGCATTGTTTACCCGGATGGTTTCCACACACATCTAAAACGAAAGTTACAAGTAGATTTCGGACCTAGCCTTTGTCCTTACCAAAAGAGAGATAGCGAGGAATTGGAAGTCCTTGGGGGGCCCTTGAATCCCTGTATGGAGAAGAGAATTAATAAAATGGGCGGGCTGCGAAAGGAGGATACTCCTACGCAAAGCACGGAAAGGCATACGGAAGATTGAAGTAACAAGAACTTGGAACATCATAGTGGAAAGGTTATCTAACCCACAACCAGATACACCTGGGGGATCCCCTACAGGTTCAGCATGATTAGTATTGTTCAGAGATGTCCCGCCTGGTATTGTAAGCCCTCCAATGTTTACTGTAAGCTTATATCAGATTGTATGAACTTCAGGCCTTCTTACCAGGAGCGCTGGAACCCCCTACTTGAACATGCCTGATATTGTCCTTGCACTACTGTACCGACTCCTTGGGGGGTGAGGGGAGGGAGTCGAATGTTTACTGTTTGTACTTCATTAGACAGATGATTGAGGACTACAATGAATGTCTTTGAAGCTTAGTGGAAACCAATAAAATTTGTTTAAAAAAAAATGGAAGTGAATGCAGATGAATCATGGAAAAAAGAGACCAAGAGTGGAGCAGGGAAGAGGCACTGAAGAGGAGCCAGTGAGGGGGTTAAATCAGGGTAACAGAGACCATCCACAGAAGGGAAGCGGGCGCATAAAGATCTTGGCAAAGAGGGTAGAGGGATGAGCAGGGAAGGATTATGGTTATGAGGACTAGGAGGATAACTGTGTGAAATATGCAAAATAACCTGAAAACTTAGCAGTTGCACAGCCATGCATAATACTTGTATACATAATAATGCACCTTAAGAAATGCACTGAAAGAAGGGTAGAGTGATCCTGGGCAGGATGCATGCAAAATAGCAAATGATCCACTTAAATGGAGACAGAAAGGGGTAAAAGCTATAAAGTTGATTTTCTGAAATGAAACTGAATGTTATATACATCTACTAAACAATAAGAGAAATCATTTGTTTATGGTTCTGAATGACTGATATCCAGTGTAGTTGTCAACCCCGGAGTGCTATACAACAGGTTATGAGACTGTATATGATTTTGTCAAGTATAGTAAGATCATCAAGCAGAATTTGCTCCTCACAATTAATTGGCCATAAGACTGCCTTAAGCAAGGTGAATAGCGGCCTAGCACAGTCAATACTGATGGCTATGCGAACTGACCCGGGGCTTTTACAGTGCAGCAGAATCCTTTATGAATTTTACACAGTGTGTATTAGAAGTCAGAAAGGAATTAAATCTGGCAAACTCAAGGTGGGGGGGAGGAAGGGTATGCCATTTCACAATCTTGAGCTCCTGCTAAAATTTCGAATGGATCAATTCTGCCAGACTAGGTAGGGACATTTTTAGGATTATGGGGGCCCTGGCCCAACGTATTTTGGGGGTCCCTGTTCGGATCAGGTTTGAATTTATGATCCAGTTTCAGATCTTTCATGCCCGCTTTGGCCAGGTCAATGATCGTGCACAGGCGCACTGGTCCAAATTCTAAATGTGTTTACATCTAATATTCAGAGATAGTGATGTATTCAGGGATACTGATGAGTGCTTTCAATATGGTAACACAACAGCAGCTCACTAATATTACTGCAAACAATCTCTGTGACACCCTCCCATTGCTCATATGTGAGATCCTGTTGGAATCTAAAAGCAACTTTTTTATGGATGTTGCATAAAATATTAACACAACATTTTTTGTCTGCCAAATGTCTGCAATAGACTCTCACACACTACCCACATTCACAATAAACTACAGGAAAACACTATTTGTAACAATCTCTTTAAGAATTATTGAAAGTCATCAGGGCAAGACTCTCTGAAGACCAGAGCTGGCTCTATCTGGGGCCCCCTAAAAGGCTGAGGCCCTGAGCCAGAGCCCTGAGCCAGAGCCCACTTTGCCCGCGCTTTAAAACGTCTCCGAGACTCGCGCATTTTCCGCATTCATATGTGCATTTTACAAATGTAAAATGTCACCAGCCCTCATTCTCCGAATCAGGATGTATATTTTAAGTTTGTAAATTGATGTTTATCCACCTCCAGCGGCGTTTACCTGCGCAAATACATCTGTGAACTGTTTGGGTCCTGGCATTCTGATGGCCCCTTTATTTCCTTCAGTTAATTAACCTTTGTGTGACCTTAGATGGCTGAAATAGACCGGGACAGAGAGTATGTGTACAGTGGATAGCGATCTATTCATCCCAAGGATTTGTTCATCTCAGTACATTGCTTTTGGACAAACCCAGTGAGCTGCAACAACTGGTATTACCACCAGTAAAGGGTATGGATAAGAATTTCGATTAGAGCCAAAGGATTAAAGTCAAATATTAATACTTTTTTTGTGTTGGAACCAGTGAAAACGAAATGAATTACTGTGGTGACAAAAGGAGCAGTGTAGGTAGTTGGCCCCTGAGTGGGGATTATTAAAAGGAAGTCATTTGCTGGTAGGCTCAAGAGAAGAAAATAGATCATAAGAGGTTCAAGGCAGCAGATTCTTTGTTGCTGCCTGATTGATGAGGCCTAAAGGATCCAGACATTTATTAATTCCTAGAGCTCGCTGTGAAGGCGTCAGGGAGGTTTGTGTGCTTAAGATTTAGGAAGAGCAAGAAGATTTGTACAGAGAGGATATAGGTGTGTGTTTTGTGTCTTGTCGCTGTGGAACATGAGGTCTGATGAATGCAGGAAGTGGCAGGCTTACAGTGAAGTTCACATTTAATTAGAAGTTTTATAAACTACAGAAGAGACTGTGTGCATTTGGAATGGGGAATCTACAGTGTTACTGAGGGGTGACTCTAAAAACTCTAGTTTTCAAACCTGGACTTATGGGGCTGCTGAATCTTAAGTGAAACAGCACATTGGGTCCGGCTTGGGCAGGATGGCTTTGCTAGGTTGACCTTTTGATCATTGAATGTTGGGATGGGTGGATCTTTTGTGCACCAACACAACAAACAATGTAGGCAACTGTACTGGGTGGTAACCAGCAGGGGACACCACAACAGTAGACAAAATCAGAAGTTTGCTGTAAAGGGAGTGGGCAGACACCTAGCCCTGCGTCGCCTGGATCTTAGGTTTCCAGTTTTATGCCTTCATTTGGCAGCCTGAGGTGTTCTGGGGGATGCAGTGATGGGTTGCTTCAGTTAAATCTACTGGACAGACATGACAGGTGATTATGTGTAATAAATACACAGAAATGGATATGTGAGGTCCTGACGGCATGTAGCTAGGAGGCAACACTAGCAGCGGTAGAGGTTTGGAGGCCAACATGTTAATTCACCTAGAGCAGCATAAATCCTAGGACCATCCTTTCCAGCGATGTACCACTCCCATTCTATGAACACGCTGTCGTTCAAGCATCAGTAATTCATTTGCAGAAAAAAGAAAAAATAGTTGTAGGGAATTAAAGATTTTCTTAGGAGCCCGCTGCAGGTGCAGGTGAATGCTGGGTATGTCGAAAACAGGCTGCCTAGTCTTTATTTCACCTCGTGCCTTTTTCTTCCAACACCCTGAAATTCCTGTCCCTTTATCTAACTCATGTTTCTTCACCCGCCTCCTTTGTCATTCCCGCGTTCTCCCTTTGTCACAGTTTCCTACCTTTCTGTTCCTCTGCTTTCTGCCTTTTGTTCTCCTGTTCTGTGTAAAATGTTATGATAAATCTGTAATACGATCACACTCCTCGATTATCTAACAAGCTCACTATCTCTCTGCACACCAGCAGCCAGGAGACCATCAGACTGGAGACAAATCAGTGGAAAAAGGAATAAAAACAAGGCAACAATCCCTTTTTGTCTGTCTATGCATCCAATATCTGGAAAAAACATCCCGTATCCATCAGGACCACCCTAACTCTGCTTCGGTTTTTAAAAAAAGTAAAGACACCTCTTTAATAAACACTGCATCACTGTGCAGTAACATACGACTTTTGTTCCTGGAACTCGTTGCTGTTCCTCTCCATTTTGGCTAGGTTCACTCTGTACTAATGAAAAATAGAAGTACTATAAAGTGAAAACGGGAAAATCAAAAGAATTTTTAATACTGCCCTCACACACTTGGTAGTGTCATGCTTCATCATTGGGCCGCATCATACACCCAGGTGCAGACCAACACACTGGATGGAGCGCAATTTTTTGAAAGATGAAAGACAGTAGTGAGGGTAGAGTGTAGTAAAGAAAGATAAAAAACACAAAAGTGTTTACTCAAAACATAAAGGAAAATAAATTTTACTCCTGGAAAAACGGGACCAAGAGAGGTGCAGGTATGTTAATAAAACTGCCTAGGTGTTAAACAATAATTCTTTATTTAATGTCAACCTCTGGCAGGATTAAAATTATGATTATGGGGTATTCAGGGAAGGTAACGACCCTTATATCCCCACTGCAATTACCAACATGTTTCTGCCAGTTTTTTACGCGCCACACCTGGTCGCTCTGGCATTCGTCAGGGTGTTGGTCCCTATTTTTTGGTCGACGGAGGACGTGTGTGGGGCCACCGGAGAAAGTGTCTCTTTGATGTAAGTGTGACAATAAGAACACTTCCCCCGCAGTCCCGGGTTTAGAAAATAATCACGTAAACTCTTAAATTGTGTACTCTCCTGGAAATTTCCAGAGGAAAGTGACGGTGGGACAAGGCCCACACTATACAGATTAACAAGGTAATAAACCCGAATCAGGGGACAGACCAAAAAATAGGGACCAACACCCTGACGAATGCCAGAGCGACCAGGTGTGGCGCGTAAAAAACTGGCAGAAACATGTTGGTAATTGCAGTGGGGATATAAGGGTCGTTACCTTC
This sequence comes from Triturus cristatus, assembly GCF_964204655.1. NCBI lineage: Eukaryota > Metazoa > Chordata > Amphibia > Caudata > Salamandridae > Triturus > Triturus cristatus. The sequence continues at coordinate 1,104,165,134 of NC_140591.1, forward strand.
CCTGAATACCCAATAATCATAATTTTAATCCTGCCAGAGGTTGACATTAAATAAAGAATTATTGTTTAACACCTAGGCAGTTTTATTAACATACCTGCACCTCTCTTGGTCCCGTTTTTCCAGGAGTAAAATTTATTTTCCTTTATGTTTTGAGTAAACACTTTTGTGTTTTTTATCTTTCTTTACTACACTCTACCCTCACTACTGTCTTTCATCTTTCAAAAAATTGCGCTCCATCCAGTGTGTTGGTCTGCACCTGGGTGTATGATGTGGCCCAATGATGAAGCATGACACTACCAAGTGTGTGAGGGCAGTATTAAAAATTCTTTTGATTTTCCCGTTTTCACTTTATAGTACTTCTATTTTTTGTCATGAAGTTTTTCTCTGTCGTGTGAGTTTCATATATTGTTTAGGGAGTCAGAGAAGACTCTAAACCCTTGTCTCTCTCCTTTTGTGATACTTACTTTTCACTCTGTACTAATCACAGATACATATAAAATAAGTCCCAGTCCCCAAAAATGGCTGCTGGCGTCCACCATTGGCAACCAACAGCACAAATTAAGCAGTGACAATAAGGAGACCAGATCGCTCCATGTCATTGGGATGTCACATTTCCATTCCTGGACTTTGCTTTTATATATCAGTGCATTTTAGTCCTGATTCACTTTAATTGTGCAAATTGGACCAACACACCTGATAACCATGATAAAAGCAAAGTCCAGGAATGGAAAATTGTGCCTGGCAAGATGGAGCCATCTGGTTGTAGTTCGGAGCAGGGCCCCACCCTGAGATGTATGCACACCTGCACGCATATCCCAACTACACATTGGAGGTTGTGGCAAACTAACATAGGGGGGGAAGCCCCACCCGTGCATACAGTTGTGCGCACAGGGAGTAGGTAACCATTCCAAGCCTTTCAATGTTCATTTAGCATGCTCTCACACTAGGCCCGCTAGGCCTGGCACCACAGTGGGGACGAGGCGGAGTCAGCCCTGCTGCACCCACCCTGCTAGCCTTCCCTGCTACAGGGCCAGTAGTACGTGCTTTCACCCTCACGGGCTCTCATCCTCGGATGGGTCAGTGCACGCTCCTCCCCCATCATACAACCGAGATCAAGTGAGCGAGCGAGTTCAGCTCACACTGAGAGGCAGCCACCAGCTCTCCACGCCTTTCCTCGCTACAGTCGCTGCACCACGCTGTGCTACCCCATTCTGGCACCCCACTCAGGCATCTGGCCCACGCAGCTTTCCTCCACAACTGGTTTGAAAACCTTTTCAATACCCTGCACTCTTACGTAGTCCCCAGTGGCAGTTGCGACCATGCCTTGCAAAGGGCGTCAACCAACAAGGTGATGAACCTGCTGTGCCTGACCAGCAAGGACCACCCCCGCTCTGCATTGTGTGTCGGCCCATGCCACCAGGGGCAGCTCCAACCCATTTCTGCCCTTCAGTAAACACAGCGACCCCGCCAGAGCGGACCCATGCTGGCATATGTGGGTTGTGCGTCTGATCAACTACTTTCACTGCCACAAAAGAGACCGATGGTGAGACAAAACACTCCCTGCTGCTCCACTACACTGGGGAGGAAATCTTCGAGCTGTTCCACAACCTTGCTGACACAGGTGCTGACAATGAGTATGACAAAGCCATAACTACCCTGAATGCTAACTCTGACCCCCAAATCCATACTCCTCTTCTATGCCTGCTTCTGGGAGCTCGACAGCACCTCTACAGATGACGATCCACAGAAAGAAGTAATATCCCAAGGTTGTTGGTCTGCTGTCCAGACGCATCACATACTTCGCCGGCCCAACATGATGCAGAACGAGAACCTAACGTTCGCCCCCGCTCCCACAAACTGTCAAATGATCGGGAGATCAGGACGAGATGGCATTCCACAGGCTCTCAGCCACACCTAAACCAGTACCTAAGCCCATCAAAGTAGAAACGGCTGCAGTCATCTCCAAAGGCCCTCCACTTACCGATAAACACCTGAGCTTGCCCAAAACGATGCGATGATCTCTGTGGTTACTGTGGGTTGTCCACCCCTCCTCGCTGAATGCCTGGCCCGCAGCAAAACTTGCTATATATACAAATGTCCTAACCATTTTGCAAAGGTAGGCTGTGGCAGGCACCAATCCTGCACTGCCCGTGGGCCCATGGGCAACTGCCAGATACCGCCCCCCCGAGAGAGTGCTAGGAAGATCGGGAGGTAGAACAACATAGAAGCAAGATACCACCCTGCCCCTTGACCCCGAAAGCAGCTCCCCACCCAGAAGCAATTTGACAACCATAAACACAAGAACCACGGATCTCACCCGAGTCTGGCAGGGGACACCCATACCAGCTGAGGTACACCATCATGAGACCAAAGAAGTTTGAGGATTATGGGTCATATCTACAAGCCCTCACTGCCCACCTGAGCGTCACTTTTTTTGACGCTCCAGTGGCGCAGCGCCATTTTCCAAATTTACAAGGTGGTGCTAAGCCACTCTGTGTGGCTTATTTCAACCTTGTAAATATTCCCCTTTCCGCCGCAGTCCTCTGTGGCAAAGGGCGTGCAATGGATGTTGCTGTGGGCGTTCCACCGCAACACCCATTGCTGTTTGGCGCTGCCCCAGATTTACAAGGCTTGAGACAGCACCAAAGACTAACGCCATGGAATACCAGAAGTTAGAATGGTGCAATGAGGAGAATTTATCAGTTTCTCCTCGCTTTTTGCTCTTGCCATCATTCTTGTGAATACGACACATCCCTGCGTTTTTAAATTGTCAGAGCGCAGTGCTGCCAAATTTGCACAGCTCCGAGCTCTGACATTCTATTGGAAATATGCCCCTATGTCTTTGAATAGTGCGTGGGCACTCAGGACCACAATGATTGTGACACAGAACCCTACCCGCGTGTACAGTTGTGCAAACAAGGAGTTAGAAACTATATCAAGCCTCCGAGTGCTGATTTTGCCAGCTACCCCACTAGGCCACGCACCGCATTGGTGACCCTAAAATACAAGCATGCATACTTAGTCCAAATTCTTTTGGGTCGAGGTTTCGAGACCTCTTGTATATACTTTAGTTTATACTTATATGTGTATGTACTTTGTGGGCTCTGGAGATCAGCCCTAGGACTTGTCTACTTCCGCTGAGGGACCTTTTTCTGTTCAACTGCCTCTATTTGACTGTCTTAATAGAAAACGACCAGCAGAGATCAGTAAAATAGCAGAATTTAGGGACTTTCTTTTTTTAAGTTTATCTGGCAACTGCCTCTATTTAACATTTTTTTTTTTACAGAGTTTTATATAGCGCGAACTTGACCTGAATCGGGTATCAGAGCGCTTTACATAGCACCAGTTGCATTACATGAGGTCACATTCATGTTTGTTAGGCACAGGGAGATTAAGTGATTTGCCCAGAATCACAGGATGTTCAGCGCCAACTTCTTGATAGAAAACGACCAGCAGAGGTCAGTAAAATACCAGAATCACTGTAGCATTCTCTAGATTCCAGTCCATAGAAATTGTCTTCCATGAGCACCCGTAGACAAAAATATTTTTTTCAAATCTTGTATTTTTAGTGTTATGACCACCGAAGGCCCTGATTTTATATTAATAAAAACAGCTTTGGACTATACTGTTTCTTGCTGAAAGGCAATATTTCTCTCCATGTGTTCCCATACCTGGCGTGTCACTCAGCTTGGTGCTTATTTCCCCTCCATGTTAAAGAACAGTAGATGTTTCAGCACCCAGGCTTATGTGCCGCATAGCTAAATACATATAAGGTTCCAAAGACGAGACCGATTGTATTGCAAATGCTTGTTGTTTTAGTACGAGCGCTGCTTAGAGGTCGAAGTAAATTTCTTTACTACTGTAGCTCTCACTTTTCAGTCTCTTTCCTATGTGTAGGTTTTGCTATCCTCGAGTTTTCAGGTTGTGCGTCAGGGCCTGCATAGCTGTCCAGTAGATTAGGCCTCAACACCCCCTTGCCGACGCCTCCCTCCTGCACGAGACAGGAAATAGCGATGGAAATTTCCATCCGGCGCTCTCTGCCGCCCCACCCAGGGACCACTCCGAGAAGCGCACAATGTCCGAAGAAGGAAATCATAAATAACGCTTTTTGAAGCGACCCGGACCATAAACTGTAGGCCATAAAACGTATCAGGCAGCGTTTCAAAGAAGTGCACATTTTTTTTTCTATTTTACCGTTTTACAAAGAACGGCCAGCAGGCAGCTCTGTCAGAACAGTGGTAATAACGATGTCGGTCACAGCTCTTTCGGGTATTTCATGTTAAAATTATTTAAACAGTTCTGGGACTTGTAGAGAATACTGAGTGTTTTAAACATTTTGCACTGAGCCGAAAGATGCCTGAAAAGAAAATGTATTCCAATTTCAGCCCATGCAAGGGTCACAGTGACGCAGAAGAAGTTAAATATGTATGTCTGTTGGACTGTGAGTTTGCGATTGTATCACTATGTACGTGACAATGAGGGAGATGCTGGAGCTGTCTGAGTGTGAAGGAGAGCATGTGTGATGGTTTGTGGTGTGATTCAGGGCAGGGCCGACCATTCCGCCACTCTGGCATTTACCAGGACACCTGCAGTCTAGGGGTCCTTTTCCATGCAGAATGGGCTGCAAGCCCCGCTGCCCCTCTCATTGTAGTGGGATGAAAAAACTTGGGGGGGGGGGGGGGGGGGATAGGTCTCTCAAAGGGGTGTGGCCAATGTAATTAAGGGTGTGGCTTAAAAACACTTAAGCTAAACATGTGTTTAGCACAGTGTGCCGCCCGACTTGTATTTTGCTGTTCCTGTCATTGCGTCAGATATATGATACAACAAGTCACATCATACCTACAAGTCAGGACTATTGGCTTTGTCAATGGTTGCTAGTTGCATAAGATAAATAAGCAGCAAGTATGGCTTGTATATAATATTGAAACAACTTCCACTTAAAGCCCTGCTGACAGCACGACAATGTTGCTGCTCCTGAGATTCAACAAGAGAAGGGAAATCCAGAGAGAAAATGACTCTTTTTAAAGGATTTCACTTCCTCTACAACGCTCACCACGCACACATCGATGTGCCTGCTGTCACTGCAGTCCGGAAAAAGAAACGGACGCCTGTGCCAGGGCACAAAACAGAGCCCGATAGAGACCCCTTTCGAGGCCCCCTTAAAAAAACTGCCGGTGCTCAGACCCGGTGAGACCTGGCCCACTTAAAGCCCTGGCTGTGGCGTCCTACAGCGCGGGGTTGGTTTGAGCATGTATGCCAGGGCTCATTTTTGTCTTCAGTGCAGCCCTGGTGTGACTGTGGCATGCTTCAGCATGTGTTTGGATGTGTGTGTTTCCCTCCCATTTAGGGTGATCACCTTGTTCCAGGTCATCATAGACACTGTTTCCAGTACTGAAATTTTCACCTACAAGTCATTTCTATCAGGCAGTCTAATTAGTTCAGTGGAAGCAAGCCAAGACTACACCACCCAGAATGCATTACCTGACACAAACGCCCAGATCTGGAAACTGTGTGATGGTGGTGGTTGGTGGGAGTGTGTGTGAGAGAGAATGTGTTTAGGCACATCAGGGCCGGACTGGCAACCCAATGTAGCCCTGACAATTTTGTCGGACCAGCCCCCCTGGATGGAGGGGAGGGGCTCGCAAGCCTGCACTGCTGCTTTTGTTACTGGGGGTGATATTGCAGCACCACTGAAAAACCGGCCACCAATAACCAAAACCAGCCCCCCACTGCTGAAAAACGACCCCACCCTTCCTGCCTCCCGGGGAAACGCCGATGCCCGCTATGGCCAGTCCGGTCCTGAGGCACATATATATTGATAAAAATCTAGCAATCACGGTGGAAACATTGCAGCGTCCGCCTGTGTGTACGGTATGTTCTGACATCCGAAGAGACAACTGCTGACACATGTTCTAAGACCAGACTCTTGCTGCCTGATGCTCATTCAAGCCTGGGCTGCCATTTCAAAGACTGATATCTGTGTGTTTATTTTAGTGTAATGCTTCAATAAGCTTCATGGTATCCCTGGAATATAGCTCACCTTCCTCTGCGTGCACTGATGCGGTTAAGTGACCACTGCTTACACTGCTATCAATGAAATAATGTCCCCATCAGTGACATCACTCAGCCAATCGGGTTAATGGCTGCATGCACCAGCCTTGGGTAAGTGCACTCCTGGGGGCTAGCATTTAGCCATCGTAAAATGGGACTGGAGTTTGATTGCCAGTCCTGTAATGTAATTGGTTCTCTTAATGGCCATTACTAATGCGGATGGCTGTTTCAGCACTCATGCAGGGAGCACAGCCTTGTTTTTAGGTAGCTGCAGGTCTTCTAATAATCAAGTGGAGCAATCTACAGCCCCGTTTAAAATAAAAAAAACTGGCAGGTGTTCATGTATTTAACTTGATAGCAATTAACGAGCCCTCGATTGTCAGCCATTGTAAAAAAGAATGATGGGACTTGTAGTTTAACTTTTCCACCTACAGCTATGGGCCTATAGGCTAGAAGTCTTAACTAGTACCAATATTCTTAGTGCTGTTGACTGTAAAAGTAAGACAGGCTGAAAGCCACCCTCTCAACATGGTGCAGATTGACTTCTGGGCCCCTTTTGTCATGCCTGTTTAGTTATTCGCCATGACAAACGCACCAGAACAGTCAAACGAAATGAATAGACTCTACCTCGGTAACTTCACCTCTGCCCCTTCAGCCCCCACCCCATCACTTAAATTCATTACTGCGTCAGGCAGTCCTCCCGCCCAGACACCACCAATCAGCACAACCCGTTTCCTACATAAAAGGCCCATCACACCTTACCACGTCCTGTTTCGCCATGTCTTTCAGACATAACTGTATCAGTCGTGTGAGTGGCAGTGACTGCAAAGTTTATTTAAATTTTTTGAGCGCACTCTGCATGGAGGTATTGTGGACCCACCATATGCGTCATCACGCCAGAGTCTGTTCGCTCGGCAGCAGCAATGCAGCATTTTGACAGCCTGCCGGGATGGTGTTCAACGGGCTGAGGATGCTCAGGACTCCCTCCGAATTCAACAGGGAAGTAACCTGTCTGAGAGGTGTTCTAGAATGAAGGGGGCAGGGGCACACGCGTTCCTGTTTATGGCTCCAACTGTTAACATTCTAGAGGAGGGTTCTTCAAAGTCGGTCCTGGAGGGCCTAATCCATACAATAAAGCTGGGTGGAGAAATTCTAAGTGCGCATGTCTGTTTGGCAGGCCTAAGACGGACGGCCAAACAGACATGCACACTTACAAGTGCCCTTCACTCCTCCTCCCAGTCCCTGGCTAGTGTTGAAAGGATTGCCTTGCCCTGCCCTACACTTGGCAGCATCGACTGCCAGTGAAAAATAAAACGTGTTTTATAGTACATTCTCAGTGGGGCAACGCTCCTCCACCATTACTGACGAGCCGCCGCTGGTGGATTTTGCTGGGGTGTTAAATGTGTCCTGCTGTTCTATGTATGGGAGCAATCTCGCACTGCTGCTGCTCCTGCTGTACCTGTTGTGTGTGTGTGAGAGACGAAGCATACAAAGCTGCAACCACCTTTGCCATTACTGTTAAGCAGATGTGAGGGAAGCTTGCACTACTGCTGCATACGCTCCGCTTCTTCTATGTGCGTTTGAGGAAGCATGCACACCTGCTCCCTGTGTTGTACCTGGTTTGTGCATCTATATGTATTCTCGAGCATGCAAGGGATCCTTGCATTGCTTTCGCTGCCGACTACAGCACTTTCTTGTGTTAGGAAAGCGTGTCCTTCTACTGCCCATGCTGTGCATGGGTTGTGTTTGTGAAAGCATTTTCGCTATTCGAACGACAAAAGTATTGTCAGTGTCAGTCCTTGGTAACTAAACCATCCTTCGCACTACCCAACATGTTTTTAGATATTCTCGTTTCTTTCAAATTAAAATGCTACATTTCTCTTATGATCTTGCTGTTGTGGGAAACAAAATCGCACTGACTAGCATCGTCCAGTTCAGCGCAGCTCGCGCTCCTTCCTCTCTTTGTGGTGGGGTTCACTGCTGTTGACCCATTCTTTTCCATTAACACCACCTAGGAAGAACTGGCGCGTTTTTCCAAACATATTCTCAAAAATGTAACATTTGGTCTGAATGCTGGCATTTGTACCCCTAATTCCCTGAGGCGGCGGTGAAAAGATTCATTCTTTTGAAACTCATAGGGTGAAAAGAACATGATATGGAACCAGCACACTTTGTACCAGAAAGGACAGCTGAGTCGTGGCAAGGTTAATTGCAAATCAATGCTGGTCTTCCCTCTACGGATTTTCATCACAGTCACTGGTGCACTCCAACTACTGAATTCAGCACTGGCCCCACTAGTGCTTAATTTGAGAAAAAAAAACGAAATATATATATATATATATATATATATATATATATATATATATATATATATATATATATATATATATATATATATATATCAGGCGCGCAACACCCATTGGGCTCACCGGGCTTCAGCCCCCCCCGTCGTGTGTGACAGCCGGGCCGAGACAGCCTCGCGGGCTGGCGTCCGTCTAAGTGCAGCCGCACCAGAGTACTTCACGGGTCTTTAAAAGACCATTTACTCGTTAATGAGGCTTTTGTTGTGTCTTCACCCCTTCTTACAGCCATTCTGCCTATGGCTGGAAGTCTTAGCCCCCCCGAAATATTTTTCAGCCCCCCCCGAAATTTGGCTCTAGTTGCCTGCCTGATATATATATATATATATATTCACTGAAAAAACCATAGGTTTCACACATGTTATAGTTAGCGGAAATTTTACTGATAAAAAACCAATGAAATTCCCCCGTTATAGTTAGTGCTGGCAACTATAACTCACGCGACCGCAATCCTCTGCTGATGCTAATACTGTATTTAGACACTTATTTGCCCATGTCTTCTTCCATACATTTTTAGCTATACATATATTACAAATATTTTTTTTTCATAAAGACACATATGTCATCAGCAGAAGATTGCGGTCGCGTGAGTTATAGTTGCCTGCACTAACTATAACGGGGGAATTTCATTGGTTTTTTATCAGTAAAATTTCCGCTAACTATAACATGTGTGAAACCTATGGTTTTTTCAGTGAATTTGCAAGGTTTTTTAAATGCTAATTCCTAACTATAACGTGTGTGAAACCTATGGTTTTTTCAGTGAATTTGTACGGTTTTTTTAAATGCTAAGTTACTTTACGCCATTCGTGGCGTGCGCGCCCACTTAACGCAGTTCGTTCCGTGCGCGCACGGTGCGCTTCGCGCACCGTGCACGCACAGTAAGCACGCGGTGCGCTTTGCGCACCGCGCGCCCACTTTACGCAGTTAGTGCCGTGCACGCACGGTGGGCACGCGGTGCGCTACGCGCACCGCGTGCCCACGTTACGCTAGATGGGCCATGTACGCACGATGCGCTTCGCGCACCGTGCGCACATGGAGGACATATGATGCACTTCGTTTTGAAAGGTAATATTTTAATTTTTCGTAATTTTTATAAGCCATGCACAAATGGTGCCCTTCGGGCACCATTTGCACACGGGGTGGACAGAGTGTGGATAATTTTTTTTTAAATTTTTTTTTAAAAAATATTATAGTTTATCTCATCTGTTATAAGCTTACCGTATGCGTACGGTGCCGTGCGCGAGCGCGATTCTGATTGGCTGTTAGATCTTAGTAAACATTCGAATCGGTCGAAACCAGGAAGCGGCGGCCGCCATTTTCTATCTCGCACTCTGAGGGGGGAAGGAAATACAAAGGCAAAAAACATGTAAAGGGGCTGTTTAGACTGCTCCCAACCACCTTGCCTTGATGAAGGTGTCCCCAAAGAACCCCCAAGGCAAAAAATTCAATTTTATTTTTTTTTAAAAAATCGCCGTTTACGTTTACCGTACGCGTACGGTAAAAAAAACTAAAAAAAAAAAAATATCCACACTCTCTACACCCCGTGTGCAAATGGTGCCTGAAGTGCACCATTTGTGCACGGCATAGGTATAATCATAAATAATCCAACATTACCTTTCACAACGAAGCGCATAATATGTCCTCCATGTGCGCATGGTGCGCGAAGCGCATCGTGCGTACATGGCCCATCCAGCGTAACGTGGGCACGCGGTGCGAGTAGCGCATCGCGTGCCCACCGTGCGTGCACGGCACTAACTGCGTAAAGTGGGCGCGCGGTGCGCGAAGCGCACCGCGTGCTCACTGTGCGCGCACGGAACGAACTGCGTTAAGTGGGCGCGCACGCCACGAATGGCGTAAAGTAACTTAGCATTTAAAAAACCGTACAAATTCACTGAAAAACTGCGTTAAGTGGGCGCGCACGCCACGAATGGCGTAAAGTAACTTAGCATTTAAAAAACCGTACAAATTCACTGAAAAAACCATAGGTTTCACACACGTTATAGTTAGGAATTAGCATTTCAAAAACCTTGCAAATTCACTGAAAAAACCATAGGTTTCACACATGTTATAGTTAGCTGGACATTTTACTGATAAAAAACCAATGAAATTCCCCCGTTATAGTTAGTGCAGGCAACTATAACTCACGCGACCGCAATCCTCTGCTGATGCTAATACTGTATTTAGACACTTATTTGCCCATGTCTTCTTCCATTAAATTTTAGCTATACATATATTACAAATTTTTTTCATAAAGACACATATGTCATCAGCAGAGGATTGCGGTCGCGTGAGTTATAGTTGCCTGCACTAACTATAACGGGGGAATTTCATTGGTTTTTTATCAGTAAAATGTCCAGCTAACTATAACATGTGTGAAACCTATGTTTTTTTCAGTGAATATATATATATATATATATATGTGCTGGGGTACAATGTTTTGCTCAGAAACCTGCGCCAGGAACAATGAATCTCAGCAAGCCAAACATCAAGGCTGTTTAGTCTTAATTCCACTTTATGCACCTTAGACAATCTCAGTCTTGCAGGTTCCTGCTTTCTTCATTCGTCATGCTTTTTCTTTTCTCTGTCTTTCTCTACCTCTTTCTTTCACCCCTGTGTGATTTCCACTCTCTTACTCTCTGTCAAAGTCTGGTAAGGATACAATAAGTCAAATACACAAAAGTTGATGGGAGGATGCTTGCCATACGTTTAACCACCAGCCATTGCTCTGGGTAGCATTCCAAGCCATCTTCCTTTGGCTCACCATGCCACTTCAGATTAGATTCAACCTTATGCAAATCATCCTTGACCCTGCTTCAAAAGGAACCAAGCAGCCCGAACTGCCAAGCCTGGTCCTCTCTGAACTGGAATACAAGCCACCCAAGACCCATTTTGCCTTGATTGGGGCTCTTCAGTTGTGATTAGCTTGGTTCCAGTGGCACACTGAGCATGGGCCCCATGTCAGGGCATACCCTTGGCCATTCAGACCCTTGTTTATTCATGTGCAGATAGTTTACATCACTTGCATTTTTGTTGGCGATTTCTTCTGATGTGAGTTGTGAATAGTTTTTTACCCCAATATCTGCACATTTTCGCATGTGTAAGATACCTGCCCATTTCTTCGACTCACTCTCGAGTGATCTTTTTAGTAGCATTGACACCTTAGTAAAAGCAACACTGAAGCTCTTGCATTGTACTTTGCCTACAGCTCTATGGCACTAGGAGAAGGTTGTCCATATCCAGAACCGTACAGTCATTAAACCTATGGGGGGGGGGAAGAAAGTCCTGACTAGACTGTCTACACTGACATTAAAACTGGTCAATTTGTGGGTTGAAGGCGTATTGTTGAGTAGTTGTGCTGTTGATGTTAGGAATCTCAGAGCCCACCCAGTCCATCACCCCAGACACACGTGTGTCCTAGAGGTCATGAGTTTGAATCCCAGCAAGGCAGACTCAGCCTTGCCTCTTTCCAAGGTGAGTAAGTTGAGTACTTTAAAGTCAGTAATAGTAAAACCTGTTATTTACAACACGTAGAAAGGACAGACATTTGGAATTTACCACTGGATAGAAACAAATAGTTAGCATTAGACTCACAATCCTTTTTTCTTTTATTTGTATTTCATGGAGTACTTAAACTGCCTGACCAAAAGGATCTTGAAGCCTAAGGTATGTTGTGCTGTGGTATCAGCATCAGTAAAGTGCCTTCTACCGGTATGGTACTGAAGTGCTTGCTTAATCTGGGGGCCCTTTTTGTTCGGTCCTCGGATTTTCATTGATCGGTTTTGCATGGGTGTTTTGAAGTGTTTGGTTAATAGAGAATTATTAAGTGCCTAGCCATTAAATGATTCATGCTGGTTACTGTGAAAGTTAAATGGGTTTGACACAACAGTATGTGCTTTAGACAGCTCAGATTATATATGAATATCTCAAAGTGCTTAAATCAGCAGTGAGTGCTGGGCAAGTAGTAGCCATGCATATTTAAAAGAATGTTCCATATTTCTGTACCTTGTTATCTGTCTGTGAAAATTGATTAAAATTATGTTTGCAAAAAAACTAATTAAGAGTTCACTCTGTGGATCAAAAACTGAACCTTTCTAAACAAAATTCCTCATTTCCTCTAGGAACTTACGCACCGCCTGTACAGTCCTGGACGGATACAGTCAACATCCCTAACTGCAAACCCACCATTGTTGACAAGGCCAGATCCCTTGGGAGTCCCTCTGGATAAAAAGGCTTAACCTTCACACACAAATCAGCACCATGCAAAGAATGCGCAATATCAACTACGTCTTCTTTGGAGAAACCGTTACTACATTCCTGAACAAGATCTGAAATCTCTTGTTCAATCACTGGTTCTCCTGAGAATCGACTACTGTAACTGTCTTTTGACGGGTCTCCCCAAGACCCACCTCGCCCTCTGAGATCAGTGATATAGTCAGCGGCTCGCTTCGTTTATGGGGCGAAAAGAAATGACCATATCTGGGGGCGTGGCTTGGACGGCAGTCGAGATGGCCGCCTGACTCCGTCGCTCCGTTGGTCCGGGGGAAGATGCTGCCCTTCCCGTGTCCTGTGGGGATTGTTTGCGACTCAGGTTGAGCTTATTCTGCCGCGCAAGATGCCGGGCACAAGAGGAGCCCTTTATCGCCAGCTGCGGTCCCTCCATAGGCGATCTGCGAATCATCCTGCCTCGCGGTGAGAAGCGAAGGAAAGGAAACAAGATGGCGCCTCCCCGCTAGCCCGAGCGGAGTCTCCTCGAACGATAGACTCGTGGTCTGCCCGCAAGTACCCTGCTTGTTTTTTATATCGGATGGCTGTTTGTTCTCACTGTTGGTGCCTTGCTGGCACGGTTTAAGCGGCGCTTTTGTTGTCTTTACGAGCGGATCGTCTACGTCGACATGCCTGACCTTAAAATGGCGGCGGAGGTGACGGCGAGACGGAGCGATCCTAATCATCATAAGCATTTCTAGCATGGATTTCACCAACTTAGCCAGCGCTACTCTGACAAAACCTGCCACAGAGGGGGTTGCCCACAGATTTGCCAGCGCGACCTCGGTGCCAGTCTGCCCCAGATCACGATCTGTGTCTGTCCAGTCTCACTCCCAGACAGCAGTGCACAACAGCGGAACTAGACTCCCACTGCTCCCACTCCTGGTCTCATGAGCTTTGAAGCGCTCTAGGGTTAGAGACTGGGGGAGGGAAGGATCTGTGAGTCGGACTTCGCCACGCTGGGTCCCGTGTCCCGTGCGCTCTGGGGGCGATTCCACCGGCGATTCAGCGGAGGGTAGGCTTGGGTCACCGGCCTGGGTGCGACTTTGGCCCTGTTGCTGAGGGTATTTGACCATCTCATTAAGGCTCCTGCTGCCTCAGAGGCTTCGACATACGGCCTTTTGGTGGCTTACCCTCTCACGCCCCTGTGACTGGTCGACCGATTGCAGAGTTGTGGTCATTTGGTCTGCAGGTTCCACGGATAATATGCGATTTCCTTAAAGTCAGCCTTTCTCTTCTCCAGTGCTCGGCGCTGTTGGAAGTCGACAGTCAATTTTGTCAATACAGTCAATACAGTCAATATTGCAATATTGCAGACCGGGGTCACAAGCCAGCTACACAAGACAGCTTCTCATCCAATTGTTGCCACGACCTCCAGAATGGCTGATCGCGAATCTAAACTGGTACACAAGAGAAACAAAGGTGAACCTGCACAGTCAGACTCTCCTGTCAAAATGAAACCAGATATCAATAGCACCTTGGAACTAATTCTGAAAAAGCTGGCCGACGTCCATGACTTAGCCAAGTCGACCAAACAAACTACTGACACCATACAACTGGAGATAACAGCCATCAGAGCAGACATGAACGCAGTAAATAACAGACTTTCCGCTGCTGAACAGAGGATCAGTGATGTTGAGGACATTGTTTCCAAGTCAAGTAAGGAGATGAAAGCCTTTTCGAACACATCCTCCATGCTCCTAAGACAGACGGCCGAGTTGGAGGACCGCAACCGTAGGGGCAACATCCGAATTCTTGGGGTTCCGGAGGGTTCAGAGGATCCTCTGGGCTCCTGTTTAGCCTTTCTGGAGGATTGGATTCCTAAGTTCACTGGCATAACGTTCGACCAGCCCTTTGAATTGGACAGAGCACACAGAATCCCTTCATTCAAATCCTCCTCTCGGCAGGGTGTCCGCCCAATCATTTGTAAACCTCTCCGTTTTCGCCACGTAGAAGCATTACTTGCCCATGCCAGGAAAAATCACAACCTCAGCTGGAAGGGTAACAAAATCATCTTTACCCAAGACTTTTCGAAACCTACTGTGGACACTCGTAGGGGGTTCCTAAGCTTGAGAGACAAACTGAAATCCAGAGGTATTCTGTTCTCCTTTGTAGGGCCGGCTAGGTTCAAGATCACCGAGGGGGGGAGACACCTCTTTTTCACTGACCCCGGTGCTCTTGCCTCCTATTTGGAAGGCCCTCCTACTCAGGACATGGATTCGTCGCAGCTTCTGGCCAGCAAGAGAAAATCCTCACCGGGCCCGGCGTGACGCATGTACTGATTCCTCTGCTCCTTTTGCTATTGCCCGGTTCAGGTGTTCCGATGGGATATATTGGCTCTTTTGGTATTTGTGTCCTATGGGTGGTATGGTTCTTTCCTTGTGGGATTTGCCATGCTGATATGTCAACAGTTATTTGTACTTGAATTGCATTCTTACCAACGGCTCTTTGAAAGTTGGATACTGGGAAGGTATGTTTATGTTTATGTATATATTTCGACCATGTTGTTTCCCCTGGGGGGCGGGTGGACGCTTCTGTCGTCGCACCTCCCACATGCTAGGTTTTGAGGGTGGGGTGGGGTGGGTGGGTGTGGGGGGGATTGGGGTTGAGAGCGCCCACATTTATACGACCATTTTGATGGTTTTCACAGTTGCTTCCTCAATTGCTCTCCTTCTACTTTCCTGTCGTCTTCTCTTCTCTTCCCTTTCCTCCTTCTGCCTGTCTCCTCTCTCTATCTGGCGCCTCCTACTCTCTAGACATGACAAGTGGCCTATGTACCGTATGCTTTGTTCGGGTTGGGGTTGTCCGGTTTCCAGATGTGGAATACAGTTATGGTTGTATGTTTATATTGGCGCCCACATTGGGCCTGCGCCGGTGTCATTAGAACTTTCACATTTGTTCTTATGTTACGACCCATACTTGTTGAATTCACCATATAGACACATTACTCATGACCACTGACAAGCAGGGGATCCTTCTGAGTGATCTGAAGATAGCTTCCCTGAATGTCAAGGGCCTTAACCATCCTGTGAAGAGACGTAAGGTCTTGGAGTATTTAGCCAAAACCAAAAGTGATATAGTTCTCCTACAGGAGACTAAGCTTTCCGAAGTAGACAATAATCTGGTAAAGGGCAGCTGGATTTCGCAATTGGCATGCTCATCGGCAGTTAAGAAGAAGCGAGGGGTCTTAACCTTGGTCTCGAGATCTGCTAACATCACGCTAGAATCCTCCCAGCACGACGATGAGGGCCGTTTCTTGCTCACTCACTTGAGGAGGGGCGAAGACGTATTCCATGTGATCAATATTTATGGGCCCAACACAGATGACCCCACCTTTTGGTCGGGCGTCTCCGACAAGCTTGATGGTATCCCTCGGGAAGATTTGATAATAATGGCAGGAGACTTCAATCTCCCCCTGGACCCGATAATTGACAGACAGTCCACTTGCCAATACCACCCCACAAGCGCGCATGCTGAGCTCACCTCTATTTGCTCAAAATGTAACCTTAAAGATTCCTGGAGACTCCAACACCCAGACTCAAGGGACTATACTTTCTACTCGCCCCCCCACAATTCATACTCTAGGATCGACTATATCCTTGTTTCCGGTGCATACACCAGCCTCATTTGAGTCCTCTAATATTGCTCCACGATTGATTTCCGACCACTCTTGCATCTCTCTCACCCTGACCGGTAGCCACAGAGAACAAACTCCCAAACGGTGGCGGTTTAACAATGATGTCCTATCGGATCCTGAAGATAAAAAAAAGATTACGGAGGCCATTTCAGAATACCTTGACCATAATAAGGTGTCTGACACTAATATAAACACACACTGGGACGCTTTGAAGGCCACTATACGGGGGACAATCATTGCGATAAAAACTAAAATAAATAAACGATTGAACCAGGGACTCCTTCAATTAGAACGGGAAATTAGAGACTTAGAGACCGCCCATATTGCCTCCTTGAATGACTCCAATCTACTCTTGACTCTGACACAGAAGAAGTATGAATACAGTAAGATACTGAGCGAACGAGCGGGGGTGTGGATTAATAAATTTAAGGCACTAAATCTCTGCGAGGCCAACAAGGCGGGGAAACTCTTGGCTTCATACCTTAAGCATAGACAAAATCAACACGTAATCTCTTCCATCAAGGACGCTAATAACCTAACCCACACATCTCACAAGGCCATTCTTAATACTTTCAAACAATTCTATCAGGACCTATACTCAAATAACCAGATTTTCGACACTGAGAAGTGTTCTGCCTTTCTCCGTGATCTTAATCTGCCATGCCTTTCAGACGATGACTCTACCATGCTAGCAATGAAAATCAGTAGCTCGGAACTAGATAAGACGGTCAGGTCCTTGAAGGAAAATAAAGCCCCAGGGCAGGATGGCTTCACGGCATCCTTTTATAAGTCTTTCTTAACCCAGTTAGGTCCTGTTATGTTGCAGGTTTTTAATCATATGGCCGATACTGGACACACACCCGATTCCATGACTGAAGCAAACATTGTAGTTATCCCCAAGGAGGGGAAGGACCCTGTTCTTCCAAAAAACTATAGGCCAATCTCGCTTATAAATGTTGACTGCAAAATCTATGCCAAAATTCTCGCGGTCAGACTCAATTCGGTCCTCCATAAATTGATAAGCAACTCCCAGGTGGGGTTCCTCCGTAACCGTTTATCTAATGACAACACACGACTGTTATGCCACGTATTAGAAAACGCTGCAACCAAAACTGTGCCCTCGATTGCCATCACATTAGATGCCGAGAAGGCCTTCGACAGAGTCTCTTGGCCGTTCCTGGAGCGTTGTCTGCATTCTTTTAGCCTGGGTAAGGACTTTATTAAAATGATTATGTCACTCTACCTAAAACCGACTGGGCGTATAGCTGTCAATGGGGCTCTTTCGGAACCCTTCCCCCTATATCAGGGTACCAGGCAGGGATGCCCTCTGTCTCCATCACTTTTTCTTCTGGCGCTAGAACCCCTTCTTCAGGCTATCAAACTTAACAGGGATATCGCGGGTGTGGATATCAATGGCATCCGGGTCAAACTGGCCGAGTACGCGGATGACATTTTGATAGTTACAGAGCGTCCAGACTCCTCCATTACTGCCCTAATGGAGACGATTGCAGAGTATTCTCTGCACTCTGGATACAAACTTAACAGAGATAAATCGGAGGTTAAACCACTGAACGTTTTTTGTACTAGCAACATACTGGGGGACTCTGGGCTAGCTTGGCAATCGAGTTTCATCAAATACCTGGGGATTGAATTTGGTAATAACATCATGGAAACCCTGTATCAAAATGAGAAGGTACTCCTGCAGAAAATTAAAACACTCCTGGAAACCTGGTCCCCTAAATTCATCACGTGGTGGGGGAGAATTGAAACTATCAAGATGATGGTTACTCCTTTAGTCAATTATCTCATCAGTATGTTGCCATTGCTACTTACCGACTCCTTTCACCATAAACTAGATACTCTTCTAACGTCCTTTCTATGGCGTGGTAAAAAAGCCAGAATCAGCATCCGTAAATTGAGGCTTGACAAGTCTATGGGCGGCGTTAACCTTGCAGACTTTCAACCAAGGAGGAGCCTAGCGCGCAACCAAGATGGCCGCGTAGGTGCGAGGCTCCCGAGGACCTCCGCGACCTCCTGAATAAATCCTGGAAATATCCTGTCCTTGTTAAGGGGACTGTGTCGGGGAACCCGAGCTGAGGCACTACCCGTTTTTTGGGCTCGAATCGGACCCCGAACACCGGTGGGAACATCGACTGAAGGTTGCGGCCTTCTCCTCGCCGGCCCCCCGGATTGGAGTAGTGGCGCGATCCGGGGACAAGGTGAATAACAGCGGCGAGCGGGGCTGGGCGACTCGCGCACCCCGCACTTTCACTTTCGCTTTTGCGCCCTCCTTGCTCTCTGGCGAGGTCGGGCTGCGGAGCGGGGTGCGGTGGTGTGGCCTTGTCCAGGTACCCAGCTGGCCCGCCGGCGGTGGGTCGACCCGCGGCTCTGTGGTCGCCCCCTTGACACCCGTGATCTGGTGTGACGGCCCGTTTGGAGATCTTGGCGCGACGGTGGAAGGGCCAGCATGGCCACCAAACAAGATGGCGACCGGGCGAAGGTGAAGACGACCCGCCGGGGCACGGCGCACCAGGCCAATAGTATGGACCGCTACACGCTCCAAAAGGGTTCTCCGGAGACTACGCGGTCATCCCCGGTGGGACCGACGGAGACACCTGCCCATCCAGTGGATCTAACCCTCCGGGACGTCATGGGCGCCATCGCTGAACTGAAGGCCTCAGTGGACCAGCGCTTTGATACCTTGTCGCAAAAAATTGACTCGGTCCTGGTGGATGTGGGCCTTGTGAGGGCGGACTTGTCAAAGACGAACGACCGAGTCGATTCCCTGACCCACACCACAACGAGCCTCACGACTGACGTGGTGGCCCTCCAGAAGGAGGTGCGCCGGCTTGGCCAGGCGAGCGCCCTGATGGACCGGCGACTGGAGGATTCCGAGGGACGCGCCCGGAGGAATAATATCCGCATTATTGGTGTGCCGGAGGGACGTGAGGCGGAGGCGGCGGATCTCTTCGTGGAAGACTTGATCCTGACCCATCTCCAGCCCCGGGGGCTGAGTAAGTTTTTTGCGGTGGAACGTGCCCACCGGGTCCCTGGGGGCCGCCCTAAGACCGGTGCCCCGCCGCGGCCCCTTATTGCCCGAATCTTTAATTTTCGGGACCGAGATGCCATCCTCCAGACCTCCAGGCAACAGGGACCGGTCAGGTTGGACAACATGGACGTAAACTTCTACCCAGACTTTACCCCGGCAGTCCAGAAGCAGCGGCAGAGCTTTATTGGCATCAAACGTCGTTTAAGGGACCTAAATCTTAAGTACTCAATGCTCTTCCCGGCTAAGCTGCGGGTGGAGGTGGATGGTCGCACGCACTTCTTCGACCGGCCCGAGGCGGCTGGGGACTGGTTGGACACCTTGCCTGGGGATCGGGGCCGGGGGGGTGGGGGGAGCGCAGCTGGCGAGGAGGGCCCGCTGGATCAGAATTGAGGGGTGACTGTATTGCCTTACTCGGGACATTGTTCCTTCACCACATACTGCTTCTGTAGGTTCCCCTCCCATGGAGGTCATGTGGGGTCTGCTGGGGGCTTCCCTCCTCCTCTGGGGGACTAGTTAGTATTTAGCTATGGGGCGACAGGCACACTGCACTTTGGGGGGGCTGTCCGGGCTCATGCAGGGGTGCAGGGAGGGGGGAGTTTTGTTGGGACCGGGGGGTGGGGGGGGTGTGTTGTTTGTTCGTACCGCAAGGCAATCCTGCAACTGTTTTGTTGTCTTTAGACTGCTCGGTGGGGGACGACCGATTGTTTCGACGTATGATGGGGGGTAGGGACTTGACTGTGTTGTCATGGAATGTTAACGGCCTGGGGGATAGGATTAAGCGTGGTGTGGTCCTGCAGTATTTAAAACGTATTTCCCCAGATGTTGTCTTTCTGCAAGAGACGCACCTTATAGGTAACACCTTTCATGCAATGAATCGGAGGGGATACCGTTTGGCGGCCCACTCTGGCTTCACCTCAGGCTCGCGGGGGGTGGGTATTATGGTTAGGAACTCGCTCCCGTTGGAGATTGATGAGGTGCACCACGATGAGAGGGGACGTTACACTGCTCTGGCGGGACGTATGGAGGGTAGAGTGTTCAGTTTTGTGTCGGTGTACGTCCCGCCTGGGCTACAGGCCACTACATTTGCGGACCTGGGGCGCCTCCTTCTGGAACTTCCGAGTGGCCTATTGGTGGTTGGAGGGGACTTTAATGCGGTTGTTTCTGGATCTATGGATCGCCATCCCCCTAGGGACCTCCCCCGGGCACAGGCGTGGCTGCCTGGCCTTTTAGACACACTGGGCCTGGTGGATTGTTGGCGCTTAAAGCATCCCGTATTGCAACAATACACCTTCCACTCGGGGGCCCATGGTAGTCTTTCGCGGCTTGATTACATCCTTGTCCCAGCGGCCCATGCGGGGAGGGTGGGAGAGGTGCGCCATCTGGCACGGGGTATTTCAGACCACTCCCCATTGTTGTTGCATTTCGATGTCTTCCCGAGGGGGGATGGCAGGGTGGCCCCGATTAACGCCTGGTATCTGCGCGACCCCACCATTCGTGCCGACTTGATCACATCCTTGCAGCGCTATTTTGAGGAGAATGTGGGGTCGGTCCCATCTGCCATCTCCCTATGGGAGGCTTTCAAAGTGGTTCTTAGAGGGGAGGCCCTCTCCTTTATTGCCAGTGCCCGGCGGCGTGAGCGGGAGGAGGTGACCCGGGTGGAGGCCGAGATTGCGGAATTAGAGGGTGACCTGGGGAACGGGGTAACAGACGCCAGGTTACATGTTCTGCAGTTAAAGCAGGCGGCCTACCGGGCCCTCGTCACGGAGGCGGCCAGGGGCCTTGGTAGAGAGCAGCAGGGGCGCTTGTATGATGTGGGTGATAAGGCCGGTAAATTGATTGCGTGGTTGGATAAGAGAGAGAGAGCGAGCCGAGTGGTGCCTTTGATTGAGAGTGTGGATGGTGCGTGTGCCACGGAGCCGGAAGCCATTGTCTCCTGTTTCGCGGATTATTTCCGCGGAGTCTACTCCCCTGCTTCTCCCTGTTCGGAGGCGGACTCCCGTGCCCTGCTTCGGGATATTGCACTCCCCTCCCTTACGGCGGAAGACAGAGATTCGCTGGACGTCCCTCCCACCTCGGACGAAATTGCCTCGGCTATTCGCTCGATTTCATCCGGCAAGGCCATGGGCCCGAATGGCATTCCCATTGAGCTATATAAGTTACGCCCGGATGTGCTGGCACCCCACCTGCGAGCGATGTTCCTCGCGGCCCACTCGCAGGGCTCCCTCCCGCCGGACCAGCGTCTGGCCACAATTGTGGTAATCCACAAGGAGGGGAAGCCCCGTGAACGGGTCACATCCTATCGGCCGATTTCGCTTTTGAACGCGGAGCCCAAAATCCTCGCCAAGGTGTTGGCTAACCGGTTGGTTGGCGTGGTGGGCGATTTGGTCCATCAAGACCAATCGGGCTTTATCCCACACCGCAATACGGCTCTTAATCTACGGCGCTTGCACGGCGTGCTCGCGCGTGTCCCATTCGTGCGGGAGCCAGCCATCTTGGCGTCCTTGGACGCCACCATGGCGTTTGATACGCTCGAATGGCCATATCTCTGGGCGATGCTCGCGAAGTTTGGGTTTGGCCCGGGTTTCATCAGCTGGGTCAAATTACTATATTCGGGCCCGATGGCGCAGGTGGTGGTGAACGGGCGTGTGTCGACCCCGTTCGCGCTGGGGCGGGGCACGCGACAGGGTTGTCCCCTGTCGCCTCTTCTGTTCGCCCTGGCCCTGGAGCCCCTGGCGGAGTGGCTGCGGTGGCACCCTTCCATCCGTGGTCTCCGCTGGACCCCCGAGCACGAGGACCGCGTGTCCCTCTACGCGGACGATATCCTTTTGTATCTCGCCTCCCCGCGCAAGTCCCTGATCGTCCTAGTTGATGTTTTGCGCTCCTTCGGTCGCAACTCAGGCCTAGTCATTAACTGGGCGAAATCCTGCGTCTACGTGCTTTCCGGGGAGGCTCCGGTCCTGCCGCGGGACTGCCCGATCCAGATTGCCTCCCAGGGTTTCCGGTACTTGGGTATATATATCACTCTTGACCCGGAGGCCCGCTATGAGCGGAATCTGCTGCCCCCTCTCCAGCGTTTGAAGGAGGATGTGGTGCGCTGGCGGCGTCTCCCGCTCTCGCCGCTCGGTCGAGCGGCCTTGTTTAAAATGATGTCCCTGCCGCGCTTCCTCTACGCCCTCCAGAACACTATGGATATGGTCCCGGCACGCTACTTTCGTGAGGTGGAGGGCCTTCAGCGGCGCCTGTTCTGGGACGGGAGGCCGCGTATTGCTCTGGCTAAACTGACGCTCCCGTGGTACGATGGAGGGGTCGCCCTCCCGGACATTAAACGGTATTACTGGGCCTCCCAGCTAGCTGCAATTAATCATGGCCTTTACGGGCCCGCCCTGAACCCGGCATTCGAGATGGACAAGATGCTCCTGCCCGGTGGCGATTACAATCGAGCGCTGTACTCTGGCGCGCCTGACTCCCGTCTGACGGGACCGACGCGTGTAATGGTGCGGGTTTGGCACGCGGCTAATGCAGCTATGGGGTGGAAGGACCGTTTGACCCGGGCGTCTCCACTGTATGCCTCTGAGAGACTGGGCTCCCTGTGGACATCGAAGGGCTTCGAGAAGTGGGACACGATCGGAATCAGCACAGTGGGGGATCTCTGGACGAGGGGGGGATTCAAAACTTTTGAGACGCTGCAGGCGGAGTTCCAGCTGCAGGGCAGTGAGTACTTTCGGTACCTGCAGGTCCGCCATGCGCTGGGCTCCGTCTTCCCGGATGTTGCATCCATTCCGGAGTCTTCCCCCCTGGAGGACAGAGTGCTGGATGGCCATGTCCCGGACAGCACGATCTCCCTCATATACAAGAAGCTGATTAATGATAGATCGTGCCTGTTAACTAGTCTACGCGAGGCTTGGGTGGCCGACGGGCTGGAGCTGGACGACGAGGATTGGATGTCCGCGGTGGCCTCTCCGAAAGAGGTGGCCATCCCGGCTCGCCTTCGTTTCGTCCAGCTCAAGATTCTTCACCGGGTCTACGTGACGGGGCCGAGGCTTCTACGTATGGGTTTTGCCATGGACGGACTGTGTAAGCGTGGCTGTGGTGCGTTGGCGACTTTTATGCATATACTGTGGGAGTGCCCGAAGGTGGAGCGATTCTGGCGTGGTGTGCATGAGGTCCTGCATGTGGTCACGCGTGTAGCGCTGCTGCCCGAAGCGAGGAGGTGCTTGTTGAATGTATGGGAACCGAATGACTACTCGGTTCCGCAGACGCGGTGGGTGACTCTGGGATACATGATAGCGAAACGTGATATTGCTCAATTGTGGGGATCCCAGAGGCCCCCTGCGGTGTCGGCCTGGAAAGAGCACATGGATTGGTGTATGTTCCGTGAAAGGGTGGTGTATGTGGCGAGGGGCAAGCCTGGGGCGTGGGTGAAAATCTGGGGCCCCTGGAACGCCTACCGTGGGGGCATTTGTGAGCCACCACAGCTGCCGGCTGCCTCGCCTGCTCCGTCTCCCTAGCTGGACCCTCTTGCTCGGCCGCGGGCACGCGGCCCCCCAGTCCTTGATCTCCTCCCATCCCCCTCTTCAGATCTTTCCTGCCAGTCTGGATCCCCCACTATGGAGCAAGTGTTGTCATCTTGAATCTCGGGTTGCCTTGCGGTTGTGGTTTTTTGTTGATGTTGTTAGTCCTTAAAATGAAACCGTACTCTGTGGCAGGACGCCGTGAGGCCTGCACCGTTGATTACTCCTGTGTTTCTACTGTACACCGCTGAGAGACCTTTACTGTCTGTATGTACTATATTTGTGATGCTTTAGCGGCCGGCCGTGCGGTTGTAGGCCCATACCTGTAACCTTTTTATGGATGCAATAAACGGTTTCAAAAAAAAAAAAAAAAAAAAAAAAAAAAAAACCTTGCAGACTTTCGTTTATACCAATATGCCTTTCTAGCGAGACAGGGTTTGCTCTGGGTCTCTCCTCCTGATCACTATACGCCGGTGTGGCTAGAGGTGGAAGGGGCTCTTTTACAGAACATACGTCCTCTGTCAGTTCTCACGGCCAACCGCCTTGCTGCCACCCACTCCAGATCCATCTTTAGGAACACTAAACTGGCTCTCTTAAAAGTGGACAGGTCCTTGGAGGTTGGTATGAGGGGATCCGATATGGAGTCACTTTGGCTTAATTCCAAGTTCCTTTATAATGCCGAACCTTTACTCCTTGACTCTTGGTGTAGAAGAGGTATCTTTTTTCCACACCAATTGATGGATGGCACATATCCTTTGACATTCAGGGATCTCCAAACCCGCTTCCACTTGGCTGATATCGAATTCTATAATTTCCTGAAAGTGAGGGCTGCCATTACGAAATCCAGAATGTCTCCCAGCTCCCCTTCGCTTCCCAACTTTGTGGCAAAACTTAATAGGCTTGGTCATCAAGTCTCCCAAATCTATCGACTTCTGCGCCCCAAATCCTCCAAGCTTAATTCTAAGGTGGTAAGCTACTGGAACGATCTGTCTGATACTCAGCTATCCGATGCTTCTTGGCCCCAGTTATGGAGATCAGTCACACGTAATAAGATTTCCCCAGTCCTCTCCCAAACGAAATTTTGGCTATTACACAAAGCCTTTTGGACTCCGGCCAGGCTGTTTTCCGTGGGGATCCGGGATGACGATGTGTGCTGGAATTGTAAGCAAGACAAAGGGGATTTGGCTCACCTTATTCTGCACTGTCCTATTGTGAAACCCTTCTGGGATAAGGTCTATCTGTTTTTGTATAAATTATTTAACTGTCTTCTTCCTAGGTCCTTGTCATCCGTGGTAACTGCTTTTTTACAGGAGGACTTGCATTCGGAGGGGGATCGTGATCTCCTTGATCTACTGTTGATTTCTGCAGTTAAAATGATACTCACCAATTGGAAGGACACTAGCAAGGTCTCTTACAAGTGCTGGATGAACTGGGTCATTCATCTCAGGGGAGCTGATAGTATTGTCCTACAACAGTCACCCTGGAAATCCTCCACGAGGAACATATGGTCTACCCTGGATGACTACTTTGCTTCTCATAAGCCGCCATGACTTTATTCTCTAGAAGAAAATTCGCAAGTTGTCATCATACCATGGCTACTGTTAGAACGGACACTTGATGCTGCATCACGGTATATTATTGTGAAGCTAGAGGCGCCGGATAACTCTCCCTTTCTTTTCTTCCCCTCTCTTCTGTCTCTCCATTCACCCTCTCTCCTTTCTCTCTCTTTCTTTCTTTTTTCTTCCTCCCCCTCTTCGGGAGTTGGAGTTTTCGGGGGGACATCACTGGTATGGTGTTCGTCTAATGTTGACAGCTATCTGCTGACCCGGTGAAACACAGTCATGGGTATTCGGGTGCCCTCGCCCTGATCCCAACTCCTGTACTGTTCCTCTTTTTTGTTTTCATAAAACTTTTCAATAAAGATATTTTGAAATAAAAAAAAAAAAGAAATGACCATATCTCACCTGTGCTTCTCATTCTTCGCTGGCTCACCATAGAAGCCAAGGTGATATATATAAGGCTGCCTGCATCACCCACAAAGCCTTGCATACATCCACTCCACGGTACTTAGCGAACAAACTGAAGCTTTCGGGAGGCATCAGACCATCGTGAAATGCTGAAGCTATATTGTTAGAGTCTCGGCCTATAAAAAGGAACGACTCACACAATCTTTCTCAGGTAGTGCAACCAGAATACCCCTACTCCTTACACCTAAAACTATGCACCACCATCTATCTCATTGCCGGTCTACAAAACAGAGCTGAAAGCCCTTCTCCCACAATGACATTTTGGCCTGCTCTTCCCTTAGCTAACCTTGTCCATGATAATGTACCCTCCCTGAGATGAGACTAACTGCATTAGCATGTCTCACTTGACCTAACCTTGCAGCTTCTACCTTTTCCACCTACATCCTTTAACAATCTTTAAGTCCATGCCTTCGTAACAATTGTAACAAACTAATGTCCCTATGTTTTTATCCACCTGCCACTTTGAACCTTTCGTAATGATCGTAACTAGCAACCGTTTGTAAATGTGTGAAGCCTGTAAGGAATCCTGTGTTATTGTAAAGCGCTCTAACACCTTTGGGTAACGTCGGAGCCATAAAAAAAAGCCGAAATAAATCAAGGATTAAGTGTAGCCTGGGCAGTACCAATGCTCCAGTCTCCACCAGATGGCAGTCTGCTGTGGGTGGGAAGGTGGTCAGCGTCCTTGGCATCTTGCTCCTCGTGCCCCTCGCGAGGCCCACAAATGCCAGTCTTGAGCGCGGCCTTCACGAGACGCGCATCGCGTGCCCTCGAACAGCCCCAGACGGTGGCCGCATTTGACCACAACTGACCAGGTCTGTACGGAGGCTGCCTCAGTGACAAACAACCGAGCTGTCCTGACTTACCCTCGTTTTACATCCCAAAAATAATACCCGCATGGTAATGCAGTCAAATTGTATGCAGCTGCGCGCCGGCACGTAAGGACGGCCGCCGCACGCCAACACTTCCTTCACTCTGAACCGGCATAGGCTGCACACTGCTGCGCCACACAGCACACAGGAAAACACGGCACGAACGAAATACGCAACCCTCTCTATCACACTTCCATTCTAAGTACACATGGCTCGGTCCTAGTCACAAGCAGCCCCGAGGATGTTTAGATTTTTCTGCCTTTGCTGACTGGCCTTGGGTTACACAAACGCAGTTAAAATTAATGTTCGAAAGCGAGTTTCCATCTGCAATGCTTTGCTGAGGTCAAAGCACTCGCGCTTGTTTTTGGCCAGCACGGGAAATTCACGGAAATCAATGTCCTTCCTGTATTCTGACAGATACTCGGCGGCAATAAAGTAGGACAAGTACATTTTTGGCAAACACGCTCTTTTTTAAATTACTCTTTTCATTGGGTCAGCTCCCACAAACACTTTGCTGTTTCACGAAAAACCGCGCTTCCTTTTTTTTTATTTTTAATATGGGCGTTTACAGATGTGTTGCCGTGTTCCGAGGCACAATTTTTCACGCTGCCTCGCATGGACGACCAATAGGGGTAGCCAGGCATAGCAGCGGTTAACCCTGCCTTGCTCGTTGGTGTCCTTGGCACAACCGGTGCTACCTTTGCGTTCAGAGTCCCTGAAACCTGGACCAGAAAAGGAAGTGTACAGAGTTAGAACAGCCCTCTTCACTTTCTATACTTCCCAATCCCTGCCATTAACCTACGCTCTCAGTAGCAAAAAAATGGGACTGTTGTGGAGTTAGACATGGAATCAACTGTGGTGTTATTAGGAGTCAAAGGGTGTATGCCGTGAACTGCAATCCCCATAGCATGTTGGTTAATCCATGTCTATACTAAATGCTTTGCAGTTATCGCACATAGTGTGCACCTATCAGTCAAGAATCAAACTAAGATGTAGCTAAGTCCACAGACGACTAAAGGGTAGACGAAGTCCTGCATATCCTGAAGGAAGTAGATGTCTGTTTTCTAGCTCTACAGCATGGGTACTCACAAACATTTGCCCCGGGGCCACAAAGTATGGTCTGTGGTGTGTAGGAGGGCCGCACAAATGCCGGCAGGGTGGAGGTAGGGAGTCCAGGTATGTCAGGGATGGTGTAATGTGGTCGTAGGGGAAGCGAAGCATGTACATCTAGTGGCTGAAATGCACAATGTGAAACCAGAAAAACGGAGATTAATCCTGGCTTTCCCCTTGACCAAACTGTGTGATCAAAGGCACATTTTTTCACTTTGCCTCCTTTTTCTTCATTATGGCATATAAGAGGACCTCGAAATACATAAGCTCAGAATGTGCGCAGTATAAAACCTTCTCCTGTGTTTGATTATAACGTTGTCCACATATATTAGAAACCTAGGCCACCCAAAGGGTGTACGTGACAAGTGACTTGCCTCTTAGTTCACTATTGGCATTGTTGTCAGGGTGGGGAAGAATGAATGTTTCTAAATTAATGTTTAAAAACTATCACACAAAAAACGTATCAATGCAGTGGTATGGTAAAACGCTTCTGCATGTTAACAAAATAAAAACATTTTTTTTAAAGAAACATAATCTTACTCTTACACATTTTTTGGGAGATGTCTTTAAAAATAAAGGTGTTCCTAAAGTTAAGTGGTGCAGGAAACCAATATAGTTACTTCATAACGCCAGCTAACTTGCAAATAATGTTTGGCCATTTATTTAACATTTCTTTCTGTCTATTAGTGCTCAGCAAGTAAATGGCAGCCCATGCTCCTGCTCACCAGGAGGGCCGCATGAAAAGGTCAAGAAGGCCGCAAGCAGCCTCCGGGCCCTACTTTGAGTATCACTGCTCTACAAGGTCTCACAGCTGCATTCCACACTGACAGAATTATGGAGAAAAAGAAGTGACATCACACAACCTTCAAGCGTGTCGAGTGAACATTTCACTTTATTATTGCATATATATATTTTTCTACAAAATCTTAATTGAAACCTCAAGCTTAAAGCAAACTAATAACCAATGATTGGACAACCAATTTTTAAAATTAGCAAAAGTGAAAGATAATCTTACTTTTAAAAGATCAGTGATCAGATTGGTTACACAACGTGCTGTTAAGAATTTACAGAAATGTCGAGCAAAACCTACAGAAACAGAGCATTTCTGTGGCTCATTATGTTCACATTGAAGGGGATGAGCAGTAAGATGCTGGACTGGTTCTTCTCCTTTCGCTCATGTAGATCCTAGGTTGCCAAAAAAGTTTCCTCCTCCGGTCTAGATCCCTTGTTCTCCCTCCGTTCTATGGAAGTGCCTTATGAGTCCGCTTTTTATCTGATCCTGTTTGATCTGGACACATGATCACCGGATATGCTGAAGAGCAGGATAGGCACATACTAATATGTGGATAATCCGAATTGTAACTGAAGGCTCCCACACCAAATTACATTAGTAGGCTGGAAATAGTTCAATCCAATCTGAAAAAATATATTCAATCCTTGCTAAGGCTACATTCTCAAAAGACAGAATTCCTTCTTCTCCTCTGATCCTTCATGTTTAGCCCCTTTGAAAGCAATTCTCCATCTAGATGTTAGGCTTGTGAAATATGCCTAAAAATAAATTACCCATCTCCACTTCTCCTGGACTTGAATTGGCTCCCACAAAAGGCAAACATTGAATCAAAAAGACAGCTGCATCCTCTGTAAAGCAATCAATTTTGGTCAACCTGAATGCCTCCACAGCATACGTAAATAACAAGTTGTCAAACACCATACAACAAGCAGTTGCAGACTAACTGTAACAGTCCCTGTGGTGAAAGACCAAAATTTCACCTGCTCAGTTCGAAGACCATTAAACTCTTTGCTTTATTCTTTTAGGTATCACTGGGGATACAAATATTCAGCCTTCCCTTCTCTGGTTTGCACTTATCCAGGAAGAATCAATAAGGAATTTATTATGAGAGTAAGAAGTAAGAAATTATTTGTGCTTTTTAAATAGGCCACACTTTAGGGTGGTACTTGTGGGTTTGCACTCTTCCTTTCTCAAATGTAACTTCACCCCAGTTAGATGACAATGTACGCCTAAAACAGTGTTTCCGAATTTATTATAGGATCTTTTTAGATATGTTTTTAGGAGCCTTGGGTGATACCACTATTCAGCCCTCTCTTCTTCTGTGTGGCGTACACTTGCCCACAAGGAAACACTAAGAAATCTCTAAAATACGTGGAACTTAATTTAAACAATTCTGAAGGTTTAGACTCTATATTTGAAATTCTAAATGGAGGGCTGTCTTTTCTTTATACCACTCTTAGTAGACATTACACAATAATATATATTGTCTTTGGTGAAGCTCTAGATATAACTCTCAGAAATGGGGATCATATGGTTATATTTGTGTCTGGTATATGCGTTGTGACTTTTGTCGCTTGATGTAACAATAACTAAATGTTTTTATGGAATTATTTTCGTATTATGTGTGGATGTAGAGAACCATTGTATGTTTTATAATGTAATGTGAATATGCACATGCTGGTTTGGTTTATGAATATATATATTATATTTGTACAGAAACGAAATGATAAAGAAGAAAATACCTCATTCTGCGCTTTATTGAGCAAAGATTACTTATATGGACTTGTTCATTTCATAGTGGTGCAACTCTGATTTAGGTTGTTTGTACATAAATGTATGTAATGTTTGTTAACAGCCCTGATGAAGTCCTTTGTCGGGACGAAATGCGTTGGCTGGGCTGCAGTTCGATGTTGTGAAGAATAAAGAAAATCTTTTTGGGAATATCATATTATGGCTCCTGCGTTATTTTGGATCTATAAGAAGAATTATTATATTTGAATAATCTGGATTGATATGTGATTAAGTGAAGTTTTAGTAAAAACATTTCCTAAGAACTCCATTCTGTATCTGTATATTGTTTTTCTCTTTGTCAAACCCAATTGGACTTGCCAGGCCTTCCTCACCTTTTAGTGGGCTCGAAACTCATCGCTTCAAAGCCTTAATCTTCTCACTTAAGTCATGAAGAACTGGTCAAGTGATTGTATTGTTCAGATTCTTGCTGGCTGTGATTTCTTTGATATGCTGCTCTGCTCTTTGTTCCCCTTTCTGGTGTCTTCCATACAGAGTTCTGCTACCTCTTAGTTTGGTTCACGCTGACATTAAGAAATGAAATAAACAAATAGCTAGTAATTTGTGTGGAAGTAAATATCCTAGTTAAAATAGTAGAATTTAACTCTGGTGTTAACCTGTTTCGAATCATTTCAATGCAAACAATCGCCCACTTTGGTCAGGCAATAAATTATCAATTACATACAAGGTCTCCTGGAGCCACATGCACCATCTTAACTTACAGGCCACATTCCAACATTTAGATGCGAATGTCTAGTTATTAAAATGTCTAGTTATTTACCTAGTGTCTTTTATCACCATGCACACTGGTTTTAAGCACTGCAAATGTTGGTGGATATGGGACATGTCATTTTCCCAGGTCCACAGTGTGGTCAATTTGAGAATCTCGGATTAGATCTTGGGTGTCCTGGGCTTACAGCAGGCAACTCGATCTGTAACGCAAATATCCTCAAGATAAAAGCACTGATTGCAAAAGCGTTAAGGCGGAGCTTGTACTAAATGCCACAAGAATCCTAAAACCAATAAAAAAGCCCCTACAGCTCCTCACTTGTTTCAGATAGTGGCTCAGGGAGCTATTCAGTAATAAAGTGTCAGCCATTTCTTGTTCAGTAGGAGTTAGTGACATCAAGACATCTCCCCTGATGGAAAATGTGCAGTTTTGCTTTGTATGAGAAGCTACTTATCCCTCTCCCTGACTCCTTGCCGACCTCGGCCATTATCCCTCAATAGATCCCCTTGTTGATGATGGTAGGTGAAGCTGACTGTTTCATTTCAAGGAACATGGAGGCCATGTTTAGTTTATTTGAATTTGTCCACTTTTGCGAGTGCTCTGCCTAGTGCAAATAATAACAATAAAGTGCTGTATGATTCTCCTACCCCTAAATGTGAGACCACTTACTAATACATTTAATGAATACACACTTCCTGCGGTACCTTTTTTGTTCATAAATTTAAAAAACTGTTGCCGACTCTAAAATAGTTCCAATAATGTTAGTAGACCTGTGCCTACTTGGAGTCCATTCACATAATAAAACATCTGTGAGATGAAGAAAAAACACTCCTTGAGGCCCACAAAACCGGAGCCTTTAAGGACTAGGATGTGGAAAATGAGATAATCTAGAGCTAGTCCCTTCTTGATTACAGCTGCCCTCCTCTAGAGCAAACAGGCATGGATCTGTAACAAGAACCTCAGATCTTTTATTTTAGAAAAGGGATGAAGATCCAACCAGTTTGAAAAGCTTCCACGTGTCATAGAGCAAACTCCAACATTCTTCTTTCAATAAGGAGCAACAACAGACTCAGAGTAAATTTAATCGCCCAGATTTGTTGCTATCAGAATAATATCATTCATACCATACCAATCTGCTTACAACAATCAACAGATTCCGAATGACTCTAAATACAGCAGCAGGGGGTCAGAAGAGCAAAAGCGACTGACCAACTAACCCGTCCTCAAAAGACTACACTGACTATAAACAGCTTTTAGCAAGAATATAAAAACATGGTTTTTAAGATCAATTTAGATTAGAGTTCTTACATTTCTGCTTTGGGATTAATGGACTAATAGCCTAGTGCTGGGACACGTCAGTTGATGTAGCTATGCGCTTTATAAAACTCATTATTATTATTAAACATAAAGAATCTGTTTAAAAAGTCTCACAGTCACCCACTTGCAAACACAAAAAAGTAATGACAAGAAATCGATCAAAAAATATAGATCCGTCACAATATTATGATAGCCTCATGTTTGACTGCGGGAGGCAAGTCAGTCTGCACTCTATGCACTCTAGGCATCAAAATACATAATTTGCTTCTACAAGTATTCATGGCGAACAATCCCTCACCGCACTCAAGAAAACTGAAAAGGTAGTGGTTCTTAACCACTTACATGGCATATAACTACTTCTTCACCTGGTCTCTTACTCATTCCTCCTCAGTAGACGCACATAGGCACACAGGGGTTAAGGTGCTTTACAAACGCCAATAATAATATTATACGGACCATGCCTTTTATCGTATGCCATCCTAAAAAATAGAGATGTATGTTGAATGGGCAACTGCGGAATTGGTGCAAATGAAATTTGTGCGAAAAGATAATAAGGAGGAAGATGATCTCCAGGCATGGGCTTCTATGTTAGCGGAACTTCGGGATGAAGGGGACTCCTGACCTGTGGGATCCTTAAGAGGGGGGACCCTGAAGAGGGGCCTCCCTCTGGGGGGGGACAAAATAGGAATAATGCCTAGACTAAATATGGTAACCCTAGGGCTTCTGTACAGCGTTAAATCTCTTTATGTGACCATATAACCTAACACGGACCGGAAAGGGAACTGGGGGGTGGGGAGGGACTTATCTCACTGTGATGCTTTTTGTAGCAAGCTAAGGAGGCCCATATCAGTCGGGACATTGTTAATAGAGGACGTTGCATGTACAAAAGGTTCATATATCCTGATGTAATGATTGCATTCTTAAATTTCCCCAAAAATCTGATTGCTTTTGTATATTCCTGCTCGTCACATCAGCCTTCTTTGTCTAATTTTTCTGGTTGACTGAGCCGGAACACCTTTGCACCTTACCATAGCCTGCTCGACTAATGACCTAACCCCCTGTGGAGAGCTGTGACCTCCTTGGAGATATAGTAAAGATGCTTCTTTGGTTTCTATAGTTCTATGTGACCGGATATGATAATGCATACTAGGCCGACGAGGTGCTAGCATCATCATGACGTAGTATCAAGCTTCTAACTGGCTGCAGCCAAAAAAAGCAGACAGAACATTCATGCACCACTTTAATCGTAAACCATCCAGCACGCTACATAATCACTCACTCAGACAAGACCTAAGATTATAATCTCATTGTTTTTGTTTATTGATGTTTCTCAGCGCTAGCCTGCATGTTGCCTGGACCAGGTAACCTTTTAGAGATTTCCATGGTAGGCGGTCTTCACAACATAAAACCATGGTTGCCGGCTTTAGAAATTGCTAAACCTAATCCACAAAATTAGGATTGGTTCAATGTTCACAATTTAAAGGGACTTTATAAATGCAGACGTGCCACCAGTATGGTAGAATCCTGGCATTTGTAAATAGTGTTGTCTGAGTGGGTTCGTGGAAGGCCCTGAAAATTGCTGCCTAGGCCCTTCTCACAGCCGGTTACTGGTGCACTAGCCGTGCTCACTACGGGTTTACTAAGGTTCACTCCAAGGGACTGCAGAGTCAGAGGTTTGTGTGGTACTCATGTTCTGTTCGTTCTTCTGTTAGTTAATTCCTGCCCCATCATGCATGATTTGTTTCAGTGACAGTCATGCTACTTCCATACAATGGGCCTGACACATAGAGGGGTAAACTTACTGACAATTTGTGCCGGTTTTGCATCACAAAATGGTGCAAACCTGTGCAAAGTGTTGTGTTTGTATCTACTTTCCAATATCAAACTCGTTTTTCACTGAAATGTTGACCTAAAGTAAAGCAAAGTAGCACTAACTGCTACTTTGCTTGAAGGGGGTATACCAAAGTGATACACGAGTGTTCCCATGCAACCACCAATGGAACTTGATGCAAATCCCCATCTACTAACATTGATAGACAGGGATTTACCTAAAACAATTACACCTTCTTGAGGCATGCATCACATTGGTAACACAGGAGAAAGTTGTTTCCCAAATATTTCTAACTTTGCATGTGTGCTGTATTGTACAGCACACATGAAAAGTGTGAATAGTGTTAAACTTTGTCAAAGCACAGTGTTTTGTGCAGAAAGGTAATCCTTCCAGTACAAAGCCTATGCTAGACATCATACGCGTACACCCCTGCAATATGGTGTAGAACCGTGATACTCATAGTAAGGCCCGCTGGCATGTCTTCTTAGGGGCCCGCGGACCTTTGTCTGAATGCAGGGTGCATTCCCAGACATTTGAAGTAACTAGGCATGTTATTGACGGCGGTGTAGGGTTTAAGATAAAAGTTAACCTATTTATATTATGGCATTAATCAGGAATCGAGGGTGGAGGAAATAAATAATGTGGAGGAGGCGGAGCTTGCTCGCAACCAAGATGGCCGCTTAAGCCTTGAGCTCCGTGATATCGTCAAGAAATCCGGCAATTATCCGACAGCAGCGCACCTTTAAACATAATACAAGTTGAGGCCTGTTCTTCGGAAATAGCCAGGAATACGAGGGTCGAACTCCGGCTCTGCTATAACCGGGATTGACGGAGTTGTGGAGCTCTGACGTTGTCCGCCTTGCCAGGCCCGGATCCCCGAGCTGGATTTGGGCTGCGTAGTGGATTTGGGCCGGCGGTTCGCCGCCAGAGCGTCTGGAGCTTGAGTCCCACAATGGGGCCATGGGAAACCTGCAGCGCTGCCCTTGCGAGCTTCAACTTTCCGAGGCACGTCCGAGTGACAGGCTTGAGCCCAGGCTCCATGCGGCTCGGAGAAGCAAGACTCGCCGATGATTGGGGCCAACTGAATGATCTACGACACACGGCGGAACGGGTCTGTGCGCTCTGAAAACCGACGCTGCCATTACTCTGCCTGCCCCTGGCGCGGGAGCCGAATCTTTGGGATATCTCCCTCACCAGGTGTGCCCCTTGCTGATGCGCTCTGAGGGCCCGCACATCGAATCGCGCACTACCTCTCTGACCCGCCATGTTGGCCGCGCGTGAGACGAGCGTGCTTCATTCTGGCCTGAGATGAGTCAGCAGCCAGTATTTGTGAGTGCTGTGCCACGAAACAAGGAGGGTGGTACGACGGAGAAGCCTCTTTGGAGTGTGCTGTATGAGGTCCTTGCTGCCGCGGGACTGGGATTGAATGCGACTTCTGGGGCTGTGGCGCCCCTGGCCACGGCTCACGGCCATGTGGTGAGATTGAAGTGGAGAGGTATTTTTCGGCTGGACCTGACTCTTTGAAGCCCTGTGGCCAACCACCCTACAGCGGTCCCTTTGCTCTGAGTGGGGAATCGAGTGGGGCGTACCACAGAGTCACTGCTGCAACCTGAGGAACTGGGTGGAGGTGCCTGGAGGACCTTGGGCCGCGGCGGAGGTGCGTCTCGCCGATATCAGGGTCCTTGCCTGGGTGCACACTACTAAAAACGCCACACTAGCGCGCTGGCCTGCTCTCTAGTGTTTGGGTCCACCAGCAGGTGTGTGCACTGAGGGGCAAGAACTGGGTGCCGCCCCGCACGAGGTGTTACCTCGGCAGTTAGCTTGCAAGCGGTGAGGATTGGAGTTGCCTCGGCTACCTTGCAAACATTCTTGTCATTTCGCATACTGGGCTTCAGTGAGGGGGAGTAAAGGTGGACTACCTGACGGGTTATTTTTAACGCTAAGATGGGCAGAGTGGACAGAGTGCAGCGGAAGCTTTAATTTGAGTAGAAACGGTCGAAGTCCCATGACGCAACTACGGATGAGGCTGCCAGGATGCAAGCCCCCACGACTGAAGACCCTACCCCTGATATCCGTTGCATGCTATTAGCCATGGAGAAAAGCTTACAAAGTGATATTACCTCACTGGGTACGAAGATAGACGCTCTATCCTACAGGATGGACAGAATGGTTGAACGCTTAGACAAACATGCTGAACGACTAGACATGTCGGAGCGGAGGATTACCGAGGTGGAAGAAGCGCACACCACGCTTGACACTGAGCACAAGCAACTTGGGAGGGTCCTGCGGGTCCTTCAAGATAAAACTGAGGACTTTGAGGCTCGATCACGTCACTGCAACCTTAGAATTACTGGACTGCCGGAGGCCACCCCAACTGGCAACATGGAATAATTTATTGAGAAGCTGTTGGTCACGTTGCTGGGAGAGGGAGTCTTTTCGTCCATGTTTGTGGTAGATAGAGTGCATCGTTCCCTGAGGCCTCGCCCGCCCCCGGGGGCACCACCACGACCACGACTAAACTGCTCAACTACCGAGACAGACACTGCCCTGAGACTGGCGAGGGAAAAGCAACCACTGGCTTAAGAAGGCTCCACGCTCTCACTATTTCCGGACTTTACCATCCGCGTGCAGGTGGCGCGCCGGCAGTTCGTTCCCATGAAAAAACAGCTACGAGATCTAGGCATTGACTACGCCATGTTGTATCCTGCTAAACTCTGGGTTAACAGACAGGGCTATTCCCACATCTTTACTGATCCAAAGGCCTTGCAGAGAGCCTTAAAGGAGTGGTCCAATGATCATCGCCACAGCATGGAACGACGCCTGCTCGACGAGGCAGCCGGGGGATACCTGGAGGAACAAGACTGAAAGTGGCTGGTCGACGCTGGACAATAAGTATAGTCCCGGGGTTGGATAAAGTGGGGCGGGGGTGGCCCTGGGGGTGGACTGGGTACTGCCTACTGTGGTCCGGAGCTGTTTCATTACAACTGAAAAGAAGGCGGTGGTAACACTGATTTTGTTTAAGAATCATCATAGATTGCAGAAGGGGGGGGGAAATCGGAAATGGTGTTGATGGTCAACTGAGAAGGATGTTCAGAGTAGCAGCTGTACTATGGGCTCCAAAGACTACTTCAGAACTATTGTAGGAGGTTGGATTTAGCTCTCGGGGCACTATATCCCGGAAATGGAGGGGGAGATGCTGGACTATGGTTCATTCGATTGCGGAGGCCTGAGAATATTTGGACTACACGGCTGTATACTTATACACTGACGATGCACGGGTTGGGGGGGCCTTTTCATGCTTAATTTGATTCTCTGTTCAGACGAGCAACATCCGCCCGCGAGTGCATCACACAAGGGAGGATATTTCGCTTTGGGGGAGGGTAGAGGGGGTTGATTGGGGGTTCTAGGGGATGTATCGCGGTCGAGTTGGGGGTGGTCTGTCGTGGGCGGGGGGTGGATGGGATGGGGGAACAGTATTGTTGTTTTTGTTGATTGTTGTTTTCAGTCAGTTTGCGCCTGATGTACTTACCAATAACTTGCTGCACAGGTCAGGTTGCATTATAGGCTTTCAGACACTAGATGGTGGGACCCAGTGATATTAACTCTTCTAAGACACTAGATACCCTCCGCACGCTTATGTGGAATGTTAGAGGGCTCAATGACCATCGTAAACTGCGTAAGGTGTTTAATTATTTACACAGGAAGAACATTGATATAGCCCTCATACAGGAGACCCACCTCCCACTTAATAGCCCATTACTCCGCTGTAGAGGATTGTTAGATAATATAAATGTCTCAGGTTTTACCACTCATGCCCGAGAAGTGCTGATCTGGGTTAATCCTAAGTCGTCATACACACTGGTTCAATTAGTTACGGACAGGGCCTCTCGATATGTGATCTCCAGATGTCATGGGAAGGGCGTGGACTTGGTTATAGTGAATATCTACAGCCCCAACTACGATAGCCCGGGGTTTTAACACAACACTTGCTGACGCTGTCAGCAGGTACTCGGAAGCACAGTTCCTTTGGGGTGGGGACTTTAACCTGGTCAGAAACCCAAACATGGACAGGTCGGGGGGTCCGATGAGGCGACCTTCTGCAGCAGCTAGAGCACTTGAGAGTGCTATGGTGGGCATGAACATCTGGGATATGTGGCGAACGCGATACCCGGATAGGGAAGGTTACACACACTACTCCGCTTATCATAATCTGCACACTCGTATAGACTACTGGTTGGTTTCCTCGCCACTCATGGCGTACACTCGGGAGTGCTTGGTGCTTCCTCGTACTCTATCGGATCACTCTCCTCTTCTGCTTGTTCTTACCACCCCAAGGAAGTCTCTACCGCCATTTACTTGGCATTTTCCCCTTTACTCTTTACTGGATTCTGCCTTTAGAGAAGACCTAGCGGAAGCTATTGAAACGTTCTTTACCATTAATGTGGGGTCAGTGGATAGTTTCCAGGTAGTTTGGGAGACCTTCAAGGTCTACATTCGTGGCATATCCATGGCCAAGCATTCCGAGGTTCTCCGCTCTATCCGACAGAGACTAGCTGATCTGGAAAGGAAACTGGGCGTATTGGAGAGACGGCAATTAGCGGGTAATGATGAGGCAATATTGCGTGATATCAAGGATTTGCTGGGAGAGTGTCAGGAAGTGACTGACAGCGTAGTCAAACACCTAGGCAAATACGCTACGGCGCGATGTCTATGGGGAGGGGGACAGGCCTGGTTCTGTACTGGCGCAGATATTGAAGGCAAAACGCAGTAAAACGCTGGTCACCGAACTTAAATCGGCAGAGGGTGAAATGCTTTCTGAGGATGCGGACATAGCGGATAGGTTTAAACAATTTTACGCGGAGTTGTACACATCCCGGTCTTCCGGCACGGAGGATGAAATCTCGCGCACATCAAATTACCATTCCTCACCAATACCCTCTGGAAGTTTCTTATGCAACCCATCGAAAGAGATGAAATTCTATTGGCTTGGTCGAGTATGAAGACTACTAGTGCCCCGGGGGTGGATGGCTTGACTGTCGGCTTCTATAAAGCTTTTCTTGATTTATTACTCCCACATCTCTCAGCTCTTTTTGATGACATGTGCGTGTCGGGCACAATGCCACCTACAATGAGAGAGGCGATAATTGTTGCTATTCCCAAACCGGACAAGCCATTGGACGAGTGTGGGTCTTATCGCCCACTCTCTCTGCTCAACGTTGACACTAAATTATTAGCCAAGATTCTTGCTAATCGCTTAGTCCCTCTGGCGCCTATTTTGGTTGCTCCTGGGTTTATTCCAGTCAGGAACCTAACCTACAACCTTCTTACGGTGTTTGGGACCATTCAACATATCAAGCAGGACTCTACAGCGGTTGCGGTCTTCCTCGACATGGAGAAGGCCTTCGACTCGGTCGAGTGGCCCTTCATGCGACAGGTATTGTCTAGGATGGGGCTGGGCCCAGTCTTTCTTAAACTGATTGGGGTGCTGTACAACTCTCCCTCCACTAGAATAAAAATAGGGAATTTGGTGACGGATTCTATTGGTGTCTCTAGAGGGACGAGACAAGGTTGCCCGCTGTCCCCCATTTTATATGCACTGGTGGCTGAACCCCTAGCATGCGCATTGAGGGAGTATCATAGTCAGAAAGGTATCCGCTTCCCGAATTATGAGATCATAGTGTCTACCTATGCGGAAGACACAATATTATATGTCCGCAAACCGGAAGACAATCTTTCCTCCGTCCTTAGGGAGGTAGTACATTTTGGGGCTCTGTCGGGCTTGCGGGTCAATTGGTCTAAGTTCATATTTTCTCACTCACTCCAATCACGACACCTTTTGAGCCGGATTTTCCGTTACAATAGTCCACTGATGTGATACGGTATCTGGGCATCTGCCTTCACACGGATTCGGAAATCGTATTTAGAGAAAACTACGGCACTGCAGTCAACAGGCTGGAGGATGACGTAGCTAACTGGATTAGGTTGCCGCTATCTCTGCTTGGCAGAATCTCGATTATGAAGATGATGGTTTTGCCCCGGTTCCTGATTCTTTTTATGAACATCCCCATAGTTTTCCTGTTTCCTTTTTTCACAGAGTCAACAAATTGCTGATAAAATTGGCCTGGGCGGGCAAACAAGCGAGGGTGAAATTGCAGATACTCACTTTACCATATCACATGGGGGGATGAGGCGTGCCTGATTTAAATTTGCATTATAGAGCGGCGCAAAGCGCCCACGCTTATTATTGGAGGCACGGATCGCCAGATATCCCGTTTCTCCGTATGGAAAAACATTTTGCTAATCCACTCCCCCTCCCGGCCACAATATTCAAACCCACAGACCGTAGGACGGGGATACTAGACTCCATTAACTCGACCCGTCACGCTTGGCATAATTTACTGCAACTACAAGCGGGGGCATTATTGTACTCCCCGGTTATGCCAATTGAGTGGAGTCTCTGGTTGGCCCCATGCAGAGATAGAGGGGTGATACATGCGTTGCAGTCCTTGAACATTCTTACTGCAGGGGATCTATTCCACGATGGTGCAGTTAAAAACTGGGAAGAGTTGGAGGGCTCGGCTGCCTCTAGCACCCTGCTGCAACGGTTTCAGTTTCAAAGAGTGAGGAGTGCACTACATGACATATTAGAAGAGGATCTTCAGGAACCCCCAGAGGTGCTGGAACTGTCCTACATCATTAAAGCTAAGTCGCCCCGCAAGATAGTCTCTAGCATATATAAGTTAGCAATGTCTCATAGAGCGAATCAATATACCAAAGCCAGGCTGGCCTGGCAGCGGGATTTACAACAAAATATCAATGACTCCATGTGAACCTACTGCTGTACTAGCACGTGACGTATTTCTATGCACGGCAGGCATAGGCTGATACACTTCAAGTATGTGAACAGAGTGTGCTACACCCCAGAGAGATTACACAAGTATGGTTTGAGGGATAGCCCGGCTTGCGACAGATGTCATGTACAGACCTCAGATTTCATTCACCTGGTGTGGTCTTGTGCGGGGGTGTATACATTTTGGGAATCGGTCTTCCTGGAATTGGGGAAAATAACTGACTCTACACTCACCCCAGATCCGGCTCTGGCCCTTTTGGGATATTCCAAACAGCTGCCTATGGCAATACGCAGATTAGTAGACATGGGTCTCCTCATGGTGAAACAGAGGGTAGCTATCTGCTGGTCTAAGGGCCCTACACCCACATTGGCCCTGAACATGCTTTATTGTAGTACACAAAACTCAGAATTTCAGCAAACTACTCCCTCCCCGGAGTCGACCCAAGAACTTCTGGGGACTTTATATAACGTACCTGTGCACTAGAGACACTGACACAAGTGTCGATGCCACCACCAAGCTTGTCGGTGGTACTCACACTTCTGTCACTTAGCCTGCTTCTTGCAGCCCAATCTCTACTGTGCCACCTTGGGTACCTCGTAACAACGGTGCTTTGGCCCCTAGGGTGAAATATAAATTCGGGCGGGTGAGTTCATGGGTCTGGTACACGGTTGCTATATGGGTATCCCACCTCAGTGGTACAATTATTTACAGATGGCCTTCATGTGTTTTATACTTTCGCTATCTACTGACTGCCGTAAGTTTTGTATGCTTTGTGTATGATGCTTCCATGTGCACTAAGAATGTTATGTACAAAAAGTTCAATAAAATGTTTTAAAAAATAAATAAATAAATAATGTGGAGGGAAGGGGGCTGGACTGAAGCACTTTTCGGCCTTTAGGCATTGCGCGCCTGCTACCCACTCTATTATAAAATGTATGGATCTTAAAATGCATAGGAGGGGAGATGCAGCCCCTGGCAGTGGGAATTAAGTTAAAAAAAATAAACTTGAACTGCCTCAAATACTGTGTGTTTGTAAGTGAGTGAGTGTGTGCATATACACAATTGCATGTCTATGAAAGTGTGTGTATGTGAGTGTGCATGAGCGTTTTGCCCTTTGCCCACCATGGTGCAATAAATAATTCTGACTGCATCAAAGTCAAAGCAGGCGCAGAGAAGAGGAACCAATGAAAGTGAATGCATGAAACATTATGCTACAGTACAGACTTAACCAACCCTCTTGCCTCCTCCTTATAGCTTTATAGTTACATCTGCTTTTGAAATACAGCACTGTCAAGTAATGTTTTGAAAAGGTGGTGCTTTTTCTTTTTACTCTAGTAGTCCCGCCCCCACCCCACCTAACCCCGCCCCCACCAGCCAGCCCATCAGTGCGGCCCTCGGCCACAAACCAGACTGTATTTTTGGCCCCCGAGGTAAAGTTTGTGAGTACCCATGATGTAGAACATCTGATACAGTGTTATTGGCTGAGTAATTATGTCTTAAACCTGCCTTATATGCAAGCTACACCTGAACATCCAGGCCTGATTCTCAAGGCATTTCCTGTGAATAGTTTCTAGGAATACGATATGCCAACTCATGGAAACTGTGGGTGTAACTAACTCCTGGAAAATCATGAACAACTCTTACTCACAGAAAAAGTCTGTGGATAGGGCCCACAGATACAGCAGGTTGTCCAGCCGAGATTGGAAACCAAAAGAAGCCCTGGTCAAAATGTTCAAACCAACCCCACATGGCAGGAGGCCACGATTAGAGAGAGGCCATGGGGTCACGGTGAGGATATGGCAGCTCATCCTGCTCTGAATCAGCCCACTAGCCTGTAGACCACTGGGAAAACACCAGAGTGGCACAATGGCCAGTTAGGCCCCGCAAGTCATTTTTGGGTGAGAACCATTATTTCGTTTGAGGTGATGGTGGCAGGTGGGGCCCACCGGTACTCGTTTCTGGGGACTGACACTTATTTTCCCTTAAAAGACTTTGACCCTGAGCTAGACAGAAGAACACAAAAAAGGAGAGAAGAGTAAGACGGAAAAAACATTGACAACAAGAGAAAGCAGTACAAACAACAGAGCCTGCAGGAGTGGGATAAAGGGGCACGGAGTGTGCTGTGGTGGATTAAAGAGGCATGAGGTGGAATCAAAGCTACACAGCCTTGATATTCGACAACCCCGACATTCAGCAGTGCCATCCATGGACGTCTGAAAAATGTTTGGGCACCGGCACTTATTACTTTACAAATTAAGCCCTGGTGAGAACCAGCACACTTCGACCGGTGCTAGTCTTACAGTGCCCAAGCTCTCTGTTTCAGCTTAAAGTTTGACTAAGGAATGTAAGAAATTATACTTGCTTCTCAGTAGAAAACCAACAAGGACTTCCAAAACGACACATCAGTTGTAAATTTATTATTTTTAGAGCCATTTGCTTCCAATGAAGAGCCTTCTAGTAAACATTTAGTTTTGATGTTATGCAGCCACCGTCAGGAATCCAGGAAGTGACCTTCCATTTTTATTTCTTTCATTCTTGCTGCTTTTGTAATACCTCCCTCTCATGTTTTTTGCACAAGGAAAATACGCAACATTTTTTAATAAACCTTTGATCATTGTAGAGCCTGCCAAAAATGCTGGAATGCCCTCATGATACAATGCTTCCTGCCCCCTTGGACAGGCACACCTCCTTCAGTC
Organism: Triturus cristatus; assembly: GCF_964204655.1. Taxonomy (NCBI): domain Eukaryota; kingdom Metazoa; phylum Chordata; class Amphibia; order Caudata; family Salamandridae; genus Triturus; species Triturus cristatus. Next base: position 1,104,209,014 of record NC_140591.1, read on the forward strand.
GCAGCTGCAAGGCTTTATTTTTATTAGTGTAAACTTTGTCCAAGGGTATTCTAATCCATAATATGTACATCAAGGTACATTACACAAAGGGCCTTATTATGAGTTTGGCAGTCTGACTACTCGAGGACCGCATCCGCCCTGCCATCAGCCAAAGGAGCTGGTGGTTCAAAGACCACCGTATTAATAGTTGACCACAGGGCCGGCGGTGTGGTTGTGGGGATCTTGCAGCGATGATGAGTACTTTTCACATATATATTGATGCATGTGTGTGCATTTCAGCTGCAGATGTGTTGGAAACACACATATGCATGATATATGTGGAAAAATACCATATACCCATTACTGGGGTTCAGCCCATGTGTGGGCAGTCCTGGCAATGGGTATATGGTAAGAAAAGGACTCACTTGTAGATCGCCACAAACAGGGTCATAATCCTCGACGTGAAGATCCTGCTGTGAAGGGGTGACCTGGTGAAAGGCATCCACGTCAGAATCTGCTTAGAAGAAGAAAGGGGTGAGTAGGTACCCCAAATCCTTCATCATCGCTATTTAGAAGCAGGCGGTTGGACTGTTACCTTCCGCTTGTGGTTCAGGCAACTCATAATACACGCGGCAATACAGCTCCCCTGTACCGCCCTATGGTGTTTGCCTTTGCCCGACAGTGACCTGGTGGTCGGCGTTCTGCTGGTGGTCTCCGCAGTCCAGCTGCAGTCTTTGCAAAGCCAATTTGCTCAACTCATAATACAGCAGTTGCCCCACCGAACTCACTGCACTCGGATCGCCACTACCCATAGAGCGGTCCACGGAAACACCAAACTTGTAATAAGGCCCTTAGTAATTTTCTTATTTTTCTAGGTAGAGGGAGATTAAATGATTTTCTCAGAATCACAGGACGGTAAGCCACCATTGGGACTCGAACCTGGCTCCCAAACTCCTAGGTTGACAGTTCTGGCCGTCAGGCCACATATCCTCCCCTCTTTCCCAAATGCGTTTCAAGATACTGTCCAGCTTTAAAGGGGCTGTTGGTAAACTCTTTTAGCTAGAACTGTAACCTCTTAATAGATTAAATCCACAAATGTATCAAAAGAGTAGATAATTTAAAGAAGTGTTTAGGATGTAGCTTGCTATAAGGTTGACAACTGGCAATAATGCTCTCCACCCCTACAGAAACTGATAGTAGGTAAGGAGAAACACATTTCTACCATATGACACCAGTTCTACCCACAAGGACTTACTGAACTCTGCCTAAATGCTTACACTTGCATACCACTATGCTCTGGACTCTGTGCACCCGTCCTTTAAAATATGGACTCCATTTTTGCTCTTACTTAGGTTTACCTTGACTGGAGTCAATTCTATGAACTCTACTACTCTTTCTGAGAATGGACCGGATGTCCAATTGCTGAGCTTCCCTCTTCTGGTCTCACTTGCTGCCCCTTTGCCATGCAAATGTGTTTGCTGATGGAATGCTGCCTCTGTCAGACGCAGCACTGGATTATGCCAGTGTCTCTGTCATTGAATTAATACTCGCCTCACTAGTGTCTGTACTAATTTCCATGCTCTACATCTTTTGATTTGGTCTGACCTAGGAACAGTCTAGGTTGTTTTGCTAACCTTATGTTTTCCCCAAAAACCAACACACACACACACACACACACGCATGCACGCACGCACGCGCGCGCACGCACGCACGCGCACACACACATATATATATTTAGGGGCTTTCGATCAGCTTTCTTCATCCACTGGCCTGTCCAAGTTTTATTCACAATTTGCTTCATCCTACCACGGCATACAGCATGCGGTAATAGTCAGCCCACTTCTGCCACTGCCTCTCTTCACATTTTGTTTTTGCACATATACATATCCGCCTAAAAAGTAGTCCACTCTAGTGCAGGGCAACTAGGTCTATCTCTTTCATTTAAAGTTTTTCAAAATGTATTTTTGCATTCAGTCATTTTTATTGCTAAAATATGCACACTACCTTTACACGGGCGAACCTTTATTTCTATTTCTTGTACACTGTTAAAATCTACTGCACACGTTTGCAAAAAAAAGCGAAAATAAAAACAACTGCAAGCTTGCCAAAGCAAAATCTCTTGGCTTTGCCAATGCTTGTACACTCTTTACTTGTTTTTGGAATTTTATCTGCATTTTTATGTTGTGTTACCTGCCAACCAAAAGCCACTTGTGTGTGCCAGACACCAATTAGCTATGACCGAGGCCTACCACAGTATAAAGTGTGGGTTAGGCCAAGCGGAACAGATACATTTTAAGCCATTTACTGAACGTGGTGTAATCCCTGATTCTTTCCAGTTCCAAAGGAAGGGTGTTTCCTCATATTCTTCTAAAACTCCTATTCTCACTTATCGTGTTAAAGTTTCGAAAATATTAAATACTATAAAAGCAGTGAACTTACAGGTGGTTGTAGACTGGTTGGAACTGAACCAGAAGTGTAACTGGTCTGCTGAAGCCATCTGTCCTCCTTGGATCCAAGCATCTGTCCTCCTTGCACCCACCACATCAATCTGTAATCTCATGCAAAATTTGGACTTCATATTTGATCCAAATCTCCTACTTTCCTCAGTCAAAGCAACAATGCAACCAGTTTTCTTCCGACCAAGGTTATGACGAACAGTCATTACATTCACCCGCACTCACTTCTCCGGCTATGAGAGGTGCTACTGAGGGCAGAGTGAGGACCTCTTGTGAAGGGAATTCCATAATGTGGGTGGCGTGGTGGAACTCCTGCCACTGTATGTGGATCCTCAGAAGGTACCCCTAAGTGGAGGTACACTTCCTTTAGTGCCATTTGAGGTGTCACTGGCATTCATGGAGGACTGCCCAGCAGGTCGGGATACTTGAATGTGTGTTTCATGAATGACCTGATGCATTTTAAGCCAGCATACCACCATGCTAACATCACCAAACGTTGTGGTGGACCAGCTACCCTAGAAAGGCCCATAGGTTAGTCTTCATTTTCTTCAGCATCAACACCTATGCTTTATGGAGCTGACGGCAGAACTGGTGATAGATCCATCATTGATTCATTCAATTTGTGCCACCTTCATAATAGGGTGGTGGAACATCGGGTGGCAGATGGGACCTGTGGCACTTTTTGGTGGAAGTCTTACTACTGCCTTCCCCTAAACAAAGCCCTATGTCTCTATTTCCAAGACATCCACTCTGTGGGATTAAGAAACAAGGTCAAAGTATTGTGCCTATTAGACAAGGCTTGTAACTTTTACACAAAGTCATTAATTGGAAAGGTAATCTAATACCTCGGAACCTTCATAATTATTCCTTAAATCTCTTCCCCCACACCCCTCCAAACATGTTCGCAAAAACCTTCTCCTGAATACCAGGATGGACTTCATCTTCGATTGCTTAATCATATCAAAAAACAGTTTTTTTGCTATTCAGTCTTACACCACCCTTCTACGGTCTTCTGTTTCTCCTAAGAGGGGTCACACCAACAACTGCCAAAACTTTGTTCTGGCCCTGGCTCTACAAGCAGTCATGCTAATTCCCCAAACCAAATAGATCAGCTTTTGCCAGTTCCATAAACAAGTTTTCGGTCATATAAGTATAAAACATTATGTTGTAGGTTCTAATACGTTTAATGGGAGCAGCAACAATTATTCAGTGGTTTAGTGCCCAGCACATTTAAGAGTCACATAGATCTCTTCTGTGCTCTGTGGTAATGGCACTGTAGTGCCCTTAGGGCAAAACTATTGAACAGTAAATGGACAGGAACTAGCTGGATATATCACATATCCTTACTTTATAGGGGAGTGCTTTCTTTACTCTGCTTGCCTGGTAAAGGATCTGTTCTATGTAATGGTGGAATATTAATCATATGCTATCGGCTGTTTCATCTCAAAATGGCATCCGCTCTACTGACAATGTAGTATTTGTTCTCATTGTAATCCTTCTTCTATTTCAAATGACTATCTGGAGCAACACTCTGAACAGGGCGGTACTACCCAGCTGGCAGCCATCTACACAGTAGAATGAAATGGTGGGCCAAGGGCTCTAAGCACGGTGGTGTGAGCAACTTAAGTTGTCCCAGGGGAACAACCTTTACAACGCAACTTTTACAACGCACTACCATTAGAACGAAACTGTTACAACGCAAGTGGATTTACAACGCATGCCATTACAACGCAAGTCTTTACATCGACTTGCGCTAGATGGCGTGCTAACATTACAAATAGTGTAGTTTACTATCCCAACACCTTCCCTACTGTTAAGTGGACTGGAGTTGGAATAGTAAATTACACTTTTCTAATGTTAGCACGCCATCTAGCGCAAGTCGATGTAAAGACTTGCGTTGTAATGGCATGCGTTGTAAATTCACTTGCGTTGTAACAGTTTCGTTGTAACAGCATGCGTTGTAACAGCACGAGTTGTAACGTCATAAATCCGTTGTCCCATGTTAGCATGCGGTTCTGAGGCGCTCAGGGAGGAGATACTTGTGTCTTTCTATGGTGCCTTGAAGAATACGACGATAAACTCCTACCCCCCCCCCCCCCCACCGCCCCCCGGTAGAGATTGCTGCTGGTGGTTCTAGGCCAAAGAGACTGCTTGCTGTACCCTGGTATGGGTCAAAACTTTGCCTCCTACCCATGGTAGGCAGAAGTACCTTGACAGCCTGTCCTTATGCCAGAAGGCCTCACTGCCTTTTGCAGGCGGGGGAATTGCCTCTTTCTCTTCTCCCTTATTTCAGCAGCTTCCATCTTCTCCCCCATCTACCGGCTGAACTCGGGGGCTTGAAAACACCGAGTGCACCCTTTGCATTTTCCTGAGTGTTTCCAGCATGCAGCACTTTGGTCTGGTGGAGATGCATGCCAGTGTGCCGGCCCTGGGTATGTTCTACCTCCGTTAAAAATTCACCCTCCACCTGTCATCCACCCTTACCTACCATTCACCCTCCTCTTACCATTCACCAACCATTCACCCCATACCCTTCATTCACACGTGACTCTCTATTCACTCCCCACCTCCCAGTCACTTGTCATCCTCCATTCATCTCTTACAATCCGATTTACAATTGGACATTTACCCTCAACTTACTCTTCGCCATCCGCCCTCTATTCATTATTTTCAAACATTCATTCACTAATCTCCAACAATCCATCCATCATCTCTAGCCTTCATTCTCAACGGATACATTCATTACTCTCCAGCCATTTGTCTGTTATTAATCATTCCCCAATTCACTCACCATTTGCTGTTCGCCCATTCTTTGTTAACTATCCATTATTCAACATTCAAGGTCCATTAATCAACCATTCATTATCTCTTCATTCACTATTCATCATTTACTATTCATTTGCGAACCAATCCACCCATCATCCATTCACCATTACCGATCCACCCATTTACCATCCATTGACTTCCACCGCCTACCCATTCACCATTTATGTATCCATCCATCCATCCATCAATTCTCCATGTTATGTATCCATCCATCCATCAATTCTCCATGTTATGTATCCATTTACCTAGCCACTCCTTTAACCAGGCATTCTTTCCTTTTCCCATGCACACAACCTTTCTTCTATTCTCTGGTCCTTCCACTCATTCGTCCACTCACTCATTTACACTAATTTATGCACGTGTTCCTCCACTTGCTCACCCATCTATTTTCTTTAGTCTACTGACTAACATTCAATAAGTCACTCATCTAATGAAACAACTACACTTGGGCACAAACTCACTCATGACTCAACAAACACTTCCCCATTACACTTCAACAGTATCTTCATAATTTAACACAAGGAGCAAATGTACACCCCACCCAGTACCTGAAGCAACGAGTGGATGAAATATACTAGAGGTGGATTTCATACGTGGACATAATATCCTAGAGGTGGCTCAAGAAATTAACAAAATACTGCAGATTAGACCTCCACATATGGACACAAGAGACATCACACCTCCAGAACTTGACACAATGCTCTGGGTGAGGTTACACAACTCAACAATGGTCAATCAAAATGGACACGATACTTCATCGGCGACCTGAAGACCTGGATACAACACTACAGATGTGAACTGTTAATCTGAACATAATATCCCAGATGTGAAATCCAGAACTGGGAACAATATGACAAAGGTGGACTTCGGAACTAAACTTCATCATCGAAGCTAGACATCTAGATCTGACACAATAGAACCAAAGTGATCTCCATCAGCAGAGGGAAGATGCTAAAGGACAAAATACTCCAAAATGAGGCTTCTAGAGCCGGAAACAATACTCCAGATAAGGCATCAAAGATACAATACTGAACAGGGACCTGCATGCAGGTCTCCTGAGCTGTCCGCCGGAGAGACACTCGCTGTGCTGTTTCGCCTAAGTAAACATGATATGGGCCTTAAGGAAGCTTGCACTGCTGCCATAGCTTTCAGTAATGTACCAGTGCTATGGGAGGCGGGCGTAGGCTGTTTGTGTGCGTGTGTGAAAGGAGTGTTCCCTGCTGTTGCCAATGTTGTATCAGTGCTTTTTGTCCATTTCTCTGTGCCAAAGTGCCATACAGTCCTGCCGATCCTCGTTTTGCCTTTCCCCCAGAATAGCAACCAGCCCACAGTCAGTGCAAGCCCGCACCGGGGAATGCTGGGAGAGCAGAATTCAAGAGTGAGAAATGCACTTCTGCTGTTGATGCTGTATTTTAAAGGACCCGTGCACTGCACTGGCCTTGCTGCATGAGTTGTTTTTCTTTTAGAGGACATTGCAGTGGCGCTGCAGTCTTGCACCAGTGATTCTTTTGAGAGAGAGAGAAGCAATCTCTTTTACTGACCATGATGTACCAGTTCTGTGTGTGTGACTGAAGCTTGCAGTGCTGCTGTCTGTACTAGTTCTGTGCATGTATGGATGCCGAGGGGAGGGGGAGCTTGGTCTGCAGGGCCGGACTGGGAACCAAAACCGGCCCTGGCAAAGTGCTCGGCCCCTTCCCTACCTCCGGGGCTTGGGGGTGCCACCGAGCTCTTTGCCAGGGCCGGTTTTCGGCCGATTTTGTTACAGGGCCGATTTTGCAGCAATGCTGCAAAAACGGCCCTGTAACAATAACGGCCCCCAGGGGTCGAATAACCTGACCCAACCGTGCGGCGCACCGGGGGATTGCCCGGTGCCCGATCTGGCCAGTCCGGCCCTGTTGGTCTGTTTCTATCCATGCTGTACTTGTTTTCTGTGTGTGACAGAAGCTTGCAGTGCTGCTATCTGTACTGTACTAGTCCTGTGCAGTTGTGGGTGCAGAGTGGAGGGGGAGCTTGCTCTGTTTCTGTTTATGTACCTGTTCTGAGTGGTTGACTGAAGCTTGCACAGTGTGGTCGTTATTTATATATGGGCAGTGTGTGTGCGGGCGTGGAGTGGGACTTGTCCTGCTGCTGTCCATGCTGTAGTAGTTTTGTGTTTCCGAGTGAAGCTTGCACTGCTGCTTAGTCTCAGCCTGGTGCTACAGGGTGAGTGACAGATTAAGAGGGAAAGGAGAAGGGAAAGTGGGAGTGTGCGAGTGTATTGTGCTGATTTGTGTTCTTTGTTGGGAAAAGGTATGTGTGTATGTGTGTGCGTGGGTGTGTGAGCATGCGTGCGTGTGTGTTTTTCAAGCTGCTGTTATTGCTCTACCCATTCTGTTCATTTTACTGATGCTTAAGAAAGCACTTTCATTATGGAAAACACAATACAATGGCTTTTCCAGCTATGACTCTTTTCTTTTAATGAACCATACAATAACCCAAAGGTACTCACAAATATTTTCCATGGGGCCAAAAGGTTTGGTCTGTGATGTGCCTGAGGGTCGCATTGATGCCAACAGGGTGGCGGTCGGGCGTGGAGGTTGGTGGGATTGGTGGTAAGGTTGGTGCAGGCGAAGTGAAGTATATACATCTAGCTGTTGAATTGAACAATGTGAAACCAGAAAACCTGGGTGTTAATCCTACTCTACCAAACTGTGTGATCCTAGGAAAATTTTGAATTTCACTTTCTTTCCTTTTTCTTCATTATCACATATAAGAGGACCTAAAAAACATGATTTCAGTGTGTGCACTGTACAAACCGTTCTCCTGTGTTTGATTTCATGAACTATAACATTGTTCACGTATAATAGGAACCCAGGCCACCCAAAGAGTGCACATAACTGACTTGCCTCTTTAGTTCAATATTGACGTTTCGTCAGGGTAGAAGGAGAAATTAATGTTTCTAAATTCACGTTTGAAAATTATCACTTTTAAATTATTAATTCTCAATGTACTGATAACGTCAATTGTACTAAGGTGAAAAAGTTTTTGAATTTTGAAGAGACTCGTGTTTTTACACTTTTGCTGCAAGATGTGTCTAAAAATGAAGGTGTTTCTAAAGTAAAGCAGTGCAAGATTCCCTAGTTACATCTTGTCTTTAACACCAATTAACCTTGAAATAAATGCTTGCCTGTTTATTTAAGATCTTTTTATTGCTAGTGCTGAGTCGAATAAACAGCAGATGAGTGCTCCTGTTGACCAGGGGGCCGGTAAATCTGAGAATGTGCCAACATCCATGGGTGTTGCGTGGGAACACCCACGCACCACCCATGGAACACCTCCCTGGGGCACAGTAACACAACTCAGAGATTTGTGCTGCTTTGCTTTACTCTAGATGTATCAAGCCACTCAGAGCCACGCAAGGCTTTGCGTGGCTTGATAAATCTAATTTATGAGTTGGGTTGCTCTGGAGCCCCCATGCGCGGCTCAAGGGCGCCGTAACTCATTGATAAGTATGGTCCTGAATTTACAGTTGGGAGCCGAGGAACTAAAACGATATTTCGCTCGAACAGTGGCTGCAAAGCTGCAAAATGTAAAGAAGTTTGCTGGTGTGGCAGACATTTTACTAAGAAAAAGGCCCAAACATGCAATGCCTAGGACACTTCAGTGGAAATAACATGACAGCAGGTGAGCCCTGAATTGTCGGAACGGCGGACCGGCCGACACTCATGTGAGTCCTGAGAAAGGCACGAAATGCTGGAGTTCATCTCCAGTACTCACATACATTTCCCACAAGTGCTCGGAGGTTTCTTGCCGTGCGTGTTTTTTTTGTGTGGTACTTTTCCACACTAAGGGCATATCAGCAACAACCGGCGATAATTATCGCTAAGCGCACTTTGCGCTAGGATAATTATCGCCGGCTAGAGTGGATTTTATCGCTGAGATAGCGTGCTATTAGCAACGCTTATCTCAAAAGCGATAAAAATCCTCGCGCTAACTGCCTAATGTGAGATTATCGCTGGAAACCCAGTGATAATCTCACGCAATGTGGCGTTAGCTTGTTGATAGGGCCCCACGAACTTAGCCATGATATCCACCTTCCATAGGATATCATGGGGCAGGCGTAAGGAAAGTAGCGATAACAGGGGTTATCGCTACTTTTCTTGCCGCTATGCTTCATAGCGTGGGGCTTGATGATATCCTGTCATGTCAGGTCAGGAACGCCCACTTTGCATCTCATTAGAGATGCAAAGCTGGGCGTTAGGAATTCCTGCGCTAACGCAAGTTTTCACGCGTTAGCGTGAGCTTGCTAATTAGGCAATAAAATTATTGCTGCTTTTCGGCTGAAAACGGCCGCAAAAGCGGAGATAATTCTACGGCCTCGCCTTGCTGATATGCCCCTAAATTATCCCTCTCAGCTCCGACTATTCTGGTAGAGACAGACTTTTCTGGACTATGAAATGCAAACACGATGGTGCTCCACAACGGATTCTACCTCCTTAAATGTCACAGAAAATGGTTCTGCTTGGTGAGCTCTCTACGGTGAAAACACTCCTACCCCCAGTGTCTTGTAGGCCGGTAGTGTTTACGCTGTGTACATTCATATGGCTGTCAAGCAATGTCTGCATTTGTCCCGGTGACAAGAACCAGTAACGGCAGATTTCCTGTGTATGTCCATAAGTCAGACGCACATTTAGCAGTCTTTTTGTAGAGCGCACTGCCTGGGAGCGAAGGCCTGAGATATATATCAGCATCTGAGCACTGAAGACCGTTCGATTTTGGCCCCTACCATTCTTGGCGACATGGAAAGGATGACTTAGGAAACCACATCTACATTAATTTAACACAGTACATAAGCCTACATATGTATCTGATCTATGGGCAGGGGCGTAGCTTGGTCAGTAAAATGGGGGAGAAGAGAGCTTCAGATTTTCCCACAATCCAGCTTGCACATAATGTTTCAATACATTATACGACAAGCAGGGTGCATGAGAGGGCCTAAAGGGGCTATGGAAAGGGAGAGGAATTCGGATTGGTAGGGGTACTGAGAGAGAAAACACAATATTTTGTAGAGTGACCAATATTTTTTAGGACTTTCAAAACAGTGTGTGTATGTAAACTGGTGAAATCCGACAGACATCTCACAAAACCCGACTGACAGCAACTGTACCCAACCATTTATCAGCAAATACATTTATTAGGGGGGGGTGTAACACCCCAAACACCTCCCTTCCCAAAGCTACGCCCCTGTCTATGAGATCTGAACGCAGTTGGCTGCATCTCCAACATTTAATAAGATGTGGAAATCCATACAATAAGAAAATTCAAGTAGTTTGTGCCATGATTGTATTTCACTAACCCCCCCCCCCCCCCGAAACATATTAAATTATAAACTGTCAAAAGACTCTAAGATGAGTAATGAATCCAATCTTCCTGGTTCAGTGCCTTGTGCAAAGGTGTTGTCTGTACATTATCGTTTAAGCAGATGTATTCGGCTCCAGTGCATAGTGCATGGATTTTCAGAACCCTGGGGAAAACTATATTTTGAGATTTAAGTGCCTCCTTTCCTCTAGAAACAAAGCCTTTATGGCTACTGTTTGCTTACATTGAGCACCCTCTTGTGGCTGTTTGCGGTGGTGCCATAAGGTAGCTGCCTACAACAGCTGTGGCACAGCACTGGCTTTGGATGCATGTGAGCTCTGTGGGCCTGATTCACAAGGGTTTCCTCTGGAGCAATTCGGGAAATGTTGGGTGACTCAGAATGTCGGCCACCGTCTAATATGATAGTCACAAAGACAAGCGCTGGGGCGAATTTGAGAATTTCTGGAGCACGTTCAAGATAAACTTGATCAAACCTTTGTGAATTCCATTTCCACATGAACACCTCAAAGATGTTCCAGTCACCACCAGATTTGCACAAGTGCAACTTTTTGTAAATCTGGTAACAGAAGGTTGGTGTAAATTGGAGTAACTCACTGCATCCATGGATTTGTTTCTGGTGGAATCTTTGTAAGCTGGGTCCTCTGGTGTCATTGTCTTTAGACACAAACCATGGTTTAACAGCAGTACCCAAGTGCATGAACTGTTATCAAAGGCAGAATAAGGCGTGATTGCCCAGATTTACTAATGATTCGGCTGGCGCTAGGCAAGACCGCAGCAATGATTCACTTTTCCAGCGCAAAATGGTTTCGTGCTGGAAGGTAACCCTTTTTACAGTTCCATATCCACTTTGTGCTGCTATGCATCGAGGGGGAGCAAATGGCCATAGGTTTTGACACAAACAGTGATCTATTAAGGTAACCGAACCAGAATTTGCGTTAAAAACTACTGCCTTGTTGAAACAGGTCACAACATGGGGGAATGCAACGATTTTCCCAAGAAAACTAAACATCACACGTTCTGCCGCTCACAGCACGCATCCAATGTGTCTGACCCATCTGTGATTGTCTACGCATAGGAACTCGCACTGGAAGTGTATGCTTCCACTACAAATCTTACACAAAGACAGGGCATACTCTCTTCTGTGCACTGGCAAAAGGCAGTTTATCGCGCAGGGCAACCTGTTTGTGAACCATCTCAGGGGATGACTCAAGCACCAGGGCAATCTTTGTAGATATGGCTCTGCACTGTTTTCCCTGTTGTGCAATGCAGCACAGCAAAGTTAGATGATGTGTTGCGTTCAGTGCTTAGTTTGTAAAAAAAACATAAGTTCCAGGGCTCTCGTCAGCACTCAGCTTGCACCAGCCCATTTCTCCTATTAGCGCTGCCTAAAACAGAACCAACAACTAGTCACGAAAGTGGGGAGAGGATGTGGCGTAATGGCCACAGCTGCAGACTTCAGGGCTGGTTCGAGTCTCGGCATCAACTCAACATCCTGTGAGGCTGCGCAAATCACTTAATCTCCCCGTAAATGAATGTGTCCTTAACTGGTGCTCATGAAACGCGATGTGTTGATGATTAATTGCCGGTGCTAAGCAATGGAAACCACCAGCTCAAATTAAGCACTGGTATCGTTGCTTGATATCTTAGTAAATGTAGACCATAATCTCCTCATTCCAAACGCATCGTAGCAAGTTCATATATTTATACAGAAGAGCCCCAGAGAACCATGTGAAGTTAACCCATTGATCTGGGTTGACCTTGTGGACTCCTTTTATCACAACTGGTCTCTCCTGTTCTTTCTCCAGGGCTCGCAGAGCTCCCTTGTCCTAGCCCACGGGGCTCTATCCTTCTTGTCTCACTTCTAGTAGATTATTTGTTTGCACCCTCCGCCGTCGAGAACCATATTTCAATTTTGCATCTCTTGAAGTGCAGGAAAAACAATGATAATTTGAGCGGACACTGACACCGCAGTGGTGACTTGACAAGATGTCGCTGACAGTCCATCCTGCTCAAACAAGCAATCATGGCTGGTGGTGGGGGTTGAAAGGGTAAAAGTATTACAGAATCCACGTGCAGCAGGAAAAGCAGTTGGACTTATTTAAGCAGGTCTTGGGCAGTCCCTGCCAGAAGGACAGCAAGCACAAAGAAGGCAGTAGGACCACAGGGGCATATGTACAAGGAAATGTTGGAGCGCAAAGCTCTGCCAAATTTGCCCGCGCTGCGCTCTGACATTTCCAAAATGCAGGGAAGCGCTGTGTTTACAACAATACGGTGAACCCTTGTGATTACCTAGCGCTGGTGCTAAAATTAGCTGCCTAGAGGCAACGCAGGCACCCTCGCATCATAGTGCAAGGGTGCCTGTGCTGCAGGGATTGCTTGTTTATGTGCAGGAAGAAATGGTGACTTGTTACTTCTATTTGTGCTGCAGAATGCAGCACACATAGAAGTAGCAAAACATCATTATTTAATGATTGTTTATGTGCAGGAAGGGACACCTTCCTGCACATAAACAATAATTCATGGCATTTTGCTCTTTCTGCAGCACACACAGAAAAGGCAAAAACGAGGAGAAATAAAAGTATTTCTCCTCGTATAGCCATTTTAACACCTGCTCAGATTTACAGATTTTTGTAAATCTGGGGCAGCATCAAAAAGCATTGGGTGTTGCGGTGGAAGGACCACAGCAACGCCCACTGCTTGCCCCTTTCATGCAGATAACTGCGTGAAAGGGTACCAAATGCCTCATTTACAATACTTTGACGCACGGCAGCGCAGCAAGCCTTCCGGCTGCACTACTGTGCGTCAACATAAAAGGGCAGGAATGCAATGTATCAACAAGATAGGGCACATTCCTGTCCTCCCTTACCCCGGTGCACAAACAGCAGCTGTGCGCCAGCACAGACACCCTTGCGTCAGTTTGCAAGGGTGCCTGACTGAGGGGATGATTGTTTTTGTGCAGGAAGGGACAGCTTCAAAAATGATCATTAAAGGCGTTTTCTTCTTTCTATGCGCACTGCAGAATAAAGCACGCATAGTAATAGGAAAAAACTAGGAGAAATACAAGTATTTCTCCCCGTTGCGCTTCTTTACATCTCCCTTGGGGAGGCGTAGGATTCTGACACATTCCCAGGTGTACGAAATATTGTACATCTGGGAATGTGTCAAGTTCCATGGATGTTGCGTGGGAACACCCACAGAGTTATGCGTGAAAGGGAAACATATTTACATGGTCATGAAAAGTCACGCAGGGTGACTTTACATGGCCCTGTAAATATGGGGAAGCTGATTGCGCTGCTGATGCGTCAATAAAAGTGACACACAGGCGGGGGCAATGGGCTTGTAAATAAGCTGCCATATTTACAAAGTGGCGTTAAGCTTAACGCCACTTTATAACTATGGAGAAGGGCATTCGCCACAGGAATTTTTGTTAAAGGTGACGTTCCTGTGGTGCAATGCCCTTGTAAATATGCCACACAGTAGCTACAGCTGTCACTGTTCACCTACTTATCCATGAGGATATTCAAAACGGGCTCTGATGACAACTTTTTTTTACCAACCATCGCTTTTCGCTTTTACCTTGCCACAGCGGCAGCGACTGCCGCCTGTAGGGGTAGGCTGGTGGCCTTGCTCAGACTACATATGGCTACAGCTAGCTCATCCACATGAAAGCTTCGCCTCTTGCCTTGACTCGATTCACCTAGTCCCACTACATGGAAAGGGTTGGCCCAGATATTTGAAAAGGTGGTGTGGGGGAGGGGTGCTTGCAGGGGGAATAGCCAAATATATGTCTATTTCATAGATACTACTGTGCACAGATTGAACCTGATCAAGACTGTCTAGCCACCTCCAGACATGGGAAGATTTTCATTTCCCTCCAAACCAGTCGCGGCTGGCATGACAGGATGGGGGGGTGGAAATAGGGTTGTCGCGGGGGGAGGCGGGAGGGGTTTAATTAAAGACAAATATATTAAATAAAACTTACCGTCCCGAGTCCGACTCCCGCCGTCCACCATTTTCTAATTCCAACGTCATCTAGGAAAGGCAGCCTCCCTCCCTCCCCTCGCCAATCACAATGCTGCAATGGCAGCGTTGTGATTGGTGAGGCACAGCAGAGCACGCCCCACCCGGGTCATTTTCTCTATGTAGGCTGCTCATGCAGCAGCCTACATAGAGAAAAAGGGAGAGTGGGCGGTCCTGCTCGAGGGCAGGGGGGGAGTGGCTTGCCCACTGTTGTGGGTATTGACTGTTTGGTCGGCCCCAGGGCCGTCCAAACAGTCAGTACCCACAACAGTGAGCAAGCCACACCCCCCCTGCCCTCGAGCAGGACCGCCTACCCCCAACCAGGCACTTGCACTTCTGCTTTCTCGCCGTGCGAGAAGACAGAAACATAATATGGTAGTTATTACCATTTATGTTTCTGCCTTCTCGCACGGTGAGAAAGCAGTGGGGCGACGCCCCCACGCCCCAATGGGGGAGCCACCACTGCTCCAAACTCTAAATCAGGGCCTCTGACTTTCTTTTTTTATTGCATTTTATGTTTTTAATCCTCGTTTTAGAGAATTTGGAAAAGTAAATTCTACCTCATAGACACAAGCATACAGGACAGTAGAGAAAGCAGCACCTTTTAAGTAAAACATCTCTTACACATGTCAAGCTATGAACGCTTGAACACGCACATGCATTGACACAGACACACACACACCAATCCATCCCATCCCTTTATTAAACCGAGGCTATGCCAAGAGCCTGGGCTTTAGGTCGAATGAAAAAAGTGAGGGTTCTTTAACAGGGGCACAGTCTGTGTAATTAGGTGCGTGGCTTAAAAATAAAAAACTTTTTTGAGTGAAACAGAACATCCTAGAAATAGCAACCCTCTTGGGGAATGCAAGAAATATTAAGAGGAATTAAACTACTGAAGTGGATTATTGTAACATTTTTTACATTCATTTTTCAGAAATAGATCATTGTTTTAGTCGCTATATTTAAGGGCAGGAACACAGGGCCCGACAGGGACCTATTTCAAGCCTGTTTTTAATAACTACAGGGTCTGTGACCCAGCCCACGTAAAGCCCTGTCAAGTGCTGCTTCTGCCCACCTTTGCTAAGATGTCCCAGTGTGGATAATTTGCTTGTAAACAGGGATATATTCAGAAGGGGGAGGGGGGGGGGCAGACTGCCCCGGGCAGCACAAGTTTTGGAGGAGGCGATAGCCCTCCCCCCGCCACTCTTACCTGCGGCCATCGCGGGCGCCATAGCAGGGATAGACAGCACCCACCTTGCTTTTACCTGTGGCACGCGGGGCAGCAAAGCAGGGATCTACAGCACCTCCCGCTCTTACCTGCAGCCCGCGGGGTGGCTAAAGCAGGGACCGCCACAGGTCTTGCTACACCACTGCTTTCAAACAAGATGGCAGGCACGTACAGCAAAATTTGAAGGATGGATCATCAAATTTTACTTACCTGGCTGCGTCCTCCGTGCTGTGTCCTCCGACTAAGGTTACCAAATTAATCCACGTCACCAGGGGCTCCAGGTTCCTGCCCAGAACTGGATAATGGTGTGACTTTTAAGGGATGCCCTGCACGGCTGAAGCTGCAGGGCCCTTTGTTACACGTCAGTAAGAGGGAGGCCTTTGGCGTTGGCTTCCGTAATCTGCGGCCTACCAATAACGTGCAGTATCCACACACTCCCCATGCGCCTAAGCTACCTCACATCCATCTATGATGAGCCTGATCTTTCCTGTACAAAATACCAGGGGTCACAGCTGCAGCTGAGGCTGCCTCTAATGGATTCCAAGGGATTTAAAAATCTGATCTCCTGCGTGCCCTTGCATGGATGTCCCTTCTGGTGAGGTGATATGCAAACATCTGCACAATTCACACAATATCCAAATCTTTCTTTCTTTAATCTTTATTTCGACTACAATTAGTCATAAAAGATAACACAGAAAAAAACATAAATTCCACAATTATAACACAATTGGACATAAAATTTCATAGTTTTTACAATCAAGAAAAAAGAAAAAAGAGTATATCCATCATACAGTTATGATTGGAAAAGCCACTAATCACGTTAACAGACATAATTTGCATCATTCGATCTAACAGAGAAGTGTGGAACTAGATAGTATCATATTGACAATGCTTTCTCCTTATTTTCCACATTGCATCTAAAAATTTACTAACTGCAAAAACGGTTAGAGGCGATAGATCCGTTTTCAATAATCGATATGCCTCCATGTGTTTTCTAAAACCCCATCTTTTGCATAGAGGGATAATCCATTTTTTCCTGGATTCTATGTATAAAGGACAAAAGAAAATTACATGGAGGTCATTTTCACGGTGGGTGGTGCAAGAGGGACAATTAAGATCAGTTGAAGGGCGCCATCTATTCGTAAGAGCGCGGATGGGAAGGGAATTATATCTCCATTGTAGATACATTTTTCTTAAGGTTGTGGGGTAAATATCATCCAAGACCATCTCCAACCTATAATAATCTTTCATTAAAATGAATGATCTTGTCATGGAGCCCAAGTTATCAGAGGTCAGCCAGACCGAGCAATTTCTTTCATAAAACAATGTTACCAGGGCTTTACGTGATATGGCCTTGGATGCAGTTTCTGGAGAACTCCATAGGGAGGGGCAACCCAACCTATCACACTCTGTCTTGATATACCTTAACCAAGGAAGGTTTTGTATAATTTGGTACTTCAGTAAATCTGAAAGTTCTTGTCTATAGGTATTGAGTTCCGCGGTTGCCCATAAACGTCGCCAAAAGGTTAGAGGCTTTAAGGCTAATTCCTCCTTAATGGATCTAATTCCTAGGTCCAGCCTAAGGGGAAGAAGTGGGGTGCTAGCCGGTAAAGATGATAATTGTCGTAGAAAGTTATTTTCCACGACCGTAAATGATTGCAGGCAATTATTGCCCCATAGTTCCGCCCCATAGATTACTGCCGCTCTGGCCTGTACCTTATAAATTTCTAAAGGTGGGCCAATTGGTTTTATGTAGGAGTTTTTCCAGAGTTTAGCAATAGCCCCAGTTTTCTGTGTTAATTTTAATCGTGATTTGGTTTGGTGTTGAGTCCATGTGAAGTTTTCATTTATTGTCACTCCTAAATACTCAAACACACGGACTCTCTCCAAACCAATTCCGTCAATGGTTGGGTTTGGCCGGGATTTTTTTGGGGGATTCAGAATCATAAATTTTGTTTTTGAAGTATTGATTTCCAAGCCCCTGTCCTGGCAAAAGGAAGCAAACCCATCCAATACCCGCTGGATACCCATAGGGGATTTGGCAAGTAGCAAGGTGTCATCTGCAAACATAATTGCCGAAATCCCCACTCCAGCCAGCTTTGGGGCGTCTCTGTTTGAAACCTTGTTTAGGTAGGAGATAACTCCATTTACGTATAGGCAGAAAAGAGTGGGAGCCAGGACGCAGCCCTGGCGGACACCTCTGTTGACAGGGAAACTAGCTGATAATTTCTCCCTCTCTCCCACATCTAACCCTAGCATAGTTTTCAGTGTGTAATCGGATTATGATGTCCAGAAGGGAAGGTGGAATTCCTAATTCACGAAGAACAGCCCATAGCTTGGTACGTGGGACCAAGTCAAAGGCTGATCGGAGATCTACAAAAACTGTGTATAGGGATCCACCTTCAACCATGACAGTTTTCCAGTAGAGCATGTTAAACCTGAAAATCTGATCAATGGTAGATACAGATTTCCTAAAGCCAGCCTGATAATGGCTTAGGATCTCCTCCTCGTCAATCCAGTCCAGTATACGATTGATAATTAGTCTGGCAAACAGTTTTTGGGCTACGTCAATAAGGCTGATAGGCCGGTAATTGACTGGGAGGAGAGGCGATCCCTTCTTATAGATAGGGATATCCAAATACCAACCTATTCATTTTATGACCAAGGTCAAACTCAAACACAGACAAATGTCAGTGGACAAAAATACAAACACAGGCCATCAAGCATTTCCAGTGTCACTAAGTCCATCTCCCATGTGGAAGTGAATGTTTGTTTTTAGGCACCACAAACAGAAAGACGGGTTCTTACATTTAATTCTAAAGGACTGCAATTGTGAGAGATAGACTATGAACTTGAATAAATGGAAAAAATATACCTAAATTCACTTCATTTAAGCAATGAGCAGGATGGGCAATAACATTCTGTGTTTTGGGGGAGTGCTGGTACCACAGCTGCTTTGCAAATAAGGCTCTGAGGCCCTGATTACAAGTTGGTCTGAATTTTTGGACCCCCTGTGTAAAGTCCTGTTTGCACAAAGGGGTTGGAATGCTGAGTTGAGCGGATTTAGCACAGCCGGTAATTCCCGGATATGTTAAATATCTCACCCTTTGTTAAATTTCGACGGGACGAATGTGTCAGACTCTATCAGTGGACAGTACTTACTGTACCACGAGGATTCTGGTGCAGTAACCTCCAAAATCTGCATGTTATTCCCCAAAAACTAGTGATAGGTATTATATTATCGCCCTAGATAAGCAACGAACCCCACAATATCGTTATTTATCAGGTACAATAACTAGAACCTTCATTCCAATAAACTGAGAATCATGACCTTATGCTTCCATTTTTATTGATTTTTACAAAAACAGGCAAATGGGTTTCCTGTCTACATTTATTTTTAGAAACTGAAAAATAGAGGCAGTAGGTCTGCTTTTCAGTGACTCTTCATGCTATCACTCATAACTACCAGGCAATAGCTTGTAATTGTATTGTATTGTAATTGCATTTATATAACGCTTACCACCCCTGGCGAGGCGTCGATTCCCTTATTTCGGCGAGTAGCACACTACTCCGGAACCCATAAAGGATTAGTGGTGAATTAGTATAGTGAAATCTGATTTGAGTGATGGATATGTTAGTCAGTTATTTGGATTGAGAAAGATAGTGGAGTGATAGAGAAGGGGAAAAGGTTTGCATTTATATAGCGCTTGCTACCCCTGATGGGGTGTAAGTGCTTTTTCAGCGATTAGCACGCTACTCTGGAACCCATAAATTGAAATATTAAAGTATTTTGAGTGGTGTGTAGATAAGCTGCATTGGGGAAAAAATACCCCATACGAACACCTTAACAGGCTTAAAATATCCATGTCTCTCTGTATTACAGAACCAATGCTGCTTAACATATGACTTCTTACAGTGATAGATTCTGGAAGGCATCTACGTGGAAGTGTACATTTGTCTGTTACAGAAATGTGGAAATATACTAGTTACAACTTCCTTTTTTCACAGAACTCTAATTAAATATGTATATATATCAATAAGATAATAACAAAAAGAAGTATAAATACATAGAGCTACGTAAAAAAACATTAAACAGAGAGCCCTATCTATAATGTGTTTCTCTTCCAACCACATGACAAGAATATATAACATTACATGACATGATATATATTAAATAAATAACATGGCATGACACACACACAGACATGAATGAATGAGCGAGCGCACACACATGCACAATTAGCCACCCACGTGGGTACACACACTGACAATTCTTACAACAGAACAAACAACAGCATTTTCCAAAAACTGTAAAAAAGTGTCCTCAAATATTGAACGGCCCGCGTTTACAGAGCGCCGGAGATCGGCAAACTTCAGCAATTAAGGGTGCCGCGATGGGGGACGAGAAAGCAAAAGACACACAATTGCAATATGCCCCTCCCCCGTCAATAATTGTGCGAACGGAGGGACTGCTTCAGCAGGTGTCACACAACCCCCCACTTCCGCATATATACAAAACGAAAGCAGGCAGTATGTGTACGCTTAGCAGGCAGCATGGTCACGGCGAAGAGCTGGTTAACCAGCAATAGATGGGGGTGCACTGAGGGTGACGGCAATACACACACCAGCACGTTCAAGCACAAGATAGCGGTGTGAACAAAGAGCTTCCAAAGCTGGCAGAACACACAGGTGCACAGGCAGACACACACAAACAGATATGCAATCAAGCATGCTGCTGCGCTAGAACAGCAGAGGCAGGCCCATAGACAAGTGTGTTGACGGAGACAGACACAAACATGCGTAAATCCATGGCAGACCTAGAGATGGAAGTATATAAGACATACAGGTACCTACATACAGATTGCCAGATGCATATACAGGTTGCCAAATGTATTTATGTATAAACACACAAACCTAGCTAGGCTCACAAATCCACACACATACATACATGCATACAGAGACATAAATGCAGAAACATATGTACAAAGGGTCCACACAAACATATAAACCAACACACAAATACATATAAAGGTTGACAGATTCAGTTAGACAGATACATGCACACAGAGAGGAAGACATCTACCTTAACACAGACAGAAACGGACAGATACATACATAGACAGATCCATAGAAAGACACACAGACGTATATACATTGACAGGTACACACATGCTTAGAATTACTGCTATATAAATACACAAAGACAGATAAATGCATGCATATACATACAGTTAGACAGGCATACAGATTCATAGACACACCGGCGTATATACATTGACAAGTAGATACATACATAGAATTATAGATACACAAGTACACAAACAGACAGATACATACATGCATATACAGATACAGGCATACAGATGCATAAACAGACAGGTACATAGACAGAAGGACTTATAAATCATGTTTATATGTATATATTCCAATGCCTGAGGTATTTCGTATTTTGTGTAAGGGTGTAATGTCTGTGCATATGTGTGAGTGTCTATGGTTTGTGTAGATGTGATTGTGTGTGTATGGTGCGTGAGTGCGCGCGCACTCCTTGCACGTACACGCGAGTTGGCTCCTCCATCACGCAGGTTGGTGTTTGCACAGCGTCCTGTGTGAAAGTACATCTGTACTGCTATTGTATCTCACAGTATCGCCTCCGGATGGAACTCTCGCGCTGCAGCGCCTGTCCCGGCAGCCATTGCCAGTTGCACTTGCGGTCACGAGGGCAGCCGTCCCAGATCTCATTAGGCGGAGCCGTCTGCCTCTGCCCGTCCTCGTCTTCTGCCTGGCCCGCTTCCTGCGCAGTGGAGTTACGGCCTCCTATCCCCCAGAGCCCCGCTTTCATCCTGCCTCCAAAAACCGAAGCTCTGTGAAGAGCGGCAGTGTTGGTGCGCGGGCCAGAAGCACCACACAACGGCGCTCCAAATGCGATTGCAAATGTCTGCCCGCGGGCTCTGGCAGCCGCCTCTCCATTCAGGACACAGAAATGCCAGTTTTGTGTCTTGGGTTTAGATGGGGAGGGGGTGCGAGGCTGGGACTTGCTCGCCCCTCCCCTCAATTTTCATTATTACCTATAATCGGTTATATTTCCTCAACTGACACCGACACAGGCTGCCTTGTGCCCGTCCGTCCCCCACCAGGCCTATCTTGTTTTTACTCATCACTGTTTGCGTAAAGCGCTAAACACCTTTACAATCCCATCATTACATCATTTAGATATACCACGTATAGACTCAAACAACAATTGTAATATACAAATTCATCCAATTCTGACCAAGGGAGGATAATATTTTTGTTTTATGATTATTTAGGCCTCTCTATAAATCTACGTTCGTGTTTCTCTCGCTACACCTGAGCAGTGCAAACTCACCGGCATCCATCGCTATATTCCTAACTCAATCATCCACCTATGCACCCAAGCAGCCCATCATCGGTGCATACATCCATCAACGGAGCCAGGCATCCTTCCTTGCTCTCTAGCCTCCAAACATCAGCCACCCGAAACTACACCATTTCTTCGATGCTCAGATTACCCGTAAGGGAAGACCAAGATAATTCTGAAACATGCAAGCACACTATGGGCAGGGCCACTGGAATTATGTGTTTCTGAGGCACGGCATTTTTCCACATAATTATGGATTTGACACATAATCCATCATCTGGTGCATAATCTGCAGATTGTAACAAACATTATTTCTAGCCCTAGGGGATCAAAAGTTACTAAACAAACGGCAACATGTTAATGAAGTAATACTACCACAAAAACGGGCCACGCTGCGCCACATAATTACCATTTTCTTGTTGCATAATTTAGTCAACGCTGCTGCATAATTTGGTCCTCCCCTGCTGCATACTTGTGGCTCCCAGTACTTTAAATAGGTTGAAACTATCAGGTACTCAGTACCTGCACTTCTTTCATTTGGAAAGGATTGAACAAGGACTTCTTGGCATTGCTCCGATGCTTTTAACGGGAGAACACCGCCATTACTCAGCAGCAAACGGGTACTCTGGGACAAGAAGCACCTCTATATTTCCATTTCAAGCACTCTGCGGCCCTATGGGCGCAAGCAGATGACATAATCACGGACAAACCAGTCTAAGAGTACATACAGGGCATTTTATATGCTGTGCCTGGTGGCATTGGCGGGTATCACGTGTGTTTTTTCTGTGTACAAAGAGGCTGGAATAGACCAGATAGTTTCGTAGATGAAAGAACAGGAAAGGGGGCTCGGTGTTCAGCTATAAATTGCTGTCAGCTATCGGGGAAATAATACAGAGGAATTTAGCTATGGAGCTAGTCCAAGTTTGCACTTACATTTCCAGATTATATAAATTGCGCTGGCACCGGTACAATTCTCCAACGACATTTGGATTTATTTGCTGATGCAAAATGTCGTTTGTTTAGATAGTTTGTTCTTGCAAATGTTGCTTTTTGATCTTTTCAGGCAATGCAAACGTCCCCGAAATGTTGCGCTTGCTCGAGCAATCTATTTGTGAAAACTATGTCGATGCATCGGTGCATGCAATCCGCCCCAGACCAAACGGTTGCTCTACGCTCCAGGCATACCCTAGCACGTGACAAAGCACTTTTACATGCATCTCCCCAGAACCCTCACAATAATACACCGAGAGTAACCTCGTGACAGACCGACCCCTCACTTCAGCCTGGCCGGGCACACAGATTCCCGGTTACTAGTCACGTCCTATCTTCACGTGGATTTACTAACACCATGAAGCAGGCTTTGAGGTTTGAGTGGGGACTAGGCGGGCTGCCACAAACTCACATAGTGGGGTCCCAACCCCCCCTCCCCTCCATTCATCATGTTTTATTCAAAATAGCACGGCATCTCATATCCTGGGCGGACACGCGTCATTAGCTCTGGCGGCCTCGTCATTTCTGTATAGCCCTGGGTTGTCACGAGAGTCTGCGTTTGACAAGATAAATGGTTTCTGCTTTGGATAGCGCTTACGATCACAACCTAATTGCCTCGAGACGCTGCTTTCAGACTTCTGTGTTTTTATTACTAATCATAAACGAACTTATGCAATTTAGCCACCAGAATGGGGTATTCTGTAATGGCGACACATGCAACCTATATTTTGTCAGGTGCTGTCTCGGGGGAGGGGTGCTAAAGAGAAGCTGCTTCTGCGCCCCCAGACCCACAAGTACTTGATAGCACCTAGTGATGGCTGACATTTTGCTATTGTTGGGTTACGTCTGGCCCCACCAAAGCCTGCATAAGCACCCCCGCCTCAATGTTAATTACCCAGGCCCACTTTCACCGAACCCCCACTCTACCCCCAACCCCAAACTCCATGTTGTTTATTTCTGTGCGTGTACGTGCCGCTCCTCAGCTCCGTCCTTTACGCAGCGTATTCCATGCGTGTCCAAAAAACACAACCCGAAAAAGGCCCGCTCCCGTGGGACCTCTGGGACAGCAAGACAAAGCAGCAGCTGTTTGGCAACACGTCTCACCCCAAAACAGCAACTGTGATGTGACTGCATTCCACTGAATATGCAGATCTCATTCTGTGGCGGGGAAACAAAAGGTTCGGCTTCCCAGAAGGCTGTGACAGCCATGGCTTCAATGTGGGCAAGAAATACCAGGCTTCTGACAGGGCACGTGGGGAACGGAAATAGTCTAAAGTATTGTATTCATTGCTTTATAATATACTGAAACATCATACTATAGTAGCCTACAATATATCACCTAAAATCGCTTTATATCATAATTGAAGTGTGCTACTTTATATAAAATATTATATTAAAGCGTTATCATAATCTTATCGCGTGAAGAATGAACAGAAATGGGGCAACATGCGTGACCTGTGCTATCGCAACTGCGCGTCTTTTAACCCTTTAACGCCTGCATGATTAAACAAAACCCGGTGCCATCCAACACACCCGTCTGGTGCCCTCCTGTGCCCATCTGTGCCCCTTCTCTAATAGCTGTGTAAGGTCTGCCTTGAACGGGTTTATTTAGAGGTTGCACGAGCCTTCATGTGCAGTAGTGTGTGCAAATTGCAAAGGCGATGTGCAAACAAACCTCCCAAACATAAAGGAGAAAACCGAGGGGGGAGGGCAGGCAATCGGATTAAGGAAAGATCTGGATGTAATCGCGTTTTCACGAGGAAAGAATCTGCCCCCGAGGCCGGCGCCCCCACTCTCAGCCAGGATTCAGCGTGCCATGGGGTCCTGAACACCGCTAGCTGTCAGCTAAGGAGCATGCGCTCTGAACGGAAAAAATCCGGACATTTGTTTATTTTGAATATGTGACATTTCAAGGTTTAATACGAACGTGCACAAAGTGTAATAACCCTGAGAACCGAGTGAACCAAATATTCCCAGACCCACACAGTGCTAAGAAAGGGGTTCGCTGCCCTGACACCCCCACTCTTTACCACAGCTAGGGCCCTCAATGCACAGCGACGCTCTCGCACCCGGGGGTGCTTAGGACGGGCACCCTCCCTCAGCAGGCCGCCCCCCCACCCGTGTCCCCGTTTTACCTTGCCGTGCTTCGGAGGGGCGCCGCTTCCTAGCGGGTCTCCATACGCGGCCGTCGGTGCCTCCTGGGCTGCGGGCGGTGCGCGCAGGGCCTGGGCCGCCTCATCCTCTCTGTGCCCGGGAGGGCCGCTCCGTGCAGCAGGAGGCCCTCCACCTGAGGGCGGCGCCTGCCCGCCTCTCTGTACACCTGTGCCCAGGGCCGCCCGCCCGCCCGCCTCGGCCGCTCCTCTCTTCAGAGATGTAGCCAGGAACTAGAGGGATATACCGGGGACCTCCGCCGCAGCTGTCCGCCGCCTCCCCCGCTCCCGCCTTCCCTCTCTCTCCACTGCTCGCCCTCCGCCGCTCGCCTGCTGTCTGCGAAGTGGTGCCTCTCTCTTCACGTCTCTTTCTCGTCACCCTCCCTCTCACTTTTCTTCTTCCGCCCTCGGGTCTCTCTTTCTCTCTCTGTTATTTCTCCCTCTCTCCTTATTTCTGTTCCTTTCTTTCTTGAAGGCACTTTTTTCGCACTGTTCTCTTCCCCGCTGTCCCTTAATCTCTTTCAGCTCTTTTGTTTTGTGTTATGATTCCACCAGTAAATAGTAATACAAACCCATTCTTTAAACACTCCTGATTGTGCACTCTCTTCTCAAAAGTATTTGTGGCAGATGACTTTAAATGAGGGGTGTGACCACTGTTCATACGCTTAACAAGAATATTCAGCAATTCTCTGTGCGCGCACGGATGTTTTAGAGAGATGGTTTAGGTGGAATCTACTATGATCCCATAAATGTGAAGCGATAAGTGTTTTTAGTGGTGATGGTTGTAGTGCATGTGAGTTAGTGTGTGTAAAATAAAATTGGCTACCAGGACGCCAAACAATTTTAATAGGCGATGTCCAGGTGTCAAATTTAAAAACAGTGCAAATACAGTTATAAATAATAACTGCTTCAGTCCAAAAGGATGACAGGTCTACATGTTTCAGCCTCTAGATCCATACTGATCCAGGCTTTCATCAGGACCTAAAAGCATTGCTACTGCAAAAACAGTGTATTAATGTAGAAACCAAATAAAGTCTCAATAACAGTAGTTGGAACAATACCACCTACATTCACCTGTGAGTCCTAATTTTGAAGCAACTGTCACAGGAGTATTGGACTCAAACCTGAAAAAGAAAATGATTCTTACCAAGTGTTTCTAACAACAATTGTTCAACTGTTCATTAGTGCTCATTATATACTTGAAATACTTATTTCAATATCATGTACCAAAACTGTGTACAACAACAAAATATTTTGAATTTTTTTTAGCTTACCCGTCTTTATGTGGGAGCTCTCCTCACCTCACCTGGCATCCGCTCAGGAAGTGAGGTCCCGCTCTGTATTGGGGTAAAAGAATTGTTCAAAAACCACTTCTAAAGTCAAACTTACTTCAGAAACGTCTACCTAATCAAAATGTTCTCTCATATATTACTGCGTCATCTAGGCTGAGTATGGAATGTAAGCGCCAGCGCCGTCAAATTTAGTCTGGATGGTGTTATCTAACCGGTGGTGAACATATTGTATCTGTCTCTTCTCTGGCCAATCAGCACAATGAGTGTAAACAGGCCGATTTAAGCTTATTTCTAATTTTATGTGGTGGACTAATCACGATATAAACTCAATATCATCATTTTCTCTCAACTCATTTATTCAAAAGTTGTATCAGATAGTCCAACACACAACTCCTGTCAAAAAGCGTTGTATTTAGCGCGTGGCAGGTTTATGGTGACTGTGTGATGTTGAGAAAAGAATATAAAGAAAGTATCAAATCACTTCTGAACGCGCAGTATACAGACATGCGCCAGGACTTACACAAATATTTATCAATTAATATTCGGCAATCGTCTTTTCGCTTCATATAGAAAGTGATACTATGAACATAAGGCCAGTCTGTGTTAATTACATCGTATTAAAAAGGACAATAATAGTCTTTAGTCATCTCTAGATGCACAATGTTAAAACAAGCGTCAAAAGTTGCACCGCAGTGGCACAGACATTAAACAATTCGTCTTCGGCATTCATCTATGGGCGTTTCGTTACTTCCCCACTGTACCGCATAGCGGTCTTCGCAAGATATCAGCAGATCTTAATACACAGGATTACTACATTGTGACATGATAAAGTGTACCGGGGTGATGGTATCCAAATCTTTTGCATCCAAGAGACCTCGTATAGCGTCTAGGGTTTCTTCTTGAGGAATGCAGGTGTATAGGGATTCAACATCGAAAGACACCAAAAAATCTATATCGATGTTGACTTCAGCAAGCTGGCACCAGCACAGACATGACAATCTAGTAGTAAATCTCAGTTCACAAATTCTGACAATAGATGAACAAAAAGTACTCAATAGAGGACTAGGTTTTGTCCCAACGAACTTGGGTGACCCATTCCAGGTAAGATGCGAATTAGCAACATTTTTTAGGAAAATTTGCTTACATTTCTTTTTTAAGAATAGAGAAGTCAATACTGGTAATTTGGTGTTGGATACTACATCTACCAACACTGGTTTGAAACCACCTTCAAACTTTAACCCACCTACTCATTTGGTACCTGACCAAGTGTTGACTTTTGAGAAAGCTGTCACACAAGACATTGTAAATCTTTGTGCCACTAAAAACAAGTTCTATCAGAATTTACCTTCAGCTGAAAAACTAGCCCTACGAGCATTGGCTAATGAGGCCACTATAACAATCAAACCCGCTGATAAGGGCGGTGCAATTGTAATCCTCGATACAGATATGTACCGTGCAGAATGCCTGAGACAACTCAATGACACTCGATCATATCGCCCTCTTGCGATAGATCCGACTGCGAGACTCACCAATGAGATCAGAGACCTGGTGGAAGAAGCCAAAACAGAAGGCTGGATTACACCACAGGAGGCAGATTTTTTTATTCGCAAAACATCCGGTGACGCCTTACTTCTATGTTTTGCCAAAAATCCATAAGGTCCAGAGACCACCTCCTGGGCGTCCCATTATACCGGGAATAGGTTCTTTGTTAGAACCTCTGTCGACTTATGTCGACTATTTCTTAAGACCACTTGTTAAAGAAATGCCGACTTATTTACAGGACACTAAGGATGTCCTGAGACTACTATCAGAAACAGAATTCAACATCGATACAGATTTCTTTTTTTTAAATAACTTTTTATTAAACAAACATCGACATATCGACATTTACAATCAGTGCAATGTAGATACATGCATGACAGTTTGAGGCGGTACTACAACAAATTACATGCAGTGAAGAGTTTTCAAGGAGGAAGCAAATCATCATGTTCAATATTCTGTGGGGGAACGCAAATATCTCCACGATAGGAGTTCCACTGCGACCAGACACAAGCCCACTTTTTGGGACAGCCTCGGGCCGTGTACACTGTCTTTTCTCTGAACATACACCAGTCCATATTGTTCTTCCAGGCTTCCAGAGTAGGAGGGGCCGACGCACCCCAGGCCTGAGCAATGTTTCTTTTTGCCAGCATGAAACCCAAAGTGGCCCATTGTGTTTGGTAGGTGTTAAGATCAGTCGGCTCCCATATGTTTAGTAGGCATCTACGTGCTTCAGGGTAAATAGTAACAGTGAGTACAGCCCTCATTACGATACAGATTTTTTGGTATCTTTCGATGTTGAATCCCTATACACCTGCATTGCTCAAGAAGAAACCCTAGACGCTATACGAGGTCTCTTGGATGCAAAAGATTTGGATACCATCACCCCGGTACACTTTATCATGGAGTGTGCGAGATTGACAATGACCAAAAACTTTTTTAAACTTTAAGATATTATTTATCTCCAAATATCAGGAACATCTATGGGCAGCATTTTGGCGTCGAGTCTGGCCAATCTGTATGTCCATCTCTTTGAGCAGAACCATGTACTTGACCACAGCAATCCATTCCGGGATCGGATTTTGCTGTGGAGAAGATATATAGACGACATTTTTGTTGTCTGGCGTGGTACAGCAGCAATGATTCTAGACTTTCATGCATGGCTTAACATACAGAACGATTACTTAAAGTTCACTGTAGAATACAGTAAAGAGAGTTTGCCTTTCTTAGATATTCAGATACATCCTCTGCATGACAATTTGGGCAGTGAATTGTACAAGAAGCCCATGTCAAAAAACTCTTTGCTGACTTTTGAGAGTCACCACCCAAAAGCTCTTCGAGAAAATTTGCCTGTAGGGCAGTTCCTCCGGATCCGGAGGAATTGTTCAGACAAAGTGATCTTCCAACGCCATGCCAAAGTTCTATCAGACCAATTGATGGATCGTCGATACCCATCTTACTTGGTAAAGAAGGAATGGAAGAGAGCTTCTAATAATGATCGGGATGCCCTTTTGGAACCCCCAGTACAGAAGGAACCACTGGCCAGATTGACTTTTGTCCACACCTTTAGTACTCTCTCCAACGGGGTACAAAAAAGTATACAGAAACATTGGAGAATCCTCAATGTGGCACAAGATACAATTCCAACACCTCTGTTTTCTTTCAAGAGAGGTGCCAATCTCCGGGATAGCCTAGTGCACACTAGACCGAAAAGTAAACCACCAGTGAGAATGGGTACCCTTTGGGACATGCCTGCGGTACAGGGGCATTTTCCATGTGGTTCATGCACTGCATGCCCGCAAACTCAAAAAAAGAAAACAGTCGATATAGGTACTAAAAGACCCTGGGTTCTTATGAAACATACCAATTGCAATACTGAAAAAGTAATTTACATGATCTTGTGTCCATGCACACTTCGATATGTGGGTACGAAAATTAAGTTACGTATCAATGAACATAAAAGCACCATAAGGTGCAAAAAACAGGCCACCAGGGTAACGAATCATTTCCTCACATACAAACATAAGGCATAGGAATTAAGATGGACAGTTTTGGAGCAACCGTTTATTCCATCTCATATAAGCGATATCACAAAATTCCTGTTCATTAAGGAACAAAAATTGATTTTTAAGCTCAAGAGTGACATCCAAGGGCTGAACGATGAAATACCGTGGGTAACTCTCTAGGCAGGAACACAATCACTTATTGGGGCCCCAATACTGTATAGAGAAACTATGGTTCAGTCATAATACAGTGGTGAGTTCATGTTTTCTAACAAATGACATGGCAGGATGATAACTAAAACTATTATTGATTGACACTTGCTATATTATCTCTGGAGCGACCATACACGATTTTGGTAGTGACCGGTTTTAAGGAGTGAGTTTGCAAAATGCTATCTCCTATTATTGCAGAAAAACTTATTTTTATTACAAATTCACCATTACCTTGTTGACAATGATTTATGTGCACCAAGCAGAGACAAAAGATCCCTGAGCTCGCTGTAGTGGACAGTCTGATATTGACAACCACTGTCATTTATACAACACTTTTCACAAAGTCGCAGCGAAAACCCGATATGCTGACAGAGATGCCGGGAACAAGTGTGACATTCCAGCGTCTTGAATATACAAAATAAAATAAATAATATTATAAGGCGAAGAACATGATATAGAAATAGAATTACTTTGCATTTACTACTTTACTGGGTAAAGGCGATAAGTAGTTTCACTATTAATAACAAATACATTTAGGAACTACACCTCCCATGTAGCGGCCATATAACGTGTGACTCTATGGAGGGGATATGACGTCTTATACAGGCGCCGATTTCTTAACGTAGGTGCCAATTTTCCAACATATTGACTCGGATATAAGCAAGGAATACCTGCCCGCCGGTTACCTCCCTGTCCAGCTCACTTCCGGCCAGAGGTACCGACGGACATTTAGGGCGTTTACAACATCGCACTTTCAATACGTTTTCCGTGTTGATATTATATCAGACGTCACTTTAAAGGTTTTGCCGTATCCTTTCGTTATGATACAACAGCATACACATTTCGGCGATGTCACGATGTAGTGATCCTGTGTATTAAGATCTGCTGATATCTCGCGAAGACCGCTATGCGGTACAGTGGGGAAGTAACGAAACGCCCATAGATGAATGCCGAAGATGAATTGTTTAATGTCTGTGCCACTGCGGTGCAACTTTTGACGCTTGTTTTAACATCGTGCTTCTAGAGATGACTAAAGAATATTATTGTCCTTTTTAATACGATGTAATTAACACAGACTGGCCTTCTGTTCATAGTATCACTTTCTAGATGAAACGTGAAAAGATGATTGCCGAATATTAATTGATAAATGTTCGTGTAAGTCCTGGCGCTTGTCTGTATACTTCGCGTTCAGAAGTGATTTGATACTTTCTTTATATTCTTTTCTCAAAATCAGACAGTCACCATAAACCTGTCACACGCTAAAAACAACGCTTTTTGGCAGGAGTTGTGTGTTGGACTATCTGATACAACTTTTGAATAAATGAGTTGAGACAAAATGATGATGTTGAGTTTATATCGTGATTAGTCCACCACATAAAATTAGAAATAAGCTTAAATCGGCCTGTTTACATTCATTGTGCTGATTGGCCAGAGAAGAGACAGATACAATATGTTCACCACCGGTTAGATAACACCATCCAGACTAAATTTGACGGCGCTTACATTCCATACTCAGCCTAGATGACGCAGTAATATATGAGAGAACATTATGATTAGGTAGACCTTTCTGAAGTAAGTTTGACTTTAGAAGTGGTTTTTGAACAATTCTTTTACCCCAATACAGAGCGGGGCCTCATTTCCTGAGCGGATGCCAGGCGAGGTGAGGAGAGCTCCCGCATAAAGACGGGTAAGCTAAAAAATTCTAAAAATATTTTGTTGTTGTACACAGTTTTGGTACATGATATTGAAATAAGTATTTCAAGTATATATTGAGCACTAATGAACAGTTGAACAATTGTTGTTAGAAACACTTGGTAAGAATCATTTTCTTTTTCAGGATTGAGTCCAATACTCCTGTGACAGTTGCTTCAAAATTAGGACTCACAGGTGAATGTAGGTGGTATTGCTCAAACTATTGGTATTGAGACTTTATATGGTTTCTACATTAATACACTGTTTTTGCAGTAGCAATGCTTTTAGGTCCTGATGAAAGCCTGGATCAGTATGGATCTAGAGGCTGAAACATGTAGACCTGTCATCCTTTTGGACTGAAGCAGTTAATATTTAAAACTGTATTTTTTTTTTTTTTTGCGAAAACCTTTATTGTACATAAAAACTAAATACAAACATGGGCCTACAACCACCAGGGCCGGCCGCTAATATATACATGGTCATCAACATCAAGGCAGCAACAGGCCTCCTGGGGCTCAGCCGAATTAACAAATTACTGAGTGCACCTCAGAGGCTATCAGGATACATAAATTTTAGAAATACAAACAAAGAAAGAAAAAATAAAATAACACAAAAAAGCAAGGCGGAAACCATCGAGAAAGGGCGTCTAACCACAGCCGGGGGACCACACAATACATACTCCACCCTCGGGTGGTTAATGAGGATGATCAAGGGGGAGGTCGGGGCGACGGGAGAGCCACAACCATCTACAGGTAAAATGTAATAGTCCGGGAATTTAAAACTGTATTTGTACTGTTTTTAAATTTGAAACCTGGACATCGCCTATTAAAATTGTTTGGTGTCCTGGTAGCCAATTTTATTTTTCACACACTAACTCACATGCACTGCAACCATCACCACTAAAAACACTTATCGCTTCACATTTATGGGATCATAGTAGATTCCACCTAAACCATCTCTCTAAAACATCCGTGAGCTCCCTTCCTCTTTAAGGAAGGCCGCAGCCCTTGGTTGCACTAGGGTTTGCAACTAAGAGGAGATCCCAAATGATGAAGCATGCCACCTCGGTGGGTGATGGGATTCCGTCCTCTTTAAGAGGACTCTTCTAAAATCAAGATTCTGGTATGTGCTAACTTTTATAGATCCACGGTTTTTCTAGATGTTTATGGTTTAGAAAGGGGATTAAAAACCGTTTGGTCTTTAAATAATTTTCCCTAGGACCCTCTGTTTAAATATATTGTTGTTTATACAATTTAAATACGACTTTAAGATGGATTTAGGGGTTATAGCTCAAGATAATTTGGGAAAACGTGTGGCAAATAAATAGTTAATCTTTGTGCATATCCCATTTGGTGTCACAGCTAGAAAATAAATTACATGATACCACTAGAAGGTGGGGGACATAAGGGCAAGAGAAGGCAGAGAGGTACTTGTGGGGAGACTGAGACACATCAATTACCCACATTAAATTGAATTCAGGAACCTATCATATTATTACAATATTAGTACCATCACGTCTCAATAGGGTTACCAAACTTTTTTCTTCTTCAATTGGTTCATTTTTATTGATAAAAACGTTAATATGCAACATTGTTGGATCCCCATGTGAGGGAGCTTGCAATACATTGACGTTTGTCATCAAGAAAAGACTCTCAGTGGGACAAGATGAACACATTTCGGCAGCGTTGATACTTGTTTTATGAACTGCAGCAAAGCATCTCAGTCGACTTAAAGGTTCATCTTGAGGACACTCAGTAAGAAAGTGCTTCTGAGTGGGAATGGTATTCTAGTCATGTGCCGTAACACTTTTCTCAAAAAAGCTGCCATCATGCTCATGGACAGCACCAACACCCCTCTGCCTGGCTTCAAGACCTGTATCGGACAGTTTCGACATTCTCTGGATGCCTGCCATATATTTAATGGGCATTAAACACATTTCTGAGCAGGAATGCTCTACGTTCCATTGACTTTTATCAACATTTCTCAGCAGCACTGCAGACAGAGCTGATAGAGTTGTGAACTAGTACCCTGGCTCGAAAGTCACCTTTAGCCAGTTGTTGACTTTTAGCAAACTCTTTTGATTTTGGGACTTTGCAGCTTTGTCTTTTTTCGTTGTAAGAATGGGTGTATATATCTCAGCATTTTCATTGCTGTTAGATAACAAATATTGGACTGTATTGGATGAAGAGGTCCCCATTATTATGTAATCTGTGGATAGCTGTGGGTGGAAATAGTTGAAATAAAGGGATATGTTCTTTGCAGCTGCATAGCCACACTGTAGCTGTCAGGATAGCCTTTTTATGTCTTACCTCTACAGGGTATGCTGTACATGAGCTGAGGACAAACATCCTGCTTTTCTGCTCTAAAATACTGGGGTATTTATTAATATAATCCGTTCTTCATTGTCACCTTTTCTTTGTCTTAGGAGTGTTGAAATACAGTGTAAACCTAAACTATTTGTCACAGTGTTACGTTTTGTCACAATGGCCAATTCACAAAAGCAATACACCATTCCGTCTGCTAGACCCTTCTGGTTGCGGGGATATAAGTGTTTGTGGGCTTTCTGAGAACCCAAGGTACACAGAGCCAACAACTGAGATGCTCTGTACAATGGTTTTACATTGAGTACAGAGTATGGACCAAATCATATAGCGAAATAGGCAGAGTGAGAAATGGGCATGTAAGAAACCTATGTATTTCTGAAATGGGCACAAGATATGGAGTGCAGGAGCAGTGGTCATTTGTACATTTCAGAACTTGTGGGTACCCATATGATTTAGAGGGTATTTTTCTGATTGTCGTGTTTTTTATACACTGGCTTACATTTGAAAGGCACAAATGCAGCAAAATGCACCTGGTAATAACAAATGTTCTACTATGCTATGCTCCCACAAGGCTACCGATAAAAATGGTACCTCACTTGTGTAGGTAAGTCTAGTGCCCGTGACAGGAAACAGCCCAAAAAGCAACATGGATGCATCACATTTTCCACCGAAAACGGACCCTTTTTTTCCAATGTGGGTAGCTCTAGATTTTGGACCCTAGCCCAGCGGGCAACTAGGCCAGACTGGGAACCGCAACCAGCCCTGGCAGATTGCTGCTCGACCGGTCCTGGGAGCAGGAGTGGGGGTACTAGCAAGAAGCACTGCTCCTGCTTTTGTTACAGGGGACCAATATTGCAGCACTGCTGCAAAACCGGTGCCCAGTGACAAAACCCACTCCCCACAGGCGCAAAACCGGCCACCACCCCGAGGGGAAATGCCCGGTGCCCGCTACGGCCAGTCTGCCCTCCCACGTAGGGAAACCTAGCCAACTTGTAATTATTTTTAAACTAGACATCTAGGGGTATCCAGGGTGGGCTGACTTCCGTTGCTCTCACCATATTTTATTACCCAGAATCCCTTGCAAACCTCAAACTTTGACTAAAAAACAGATTTTATGGCAAGACCAGAGGCTAACATTATTGCAATCTCCTTAATTACCACTTCTCACAGCAGTCCTTTAAAGAGAATAGGACGGGGGGCGTGGCCAAGATGGCGGCGAGATAGGATGTGCCTCGCCGCCTCTTCTCCGACCACCGAGATCTAGCTCTAGCACCGGCCCTCGGGCCCTCCATAGCACGGAGGGAAACTAGACATCTTTGCTGCCACTGTTTGCCGCCACTGTTTGCTGGGGACTCCAAGCCCCAGAACTCGTCACGCTCCCGGGAGGGAGGAGCCTGCATCCGGCCAGTGCTTTAAAAAGCGCCGACACCGCAGCGCTGGACGCTGTTTTCTTTGCTGCCACTGTTTGCTGGGGACTCCAAGCCCCAGAACTCGTTGTGCTCCCCGGAGGGAGGAGCCTGCATCCGGCCAGTGCTTTAAAAAGCGCCAACGACACCGCAGCGCGGGACGCTGTTTTCTTTGCT
The DNA here is from genome assembly GCF_964204655.1 of Triturus cristatus. Taxonomy (NCBI): domain Eukaryota; kingdom Metazoa; phylum Chordata; class Amphibia; order Caudata; family Salamandridae; genus Triturus; species Triturus cristatus. The sequence continues at coordinate 1,104,245,043 of NC_140591.1, forward strand.
GCCACTGTTTGCTGCCACTGTTTGCTGGGGACTCGAAGCCCCAGAACTCGTCGCGCTCCTGGGAGGGAGGAGCCTGCATCCGGCCAGCGCTTTAAAAAGCGCCAACGACACCGCAGCGTGGGACGCGCCCGGGCAAAGCCCGGGCCAAGGGCTGGCCGGTCCCGCGCTCGTCAGCGACAGGAAGTGGCAGGGCAGGGCTACCCCCCTTGGCTTTGGCACACAGAACAACATAAGGAGCTGAAGTGATCCGTGCTTATTCCGCCCAGCAGTCAAGGTTTGTCCTGTTGTTCTATCCCACCTGAACTCCCTGAAATTTACCTGGGACATCTGACTATTGACCTTGATATATTGACATTGGGGCAACTATTAGGGATTTGTAGTGGTTTCTTGCAGCTTAATAGCTGTAAGTTTTCCCAACTTGGTTCTGCTTTTATCTCTGGACATGGGAAAAAGGAAACATCCAAGCGGGGCTGCCAAATCGCAGAGTACCGCACACCCTCCCTCTTCCATTCTGAATTATATCACAGGTGCAATGGGGGTATTGGAGAAACAAATTATGAGTGTGGAAGAGTCTTTAACAACTTGCACCAATAATATCTCAGGTTTAACTCCTACTGGCACGGCTACAACTATCACTCCTAATCCTGCTACTAGTTCTAGTCCTGATAGTGCTGTTAGTCTGCAGGAAGCTGGGCAGAGGGAAGACAAGAAGTGCCCCGAAAAATCCCCTAGTATTGCCGCTTCAGATATCCAACTGGCCAGTCAACCCCCAAATAAACGTTTTAAAACCCCGCCTACTGTAGTGTCCCAAGCCCCGTCAGTGCCTCTATCTGCATTCAGTGAAGTAGGTGGAGTAGGTGGGAGTGTCCAACGTTCTAAGAATACCCATATGCAATCATTGACCAAAAAATCAAAACAAATCAGGGGTAGAACAGCAGTAAGCAGATTATGCAGCCCTGTTTGCTTTAGTTCAATCCTTAACTGAGCCAGTAAGGGTCGTATTTAGTTCACTGATAGAACAATTAAAAAGGATAGAGAAGAACATTCTTTCCCAAATAGATTTGCGGGTAAATAATCAGTCAATGTCAGCAAATCACCAGCATCCCCAGCAAAGTATAGATGATAGTGTTCGAGAGCAACCCTGTTCACGTATCAATTCTATTTCTAATGCTCAAGGTATATACAAACCTAACCACACAGTGGGTGACAGGACAGGGAACATGATCAGCGCTGATTCAAGCACCAACCGGTCACAGGGTGCCCCCATCTTCCTCCTCAACCTTTATTACCTCGACTTGGGCCCAATAACTGCCCCACCATCCCACATAATGCCCTACATAATCCAATTCGCACTGACCAAATAACTATCGACTCTTTGCGTATTTTCCCGGTTTAAAAAATGGACTGTTTAGAGCTCCCACCTGTGTAGGAAGGTGGAATCTGACTGCATGGTTACCCCCACTTTTTGCCTGGTGTTTTGCTGGTTTTCGACTTAGTTTGACTGGGATCCTGCTAATCAGGGCCCCATTCTACCTCCTATCTACCTAAATTGGTTGTTCATGTACTTTAGGTACACTCCAGATTGGATACTGGGGTGCCCTTATCAGTCCCTAGTATATGGTAATCTATGTACCCAGGGCATAGGTACCCCAGAGGCCGCTCAGGGTCTGCAGCATGTATTATGCCACCCCTGGGAGACCATTCAAAATGACACAACAGGTCTGCTACAGCAGCCTGAGTAAGGTGGCGGATGCACCCCTTACTTAGATATAGGTTCACTATATCTATCCTTATCACTGCACATATAAACCTATCAGTCACCCCTATGGCAGGCCTTATCAATCCTGAAGGCAGGGTGCTGGGTTTTATGTGAGAGTGTGCCCATGCATGAGCAGAGCCCCTCTGAAGCCTTCGGAACCTATGTTCCGGGGTTGTTTGTGATGCAGCCAAACCATATATACTTAAGTGCATTATAACCTCGCGGTAAATGCTAACTTTAAAACGGCTGCATGGAAACATGTCGTGTTTGATGTCAAACACCTTGGAATCATACCTCCCCGCCAGTAACTGGCGGGGGAGATATGATTCCACCCTACTAGAGGGAGAAATATGACAACACCGGTGCACCCGGTACCAGGTTCACACAACCCTGGCATCAATCAATAAATCAATCAATCAATCAATCAATCAGCCATTTGTAAAGCACGCTACTCACCTGCGAGGTTCTCAAGGCGCTGGGTGGGGGAAATGGATGCTGCCAGCCACAGACACGAGTCTGCCCTCCTGTTGCGGGACGAAACTTCAGCAGGGGAAGGTTGGACAATAGGTTTCCTGTCACAGGGAAGCGTGACCACCGCCCAGACAGGCTTTAGTGTATCAGGGCTGGGTGAGTGCACTCTGAGAGTGCTTTGATGTCTGCACTGGGGGCACATTTGGTGTCCCTGTGCATAGTTCAGCTCAAACTGGTTGCAGGGGCTACCAGCCAATGCTCTGGCACGAAACTGGACAAAGGACATGGGTGTAGCCACCCCTCTGTCCTGACCCTCACATAGGTGGGTCCCCAGAGTTTGTCCCACCCTTTCCTTGGGTATAGAGTAGGGACCCCTGGCTACAGGACTTTAGATTTACCCGGACGAAACTCTGCTACAGAACCAAGTACTTCGACGATCTACACTGCGCTAGAAGACTGAAGAATCTCCCTTGGAGTAAAGGAGTTACTCCCCTGCAAGGCAGGCACCAAAGACGCATCTGAGAGGTTTGTATCTCCAAAGCTCCTGAGGACTCCGAAGAATATTGCCACACAGGAGGTGGCTTCCCGTGGACTCTGAGGTCGATCTATGCACTCAGCAACTCTGAGGCCTGTATCCCTCGTGGAGACCGTGCAACCCGAACCCCTGGACACCGTGTCCATTTGCAGAAGCATCAGCTTTGAGGCGACCTCTGAGGCTGAGCTTTGGGTTACTTGTAGCCCTGGCCCCGAGCAGCGATTCCACTGAAGAATGCCAGCCTACACTCCATGAGTGTTCCGTGGGCTGGCCCTTTGTGATTCCTCTCGAGGTTCCTTCGCGATCCCTGGTCCCTTGACCTATGGGTCCCTGAGAAGGCAACTTTAACTTTCAGCGGGCTTCCCTGGTTGCTCCAGACATGCCCTGACTCTCCATTGCTTGGGGAGTCCCCAGGACCTTGCTGGTCCTCACCGAAGCATCTTTTCTCTGACCGCATGGGTTGCAGTTGCCAATGTTTGTTTGTGTTCAATCCGGACACTGACCCCACAGCACTCAACATCCTTCGTGGGACAGCTCGCCTGCAGACTCTTGTTATCGTCGACGTCTCCTGGTCCCCGTGGCTGCAGAGTCAAGCTTCACCTCTTCGCACCTGAAACACCCGACATCGGTGGGCATTCGTCTATCGTGTCACTGGCAAGTGACAACAGACTTTGTCCCCTCTGCTTTCAGGTTTTTCACAGCTACGATCCAGGCTTGGATCACACCGGACACTTCTCCTCTTCCTGGCAGCAGCACTTCTTCGCAACACGCCATTGAAATCAACGAGCGTTTCCGATACCACTTTACCCCTATGCACCCGGCTCCTCTGGGATAGGTAACACAGGTACCTCGGTACTCTCAAGGGTGCTGGCCTTAGAACCTTCTGTGTTCCAAAGGGTTTGCTTCAAGTCCTCTCTTAAGTGTCCTTAATCTTTAAAACTCCAACCCATGACTTTCCTATAGAGTTGTACGGAACTCGCGTCTGTGTTCCCACACTGCACACGTCCTCCGTGGGTCCCCTGTGACATTACTATGAGTGGTTCCTTGGGGTCTCAGCGATTCTACGTGCTCTAGGCACTGTGTCTAGTCAAGTCGGGGTTGTTATATCACGTGCTTAATATATGGTTCGGTCTCCCCCTGGAGCCCGCTGTGTATTGTGCTATTTACTGTTGTTCTAGTGATTGTATATTGTGTGCTTTGTTCTCTAATCTCATAAAGAGGTTAGTAGAGAGTGTTTAGCAATAAATACATATATGTTATATATACCATGTGTTGTTCTCCTTTCATTTGGTCATTCAGGAGGTTATAATCTGGTAAACCAAGCTGCTTTACATTCCTTCGAGACTTAGCCTGAAGGCTGCTCTCCATAGCTACCACTAGGATAGCTTTCAATAAAGGTTGCATTTAACCTAATCATCAATAAGGGTTGTTTAGACTGGTGCTAGGTGCCCACTTTAATTAGTGGACAGCATTTACCAGGCCAACTTCTCTCAACCTGCAGCAACACCCTATGTCGTAATTTTAGCTAACTAACGTCCCGGGGGCTTGTAATTCTGTACATGAATCACGGGAATCTCCTAGGAATAAATCCTTAAATTGGTTGAACGCAAGGGTAGGGCTTGGGGGGGCACTCTTTGCTGATTTGAAAATGATTAGGAGGGTTAGATGGGTGGGAACAGGAAGCAAAACGTTAGAGGGTGACTGTATCGTGTTCTCATTCACTTCCCCCATTCTGATGAAACTTATCTTTGAGAGAGCCAGTCTCCCATCTCTCACCTTAAAGCAGATTATGGACTTACCACTTGGCTTCTTCTATCAACCTCCCGCCCCCCTCCAGCTGCTGCCTTAGGCAATAGCCCCACATCATCAGGGGAATCGGCTAGAGTACCCCCACCCAATTGAAACCCATAACAGGTATGATTGCCTTTCCACATTAAACGGTGTGGATTGACTAAAGAAAACCGAGAACTTAAAGAGGGAGAATCAGAGTGGATTTGTGACCGTCTTGGCGCATGAGAGGGGACCACACACAGAGATAGACGAGGCGTTTGTGCCTTTAGATATTTCCGGGCGTGGTCTTGTGGATTATTCACTTGCTCTGCTGTAAGCAGCTACGGGGGTTAAGTCTCCTGCCACAGCCCTTAATGTCCTTTATTGGAATGTAGCTGGTTTACGCCATAAATGTATCATGAATGAATGGGTTGACTTCATGTCCACATTGAACATTCTTTGTTTACAGGAGACTTGGGCAGTGGAGCCAATCCATTTAAATGGGTTTAAAACATTTCACAGCCCAGCGATCGAGTCCAAGCACGGGCGACCCAAAAGGGGCCTGTGTATTTATGCCTCAAACATGTTGGCTCCTCTAAATACTACAGTGATTGTAACAAGAGTATTTTATCAAATTGTGTCTTTTCAAATCACTGCATATGCAACTCTGGCCATTGTTAAATTTTATAATAACGCGTGTACATCGGATATTATCACAGCTCTCCACCAACTAGATCATGACCTGGAGAAGGCTTTTCCTACTAACCGTAGTGATCCAATTATCTTATGGGGCGGAGACTTCACCATACGTACATGCCCTGTGTCATCTAATAAGGCGTGTGGTATGACATCCCCTGATAACTGTGACACTAGTCCCTTTTTCCATTCGGAGTACGGGGATACTCTAAATGATTTAATTTTTAAACATAACCTGGGGTTCTGTAATGAATGAATTTGTATACCAGTTATAGTGAGGTGTACCTACAATGGAAGGGGTGACAACAGCGTGATAGACTTCCTACTGTTCCCCCTGCGTTATTCAACACTGGTCTTAGAGTTTCTTAATTATGACATAGCGATTAGCGATCATTTTCCCCAAAGTGTCGCCTTGAATTTTGACCTTGCGGGACAGTCACGAGGTGCACCAAAGTTACTGCACTAGAGGAAATTGCGATTTTCCGCCGTAATGGGAATGCATTAAGATGGTCCCTGGTGGATCCATCTAACTTCCTAGCAAAACTGATTCAAAAAGAGAGGGAAGCTTTTGAAGCATGCCTAGATGAAACCACAGAGGTGCATACGTTTATTTTAGCATTTAATCGTCTAAAAAAGGACATTGGCGAGGGGCTCCATGCAAAACAGAAAATAGCAAAGGCGGGTGTTTGTGGCTGGTTCGATTCAGCGTGTGCAAAAACTCACAGAAATTTGAAATTAGCCTTAGCTGAACAACCTAGATCTGTAAGTAAAGTCCGGGAGTGTAGACTAGCGTATAAATCAGCGATTAAACAACGGAAACTTGAAGGAGGAAACGTGGAACAGATTACTTGATGCTAGTCTATCCAATGATAATACCACGTTTTGGCGTGTCATCAATTCTCCTTCCCATAACATCCCAGACTGCCCCCGTGTAGAGATAGCCATCACAGAGGCTGCATGGATAGCACATTTTACCAATCTGTATTACCCTAAGGAAGATAGTGTAATCCCCCCCCTCATTGTTTCGGCTCATATTGGGCCTGCCCCTCTTACCAACGCTTCAAATTTCACTGGACCTTTAAAGGTTCCGAGATATCCAGAGTTTTCCTTGGATGAAGTTGTCCTGGCACTGAAAGCAAGTAAGGGGGGTAAAGCCCCAGGGCCCAACGGGATTCCTATTGACCTGTTTAAATTTAATATTGAGCTTTGGGGCACCATTCTTACTTTGCTTTTCAGAGCCTGCCAGAACCAAGGCTTCTTATCCACCTGGCCTGAGTCGCTTATTGTCCCCATATTTAAGAAGGGTGACTGTACCAACCCAGCGCAATACAGGCCTATCTCGCTTCTGGACTGCCTGGTTAAGGTGGCTGGTCGCATGCTTTTAGGACGACTTCAGGACTGTGCCGAAACAAATATCCTCTTGGACCTACAGTACGGTTTTAGGGCTGGGCTGGGAACTGTAGAGCAGGCCATTAATTTAGATTTATTAATTGGCAAGTGTGTGCACATGAAAGGTGGCAATCTGTTTTTAGTTTTTGTAGATTTATCTTCTGCTTTTGACATGGTAGTTCACGATAAGTTATGGCCAACCATGGCCAATATGGGCGTGGATTGCACCATTGTGAACTTCCTTAGAGATTTGTACGCCCAAGGCAGAGGTAGAGTACGTTATGGCCTTAACGGCATTTGTACTGAGCCATTTAAAATACGAAGAGGTGTACGCCAGGGATGCGTAATGGCCCCCTTTCTGTTCAATCTCTATATTAATAGCGCAGATGACATACTGGCAAGCAAATGTGCTGACCAACCCCAGGTGGGACATCGGCCTTTACCAGCACTTTTTTATGCCGATGACACGGTGTTAATGGCCCGCACTCCCATTGCCTGCAGCGTCTAGTAGACGAGTTTGCTCAGTTCATGGGAAACCGTGGGCTAAAAATTAATATAGGCAAAACCTTCGCCATGAAGATCGGGACGAAGGCCACTCGCTGCCGTGACATCCTCATTGAGGGTTCCATAATTCAGTTCACAGAGTCATTCTCATATCTGGGCATTGTCTTCAATCAATCGGGGTATTGGCAAGGGGTGATTAAATCAAGGCGACTCCACTTATGAAAACAACAATGGCTCTATTAAGCTTTGCTAGACAGCTTGGCTTTAAACATCCGAAAGAAATGATGACAATTTACAAGGCCAAATGTAGATACACTGCCATGTACGGGGCTGAGCTCTGGGGGCATGGAAAGATTTATATACTGCAGCTTGAAGAAAATGCTTTTTTAGGTCTCTCCTTGCTCTCCCGAAAAGTAGCCCAACCTATGTGTGTCACTCTGAACTAGGAGCCCCTTACATAGCAGACTTGATCAGGATCCAGCCAGTGCTACTATGGCACAAAATATGGTCATCCGAACATACAATTCTAAATCGAGCCATAATTGCTGATTGCCAAAAATCCTCATATGCCCTTAACATCCCGTGGCTCAAATACATGCACAACTTTTTGACAGACCTCGGCCATGCTGAATATTTCTATCTCCCCGAGATCCTGGTCAATGTTCAAAGGAAAGCCCTGAAACTGAAATGCATCTCATTATTGGAGGAAATCAGATTAGCGTTTGAAATCTGTAAACCCACTGTGCTGACGAATGAAATGATCTTGACTAGTTCTTATATGCAACCATATCTAGCCAATGTGTATAATCCGCGCCACAGGTTTGTGTTAACCCGTTTTCGGTTGGATATTTTCCACCGTTTAATTCATTTTCCTATTAATAACAACTGGTCACCTGACCTGGGGAATTGCACGTGTGATGATACCTCACCACAGAATACCATGCATACTGTGCTTTTCTGTAAACACTTTTCAGGGTTGAGACAGAAACTCATTAAACCCTTGTTATTACAGCTGGGTTTTACACAATGCAGCCCGGCGTTTATTTATCTGCAAATGCTACCGAATATTTTTATTTGTGCAGTAATGTCACGATTTTTGCTGGCCATTATTAACTACAGGAAGCAGTTGTAAATAATAATTATGTGATTGTGCAGTGATGACAGCCTTTTAATATTGTTTTTAATATTCTTGTTTTTATATAGAATAACTTTTGTACCTTGTTTTAAACTCGTACTTTGGCTATTTTAAACTATTGTCATGGATGGATTTTTGTAGCTGTTATGATTCACTTTGTGACTTTGAATAAAGGTTATTTTGATTGATTGATTGATTGACTAGACATCGATCCCACCACCCAGGCTAGGGCAGCACTAACTTGGGGCCGGCTCCGGTGCTCTGTGGCCGTACCCCGTGTCCTTGGTCTCACGCCGGCGGTGTAGAGACGGCAAGAGCATGTGGCGCCGCCGTAACGATGCTTGCTGAGCCTGCACCCTGCCACTGAGCTGCTACCACTGGTCGAGGACTCCGGTTGCGACCCAGATCCCACCTCGTCGTGCCGGTCTTGGGAGCGGTGCACCAGGGGCGGCGATCGACTATGGCGGAGCTGACAACGCCATCTTGCCTCAGACAGTGGACCCCTGAGAGCCGGAACTGGGCCGTCAGGGATCACACATGCACTCCGGGTCCGGCAGAGGGTGGAGCCAACCCGCAGGTCCCTGCCGCGTCCTGAGTGCGGCCCACGTGCTTCTCTGCAGTGAGTCTCACCCTCCCTGACTGCTGCTACCACCACTGCGTCCCGCCCGGGGTCTCTGAGACACAGCATGGGCCCGCCTGAGCACGCGACACCCAGACCCTGAGTGTGGGCCTACAGTTGGACGCCCTGCCCTGTGCCTCACGGGGGGAACCCTGCCTCAACCTGCCTCATTAAAAAGCCTCACTTGGGAGCTGCCGGGCCGGTTCCCCCTTCGGTGGTGACCTGGTGCAGAAGCGGGGGATAGCTCCGGTGGTGCCATTTTGACACTCGTCCATCACCCTATTGTGCCGGTGGTGAACCGCGTTGAGCTACCGAGGGAGCCCTGAGGCCACTAGCTGGCGTGTGGATCTTGCTGTGCCAGCCTACCCATCGGAGGGGCACCCGACCTCGCCCCACCGACTCACTACTGCACTCCTAGGGGATTCGGGCCCAACCCGGGGCTGACCTGCCGACTCCACCACCCTGCCCGCATCTGGCTCACATGGAGGCTACATTGGTGGGTGAAACCCCGGCGATCTGGTAGAGGACTACTAAGCGAGGGGCCCGCAGTGACTGGAGTGATATCCCCTACAACTAGAGACTAGAGGCTTGCTGTGACCCTGCCTGCTCGAGCCCTTCTGGAGGCACCCAGAACGCACTACGCCACAAAGCGGACATTCTTTAGCTCTGGGCCTTTAATTGTGCACCTGGTCGTGGCCCGCAAGAGGGGGTCTGCTGGAGTGGACTGCGGGAGACGTGGTGGATCAGGGACCTTACTGTCAGGCCCTATGGCGCGCTGGCCCTTTCGACGCTGGTGGCGCCTCCTTGCACTCCTCGGAGCTGGGTTTGTGGTGGTGAGTTCTGTCCTGGCCTGGATTTTCCCCCCACACCAACCAGCTGCTCCCTCAGGGGTGGCAACATATAGAAGAGTATCTCCAGGCTCTGCCTCCCGGCTTCCTTCTGACCCTTTCTACAGCGTGCCACGGCCCTCCCCGGGCCCCGACAGCGTGGACGCCTTGGCCTCCGCAAGGGACCAGACTGACTGCTGCTAGGTACGTCCCTACACACAGAGCGTGACTCCCTGTTGGCGCTCACAGATTTGACCCCGGAGAGACAGTGTGCATTCGCTGATGTGGCTGACGTTGTTCTGCTGAGATTTTGCCCTAGACCACCCCCTAGCTCCTGGAACCAGCGCGAGGCCGCTGAGTATGACATCCACCAGGGGTAGGAAAGACAAGTCGCCACCAGAGAAAAATCGCTTAACTTATTCGCTAAAGCACAGGTAAGAGGACACGGGAACACGGAACAGCCAAGTTCAACGGCGCAGATTGCTGCCTCCGCAGAAGCACCAGTGACAAGGACCTTTTTGGAATCCCTATTCGCTGCCCTGAGAGACGACCTTCAAACCGTAAAGTGCGATCTCACAGCGGAGATCAAAGACATCCGCAAAGATGTGGACGAAATAGGGGAGAGGGTGGCGACCCTGGAGGACAAGGGCGACGGCCGGGATAATGAGCTGGCGGCCATGCATCAGGAGGTAATCTGAATACACGAGCAACAGGTTGATGTGCAGCCTCACCTGGAGGACCTTGAGAATCGCTCCCGCCGCCACAACATCACGATCTGGGGGTGGGCGCAAACAAAAAAATTGGTGATATCTTTACATATGTGCGAGAGCTCTTCAACCATATATTGGGCAACCCACTGGATGCTGAACTGACGCTGGACCGTGCACCCAGAGCAGCGACGGCACCACCAGCTGACATCCTGGTCTGTATCCAAGACTTTCACACCAAGGAAGAAATCTTGCGTAAAGCCTGCTCACTTCGGCAGATTTCCTTCCGCAACCAGACGCCCACCCTTTACCAAGATCTTGCCGCCATCACGCTCCAGAAACGTAAGAACTTTTGGCCCATCACTGAGGCCCTTCGCCAACGCAACATCACCTATTCTTTAGGCTACCCGTTCCGTCTGGTCTTTCGGCATGATGGCAAACTGTACCAACTCCGCTCTCTGTCCGAGGCGAGCAAACTGCTGGGGATCACTCTCCCGGAGGACACAGACGAGGGGAAGTGCTCAGACTCCGGGCCCAACTATGGTAGGCCAACATGGCAACAGCGGAGAAGTCGATGCCGCATCCAGCGTCCGGACCCCACAGTGGTCAAGAAGGAACAACTGGCCGCCCTAGAAGCTCTGCCAGAAGCCCTGGCAAAGGCGTCTACTGAGTGACTGAACCTGGTCATTATAATGTATTCTTCCTTTAAGGCTCTTGGGGTGGAGGAGGGGGGTCTGGACTGATATACGCCACACAAACACCCAACTAACTCTTTTTCTGATCATCCCTGGATGACGGACTATGACTGTATGTTGGATACATATTGGCGCTTGTTGCGCCTTTTTGTCTTCTTTTGTTTCATGTATTTTGGGTCTTTCTCTTGCCTTTTCTTTCCCTCACTTTTTCTCTTTCTTTCCTACCTCAAGGGAACCCCCGGTCCACAAGGCGTTATTATTTCTCTGTCCACACATTAGCGAGGCATGGAGCTCCTTATCGGTCCCATCAGGGTCCTTGCCTGGCAGGGGCCTTTGTCTGGCGTTGCTTCCCCCTCGAGGTCTAGATGCCGTTTATCCCCAGTTAAGATTCTCACTCTTAATGTGAGAGGGCTCAATAATCCAGTCAAATGCAGGGCACTCCTCTCATACTTGGAGAGCACTGGGGCGGACATCTGCCTTCTCCAGGAGACACACTTACTCCCCAAGGATTGTCTCAGGCTCCGGTCCCGCACCTTCCCGACACAATTCTTTTCCTCTAGACCTACTAAGGCGGCGGGGGTGGCTATCCTGGTTTCAAAGGGCTTTGAGGGGAGGGTAGCACAGAAGGGTGTTGAGATCAAGGGTAGGCTTCTTACGTACCAATTTACCTTAGGGGGGCACACTCTGATGGTGGGGTCTATCTACGCACCCGACGGTCAAGAACGATTCCTACACGAAGCACTCACTGAGACGACGGCCACTCAGGACCGACACATCTTGATAGGAGGGGACCTTAACTTGGTGTTTGACAACGACATGGACCGATCGGCGCAGCGCACAAGCCAGGTAGGCGCTCTCTCCAATGCAGGGCTTAACAGACTACGGGACCTAGGCCTCACAGACCTGTGGAGACACCAAAACCCTCAGTCACGGGAATTTTCATTTTACTCTAACGCACGCAAAACATATGCCAGACTAGATTACTTTTTAGATTCTAAGACCCTTCAAGATATCACACTCTTGACTGACATTCTAGTGGTGACCCTGTCTGACCACTAGTAACACTTTGCTACATCGGCCAGACACAGTCGTCCAGATACAGCGAGCTCTCGATAATTATCTATCGCATAACGATAATCCTGACACAGTCCTTTCCACTCGGTGGGAGGCCCTAAAGGCGGTAATTAGGGGAGAAATCATAGCCATCTCTTCCACTGACAATGCGGATCGTAAGAAGAAATGGGAGGAACTGACACAAAAAGTGCGTGAATTAGAACAGATGCACTGACGCACCGGGGCCCCACGCGTCTGGTGACAGCTGACTGCAGCTCAGGTGCAACTGTCAGCTCTAGATAGGGACAAGGTGGAATGCGCCGCAATGTGTCTGCGACACTCCTTTTATGTGGCGGGGACAAGTGCGGGCGACTACTCGGGCACAAGCTTCGGGAGGCTCGGCAACGTGATCAAGGGTAGGCTTCTTACGTACCAATTTACCTTAGGGGGGCACACTCTGATGGTGGGGTCTATCTACGCACCCGACGGTCAAGAACGATTCCTACACGAAGCACTCACTGAGACGACGGCCACTCAGGACCGACACATCTTGATAGGAGGGGACCTTAACTTGGTGTTTGACAACGACATGGACCGATCGGCGCAGCGCACAAGCCAGGTAGGCGCTCTCTCCAATGCAGGGCTTAACAGACTACGGGACCTAGGCCTCACAGACCTGTGGAGACACCAAAACCCTCAGTCACGGGAATTTTCATTTTACTCTAACGCACGCAAAACATATGCCAGACTAGATTACTTTTTAGATTCTAAGACCCTTCAAGATATCACACTCTTGACTGACATTCTAGTGGTGACCCTGTCTGACCACTAGTAACACTTTGCTACATCGGCCAGACACAGTCGTCCAGATACAGCGAGCTCTCGATAATTATCTATCGCATAACGATAATCCTGACACAGTCCTTTCCACTCGGTGGGAGGCCCTAAAGGCGGTAATTAGGGGAGAAATCATAGCCATCTCTTCCACTGACAATGCGGATCGTAAGAAGAAATGGGAGGAACTGACACAAAAAGTGCGTGAATTAGAACAGATGCACTGACGCACCGGGGCCCCACGCGTCTGGTGACAGCTGACTGCAGCTCAGGTGCAACTGTCAGCTCTAGATAGGGACAAGGTGGAATGCGCCGCAATGTGTCTGCGACACTCCTTTTATGTGGCGGGGACAAGTGCGGGCGACTACTCGGGCACAAGCTTCGGGAGGCTCGGCAACGTGAAGGGGTTCGGGTGATTAGGGACCACATAGGAACACTGCGCTCAGACGACGCGGCTATCGCAGAGACATTCCGCGATTTTTATGCACAGCTTTACGATGAGCAGCCCTTGGAGAGTGCAGACATTGATGCTTATCTCGTCCAGGCTCTTCTGCCAGAACAGGCGATTCACATAGAGAGGGAGATCAGACCTGAGGAAGTCATATCTGCCATCGCTCGCTTGAAGCTGGGCAAGTCACCAGGACCCGATGGCTACTCCGCAGCCTTTTACAAGCAGTTTTGCTCCATGCACACCCCTTTACTCACCCGACTCTTTAATTCCTTTGCGACGCTAGGGACAATCCCCTCCTCCATGTTAGAAGCGGCGATCGCTGTTATTCCTAAGCCAGGGAAAGACAGGTCAACATGCGGGTCGTATCGGCCCATTTCACTCTTAAATATTGATCTGAAGCTGTACACAGGGATACTAGCCGCGCTCCTTGGCCCTTATATGCAAGGGCTCATCATCCCCGACTAGGCTGGATTCATTCCACAGAGGCAAACAAGCAATAACACCAAACGGGTGACACATCTTATAGAAATGGTGCTTACATGCTCCTAACCATAGACGCGGAGAAGGCCTTCGATCGGGTCCACTAGCCCTATCTCGAGCAGGCACTGATACGTGTTGGCATAGGAGACAAAATGTGATTGCACATTTTTAACTGTTACCGCTTCCCTACAGCCACAGTACGAGTCAATGGTCACACGTCTACGTTGTTTCCTATCCATAGGGGCATGACGAGGCAGCGGTGCCCTCTGTCGCCCTTCCTTTTTGCCCTCTACATGGAACCTATGGCGCAGAGGGTCAGGGATCACCCCCAGATCACAGGTATCCTGCGGGACACGCACACTATAAGTCTGTATGCGGACGACGTCCTGGTCACTCTCACAAACCCTTCGACCGCTTTGGGGACCTTTTTGGAGGAACTAGATTCCTTCGCGAGAGCATCCGGATTCCAGGTCAATCTGACAAAGTCAATGGCGCTGAATGTATCCTTGCCATCACAAGTACGGGCGGACCTTCAGGCCCAACACCCCATGTAATGGTCCAATGAGACAATCCCTTACCTGGGCATACAACTGGCCCCGACCCTGCAAGCCATGAGGAAGGCCAATTACTCCCTCCTCCACACACACACATTCGCTCGGCACTACAGAGATGGAAACATTATCCAATCTCATGGCTAGGACGTATCGCGGCCATTAAAATGACGATCCTCCCCAAAATCCTATATCTTTTTCAGACGCTCCCTCTGCCACCTCCTACAGGCTGGCTACAAAGGGTTCAGTCGGACCTCTCCCTTTTCATCTGGCAGGGGCGTTGGCCGCGAATGAAACAGTTGTGAGCTTCCTCCCACCTCATGAGGGGGTCCTCGGAATATCAGACCTCACGCTCTACTATTATGACGCGCAGCTTCGACACTTAGTCGAATGGAGCCGAGCCTAATCCGAGAAACATTGGCTCTTCCAAGACTGAGCAGTAGCTGGTACGTCCCTTATGAAAATTCCCTTTCTTCCGAAACCTCACCGCCCACCCAATCTATATGCCTCACAGGTGACGCGCACAACCCTTAACGTCTGGGGTCGGACCAACACACAACACGCTCTAAGGACCTTCCCTTCCCCACTCACTTCCCTTTTTGACAATCTGGACTTTAGCCCCGGGATGGGTTTGCGGACCTTCCCGCTGTGGAGAGCAGCTGGTTGCGAGCCTTAGGCCTACTATTTGACAAAGGTGAGATTATCCCTTTCTCGCAACTTAGAGCCGATTATGGCCTCCCTGAATCTGAGTGACTGCACTACTTACAAGTGTCACACTGGGCCATGCATCCTGATAATCGAGCACAAGCGACTAGACTTCTTACCCAGTATGAACGATGGCTCATCACACGGTCCTCGGACAAGAAGTTAATCTCGGACTAATACAAATTACTCTTATCCAAATATACCCCTACCTATCATGCTGGACGCGTGCGTTGGGAGAGGGACCTGCGACGGAATATTAGAAGGAATGGGAAGGTGCATGTCATAGAGCGCACCACACAGCAACTCAGGTCGGCCTAACCGAAACATTCACCAAGCTTGTATATTATTGGTACTATACCCCGGAGCGATTACACCAAGCTGATGCCACACAGAGTCCTGACTGCTGAAGAGGGTGTGGGAAGAGGGGCACGCTGATTCACCTTCAATGGGAATGCAAACATCTCCAGACTTAATGGACACACATTCATGACAAAGTTGATAAATACCTCGATACAGAACTCCCTAGACTCCCCGCATATGTTTTATCGGGAGTGCCAAACCCTCTCACTTACCCTTTGAAATCTAGACGAGGGAAATAGATAGCCATAGCCGTAGGCAAAGCAGTCCAAAACATACTGATACACTGGAAGACCCCCCACATCCCCGCGCACACCGGGTGGTACGAGCGATTGTGGCACGTACTAGGCATGGAAAAGATTTCTCTTACCTTAGCTGGGAAGGGCTCTTCTTTTGGTGACCTTTGGCAGCCATTTCTTGCCTTGTTAGCCCCAGAATTCAGGGAGCAATATTGCCTGAAATATTTGCGCCTCTTGCACCTTACCACACCGGACTCCACCACATGGGTTATCTTAGTCCCATGCACAATAACACTTTCCATGTGGCGCTGTTCCGAAGTAATGGATCGGGGGAGGGCGGGGGTGGTTCTTTCTCTATCTATCTTCATTTTCATTCTTACTCTTCTCCCTGTTGGGTGGCGGGCGGGAATGTATTTGGTATGTGTCGTTTTCATATTTCCAACGCACCTACTGGCAGACCCGGTGGGCCCTGCGTGGCTCGTTCCTGGCCAGTTTGTCTTTTGCATTATTCAACAAAAAAGATTTAAACCTTAAGAGAATAGGACTTCAACAAAATTCCAAAACTCAACAAAAGGCCAGAACCCTCATTCTTATTCCTTCTTTTTAAGCATACTGCCAAATGTATTAAACTTATTATAAATTTAAAAACAATAAGACCAAAGTCCAAACACCATTTCCCCAAAAAACCATGAGGATTATATCTCCAGAAGATTCCTTCTTCTTCCATCTTCTTCCTATTGCTGTGCTCGAGCTATAAGACAAAACCAACAATAAATACAGGGCTGGACACAGGGAGGGATAATATTAGCCTCTTTGTCCTTGATAAAATACATATTTTCTGTCTATCAAAGCTAGGGAAAATCTACATTTTATGGCAAGACTGGAGGATAAAATTATTGCAAGTTTAAAGCTTCTCTAATAACCAAGAAGATACATTCACCACTGGTTTTAAAACCTCCTGAAAATTATATCACTTGAAATCAGCACACCTCAATATGTCCTGCAAAGCACCCCTCAGCATGAAAGCTTTTGAATCAGAAGCACCCCTCACGGAATGTGCACCAAACATGCTTACATCTACTGCAGCAGACCCTTATAGACCTCCTTACTAACACCTCAGCTAGGGTACGGTTTGAACAAAAAGGTGAACTGTCAGACATCTTTAAAACCCAGCATGGAGTGCGGCAAGGTTGTGTGCTCGCACCACTGCTTTTCATTCTTTATATTACCAACTTGAGCACAGCACTCAGTTGGTAGCCAGTACCCCAGATGTTCCAATAGTAAATGGCATCCCACTCCCCGCACTTCTGTATGCAGATGACACGGTCTTAATGGCTCTTACACCAAAAGCATTAAGAACGTTAATTCACACTTTTGTGGAACTCATGTCAAACTTGGACCTTTTAACCAATTTTAGTATATTTTACATAATGGTATGCAGAACCAAAAGATGTACGGACCTCAGAATTACAGTGTGTCCAAATGTTTTAGAAAGCATAAAAACCTTCTCGTACTTTGGGGTAATTTTTAGCACGAAAGGATCTTGGGTGGCACACGTCCAGCAAAGCAGGGCAAAACTGGCCAGATCTCTGGGCTCTCTCCTCAGCCTCCCGCGCCCCACCGGGGGCTGGTCTTAGGCTCCGGTGCTCCAAATTTACACTGCGCAATACTCCCCCATTGCTTTCTACGAGGCAGGTGTTTGGGGTTAAGCTGATTACACACTACTAGAGAGGGAGGAAAACAATTTCTGTAGGAGACTTCTGGTCATACCAGGATCTTCATCAAATTTTATCTGCCACAGTGAACTTGGGCTTACATATCTGAGTGACCATATACGCATTAAACCACTCTTGGTGTGGCTTTCTATCTGGCGAAATGAGGATGCCCCATTATCAAGGGCTATAATTAGTGACTGCCTGAACTGAGATAAGGGCATATCAATCCCATGGCTGGCTTATGTGAAAGGCTTTGATGAGGGTGGCCTACCTCATGCTTTTTCTGACACTACCACGTGTGCTTCCATGAATAAAAGACAAGTTTCGACAATGTTATTAGCGCATTTGCGTGACTAGAGGGTTTTGGAGGAGTCTAGGAAAGCAATGATTGGCAAATATCTGTCTGTGAATACGAAGGTTACATCAGGTAGCGACATATGGAATTCAAGGAGGACCTGGGAGCACTCTCTATTATTTAGGTTGAGGGCAGACACAGTAAAATAACTCTGTTTCCCAAGAGGGTACCAGGCTAACTTAGATGTGATTGCATGCCCATGTAATAATGGTGCTACTCAGTCTATATTTCACTGCCTCTTTTTTCGTAAATTTGATGTATTATCCATGAAAAGCTTCTTGGCTCCATTAATGAGAGTAAGAAACTTAATGCACTGTGCCCAAGCTTTTCTTGCATTATGCCTCCCAGATGATGAAGCATGCGTTACGGTAACCTGCTTTCTCTGGCCTGCAGTTCGATTACACAGAACTATGGGGCATATTATCAAGAAACGGCGTTAGAATTATCGCCGCATTAGCGGCAGAAAACTGCCGCTAAAGCGGCGATAATGGGCTTGAAAATATGCCCTTGAGAATTCCCACTGAAGCCCATGTTCTGGTGTCAACATGGGATTCTATTGGAATTCTCTGCGGCATATTATCAAGCCCATTATCGCCGCTTTAGCGGCAGTTTTCTGCCGCTAAAGCGGCGATAATTTTAACGCAGTGCTTGATAATATGCCCCTATGAACTTCGTTTAAAAACATGTGATGCTGCTATCGCCGATAGGAATTATTTTTATGTAAGGTTTTAAGTATATCATTAATTTTTACATATTTGAGTTTTTAACACCTGGTCTCATGAAAGGCATTATTGTAACATTTTAAAATGATGAATTGCTTTAAATACGTTATCTTCTTTTACTCACATGGTTGTATTATTAAATAACTTGATATGATTGGCTCTGAATACGTGAGAGTAGAACCAGATAAATATACCCATTAACAGGGCGGACCACAAAAGTAGGTTTATGTTTCTAGGTTTACATAGCAGGAGCTGCTACTTTCAAATTATCACGCTCAGTCATCAGGTGCGGGTACTGAGATATGCGATTCCGTTTTAAAATGTAAAATTTTAAATTGTAAAATTATCAATTGTATTTTATTGTGCACTTTTATGGTTTTATATACAAACCGAATCTAGACTTATATAAGATAAGATAAGATACTCCAGCATTACTCATCACTTCCTTCTCCCAACAAGCTGGAGTAGGTGCTGACACAGCCTTATGCGGATGCCTAAAAGATATCAGCAATAGACAGTCCACTGTGGATCTTAACTGAGATGTTCTCCTCTCATACTTTTTTCACACACTGAACCACACAGAACTTGTCATGTTCATCAAAGTAAGGATAGAAAATCGTCTCTGAATTTATCTTGGTCCTTTTACTCAAATAAAAGACTTAAAATCCTGCTGCTAACATCCAAGGCCCTTACATCTGAAACTCTCCTAAAAGAGAGTAATCACAGTAAAATAGTTAACTTTTGAGACAAAAACTTCAAACACAAATCTGCATTGCTGTCCATTTCCTCCAAATGATTCAGCACCTTAGTAACATCCCAAACAGAATTGTATATAGAAACTGGTGGTTTAGACATTCTTATACTTTTCATCACGCATCTTACCAAAACATCTTGCCCAACAGTAACACGATTCAACATAACATGTAAATGTAAATGTAGTGCATTTATATAGCGCTCCGCACACCCCCGAAAGGGTCTCTCAGGTGCTGTGCACATACCGCTGTGGAACCCTTCCTGGCCTTTACCTGTAAAGTGCCCACTCCTGGGCACCCCCAAGGTTAAGCCAGGCATCCTAGCGCTTTTGGGGCCGTTGTGGAGATTAAGCAAGCTATTGCCTAGAGTTGCAGAGTGGGACCCATGATTAGAATAGGCACCGAGGCAAGAATTATCAGGTCCGGGGAAATTGAGCCCAAGACCCGCCGAGGCAGGAATTGAACCCTGGTCCAGGCCAGACCTCTGCATCAGGGTCTGCCGCTCTAACCATTGAGTCACACTTCTCCACATAACATGACCTGCAGCTATTGCTGACCTATGCACATTAATGGTCCTGTGCAACAGACCTTACCTAAACGAAAGGGACAAATAGTTATCCACCTCTACAACATCCACTGAAATGGGATCCAAACCCCTCTCCACGCACCAGCATATCCATTTTTGCCATGCCAATCTATATATCTTTCTGGTGCATGGAGCCCAGAATTCTTTAATAAGATCTGAAGCCTCTTGCAAGAGTCCAGGCACCCCCCAGATACGCCTGAAATGTTCCAAGCCACCAGCATCAATTGATCTGACTGTACCAACTTGTATATTTCTTCTGCTGGACCCAACAGCATTCCCTGAAACACTTGCAAAAGAATTGGTAAACCTACTGACATCTCCAGGAGAACCGGATATAAGACCTCTGACTTTCAAAGCGGAGTTACCAACACTACTGACTCCTTCCACCTGCGGACAACCACCATTACATGCGTAATCATCAAAAATGGGGGGAACGCACCGGGCCTGAGACCCTTCCAATTGGGTCAGAATGCATCTATCCCTGTGGTCTACTGAATTTTAACGGGTTTATATTTGTTATCTTGTGTGAAAAGTCAACATGAGGGCACACTTCACCTGCAAAATTCATGCAAGATATATGCAAGGGCACAGTACAAATAAAATGTCTCCTACAAGACATTTTCTGCTGGATATTTTCTACTCAAACCGGTCTCCCACGCAATAAAACTGTGCGAAATATCTCCGCTGTGAAATTTATGGTGTTTGGCCAATTTCATGTTAAGCTCAATTTGTGATTTTGCACATTTAGCGAGCATAATGAGAATTATGCACAACTTTGTTGCTATCCCTAAGGAACAAGCGTGACAGTGCACACTTGGTAGGTGATTGCAATGAAGCTGTACAACACCTACAAGAAGATGCACTTTTGAATGTTGGTCCAGAAGTTTGGGGACAACTTTAACTCTGAGTGTCCAGCTGGCTTTGAAACAAGTGCAACTGTTTAGGCATTTTGGCAAAATAGCACCTGGAGATCACAGGAGTGGGGAATATACTGTAAGGACTTAGGGAAAGACTTACTGCAACTTGAAAGGAGAAGTGGAGATATATTGCTTGGCCTGAATTCAGCCCAACAGACCTGTGCCACCTGTCCGCGTGTTGCCATGCGAAAGCTTCTCCAATAGATGCTGTCAGGATCGCAGATCCGATACACCTGCCCAGCATGACTTGAGATTGTGTTTGTATGCTGTGAAATGGAACACAGAGAGACAAGAAGCTATTGGTGCAGACCACTGCTGAAGTGAGGTTTACCCAAGATCTCCATCTGTCCTCTTCACTAGCCTGATGTTACCCAGAATGAGCTTCTCGAGCAATGTGCTCCAGAAGACCTGCGTGTGCCCCCGGACCTCTTCTGCGTTGACTTGCAGAGATAATGTCCAGAACCAAAGCTGAGGTCCATGTGTCTTCCTGACAACATCTGATCAAGTACGAGTCTGAAGGCAATGAAGAAATGGCATCACCAAGAGGCCCAGGTAGGTGACTTCCTGTCAGCACCTGTTCACCATTGAGTCACTTTTTATGATGTTCCCTTGGCAATAAACCCTTTGCCTTGTTTACAATGCCTTATTTTAAAGATGCTTAACGCCGCCTTGTAAATAAGGACTCCTTTCAAGCTACACTTAGCATGAAAGGGGCGTTCAATGGGTGTTGCGGTGTGCGATCCACCGCTACACCCATTGACTTTGACGCTGCCCCCTATTTACAAGGGTCGCAGAAACAGTAGGCAGTGCCAAAATTAAGACCAGGGAAAACCTGGTCTTATCATGGCTAGAAGAGGATAAATATTTAATTTCTCCTTGTTTTTGCTGTTTCTTTTTGTGCTGCATTATGCAGCACACATAGAAACAGCAAATCGCCATTGATTGTTTATGTGCAGGAAGGTGTCCCTTCCTGCACATAAACAATCATTTAAAAAAATGATGATTTGCAACTTCTATGTGTGCTGCACAATGCAGCACACATAGAATTTACAGTTTCCCGTTCTGGATTGTTTATGTGCAGGAAGGGACACCTTATACAATCATTCCCCCCAGCGCAGACACCCTTTCACTATGGTGCAAGGGTGCCTGCCTTGGAGCTAGGCAGCTAGATTTAGCGCCAGCACTAGGGGAAACGCAGGGGTGCTCCGCATTCTTGTTATTTCGGCGCATCCCTGCGATTCCAGAATGACAGATCATGGTGTTAGCAATGTTTGCTTAACACCACTCTTCGCCATTCCTTTGGGAATATGCCCCGCTCAGTGCTATGAACCTTCACTTCAGCACTCAATCACCTCCAAAAGTTTAGTATTTTAGATCCCCACCCTACCCTTATGGACTGAGAGCAAACTGTCTCTGTGCATCTAATAGCATACACATTACCTGCAACCTGTTTAATTGTTCTGCCATTTTAGCTGCCAAAGGAAAAGTTGCCCATGCCTACAGCAGAAGAGGCTGAACAGAATAATTCCAAACCTGACATGAAAGTAGAACTTTGGTCAGAAAGCATGCTTTCATGGTTTGGTGTAAATCTGTTTAGTATTTTTAGAGATATAAGCACTTAAAAGATGACAGATGGGCTTGAAAGTGTCAACACTTCTATATATCTTGGTCGTTGTATCTGCGGAAGTTCAAGGACTCCAACTACAGATGTCTGCAAACTAAAATATTAAGAATAAAGTCCTCAGTTTGGTCCAGGCACCTTTTTGTTCCTGTTGACCACTTTAGGTCCACAGACAAACATCCGTGGCCCCCCACAGTTCTGATCGGCTGACCAAAAAGATAAAATTACTCTTGCTACTGTCATCACAGGAGGACAGAGGACATGATCTCCATGTCCTCATAAAAATAAAAGAGCCACATAAGCAGGCAGGGTAGGTGCATCTTGACAGTCTGGGTGTATTATTCCATGGAGCATATCCTGAGGCAGATGTATAACGTTACAACGCAAACTATTACAACACATACCTTTACAGTGTGGTTTTTACAATGCATCTTCCATTACAACGCAATCTATTGCAAAGCATTTTCCATTACAAAGAAAATTACTACTCTAACACCGCTGGGTGCTTACCTCAGGGAAGGTGCTGGTCAGTGTGGGATTTGCGTTGTAATGGCATGCGTTGTAATGGCATGCGTTGTAATGGAGTGTGCGTTGTATTGACTGCCTTGTAAAGGCATTGCGTTGTAATGCCTGCATTGTAATTTATGTTTCCCCCTGAGGCTAAGGGCTAGAAGCACCTAAAAGGGCACCAGTAGTCACCGCAGACTCTATACACTTAAGATGATGCCAACGTATAAATTAGGCCCTGAATCCGTTTTTCAAATAACAACATGCTTTTGCAAAGCTAACTGGCTGGGTATGATACATTTTTTAGTCAATATTAATTCGTCAAAATCAATTTTGTGTGGGGGAGACACACTTTTAATGTGTATTTGTCATTTAAACCTGCTATATTGCATTCACTGTGTAGTGTGATATGTTTGCATATTAGAGAGGTACCTAATAGGCTAACACACTCATGTGTACTTAAATCTTGAGGCTAGCGAACAATGCAGTGAGTGTGGAACATTCCAAAAATAAAGTATGAAAGCATTCCTGAATGGACTATACCAACCCACTTTTTTTCTTCAATAAGCAGTCTTCAAACCGTAGACAATATATTGGAATTGTAAAAATCCATGGTCTGTACCAAAACCAAACTGTAGGTGGAGTCGCATTTACACAACATTTTTTTAAGTGAGTCTAAACCGTAAGGTTAAAATATTATAGAGTTGTTGATGAGGTACTCTATGTGATTTCAACACCTGTAAAGAGGACTGTTATGCAAATTCACCTTTACATTGTTTAGCTGCCCGTTTTCTCGGATACTGTTTTAAAAGCTTTAGTTCATCGTGTAAAGGGATTATAGACGGAATCACATTATTCTCCCAACACGCTTCAGCATTGTGTAGTACTGGAGCCATTTGTAATGACAATTTTGTGGCATAGTGGTCTTTAAGTGGCTGGCACAATGAAGAGAAGGCTGCCAATATAACTCCCTGCCTGTTTGGAGCATCTATTATAAATTTGGGGGTTGGGGGGGGGGGGCATTTTTCTTCAGCTTGTATAATATAATAGGAATCAGTTGAGTGTATACAATCACTGAGATCGCTGGTTCAATATTCCCTGCAATCTAAATTTGGGGTTTTAAAATAAAGTATGGTTCCTTTAAATCCCCTTGAGGCGGTCCTACTTGTTTAAAGTCTTTAGTCTGCTCGTGTTTAGAAGGGATTTGAGACAAAGGTGGACTTTTGTGATTTCTGCTGCACTGTCTAGAATGCCCACCGCCCATGGCCCACTCATCAGCAGCAGCCTCTTTTTGTGAAGTATCGTGTCTCCTAGTCACAGCTACCTTTTTGTCAGAAAGTGCCCCTTATATCCGGATCCTTTTCTATCCCCTCGCCACTGCTGATAGGTCTGTCTCATGTCATGTCCTTGGGAACGATGAGAACCCTTGTGTGGATCTGATCTTTTATCCTCATGATCCTGTGAACACTGAGAACAATGCTCATCCGAGGACTAATATCTCCTTAAAGCTCTCATTCCTTTTCTATCACTCAAGTTATACCCCTTGTTACATCCTATGCTTCCTAGTCCTGGCTGCTCAGCCTGCATGAGTGTGATGTCATAGAATGTTGGGTGTGTGTGCATGATTTGAATGAGTGATCGGTTAGATTGAGTGGGGCTGAGCAGCAGGATGCTGCTTCCAGTGGGGCACCCTGTACCATCTTACCTGAACTAATAAATCTACTTAACTACATCTCTGGCTCTTGGTCTACCTATGATGACAGCACTTTTTTCAGTTACAAAAATGGCGACGATTTTGAAAAGAACCACGCGTGAAGAGCCAAGAAATTACACAAGGAACTAAAAGAAGATGGCCAGAGTCCGAAAAGAAGCCTCAAAATTAAGCCTGTGCAACGCCTTGGATGCCCCACCGGTGTCTTTTCCAACAGACAGTCCACAGAGGTATGTGTTGGGTGTTGGACATTATGTGGCTTGAGTGGCTTGAAACCTGTCTACAGACTGTATGTAATGAACCTTTTTGACGTGGGATTTTGAACTGACAGGCCACATGAAATGACATTTGGCATATGGGACCTGCACACTGCCTACAAAGTTGTCAATAGCGTGGACATGGATTGTTACGCTAAAGGTAAAAGCCGCAACTGCGAAGGAGTGTGCAGCTGTGTGAGTGGCTCGAATCTTGGTGACAGCACTGCACTGTTGTGCAGATACCTCGCCTTTTCGTGAAACAAGTTATTATTTGCCTTTGCGTGGGCCGTCACTTTCAGTCAGTCAGAGTCGTGAAGGAGTGATTATTGAGGTGCGCTGTTAATGCAGATGTCCATGGTGTGGAATAAGGAATCTGTGAAGAGTTTTAGTGACCATAGTATGAAGCAACAGCGCAAAACGTCATATGAATTCCCTACACTGGAAAGGCAACAGTAACAGTCTTGAACAACATTCAAGTTTAAATTCCCATCAGAGAAAGGCAATCATGTGAAGCGACACTTTTAAAGGCTATGGACGGCCGGTTACTGATAGTGATGTGTAACGGCTAACTATATCATTATTGTTATTGTTTGACTTACTGTGATTGTCAGCTGACACGTGAGCTGCGAGCACCTCCATTATTTATATGAACTCCTTGGCAACCAGCGTGACCATAGTAACGGAGGTTGTTAATTCCTGCAACGCGCGTCAGTGTGCACCTTTCCTGAATCTGGATTTGCTTACTATCACATCTATCCCGGCGTTGTCGCGTTCGAGTGACGATTAGCGAGGAAGGTCACAATATGTCATTGCGCTGGTCAGATTTCTTTACAACGGGAAGCCGCCGTGAGTGTTGATGCGCATGAGGTATTGAGGAGTGTATCCATAAAACTAATATACGCTTCATATTAACTTCTTCGTGCTTACCAGTCTCTGTGTCAAGTTCAAATCAACGCTTTTAAGAGAGTGAACTGCATGTTTTCGACACATCTTAAGGATGGGGCTGCGCATGTATCAACTTACAAGGAAATGAGAGAGTTTAGGAATGACTGCAAAATGTTGGAAGCAGCGTCACCGGAGTGGTATGATTCAAGACTTGTTAACTGGTGGAGATTTTGTTCTAGCAACTCCATTTGATGACAACGGTGACTACTTTGTGTTGTTTTAGTTTATTGTGTTGATAATATCTGCTAAACAAGCAAGAAGATATTTACGTGTTTTACCTGCACTGTTTTTGCATATTGTACGGCGGTGAAGTTATGCAGGAGCTATTTGCCAAAGTCAATTGTGAATTTGTTTCTGTCTTATTTTGTCAGTAGTTTCGGGTGATAGATCGATCACCAATTACATGATTGTTATTGGCAGCTACTGTTAAGTGTATTGTGTATATTTTCAATGATATGCCTGAGTGTGGGTCAGTAAGAATTCTGTGTATTGATTATTTACCATGCTTTATAGGTTGTTCTCTTCAGTGTTGTAGACGCATGTGAGAAGATGTTTTTTTTGTTTTTTTCTAACGTGTTTGCCTAGGCGTGTGGTTGTGGGATCATGTACCCTGTTTTGCCTAGGCATGCGTTTCGGGGTCATGTACCCCATGCAGTATTTATTTTTTTGCTTTTCCCTCGCACGTCAGGGTTGCGTTGGGAGTATTTTGCCTCGCACGTCAAGGTTGCGTTGGCAGTCTCCTTTGCACATCAGGGTTGCGTAGGGAATATCCCTCACACGTTAGGGTTGTGTTGGGAATGTGTTTTGCCTCGCACATCAAGGTTGCGTTGGCAGTCTCCCTTACACGTCAAGGTTGCGTTGGGAACGTCCCTCACATGTCTGGGTTGTGTTGGGAAGGTGTTTTGCCTCGCACGTCAGGGTTGTGTTGGCAGAGTACTCATGAGTTAGTGCTGTAATGTCGTGTGCATTATTTTTGTCTTATGCCTCACACGTCAAGGTTGTGTTGGCAGTGCACTAGCGATTTAATGCTGTGATGCAGGTGTGCATTACATTTTTGTCCTTTGCCTCGCACGTCAAGGTTGCGTTGGCAGAGTACTCATGAGTTAGTGCTGTAATGTCGTGTGCATTGTTTTTGTCTTTTGCCTCGCACGTCAAAGTTGTGTTGGCAGTGAACTAGCGATTTAATGCTGTGATGCCGGTGCATCACAGCATTAAATCGCTAGTGCACTGCCAACACAACTTTGATTACATTTTTGTTTTTGCCTCGCACGTCATTTATTGTGCGTTATTACATCCATCCTGGAACGTGCACATTTTTTTTTCATGTTCCTTTACAGAGGGAGATGGGTGTGTTGTGGTGATTTGTGGTGTTCTTCAGAGTGTACTGGGTAGGTGTGGTGATTGCATTTCCCTGAAACATTTGCAATCTGTTATGATTACATCCTGCCTGAAACACGTGCAAACTTTTATATGTGACTTTACATGTTTCATTACCATTCTATATGAAGAATACAATTATTTATGCTATATGTTCTTAAGTGTTCTCGAGAGGAATCATTTATCTCTTACCATCTTATTTGACCTTATTGACTTTAATATCCATGCATTTACCTATCTAATATGATTTTTGGAACATAATTTGATTTCATTTCCAAGGAACGAATGTAATTATTCTCTTCACTTTGCTTCTTGTTGTTTTATTGTTTCTAAAGGAAGGAGATATGTTATATCCTATGCTTCCTAGTCCTGGCTGCTCAGCCTGCATGAGTGTGATGTCATAGAATGTTGGGTGTGTGTGCATGATTTGAATGAGTGATCAGTTAGATTGAGTGGGGCTGAGCAGCAGGATGCTGCTTCCGGTGGGGCACCCTGTACCATCTTACCTGAACTAATAAATCTACTTAACTACATCTCTGGGTCTTGGTCTACCTATGATGACAGCACTTTTTTTCAGTTACAAAACCCCTGATGTTCCCTCTCTATATGATAATATTGACATTTCGTTTTATGAAACACACTCTGTGTTTTTTAACACTCCCCTTGGGATTTTGGTGTATCATGCTTTTTTTTCTTTCGGGCTGGTTTCTTTTTCAGATTTGGCTTTTAATGGTGATTTAGTGGTTTTGTTCCCATGGTGTCTCTTGCTACGGAGACATAAACTTGAGAGATAATGTTTGGTAACTCCACTTCTGTTTGGTCTATTTGCCTCTTTTCATGGTACAGAAAACTATGTTGGCTAAGGTGTCGACATTTTCTATTAGTTTCATGTTACTCCTGTGTTTGTTTTAAATCATCAGGTAACACTGCAATGGGTGGAATGCCATGCATGGTAGTATACAGGCCTGAACATTTTCTTTCCAATGATTGACATTGCTGAGGACCTGGAACCATCTCCATTGGAAAACACCTTTATTATCTGGCGTTTATCCTGTGGCAGTGAATGATGATAAACCATCTAACTGATTTTGTTTGGCTACCCAGAACTTGTTTAATTCAGTTTAACTGAATTCATTGCATTTATAGTTTGTGAATTAATGGCAGTTGTTTGTGCGTGTGAAGGTGTTGGGTAGTGCATGTGGCCTTCATTGCCTCTCACTGCTGTAGTGCATGTCGATTTAGCTGGTTGTAAATTGTCATCACCTCTGTCACAATCTCCCTACTTTCTCACATAGCTAGCCAACCTCTTACTGGTTGAGGTGTATATGTAGCTAATGACGCCACATCTACTCTGGCGACTGTAAGGGTCCCAAATGCACTGTCTGTGTTGAATGTGCTAATGTTCCTTAAAACAAGCTCATATATTAAAAATATAGTCATGATACTTCAATAAATCTTTACAGATCATTATGTGTTGTAAAATGAACTACAGCATATCTCCACCTCAGGCAATCACAGTCACTGCCTCAATTCAGGAAGGACCTCAAGACCTGGCTCTTCGACTGAACCACAGTGCCTATCGACGGATCAGCAGTCTCCCTACACCCCCCGTGCCTTGAGGCCCTTACGGGTGAGTAGTCGCGCTTTACAAGTCACCTGATTGATTGATATCTTGTGAATATCCTTGCTGCATCCGCATCCATTGATAGAATACTTCAGTAGTATATATTGGATTGGCCCTGACCACCAGCATGAATTCACCCCAAAATAATGGGAACCCCCTCACTATCAGATGGGCAGTAAGCACGGGGCAGACGTTTTCTGAAATATCCACTGGTTCTATTTCTCACATCATTGTTTACAAAGATTCAAAATCAGTACCAATGATTTGGGCATATACTTTGTAACTGACAAATGTTTAACAAACCTTAGTTGGACAAGAGCACACCTTTTTCTAATTTTGGGGAAGATTACAAAATGCCTCTGGATGTCCCCGGATATGTTTGTGTAAAGGACTTATTTTGGGGGTTCTAGGTTCTCTGCGTTCCTTAGGG
Source organism: Triturus cristatus (assembly GCF_964204655.1). Lineage (NCBI taxonomy): Eukaryota > Metazoa > Chordata > Amphibia > Caudata > Salamandridae > Triturus > Triturus cristatus. Next base: position 1,104,274,339 of record NC_140591.1, read on the forward strand.
GCTAGTACCCATGATGGGTGCCATGTTGTGTGATCTTTGTGGTGAAAACGAAAACTGACAGGTTTTCTCATTATTCCCTACTGAGTTATTATCATGTAGGCGAGTGTGTTAGGAGTGAGAAAACAACCTGCCTGAGAGTCTCTTGTCTGCATCTGGCATGTATAATCCTGCCCCAAAATCAATATGCACACACAGCAGTTTATATTTGACACTATATGTATTCCCTGTTATTTATTTTACACTATTTGTCTACAGCAAGTACCATACACATTAGGGCAAAGTTTAGATAAACTTCAATCATATTTTATCATAAATCCCTAATCAATTAGCCTGATTCCTCCATAAATTGCAACTAGCTGTCTTACAGCATAGCTGCATTAGTCTCTTTGCATTAATATGTGAAGTCATGTTAGGCTGTAACAGCCCTTATTGCGCAATCAGGCGTGAAGTCGGAACTCCATACTTCAGTATCCCTCTGGCAAACGCTCTGTTTGTTGAATCCCACCCCAAACACCTTTCTTATGCTTGGTACTCTCTAGAACAAGGAGGAGGCAGCTTTGACTTGGAAATGTTCCTACTGTGGTTTGGTACTGCGAACCACAGAATAACTTGACAACCACATCCTACTAGTCATATTCTACTGCATTTAGTGCACGCTGTGAATAAAAGTATTGCCATACATCATGAGTGGATCTACAGAGCTGCCTGTCAAACGTGGACTTTCAGCCAAGTTATTTGAATATTGGAAATTGTTCTTTAAATTGGACAGTTTGGTCCAATTCTTAGGTCTTGCATGTGCTCTCGCTTGCGAGAGATATTGTTTTGCACAAGGGGATTGGAATCCGCCCATTGCATACCATTTGTGGGCTTCATTGTCTCTCTCATTTGCTACCTTCTAATTGGGCAGTGCGAGCTGGCTTCACTACCTCTTCTTTAGGCAGGAGCATGGACAGATTGCTTCAGGTGTAAAAGGTCCTTCCGCTGTGATTGAGGTATTATTTTTTTTCTTGCCTCTTCCCCTCCCAAGCCTTCCCCGGTTACTTCTTCGCCCTCCCACCTCCCTTTTCCATGTTTCTTCTTGCTGTCCCATCCCCTGTGTTGCTTCTTCCCCTCCGACCTCATTGTCAATGTTGCTTCTTCTCCTCCCATCTCCGCTGCTTCTTCCACTCCCACCTGTGCCATGCTGCTTCTTCCTCTCTCACCCCTGTCCATGTTCCTTATTCCCCTCCCACATTGTGTGGGGTGTATGGTTGCAAACGTGTTGTTTTTGTTTTGTGCCATATGGGAAGTGTTTTTATGTTCTTGATAACAACTGGGGTGCGATTATAGTTTTATGGGATGCAGCGGCTGTTTGAATGCTGGGTCAGGGTATGTGAGAGTTAGAGGCGCAAATTCTAAAAATATATTAAGGATAATAAAATAAGGACTAACCAGCTTAGCTAGTAGCACATGAAGTAAAAAAATACATGGGCAACGACTTCACACATATGATGTTTACCCTCTGGCTTATTTTGCTGTTTTACTATGTGCTTGTACTGCAGTTGCAAAGTGCTAGAGTATACAATAAACTTGAATACGTGACTCCTGGGAGTTATGAGATGTGCCCTGTAAAACTGGCCACAAGCATACCCAGACATCACCTCTGACAGGTGTACACATTCTTTGCAAGTCTGAAGGTCAATGTCCTGGAAGGAAAGTAAAAAGTACACCTGAACTCTGGAATGCTGGTGTGCCATTCTGAACAATGGTGTGGCTGAGGGCCAATAATGGCTGGTGTAGGCCTTCTGCTCCAGCATTCCAATGTTTATCTTTCTGTTTCTCTCTCTTTTTTTTTGTGGATAATCAATTGTATTAAGTTTTCAATGTAACCAAACAAACAGCACCATTCAGAGTTACTTCTCTCTTTTTAATTTGGAACATTCTACCCTCAGTTGGTGGAATGGTCTATTAGGCTTATAGCCCTTCTGCTTGGACTGAATCTATTACTACAGGCCCTCTCCCTTGTTTTAGTCCCTCGTCTGAGCGTCCGGCATAAAACTCTGTTTCGGGGTCTTTAACGACCAGCATTGGCCTTGGTCACAAGCTATAATCTTAGTAGATGTTCTGAGTGAGCCTGTGAGGTACTGTTGAACTCTCCATTGAACTGAGTCCAAAACATTCTGATGAAATGCTTGAAACTCACTGAAACTGGACAGCATGCTAACATCCAGGAGGTGCTATCTTAAGTTCAGGAATACTCTTAGATACATATTGCATGTATGTGTTCTTGCATACAGAACACATGAAAAATGAAGACTAGAAAATCCAGAATGTGCATAATATGGATGTTGAAGGTACAAAGATGTAGAGGAAACAGTCAAAATCACATAGATTCACAACATGCTACCTGAAAAGGTAAGTTGTAAGTTCTCTTAAAACAGTTAACAAAGTATCAGCCTGAGAGAAATGGAAAGGGGTTTCCAATGGACAGTACTCATTACTGAGAAGGGTAGAATTCCAGGGCAGTGTCACAAAATCTTTGGAGATTGATGGTAGTACATGTCCTCAGTGGTAATTTGCAGTACTAGTTGTGTGCCTTGAAAGTGAGCTTGAGGCAGTGGTAGACTGTGATGAGAGCTCATGACGCAAGATGCAAATAGACGCAAGAAAAGTTGAGACACAACAGCAACACATGAAAGGAACCCAATACTACAACAACTCATGAAAATAACACAACAGCACAATAACCTACCAGCAGTAGAACACAGTGCAATAGTAGTATATTAACAAAGTACAAAATGCAACCATACGCAAATGGTGCAGTGCAATTTAGTGGTTCATGCACTTACGCATCATATTTACTCATTCTACACAGGCTTTCCTGTTTTCAGTTTCTATTTTTGGTAAATTCTGGCGTTTTTTTTCCAGTGTTTTCAAGTGATTTCAATACCTTAAAAAAACAGTGATTTCACATTGTCGCGCCATTAAAAACTACAGAAACAGTGTATTTCCGGTGTTTATAGAATCTTTTGCTTTTATTATTGCTTGCTTTCTGCACTGATAGAGCACGGTATATAGACAGTGTAAGTATAGTGTATATGAGGTCCAAATAGATTTTTGAAAGTTAAACTTATTGTAGTACACCATACAATACTTCTTCAGTGAGTCTTTGGTCATGTATGCTCGATCTTTCCTTCCCATGTAAACTTCTGTGAAAAGGCCCTCTCAACATTGGCACTTGAGATGGGCAACGCCAAAACAGCCAGTACACAATTTGTTAACTCTGGTCACTGACATAGCTTTCCGTGCCAATACTGGTTCACATGAAGATTGCGGTTCTCGGGGCAGGTTCTGCAACATTTACACTGAACTGGGCGCGTATGCCCTCAGAGTTATCGAAGTGGTACCACAGTGAGGGTTCATTGACTTCAAATGCCATTGGTGGTGAAGGGACATTTCTATGCATCATTGCAAGTAATTTCTCATACATTGTAAAATAAAAGTTCTTGAATTGCTCTTCACTATTGCTTTGCTTACCAAGCGGCAAGCACTCTAACATGGAACATGTTGCAGTGCAAAGTCACTAAAGGTGTCACCCAGCCCACTCTCAAGGAGATGTTTCACATCTACACCAATTATGCTGAACACTTGGCAGACAAGGGTGTTTTCCGACTTTCAAATACTTTCAAATACAAACAATATCACTCCAATCTTTGTTGAACTTTGAAATAACTATTTTGCAGAGCCTTCCAAGTGACACTGTGTGCCATGTTTTCTAAAAGTCTGGTGTCATGCTTGGTGATAGCACTCTTTTAACATATACTTGTCACTATACCTTGCATTGAATGTTTAAAGACTGAGGTGTTGGCAATTCGCCTACTATCAATACTGACTCACTAGAAAGTGGGAGCTGATGTATTACGGGTTTTTACCCATTCTCTTTGGGTAAATGTGATGACACGTATTAGGAGAGATTCTTGTGAAACTAGCCATTTTACCTATTAGTGAAAGAGCCAAATGCAGCCAAAATATCAAATATGATTTAGATATTTCCTGATTCTCTACAGTTTATAAAATAATTAAACAAGACCTAAAACATGCTCCTAAAACCTGCATCTTTAGACCAAAGACCACAAAACTGACAAAAAAATAAAAGAAAGAAGAAACAATATTTTAGTGGCATCCCTAAACAACAAAACTCAAGCAGAATAATGCTAGCCCAGACTTTCTTACTGCTAGCTTGTCTAACAAAGTTACATTGTATTGGCCCCTTCAGGAAGAAAGAAAATCTCTCTTTCACTCTCTTTTTCCTTTCTTTGAATTGTATTTAGTTTGTGGTTGTGCAGGTGTTTTTTCGGTGTTTATATGTTTTCACTGGTGAGGGCTATTTCTCTTTCAGTGGGGTTTTATCAGTTATTATAGGTTTAAACCTAAAACCAGACAGCCTAATTATACAGTATCAATGGTAAACTGTGTGCTCTGTATTAATCAAATAAAATTAGGTTAGGTGGCTGTGTTTACCTGTAGTGAGAGCCACATATATCACCACATTAAAATCAATGTATTTGCTCATGCGGGTGACATCTTCGTCGGGATGATAGTGTAATTTACTCCTTCGCCCTGGCGGAGAAACAGGCTATCTGCCACGATCAAAATTAAGCCCTTAGGGGCAAATTTACAAGCCCCTTGCAAGACTTTTACGCCGCCGTTGCGTCACTTTTGTGATGCAGCGGCGTAGTAAACAATGCACTACGTTGCAACACATTTACAACGTGGCGCATCTATGGAGATGCGTCACGTTGTAAAGCCCTGCGTCACATTATACCTGAGTCAGGTATAATGTATGCAGGGTGGCTGTCCCAACGCAAGAGCCTCCTAAAAGTGACACAGTGAAATTTACAAGATTTCACTGAGTCACTTTTACGACGCCACTGCGTCAAAACCTTACGTCTGCTTGAAGCAGGTGTAAGGAGTGATGCAGCATAATAGAAATAGGCATTCCGAAGCATTGCTAGAGTTACGTCATGCTTGCGACATGACTCCAGCAATGAGTTGCCTGTACGCCAATAGATGCGTCACGCATCTGTCAATCCTTGCGCCACGGTGCGCCGTATTGTAAATGCGATGCACCCATGGTGGCGCAAGGGTTTTTTCACATGACGCAAATCAACTGATGCAACTCTCCTAATATACAGAGATGCGTCAGTTCTTGTAAATCTGCCCCTTAGTCTGTTCAGAAGTCCCCATGTATAAACACTTCAATCCCCATGCTAATGTAAAGTAAGAGAGAATTGGGCATTTACTTAGGTCCCAACTAAGCTTACACTGCCCGAGTCCATAGAAATATACTGACTTGTATAATGAACCCCATTGAGAAGATAGTTATTGATTAGTTGGAAGATAGGAGGGCTATGAAACACCATAAAACATTGAGAGGGGTGGGCATCATGAAGGATGTATGAAAAGACTAGAAAGAGAAGTATAAAGCGATGGGAGTTTGCCCTAAGTTAATTTAGCTTGGCAACACAGAGGGAAATTATGTATATATAGAAGGGAAGATAAGGTTCACAAATGTTTATGGGAATGCGTCAGTGCGATCACAAGTTTGAGTTTATGGGTAACACAGATCAAGTGATTGCAGTAAAAGATTCTGTAATTCTTGGAATTTAGTATGTGTGTGAACAGCAAGCTTATTTTAAGTTGCCTGCTAATTGGGCAGGTACATGCTAATTAGCTTTAGTTTTCCCTAAAATTGAAGAGGGTGCTTGGGAAGCAGCTGGAAATGGATTTCTGCTTTAGGTAGTAGGCTTGGCAATATTGGTAGTGGACTTCTAAGCACTATAGTTAGGCTTATATTGATTATTGTCATTTGCTTGATCTGCTTATTTACTATGGTGAAGCGAAGGAAAAATACATGAGAACTAAGAAATTGGTGGTGGAAGGAAAGGGCAATAAAAGGAAAATGGATGACGTTGAAATGGAGGGGAAACAGTGCAAGGCTAATGATGAGATAAATGAATTAGGGAAGTCTAGATGTAAGAGGTTGAAGACAACGAGGGTCTGAAATGTTCTCAGAGGGCTGATTTGTTCTCTATGACGGCTATTCTAGCCATCAGAGGGGGTATTGATGCAGCACAATCTAGCAGTTCATGCACTTATGCATCATATTTACTCATTACACCCTAACAATGTTAATCTGTGTGCAACGTACTTTTCAAATAAAAGGTGGTGGCTGTATTTACCTGTAGTGAGAGCCACATAAATAACCAGATGAAATTCAATGCATTTGCTCATTCTAACTGTACTTGGTTCACTGCCATCTTTTCCTCTCTTTTTTTTAAATATCTTTTTATTCGCTTTTTTTCCCCGTTATATATCCAGTTTACCATGTTATGGCAATGTGCAATAAAAAACTTGGACTTATACAGGAGAAAGGAAAAAGGATAGTTATTAAGCAGTACAAAGTACAATCATTATTGGCATTTGTTCGTAGTTATACATAACATCTGCTAGGTAGAGTACATTGCCTCATCTACAAGCATCATGACAGTGGAGCCCCTCTAGATTTGCCTAATAATATATTTCTTAATGTGTTACAATAAGATCAATCATAAACTGTTAACATAATAAACCAATAACAACTAACTCCCTCTGGGGTCGGGGTCTGTAATGACAAACACTTATCATTAATGCGTGTCGGACAGAATTCTCCAATGCGTTGGGGGAGTCTCAATGTTGAGGACCTCCCGGTGTATCTTATCACAAGGTATGGTGAGACATTTATGGCTCTATAGTGCTATCTCTCGTGGGTAGCATTGAGGTGAGGTTCCCCCTCGCTATTACTCCTCAGGGAGGTCCCCCCAGAGCTCTCTACATCTCCTTTCCCCTGAGCGTCCCGCGGTCTCACCACCTCGGTCTAGTGCTCCTCAAGTGGTCTATGCTTTTACCTAATTTGTCTTCCCTAGTTAGAACCCTTTCTTCCGCCCTCGACCGGGTCTATACATGTCACTCCCAGTCGGGCACCCTGGGTCCTATTATAGCCCGCCATCTGAGAGCGATGTGTCTTTTTGCCAAGACTAGTGCGAGATCAACAAATGTATGGCCCACGTTTTTCGCTTTGGGTCTCAGGAATGAACCTAACAGGCAAACCTCTGTACTGCACTGCAAAGATCGTAACAATGCCTCGTTTAAAACCTCCATGCTCCTATTCCAATATACTTGTATAACCGGGCACTCCCATATCATGTGTGCGAATCTAGCATCCGGGGTTCCACATCTCGGGCATTGCTGGCAATCTTCACTGTACATAATATTGAGCCTGTGGGGAGTGAGGTAGGTCATGAGCAAAATGTTGGATTGTGGAAATTTAAAGTTGGAGTTTCTGGGAATTTCTTTGGGCCACTCATGACCTTCCCCCACTCCACATCAGAGAGGTTCCTTCCCACCAGGGTTCCCCATTTCACCTGCAGGTGGGTCAAGGGCTGTCATGAGATATACTCTGGGTGCCGTCTCTAATATATATAAATAGGTCATCTGCATATAAAGTGATGATATGTATCTTCCCTTCCAGGAGCAGTCCATGTCTTATCCCCTCTTCCATCTTTTCCTCTCTTAGGGGCCGATTCCGATCTGGGTCAGAAGGGCACCGAACGCGATCCGGACGGAAAAACTACGAGCCGTATGCGTGTTTTCCGGCCGACTCGTACAGCTGTACAAGCGAGCAAGTACGATGCGAGCTACATGAAATTCACCGACCGAGTCGTTTCCGGGTCCGAACCGCTCCGTACGTCTCGGTCGTAAGCTAACCGTGGCGTGCAATGGATGCGATCCACGACCGAGCCAGTACGATGCACGCGTTGGACAGCCTGGGCGAGCTGGAGTGTCCGGCTCGCAAATTGTCCGGGTGGTTGCCTTTGGGGGTCAGCGTTGGACCCCCTGTCCCCCGCAGCCCTACGACTCGGACACAGGGGGGGGTCCCATGGGTCTCCCCAACACAGGCATGTACGGTGCGGATGGCACCGACGGGGACCCACTGTAGGGGGCGCACTTATCCTCGACGTACCCATTCAGTCAATGGGAGCCCATGTACCCGTCGTACGACCGGCTGCCATTGACTTCTATTGGAGTCCGCCCAAACCGAGTCCGGCAGCATACGGCCGCATCGTACTCGCTCAGTCGGACTGCAGGACTCCGGCTCGGTCGGAAAACACTCCGGATCCGGCTCGGTCGGAGTGCTTTCCGACCCGGATCGGAATCAGCCCCTTAATGTTGACATGACTTTTGCTTAGTACGAAGCCACTTAAATGATTTCTTTAATAAATGGATTGCAAGTTTCATGCTTTTATTTCCACTGCAGGAGCTGCATAAAGAAACACTTGTTAGTTGTAACAGGGCTTTTTTTATTGTTGGAGAGTGTTAGATTAGTGAGCCTAATCAAATTTATGTCATGGACATGCAGTGTATGGGGATGAGAGAAATCCTCCTGTACCAGCCCGATCGAACTTTTGCTAACTTCAAGACTCTGCAGCTGTGTACCTCTTTGTCAGACCATGAGAACTTTGGAACTCAAACTACTCCCAGAGAACATTGTCTCCTGATTGGACAAACCAGAGGGAGTTGTTAAGACGAAGCTTCTAGAACTTTCCATTGCTTAATAATTATGTGCTCCTAAAAACAGTTTAGTGAATTTTGTCCTGACTTCACTGAGAGAAGACCTTTCTCAAATTCTGCTAATTTGCTCTGTCCAGGGTGATGAGCTCCATGCTTGAGTCCCCGCATATCCCCTGAGCCCTAACTTGGTTCATTTGAAGCTTCCCCTTAGAAACTTCCTTTGCCACTTTGGATGATTTGTTTAGAATAGGGAAATTCCTTTATTGGATCAATACATTTCTTGCTCTCTGCACTCTACATTGTCATTTTTTGCATTGTTTTTCCTTATGTTATGCAAATTTAGACTGCATAACCATTTTGATATATATGCTTTTTGGATACATTGACTTGCTAATTGATTTGTACTTTGCTAAATTCTATAATAAACCTTCATGGCTTGGACAACATCCTCTCTCGTTTTTGTGCAGCCAAACTGTTTTCACTGTCAATTAAATATGTTGCTGATGCTGGATCCTTTCATATGCTTTCAGTCGACAATTAATGGTCCATTTGACCAGTGGAGGATCCTGTCAGACAACTACACCAAGGTATTTAGGTACAGAGAGATACGCTGCATCACCAACATAGCAAAGCAACATACCAGCACAGCGAACTATGCCAACACTGCACAACGAAATAAAGCAAAGCACAATAACACAGTACAACAGAACCTCAAAACTATACACTATACACAAACACATCAATAAGACGAGACAAGAACACAATACTAAACAAAAACACAATACATCACAACAGCACAAAATCACAACTGCAGAACACATGATGACAACACAAAACATAGCTACACAACAAAAAAAAATAAAAACACAATACTACAACGCACCAATACAGCAACTCAGCAACAGGACACACATTTACACCAATACAACCCAACAAAAGAATTGCGTTGTCTTGTTCTATTGTGTTCTTGAGTTATGTTTTTGTCTTATTCTGTTACTTGGTTGTGATATGCTGTTGTTTTTTTGTTAGTATTTTGTTGTGTTCCTGCAGAAAAGGCAATCATTAAAGGACCAGGTAAAAAATAACTTTTTGCTATTGACAAAGGAGATCAGATGCCCCGCTCCAGTTCTACGCCTTTCAGAGTACCCAGCAGCCTAAACCCTGTCACAGACAGACCATACCTTACATAATGATTTCCAAGATAACTTTGTGATCTGATCCCTAGTCTATGATTTCTTGGGTGTGAATATTTCAAGATATACAGCACGCTTTCTATGCATGATCCTGATGCCCTGTATAAAAGCGAACATTGGCAAAATCAAAAGGGCTTTCTTTTTAATTGCTTTTTAGCCATGTTGTTCAGCAGTGCAGCTTCTATGCGGCATGTCTGAAAGTAAAAAAATATATATCTCTATGATGCTGCCAGTGCACGCCACATCAAAGCACTTTAAAAACAAAATTGCTAGTGGGGAAAGAGATCTGGACATGAGACAACATGGGCAGAGAGAGGGAGTGTGGGAGGCAACATGGTCAAAAAGTAAAAGAAAAAGCGCTGTAATGCAGATAGTGTTGGCTGTATCGTAGCAATATCTGTTGTATTTCAGGGCAGGAGGCAACATGAAGAGAGGGAAAAGGACAGGACCGGACATAGCTACTCTGCAACAAAGCAAGAGGGAGGGTGTGATGGAGGGCCAGGGAGCAAGCAGATGAACACAAACACATGCACTCTCATGGAATGCTTCACCAACAGGAAAAAAGTAGCTCCCTCAATGCAAGCAGTGGAAGGACACAAGTACTTCGACAATGCTCCAGGGGAGGGTCAAACACAAAAAGAGGATATGAAGCCCTCACGGGTTAACAAATCAGAAGCAAACAAATGAGAGTGACAATAAAGCAAACCAATGTAAGTAATGGGTTTGCTCTTAGACTCTAAGTCCACTGTAATGATAATGCATGCACTGTCTTAGGTGAGCCCTAAATAGACGGACGCCAGACAAAACGTTTCTGAAATATAAGCCCTTGTATAGTAGAGTTGACTTTCAATGAAATATGTGATTCAATGTGAAGCATTAAAGGGAGCGAGTAATGGAGAAACATGGATACATTACTTAGTTTCTGTAATCAGAAGAAGCTACAGCACGAAAAGCAAATTCTGGAGGATGTAAACTGCATCTGGGGAGATCAGTCAAGAGCATACCCTCCCTCCACACGCAACACAAGCAGAGCGGGCACATATGCCCTGAACTAAGCAGGAGGTAGAAAATATTAAATGCTCCTTAGCAGGGCAGTCTGAAAAACCGGCACCTGAATGTTCTCATCTATACAGTGATGGTTACAGTGATGTAAGAACAAAAGGGAATCCAAAATAGAATGAGAATTAATTTAGAGACATACATACTTTCTTAGACAAGATAAATTGTATTCTTTTTTGATTTTATTGTTAAAACATTACTTTTTTGTAATACAATAGAAAACATCAGACATACAACAAAAGCAAGCGTTATTATTAGTATCACATCATAAAGAAACAATTGCATTTCAATTCATGGGCCTGCAGTCTGAAATAACAGTGTCCTGCACTCACCCATTGCAGCTATGTGATTTATAATGCAGGTAGTAGTAATTCACCCAGGTGCCAATGTGCCTGAGATGTCGAAAACAGATGGGCCATGTGTGTCCCAAGCATGCCAGACACAAGTATCTAACGGCCACCCAGCCCGTTGACGCACCAGTGTACACATGACATTAGATATGTACAAGTGGGGTAGCCTCATAAAGGCCAGCGAGAGCCACCACCAGAGCTCTTACACTTTATGGCCAGACCCAAGCCTGAGGCATGAGATTTTCCTCCCAATTACAGACTGTTTTGCAAAAAATCATATGCTATGGATAAAGACCTTGAATGTCTTCTGTTTTAGAAACTGACCCTGCTCCTCGGACATTCCACCGCTACGACGCCAGCATCCTCATCGCTCTCAACCCGAGACGCCATGCCAACTGCCATCTAGCATCACTGAAGAAGACCCGTGGACCTTTCGCCTGACAGAACTGCAACCGCACCTTCAGCCACGCCAACACACCAGCTCCTCTCGCCGCCTAGCCGATCAAAAGCACACCCGTCTGGCTCGACTACATCCTCTTCAACGTGGGATCCCTCCACAAACAAGCCCCAGAAATCTGGGACCTCCACGACACCACCTCTCCTGACATCGTTTTCTTCACAGAACCCTGGAACAACCCCTGCTTCGGACCAGACATCACCATCAAAATCACCCACAAGGACCGTACCGAGCACCCAGGAGAAGGTATCGCTATCATCCACAAAAGCACACTCTGACCTACCACCCACGACCAAATGACAACCATGGAACACCTCCACTTTCAGATCTGGACCAACCCCAGCACTGCCCTCTGTGGCACCCTTGTCTACAGGCCCCCCTTCACCAACACCATTGTAGACCTCATCGCACCCAAGGCTCTCGCATCCACCGACTACATCCTACTCGGAGACCTCAACTTCCACATGGACAACCCCAGTGACCAGAACATTGCCTCCCTTCTAGAGACCTTCGACAACATCGGACTCAAGTAACTAGTCACAGCTCCGACCCACACAGCCAGACACATGCTCGACCTTGTCTTCTCCGCCAGTATGAACATCAGCTACAGCCACACTATGAACTCTCCTGGACCAACCATCACTGTGTGCTTTTTGCCTTCACCACACCCACTATACACCACTATCATCATCGCCCACCCGTTGCAGCTGGACCAAGGCCACCGAAGAACATCTAGTCAACTCCCTCAACACAGCCACTCTGTCTGGACCCCAACACCGCAGCACTCAACCTCCATCGATGGATCTCCAACTGCGCCGATACTCTGGCACACTCAAGAAAAGACCAGGCAAGCAACACTCCAAGAAGGCCAGCTGGTTCACTCCCGCCTACTATGAGTCCATACGCACCTGCAGACAACTTGAGAAGAGATGGAGGAACAACAAAACCCCAGACACTCACCTTCTTTTACTACAAGATCAGGAAGATCTACGACAGCTTCAACACCCTAGATGCCACTAAGACCGCCACCATCGCACACAACCAAGCCGCACCCCAACAGACCGTGCTTTGCCGGAACCTGTACACAACAGAGGACACACTCAAGACCAAGAAGAGCATCCACTCAGGAGCCCCGACGGATCCTTGCCTGTACCACATCTTCCACAGAGCAGTCATGGCCCCTCAGCTTCGCTGCACCATCAACTGCTCCATCGAAACCACCACCCTCCCCGACGATTGGAAACACACCAAGATCAACCCCCTGCTGAAGAAGCCGTCCCCAGAACCCAACAGACCTCAAGAACTTCAGACCCATTTCCCTCCTTCTCTTACCAGCCAAGATCATCGAGAAGGCCATCAACGCCCAAATCTCTGAGTTCATCGACGGGAACCACTCCTTGGACACTTCCTAATCGGGCTTATGAAGCAACCACAGCACGGAGACCGCACTCCTCGCCACCACCGATGATGTCTGTTCCCTCCTCGACCGGGGCGAGACCTCAGCCCTCATCCTACTAGACCTCTCGCCCTCGCCTTCAACACCATCTCCCACCGCACCCTAATCATGAGACTCATTGATGCAAGCATCCATGACAAGGCTCTGGACTGAATCCACTCTTTCCTCACTAGCCGGACCCAGTGAGTCAGACTACCACAGTTCATCTCAGAACACACATAGATCAGCTGTGGACTGTCCCAGGGTTCGTCCCTGAGCCTCACCCTCTTCAACGTTTACATGGCTCCCCTTACAGCCATCATCAGAAGCCACGAACTCAACATTGTCTTATACGTTGACGACACCCAGATGAATCTCTCCCTCACCAAAAAATCAACAACCGCCAGAACCACTTCCACAGTGCCGCTTATACTGCTTATGCCAGAAGGGGCTGGTGGAGCTCTGTGAATGAAAGCCTGTCCAATGTTCAATGTCCGATGTCAATGGTGGAGTTAGAATGAGGGAGCAGCTGGAGCTGGGCAAAGGTAAATGGCGCAGGCGGCTGGCAGAGGCAAGACAGAAACGGGGCGGAGGCAAAGGCAAGTGGATAATGTAAATAAGGTTATTAAGAAACTTTCCCTCACAGAAGACAAAGCTACCTTTTCACACGGGAGCCATGCATGGATGACTCTGAGCAGCTACAAATCATTTGGGCCACAGGCATACTTCGAACTGAGGTACTCCAGGAAGTCAAAAGAATCCTTTTTAAAATACAGGTTAGGAATCCTTCCAGCCATAGCATTGGCCCGAGGCAAGACGCCGGGTTCGGATGGCCTCCCAGTGGAGTTTTACTCCACTTTTGCGGATAAGCTGGTTCCGAGATTGCTACAACTTTATAATACTTCTTTGGAAAGGGGCCTTCTCCCGCACACCACTAAAGAGGCGATCGTTACATCCTATTGAAACCGGACAAGGTATCGACGGACCTTCTGTCGTATAGACTCCTCTCTATTCTGAATACTGATTACAAGGTACTCAGTAAGGTACTAGCGGCGCGACTACTGCCCTGTCTGCCCCACCTGATCCACACAGATCAATGTGGATTCATACCCAATCGTAGCACCTCATTAAATATACGCAAGTTGCATGCCCTGATGCGTGCGGTATCGACCTCTTTCCCGTGGGCTGGCTGTTTGTCCTTAGATGTGCTCCAGGCGTTCGATACCCTCAGTTGGGAGTACATGCTGGCGGTGTTGGCTGCGTTAGGCCTGCCCCAGTCCTATTGTACATGGATCAAACTGCTGTATAACGAGCCCACAGCGCGAGCCATGACGGGTAGGGCCATCTCACCTATGTATTTGATATCCGGGGCACTCAACAGGGGTGCCCCTTATCCCCAATGTTATTTGTTCTAGCCCTGGAACCGCTAGCACAGCATCTGCGGCGGATTATGGCCCCGCTCGGTATTCCACTCCGTGGCGAGATACATTCTATATCGCTTTATGCCGACGATATGCTGTTATATTTCCGCGACCTAAGGGCCGATAAACACCCAATAGCTGCTGCTTTTGCCAGGTTCGGGGAGATATAGGGCCTGTTTCTTAACCCTACAAAGTCTGTGGCTTTTGCCTTTGACAATGCTCCAATGGCCCCTTCTTTGCAATTCGGGGACCTGCAGTTTAAGGTTGAGCCGGTTACTTTCAAATATCTAGGGATTCATATTTATAGATCGGATGCGGATACAATAGAGGGTAACGTAGTTCGTACCATCTCCTCGTTGCGCTCCCAGATAGCCTTCTGGACTTCATTGCTACTGACGATAGCGGGTCGGGTGGCTGTATCAAAAATGGTAATGCTGCCCCGCCTCCTCTACTATTTTGTGAATATACCAGTGTTCCTGCCAGCTTGGATTTTTAAATTGCTTGATACCTTATTAATATCATTGGTCTGGGGGGCAGGTAGGCGTCGTTTGGCGCTGGCTAAGATGCAGCTACCTACCACACTCGGTGGCATGGGGGCACCAGATTTTAGGTCGTATTGTATTGCGGGGCAGCTGCAATGGCTGGTGTACTGGTTGGCGGGTAAAAACCTATTTGAAATTGGCTATACCCCGGAGCCCCGGAGCACTTACGAAGTGGGACACTCCAGTCACAATTATGCCCTGGGGCCCAAAAATTGCATGATCCTCCTTATTTGTGGAGGGTAGCATTCCAGTATTGGAAGCGGGCGGGGAGGATGGCGGGGTTACAGTCCCCATATGCCCCAAATGTCCCCCTCTGCGGGTTACCGACTGGGAGAGGGGTGCTGACCCGTGGCCAGCTGCAGGGATGGACTAATGAGGGAGTGGAAT
Source organism: Triturus cristatus (assembly GCF_964204655.1). Lineage (NCBI taxonomy): Eukaryota > Metazoa > Chordata > Amphibia > Caudata > Salamandridae > Triturus > Triturus cristatus. The sequence goes on from NC_140591.1 coordinate 1,104,289,772, forward strand.
CGGTTGGGGATTTCTTTCTTGATGGCCAGTTGAAGCAGCATGAGGAGTTCGTGCATGCTCATTCGGTGACTGACGCCTTGTTCCTTACCCATGCGACCATAGTACGTTACATTCGCACCTATTGGTTTGCTGCTCGCGCGGAGCCCCCAACCTTTCAATTGCTGAGGTCCTTACATATTATGGGTCATGGGCGATATTTAGTGCGCTGGCTCTACCGCGGCCTGAGAGAGCATTTATCGGTCTCATTGAGGCATAGTAAGCAGAAATGGGACCTGGTCTTGGGACGGAATCTGGACGATGGGGAGTGGACTCGAATACTAGCCCATTCCCGAAGAGTCTCACGGAACTGTCGCTTAAAGACAATCCAGTTGTTTATACTACATGCAGCATACCTTGCCCCTGCAACAATACGTAAGATGTACTCCTCGGCATCAGCGGCATGTCCGCGGTGCCACGCACCAGACGCAGACTTTCCGCACATGATGTGGAATTGTTCCAAACTGCGGGAGTTCTGGGCGGAGGTGACGCGGGAGCTCGCGGCGGTAACGGGACGCACCCCTTGGGACACCATTGAAGCCTGTCTTCTGGGGTTATATCCCCTCCCCAAAAAGGCAAAGCTAATGCGCAAATTCGCAGGACTGGCTCTGGTATTGGCAAAGCGCATGATAACGACACGCTGGAAGGCAGCTCGGGCACCGAGAATTGAAGCCTGGCGCGAGGAGGTGGGCAGGTGGGCAGTGGCGGAACGGGAGAGTTTATACCAGGAGGAATACAGGGGCCTGAGAAAACGACTGATATCACTGGACTGGGCTCAACTGATGGAACAGTTTAAGGCAATAGAAGCCCTGGATCCCGCAGTGTCACAAAATGCTATGCGAGTAAGTGGGGTGGATGCATAAACGCAGGGGATCGCATGGCACTGGCGGAGCTGGGTGGGAGTTGCCAGCGTAAGCCCCGATTTTTAGCAGAGATCTCGACTATCTCCCGTGCAAAGGGTTCTCTCTTGGCTCCCTTCATGAGCTGGCTCTTCCTTTCCCCCCCCCCCTCGCGGGGGTTTCGCCTCCCGGTCCCCTCTTCGGCCTTCTCTCTCTGTGTCCTTACACCCCCCCTTTTTTCTCTTCCCCCCTCCACCCCTGCCTCTCCCCAATCCTCCCCCCTCCCCCCCTTCTCCCCCTCCTCCTCCTCCTCGGTACTGACCCCCCCCCCCAGTTGGGGGCATCGGAGCTTGGTGAGCACCTGCCGCAGCTATATCGGCGGGGGTGGTTCACCCGCGCAGCGGCACCAATGTTCTTTGTTAGTTTGGGGTTGGGGGGAGGGGAGTGGTTGTGGGGTAGGGTTGAATTGAGTATTATATCGATCTGCTCTCTGCAAGTGCAGTACATGCTACTCGGGGTACTGGTTGATTGCCTCGTTCGCTTATAATCATTGACAATGTTGGAAATGTTGTAACACATTGATGGGGAGGTGGATCTTTGTCAGTTGGATACCAGATCTTAGATTATTTTCAGAAAAATGCACAGATGGCACATAGATACAGGATGTAAATTTAACTTTTCTTTGTCTGATGCTCAATAAAGATATGAAAAAAAAAAAAAAGGAATCCTTCCAGCCATACCTCATCTTCCACCATGGCTGAGAGAGAATTGCGGGAAATTATGCAGGCTATGCGGGGTCGGAAATGAGGATATTGAACATTTAATATGCTCCCACATTAAGCTAAAAGAGGAAAGGGCAGACCTCCTACAAATCCATTTTAATGAACGAGGCATACGTACCCGGAGACAAGCAGTACTTGCCTGCTTTAATCCAAGGGACCCACAATTAAATGGGAAGATAGTCAAGTTCCTGCTACTAGTAGAATCTAAACAATGCCCAGTGGCACCCTGTGGGAGCGTAAAAACAACAAAAACTCTAATTCTTCACAACTGTAACCTGTGTATAGACTCCAGAGGCTTAGAGCATAATGAAACACTGGGAACCCTGCTTTTTCAAAACATTTCTGTAATTTTTAATACATAAGAATTTTAATAGAGTACTGATTTAAAAGGCTAATTAACCCAAACATGTTTTAACAGAGTGTAAACAATACATGTTTTACTTACTTATTTAGTTACTTCCACAGTGGAATGAAGGCTGTTGCTACCTGGAAGAAAGACAGCTGCCTCAAGCTCAAATCGGACAAGACCAAAGTACTCATCCTGGGACTCACCCCTTCAGCTTGGGATGTCTCCTGGTTGCCTGCCACTCTGGGATCTCCCCCCGCCCACACCGACGGACCACACATGCAACCTAGGCATCATACTGGACTCACCGCTCACTATGAACCGCCAATTAAACACAGTTTCCTCAGCCTGCTTCCACACGCTCTGCCTGCTTCAAAAGACCACACGGAATCTAGAAAGACGGTCACCCACACACTCATCAACAGCAGACTCGACTACAGCAATGCACTCTATGCCATCATCACCCAGAAACAGCTCAAGAAACTTTAGTATGTCTAAAACGCACCAGCTAGACTGGTACTCGACATCCACAGCCACATCACACAACACCTCCAACAACTCCACTTGCTCCCAGTAAACAAGAGAATCACTTTCAAGCTCCTCCCTCACGCCTATAGAGCTCTACATGAATAAGGAACAGCATAACTGAACCACCACCTCACATTCTAAGTACCCGTCAGAGAACTCCGATCCTCCCAACTCGCCCTTGCCTCCATCCCCAGTATCCCCAAGACCAGAACTGGAGGAACGTCTTTCTCCCACCTCCTCTCCAAGAACTGGAACACCCAACCCCTTCACCTGAGGCAATCCGCGTTGCTGACCCAATTCAGGAAGGACCTCAAGACCTGGCTCTTCGAATAATCTTCTTCCCAGTCTGACCAGTAGCCCCCTCCCCCAGTGCCTCTCAGGTGAGTAGTCGCTCAATACAAGACCCTTGATTGATTGATTGATTGATTGATTGATTGATTGTTGATGTTGAAAAGTACTGAATTTGTCTTTAAGTACTACATCAGTCGGTCTCTCTGTTGGAAGGTGGCAGAATTGGCCCAAGGGAGTATGTGTGGGGACATTAAAATGAAGCATAGTGGGTGGTCTGAGAGCATTTTGGGGAAGGCAAGTCTATTGCTGCTATCCATTGATAACTACTACCCTATAAGCAATGCATGACAATGAATCATTCATATAGGGATGGTATTTGAGGCACTGCAAGCTCCATGCTTATGTCTCCATATGTCAATCATGTGTACTATGTCAGCAGTTTGTAAGATGCTCCTTGCTGCAGTCGAAAGGGGCCTAGCAATGAAACAAATGCAGTCCAGGTTCTCATTTATGACAGTGTAAAAGTTGCCACCCTATATGATGACGTAGAGATCTAGCCCTCAGCATTTGGTGACAATGGTATCATGAACACCTGTTCCACGTCTTTGAGTCAACTGATATATGCAATTACCTGATTCCATAATTATAAAGAGTGGACTTTTGATACATTCATCTATGGTCTGGAAATTGTATGAACATGATTATTGTATGTTAGATTTATTTGTTTATGTAGCCTTTGTTCTACACGATCTTCATTATCAACAATATAGATATTTTTCAATGCATGTTCTCATGTATACGCCTATTCTCTCAGTGATTTAGTCAGATGGTCATTCATTTATTCTAAACTTTTGCCTTAAGATTAATTCTGTCACCATTTTGGGACAGACAATTCCGTTTGACTCAGGGTTTATACATTTAAATAATTTCCTTGTTGGCATATTACATTTACTTTGGTTGATACCCAAGCTCACAAGTGTTTATTGGGTTGCCCACTTTTTTGCTGTATGAACTCTGGGGAGTCAACATTCTGGCCGGACATGTTCACCCAGGTGACTGGTGTATCCAACAACTGCCCTTGCACAATGAGTATCCTACCGTCAACATCGACGTTTACCCGGGAAACTCTAAGGTCCAAACTCCTGGAAACCAGTGTCACAACCACTCTGAAGTAGATGTCATCAAACACAAAAAATCTGCTAACAAACCAGCTGTTGTTGTCTAGGTTTCAGGTGTAGCTCCTGCAGCATTACTGTGATGGCGTGGTGCCGATCTATGCATGCCAGAACATACTGTGCCCTCTTGGCCTTATTGAAGCCCCTGAGATTCCAGCTCGGCAGTGTTACCTCACTGGTTCAGGGGCCCACAGTTGAAGGGAGCTCTGGGTAATAATATTTGCATACGGGCTGCACCAACTGCGCTAGACCCATTACTAATGCTTCTATACATGTGGAGCAGCGTCATTTAGACTCCACCCTCACATGTCGCAGAAGTGCAGTTATATATGTGTACCTGAAACTATATTTACTTTGTGCCTTAATTTATTAACATGAGTGAAACATTTAAATGCATTACTGAAATGTATTCAGTGTAGAAAATAGAGATTTCTATACCTGCAGGCACTAATGTTTAGTTTAGACATGAATTATGCATTCTTTATTATGTTTTGCACTTACACTTCAAACTACATTGCATATGTAACCATGTATTTTGCTCACATTTTGAAGTTCATTTAATGTTACATGTGTGCACGTATAACCATGTATTCGAAGTGCACATTAAATCCTCATTTAAGTAAGCCTGATTACAGGCCGCAGTTGAAATGCTTTTGATTTTATTATCATGATTTACGTTGGCTAGTGAAAGGTTTATTGTCTCTGTAAGATGACTGGTAGAGGGGCCTGGGAGAGACTTGGCAGTGAATGTGGAAGAACAATGATCAAAAGGAGCTTTGTGTTCAGCGTGTGCCAGAATGGCAGGACGTTCAAGGATGAGAACGGCAGCTTTGTTCTGATGTGTTGGGAACTCAGAGCTATGTTGCAGGAACACATGAATAAGAGTTCTGATTGGATGTTGGTGGTGTTGAACAGAGATAACATGTTTGAACTCATGTTTCTTTTATATTGGTATTCTCACAGCTTTGAGTTAGTGCTGTTGGAGTTAGGCTTTAGGAGAGATCCCTTTTAGTCTTTGAGAGGTACAGACTTCTGCCTGCCCTATTCTTGCAAGTGTGAAGATTTATGCTAAACACTTATTTCCTTTTCTTTTAGACTTTGAATGAAGTCTACTCAAGCTGACACCTACCTATTGTATTGCTCCCGAATTAGAAACCTTCAATAGATGGTCCTATATTTGACCCATGTTAGAGTAAAGAAGAAAGGCTTCTTCATGGAACACCTGTTCACTTCTATTTGTTATTACATGCTTGTGGCTCTTACAATTCTGTATGTTATTTCATTGCGTCTCAAATAACTGAGATATTTCACTTTGCCAAATGTACTTATTGAATCTGCACATGGCTTGCGTGTTGACTCGATTGATTGGTAATCCAAATAAAACCCTTTGATCATATTAATTGATTCCTGGTCTTCATTGTAAAGTCACATAACCTTCACAAGTTAAATTGTATTGTTGATGTTTTCTCCCTTTTAATGCTTCATGTCAGCTACAACGTTTCTTCGAATCTATTGAGTAAATTCTTCGACAACTTGATTGATAGACCCTGTTTGTAAGGCCCAGGACACTCAAGCACATGCTTTTGATGTCTTGCTGTTACAGTGAAATGTTTCTACATAACACAACCAATACCTTCTGCTTGTACTGAAAACCCCCAAAATGAGTGCCTACTTCAGGCCCACAGTAGCAAAACATCAACAGTAGCAAGAACAAGAGACCATCAACGCCATCCTCCAAGGCAATGTACCATAAAGAATACTAGTTATTGCCAGTGTACTCTGGGCCTCATTTATAATCTTTTGCCGTAGGCCAGCGCCACAAGCCTTCATGCTGCGCTGCCCTACAGGAAAAGAAAAAGGCAGGAATGCACTGTATCTATCAGATAAGGCGCATTCCTGTCCTCTTTCCCTGCGATGGCGCTCAATTGGCTGCCATGCCCCAATGCAGGCACCCTTGCACCATGGTGCAAGGGAGTCTACCTTGTGAGAATTATTGTTTTTGTGCAGGAAGGGACACCTTCCTGCACAGCAACAATCAATGGAGGCAGCACACGTAGAAAGAGGAAAAAATGAGGAGAAATAAAGTTAATTCTCCTCGTTGCACCTCCACTCATAGGCTTTTAACGACTTCCCAGGTTTACAGAATCTTGTAAATCTGGGAATGTGTCAAATGGCATGGGTGTTATGTGGGAATGCTGCAGATCAGAGCTTATAAATTCTCCCTACTTCCACGGACAGAGTAATTCCACAGTCATACGCACATACACTCATCATACGCTGGTGGGGCCCATAACACCAACATTCATTCTATTACTCTATCCACACTGAATATATGAAAGAACTCCTTGATCAATCTGCACCTAATCGGAGGTCAATGCAATCAAATTGAATTGTCTCGAGTCATGATTCAAACAGTATAAACGCATTTGAAATCTCAATAAAATGACAAAGAAATAACCACCCGACACTGTAATTCAAACAGAAACAATTTTATATAAATTAATTCATAAAGAAAGCCATTCAATTACAAAATCATTATTCTCATATTTACCTATTCTGGCTAAATGTTAAGTTAGGACAGGTCGGTCTCTCAGTAAAGAATCAAAGTCTCTCGAGTCGCCGTCCTTTCTGTCAGCATCGATCCTCTTGAGCATAAGTTCAGGAAGAAGTGGCCCAAGACCCTCTCTAGTCTAGTTATATTTATACTAAAACTTACATATTAAAAGTTACAACCAAGCTCTAAACGTCCGTTGAGCAAAGCGAGCAGGAAAGGATGTCGGCTTGCAACATTTAGAAAAATCTCCGCTCTCGGATATCTCAAAAATAAAAACAAGGAAATAGGATGTCCAAACTAGTTTTGTAACATCCACGAATGCCCTTCTCCGGAATTCAGTGAAGCCACCGCAAGTTTATCAAAAATGTTCATTTGTGACAATTGTTCTCCTCCAAGGATAATCCTGGCGACCATTCCAGAGTTGTCGTCCTTTCATAACTTTTAGCTCAGACAGAGGCCGAGGTCATATTTTCAATCATATTCAGTGAGGCCTCTCTTCAATTTCATCTACTCAAATGCAGACTGTAGATGTCGGCCATTTCTCAACAGGCCAAAATGGACAACTTAATTAAAAAGAAACACAAAACAACGTTACTACATTGTATTGATTATACAGTGTTAATTCCCACTAATACCCTTATGTGTATGTATTTATCTAGCCATTTGCGACATAAAAAGCATTAAAGCATATTATTTTAAAGCGCAAACACATAACAAATAGCACTTTAGCCACACTTATTTAATTAATTTGCTCACCAACTTAGTTCACTTATTAATTTAGCCATGCAATTGCATTCCCACATGTTGTTCTTTCATTAGTAAGATTGATTAATTAAAACACTCGACAAAAATCAATACCTAATAATTAATCCATTAGTAATTTTAATTATGACGTACAAAATATAAGCTGATGTTCGGGTTTAAATAGAAAACCCTGCTCCAGCAATCCCCCCTTTGGTGATATATTATCACCACAAAAATCCAACCCAAAAAATTTAGTTCCCCTTTTAGGAAAAATTCAAATGTCTTTTTGGTTTTACATTGAACACCAGTTTCTCTTTCATCATCTCTTTTAGTTTCTAAGTACATGCTCTCTCTAAATTCTTCCAATTCTATTTCTTGTGGATCTCTTTTTGACCTCTTTTGTCTCTTTTCAACATTTTCTTTTATTATTTTCTTTTTATCTCTCCTGTATCTACAACATAAACACCCTAATCTAAGAATCAATAAAGCAACAATCACACATGTCAAAGGAAATAATATCTTACCAAAAATGGTACTACCTATCTTAGCAATAAAATTCTTAACAGCAATCATCTTATTAGCCATTTTAGTCCAGATACTTTCAGCTTCCATTGGTACCAATTCTTCATGCAAATCAGTAATATTTTTGATATAGACCTTTAGATCTTTGCTTTCATCAGGAATGTAAGTGCAACAATGTTGAACTTTCAGCATTCCACAGACTCCACCCTCTTTGGCCAATAGAATATCAAGGGCAAGTCGATTCTGCATAGACATGGCGCGTAAGGCAACCATCTCTGTATTTACCAATAGAAACCCTCCAGCGGTGCTTGTCGATAAACGATCCACCACTGTTGACAGCTTCCGAATTCCATATGCATTTAATGAAATTCCCACTGCTGGTATCAAAGCTCCAAAAATATCTCCTAAATTTCTGACCAAGTTTCTTTTCTAAAACGCGTTAGTAGATTAATTTGTTCTGCATCTTCTATTCTATCCATATGGAAAATCTTTGGAAAGACCAGGCCAACATAACATGTGCCATACCAATGGTCAGGCAACCTGTAATAAGCCTTATTCCCACAAATATAATACACTCCCGGGAAAACTGGATCTTCTCCTCCTTTGAATCCCCATCCCGTTGCAATAAAGTATGTATCATGGCACTCACTAGTCCCAAAAAAATAGTTATCATACTGGGATTTCCTTCTAGTAATGCATAGTTTACCCTTCTGTGGTGCATCTAAAGCCAAAGTTGGACTGGCCCCATTCTTCAACTCCTTTCCCATCTCAAAGTCCCACATTGTCTCACTCATTTTATATCCTCCTGCCTTTTCATGCATGCTCATTCTCCTTTTCTCTACCATGTCTAGGAAAGCTTTTTCTTCTTCCTTCAAACTACAAGTTAAATTGTTTCTAAAATTATAATCTAATGTTAATTCTTCTGTTTCAATAAAAATCTCACCAAATATGTTAGCTTCTTTAGCAGGATTCAATTTTTTATTCATAGGCAATTGCCCAAAAATGTTATCCTTATTAGACATATCATAATCTATTTTACCTAAAAGATAAAAAATACTAACTAATACACTACATGAAATTCCATACGTAGCTGGAAGATGAGGATAAGTAACTCCCTCTGAAACGGATGCAGGTAACTGCATACAGACGTAGCAATCCCTTACCTCCATTGTCTTTACGTATTCATACAACAATTTTGAAAAAACATTGCTAGAAAAATCATTAATTGATCTATCCTTGTGTATATATATATTGCTAATTCTAGTTGGTACTACTTTCTGTGAACTCTTCTCTATGTTAGTCATATTCTCAGTATGTATTCCCAAAGTATCTATTGTAACCCTAAAAGTAACTAATAAAGCAAGCACACTCCATAGTAGCATTAATAGTCCTGTACAGCAGCAGCACATTTTGCACCATCTTTTCAGAAAGGTACATCTACTTTGATTATTTTCTGTGTTAGCCATCTTATTACTTTGACTGTGTCTTTTGACTTAGCCTCTACTACTCCACTACTGAATCTCTAGAACACTAGATTATCACAATCTGTTAATTTTTAGATTTCTCCTTCTTCACTCTTCTCCAAGTGACTCCTTTAGTTCACTCAATTTGGATTTTCATCACTTTTTACTTCTTCTTCATCAACATCAAATTGTATCAGATCCTGAACTTCTGTCTCTTCTCCAATGTCGGACAAGAGAACTTTCAGGATTCCAACAGTTTCCTTCTCCTCAACCACTTTCAGTAAGGTCCCCTCTGGATTTCCTTGACTCTCTGCCTCTTCTTCTTCTTCAGGCAATGCCACATACGTCCATTCCGGTGACCTGTACTTCTGGTTAGGCTTTCTAATTCTTTTGATCACTTCTGGTTCCTTTGGTTCTCTCGGTTCTTCTTCTTTCGCTTGATTTTGACTTGACACTTCGTTCACCTGTTCAGCTTTCGATGAATTCACTCGTGTCAGTCGATATCTCAGCCTCTTTATCTTGTTAGGCCAGAGATCTCCTTTCACACTTCTTTTCTGTTTCACTTCTCTATTGTTTCTTTCTCCGATCCAAGTTCTCTTTCTCAGAACTCGACCCTCTGGTTTCTCATTCTCACTCTCATCCGATTCTGTCTCATTTGCCTCTTGTTCATCAACAATTCTCTCTTTTTCCACAGTCTTCTTCTCCACCAATTGAGATTTCCCTACTACTGTCCCTCCTCGGGTCTCCAACACGCAATCTTCTTGCTGTCTACTTGTCCCTTCACCTAGCTTATCAGGAATGTTCCCTACACCTCCTCGGGGTTCTTCCGCAATCTGTCCCTCTCTATCTTCTTCTGACCCTACTTCTTCAGAAGTTGTTGTCTCAGATGGATTCTCAATCTATTCATTTAACTCAGATGTAGTCTCTGTGGAATTGCTCTTTTCTTTTCTCTCTTTCTCTTTATTTTCTCCACTGCTTGTTGGAACTTCAGGCACTCTTACAGAATCTGAACTCTCCTCCGAGGTCTGCAATGTTCCTCTTGTAACTCTTGAAACTTCTTCTGGTAAGAAAAAAGAATCACCTGACTCTCTTTCTGACTCTCTTTCCCCCCTTTCAGGATTCTTTTTTCTTCTCACTGTTTCAGTGTCTGCATCATCACTGGAATCTGACTCTTCAAAGTACTCTTTCCCAGTCCCATCCTTTGGATTTGGAACTCTCAGAGTATGACTTGCATGAACCCAGTTTTTCACTCCAGCACACTTCACAGCAGTCGTCGTAGTCAGAATTACTTGGCTTGGCCTTCCCCACCTTGGAACCAAACAATTTCTTCTTCTGTGCACTTTTATTCTCACCCAGTCCCCTGGACTCAGATCATGGGCTTGCTTCTTTTCAAGTGTGGTGGCGTCTTCTCCAACCTGGTGAAACACAGAATGAACTGCGTCAGCCAGGCCTTTACAGTAATCCAAAATCATGTCATCAGTAATAGTCATCAGCTTGTTAACGGGCACGAATGCATGTCTCATTGCTCATCCCATTATTATTTCATGTGGACTCAACCTCGTAGTTCTATCTGGAGTAGATCTAATAGTCATCAGCACTAGAGGCAAGACATCATCCATTTCATTCCAGTGGCTAAACACATCTTACCAATTCTGTTTTTGATTGTGCCATTCATCTGCTCAACAACGCCAGAAGCCTCTGGCCTGTATGCACAATGTAGCTTCTGCTGTATGCTCAATGCTTCACAAATTAAACTCATTAGTTCATTGTAGAAGTGTCCTCCTCTGTCTGACTCAATTGTCACTGGGAACCCATACCTAGGAATCAACTCCCTTAACAGCAACTTGGCCACTGTTATTCCATCATTTCTCCTAGTCGGATATGCTTTCACCCACCTCGAGAACAAACAGACTACCACTAGAACATACCTCAATCTATTGACTTGGGGCATTTCAATGAAATCTATTTGCATTCTGGTAAAAGGACCTCCTTCTCTGCCTATTGTTCCTAGGCTCACCACTGTCTTCTTTCCAGTATTGAACTGCTGACAAATCAAACATCTTTGACAGATGCTCTCTGCAATCAGCCTGAATTTTGCATTGTACCAGGTCTGTTTAACCCCTTCAGCGCTGGGCGAATTCCGCCGCGGTGCTGAAGGGTTCGAGCGCGGGCGGGACCATGACGGAACGGTTCCGTCATGAGCACAGCTCAACCGTGGCTCATGACGGAACCGTTCCGTCATGAGCATGGAAGGGGTTAAAGGATCTAATCATAGCATCCCTCCCCAGGTGTCCCTGGCCATGATACATTCTTGCCATTGTTGACAACATAAAATTTGGCATGACTGGTCTTCCATCTCTATAGATCCAAACATGATCTTTCTCTCTTGGTGCACAACCTGCTTTGATCCAATCTCTCATTTCCTCATCTCCTGCTTCATCCTGCAACTGCCTCACCTCATCCCATGTTTCCAGTACATTAGTAAACATTACAGAACAAAAAGACATTTCCTTTTCCTTTCCCCTGTTACTAGAGTGATTGTTCTTTGTACAATACTGTGCTATGTCATTTGCAAACCGATTACCAAGAGTAACAAAATCATCACCCTGTCCATGAGCAGCACATTTTACAACTGCTAACTCTTTAGGCAGCTGTATCGCCTCAAGCAACTTCCCAATCACTTCAGCATTCTTTATAGGAGTTCCACTTGAAGTCAAGAAACCTCTCTGTAGCCAAAGCTGACCAAAGTCATGTACAACTCCAAATCCATACTGACTATCAGTCATTACAGTCACTCTCACATTCTTCCCAATCTTGCAAGCCTTTGTCAGCGCCACCAATTCAGCTACTTGAGCAGATTTAACTCCTTTCAAAGGTGAAGCTTCCATAACTTCTGAAACTTTAAACACCGCATATGCTGCACTCAACACACCTTCTTCTGTTCTCAGACATGATCCATCCACAAACAACACATGATCACTCTCAGGCAGTGGCAGATCTCTTATGTCTGGTCTCGGTTTTGTACAGTAATCAAGCACATCCAGACAATCATGATCAACATCATCTCTCACACTCACATTTTCAGCATCTGGCAAGAGTGTTGCTGGATTCACATTCACACATCTCTCAAGAGTCACATTTGATGCTCCCAGAATGATTTTCTTATATTTAGTCAGCCGACTATGTGACATGTATTGAGTTCTGCTTCTTGTCAAAAGAATTGCCACATCATGAGGTACGAACACCCGTACAGGATATCCCATTATTATACCCTCACTCTGTTCCAAGCTTCTGCATGTAGCAGCTACTGCTTTCAGGCAACCTGGTAAAACCACAGCTACTGGGTCAAGTGTTGATGAGAAGTACGCAATTGGCCTCCTCAGTCGTCCATGTTTCTGGATTAACACTGAAAGTGCACATCCATTCCTCTCACTACAGTACAGTTCAAACTCCTTCTCATAGTCTGGCCTCCCTAGAGCAGGAGCTTCACACAATCTGCTCTTTAACTCTTCGAATGCTGCCATTTGTTCTGCATTCAATTCCAATGGGTCTTTTATTTCACTTTTGGTCAATTTAATCAGTGGCTTTGCTATCAGGGAAAAATTACTTATCCACTGACGACAATAACCCACCATTCCCAAAAACATTCTCACTTCTCTCTGGGTCATTGGGGCTCTCATTCCTCTGATAATTTTGATCCTGTCATTGGTCACTTTTCTCAGACCCTTTTCAATATTGTGTCCAAGATAATGTACTTCTTTCTTGCAAAATTGCAATTTGGCTGGAGATACCTTTAATCCTCCATCTGCCAGATGATTCAGTAAAGCTATGGTATCTACTTCACAAGCTTCACGTGTCTTTGATGCCACAAGTAGGTCATCGATATATTGTACTAGCACTGAGCTTTCAGGCATGATCAGACTTTCCAATGATTTCTTCAGCAACTGATTGAATATTGAAGGACTCTCTGTATACCCCTGTGGGATACGGCACCATGCCAAAATACTCTGTCCAAACCGAAATGCAAAAATCGGCTGGCTGTCATGATGCAATGGGATTGAAAAGAAAGCATGGCACAAATCAATTACTGTGTACCATTCAGCATCATGAGGAATCTGATACAAAATCACTGACGGATTTGGCACAATGGGACAGCATGATACCACAATTTTGTTAATCTTTCTTAAATCTTGCACTATTCTGAACTTCCCATTAGGCTTCTTCAGTCCCATTATTGGTGAATTACACGGGCTACTCAGTAACTCTCTCAAAACACCTTGCTGAATCATTTTGTCAATTATAGGTGTTATTCCTTCAATTATCTCTGGTGTCAGTCTGTATTGTGGGATATTAGGATAAGAGATTCCCTCTTTCACTGTAATCTTTACTGGATCTACATTATTCATCAATCCCACATCCTCTCCAGTAAAATCCCAAACTGCTGCTTTTACCGTATTTCTCAACTCTTGAGGCAAATCCTCTGGATTAAATACAGCATATGTTCCAACAATCTCAGTTTCTCTATTATCTAGAGTCATCCTGTATAAGACATCCTCATCCGGTGTCTCAAAAGCTATTCCATCCGGAGTACAAAAAATTGTGCAATTCATTTTACACAATAAGTCCCTATCTAACAAATTCACTGGACTAGTGTCGCACACTACAAATCTGTGCATGTCCGAAAATTTCCCTATCCTTACCCTTACTGGTTCAGTAAGACGAGTCTTAATCTGTGTATTAGATACACCAACCACTTGGATTGCTTCGTCCGAGAGAGGAAGATTTCTTATATCTGCTGACCTGACAGTTGATCTCGTCGCTCCTGTGTCTACTAAAAAAGTAACACTTTCTCCATTTATTTTCCCATCTACAAATGGTCCTGCCTGGTCTATTTCTAGAGTTGCTCCAAGTATGCACTCTTCCTCCTCTCTTCGGCACCGTCAGTAGTCCCCTTCAGACTCACTCCCCTCATTCTTTAACCAGTATTGTTGTACCGGATTCGTACGTCTTGGTTTGTTTACCTGTTCATCATTGTAGAATCCCGAGTCTTGATTGTATTTCTGGGATCCCCTGTTCTGTGGCAAGGGCGGTTTTGGCTCTTGATTCTGCTGCTTGACAAACTTCTGCTGTTGCTGCTGATGATTACACCCCTCGTTCTGCACCTGTTGATTCAAGGATTGATTTTCATTACTCACTAATGGTGGATTTGTACACTCGGATCTCCAGTGCCCTAATTTTCCGCAGTTGTGGCACGGAAATTTCTTCTTCGCCTCTTCTATATTCCCCTTTCCTTTTCCTGTGCCATATCTGGGCCTATTTCCTGGAGTATTTGCTTGTTCAATCAGCTGTGCTTCTTGTCTTTCTGCAACCTTCACCTGTGCCCACATCGCTTTTTCCTTCAGCTTTCTTTGTTTTGCCTCAATTTCATCACTGAAGTACTTCGCATGTCTCAAGATCTCATCAATCTTCTTGCTCTGCCAATCAACTGTGTGTTCACGAATCATTTCACTGATTTCAGGTCTCAAGCCATACACAAATCTGTATACAAAATGACTCAAATCCTTATCACCCAGATGTTCATCTCCACTGAACTGTTTAAAAGCCAGTATCAACCTCTCAGAAAAAGCATGAACTGATTATTTTGCTTCCTGATGTGTTTGATCTATCTTAACCCAGTCTGTCTCTTTAGGGGGTACCTTATTCTTCAGGAACACAATAACCTGCTCATACTTCTTCATAACCTCCGGGTCTGGAGCTCCTGTTCTTTGATCTCTCGGATATTCTTTAGCAGGCCAATCCACCACTATTTTACATTCTGCCCACAAGTCTGCTGGAACAATTATATCAAACAGACTATTCAGGTCAATCCACAGCACTTTTGACAATTTCACAAACCTATCTACCTGCCTATACCACTCGACGGGCTTTTCTCTCAGTCGAGGGAAATCATTTGTAAATGACAAAATATCCTGTCTAGTCCATGGGACATGTACATATCCTCCTCCAGGAATCTCTCTCATAGGATAGGCATCCACTGTTTTTTCCTTTTCTCTCATGGGAAATGCTGAGTAAGTCCTGTCCACTGTATCTTCTCTTTTCTTGTACCATCTATCCTTCCACCTTTCCACATCACCCCATTTTCGCAATAATCCGATCATTTCCTTAATCTGCCCTGTTCTGCCAACATCATTTAGATTCTCAATGTCCTTATCCAAAAAATCCACTCGGTATGGCTTCTGCAAAGCTTTCACCTTGTCCATGTCAACTCCCATTTCACTCGCTATTCCTTTTAACCTGTCATGCATATTCCTAGCCCTCCATGTGATACTCTTGCACATGAACAACAACTCTGCATCATGATGATCCTTTAAAGTCTCTGTAGGAATTGTCCCTGCTATAAGCTCCTCCAGTTCTATACGCAACCTGGCTACATCAATTGCCTGAGAATCTTTATCCCTCCTTTGGAGAACTTTCATCCAATCATTCAAATCCTCAGCCGTTAATTCGGTAGATTTCTTCCCTGCACTCACTTGTTCTGCCATCCTCTGTGGTTCTAAGATTGATCCTCCCATCACAACATTTCTTTCCACACAACCAGTATTCAATCCTGAATTAGGCTGTACATCTAACCCTCCACCACATGTGTCATGTCTCAACTGTCTCAAATGATTCTCTTCCGTCCTCATTCCTGACCCTCCCGAAGAACCAACCAGACCATTTCCTAAATATGGAACTGTCAAACCACTTTCACCCATTCTTTGCTTATCAAAAATAGGCATAACCGGACCTATGGTTACAGGCACTGTAACAGCTTCTAGATTATTGGTTAATTCTCTCATCTTCTCTGTCAACTCAGATGTTGTTCTTGCTAACTCTCTTGTTTTTTCATCCTCGATTTCATTCTCTCTCCCTCTCTCTCGCTCTCTCTCTCTTTCCGCGAAAGAGCTACTACTCTTCAGATCAGGTGTCACAACTTCTGTTTTAATGATTTGCAAAGTATCTCTCATTGGGGTAGCAACTGGTGTTCTCACTTCTGGTTCTGGTCTATATGGAGGTGGTCTCTTGGGAATCATATCATCCAAGACTTCATCCTCATAGTCATTAGCCCCATACCTCCTCAATTCTGCATCATGTGCCTTTTCCGTACCTTTCCTCCCTTCTGCTTCCTCAACAGTTCTCATCGGATATAGTCCCTCTGACATACTAGCATCTCGCCATCTCCTCATTCGATCATGATGAGTTTCACGATCATATTTCCTCCCAAAAATATACCTATAATTACCTCCACTCCTCTGCTTTTCTCGCTCATGCACCTCATCTTCCCATTCTACCAATGCCTCGAATTGTGTCGGCCTTGGTCTAGGCTCTAGACACATCATTTTTTCCCGTAAATTTCTCAACACGGCCAGATTAAATGAACCATGTTCCGGAAATGCTAAGACACCATCCTCTTTAGTATACCTAGTCCAATTGTCTAACCAAATACAGGTATGATACCCATATTTCGCAACCATGAAGGATGCAGGGGTTCTTGTCGGAGGTAGTAACTCACCTTCTCTAGTTATTATGTCCTTATCCTTGTCAAACCATTTTTTAATTTTACTGAACAAGGATTTCTTTTTCTTTTCCTCTGTTTGGTAATACATTTTTGCGTTTACCACAACTCTCTAGTCCTTTCTACAACTGTACGATCTTTTGTCCAATAATAGCGCGACTCACACCAACGCACCAATCCTGGAGCGTCTACGTCACCCTGTACTTCTTCCAATCCCTGCGCGGCTCACACCAACGCACCAATCACAGCGCTTTCGCTGTTCTAAC
Source organism: Triturus cristatus (assembly GCF_964204655.1). Classification (NCBI taxonomy): domain Eukaryota; kingdom Metazoa; phylum Chordata; class Amphibia; order Caudata; family Salamandridae; genus Triturus; species Triturus cristatus. The sequence goes on from NC_140591.1 coordinate 1,104,306,873, forward strand.
CCACTGTCCAATCACAGCGCGGTCTTTTCTGACGTCAGTAGTCGCTGCAGTCGCTTCTACTCCTGTCTCCTGTCACTCGTCTACCCCTCCTTTACAAAACCTTCTCAGTAGACTTTGTTTCAGATTCTACAAATCAATTAGTTACAACATATAAACATCTCCATTGTCTGCTCAGCTAACCACAGAATAGTAAAGACCTTTCCCACGAGAATCCCGCTTTTCTCTAGAACAGCGCCTACCTCTGCTCTACCACGGAATTATTACTTTCGTTGACACAGTAGCACATCCCTCTACTCTGCCCTTCTAACATGCATCTATTAACTGTTTTCTCTCAGAATGTTCCAAAGAGCTTCATAATCAACTAAATGCCCATACATTCACGCACTTTCACACCAGAAAATATAGCTCATTTACACAGAATCCTGCCTTTCCCGAGAACAGCGAACAGTCTGCCCTACTACAGAATTATAACATACATTAACAAAGCAGCGCTTACCTCTGCTCTGTCCTTCAAACAAGCTCAGAGAATACCTATTACTTCTCCAGCGGTAAGCTTTAACGGCAAACCTTACGGAACCCTGGGACTTAAGACCAGAGTTTCACAGATATCTTTCACTACCATACACACTTCTCTTATACAGAAAATATGTTTCTAATAGTAACACACGACGATGTCACTGAATCGAACCCAGACAATGCGACGCGCAACTTCAATTGTCACACGCTTTTCCCTGCATTCGTACAGGGCCAACAATCCCGTCTTTCCCGAGAGCAGCACTCACTTCCCTCTGCCCTACTACGGAACCGTCACCAACTCCCTACGTCCCAGAAGCCGTACACACTACATAAAACTCAATACGATGACCTCAACATTTAGTGTTAGTACATGTATCAACATCAATCAATAAATCAATAAATCCAAAAGCCTATGTACAAGCAATCTTTCAGATCAAGACAATAATCAAAACCATCATACTGCTACCAGGAAACTGCTGCAGATCAGAGCTTATAAATTCTCCCTACTTCCACGGACAGAGTAATTCCACAGTCATACGCACATACACTCATCATACGCTGGTGGGGCCCATAACACCAACATTCATTCTATTACTCTATCCACACTGAATATATGAAAGAACTCCTTGATCAATCTGCACCTAATCGGAGGTCAATGCAATCAAATTGAATTGTCTCGAGTCATGATTCAAACAGTATAAACGCATTTGAAATCTCAATAAAATGACAAAGAAATAACCACCCGACACTGTAATTCAAACAGAAACAATTTTATCTAAATTAATTCATAAAGAAAGCCATTCAATTACAAAATCATTATTCTCATATTTACCTATTCTGGCTAAATGTTAAGTTAGGACAGGTCGGTCTCTCAGTAAAGAATCAAAGTCTCTCGAGTCGCCGTCCTTTCTGTCAGCATCGATCCTCTTGAGCATAAGTTCAGGAAGAAGTGGCCCAAGACCCTCTCTAGTCTAGTTATATTTATACTAAAACTTACATATTAAAAGTTACAAACAAGCTCTAAACGTCCGTTGAGCAAAGCGAGCAGGAAAGGATGTCGGCTTGCAACATTTAGAAAAATCTCCGCTCTCGGATATCTCAAAAATAAAAACAAGGAAATAGGATGTCCAAACTAGTTTTGTAACATCCATGGATGCCCTTCTCCGGAATTCAGTGAAGCCACCGCAAGTTTATCAAAAATGTTCATTTGTGACAATTGTTCTCCTCCAAGGATAATCCTGGCGACCATCCCAGAGTTGTCGTCCTTTCATAACTTTTAGCTCAGACAGAGGCCGAGGTCATATTTTCAATCATATTCAGCGAGGCCTCTCTTCAATTTCATCTACTCAAATGCAGGCTGTAGATGTCGGCCATTTCTCAACAGGCCAAAATGGACAACTTAATTAAAAAGAAACACAAAACAACGTTACTACATCGTATTGATTATACAGTGTTAATTCCCACTAATACCCTTATGTGTATGTATTTATCTAGCCATTTGCGACATAAAAGCATTAAAGCATATTATTTTAAAGTGCAAACACATAACAAATAGCACTTTAGCCACACTTATTTAATTAATTTGCTCACCAACTTAGTTCACTTATTAATTTAGCCATGCAATTGCATTCCCACATGTTGTTCTTTCATTAGTAAGATTGATTAATTAAAACACTCGACAAAAATCAATACCTAATAATTAATCCATTAGTAATTTTAATTATGACGTACAAAATATAAGCTGATGTTCGGGTTTAAATAGAAAACCCTGCTCCAGCAGGAATACCCACTGTAATGCTCATGGCACACCTCCCTTCGCAGTGTGAGGCTGTTAGACCTGTCAGCCCTTTGGCAGTTCCCTCCTCACATAATTTTTTTTTCTTCCCTTTCCCTTCTCATTTTTTCTGTCCACTAACAACTTTTTGGGTGTTGATGTAGAGGCTCTGGGCGCCTCATCCTCACTACCTGAGGGAGAGGCGCAAGGTGCTTCACTGAAGAAATAGGAAAAGGGAGGTAAAATTCACAAAATGGTGGTTCCAACTGTCACCTCAGCACCTGGGCCATGACTGCAATGAGAGGTTCCGGAACCTTCTGGGCCCTTCTGGCCAGTCAGGCCCCAGGTGATAAATAGAGGTGACAGGAGGACGGCCATTTTAGGATTAAGTTGAGCTGCAGTTTAGTCAGGAGTAAGGCACTTGAGTGGGGAGCTGGCTGCGCTGGACAGGGAAGGGACAGGTCTCAGGGTCTGCACGACTCCCCTCTTCAGTGACATCACCCTCAACCTTCTGACGGGTCCCTGAGCGCAGCCAGTGACTTGTGATATCCTCGTACCTTGGAGGGTCTCCAGGTAATTTGAACCCCTGACCTACTGGACCTGGGAGAGAGCCATTGCCTAGGCTATCTACTCTCAATTTCGCAGTTGCATGGGATTCCCGGACTGGCCTGGTGGTTGCCACCTTCTCTGATAAAGAGGAGAGGTGTTCGTGCCCAAGCCCTAAGAGTCCAGTTGGCCTCCGCAACTGTTCCAGTGTGGAAACCGGCACCCTTTACTTCAGCCCCCCTCTCCACGAGACCCGTATTTGGAACCCTGGCCGCCACCCTCCCCGAGGTCGAGAGGGTACCTTGTGTCCTTGAGAGGAGTCCGCTGTCGCCGAGAGGCCTGAGAGGAGGGATTGGCCCAGGTGTGTGGCGGGCGAGATGGCGACGCGTCCGTTGGATTGAGGAGATCGAGAGTAAGGAAGTGCGGGACGTGAGGCAGTGAAGCCGCTGTCCTAGTCACCTGAGAGGAGCCTGAGTGCCGCCCCCTTGTTGCCAGACGAAGGCGAAGGCCGCACCCACGCAGGACGCGCTGTTCCAGGAAACGGCAGCGGAAGCAGAGAGACTGCCTACAACGGTGCCTGCTAGTCGAGTCGGCAGTGTGGCAAAGGTTTAGCCTCGGTGAGGTGGCCCAGAGGGTGTGAGCTATTTTTCCCCGTGTGAGGACTCCCTTGTTTGGCTACCCCCCCAAGCTCCGTTCCTCGTTTGAGGGAATGCGTCTCCCCGCAACGTGAACTATCCAGGAGGAGGACACCACTTGTAAACAGTAAGCTGGGTAACGCAGCGTGGGGAGGGGGAACCCATTAGAGCCGTTGTAGCTACCAGCATCGTGGCACAACAGTGCAGGTGACCAGGATTAATTAAATAGCAGGTACACGCCTGGTGTTGGAGGTAGCGGGTTTAGCTCCAGCACCAGAGAGCGCCTAGATGTGCAGCGTAATGGGGATGGATTAGTCCCAGTGTTCAAGTGTTCTACCAGGAAACTGTCTGGGAGTAGCTAAGTGACCGCCAACAGTACTTCCGTTGTCCTGCTAATTTTTATATGTAAAGAGCGGATTGTTAATAACAGTCTAAGGACCAGGAAACATAGTGCCTAGAGAAACCAGCTGTCAGGAGAACCCTAATTAGACTAAGGGTTACCCTGAATTGTGGAATCGGGGAGTGTTCTTCAGAGCGCAGTCTGTGAGGATTTAGTATTCCCTCCAGAGTCAAGGCGCCGGGTGGAAACCACATAGGGTGTTTAGATATCTGCTGGGCTAGAGTTAACATCCAAGGTCTGTTAATGTCCAAGTAAATGCAAGGACATGTTATTCTGAAATGTAGCGAAATGTTCATCCCGAGATGTAACGAAGTGTTTATTCTGTAATGTGATGAAAAGTTAATCCTGAATTGTAATAACATGTTTTATCCCAAAATGAAGGGAGACGTTTATCCTGAAATGTAATGAAATGTTCTTTTTGAAGTGTGAAGTTGAGTAACCGAGTTTGCGCAGAAGAGATAAAGACTTCTGGTAGCTTCTAACATCGATCGGTGTAGTGTCTCTTTTATCTCCTTTTTGAAGTGGTGAGCGCAAGGTGTGATGCAAGCACAAAGTGTGTTTCCGAATAAAGCCTTTCTATCAGAGCCAAGTTACCTCTAGGGCGCAGGTCCAACAAGTTGGTGTTCAGCGGTGGGATCCTGAATCTGTGCTTGCATCCACTCATTAGCAGTTTTGCGCGCGCCACAACCTACACCTGATTGTTTTTGCTGGAGTTTTCTCCAGGTTGCCTCCTTAATTGGAATTTTGTTTTCAAAATTGTCCTGTCCTGTGGTGTACCTCCTCTTAAAGGAAAGGTCTCCTATTGTAAAGTTCTGTTCTGCAGTGTTGTGTCCCACCTGGTAGGATGGAGTTTGAGTTGGGTAGGCTGGAAGAATATACTGTAACTCAACTAAAAGAATTCTGCCAGGAGAGGGAGGTATTCTTCAAGCAGGGGGCAAAGAAAATAGAACTCCAAACTAGCTTGAGAGCCTGGGTTATGGCCCACCCTAGCGGGAAACGGGAGGAGGGACCAGGACCGGACATCACAGAAGAAACAGAAGTACTTTTCCCCCCTGGGAGCGGCAACATGGACGTAGGACCTAGTGCCCCTTCAAGACCGGGTAGTAGTGCTTCGGGGGGGGAGCCTGTCATCTGCTGATTTAGTTGACAGGAGGGAGGAGAGGCAGTTCAAAATGGATCTGGCTCGCTTGGAGAAAGAGAGGGAGGAGAGGAGGTTCCTCCATGAGCTCCATTTAAAGGAGTTGGAGCTCAAAGCCCTACAGTTTGGAACCCCCAGCAGTCCCGTTGGTGGCAGCGAACCTAGAGAGATCCCCAGGGAGCCCAGACCCTACCTGCCAAAAGATGTAGTCGCCAGCTATGGTGTCGGGGATGACATCGTTAAATGGCTGGCTGCCTATGAGGTCTCCTTACGAGCCCATGGGGTCCCTGAAGCTCAGTGGGGGGGTGGTCTATACAGGTATATGCCTCCGGTGGGGAGGGATGCCCTGTTAGCTTTGGAACAGCAAGATCAGACCAACTACCCCATCATGAAGGTCGCCCTAGTTAGGAAGTTTGGGTTGACCCCTGAGAAATTCAGGCAGAGGTTTCGGGGCAGTCAAAAGTTGGCCACCCAGAATTGGGTAGACTTCCTGGACTACGCCAAGAAGGCTTTGGAGGGCTGGGTACAGGGCAGTGAGGTAAAGGACTACGAGGGATTGTATAATCTGATTTTAAAGGAGCACCTCCTCGAGAAAAGTTTTCTGGAGCTGCGTCAACACCTGGTGGACAGCAAGCTAACTAATCCTAGGAAGCTTGCAGAGGAGGCGGATATCTGGGCAAGTACCCAGGTATCCTCAAAAGGGACTGGAGGGAATTTTCAAGGGGCTGGGCAGGGCGCCCCCCAGAAGAAAGAGGGGGGAGACAAAAAGAAGGAGTTCTCTAAAGGCCCCCAAAAGAGTTCACAAGGAAAGGGAGTAGGATTCCCTCCCAAGGTTGGCCCCCACAAACCCCCTTATCCTGACCATGGTCAGCAGCCTAGGGTTGTCCATTGTTATGAGTGTGGCGAGATTGGGCACTATAAGGGGGATGCCAAGTGTCCGAAGAGACCACACCCTCCCATTGGAGGAAAGACCCCTGGGGTGGCGAGTGTAGTGCTTGGGGAGGAGTTGCCCCTAGATAAGGACGGTGAATGGGCAGGGCTAACCTTAGTGTCCCTCGGGGATTGTGAGATGGTTCCTAAGACCCAGGTGCCCTCGAATACTACTAAGTACAGACAATGGGTCACCATCAATGCCCAGAGGGTGGAGGCTCTGAGGGACACAGGAGCCAGCATGACTATGGTAAGGAGTCAGCTGGTGTCCCCAGAGCAGGTGGTTCCCAATGTAGTCCACCCAGTTGTGATGGCTGACAACCGAGAGGGTCACTATCCGGTGGCCCAGATTCCCTTTGAGTGGGGAGGGGTTGCGGGTCCTCTACGAGTTGCGATAAGCCCTGCCATGCCGGTCGACTGTCTGTTGGGAAATGACCTGGAACACTCGGCGTGGAAGGAGGTCGAGTTCAAGGCTCACATGGAGATGTTGGGGACACCTGAGTGGACGTGTGCCAACACACGGTCCGTGACTGCCCGAAGAGGGAGTTCACAGAGGTTGGAGCCTGGGACAAAGACCCAACCAGCTGCCAGAAAGGGTAAACGGGGACAGGGGAAGCCTGCCCCGGCATCTGAACCTCAGAAGGTGGATGGGGCGACTGAAGTGGTCCCGGAGTCTACGGAGGGGGATGTGACTTCCCTGGAGGGCTTACCTACCCCTGCAGACTGGCAGGTGGAGGGAGGACCTACTAGGGAGGAGTTTTGTCGGGCCCAAAAGGAGTGCCCTACTCTTGAGGGTTTATGGCGGCAGGCCGAAGCCCAGGCAGCGGGTAACGATTTGGGGAACTTCCACATATACTGGGAAGATGGTCTACTTTATAGCGAACCCAAGGCTCCGGTGCATGGATCATCCCGGGCCTTGGTAGTTCCCCCTCGTTACCGAGCCTTCCTTTTGGGATTGGTTCACGAAATACCCTTGGCAGGACACTTGGGACAAGACAAGACCTTTGCTCGACTTGTCCCTCATTTCTACTGGCCTCAGATGAGGATTACGTCTGACACTATTTGTAGGACGTGTGTAACCTGCCAAGCTAGTGGGAAAACAGGGGTGAAGCTGAAGGCTCCCCTGGAACCACTGCCTGTCGTTGGCACCCCCTTTGAAAGGGTGGGCATCGACATTGTTGGGCCATTGGATCCACCAACGTCTGCCGGTCACAGGTTTATCCTGGTTCTGGTGGATCATGCCACCCGGTACCCAGAGGCTATCCCTCTGAGGACCATTACTGCACCTGCGGTGGCACGGGCTCTTATGGGAATTTTCACCCGGATGGGATTCCCCAAGGAAGTTGTGTCGGACAGAGGTACCAACTTCATGTCGGCATATATGCGGGCTATGTGGAAAGGGTGTGGAGTCACTTACCGGTTCTCCACCCCTTATCACCCCCAGACCAATGGTCTGGTGGAAAAGTTTAACAAAACCTTAAAGGGCATGATCAGGAGTCTGCCCGAGAGCCTGCGGAGCCAATGGGACGTCCTCCTACCTTGTCTGCTGTTTTCTTACAGGGAGGTACCACAGAAGGGAGTGGGCTTCAGCCCCTTTGAACTGTTGTACGGACACCCTGTGCGTGGACCCCTCAGCCTGGTGAAGGATGGATGGGAAAAGACTCCCCGAAAACTTCCCCCGGATGTGGTGAGCTACATGCTGGCCTTTCGTAGCCAAATGGCTAGGTTGTGGAAGCAAGCTTCTGAGAACCTAGAAGCCAGCCAGACGGTCATGAAGGAATGGTATGACCGAAATGCTCACCCGGTGGAGCTGGAGCCTGGCCAGAAGGTGTGGGTGATGGAACCTGGAGAGCTTAGCGGCCTCCAGGATCGCTGGTCAGGTCCCTTTGAGGTGATTGAGAAGAAGGGCAAGGTCACCTATGTGGTGGATCTTAAGACCCTCAGGCAGCCCCATCGGGTGCTCCGTGTCAACCGCCTCAAGCCTCACCAAGAGAGACCCGAGGTCACTTTGATGATGGTGACTGATGGGTTGGAGGAGGAGGAAAGTGAACCTCTTCCTGATCTTTTTGCGTCCCAAGAGAAGGATGGGTCGGTGGAGGGAGTGATCCTTTCACCATCCCTAACTCCCGAACAGCGGAGAGACTGCCGCCGAGTTTTGGAGCAGTTTGCATCCTTGTTCTCACTTAACCCGGGAAGGACTCATCTGTGTACCCATGACGTAGACACAGGGGACAGCCCACCTGTGAAGTCCAAGTCTTACCGGTTGTCGGATAAGGTGAAGGCTAGCATCCATGGAGAAGTTGCCAAGATGCTAGACCTGGGAGTGATTGAACCTTCAAGCAGTCCCTGGTCCAGTCCGGTGGTAATGGTACCCAAAGCTGCCCCGCCGGGCACTACCCCAGAACTCCGGTTCTGTGTGGATTACCGGGGACTGAACTCTGTGACAAAGACCGATGCTCATCCCATCCCGAGGGCGGATGAGCTCATTGACCGGTTGGGAGCTGCCCAACATCTCAGTACCTTTGACCTTACATCCCGGTACTGGCAGATCTCTCTGCCAGACGGAGCAAAGGAAAGGTCAGCTTTCTCCACACCTGAGGGTCACTACCAGTTCTGTGTGATGCCCTTTGGGCTCAAGAACGCCCCTGCCACTTTCCAGCGGCTGGTGAACCAGGTCCTCTCCGGGATGGAGGCCTTTTCGGTTGCATACCTGGATGACATCGCTGTCTTCAGCAGCAGCTGGGAGGATCATTTGTGTCACCTTCAGGCTGTCCTTCAGGCCTTGCAACAGGCGGGTCTGACGATCAAGGCTAGTAAGTGCCAGATCGGGCAGGGGTCGGTAGTGTACCTCGGTCACTTGCTGGGTTTGGGCAAGGTGCAACCCCTCCAGGCCAAGATTGAAACCATCATGGCCTGGGAACCCCCCAAGACTCAGACGGAGGTGCGAGCCTTTCTGGGCCTCACTGGCTACTACCGACGCTTCGTCAAGGGATACGGTACTATCGTGGCCCCCTTGACTGAGCTCACTTCTAAAAATCACCCTCGACGGGTAATCTGGACCGAGGGGTGTCAACAAGCCTTTGACACCTTGAAAAAGGCAATGTGTGCGGCCCCTGTTCTCAGGGCCCCTGACTTCTCCAAGGAGTTCATCGTCCAAACGGATGCGTCGGAGCATGGCATCGGGGCAGTGCTGTCGCAACTTAATGACGAGGGTCTGGACCAACCGGTGGTTTTCCTGTCTAGGAGACTACTCCCCCGGGAACAGAGGTGGAGTGCAATTGAGAGGGAGGCTTTTGCGGTGGTGTGGGCTCTGAAGAAGCTGCGGCCATACCTGTTTGGCTCGCACTTCCTGGTTCAGACCGACCACCGGCCCCTCAGGTGGCTGATGCAAATGAGGGGCGAGAACCCCAAGTTATTGAGGTGGTCCATCTCCCTACAGGGAATGGACTTTAGGGTGGAACATCGCCCAGGAGTGGACCACGCCAATGCTGACAGTCTATCCAGGTATTTCCGCCTTAGTGAAGAGGACTCCCAAGGGGTTGGGTAGCTTCCCCCACTTTCGGCTGGGGGGGACGCGTGTTAGACCTGTCAGCCCTTTGGCAGTTCCCTCCTCACATTATTTTTTTTTCTTCCTTTCCCTTCTCATTTTTTCTGTCCACTAACAACTTTTTGGGTGTTGATGTAGAGGCTCTGGGCGCCTCATCCTCACTACCTGAGGGAGAGGCGCAAGGTGCTTCACTGAAGAAATAGGAAAAGGGAGGTAAAATTCACAAAATGGTGGTTCCAACTGTCACCTCAGCACCTGGGCCATGACTGCCATGAGAGGTTCCGGAACCTTCTGGGCCCTTCTGGCCAGTCAGGCCCCAGGTGATAAATAGAGGTGACAGGAGGGCGGCCCTTTTAGGATTAAGTTGAGCTGCAGTTTAGTCAGGAGTAAGGCACTTGAGTGGGGAGGTGGCTGCGCTGGACAGGGAAGGGACAGGTCTCAGGGTCTGCACAACTCCCCTCTTCAGTGACATCACCCTCAACCTTCTGACCGGTCCCTGAGCGCAGCCAGTGACTTGTGATATCCTCGTACCTTGGAGGGTCTCCAGGTAATTTGAACCCCTGACCTACTGGACCTGGGAGAGAGCCATTGCCTGGGCTATCTACTCTCAATTTCGCAGTTGCCTGGGATTCCCGGACTGGCCTGGTGGTTGCCACCATCTCTGATAAAGAGGAGAGGTGTTCGTGCCCAAGCCCTAAGAGTCCAGTTGGCCTCCGCAACTGTTCCAGTGTGGAAACCGGCACCCTTTACTTCAGCCCCCCTCTCCACGAGACCCGTATTTGGAACCCTGGCCGCCACCCTCCCCGAGGTCGAGAGGGTACCTTGTGTCCTTGAGAGGAGTCCGCTGTCGCCGAGAGGCCTGAGAGGAGGGATTGGCCCAGGTGTGTGGCGGGCGAGAGGGTGACGCGTCCGTTGGATTGAGGAGATCGAGAGTAAGGAAGTGCGGGACGTGAGGCAGTGAAGCCGCTGTCCTAGTCACCTGAGAGGGGCCTGAGCGCCGCCCCCTTGTTGCCAGACGAAGGCGAAGGCCGCGCCCACGCAGGATGCGCTGTTCCAGGAAACGGCAGCGGAAGCAGTGAGACTGCCTACAACGGTGCCTGCTAGTCGAGTCGGCAGTGTGGCAAAGGTTTAACCTCGGTGAGGTGGCCCAGAGGGTGTGAGCTATTTTTCCCCCGTGTGAGGACTCCCTTGTTTGGCTACCCCCCCAAGCTCCGTTCCTCGTGTGAGGGAATGCGTCTCCCCGCAACGTGAACTATCCAGGAGGAGGACACCACTTGTAAACAGTAAGCTGGGTAACGCAGCGTGGGGAGGGGGAACCCATTAGAGCCGTTGTAGCTACCGGCATCGTGGCACAACCGTGTAGGTTACCAGGATTAATTAAATAGCAGGTACACGCCTGGTGTTGGAGGTAGCGGGTTGAGCTCCAGCACCAGAGAGCGCCTAGATGTGCAGCGTAATGGGGATGGATTAGTCCCAGTGTTCAAGTGTTCTACCAGGAAACTGTCTGGGAGTAGCTAAGTGACCGCCAACAGTACTTCCGTTGTCCTGCTAATTTTTATATGTAAAGAGCGGATTGTTAATAACAGTCTAAGGACCAGGAAACATAGTGCCTAGAGAAACCAGCTGTCAGGAGAACCCTAATTAGACTAAGGGTTACCCTGAATTGTGAAATCGGGGAGTGTTCTTCAGAGCGCAGTCTGTGAGGATTTAGTATTCCCTCCAGAGTCAAGGCGCCGGGTGGAAACCACATAGGGTGTTTAGATATCTGCTGGGCTAGAGTTAACATCCAAGGTCTGTTAATGTCCAAGTAAATGCAAGGAAATGTTATTCTGAAATGTAGCGAAATGTTCATCCCGAGATGTAACGAAGTGTTTATTCTGTAATGTGATGAAAAGTTAATCCTGAATTGTAATAACATGTTTTATCCCGAAATGAATGAAATGTTCTTTTTGAAGTGTGAAGTTGAGTAACCGAGTTTGGAAAGAAGAGATAAAGACTTCTGGTAACTTCTAACATCGATCGGTGTAGTGTCTCTTTTATCTCCTTTTTGAAGTGGTGAGCGCAAGGTGTGAATTGGGTGTGTTGCAAGCACAAAGTGTGTTTCCGAATAAAGCCTTTCTATCAGAGCCAAGTTACCTCTAGGGCGCAGGTCCAACAGAGGCAATGCAACGACTTGCACTGCATTGCCTCACAATACATCTACAGGCCATTAAAAGCCACGCAGGGTGGCTTTACGAGGCCTTGTAGATATGGCACTGCAACGTGCGCCAGAGGAGCATCGTTAAAAGTGACTTTCCAGTGGCGCTGCGGCCTTGTAAATGAGGCCCTCTATTTGGGTTCCCAGACTAGTTGTTATTCAGCCATGCTCCCATGCTCAGTGCTCATGCCATGATTACGCAGCTTCGAATCATGACTCAGTGGCAGATTACATGAGGGGCCAATCTCAAAATGATGTCATTTGGGAAGCGACTTGGGAAAAATCTCTATTACTGATCATTCCATTGGCATTTTACAGTAAGTCGAAGAGACCAGTGGTAAACTTCACATACCACGTGGAACTAGTGTTGCCACATATAGCTTTCACTAGTATATAAATTCAAAACATTGTTGTAACGGAAAATGGATGGGCCCCCCTTCAGAATATGATGAGGTGCCCCGGGGTCCCCCATATCTCACAGATATTCATTGGCCTTGGGTTGAATGGGTGTGCCCAAAAGGTTTAAGGACCCCTGAAGCGTTAGGCGCCCTCCTGAACCGCAGGGCCCCACGTTACGCAGCAGACAAAACAGTGCCCTTTTCACTGGATAATGCAGCTCGCATACGCGATTATGACAACCCCAGTCAATGCGCCCAAGGAACATAGTTTCATCCTACATTTTAGGGCTGCCTTGTCTCCAGGGGTTCGCTCACTCATTTTCCTCTTGTGGCTCAGACCTGTGTGCATATTTGTAGGCTGCTGTAGAATCAGTACATGCATACATGAAAGCTGGAGTTTATTAAATGCATATTTAATCTATATATACTATCTTCCTTAGACATATAAATACCTTCCATGCACTTATGTATCTATATATTTATTACTTTTCTTCTAATTCAGAATATCCAATACACCACCCTATTTCTCACCCTATACCGCTCTCTATATATCCCCTACCTCCACTCTCTGAGTCATCTCAAACTTCATTCTACTACTCCTTCCAATGCACTACCCTGTGCCTCACCCTATACCTCTAGCAATGTATCTTCTACCTCCACTCTCTCATTCATCCCAAACCCCATTACACTACTATGATCCCCAAAATAACCTTTCTAGACTCTTCTATCCTCTACCCCTCCTTGCATCATCTCATACCTCTTTTACTATTTAGCTCTCCCAAATAAGCCTTTCTAAACCCTTACCTCTGACCCTTCCCCCTCCACCTTCCTTTTACTCATCCAAACCCCCTCCTATTGCTTTGAAATAAAAAAAACTAAAATAAAGATTCTAGACCCTTCCCTCTTCTATCCTCTTTTATCCCCCTTCCCTCTTCTATCCCTCCACTATTCCTTACCCATCCAAAAAACAGAACAACATGTCCACTACTCAAACTAATTTCATATTTCCCTATACTACCTCTCCTCCACTTTACTCACCGCAAACCCCCTCCTATGGCTATAACCCCCCCCCAAAAAAAAAGAATTCTAGACTCTTCCCTCTTCCTTCTCAACACAAATAACTGACTAACATATCCACCACTCAAATTACTTTCATATTTCACTATACTAATTCACCGCTAATCCTTAATGGGTTCCGGAATAGCTTGCTACTGGCTGAAAAAGAGCTTCAACAACTCATCAATGGTAGCAAGCGCTATATAAATGCAACCTTTTCCCCTCTTCTATTTCTACTCTGTCCTTCTCAATCCAAATAACTGACTAACATATCCACCACTCAAATTACTTTCATATTTCACTATACTAACTCACCACTAATCCTTTATGGGTTCCGGAGTAGTGTGCTACTCGCCGAAAAAGCGATTTGAAGCCTCGTCAGGGGTAGTAAGTGCTATATAATTGCAATTACAATACAATACAATACATGACTTTTATAAGTAATTTTCACTTTGGCTTTATAAGGCATGGCAGAAGAAGTACTGTGTTGTCTGAGGTTCTTCATTCTAGTCACAAATGCATAGCTGACTTTATGCAATCCAATGGTAAAATCTGGGTAGATAGAGATGTTGGGGCTTTGAAAGTAATTCTCCCTATTCTATACCAACAAGTAGCAATGTATTGCGGTCCCTACCAATCAGAAATAGCGCTCCTCGTAGTGGATATACAGCACGTAGACTAGCCACTGAGATCTGTCATTGCTCCTTTTAGTTTATAATTCTTCCTCACCAATCCATCCAAAAACCTTCTGAGTCCTACTGTGAAACATAAATGTCATCCAACTCATCACATTCACCTTTACTAACTGGTTTTTAATCTGCTCCTATGTCATGACCTCTGGAGAAGCACTTCCTTCTTTCAGAAGCTCCAGCCATTTGGTAGAAACACTTTTTTGTGAAGTTGGCATATTGCCTGTATAAGAAAGGGAAGTATTAATTGAGGTGGGAAGTAGTCCAGCACAAATAATAATCACTAACCTGTAAGGTCCAGTCAAAGGTTTCATTAATTTAAACCTGAGCCCAAAACCATTATGGCTATCTTACTATGCAGACAGGCTTAACTTAAATAAAATGTGCAAAACATTTAGAAGTATCAAAACAGTTAAAATCAAAGACATAACACAATAAAAATCCCACATCAGTTTATCTTTAGAGAAAAGTATAATAAGCAAAATGACTTCACATGACAAAAATTCAATATTGTCACCCAGAGATATGATATGTTTTAAAGATTTAAGTGAAATCATCAATAAAAAGTAGAGCTCCATTGACAGTCTGTAACCATGGTTGACAGAAACCTCGATTCAATTACAGGGGTTCACTGATAGAATATCGATCAAAAAAATATTAATGTTCGAAATATCGAAAAAAATATATAGACTCCAAAAATATCAACTCCCATACCTACACAGGTAAGTACAAAAATATCGAATCAAAAATATCGATGTTAAAAATATTGATTTAAATATATATATAAAATAAAGTTATGTATATTAAATACATTTAGGTGCCAATTCCGATCCTGGAAAACCCGGGTACGAATAGTCATATGGAGCGTATTCTCCATATGACTTGTACCCGGGATTTCCATCGTACAAAGCTGCAAGTACGATTCGCACAGAAAATTATTTCCGTACGATTCGTGCAAAAGTACGAGTGGCGAAAACTTACCCACAATTCCGATCCGGGACACCGCGTACGTGACGTCCGGACGGAGTCAGGCAGCGTTTCACGAACCAGCAAGTACGATTCGTGCCTACGTCACTCCGCACGGATAATAGTTTACGGGAGCCAAAAACTGCCGGGAAACTGAGGAGGACGCGACGAAGGAGCACCTGTACGCGACGGACAGCCATGGACCCCATCCTACGTGTCATCCCGGCCCTCATAGCCTACGACCTGGTGCACAGGAACGGACGCAGACGCCGCAGAAGGTCAGAACAACACCCAGGGGCAAAGGGGGGGGGGGCAGGAAACATAACCCCCACCCAAGGCAAAATGTATACATGCCCTGTACATACCGTACCTCCAGGGACTGGTCACTTCGGGGGGGGGCGTGTCCACCAAGGCCTGCGTCCCGCCACAACGGAAGTGGACATGGAAGCGTCCCGTCACCACAGCAATTGTGGTATGCACCGTACCCAGGCCTTAAGAGCGTGGGTACGGGTCGTACCACGCCTACCCCTACGTCACCCCAACAATGGTGGTACGGCCCGTACCCACGTTCTCAAGGCCTGGATACGGCCCGTACCCCTACGGCACCCCAACATTGTGGGTACGGCCCGTACCCAAGCCTTCAGAACGTGGGTATGGGCCGTACCACCATTGTTGGGGTGACGTAGGGGTACGGCCCGTACCCAGGCCTTAAGAGCGAGGGTACGGGTCGTACCACGCCTACCCTTACGTCACCCCAGCAATGGTGGTACGGCCCGTACCCACGTTCTGACGGCCTGGGTACGGCCCGTACCCCTACGTCACCCCAACAATGGTGGTACGGCCCATACCCACGTTCTCAAGGCCTGGGTACAGCCCGTACCCCTACGGCACCCCAACATTGTGGGTACGGCCCGTACCCAGGCCTTCAGAACGTGGGTACGGGCCGTACCACCATTGTTGGGGTGACGTAGGGGTAGGCGTGGTACGACCCGTACCCACGCTCTTCAGGCCTGGGTACGGGCCATACCCCTACGTCACCCCAACAATGGTGGTACGGCCCGTACCCAGGCCTACAGAACGTGGGTACGCGTCGTACCACGCCTATCCCTACGTCACCCCAACAATGGTTAGATTCGTACCCACGCTCTGAAGGCCTGGCTACGGGCCGCACCCCTACGGCACCCCAACATTGGGGGTACGGCCCGTACCCAGGACTTCAGAGCGTGTGGGCGGGTGGGTGGGTGTCATGCTACGATCCACATCAGTGGACAGAGACATAGGGGTGGGCGCCTATCACTCCCAGCAGTGCCCAGACATATGAGGGGTGGGTGCAGAGGACTCCCAGCAGTGCCCAGACACATGAGGGGTGGGTGCAGAGGACCCCCAGCAGTGCCCAGACATATGAGGGGAGGGTGCAGAGGACCCCCAGCAGTGCCCAGACATATGAGCGGTGGGTGCAGAGGACCCCCAGCAGTGCCCAGACATATGAGGGGTGGGTGCAGAGGACCCCCAGCAGTGTTCAGACATATGAGGGGTGGGTGCCTTCCACTCCCAGCAGTGCCCAGACATATGAGGGGTGGGTGCAGAGGACTCCCAGCAGTGCCCAGACACATGAGGGGTGGGTGCAGAGGACCCCTAGCAGTGCCCAGACATATGAGGGGTGGGTGCCTATCACTCCCAGCAGTGCCCAGACATATGAGGGGTGGGTGCAGAGGACTCCCAGCAGTGCCCAGACACATGAGGGGTGGGTGCAGAGGACCTCCAGCAGTGCCCAGACATATGAGGGGTGGGTGCAGATGACCCCCAGCAGTGCCCAGACATATGAGGGGTGGGTGCCTATCACTCCCAGCAGTGCCCAGACATATGAGGGGTGGGTGCAGAAGACTCCCAGCAGTGCCCAGACACATGAGGGGTGGGTGCCTTCCACTCCCAGCAGTGCCCAGATATATGAGGGGTGGGTGCAGAGGACTCCCAGCAGTGCCCAGACACATGAGGGGTGGGTGCAGAGGACCCCCAGCAGTGCCCAGACATATGAGGGGTGGGTGCAGAGGACCCCCAGCAGTGCCCAGACATTTGAGGGATGGGTGCCTATCACTCCCAGCAGTGCCCAGACATATGAGGGGTGGGTGCAGAGCCCTCCCAGCAGTGCCCAGACATATGAGGGGTGGGTGCCTATCACTCCCAGCAGTGCCCAGACATATGAGGGGTGGGTGCAGAGGACTCCCAGCAGTGCCCAAACACATGAGGGGTGTGTGCAGAGGACCCCCAGCAGTGCCCAGACATATGAGGGGTGGGTGCAGAGGACTCCCAGCAGTGCCCAGACACATGAGGGGTGGGCGCAGAGGACCCCCAGCAGTGCCCAGACATATGAGGGGTGGGTGCCTATCACTCCCAGCAGTGCCCGGACATATGAGGGGTGGGTGCAGAGGACTCCCAGCAGTGCCCAGACACATGAGGGGTGGGTGCAGAGGACCCCCAGCAGTGCCCAGACATATGAGGGGTGGGTGCAGAGGACCCCCAGCAGTGCCCAGACATATGAGGGGTGGGTGCAGAGGACCCCCAGCAGTGCCCAGACATATGAGGGGTGGGTGCAGATGACCCCCAGCAGTGCCCAGACATATGAGGGGTGGGTGCCTATCACTCCCAGCAGTGCCCAGACATATGAGGGGTGGGTGCAGAAGACTCCCAGCAGTGCCCAGACACATGAGGGGTGGGTGCAGAGGACCCCTAGCAGTGCCCAGACATATGAGGGGTGGGTGCCTATCACTCCCAGCAGTGCCCAGACATATGAGGGGTGGGTGCAGAGGACTCCCAGCAGTGCCCAGACACATGAGGGGTGGGTGCAGAGGACCTCCAGCAGTGCCCAGACATATGAGGGGTGGGTGCAGATGACCCCCAGCAGTGCCCAGACATATGAGGGGTGGGTGCCTATCACTCCCAGCAGTGCCCAGACATATGAGGGGTGGGTGCAGAAGACTCCCAGCAGTGCCCAGACACATGAGGGGTGGGTGCCTTCCACTCCCAGCAGTGCCCAGACATATGAGGGGTGGGTGCAGAGGACTCCCAGCAGTGCCCAGACACATGAGGGGTGGGTGCAGAGGACCCCCAGCAGTGCCCAGACATATGAGGGGTGGGTGCAGAGGCCCCCCAGCAGTGCCCAGACATTTGAGGGATGGGTGCCTATCACTCCCAGCAGTGCCCAGACATATGAGGGGTGGGTGCAGAGCCCTCCCAGCAGTGCCCAGACATATGAGGGGTGGGTGCCTATCACTCCCAGCAGTGCCCAGACATATGAGGGGTGGGTGCAGAGGACTCCCAGCAGTGCCCAAACACATGAGGGGTGTGTGCAGAGGACCCCCAGCAGTGCCCAGACATATGAGGGGTGGGTGCAGAGGACTCCCAGCAGTGCCCAGACACATGAGGGGTGGGCGCAGAGGACCCCCAGCAGTGCCCAGACATATGAGGGGTGGGTGCCTATCACTCCCAGCAGTGCCCGGACATATGAGGGGTGGGTGCAGAGGACTCCCAGCAGTGCCCAGACACATGAGGGGTGGGTGCAGAGGACCCCCAGCAGTGCCCAGACATATGAGGGGTGGGTGCAGAGGACCCCCAGCAGTGCCCAGACATTTGAGGGGTGGGTGCAGAGGACCCCCAGCAGTGCCCAGACATATGAGGGGTGGGTGCAGATGACCCCCAGCAGTGCCCAGACATATGAGGGGTGGGTGCCTATCACTCCCAGCAGTGCCCAGACATATGAGGGGTGGGTGCAGAGGACTCCCAGCAGTGCCCAGACACATGAGGGGTGGGTGCCTTCCACTCCCAGCAGTGCCCAGACATATGAGGGGTGGGTGCAGAGGACTCCCAGCAGTGCCCAGACACATGAGGGGTGGATGCAGAGGACCCCCAGCAGTGCCCAGACATATGAGGGGTGGGTGCAGAGGACCCCCAGCAGTGCCCAGACATTTGAGGGGTGGGTGCCTATCACTCCCAGCAGTGCCCAGACATATGAGGGGTGGGTGCAGAGCCCTCCCAGCAGTGCCCAGACATATGAGGGGTGGGTGCCTATCAATCCCAGCAGTGCCCAGACATATGAGGGGTGGGTGCAGAGCCCTACCAGCAGTGCCCAGACATATGAGGGGTGGGTGCATAAAAACTCCCAGCAGTGCCCAGACATATGAGGGGTGGGTGCAGAGGACCCCCAGCAGTGCCCAGACATATGAGGGGTGGGTGCAGAGGACCCCCAGCAGTGCCCAGACATATGAGGGGTGGGTGCAGAGGACTCCCAGCAGTGGACAGAGACATGGGGGTGTGTACATCATCCTCCGATGAGCAAAACTCCATGGGTGCATGAAGGCATCCACAATGGGCGACTATGTTGAGAGTGCCATGACAACACATCACTTACAGCAGTGTCCCACTCCCATGAGGATGGATGTCCCTTCCCCACTGCATGACACACTACATGTGGACGTGATGACAAATTACACATGCATACCCACCCCTGGCGGTGGCAGCACAATACACACACTGAGATCATGCAACAAGACTGTATCCTCATGTTTAACCCCACTAAACTAAGAGAGCCGAAGGGAACACACACTGTCACCCACATTCCAGGACTGATAGGAATGTACAGGTGCTGGGGCAGCCAACAAGTTGATGCCTCCCATGGAAGGAAAAGGGTGGAGTACCCACAGATACAATGCCCACAATTGTCAGTCAGGTGACCAAATACCCGGCAGAACAAGTAGCACATGTGTGCTAGGCTGGGAGTACACACATGCATAGTGCAGAAAAGGGACCATGTCCACATGAAGCCATGGCAACATACTCCATACACAAGTACAGTGACTACCAAGGATGGCACAGACGATGCAGGCGGAGACATTGCTGAGCAGGCATGGGCAAAGTTGAAGGGATCCCTCACACAGCAAGGAAATTTAGACACAGGTCAGCACAACAATTGGGAAACATCCTGCAGGGAAGAAGTCAGGTGCCACAGAGGAAGGAACACTCCTTGGGACAATGTCACCATACAGTAAGAGCTTACATGATCAAAGATTATTTGCAGAGACCTTGTGATGGCACGCAGATACCAGGGTCCTCCCCATGAGCAGCACACTACAACATTTCCCAGACACCTAACACTTTATCACCACCCCAACTCAGGGAGCAGCAGCACCAACAGCAATACCAGAAAAGCATTTGTGTGCAAATGAAAAACAAAATGCTTTATTCAGCATGAAAACTTATTGGAATCGAAATGTACACTATATACAAGGCACATAGGCCAGTCCATATGCAAATTCCTTGGGGGGGGACACATTGGGACGCGTGTCCCCTAGCTTGCCTGCACAGTTCAGATTTCCTTTTCATCCACAGGGGCGGGGGCATCATGTGGGGGGGAAGGACCAGGCCCCGCAGGGACAGGAGGGGCAAGGGTACGTGTTGTGGGTGCAGGGACAGAAGACTCCACCACAGGGGGTGGGGCAGCGCCAAAGGTGGTGGTTAGGATGGCGCTGCACACGGTTGCAAGATCTTCCAACATCTCCCCTGCACCCGAAGGAACCACAGGCCCCAAGGAGGGGGGGGGTCGGAGGGATGGGTTACAGCGCTACTGGGGGAGGGTGTGGACAGGGGGGGGGACTCAACTCCCCTGCCCGGGGACTTCCTCGACCGCTTGCGGGGTGGTGTCACACTGGGGCTGAGGGGCAGACTGGCCATGAATGACTCCTTGTCCGACTGTTGGGCAGGGGAGCTAAGGGGAGTGGTTTTGGAGGAAGTGGGTCGTGAGGACTGCGGACTCCCACTGTGGCTGCCTGTCTGCCGTTTGCCCCCCGACCCAGTGGGTGTGCGTGACAGGAGGTGTGCGCTTGACCTTCCCTGTTGGTGTGCTGCCTGTGTCTGGTGGGGTGCGTGCATGGGGACGTCTGGGTGTGCTTGGGACAGGCATGGGAGTGGGAAGTGTGGATGGTGCAGGGGTGGGGGGGGACGGAGCGCTGCAGGAGACCCACTGCTGCCGTCAGTGATGAGTCCATGGACCTCAGCAACATTCCGTTGGTCAGACATTGCTGCTGACATGCCCTCCATGTACGACACCATCTGTGTCAGCATCTGGTGTGGCCATGGAGGACATTAAGCAGCGTTGTCTGACCAACCTGCAACTGCCGCAGGATGTCCACAGACTCGGCATTGACGGCAGCAGGGGAGACAGGGGCAGGGGGTGCGGTGCCTGGCACGAAGGAGACATGTTGTCGCCTAGCACGGACATGAGGGACCCGAGCAAGTGGGAGGGCGGTGATGGGAATGGAGGGGGCGGCGAGAGATGTACTGCTGCTTTCAGCTGTAGGAGCAGCCTCCACTGGGTACGGTCCGTAGCACTATGGTAGTGTCGCCATAGGCATACGCCATAGTGCTACGGACCGTACCCGCGTGTGTACGATCCGTAGCACTATGGTAGTGTCGCCATGGGCATACACCATAGTGCTACGGACCATACCCGCGTGTGTACGATCCGTAGCACTATGGTAGTGTCGCCATGGGCATACGCCATAGTGCTACGGACCGTACTCGCGTGCATACGATCCGTAGCACTATGGTAGTGTTGCCATGGGCATACGCCATAGTGCTACGGACCGTACCCGCGTGCGTACGATCCGTAGCACTATGGTAGTGTCGCCATGGGCATATGCCATAGTGCTACGGACCGTACCCGCGTGCGTACGATCTGTAGTACTATGGTAGTGTCGCCATAGGCATACGCCATAGTGCTACGGACCGTACCCGCGTGCGTACGATCTGTAGCACTATGGTAGTGTCGCCATAGGCATACGCCATAGTGCTACGGACCATACCCGCGTGTGTACGGTCCGTAGCACTATGGCGTATGCCTATGGCGACACTACCATAGTGCTACGGATCATACACACGCGGGTACGGTCCGAAGCACTATGGCGTATGCCTATGGCGACACTACCATAGTGCTACGAACCGTACACACGCCCTCAGAGCGTGTGTACGGTGCGTTTCACAGCTTACACTGGTGGTAGGAGGCGCACAGGAAAGGAATGGAGGTGTCAGATTCGCACATGGATGTACATCAAGTCATTGTCAGTGCAGTCCTTCATGTGTAGGGCCTAGGTGTGTCAGGCAGTGATGTGGCACATGTCTCCTCATGTGTCAACCCAATAGTTGTGTCGTGACCTGTGTACACATGTCATGTGTGATGGGGCACTGTGTTGCGCACTTCCCCATCACACCTTTCACATGTGTGCATGTAGTTCTAACTTGCCAAGGGCTGCATCACTTGCATGGCACAGTCACTAACACCCGCAACTGTCCCCTGATGCCAGGTACACGGATGATGACACCTGACATCTCACTACCAGCGTGCCATGATGTGACTATGTCATGTGTGTGTCATGTGTTCCCATGATCTTGCTGTTGGTGTTCCGTCAACGGCATATGCTGTGGCTGCATCCAACATGTGTCTGTGTGTAGATGCCCATGTCACACTATTACACACACCAGGACACATGTGGAATAACACGTAACGTGTGTCTGTATGCATCAAACAGGGACTTGCGAGCTTAGGACATATCAGCGTAGTCTCAATGTCTGTGTGATCATGTTTGACATGTACCCCTTCATGGCAAGGTGTGTGGTGTGTCCTTTTTCAATGACATGTGACCTGTGCGTCTAGCTTGGTGCCAGTTGTCTGTATGAGATGACTTCCTTCAAATGCACATATGTGGATGTATGTCACTCCTGTAATTCGTATGCCTGTTCACTCACACTGCCCCACAGCTACTTTCATGGCATGTCATGTTGACCTTTACAATCCACGTTTCTAGCTGGCTCTTGTGAGGAGTATCACCTTGCTGGCATACGTGTGCAGGTTGTATTGCACAGTACAGACTCTGTATGTAGCATATGTGCATTAGCTGTTGAACATGTGCTGAGTGCATTGACATTGGGGTAGTAATGTGCTCAATATTCGTTATTCCTTCCAATTTTCTGCAGGGCACCGCCTCTCCCCCGACCAATGCCAGACTTGGGTGCCATGAGGGAGCGTGACTGCATACGCCGATACAGATTCTCCCAACAGTTGATTGAGGACCTGACAAACAGGCTGGCACCACACCTCAAACTGCGACACAGTTATCCGACTGCGCTGACCCCCAAGATGAAGGTGATGTCAGCCCTACATTTCTTGCAGTTGACAGGTATCAAGGGTGAGTTCTATACCCTGGGAGGGATGCCCCATGTAATTGGGTCCATTGATGGGACACATGTGGCTTTGGTAGCACCACAGGCACAGGAGGTAGCCTATAGAAACAGAAAACATTACCACTCCATTAATGCCCTTGTGGTGTGTCTTGCTAACATGGTGATTTCCCATGTCTATGCACGTTTTCCAGGGTCAGCACACGATGCCTACATCATGAGGCGTAGCAGGGTGCCAGAAATGATGCTGCAGCTGCACAACGAACGGGCATGTCTTGTTGGTGGGTAGACACTGTTTGTCCAGTATTTAGGGGTGTCTTAGTATGTGACTGATTTCCTGACCCACTTCTTTACATGATGTTTCCATGTAGGGGACTCTGGCTATCCCAACATGACATGGCTGGTGACGCCTCTCCGCAACCCCAGAACTGCAGCAGATCACCGGTACAACAACGCCCATGGGCAGACCAGCCGAGTGATTGAGAGGACGTTTGGCCTCCTGAAGAGCCGATTCCGGTGCTTCCACAAGACCGGCGTGTCCCTCCCATATGCACCGGTGAAGGTCTGCAAAATCTTCCTCGTGTGCTGCATGCTGCACAACATGGCAGTGGAGAAAGCTGTGCCACTCATCCTGGATCCCGATGAGCAGGACCATCCACCCGTGGAGGATGACGGCCTTGGTCACGAGGCAAGTGAGGAGGAGGAGGAGGAGGAGGAGGTGGAGGACATCTGGAGTCAGCTCATACGCAACTTCTTCTCATGATGGTGAGTCCCTGTGTCTGAGTGTGCACGCTTGGAGCCTTGTGTGGCATGTGTTGCAATGTGTGTGTCCAGCTGACTGTATGCTAAGTGACTTTGAGGTGTGTTCTGATGGGTCACTCAAGTGATGATGTCATTCAACACATTTCAGCTGACACACTGATTTGACAACTCGCATGGTGTCAACCATAGTCAATTGTAGTACATGACCATGCATGCGGATGACTATGTTTTTCCTGACTTCTTGTGTGTCTCTCATCCCCAGGTAATTGCGCATGCTGTCTGCTAGTGGCATTGTTGTGCTCCTGCTAATCCTCATGAGTATTGCAACGTGTGCTGAATCTGCGTTACATGCACGGACATGGTGAGAAGTCTCCTTTGGGTAAGGGTTACAGCACAGCATTATGGGTGTGGTAGTTGCTTAGAATGTGTGGGCACTGCTCCTGTGCAGGTTTTGTTACTATGCATACATGCGGACTCAACATGGTGCACATGACATGTAGCATGACTCACATGAATTGATGGTCACACTTCGTGACAGTCATCTGTAATGGGATAGTGGAATTTGATGAAGGCATCAATGTGTGTACAACTTGCCTCTGAAACATACGGGAGGCTAGGGCTGGACATATTGCTGGACGTCCCCATGAGAGGCTCAATGGGGAATTGCAGCCTCTCCGTGTGCAGCAGGGGATGTGTGGCTCACCCCCTTCACTTGTGTGCCAGTACAATGGATTTACAGCATCTGTGGTGCCAAGGTGGTGTCCAGTGTAGGTCACACATGTTATTCCTATAGACCTGTGAGTCAGTTAATATTGATGCCAATGCATAGGTGTGAGCCTGTGTAATAAAGGTGTTCCTCAGCCTCCAAGGTGCCTCTTCTCTGTCAATGCAGGTCTATTGCCACTGTGCATGCGGCATCTCTGGCATGGTTGTCAAGGATTGTGCATATGTGTCTATGTGTAGATTAGCAACCTGCATGCTGTTCTTCATGTATGTAATTCTCTATTGTGCATGATGTCCCTGGCTGTGTATGTGGTTTGGCATGTTGGTCCACGCAACGGGCCGTCAAGACCTTCTGGGGTGTGTTTCCTGTGTGCGGCTCTGCCTTCAGTTTCATGATCCGCTGTCAGTCATCTTTGGTGGTTGTGCATCCTTTGTCTCTGGGTGTGCCATTGGACACCGGTTACTCCTTCGTTGGCATACACCTGTTGCAGTGGTCCTTTCAGACATCCTAGTATTTGCGTGGATATTGTGTCATCGTTCCCAGGACATGCCGCCTGCTGTTGCAGCCACTGCAGCAAGGGCACACGTAGTTTCCAGATTTTGCAACACACACACACATCAAAGGTGCTCCTCCCTTCCTCCCTCCACCCATTCTTTTGGCTGTCATCTGCTTGCCTGTGCCCCAGTTGCATCCACGCGTTGCGAAAGGCTGGACCGTCTGCACATGCAACGTGCACATGGCACGACCCTCAGGTCCCTGCATGACCAACATCACACTACAGTCTGATGTAGCAGCCACCCTCCATACAAGGTCCAACCACACATCTCCCGCCTGCTTTCAGGCATACACTAAGCGCACGCACATCACCTTTGCATGATGAGTGTGCAACTCCAACTGCCTACACTGCGCTTCCACGCCTTACAGGCCCTGCAACACCCACCAGGTCATGTCCCTCCTACTCCCGACCGGCTCTGTACCCCTGCAAGGCCATGGGAGTGGTACTCAATGCTTCTGCATGTAGTATGCTGTTGACGTGAGGCACATGGCAGAGGTATCATCTCTCAGCGTGTCAATCTGCTATGTGTCCAGGACCCCCCTCGCCACCATCACATGCGCACACAACCTCATCAACTCGTATGCCATTGCAAGCCAGGCGCTTCTCACCATCACCAAGGGCGCAGACATTTCCAGTTCCAATATTCAAGATTGCATGAGATCCATAGTTGAATGTCAGAACAGCAGCCACCTGAGGCTGGACTTGTACATGACTGAGGTCAACATCTGAGAAATGTCCCCTTACAGCTGGGTCAACTGCTTGTGTCCCACCCGCAGACGCCCTGCACAAGCACCCAGTGTCCCCGCACACAAGATGTTGTGCATCATGGATTGCTTGCTCACATTTGCCATGCTAATCACCAGCATCTGTGCCTCACACTGCAACACCCTCTGCATTATGCCCATGATCCCCAGATGGATCCACTCCAAGGAAAGACGGACCATCCCCCAGGTCCACGACACCATCCGTGTCAAATACTGGCCTGCCCTCTACGGAGCATCCACATCCAAACTCCCGGGACACTTGTCCACATCCAGGCTGCATCTGCACACCTCAGCTGCAACATCCCGCGCCCCAGCCACATCACCGTCCAGCAGAGATAGCTGCAATGGATCACTGTGTGCTACTGGAAGACCTTCTGACTCCCCACCCACACTCAGGAGGCAGGCCACAACCCTGACCCAACACCAACCTTGTACCACTGTCATCCGAGAGCCCATAGTGCCATCTCCGTGCATCCAACCTTGCCCTGGCCACCATTCTTCAGATCCACCTTACTCCAGCATGCAGGACATAGTTCTCCTACCTGGGAACACATACCTGGGACTCCCTCCCCGGGAACCTCCAAATGAGGCATGACCTCTAGCCCTTAACGTTACTCTTCCAAATAGGTGTGTCGGCACAGTTTAGCAAGCCCCCCCTCAGCAACTTGAGACCATCACAGGTGAGTATTGTGCTCCATGTCTGCATTGAATGATTACTTGTGACCCATGTGTGTCCTGTACCAGACTCAGACCCCAGGGTATGGATGGTTGGAGTTAGTTCGACACTCAGGCATAGTTAGACATTTACATGCACATATGTTGTGGACTCATGCAAAATGACAGCAACATCTCATGCCAGGTAAAGAATTTATTTTTGGTGGTGTGAGTCTACCGGGTGCATAGAATCCAAAGTTCACTGGGGGAGATGGCATCCTTGTCAGTTGGAGTCATCAGAGTCCAGACCACAGTGTTGGTCATCATTGGTTAGACTGTGACCAGCAAGTCCATGTGGCAGAGAATGTCATTGGGTGAGGTGCTGCTGTTGTGTCCGAGGGCCAGGTGCCAGGCCAGGTGACCTGGGAGATGTGAATGGTCCGCTGACTCGCACGGTCTTTTCCGTGGACGACCCACCTTCCTGGGGGGACCCTCAGATGCAGGCCTTGACGATGTCTGTGATGCTCCGTCGGACGAATCCTCCTCCTCCTCCCTCCCTGTGGCTGGTGGTGGTCTTCACCTGGTGTTACAGGGAGGGTTGCCCATGTTGTCGGCGATCTGACGGAGTGAACGGCTCATATCCGTTTGCACCGCCAGGAGCTCAGCCAGTCTTGCCTCCATTCGTCCTTGGTGCTGTTGTTGACTGGCATGTTGCTCGGTCTGCAGGTTCTTCATCTCGTTGAGGGTCCCCTTGATGTCTGTGAGGCTGGCCACTACCTGGCTGATGCCCCTGGTGTCACGCCGGTATGTGTCCAGGATGTGGCGCATGTGTGCCATACCGGTTCCCTCAGCTGGCTGGTCAGGTTCGCGCCTCCGCCTGCCTCCACTCCCACCACCCCTGCCCACACAAGCCTGGCCTGCCGTTGTGGGCACATCAGGTCTACGGGACCCCTGAGGGATGGCATTGGTGGTTTCGTCTGCCTCCTCCTGGGTGCCCGGAGAACCTGGTCCCTCCAGGTCAGACTGGCTGTGTTGTTCAGTGCGAGCAGGGCTCCTGGGTGTCTCCTGGGATGTGGCAGGAATGGGGGTGGTGGTTGGCACAGATGTACCTGACACAGGTGCTGCAGGGCCTTGGGCACCAGAGGGGCCAGGTTGGTCGGGGTCATCCACGGAGTGGTGAGAGTCGTCGCTGCCGGTGGGATCATCTTCACGCTGAGCCTGGGACTGTGAATGTTCCCCCCCATTGTTGGGGGGAGAGCGATGAGTTGCCCTGTGTGTGAGAGAGAGACAATGTTAATGCTGTTTCTTGCCACATCCATGTTTCATGCATATTCAAGTAGTGACAGTTCCTCAGGGTGGTTGGATGTGCCTAGCATTCCTCTCAATGTCCACTTGGGGATGGGTATGTTGCGGGGGACAGATTGGCATGTGCTCCTGAGTGTTTGCCCAGTCGATTTTTGGCTCGGATGCTTCTTTGGCTATGGATTGGTCTTGTTGTGTCACATGTCCATTGTGAGCGTGGGTGAATCCGTTGCCTGCCCTGGGGGTGTGTGCTTGTGTGAGGGGGTGTGTGTGACTGGGCCTGCTGTTGTGTTTAGTGTGATTTGTCATTGGGTCTCCCAGGTGATGTGTCTGTCCCCTCATGGTGCATGCTGGCATGACAGTGTGTGTGAGTTCCTGTGCTAGGTATGTGAGGTTGTGGAGTTGTTGTTTGAGTGTACAGTGGTGACAGGAGGGCCTTGTGCTGCCTACAGCAGGGCCAAGTGTCAGCTTCCTTGTCAGTACTTTGCCAGTCCCTTGGCAATTGGGCATGGTGCATGGGTATGTACCTGGGCCATATGGGCTGTGGGCATTGGTGTCTGCTTCTGAGTTGCACAATGTGTTGTTTGAGGCCCACCCTCCCAGCATCCCGGACATCCAGTCTTGGATTTGTGGATGTTGTGGCCTGGGACATGGCATTGCCTTTCTTAGTGAATGGGTCATGGAGACGTTAGTGGCATGAGCGTGGTTCTTGAGTGTGGTTGTGTGCGGTGAGGGCATGGGGTAAGTTGCGTGCATTTGGTGTGTTAGTGGTGTGGATGCCATTCCCCCCATGTTACGTGAGTTGTTAGTGTACTCACCGGGCTCTGCGACTCCTTCGACTCCGTGTACTCCCACCGGCGGAAGCGTGGCCATCACCTTCTCCTCCCAGGGATGGTAATGTACAGGTCTGCGGGGCAGCCCGCCTCCAGTGATGTTACTCTGGGCGTATTCCTCGTTCATTTTCCTCTTGACTGCCCTGCGCAGATCATACCACCTGGATTGGCATTCATGCCTGGTCCTTCTGATGGGCGCAACTGCATTCACCTTATCGACGATCCTCTGTCACAGGCTTGTTTTTTGGGCTATGCTGGTCTGTCTGACCAATGTTCCAAAGAGCTGTGGCTCGACTCTGATGACTTCGTTGACAAGGAGGTCCAGCTCCGCACTTGTGAACTTTGGATTCCTGTCTGTGGGCATGGTGTGGGGTGTGGGTGTGTATGGTTGTGGGTGTGTGGGTGTGAATGTGACGGTGTGTGTGTGAATGTGAAGAGGAGGTGTTTGTGAATGAGGTTGTGTGAAGGTGTGTGAGTTAAGGTGTAGTTGAGATGCAAGTAAGGAGCAGTAGTTTGTCAGTGGGGTCTGGCAGCAGTGGGTCTGTTTCAAAGGCTCATGGGTTGTGTGTGTGGGCCCTTTTTATTGGTCCTTGAGTGGGTGTGTCTGGGTTTGAATTTGTTGTGGGTGTGTTATAAGAGTTGTTTGTGGTTTAGGGCCTCTGTTTGCCTGTTAGGATGTGCCAGGTCAGTCATTGAGTAGAATTTTGACATGTAGACGTGTTTTGTGGTGTTGTGTGAGTCGATTTGACCCTCCTTGTGCTGTTTTACAGTGTCCTGGTTCTGTACGTTCTTTTTTCGCGTAGGTACGGTCCGTCCAAACGTGATGCTGGGTGAGGGTGCTTGTCTACGGTGTGGGGGTACGGTTCGTACGGTTGCGGTGCTTGTCTACGGTGTGGCTGTCCGGTGCGTACGGTTGCGGTGCTTGTCTACGGTGTGGATGTCCGGTGCGTACAGGTGCGGTGCTGTGCTACAGTGTTGGGGTACGATGCGTACAGGTGCGGTGCTTGTCTACGGTGTGGAGGTACGGTGCGTACAGGTGAGGTGCTGTGCTACAGTATTGGGGTACGGTGCGTACGGGTGCGGTGCTGTGCTACGGTGTTGGGGTATGGTGCGTACAGGTGCTGTGCTGGGCTACGGTGTGGAGGTACGGTGCGTACAGGTGCGGTGCTGTGCTACAGTGTTGGGGTACGGTGCGTACAGGTGCGGTGCTGTGCTACGGTGTTGGGGTAGGGTGCGTACAGGTGCGGTGCTGTGCTACGGTGTTGGGGTACGGTGCGTACAGGTGCGGTGCTGTGCTACGGTGTTTGGGTACGGTGCGTACAGGTGCGGTGCTTGTCTACGGTGTGGAGGTACGGTGCATACAGGTGCGGTGCTACAGTGTTGGGGTACGGTGCGTACAGGTGCGGTGCTGTGCTACGGTGTTGGGGTAGGGTGCGTACAGGTGCGGGGCTGGGCTACGGTGTTGTTGTACAGTGCATACGGGTGCGGAGCTGGGCTACGGTGTTTGGGTACGGTGCATGCGGGTGAGGGGCTGGGCTACGGTGTTGGGGTACAGTGCGTGCAGGTGCGGGGCTGGGCTACGGTGTTGTACAGTGCGTATGGGTGCGGGAGGCTGGGCTACGGTGTTGGGGTACGGTGCGGAGGGGGGTACGGTGCTGACATAAGGGGGTTACGGTGCTGACATATGCGGGGTGCGGGGGGCAGTACGTCTCGTATCGGGGCACGAGTTTACCCATGTACCTGTGTGCTACAGCGTTCGCTCCGTACGGGGCCTTTTACTTGCAGTTGTGTATTCGGACGGACGGTACGGATCGTACTTGCGCGCTCGGACTTGTGTTTTACGATTTGCACTGACAAATTTCCGCCTCCCTCTCGTATGCTTTTCCCAACGCTATTCGGACGTAAAAATTCCCGGGTCCCGCTCGGACGCGATTCGTAGGTAATTTTCACGTCCGAATCGTACTTCGCTGTTTGTACGGTACTTGTACGATTCGTACGTGAAAATTTACGGATACGAGTCGTACGCAATTTTTTTTTAACGGATCGGAATTGACACCTAAATATTTATATTAATTTTAACAAAACAAATTCAATTTAGTATACATTTTAACAAAATATTACAAATAAACTTAATAAAAAAAAATAAACACACAAACATAATCACTTATACATGTATAAATATTTACTTTTAAATAATTAATAAACTATTATCTTTAATTTATTTTAAACTTAAAAATTATATAAAAAAATATATATATCAATAATTTAACATATAAAAAACATTCTATAATAAATTAAAACATTAAATTATTAAAAAAATATTTATTCCCAAACAATCAATGCAATGGTAGGGAAAATGTTGGATAGCAAAATAATTAATTTTACTATTCCAACTCAAGTGAGTGCAACTGTAGGTAAAGTGTTGGATAGCGGAGGGGCAAAAATTACTGTTCCCACTCCAGTGTGAGCAACAGTAGGGTAAGTGTTGGATAGCAGAGGGAAAAACATTACTATTCACACTCCAAAGAATGCAACAGTAGGGAAAGTGTTGGAGAGTGAAGGAGTAAAAATTACTGTTCCCACTCCAAAAAGTGCAACAGTGGGGAAAGTGTTGGATAGCAGGAGGGGCAAAAATTACTATTCTCACTTCAAAGAGTGCAACAGTAGGGAAAATGTTGGATAGTGGAGGGGTAAAAATTACTATTCCCACTCCAGTGAGAGCAAGAGTAGGGAAAGTGTTGTATAGTGGAGTGGAAAAAAATACTATTCCCACTCCAGTGAGTTCAACAGTAGGGAAAGTGTTGGATAGCGGACGGGTACACATTAATATTCCCACTCCAAAGAGTGCAACAGCAGGGAAAGTGTTGGATAGCAGAGGGGTAACAATTTTTATTCCCACTCCACTGAATGCAACAGTAGGGAAAGTGTTGGATAGCGGAGAGGTAAAAATTACTATTCCCACTCCAGTGAGAGCAACAGTAGGGAAAGTGTTGGATAGCGAAGGGGTAAAAATTACTACTCCCTCTTCAGTGAGTGCAACAGTAGGGAAAGTGTTGGATAGCAAAGTGACAAAAATTACTATTCACATACAGTTATTTTTTTTTTACAAATAATAAAAAATCATAAAAATAAATAAACAATATTTAGAAATGCAAAATCAAATATAATAAATATATAAAAAGAAAACATATTATAATAATAATTAAATATACAAATCTCACAAATAATATATAATATAAAATAATAAATACAGTTTTCAAAAACAATCTTTGAAACTAGAAAATATTTACAAACAAATAAATGAATTAATAAATAAATGTATTTATTGTATTTCCTACCCTATAACACCACACCAATAACAAAACACTTCAACATTTTTAATTACATTTCCCCCAAAATTAACATAATTAATAATCAATTAAAAAATATTATTAATAAAAAAAGAATACACATTAATTGACTACACACACTTTAACACTATGATATTCCCAAAACACACCTAAATTAAACTAAAAAATAATAAAACACAATTAAAACATACTTAATAATTAAAAACTATTACTATTAACAAATAATAATAAAGTTATTAAAATGTATTGAATACACACCATTTACACCTTTAAAAGTAAAAACAACAGACAAAAAAATAAACAATTACCCAAAATATGTATCAAATATTTAAAAGTAATTAACAACTATATATTAATTAATTAAATACAAATTACTTCCCAGCCTTTACTCCTATAAACACCAAACACACACCTAAAATTAATTACACAATTACCATCATTTATTAAAATTAATCAACATCCAATTATTAATTCATCAATTAAAAATAAATTACTTCCCACCCTTAACACCTATAAACACCACAACACACACTTACAATTAATTACACAATTGCCATAATTAATTACCAATTAATGTATTAAAATTAATTAACAACCAATTATTAATTCACATCAATTAAAAATAAATTACTTCCCACCCTTAACACCTATAAACACAACAACACACTAAAATTAATTAACAACCAATTATTAATTCATCAATTAAAAATAAATTACTTCCCACCCTTAACACCTATAAACACCACAACACACTAAAATTAATTACACAATTACCATAATTCATTACCAATTAATTAATTAAAATTAATTAACAACCAATTATTAATTAACTAATAATGAATGACTTTACACATTTAATACTATAACATCTCAATTAAACAAATATTAATAAATAAAAAATAATCAATAAATGTAATATAATTAAATTACTTCCCACCCTATTCCCCTATAAACCCACAACCTGCTATGGAACTAAAAACACAAAATTCAAATAAAAAAAGAATTATTAACTACTAAAAATGTAACACATATATTAAAAATACGAACAATTCTTATCCAAAACAACATACAAAACATACATATAAAATATAAACTAAAATACATAACATTAATAAACAAACGATATTTTTAACAACTATATTTTTGCAAATGATATAAAAACACTTCGATATTACTTCCCTTAAGTCGATATTCTTGACCACGATATTCTTGCTGTTGATATTTCTGACCCACCATATTTGCAACTCGATATTTGTGCAACTCGATATTTTTGATTCAATATTCTGGCTCTGCACCAATTTCAGGCTGACCGTGATGTAGTGCAGGTTAGATACACCAAGCAGGTTCATTTTCGTTGCAGATTTTCGCTTAGGGCTTAGTCTCTAAAATGGAAGTCGAAATCCTACAGTGGGGCAAGATTTCAGGCTGTATCTGAAAAGAGTTCCACGAGGCTGGACAGCCATTAAAGCTGAAGTCCTTGGTTTGGGCTGGAAAAGCTTTGAGTGGGAAAATCAGATTTTGCAAACAAAGGGGCAGATTTACAAGAAAGTGACGCATCTGTAGCGATGCGTCACTTTCCCTGCGCCAACATGCCAAATCCTTGCGTCACCATGGATGCGCCGTATTTACAATACGGCGCACCATGGAGCAAGGATTGACAGATGCGTCAGAAATTCGGACACATCTGTTGACGGAAAAGTCACGCATTGTTGGAGTCGTGTCGCAAGCATGACGCAACTCCAGCAATGCTCAGGGCCGCCATATGCCTAACATGCTGCATCAATTCTTATGCCTGCTTCAAGCAGGCGCAGGGTTTTGACGCAGCATGGACGTAAAAGTGACTCAGTGAAATCTTGTAGATTTCACTGCGTCACTTTTACGGGGCTTCCTGCGACGGAACGCCCACTCTGCATTCATTAAACCTGACGCAGGATTAATGTGGCGCAGGGCTTCACAACGTGACGCATCTCCCTAGATGCATCACGTTGTAAATGGGCCGCAACTTTTACGCTGCCGCTGCGTCACAAAAGTGACGCAACGACGGTGCAAAAGGGACGCAAGGGGCTTGTAAATCTGCCCCAAAGTTCTCTTATCAGGCAAATGTTTTTCACCAGGTTGAGATTTCTATGTTTAGACTTAGGGCCTGATTTACATCTTGGCAGTAAGTATACTCTGTCACGACAAAGTATAATTTCCCCCAAGATAAAAGTTGGCTGTCAGATTTAGAAGTAGGCGAACCATTGCTGTAACCATGGTGGAGACTACTCTGTCTCTGTCGTGGTTAGACCCCTCCACCGACCCGACAGAGTTAGGATAATTAGAGGTTGACCCCTATGTCCACCCATGGTAGTAAGGGATAGTGAAAACTGCTCAGTGGCCCCCTTGCCTCAGAAGAGAACTCCCAATGGAGAGGGGAGCATTTTTTTTTATTTTCAAAAAGAAAATTCCATTTTGGGATTTTCTTTTTGAAAATAAAAAAAAGCGTGTCACATGGCTCCATCATGTTGACCGAACTGTGTGTCAAACTTTAAAAAAGCACTGACAAGAACCGCTGTCACGGTGGTTCCTGCCAATGCTTTACAAATTACAACCAGCTTGGTGTACACTTCTAAATTTGGCAGGCAGAGTAGCTGGTGGATGTTAAGTCCTCTGCCAGGCTGACAGAGAATACTCCGTCCACCAAAAATTAAATTGGGCCCTTCGTCTCTTTTTCAAAGCTCAGAACCCTCAAGCAGGATATTTTGCAAGATGTATTCAATAATGAGTACCCCAAGGTCGGATACCTTCTCACCAAAGGCCTGCTGAAATGGATTTGCTCCTGTGGATAAGCACCAAGTGGGAGAAGCCTGTATTTTAGCCAGCAAAGGGTTGGTTGGCTAGGTGGTTGGTCTGGTCTTCCAGAGATCTAGAAGTACAAAAGTTTTCAAAGTACCAACGTATTAGAATTGTTAGGAGAAGTCCAGTTAGATTCCACTAAGGGTCCTAGGAACTCAGGAACGGCACTTGGGGTTCAAGGCTTACTCTAGCAGAGGCAACCAACAGGGTCTAGTCCAGGTCCAGTTACTACTGGTCAGCTGGCCACTTCAGGAAAAAGGTATCTTGCAGCTTGTTGTGCTCCCTATAGCCACACAGGAGATGAGCCAACCAACACTTTGTGCTGGGTATAAGTGAGAGCAAGTCTAACCCTTCTTGTCTCCTCACAAATTTCTAATACTAGGGGGTCTATTACGATGTCCACCCGCCATCACATCGTGAAATGGGACCGCCCACTGTGTATGCGGCGGTCCGGCATACACAATTTGGATGCGCCCGCCACATTGGCGGGCGCATCCTGCATTTTTTACATTGCAGCAGGCGGTGCTGTCAGCAGCACCCGCCACAATGCAAAAAAGGCATTTGTGCATTTGCATGCACAACGTGGCAGGCACCGCACGGTGCCTGCCACGTTGTGCATGCGAATGGGTACCATAGGTACCCCCATGAGCCCCCCTAACATCCTGAGGGGCCCGCAACGGGCCCCCAAATGCAAAAACTGCATGCCTTTCTGCCGCCACAGAAAGGCTGCTTCCCGCATGCATTGTAATATGGATGGTGGTGTCTAGCAGACACCGCCATCATATTCAACCCTTTTCTGCCCGGTCGACTCGTCAACCGGGCGGAAAAGTGGCGGATGGTCTTTCCGTCCGTCGCGGTACCCCCCGCCATCATAATGTGGCGGGGGGAAATGGGAGGCGGGCAGGAGATAATGTCGGGCCGATCGCCTTCGCCATGCGGGCGGTGGCGATCCGCCTGACATTATAATAGACCCCATAGTGTAGTCCTTCCGTTCTTTCACTGTTCCAGAGAGTGTTCTGTGGAGGGTGCTTTGTGGTGCCACATTTATACTTGGCACCATCTAGCAAGTTGTGGTGACTCCTGGCTTACCTGACCAAATTGGGTACAAGTTCTCTAGGGCTACCCTACCAACATTACAGCAGTTTCTGTTTAGCCTGCTGCAAACTATCACCACAGTGCACATTATTCCCAAAATCCAAGATGGTGAAACACTTCTCCTCTTGTGCAGAGCCTGTGAATCCACCCAGAGATGTGGCCAGGGTAATGAGCAGTCCCTTTCTTTGTGATCACTCAAAATCGGTCCTAGAGGTAGCTCTCCCTTCACTGGGTTTGGTAACAGCATGACTAGGGGGACAAAGACTGGTTGTTTTCTGGTGTCACTTGACATTTGCTTGTGACAGGGCAGATTAAGTTTCAGGGCCAATCCCACCTGATCTTCCTGCCAGTTGAAGAAAAACATCACTCCACATCCAAGCCACTGTCCCTCCTCTGGGAGCAGTTTTCACAACTCATTAAGTTCAAGCACTTGCTGGACAGCTGCTGGAGAACTTAAGTAAGTTAGCTTTCAGGAGCTTCTGCAAGTAAAAAAACACGTTCTAAAAGTTCCCTTTCCTAAATATTTATTAAAAATTCAGTTCCTATATTAAATCCTGCTTTAAATAAATATTTTCCAGCTCCTCCCAAATTTGAGATAGCAAAATTAATATTTGAATCTGTACTCTAGTTTTTTCATGGGGCAGACCGGACCATCCACAGTGAAAATAGCTTTTGGGGGATTATCTCTGTAGGGACATGGTGACAATAAAATTCGACATGTACCATTTTCGACATGTACCATTTTTAAATACTACCCACCCTACCTTGTTGGCTAAAAGGCCTGCGCATGGATAACCTATTAATATTTAAAAAGAAGGCACTGACCCTTTCGAAAGGGTTAATTTTACAGGTCAGACTGCAGGTTTAAACTGCAGCCATCAGGCTAGACAGGTAGGCCTGAAGCCATGTTTTCTCTGTCACACTGGTGGATGCTACAATAAGTGCTGCAGTACTCAGGTGACATTTAACTTTCTATGCCATGGGTGTAGTTTTCACACCATATAATATGGAATTTACGGAAAGTAAAATATGCCAATCAGGGATTAGCCAATTTGTTCATGTATTTGGGGTCAGTACACATACACTGGGCACTGCAAAACAGTGCCCCCAAATAATCTCCAAAGCTTGTTTCTACACAGTTTAATTTACAGAATACTCTGTATTCACAAGCTTTTTTCGAGCAAATTCATAAGAAAAAACAACTGTTTGCCAGACTATTCACAAACCCAAATAGCAAGGTTGGATGCAGTAACAGAGTGTCACAATTGCTTAGTGAGAATTTCAGGGACCGTGAGAAAACTTACACCCTATGTTTCAAAATGTCCACCACCATCCCCGACCAATGTGAGAGTCCAAGGATTCATGGGAATTATAGGTGTGCTGACTGGTGCCATCGCGTTTTGCATTCTCCAGAGACACATCCTTTTTTTTACATGCAGCACCAATATTCTGTAATCACCACAAGCCTTTACTCTCTCGAAATTAGGTTATCACAAGTAAGTTTGGAATACTGCATCCATGCACCTGCCGACCATGAAAGAGGAGATATGAATTCTAGCAGTGTAGCCTGCATTGATATTTAGCTATCAATCATAGACATTATGGTAGAGATACCTTTGCATGTCTGGAATCCTTTCCACAAGTAGACCCTGGGTTGTGAGCTGGCACACCTTTCTTTCATAGCAGTATGTTTGAGCAGGCAGGTATGAGGAGATGTTAGCATCCACTTATAGTGTATTGCTGCCACTTGACATGTCTTATGAGGAGCAAAACCTTGCCTGACTATCAAAAGACATCGAGTGTTACTTCTAAACATGTTTATGTTATATTTTTTGTGTTTCTGGGTTTTTCATCATGAATAATGAAAGGAATATTGTTTCTTAGCTGCCACCAAATTATTTTGCCCAAACTACACGTAACATGGCTAGGATTGTGGCCATAAACCATCCAGTGTTCTGTGTGTATAGTGTATTTGGTTGTCCAATACTAGTATTATATTTTACGTAGGATAGTCTTCCAGTTGGTGTTACCAATGTATTTAGGGACATATTCATGAAAGAGTTGCGTTGCCCTTGCGCCACGCAACGGGGCACAAGAGTGTGGCAACTCTGAAGTTTGATTTATCAAGCCATGCATGGCCACCTTATGTGGCTTGATAAATCTAGAGTATTGCAAAGCATCGCAAATTACTGCTTTGCGTTATTCTGCCTCAGGGAGGCGTTCCATGGGTGGAGCATGGGTGTTCTCACACCTCCACCCATGGATTTTGCCCCACTTCCAAATTTACCATTAGTGGTAGACATGGGAATGCATCAAAATGCTATGCCTCCCCAGGTGAAGCGTAACAAGGAGAAATATTTGTATTTCTTCTTGTTGCTTCCTCTTTCTATGTGTGCTGCAGGATGCAGCGCAAACAGAAAGAGAAAAATGTATCAGGGGATTGTTTTTGTGCAGGAAGGTGTGCTTTCCTGCACAAAGACAATCCGGCTTTCAACGAAGGCACCCTTGCACCATGGTGCAAGAGTACCTGCATTGACGGTAAGCAGCACATTGTGAGCCAGCACTGGGAAATGACAGGAATGTGCTGTATATTGTTAAGTATGGCGCATTCCTATCCTTTCCATATCTGAGTAAATATGCCCCTTAATTGAGAGTAGCCATTAGTTTAGTCTTGAGCTCTATCCGGTACTCTGCAGCCCATAGAAAAATGTTAGGAGAGTTGGGGGGAACTCCCGGATGGTAAGTGAAATGCAGGAATTTCACTGGTTTGATTTTTGGTCCTGCACACGGGCAGCTCCTCCTCTAAGGTGGAGGTGCGTTGCCCCACTGCATTTTGCAGTGAAAAAAAGGAAAAATAAAATGATAATAACTCGACGTTATTATTATTTTATTTTTTCCAGCTGTGGCATCTGCTGGGCAGGGCAGATCTGCTCTGCTTAGAGCAGGGGGAGGAGTGGTGGGAACTATGTAAGTGCAAGTGCCTCTCAGGCCGGTCAAACATTCATGCACACCTTGCATGTTCTCCACACAGGCTGCATTACAGCCTGTGTGCGGAACATGCCCAGGCTCCCATTCCTTGGCTGAGTGCTGAACAACTGCGCTCCGACCAAACACCACGCTGCATTGCGGCATTGTGATTGGTTATGAGGAGCTCGGGTGCTTCGTGGGCGGAAAAAACTCCGAAATGCTCAGTTGCACTTTGAAGCACTTTTAGGGTTCAGGTAATGTATTAACATTAATGCTCAATGTAGTAAGGGCACGCCATGGACTACTAACAGTACAATTCATAGCAACTTCCTCAGCAGCGAAGTCTGTTTGCCACGCTGGACTGCTGGGTCCTCTTAGCAGGCAGGTGCCACACAAAAGTCGACCTGTTGAAAAAGGTGCTTTGATAAACACTCACAGTCACTGGTGCCGATTACGATCCGGTAAAAAAAATTCCCGTACGACTCGTATCCGGTCTTTTTACCGTACGAATTGTACAAGTGCCGTACAAACTGGCAAGTACGATTCGCATGGGAAAAAGTCCATACGAATCGCATTGGGAATTATTCCCCACACGTCCTCGGGTCGGAAAAAGTGTCCGACACGTCCTCGGACGATTTACCGTACAAACGTGAAAAGCGAAGTCCGACTGTGCAAGTACGATCCGTCCCGGGCGTCCGATTTTACAACCGTATGGTAAAAAGACCGTCCGCACCGAACTCCCATAGCAACCATGGAGACATCCAAACAGGTGCCCGGTACGCGCCGAACCCCCCCCCCCCCAGCCCCCGTACGTTCGAGTCGACCCCCCCAGCCCCCGTATGTACGCGCCGACCCCCCCACCAGCCCCGTACGTTCGAGTCGACCC
This sequence comes from Triturus cristatus, assembly GCF_964204655.1. Classification (NCBI taxonomy): domain Eukaryota; kingdom Metazoa; phylum Chordata; class Amphibia; order Caudata; family Salamandridae; genus Triturus; species Triturus cristatus. The sequence continues at coordinate 1,104,346,619 of NC_140591.1, forward strand.
CCCCAGCCCCCGTATGTACGCGCCGACCCCCCCACCAGCCCCCGTACATTCGTGACGTACCCCCGTGTATGTACACCCGTGTACGTGTCGAACTGTACGTGTCGAACCCCCCCGTGTATGTACACCCGTGTACGTGTCGTACCCCCGTGTATGTACACCCGTGTACGTGTCGTACCCCCGTGTATGTACACCCGTGTACGTTCGAGTCGTACCCCCCCGTGTATGTACGGTGCATACACCCAGCGCGTAGCGATGGGGGTACGCACCGTATATATACACGGGTGGGGGTACGACTCAAACGTACACGGGTGTACATACACGGGGGGGTTCGACACGTACAGTTCGACACGTACACGGGTGTACATACACGGGGGGTACGACACGAACGTACGGGGGCTGGGGGGGGTTCGGCACGTACATACGGGGGCGGGGGGGGGTACGGCGCATACCGGGCCACCTACTCTGGTCGTTTCGCGCCGTACTTCACTTTTCCGGCACTTTTTGGGTACCGTGAAAATATTGCCGTCCGGACTGCTGTCGGTTCGAATCGTACTTCCTGGGTCGTGAAACGCTGCCAGGAAGCGTCCCAACGTCACGTCGCAGCATTCCCGGATCACATTCGTATGCATATTTTTGTCGGTCGGTGTTTTTTACGATTCGTACGGAAATGGTGTTTCCGTGCGAATCGTAATTCCATGTTTGTAAAGTTTTACAACCGGGTACGAGTCGGACGGAGAATACGCTCCGACCGACGGTTCGTACCCGGTTTTTACCGGATCGTAATCGGCACCACTGTCTATTTTAATCAACTTAATGTAATTACCTTCAAGGTAATTACATTGTATGGTTCTTGATAGTGCTGGGTGACATACAAATTCTTCGATCCATGCATTTCTTTGTGTGTAACACTAGGATTTTTTGTTTTGCACACCATTTTGCCTGTATTCCTCCTGCAGAGACGAAACAGCAGAATTGCTCACCTTTTTGCATACCCTTACAGAGGACTGAAAAACAGGAATTTCTCCCACTACTAATTATGAGTTGATGCATCATGTAGGACCAATGTGAGTCAACACTTACTGGATTTCTTTAATATCGTCTCATCAAAAATATGTCTTTATTAGTGGTTTCCCAGATGTTAAGTACTTAGGGGCATATCAGCAAGGTGAGGCGATAAAATTATCGGCGCTTTTGCGGCCATTTTCAGCCGAAAAGCGGCGATAATTTTATCGCCCAATTTGCAAGCTCACACTAACGCGTGAAACCTTGCCTCAGCGCAGGAATTCCTTACGCCCAGCTTTGCATCTCTAATGAGATGCAAAGTGGGCGTTCCTGACCTGACATGACAGGAGAAATGTCGCTAAGCGACATTTCTCCTATCATCAAGCCCCATGCTATGAAGCATAGCGGCAACAAAAGTAGCGATAACCCCTGTTATCGCTACTTTCCTTACGCCTGCTTCAGGACTGACTTAGCCATCATATCCTATGGAAGGTGGATATCATGGCTAAGTTTGTGGGGCCCTATCAACAAGCTAACGCCACATTGCGTGAGATTATCGCTGGGTTTCAAGCGATAATCTCACGTTAGGCAGTTAGCGTGAGGATTTTTTATGGCTTTTGAGATAAGCGTTGCTGATAGCACGCTATCTCACCGATAAAAATCCATGCTAGCTGGCGATAATTATCCTAGCGCTAAGTGCGCTTAGCGATAATTATCGCCGGTTGTTGCTGATATGCCCCTTACTTTTTTCTATTACTAACTGTTCTAAAGACAACTCAGTGGCAAGCACTATGATATTTTAGGGGTGAACATAGTCTTCTGTTTAGTATTACAAATCCCCAAAGTTGAAAAATGGGTTCTGCCCATTTAGTATGCCTGGATTGTTTTGCTTTTTTGATCACTCAATTTTGGACTTTTTACTGTAGGTGAGTCTCACTACGTGTGTCTCACCCATTGTAATCACATGCTAAAGGGACAGCGCATGTTTACTGTCAGTGTCTGCCTTTTAAGATAAGGTCATTTTGATGCAGCACTGGCAAGGGGCACTTGGCTGGTTACATGTGAATACATGTGCCCACATGTGCGGGCTGCATGTGTGAGACTACCGTTGAGTGCAGGCTGGTAACTGCGCACAGGTAGACTTGCGCAGAGGGGACTTTGCAGAGTTAGATATTGATAGTAGTGGCCTCTCATAGATAAAGTCAGTAGGATTTACTGTTCTGTCTGCAGTGACACTTCATTATATACATAGGGGGAGATCTGGCTTTGAATGCAGTTTTGCTTCCTTTTGTCCTACAACGTCCAGCAAGGTATCAAACTGGATTAAAAAGTGTGCGCCAAAATTAACTATGCAATTCCAAGCGGATATATGTACAACTTATGGGTCGTCAAGAATTTTCATATTTTCTCTGGCTCAGTTCAGTATCAGAGCCCGGGCTAATGTCACTATGCTGGATCAAGGTAATTACTCTGCTCCCCAGCAGAGAGAAGAAAGGCATCCCCACACAAAAGTAGTACTTAGAAGTGCTTCTCTCAGCCCCTGAGGAGCAAGACGTGGGGAAGAAAATCTGCATCTGTAAATGAGCTGCCACACTGTACCAGTGCAGGGACAGCCCAGGCCCACTGAACAAAGGAGGAAACCCAGACATCTGGAGCCAACAGAGGAGGGGACTCCTCTTTGATGTTTTGGTGAGAAAGGCCCTGGCAATGATGCCAGGGAGGGGTGGAGCTGAGGTGCACAGAGGAGATGTGACCAGTGACATCTTGAGAGTGTGGCGATCTGATTGATTGAGGGTACTGGGTTGTGTGTTCTGCAGGGAAGGAACAGCCGTAACCCATGAGGCAGACTTCAGACCTGTCTGTTGTGCTGGCACCAGTGCTGAGGCAGTGAAGAACCCTTTTCGGGAACGTTGTGGTGAACGTTGTGTGACCCAGGGCAAGGGTAGGCCTTAACTTGCTCAGTCCATGTAGTTGGTTAGTGTCCCTGAGTCATCTGATCTAGAACCAGAATGGTTCTTAGTGTAGTCTGGGTTCCCTATGGGGAAAGGTGTCCCCATGGTTGAGTTAGTTGGGCAAGGTTGCAGTATGTATCTGAGAAGAGTTCCATGAGGTTGGATAGCCATTGGAGCTGAAGCCCTTGGTTGGGCTGGAAAAGCCAAGGAGTAAAATGAGCCCAGGATCATCCAAATCGCCCAACTGGACCTGAGTTAATGCTTTTTAAGGTTGGTGACCTTTGACCCCCCATTTCCCAAGAAAGGATCAGTGAAATTATCCATAGGGTGGACCAGAGCCATCAACCACACAAGCATCCTTAATGTTTTAGGCAAGCATGGGCCACCCTCCCAAGAGCTTCCTGAGGACTGAGGACCCCAATCCCCAGGGCTGTTGTATGCAACAGGGGGCCTGTGGCTCCATACCTGCACCCCTGCTAGGTAAATGGAAGGAGGAGCACTGTTGCATTCCCTGGAAAAATAAATGGACCCGTAAACACCATCCCTGGTCCCCAATGAGACAGGGGGAAAGCCGTCGAGCTCCCGCAACTGTGATGGGCTCGTCCCTGCTCTATGCACCCATGTCAGGGGTTAGTGGGGCAGCAACCACTAAAAGAATACCCTCTGTGGGTTATTAAAGGACCAACGGATTTTCCCCACCATGCCCCAATTGATTGTTTGAAGCCACAACCCTTTCTCAAGATCGCAGAAGTTGGAAACCATGTTCTTCAATTCTGGTCGCAAATGGGTCATGAGCAGGGGTGTATATAATGTGTATATTACAAGTGGGGTTTTCTATGTCTTCCTCTGCTCCTTGACTGCATTTGTGGCTCCTGTCTCCCCTTCAATCTTCACCTTTATGTCTCCTTCGGCTCCTCTGATCCACTTCTATCACCTCATAGGTCTTCTCATCTCCAAGTCCTTACACTCCTCCACTCCACTCCACTCCACTCCACTCCACTCGCCTCCACTCTACTCCACTAGACTCCACACCACACCACACCACTCCACTTCTTTCTTGCTCCTGTCTCCCTTGTGGTGCTGTTGTCTTTGATTTCTATGTCTATGGTTTCATCTCAATCTTCTCCTCTCCCTCTCCTTCCACTCTGCTCAGTTTTTGTCTTGCCTCTGGTCTTTTAGTTTCTATCTCCTTCGGCTACTTGAGTATACTTCCTTATCCAGCTCATTCCCTATCTCCTACTCCATTCTTCTTTCAACTGACATCTTCCAATCTTTCTTCCTCTCACTCTCTTCTACACCCCAACAACTGCTTGTTTCTGAAAGTGCCTCTTTTTACTTGTGCAGTACCATAGCAACACCGTTCCTTGTAAATTACCAGTCTAGTACTCTCTGAAAGTGGGTCTCAACCAGAACGAACTACTTCAGAGATTATGTTTGTAGGTTGCTAACACAATGACGTCTAGAAAGAAAACTCTTGAAAGCCAATAATCAGCGGATAATACATGGATTAGTATTGCTCTACTGGGATACCCCTATTAATTGTGCATGGTTCGCAGAAATTGTGAATGGGTGGCTAAGTAAGCAATACTGAATGAATCTACAGTAAGCATTCACTCATATCCTATAGCAGAATAATGTGTCTCCCTAGTTAAGAGTTTTCTACTTATATTCAACCAGAATCATTCTTGTCTGTCTGCATCTGGAGGGACAAGACTAATCCTGAGGCGATACTGGGGGCATTCATTTACAAATGGAAAGTTCTGGGCACTGTGGGACTGTTTTTCACAAAGGACATAATTGAGGGTGTTGGAAGGCGGACCCCGAGGAGTCGGCGAGACCACCAAGGGGGGCCCTCCCACTGTATGAAGTAGCCGAGCGCTGCCGAGAAGTCTCCTGGGAGATCCTTCTCCTATCACGTACTAGCACAGTAACACCACCACACAGGACTCAAGGAGGTTGTCTCAAGACAAGAAATGCTTTATCATCAATAAGAAGGTTACGAGATCAATATTTACACGAAGGGATCGAGGGATCCACCAAAAGTCTCAATGTCTCTTTGGAAGGGTAGGGGTAGCGGGACAGTCTTTGGCAGGGATGCGGTATGAGGGTACCTGGGGCCCCGTTCTTCTCCTCAAGCTGGAGGACCTCCGACCTCGGAGGGGTCGAGCCGCGACGGCGTCAGCAGGGCTCTGGCGTACAGTTCAGGGAGAGCCGCGATTCAATCAGCAGGGCTCTCAAGGTGGTTTCTGCTCAGCTCGAGCCGCGACGTCGTCAGCAGGGCTCCGAGGAAGGTTTCAGCGAGGGTGGGCCGCGACAGCGTCAGCAGGGCTCCGATGTTCCGGGTGGCTTCGAAGTGTTCACAAGAAGGAGCCGCGACGCAGTCCGCAGGGCTCGTGATGGTTCCGACAAAAGTTCTTCTCCGTAGGGTCAGCCGCGATTCAATCAGCAGGGCTCTCGACTCCGGGATACAACTGCCGATCTGTGGCGGGGTCACCCCAGATATAGGACTGGAGCCCTTTGATGTCCGGACCTAGGCGCCCGAGGGGGGCGGAGAGGCCGGGTGGAGGTGGCCAGACGCCCAGCAGGAGAGGCGCCAGGCCCAAGAGATTTGCAGGCCGATCACACCTAGGGATGGGAGGACAGTTGGGGGTCCCATCGATACTGTCCTCCGCCGGGGGCGATGAATGGTCCCTGCGGCACCCCCTGGCCAGTTCGTGGTGCCTGGATGTCGGGGCTTCGCTGGGGTCGAGGCCGGGTTGAGCGGGGACGCGCTGGCTGGTGCATAGTGTGACGTGGATGCCAACAAGATGGTGGAGCCACGAGGAGGATGCGACCGCGTGCAGCTCCGGGTGAAGGGCCTTGGTGCAGTTCAGACGGGTGGCCCGTGAAGGCCGGGGCGGGGAACGGGCACAATCCATAGGGTTAGGGACCACGCCACGAGGCCGGGTCCAACAGGCGTCCCCCCCAGCCGAAGGCATGGAGAGTCACCCATCTCCTTGGGGATTCTCCTCGTCAAGGCGGAAGAAGCGGGACAGGCCGTCGGCGTTGGCGTGGTCATTGCCGGGCCGGTGTTCGACGTCAAAGTCCATCCCTTGTAGCGAGATGGACCACCGCAGCAGCTTGGGGTTCTCGCCCCGCATTTGCATTAACCACCGCAAGGGCCGGTGGTCGGTCTGGACCCGGAAGTGGGTGCCAAAGAGGTAGGGCCGGAGCTTCTTGAGGGCCCACACCACAGCGAAGGCCTCACGCTCAATAGTGCTCCAGCGTTGCTCTCGAGGCAGTAGTCGTCGGCTGATGAAGGCCACTGGTCGGTCGAGCCCCTTTTCATCGGCTTGGGATAGGACAGCCCCGATCCCATACTCGGAGGCGTCCGTCTGTACCACGAACTCTTTCTGGTAGTCCGGGGCTTGCAGCACCGGAGCAGTGCACATGGCTGACTTTAAGGTGTCAAAGGCTGTCTGGCAGCGTGGTGTCCAGTGCACCTTCTTGGGCTGCTTTTTGGACGTTAACTCTGTGAGGGGGCCAACAATGCTCCCATAGTCCTGGATAAACCGCCGGTAGTATCCGGTGAGGCCCAGGAATGCCCGGACAGCGGTCTGGGTAGTGGGGGGTTCCCAGGACTGGATGGCATCTATCTTTGCTTGGAGGGGGGCCACCTGCCCGCTCCCCACTTGATGGCCCAGGTAGGTCACGGATCCGTGGCCGACTTGGCATTTGCTGGCCTTGATTGTGAGCCCGGCCCGCTGGAGGGCGGCCAGGACGGCTTTCAGGTGAAGGAGGTGCTCTGCCCAGTGGTTGCTGTATACGGCAATGTCATCTAGGTAGGCCGCGCTGAAGGCCTCAAGCCCGGCCAAAACCTTGTTCACCAGTCTCTGGAAGGTGGCCGGGGCGTTCTTCATTCCGAAGGGCATCACCCGAAAGTGGTAATGGCCATCCGGGGTCGAAAAGGCAGATCTTTCTTGGGCGCCGGGGGTGAGCTGGATTTGCCAGTACCCGGCGGTGAGGTCCAGCGTGCTCAAGTAGCGAGCGGCCCCCAGGCGGTCGATGAGTTCGTCGGCCCGGGGTATCGGGTGGGCGTCGGTCTTGGTTACAGCATTCAGGGCTCGGTAGTCCACGCAGGATCGCAACTCTGGGGGGTGGCCGGGAGCTGCGGCCTTGGGCACCAGGACGACAGGGCTGGCCCACGGGCTGTCGGAGGGTTCGATGACCCCCAGGGTCAGCATCTTCGTTACTTCGGCCTGGATGCAGGCCCGCACTCGGTCAGGCACCCAGTAGGCTCTGTGTCGCACGGGGGGGCTCTCCCCGGTGTCGACGTCGTGGACGCACCAGTGGGTCACCCCCGGGGTGAGGGAGAAGAGGGCTGCGTAGTCCCGCAGCAGTCGCTGGCAGTCATTGCGCTGTTCTGGAGTCAGGGAAGAGGCGAGTTGGACCCCTTCGATCGATCCATCCTGAATGCTGGACTGCAAGAGGTCGGGCAGGGGTTCGGAGTCGTCCTCGCCCCCCTCGTCGGTCGCCAGCAGCAGGCTCAGTTCTGTCCGGGCAAAGTGGGGTTTTAGCCGGTTCGCATGTAAGACCCGGAGGGGGTTCCGGGGGGACTCTAGGTCGACCAGGTAGGTGACGGGACTTTTCTTCTCCACTACCTTGAAGGGCCCGGTCCACTTGTCCTGGAGGGCGCCGGGTTCGACCGGGGCCATGACCCATACTTTCTGTCCGGGCTCGAATTCTACGGTAGAGGAGTTCCGATCGTACCACCGCTTCATGTCCTCCTGGCTGGCCTCGAGGTTGGCTTCGGCCATGGCTCGGAACTTGCGGGTCTGGTTCCGGAGAGTCAGGAGGTATCGGTAGACGTCAGGAGGGGCGCCTTGGGGCTTCATTTCCCAACCCTCCTTGACCAGGCTGAGCGGTCCGCGGACCGGGTGTCCATACAATAACTCGAACGGGCTGAACCCCAGGGACTTCTGCGGGACCTCCCGATAGGCAAACAGGAGGCACGGCAGCAGAACATCCCATCTCCGCCTGAGGGGCTCTTCCAGGCCCTGGATCATCCCTTTTAATGTTCGGTTGAACCGCTCAACCAGTCCGTTCCCCTGAGGGTGATAGGGGGTCGTGAACTTGTATGTGACCCCGCACTGCTGCCACAGGGACCGCATGTACCTGGAGATAAAGTTCGTGCCGCGGTCGCTCACCACTTCGCGGGGAAATCCCACTCGGGAGAAGATCCCCATCAAGGCCCGGCCTACCACAGGGGCCGTTATAGTTCTGAGCGGGACCGCCTCCGGGTACCTGGTGGCGTGGTCCACGAGGACCAGGATGAAGCGGTGGCCCAGGGCGGTTTGGAGGTCCAGGGGCCCCACAATATCGATTCCGACCCGTTCGAACGGGGTGCTGACGGCTGGAAAGGGCTGGAGGGGGGCCTTGACCCGACCCCCCGTCTTCCCGCTGGCTTGGCAGGTCGGGCAGGACCGGCAGTGGTTGTCCACGTCTTTCCGCATCCGGGGCCAGTAGAAGTGGGTCACCAGACGACTGTACGTTTTGTCTTGCCCCAAGTGTCCGGCGAGGGGCACATCATGTGCCAGGTTGAGAAGGAACTCCCGGAAGCGGAGGGGGACCACCAACACGCGGCTGGCCCCGAGTTCTGCCACTTTCTGTTCGCTGTACAACAGGCCCTCGGCCCAGTAGACCCAGTGGGTGCCGGTCTGGTCACCGTTGGCATGCGCGGTCGCCTGTTGTCGGACCCCTTCGAGAGAGGGACAGGACTGCTGTTCTTGCTGGAACTGCTCTCGGGTGGGGCCCCCTTCATGTCGCCATTGTGTCAGTTCTGGTAGGGCGCTCGGGGACGCCATCTCTTCGGGGGAGGATTCGCTGGGTCCAGGGTCAGTGTCCGCCTCCTCCTCGCTGCTGGTGGGAGGGGGTGTGAGCCCCTCGGCTGGGGCGGCCCCGGAGGTCGAGGATGAGCTGGAGGCCCGGGCGGTCATGGACCGGGTGATGGCGCAGGCCCAGTCAGCCAGTCCCAACATCCGGAGGTGCTCCCGTCGCTCCACTTGAGCCCAGGGGGAACTCTCCAAGTCGTTCCCCAGGAGACAGTCGACAGGGGCGTCGTCGCGCACCGTCACTTTCAGCAGGCCCGTCACCCCTCCCCACTCGAAGGGGACCAGGGCCATCTGGCACAGGCTTTCACTGTTGTCGGCCGTCCGTACGGGGCACAGGACATTCGGTAGAATCTGTTCAGGGGTCACCAGGTGGCTGCGGACAGCGGTGATACTGGCGCCTGTGTCACGAAGGGCTTCGGCCCGTTGTCCATTGACCGTGACCTGCTGCCGGTACTTCTGGGTGTTGCTTGGGATGGGGGTGCAGGGTACCATTTCTCGGCTACCCAGGCAGACCAGGGACATGGCTGCAGGCTCCCACTCAGTGTTTCCTCGGTCGAGGGCCTCCTCTTCCTCTTCTCCTTCTCCCAGGGCGGCGGCCGCCAGCTGTCGGGGCGGGGGCCCGCCGACCCCGTTACTTCGGTTCAGGGGGCAGACCGGATCGCTGGCATAGTGTCCGGTCTGTTGGCAGCCGTAGCAGGTCACTGGTGGCCGTGGTCCGGGTCTGGCCGGGGGCGCCCCCCTTCGGGCTAGGCTCGGGGAGAGTTGTTGCTGCGGTGGCCCTCGAGGGGGGCTCCTGGGGGCCCCGGAGGGAGGGTCTCGGTTCCTGTTTGGCCCTCCCCCTCCACCGCGCTGGCGGGGGAGTCCGGTGGGGTTCCTCTGGTACTCCCCCATTGAGTTCCGGGGGACCCGGGAATTGACCCATCGATCGGCCTCGACGGCGAGTTTTCTTGGGTCGGTCATTTTGCTGTCGAGGAGGTGCTGTCTCAGTTCCACAAAGCAATTGTTGGAGAGGTGCTCCCACACGATGAGGTCGACCAACTGCCCGTAGGTAGTGACTTTGCTCCCTTTGATCCACCCTTCTAGGGCCCGACTGAAAAAGTCCACATATTCCACCCAGGTGGTGCCCGGGATTTTCTTGCAGTCTCTGAACCGCTGGCGGTACATTTCCATGGTGAGCCCGTAGCGGGTGAGCAGGGCCTCCTTCATGTGATCGTAGGAGGTCATCACCTCCTCCGGCAGCTGGAGCAGCGTGTCTCGACCCTCACTCAGGAACCGCCCCCACAGGCCCGCGCCCCAGTCTTTTCGGGGCACCCGATGAGAGGTCATGGCCACCTCGTAGGCCTTGAACCATTGCTGGATGTCGTCGTTCTTGTAATACTCCTTGACGACCTCTTTCGGGATATGTACCTTGGTCTCGGAAGGCGGTAGAGTGTCCCTAGTACTGGGGGTGTTGGCCCCTCCGTTCTTGGCCTTGATCTCGAGCTCCTTGAGACTGCGCTCGTGCTCAAGAGTCAGTTTCTTCTCCTCCAACTCCCGGTGTCGTCTCTTCTCCTCGATCTCCTCTTGAAGCCGTAGCTGTTCTAGGGCCAGTTTCTTTTCTGCCAACTGGAGTTCGCCGTCCAGCCGCAGTCGTGCGAGCTCTAGCTCGTGGCTCCGGACCTTCTCCCGCTCTCGTATTTCGTCTTCGGAGAGGCCGGTTTCTAGGCTCTTCCTTCCTCCGGTTGCCGGAGTCAGTGCGGTTGCTGTGGTCTCAGTCAGGGGCAGGGGACCTTCTTCCTGGGAGGGGCCTGCCCCGGCCTCCCACCATGCCCTTAGAGCCTTCTGCATCTCCTCTTTGGTACCTAGGCCGGTGGTTGCAATGCCTTTGTCCTTGCAGAACTGCTTTAACTCTTTGTGCGTATATTCCTCCAGCCGTTCGGGCTGGAACTCCATTGTCGCGTTGTTTTCCTGGCTGCTCATGATGCTGTTCGTTTGGATGGGTAGCTAGTGGGTACTGGCTGGTACGTATTGCGTTCGGCTCGGATCCCGTCGCTGGCCACCAAATGTTGGAAGGCGGACCCCGAGGAGTCGGCGAGACCACCAAGGGGGGCCCTCCCACTGTATGAAGTAGCCGAGCGCTGCCGAGAAGTCTCCTGGGAGATCCTTCTCCTATCACGTACTAGCACAGTAACACCACCACACAGGACTCAAGGAAGTTGTCTCAAGACAAGAAATGCTTTATCATCAATAAGAAGGTTACGAGATCAATATTTACACGAAGGGATCGAGGGATCCACCAAAAGTCTCAATGTCTCTTTGGAAGGGTAGGGGTAGCGGGACAGTCTTTGGCAGGGATGCGGTACGAGGGTACCTGGGGCCCCGTTCTTCTCCTCAAGCTGGAGGACCTCCGACCTCGGAGGGGTCGAGCCGCGACGGCGTCAGCAGGGCTCTGGCGTACAGTTCAGGGAGAGCCGCGATTCAATCAGCAGGGGTCTCAAGGTGGTTTCTGCTCAGCTCGAGCCGCGACGTCGTCAGCAGGGCTCCGAGGAAGGTTTCAGCGAGGGTGGGTCGCGACAGCGTCAGCAGGGCTCCGATGTTCCGGGTGGCTTCGAAGTGTTCACAAGAAGGAGCCGCGACGCAGTCCGCAGGGCTCGTGATGGTCCCGACAAAAGTTCTTCTCCGTAGGGTCAGCCCCGATTCAATCAGCAGGGCTCTCGACTCCGGGATACAACTGCCGATCTGTGGCGGGGTCACCCCAGATATAGGACTGGAGCCCTTTGATGTCCGGACCTAGGCGCCCGAGGGGGGCGGAGAGGCCGGGTGGAGGTGGCCAGACGCCCAGCAGGAGAGGCGCCAGGCCCAAGAGATTTGCAGGCCGATCACACCTAGGGATGGGAGGACAGTTGGGGGTCCCATCGATACTGTCCTCCGCCGGGGGCGATGAATGGTCCCTGCGGCACCCCCTGGCCAGTTCGTGGTGCCTGGATGTCGGGGCTTCGCTGGGGTCGAGGCCGGGTTGAGCGGGGACGCGCTGGCTGGTGCATAGTGTGACGTGGATGCCAACAAGATGGTGGAGCCACGAGGAGGATGCGACCGCGTGCAGCTTCGGGTGAAGGGCCTTGGTGCAGTTCAGACGGGTGGCCCGTGAAGGCCGGGGCGGGGAACGGGCACAATCCATAGGGTTAGGGACCACGCCACGAGGCCGGGTCCAACAGAGGGTTTGGAAGGCTTTGGGGATGGAGAAGGAATTTAATAGTTATGTTTTCCCATAGGAAGTCACTGAGTATGGCTCACTACAGAAGCAAAATGAGGAAGAAATCAGTGGTAGGATCCTATTAACCTAGAAAGGAGCATTCTCCTTTATTAAGTGTCAGAAAAGAAATGACTGGGATGGCTTGCACTTTATCTATGTTATTTTATCAAACCATATCTTAGAGTATATGCTAAATGTTGTACCATTTGCTTGTAATGGGACTTTTCTTTAAAGTAGCATATAATCCAGACTCTCCTAAGGTCTAGATCACATTTTGAGATAAAGTAGATGGTTTGACCAGTCAGGTCTGAAAGGTATAATATTGTATAGGTAAGCTGATGCATAGGTCTGGTGTGTGTACATGGATTTTCTTTAAGCACTGAAATGTGACTGGTGCCCCATGAAGTGCAAACGATATGGTGATATAAACCTGAGGTCATTGAAAAGCTGTCTTTTCTTTATCTGCAGAAATAAACAAATTTGCCAATATCGCCTAATAGGATTTGCAAATGTGTTAAAATGGGTGGTACTAAATGCTGTACTAATTCATCCACCCAAGGCAACAGGTAGTGTGACATTGCACTCTCCATTTACTTGTCTAAAGTCAATGAAGAACCTTATACTGCCATCTGGTTTGAAAACAAGCACCATTGGTGAGTTCCAGGTCCTCCAGGTTTCAGGTCTTTCCAGATCTGTTGTATGATGTTCTGTAGCAATCCATCTACTTCATCCTCGACATCTTATTTGTGTGGTTTCAGTAATGGAGCTCTCACAGAGTTTGATCTTCAGGTCACAGCCCTGCATGGAGATGCATTCATTGTGCAGGATGGCTCCAGAAAGATATATTCTGTCACTGTGTTTGATGTTCAGTTTCTGAGGAAACATTCCAAGCAGAAAAGCACACTTAAATGTTATGACTTTCCTTTCCTTTCAGCTCGTCTACATTTCAGCAGATCTTGTCTATAAAAAGTGCATTAGGGAGCAAGATGCCTGAGACGCTAGTATTGATTCTATTTGGGCTCGCCAGAACCCTTGGTGCAAGGGCTGAACCATAGTCAGACACTTGGCTTGAGACAGGCTTAACGTTGGCTTGGCTTGCCCACCTCTTGCCTGTCACTGTAAATATCACTAAATAACATTAATGTCTGCCAATGATTTACTTCAGAAAAATTAACCTAATTTATTTGCAGGTTATTAAATAGAAACCATTTAAACTAAGGGCCTGAACTAATAAATAACCTGAAAGATCCCACACACCACTTGTGAGATAGGTGGCAGGCTGAGCTGGGAGACATGGATGAACAGGACTGGCAAAAGGCAATAGCATCCCCGCGTGAAGTGGCAATCCCATCCAGACTCCAGCTGGTGCAATTGAAAATACTGCACAGAACATACTACACCAGGACAACACTTCACAAAATGGGAAGGACCGAAACACCTCTATGTATACGGGGCTGTGGGCTGGCAGGCGCTTTTTACCACATGCTGTAGGACTGTCCCAAAATTACACAATACTGGGGGGCGGTCATGAATACAATCACCCAGGTATGCGGCTTTCAGGTCCCCCCAGAACCACGGAGATGCCTCCTCAATCTATGGGAGCCAACCGATCTTACTCACGCAGCGCAGACATGGGCGACCCTAGGGATCACAATGGCAAAAAGGACTCTGGCTCAGCACTGGGGAGCACCAACTGTCCCCCTACATTGGCATTGGTGTTGTGACTTAGACAGAGTAATGGTGGCAGAAAAAGAGGTATTTATTCATAGAGGGTGCCCCCGTAAATGGGTACGTATATGGGGGAAATGGAACTCATTCAGAGGAAACATATGCGCCCCTCCGCCGGTGGAATCCGATCCAGAATTAAGTGACTAATACCCACTCACGGTCGGGGAGCTGCAGGGCCGTACTAATATCAATGATTGAGCAATGCACGTCAGGGAAAAAGCTGAACAGATGCAAATATCCACACCTTGCCACATCCAATGCACTACCTTGTACAATGTATGATCCTTAAATTGTAAATGTTGTTTGTGATCAGCAACGTTGTAAGCATATAACAACAACATTAAAAAAAAAACTAAAAAAAAACTAAGGGTCTGATGTAGGTGTTGGTGAATGGAGTAGTGACAATCAGGATGACAGAAGACTTTACATACCTCATCCCGACAGTACAAGCCTGTTGAATTTATCGGTAATTGCTGGCCCAGAGATCATCTCTGTGCCTCAAGAGTTATCACCATCATGGTGGTTCGCTTCAAGGTACAAAATGTTTGGTGAACTGTCACTGTTGGTTTTGATGGCTGTTCACCAAATATTTTTATATTTTTAAGCAACTAACTACAAAAGTGGAAGCGTAAGTCTGAAAAACAAAAAAACTAATGACTCTTACATCATGGACATTTCCTCTGAGGATGTCTGGTTCATTATTAGTTTTTTCTGTCCGTCACTACCAGAGTTTTCCTGGCAGTGGTGGACAGAAAAAAGGGAATTTCCAACATTCTCCCTAAACACCTAATAAGTTAGTCCGTTGGAGGAAGCTTTCCGTCAATTGAGCCCTTTGACAGAAAGGTTGCGGTCCACCCTTGTCCTCATTGGGTCTCTAGAAGAAAGTGAAGGGGATCTATTGGCCTCGAAGTATCCTAGAAAGCCATGTGCATCTTTCAGTCTCTACTGTGGTTAAAATAATAAAAAGGGTCTGATTTAAAGTTTAGCGTACAGGGTACTCTGTCAAAAATGCGACGGAGTACCCTGTCTGCCAAACCCTTAGTCTGCCTGCCTCATTTAGAGACAGGTGGGCCACGTTGATGGCATGCATCCTCTGATGGTCTGAAGGAGTAGGGTCTATCAGAGCAAGAACATTTATGGTGGATGGTGTAATGTCTTTTTTCCCTGTCCATAGCCACCAGGAAAACCCTGGTTGTGAGAGACAGAAAAAAACCATAACTACCCTCCCCCATGAGAAAACTCACAGGGGACGGTTGTCATTAGTTTTTTGTTTTTCAAAAACAAACTCCCACTTTGTAAGTTTGTTTTTGAAATACAATTTAAAAAATAAAGTTTGGTGCACAGTCATTAAACGTTTTGGTGTCGATCATGATCCGGTAAAAAAATTCCCCGTACGACTCGTATCCGGTCTTTTTACCGTACGAATCGTACAAGTGCCGTACAAACTGCCAATCACGATTCGCATGGTAAAAAGTCCATACGAACCGCATTGGGAATTATTCCCCACACGTCCTCGGGTCGGAAAATGTGTCCGACACGTCCTCGGACGATTTACCGTACAAATGTGAAAAGTGAAGTCCGACCGCGGAATCACGATCCATCCCGTGCGTCCGATGTTACAACCGTATGGAAAAAACACCGTCCGCAGCGAACTCCCATAGCAACCATGGAGACATGTGCCCGCATACGCGCCCAACACCCCCCCAGCCCTCCTATGTACAAGTCGAATCCCCACCCGTGTATGTACACCCGTGTATGTATGAGACGTACCCCCACCCGTGAATGCATGGAGCATACCCCCACCCCAACCGTGTATGTACGATCCGTACCCTCACCCGCGTACGTATGGAGCATACACCCACCCCAACCGTGTATGTACGATCCGTACCCTCACCTGCGTACGTATGGAGCGTACCCCCGCCCCAACCGTGTATGTACGACCTGTCCCCCCACCCCAACCGTGTATGTACGACCCGTACCCTCACCCGCGTACGTATGGAGCGTACCCCCACCCCAACCGTGTATGTATGACCCGTACCCTCACCCGCGTACGTATGGAGCGTACCCCCACTCCAACCGTGTATGTACGACCGGTCCCCCCACCCCAACCGTGTATGTACGACCTGTACCCCCACCCCAACCGTGTATGTATGACCCGTACCCTCACCCGCGTACGTATGGAGTATACCCCCACCCCAACCGTGTATGTACGACCGGTCCCCCCACCCCAACCGTGTATGTACGACCCGTACCCTCACCCGCGTACGTTTGGAGTGTACCCCCACCCAAACCGTGTATGTACGACCCGTACCCTCGACCGCGTACGTATGGAGCGTACCCCCACCCCAACCGTGTATGTACGACCGGTCCCCCCACCCCAACCGTGTATGTACGACCCGTACCCTCACCCGCGTACGTATGGAGCGTACCCCCACCCCAACCGTGTATGTATGACCCGTACCCTCACCCACGTACGTATGGAGCGTACCCCCACCCCAACCGTGTATGTACGACCGGTCCCCCCACCCCAACCGTGTATGTACGACCTGTACCCCCACCCCAACCGTGTATGTATGACCCGTACCCTCACCCGCGTACGTATGGAGTGTACCCCCACCCCAACCGTGTATGTACGACCGGTCCCCCCACCCCAACCGTGTATGTACGACCCGTACCCTCACCCGCGTACGTATGGAGTGTACCCCCACCCAAACCGTGTATGTACGACCCGTACCCTCACCCGCGTACGTATGGAGCGTACCCCCACCCCAACCGTGTATGTACGATCCGTATCCTCACCCGCGTACGTATGGAGCGTACCCCCACCCCAACCGTGTATGTACGACCGGTCCCCCCACCCCAACCGTGTATGTACGACCTGTACCCTCACCTGCGTACGTATGGAGCGTACCCCCACCCCAACCGTGTATGTACGACCCGTACCCTCACCCGCGTACGTATGGAGCGTACCCCCACCCCAACCATGTATGTACGACCCGTACCCTCACCCGCGTACGTATGGAGCGTACCCCCACCCCAACCGTGTATGTACGACCCGTACCCTCACCCACGGACATATGGAGTGTACCCCCACCCCAACCGTGTATGTACGACCGGTCCCCCCACCCCAACCGTGTATGTACAACCCGTACCCCCACCCCAACCGTGTATGTACGACCCGTACCCTCACTCGCGTACGTATGGAGCGTACCCCCACCCCAACCGTGTATGTACGACCTGTCCCCCCACCCCAACCGTGTATGTACGACCCGTACCCTCACCCGCGTACGTATGGAGCGTACCCCCACCCCAACCGTGTATGTACGACCCGTACCCTCACCCGTGTACGTATGAAGCGTACCCCCACCCCAACCGTGTATGTATGACCCGTACCCTCACCCGCGTACGTATGGAGCGTACCCCCACCCCAACCGTGTATGTACGATCCGTACCCTCACCCGCGTACGTATGGAGGGTACCCCCACCCCAACATTCTAAGTACGGAGCGCACCCCAGGCCCCAACACCAGCACCTTCACACAACATCGCGCATGTACGAGTCGTACCAACCCAGACACAAGGACAGCACTGTAGAACAAAATGCCCGAAGTACACACCGTACACACGTTAAAAACGCATGTACACAACCAGGACAAAGCAAAACAACACAAGAATACACCATTCGAATGGCACAAAGCCACAAAACATGTCCAACAAGCACAAAAACAACACATTCACTGACCTGCAACTGCCAAAATCCCAAACAGAGGCCCAAAACACAACCACTCCTTATAACACACCCACCCAAACTTCAAACACAGCCACACCCACCAATGGACCAATAAAAAGGGCCCACACACACAAACCATGAGCCTTTGCAACAGACTCACTGCTGCCAGACCCCACAGACAACCTACAGCACCATACTAGAACCTTTACTACACCTTACACTTGCACACCTTCACACACACACCTTCACAAACACCCCCTCATCACATTCACACACACACCTGCACAACCACACCCACACACCCACAACCATCCACACACACCCCCCCGCCATCCACACCCACACCCCTCACCATGCCCACTAACAAGAATCCAAAGTTCACTAGCCGAGAGTTGGAGGTCCTTGTCGATGAAATCCTCAGAGTCGAACCACACCTCTTTGGAACATTGGTCAGACAGACCAGCATTTCTGAAAAAACAGCCATGTGGCAGACGATTGTCGATGCTGTGAATGCTGTTGCGGACACCAGAAGGACCAGGCATGAATGCCAAGCCAGGTGGTACGATCTGCGGAGGAGGGTCCGAGCCAAAATGACCGACGAACACAACCAGGCCAACGTCACTGGAGGAGGGCCGCCCCGCAGACGCGTAGAATACCATCCCTGGGAGGAGAGGGTGATGGCCATACTGCCGGTGGTGGCAGTGGACGGATTAGAAGGACTCCGAGACCCGGGTGAGTACACAAACAACTCACCTCACATGGGGGGACCGTCATCCACAACCAAACTCACAAACAGGCACGCAACCACCCCAAGCTATCGCATGACTCAACCACACTCCATGAACACGCACATGCCACTGGCGCCACCATGCCCCATGCACCCAGCTGGACAATGCCAAGTCACAGGCCACAGAAAACACCAACACAAGACACGGTAAGCCGGATGGCGGGAGTGTGGGCCCCAAAAATCACATAGTGCAACTCAGAAGCAGACAACAATGCCCCCTGCCCATATGGCCTAGGTCACAGCCAGACAAACAGTGTGTCCCCACACAGGAAAGACTTGCCAGCAAATGGCGGACGCCTTGCATTAACACATGGGGGTGACGGCACGTTCTTGCACATGACAGCAGCTAATGAACAGCCAACACTGAGAAAGAGTGGCAGCACACACCACCACAGCAGCAGCGCAGACACAGACACTACACCCAATGGGTGCCTGGAGATCAGAAACAAACTCACATCAACAATCCAAGGGCCATTCAAAGATCTGCTAACAGTGTGTGCCCAGGAAGATGGGCTGAGGTGACAGAGGGTGACACACAGAGGGAGGGAGAGGGGGACAGAGAGGGAGGGAGACACAGGGAGACGGACAGAGGGAGGAGGTTGACACACAGAGGGAGGGAGAGGGGGACAGAGAGGGAGCGAGAAAGGGACACACAGGGAGAGCAAATCAGCCTTGTGGGGTGTGGGAATGTCTGCTCGTCAGCAGGTGGACTGCGTGCATGTAGACAAGGGTGGCCAGTGCCAGAACCCCCCCTCTTCTCCATGGCAAAACACAGGGCTATGTCACAACCTGTGCACGAGCACAACGACAGCTACCTGCATTATCTAAGTGTGTGGAACCACTCCATGTGCCCACGTACAGTGCAACACGGAAGGCGCCAATGCATGGCTCGCCACACCTGCCCACTCCACTGCTGACTGCAGTCACAATTGACGCAGCAAGTAAGACTGTGCCACACATAGGTAAAGTCGCAAAAGCTGTGGCCAAGGGACATACCCATGCACAAGTGCATTGTGAGTGGAATGCAAGACATATCCAAATTCCCAGAGGAAATGTGCCAACTTAGAAACCAATGAAACATGGGTGTTGCATGGAACAAAATTAACATTGTCTCTCTCACACACAGGTCAATGTCGTGGATCACCCCCCAACACTGGGGGGGAAGACTCACAGGACCCGGCTCGGCGGGATGACGGAGCCACCGGCTGCGACGACTCTCACCACTCTGTGGACGAACCCGACCCCGACCAACCTGGCCCCTCTGGTGTCCAACGACCTGCAGCACCTGCGTCAGGTACAACTGGGCCAACCACCACCCCCACTCCTGCCACATCCCAGGAGACACCCAGGATCCCTGCCCCACCACCACAATGCACCACAATGCAGCCAGGCTGGCCAGGAGGGACACGGTGTACCGGGCACCCAGGAGGAGGCAGGCGACAACGCCAATGCCACCCCTCAGGGGTCCCGGAGACCCGATGTGCCCACAAGGGCAGGCCAGGTGCAAGTGGGCAGGGGTGGTGGGAGTGGAGGACGGCGGAGGCGCGAGCCTGACCAGTTGGCTGGGGAACCGGTATATTCCCATGTCAGAAACATCCTGGAGACATACTGGCAGGACACCACGGGCATGGCCCAGGTTGTGTCCATCCTCGAGGAGATCAAGACCCAGCAGGCCCAGCAACATGCGGAGCAACATGCCTGTCTACTGCGACACCAAGGGCGGATGGAGGACAGACAGGCTGAGCTCGTGACGGTGTTCACGGGAATTCACAGTACACTCCGTCGGATAGCCGACAACATGGGCAACCCTCCCTGTGCCATCAGGCGTAGAACATCACCACCCACAGGGAGGGATCAGGAGGAGGAGGAAGAGACATCCGACGGAGCATCCCAAACATCATCACGGCCTGCTTCTGGAGGTCCCCGCAGGAGGGCGGGTCGTCCACGGAAAAGACCGTGAGGGTCGGCGCAACAGCACCATCTCCCAGGACACCTGGCCTGGCACCTGGCCCACTGGAGCAACCAGCAGCACAGCAGCAAAAGACATTCTCTGCCACATGGACTTGCTGGTCACTGTCTGACCAATGTTGACAAAGACTGTGGCAAGGACACCAACTCCCCTAGTGAACTTTGGATTCCACACACCCGGAAAGCCCCTCATGTCATACCCCACCCCCCACGTACCCCAACCAAAATAAAAAGTTACACCATAAAGAGAAGATGCCTACCTTTTGCATTATTACCTTACATGTGTCTTGTAAAGTCTAACCATGCCTGAGTTCTCATTTGACTTCAACCATCCACACCCTGGGGCCTGAGTCTGGCACAGGACACACATGGGTCACATTGTATTAGGCAAGACAGACATGGAGCACCATACACACCCGTGATGGGCCCAACCAGCTGAGGGGGTGGACGCACAACCGTGCCGACAGACATTTTGAGTACAGCGACAGCCATGCGCAGAGGTCAGGGATCATGTGGAGTGTCCTGGGGGGCACCCAGGTATGTGTGGACAGGTGGCAGAACCATGTCCTGCAAGCTTGAGTCAGGTGGATGCAGAGAATGGTGGCCTGGCCAACGTTGGATGCATGGGGATGGCACATGTCACAATACCCACACAGTCATGGACATCATGCACAATACACAGTCTAATCCCACACAAACAGCTTGCATCTTGCCACTCTACACATAGACACATAGCCACTATCACGGAAAACCATGCCAGACATGCCGGATGCACCGTGGCAACACACCAGCATTGACTGAGAAGAGGCACCTTGGAGGCATAGGGACACCTTTATTAGTCATGTATTCGGGATTGCAGAGGCAACTCGGAGTACACATGAACGGGTCATGTGGAGTAACATATGGGTCCAACACTGGAACCCCCCTTCTGCAGCACAAATGCGTGATAGCCATGTGTTCTGCTTGGGTCTTCGGATCAGATAGAACCCGCTCAGCAGAGCCTCTCTAACCCAGTCAGAACGTTACCCCCTCCCTAGGGCCTATTCACAACAAGTAACCACATGTATATACCACCTAAGGACAGGGAATTCCTACTATATATATATATATATATATATCAAGACCTCTTATAATACACAAGTGGCGGCCTCGCGATCCCAGACGGACCCAGGACTTCCTACCCAGACGGCAGCCTCAGCCTCGCGATCCCAGACGGGCCCAGGACTTCCTACCCAGACGGCAGCCTCAGCCTCGCGATCCCAGACGGACCCAGGACTTCCTACCCAGACGGTAGCCTCAGCCTCGCGATCCCAGACGGACCCAGGACTTCCTACCCAGACGGCAGCCTCAGCCTCGCGATCCCAGACGGACCCAGGACTTCCTACCCAGACGGCAGCCTCAGCCTCGCGATCCCAGACGGACCCAGGACTTCCTACCCAGACGGCAGCCTCAGCCTCGCGGTCCCAAACGGACCCAGGACTTCCTACCCAGACGGCAGCCTCAGCCTCGCGATCCCAGACGGACCCAGGACTTCCTACCCAGACGGCAGCCTCAGCCTCGCGATCCCAGACGGACCCAGGACTTCCTACCCAGACGGCAGCCTCAGCCTCGCGGTCCCAAACGGACCCAGGACTTCCTACCCAGACGGCAGCCTCAGCACAAGTTCATCCTATGATTACCATAACATACAACAAGGAAATCAGTCTTACTATTTATCAGATCACACAAGAACTGCCAGTTCGAGCACGGCCTGTTCTCTGGTTCGAGGGGCTCCTCTCTCCCTTATTCAGTTACCACTTACCTGATCAGGGTTAACATCTGTTCATGTCGAGTCACAGCTGACTAGAAGAATAGGCTACCCTCTTATACAAGAACACGCAGCACATGTTGATTCACTACAAACTGGGTACTTTATTACTCATTGCATACGCAACCACATAACATTACAATATAACATATAACCTGCAAAGAAAAGTGAAAGATTAGGTTGTACACTCTAATAAGAAAGGGGTCGACATCACCTTAGTCGTGTGTAGCCTGCACTCAATGGTCATCTAGGTTCCCTTCTCGTCTGTGCCTCTGCTCGCCTGGAAGTCACACCTCCGCAGTCACGGATCTACTCCCTTCTCTCTTCTCCGAGTCACTGGGACCTCTTTCTCATCGGCTACTCTCTTCTCTCTGGCTATTCTGCTAGAAGAGTATCTGTCTCTCGGTTTTTCTCCGCCTTCAAGTTTGTCATCTGTCTTCCCTGGAATAAGTAGTAGCTTTACTGCTAACGGCTAGATGCCGCCTACAGACTGAAGCAAGCGCCCCGTATCTGCCTCGGACTTTCACTAATATAGAGGTGCATTTCCTCATGGAAAATTCCGGCCCGTAACCTGCCGCCCACCAAATTCTTGTACCTCCCCGTACCAAGGACACGTTCCCAGCCGGCCGGCCTGATGTAGTGTCTTCGGCATGAAGAAAAAATACAATCCTTCGATAAGGGCCGGCCTGAACCGGTTCTCTCCAAGCGAATAACACCTCATAACTAAAACATTACCCTTGACCTAGAAGCATCCCAAGCTGCCGGAGCAGAAAGAAAGATGGAGTCTCTCCCGTTTGAGGCCTACCCGGTCTGAATTCAGCACGGCTCCATGAAATACCCTCACTACAGGACAGGTTATCCCTAATACTAACGAATCTATCCCCTAGGCTATGTATGCAAGCCCTAATCTATGGGGAAGAGCACAGGATTAAGTCAAAGTGCCTAGTAAATAGGCTCCATTCACTACTCTAACCCTTAGACTGGGATGGTAAGAGACTGAAGTCACACTAATCACCCGTCAACACAATAAGGCCGGGAAAATCGAGCAGTACACCATGGAACTGGCACACAAGTGTCAGCTAACAGCTAAACACCCCCTGCTGCTCACGGAGAGACTGCCATACACCATTGATCCGCTGATGTGGAAGTCCCACACCATGTCAAGCCAATGCAAACCGAATGTGTCCGAGGGCAGTGTAACACACATTGATGCCATCATCACATTCCACAATCCCATCACTGATGACTGTCAACAAGTCTGACCATCTATTCAGGTGTACCCAGCTGCATGTCATGTGTACCATGGTGATGCGACATGTCTGCAGAGGAACCAAACATCGACAGGGGCAGTGTGCATACATCGTAAACAACTGCCACACCCAATACACCCCTGATGCATCCCTTACCCTAAGGAGACTTCCAAACTTGTCCTTGCGTGTAACGCTGAGTCAGCACACGATGACGTGTCCATGAGGAATAGCAGTGCCACAACAATGCAACCAGAAGACGGCATGCGCAAGTACCTGGGGAAGAGAGACACACAAGAAGTCAGCCACAAAAAGCACAGCCACTTGCATGTGCATGTACTCGACACATGTAAGGATGACAACATGCTAGGCCACAATTATGACTGGGGAAATACACATCACTGGCACCATCACTCCAGTGACACATCCACACACACCTCTGACTCACGTGCCATACATGCAGATGGACACACACATCGCAACACATGCCACACGGGGACCAATGCGTGCACACACAGACACTGGTACTCACCACTAAGCAAAGAAGTCGCGTATGAGCCGAGTCCGGATGTCCTCTTGCGGAACCACATCCTCCACATCACTAGCCCCATTGCCAAGACCTTGGTCCTCCATGGGTGGATGGTCCTGATCATCTTGATCCAGGATGAGTGGCACAGCTTTCTCAACTGCCATGTTGTGCAGCATGCAGCAGACCATGAAGATTTTGCAGACCTTCGCCGGGGCATATGGGAGGGCGCCGCCGGTCTTGTGGAGGCATCGGAATCGGCTCTTCAGGAGGCCAAATGTCCTCTCTATCACTCGCCTTGTCCGGCCATGGGCGGTGTTGTAGCGGAGCTGGGCCGGCGTGATGGGGTTGCCTAGAGGTGTGATCAGCCATGGCATGTTGGGATAGCCAGCGTCCCCTACATGGAAAGCACATGGACATAAGTAGGACAGGAGAAGCGGTCGTGCTGGAAGTCTACGCAAAATACAGGACAGACAGAGTGTACCCACCAACAACACATGCTCGTTCGTTGCGCAGCTGCGTCATCATTTCAGGCACCCTGCTACGCCTCATGATGTAGGCATCGTGTGCTGATCCTGGAAAACGAGCACAGACATGTGAAATCACCATGTTGGACAGACACACCACAAGGGCATTGATGGAGTGGTAGTGCTTGCGATTCCTGTACGCTACCTCCTGTGCCTGTGGTGGGACCAAAGCCACAGGTGTCCCATCTATGGACCCAATGACATGGGGCATCCCTCCCAGGGCATAGAATCCACGCTTGACACCAGTCAACATTTCAGGGGTTGGGAAATGGATGAACTCATCCAGGTGAAGCAACATGGCCTCTAAGAAATCATGCAGCACACAGCAGAACATGCTCTGGGACATGCCACCAACATGAGCTATGGTATTTTGAAAGGTACCTGTGGCAAGAAAATGTAGGGCTGCCATTACCTTCAGCTTGGGTGTCAGTGCCGTAGGATACCTGTGCATCGGTTGCAGGTGTGGTGCCAGCCTCGCCGTCAACTCCACAATCAACGGTTGGGGGAAGCGGTAGCACCGGATACAGTCATTCTCCCGCATGTCAGCCAAGTCCGGAATTGCTCGGGGAAGAGGCGGCGCTCTGCAGTAATTTGGAAGTGACAAGGAAGAGTGAGTGCACTACAACAACCATTTTTCGGTGCTGAGCACATGTTAATCTGTCAATACACATATGCGACATACGGAGTCAGGTATGTGCCACATGCCCTGGACACGTATGGCTGCCAGGTGACACTCCTACCAAGACCCAGCTACACACGGAGATTGTGAACCTACACATGCCATGGCATGGGATTAGCTGTGTCCCAGTGTAAGTGAACAGCCAGACGCAACACAGGAATGACATACATCCACACATCAGCAGAAGTAGGATGTCGATTGCAGAGACTGGTAGCGGAACACTAGAGCCACAGGTCACATGACATTACACTAGGATAGCCCACACACCTTGCCATGAAGGTGTACATGTAATGACTCACCACACATTCATAGAGAGGATGCAGACATGTCCTTGTTACGCTACTCCGTGTCCCATGCATACATACGCACCTCACATCCGATACCACATGTGGCCTGGTGTGCAGAACAGTGTGCCATGTCCATCTACACACAGACACATGTTGGTTGCTGCAACAGCTGATACTTTTGAGGGAGCTCCAACATCAAGCTAATGGGAACCCCCCACACATACATGACATTGTCACATCGTGCACCGTGGGTAGTGACATGTCTGGTGTGGTAACCCCTGTAGCGGGCATCAGGGGACACTTGCGTGTGTTGTTGACCGTGCCATGCCAGTGATGCTCATCCCAAGTGTGCAGTACGACATGCACACATGTCAAAGGAGTTAAGGGCATGCCTGGCACACATTGCACCGTCACACATAACATCTGTACACATCTCATCATACATCTGGTGCCTTCTCGACTCAGGAGTAATGTGCCACATCACAGCCTTTCACACCTGTGCCCCACACATGTAGTACTGCCCAGACAATGCCTTGATGTCCATCCATGGACAAGTATGTCAGCCCTATTCCTTCCTGTGTGCTGCCTGTCACCACTGTGATGTGTGAAAGGCACCGTACTTTCGCTCAGAGGGCCTGTGTACGTTCCCTATCACTATGGGAGTGCTGCCGTATGTGTACCCATAGTGATAGTGAGCGTACGCACGCGTGTACGGTCCGTATCACTATGGGAACGCATACGCGAGAACACCCATAGTGATAGTGAGCGTACAGGCATGTGTACGGTCCGTATCACTATGGGAACGCATACGCGAGAACACCCATAGTGATAGTGAGCGTACAGGCGTGTGTACGGTCCGTACCACTATGAGTACGCATACGCGAGAACACCCATAGTGATACGGACCGTACACGCGTGCGTACGCTCACTTTCACTATGGGTGTTCTCGCGTATGCGTACTCATAGTGGTACGGACCGTACACACGCCTGTACGCTCACTATCACTATGGGTGTTCTCGCGTATGTGTACCCATAGTGATACGGACCGTACACGCGTGCGTATGCTCACTTTCACTATGGGTGTTCTCGCGTATGCGTACTCATAGTGGTACGGACCGTACACACGCCTGTACGCTCACTATCACTATGGGTGTTCTCGCGTATGTGTACCCATAGTGATACGGACCGTACACGCGTGCGTACGCTCACTATCACTATGGGTGTTCTCGCGTATGTGTACCCATAGTGATACGGACCGTACACGCATGCGTACGCTCACTTTCACTATGGGTGTTCTCGCGTATGCGTACTCATAGTGGTACGGACCGTACACACGCCTGTACGCTCACTATCACTATGGGTGTTCTCGCGTATGTGTACCCATAGTGATACGGACCGTACACGCGTGCGTACGCTCACTATCACTATGGGTGTTCTCGCGTATGCGTACCCATAGTGATACGGACCGTACACGCGTGCGTACAGTCACTTTCACTATGGGTACGCATACGCAAGCACACCCATAGTGATACGGACAGTACACACGCCTGTACGGGCCGTTGCTATGCATCTGTGGTGCCCTAGGGCCCCGGGACGCACCGTACCTGTGTGTGAAACTCCAAATTACATAGGGGACACATGAGGGACAAGTAGAAAGGCCTACATGCATGCTGGTTGTCATGGAGACCAAGTTTAAAGTTTGAATTTTTTTAAGCAGGTGCACAGCAGTAGTCAGTTTGAATGAATCTACTTTGTTGCAATGTGGTTCTGGAGTTGACATCATGCTCAAGAAAAAAACACAATAAGAACCCACTGACTGTGCTAGGTTTGAAGGGATTGGAGGAAACATAGGATGCAAATGTGAGTGACCAATCACTCTGTACTCCTGTGCATGAAACAGGCCAGCAAGGCAGATATAAGGCAGCCAGGTCCCATAAGGGAGCACCTGCCTGCACATCTTTGGATTCGACGACCCAGCTGCTGCTACTGATTCCCTGGAACCATGTCAAGGTCTGTGGAGAGGTCACAGCCTTTCACCCTGGAGGAGAACCTGGCTTTGCTGGTGGATGTGATCCTCCCACAGTACCCCCTGCTGTATGGCCGACCAGGGTATCAGGTGAGTGCAGAGTCTACTAGCACAGACTGTGTCCCTTGTTTGTGACTGTGACTTCTGGCATTGTGTCCAGGTGTGGCACACATGCTATGTACTGTAGGGGGGGGTCCCAGGGGGGGGAATGCCTGATGTCTCCCAGCCAGTGCATGCTGTGGTGCATGTCTGCCGTCCTCACTTGCATTGTGTTTACTGTGACAATCACTGCATGGTGCATGCCACATTCTGCCTGTCTTGTCCTCCTGGGAATGTGGCCTCTACAGTCCTCATGTGATTATGTGGTCAGCCCAGTGTGACAGCTGACTGTACCCACAGATGTGTGTTAGTTCTGTGTACCTGTGCTGAGAGTGTCCACATGATGTGTTCGTACCCTGGACATCGGTGTGTGTGTAAGTCCCCTGTCATGTGGGTGGGTGCATATGTGGAGTGTGGCACCCGGGCTGCATGAGGGATGGATATACCCTGCCCATGTGATGTGAGCAGGGAGCAGTGCTGTGTGTCTGATGTGCAGGGCCAGCCCCACACCTGTGAGCCCCCCCCGTCTAGTGGCACATGTGCAGAGTGAGGTTTGTCGCTGCATTTGGCAATGGCAGGTGAATGTCCTGTGCCTGTGTGTGTCTGTGTACTCTGCTGCGGTAGCGTCAGTGGCCTGTGGCATGTGACTGCTTAGAGGTGCTGCACATTATCCTGCTGTAGCTTGTGATGCACACTGTGAGCCTGGATCATTGCTTGTGTAGTTGCCCTCATTCCACCTGTGTACTTTCAATGGCACGTACTGCTTTTGCCCTTCCCCAGAGGATCATGTCCCTATGACAATGGTGCAATGCGTTGGATGCATACTATGCCTTGTTGCAAACAGCAAGTTTGTTCTAATATGTCTCTCTGTGACGTGTGCCTGGTGTATTGATGTAGTGTCACTTGTTCATCCTCACAGGTAGGCGCCTCTGCCAAGAAGCAGATATGGCTGACCGCCGTCAGTGCCGTGAGGAGTGCGGATGGTCGCAAGCGGCGCCTGGCCCAGGTGAGGAAACGCTGGCAGGATATCCGGTGCTGGACGCGGAGGATTGCACGGGTCCTGCTGGGGGACTCACCTGAGACCCATAAGAACCGCGGGCGCCGCCGTCTGACCCACATCCACAAGCGTGTGCTGGCGGTGGTATTTCCCGACTTGGAGAGGCGCTTACAGGAGAAGCAGCAGCAGGAAGGGGGTAGGTACATGTGTGTTTGTTGTGTGTCACCAGCATTTGTAGGTGCACAGTTGCATGGATACACTGCCAGGGTTTAAAGGTGCTGTGCAGATCCTGTTACCCACAGTATAGCGGTGCTCTCCTGCCTCCCTTCCCCTCCTTGCAATGTGTTCCCTGGTCTGTGTGTAGTTACTCCTTCACAAGGTGATGTAGGCTGGCGCTTTCTCCACGTGAACTATGCCTGTAGCATCATGTGTGGGGGTGGTGTGTAACAGGTTTTGGGACCTTGCCTGTGCCCTGTCCAGTTCAGTACATGTGGGTTCCATGTCAGTTGGCACTGATGCTGAGTCCAGACATGGGAGTTAGTCTCTCAAGTGTCATGCCTTACAGCATGCATGTCCTATGTTGTGGCCTGTGACATGATGTGCACGAGTGTGCGATACGCATAGTGCAGGGATGGTGGCGTGTGTTGCAGTCATTCCCATTCAGGACCATGGAGTTGTGTGGCCACTACTGTCCCCTGGGGCATATTTTCATAGGTGTCATGTGTGTCATCACAAAACGTGGACACTCTCAGTGTCTACAGCATAGGTTGTGCTCTGTGCCATTGTCCCCTGGCACCATGTATATTGACGTAAAATGTAGTACAAGTGTCCACTGTACAGCCTGACCTGATTTTCCTTGTTCATACTCACGGTGGCCAGTGCCTGTGTGTCTTGTTACAATCATCTGATGATTGCCATTTGTAAATGATTATTTGGACAGGCGCACCTTGGGTATTTGGCATCCAATCTTGCATTTATGCAGCCCCTGTGTATTTCACCCAGACTAAGAGATGTAAGTGCCACCTGTGTCTCAACAAATTGTCTCATGTAGGGGGTGGTTGGTGCGGGCCAAGCCTACATGTCAGAACCAGAATTCTCCTTGCTAGGTCTGGCCAGTGTGTGATGTTTGTCTGGACATACACTCAAGGTGCAGTGAGCCAGTCATGGTGGGCATGTTTTCAGTATTACCTATGCAGCATGTGCCTCAAGTTCATGGATATGGTCCCTGCTCATCCCTATTTTCGGCAACGCTGTGTGGTGCAGATGCAGTGCTGGATTGTCCCCAGGGCCTGGCTCCTATGTCAAACTCCATTTCATGTCATTTGCTATTGTGTCATGCTCTCCATGGATTTTCAGTGGCATGGTGGGTCAACCAACTGTGTGTTGCATGCCCTACATCTGTACCTTGTTTTGTAGATGTTACTGATCTTTCTTTTCAGGCTATGCACTGTAACCTATGTAGATTGGACTCATGTGACATATGTATACAGGTGTGTGATTAATTGCTGTCTCTTCACCTTGCCCACAGCATCGTCGGGGGACACGGAGGGAGACATGAGCACAGACGGAGCGGAGGGACCGAGCACCAGTGCCAGCGTTGACATCGTGGCTGGCACATTGAGTGGTACTGAGGCAGAGGAGAGTGAGGCCGAGGACCTGTCCACTGGCACGACAGAATATGAGGCTGACGGGTCCGAGGATGATCTCTCCGAGTGGGCGGAGGCTGCACCAGCAGCTGACAGCGGCACAACATCTCACCCCGCCCCCTCCATTGCCATCAGCCGCCTCCCACTTGCTCGTGTCCCTTCCCAGCGTGCCCGGTCACCACATGTCTCCTTCCTGCCAGGCACCGCACCCCCTGCCCCTGTCTCCACTGCTGCCGCCAACGCCGAGTCTGTGGACATCCAGCGGCAGTTGCAGGTTGGTCAGGCTGCGATGCTTAATGTCCTCCATGGCCACAGCCAAGTGCTGAACAACATGGAGGCATACTTGGAGGGCATTTTTTCATCGCAGGCTGACCAACGCAACTTGCTGAGGTCCATTGACTCGACACTGACTGCAGCAGTGGGTCTCCTGCAGCGCTACGTCCAACCCCCTACCCCTGACCCATCCACACTTCCCACTCCCATGCCTGTCCCACGTACACCCAGACGTCAGCATGCACCCACCACAACAGACACAGGCACCACACCAGCAGGGAAGGTCATACGCACACCTCCTGGCACGCACACACAGGGTGAAGTAGGCACACCCACTGGGTCGGGGGGCAAACGTAAGTCACGCAGCCAGAGTGGGAGTCCGCATTCCACCAAATCCACTCCCTCCAAATCCCCTCCCCTCAGCTCTCCTGGCCACATATACGGAAAGGACTCCTTCATGGCCGCTCTGTCCCTGAGCCGCACTGTGACACCACCCCGCAAGCGGTCAAGGGAGTCCCCGATCAGGGTGGTTGAGTCCCCCCCCCTGTCCACACCCTCCCCCAGTGGCGCTGCGACCCATCCCTCCGCCCCCCCCCCTCCTTGGGGCCTGTGGTTCCTTCGGGTGCAGGGGAGTCTCTGGAGGACCTTGCTAAGGTGTGCAGCAACATCCTGGCCTCCGCCTTTGGCCCTGCCCCACCCCCTGTGGTGGAGCCCTCTATCCCTGCACCCACGACGCCTACCCTTCGCCCTCATGTCCCTGCGGTGCCTGGTCCTTCCCCCCCACATGATGCCCTCCCCGCTGTGGAAGTCGAAGGAGTCTGACTGTGCAGGCAAGCTAGGGGACACGCGTCCCACTGTGTCCCCCATCCAGCTGTGACTCATGGGCTTTGTAAATATTGAACTTTATCCACACACACTTTATTTGGAAATGCTGAATAAAGCCTTTTTTTTCCCCTTAGAACACTACTGCTTTTGTGGTATTGCTGTTGGTGGGGCTGCTACATGATTTTGGGTGGTGTTCATGTGTTGGGTGTGTGGGAAATGTAGTAGTGTGCTGGTCATAGGGGGTACCCTGGTATCTGTGTGCCACCACAAGGTGTTAGCTAGGTTTCTCTGTTCATGTAAGCAGTTACTGCATGGTGAAATTGTCCCAAGGTGTGTTCCTTCCTCTGTGTACCCTGACATCTTCCCTGCAGGGTGTTCCCAATATTTAGCGCTGAGCTGTGTCTACATTAGCTGGGTGTGTGACGGACCCCTTCAACTTTGGCCATGCATGCAGAGCGATGTCTCCACCTGCATCATTCGTGGCATCCTTGGTGATCACTGTACTTGTGTATGTAGTCTGTTGACATGACTTCATGTGGACATGTTCCCTTTTAGGCTGTATGCATGTGTGTACTCCCAGCCTCGCACACATGTGTTACATGTACTGCAGGGTCTTTGTGCACCTGACTGACAATTGTGGCAATTGGATCTGTGGGTACTCCACCCTTTTTTTCCATGGGCACTGCTGGGAGGACTCTGCACACACCCCTCCTGTCTCTGGGCACTGCTGGGAGGACTCTGCACCCACCCCTCCTGTGTCTGGGCACTGCTGGGAGGACTCTGCACACACCCCTCCTGTGTCTGGGCACTGCTGGGAGGACTCTGCACCCACCCCTCCTGTGTCTCGGCACTGCTGGGAGGACTCTGCACACACCCCTCCTGTGTCTGGGCACTGCTGGGAGGACTCTGCACCCACCCCTCCTGTGTCTGGGCACTGCTGGGAGTGATAGGCACACACCCCTCCTATGTCTGGGCACTGCTGGGGGACTCTGCACCCACCCCTCCTGTGTCTGGGCACTGCTGGGAGGACTCTGCACACACCCCTCCTGTGTCTGGGCACTGCTGGGAGGACTCTGCACCCACCCCTCCTGTGTCTGGGCACTGCTGGGAGTGATAGGCACACACCCCTCCTGTGTCTGGGCACTGCTGGGAGTGATAGGCACACACCCCTCCTGTGTCTGGGCACTGCTGGGAGGACTCTGCACCCACCTCTCCTGCATCTGGGCACTGCTGGGAGGACTCTGCACACACCCCTCCTGTGTCTGGGCACTGCTGGGAGGACTCTGCACACACCCCTCCTGTGTCTGGGCACTGCTGGGAGGACTCTGCACCCACCCCTCCTGTGTCTGGGCACTGCTGGGAGGACTCTGCACACACCCCTCCTGTGTCTGGGCACTGCTGGGAGTGATAGGCACACACCCCTCCTGTGTCTGGGCACTGCTGGGAGGACTCTGCACACACCCCTCCTGTGTCTGGGCACTGCTGGGAGGACTCTGCACACACCCCTCCTGTGTCTGGGCACTGCTGGGAGGACTCTGCACCCACCCCTCCTGTGTCTGGGCACTGCTGGGAGGACTCTGCACACACCCCTCCTGTGTCTGGGCACTGCTGGGAGGACTCTGCACCCACCCCTCCTGCATCTGGGCACTGCTGGGAGGAATCTGCACACACCCCTCCTGTGTCTGGGCACTGCTGGGAGTGATAGGCACACACCCCTCCGGTGTCTGGGCACTGCTGGGAGCACTCTGCACACACCCCTCCTGTGTCTGGGCACTGCTGGGAGGACTCTGCACACACCCCTCCTGTGTCTGGGCACTGCTGGGAGGACTCTGCACCCACCCCTCCTGTGTCTGGGCACTGCTGGGAGGACTCTGCACACACCCCTCCTGTGTCTGGGCACTGCTGGGAGTGATAGGCACACACCCCTCCTGTGTCTGGGCACTGCTGGGAGGACTCTGCACACACCCCTCCTGTGTCTGGGCACTGCTGGGAGGACTCTGCACCCACCCTCCTGTGTCTGGGCACTGCTGGGAGGACTCTGCACACACCCCTCCTGTGTCTGGGCACTGCTGGGAGGACTCTGCACCCACCCCTCCTGTGTCTGGGCACTGCTGGGAGGACTCTGCACCCACCCCTCCTGTGTCTGGGCACTGCTGAGAGTGATAGGCACACACCCCTCCGGTGTCTGGGCACTGCTGGGAGTGATAGGCACACACCCCTCCTGTGTCTGGGCACTGCTGGGAGGACTCTGCACCCACCCCTCCTGCATCTGGGCACTGCTGGGAGGACTCTGCACCCACCCCTCCTGTGTCTGGGCACTGCTGGGAGGACTCTGCACACACCCCTCCTGTGTCTGGGCACTGCTGGGAGGACTCTGCACCCACCCCTCCTGTGTCTGGGCACTGCTGGGAGTGATAGGCACACACCCCTCCTGTGTCTGGGCACTGCTGGGAGTGATAGGCACACACCCCTCCTGAGTCTGGGCACTGCTGGGAGGACTCTGCACCCACCCCTCCTGCATCTGGGCACTGCTGGGAGGACTCTGCACACACCCCTCCTGTGTCTGGGCACTGCTGGGAGTGATAGGCACACACCCCTCCTGTGTCTGGGCACTGCTGGGAGGATTCTGCACACACCCCTCCTGTGTCTGGGCACTGCTGGGAGGACTCTGCACACACCCCTCCTGTGTCTGGGCACTGCTGGGAGGACTCTGCACACACCCCTCCTGTGTCTGGGCACTGCTGGGAGTGATAGGCACACACCCCTCCTGTGTCTGGGCACTGCTGGGAGGACTCTGCACACACCCCTCCTGTGTCTGGGCACTGCTGGGAGGACTCTGCATCCACCCCTCCTGTGTCTGGGCACTGCTGGGAGGACTCTGCACACACCCCTCCTGTGTCTGGGCACTGCTGGGAGGACTCTGCACCCACCCCTCCTGTGTCTGGGCACTGCTGGGAGGACTCTGCACCCACCCCTCCTGTGTCTGGGCACTGCTGGGAGTGATAGGCACACACCCCTCCTGTGTCTGGGCACTGCTGGGAGTGATAGGCACACACCCCTCCTGTGTCTGGGCACTGCTGGGAGGACTCTGCACACACCCCTCCTGTCTCTGGGCACTGCTGGGAGGACTCTGCACACACCCCTCCTGTCTCTGGATATGTACGCTTAGAACATACACGGGTGTGGGTTCGCTCCATGCATACGAGGTGGGGGTAGGGTCGTACATACACTGTTGGGGTGGGGGTACGCTCCATACATACGCGGGTGTGGGTACGGGCCGTACATACACGGTTGGGGTGGGGGGTACGGTCCGTACATACACTGTTGGGGTGGGGGTACGCTCCATACGTACGCGGGTGAGGGTACGGGTCGTACTTACACTGTTGGGGTGGGGGTACGCTCCATACGTCCGCGGGTGAGGGTACGGGTCGTACTTACACTGTTGGGGTGGGGGTACGCTCCATACGTACGCGGGTGAGGGTACGGGTCGTACTTACACTGTTGTGGTGGGGGTACGCTCCATACGTACATGGGTGAGGGTACGGGTCGTACATACACGGTTGGGGTGGGGGTACGCTCCATGCATATGCGGGTGAGGGTACGGGTCGTACTTACACTGTTGGGGTGGGGGGTACGCTCCATACGTACGCGGGTGAGGGTACGGGTCATACATACACGGTTGGGGTGAGGGTACGGGTCGTACATACACTGTTGGGGTGGGGGTACGCTCCATGCATACGCGGGTGAGGGTACGGGTCGTACTTACACTGTTGGGGTGGGAGGTACGCTCCATACGTACGCGGGTAAGGGTACGGGTCGTACTTACACTGTTGGGGTGGGGGTACGCTCCATACGTACGCGGGTGAGGGTACAGGTCGTACTTACACTGTTGGGGTGGGGTACGCTCCATACGTACGCGGGTGAGGGTACAGATCGTACATACACGGTTGGGGTGGGGGTACGCTCCATGCATACCCGGGTGAGGGTACGGGTCGTACTTACACTGTTGGGGTGGGGGTACGCTCCATACGTACACGGGTGAGGGTACGGGTCGTACATACACAGTTGGGGTGAGGGTACGGGTCGTACATACACTGTTGGGGTGGGGGTACGCTCCATGCATACGCGGGTGAGGGTACGGGTCGTACTTACACTGTTGGGGTGCGGGGTACGCTCCATACGTACGCGGGTGAGGGTACGGGTCGTACTTACACTGTTGGGGTGGGGGGTATGATCCATACGTACCCGGGTGAGGGTACGGGTCATACTTACAATGTTGGGGTGGGGGGTACGCTTCATGCATACGGGGGTGGGGGTACGGTCCGTACATATCCGTACCCACGCTATGGAATGCTTGTGCGGGCCGTACCCAGGCCTTTGCCACGTGGGTACAGCCGTCCCGCCATTGCTGGGGTGACGTAGGTGTGGGCGTGGTACGACTCGTACCCACGCTCTTAAGGCGTGGGTACGGGACGTACCTGTATTGTTGTGTTGCCGGTTCGCGTCGTCAAGCACTTCCGGTGTGGCGGACGCTGGCTTTGCTGGACACGCCCCCACCCCCTCGTAGTGACCAGGGCCTGGGGGTCAGGTATGTCCAGGGCATGTGTGCTGTGTGACTTTGGTGGGGGTTTTGTGGCTTGCCCCTGCTCCTGCCCCCCCCCTTTCCCCCCTCCCTTTGTTGTTCAGACCTTCTGCGGCGTCTGCGTCGTAACCTGTAGAGGAGGTCGACTGCTATGAGGGCCAGGATGACACGTAGGTTCGGGTCCATGTCTGTCCGTCGCGTGCAGGTACTCCTTGTTCGCGTCGTCCTGATTTCCCGGCAGTTTTTGGCTGCCGGAAAATATTGTCCGTGCGGGATGACGTCGGTGCGAATCGTAATTCCTGGTTCGTGAATGGCAGGCTGCGTGCGTCCCGACGTCACGTCGGCGCTTTCCCGGATCACATTTGTATGTTTATTTTCGTTGGTCGGGGTTTTGTACGATTCGTACGGAAATGGTGTTTCCGTGCGAATCGTAATTCCATGTTTGTATATTTTTGAGCCCGGGTACGCGTCGGACGGAGAATATGCTCCGTCCGACGGTTCGTACCCGGTTTTTACCGGATCGTGATCGGCACCTCTGTGTTTCGAATGGAGCTGGCATCATGGCGGTTCGCTTAAAGGTGCAGAGATGTCAGCTGGCCTGATGATCATCTTAAAATTTGACAGATGGTAGTCCATCAGGATGACAGAGGTAATGTTGTCTGTCAGTCTGATGGACAGATTACTGTCCACCAAACCATAAATCAGGCCCATGGTCTTTAAATTGGTTTGCCTCTCTCACTTTGGCTCCAATTGGCTATAAAATATCTTGCCTCTAGATATCTTTCCTAGTTTCCTACGTTCTGTTTGTAAGAATTGCGTCTTACTGGAGGACGGCCAAGTCTATTCAATTGTTTTAACCTCTGGTTTTGGTTTTTGCTCCTGTCTCCCAGTTGGATTTGGATTTTGTCGAGAGTGTTGACCTGTCATTGTCAAGTTTTTTTAGTAAGAGTTATGATTTAAAGCATCTTGGTATGTAGGCAGTGTGTGGTGTGTTTATCTTCTACAGCAGTGGATGAATACATTTTAGATATTTTTGTCTCTTGCTTCTCTTTTTTCTATATAGTCTGAGAATCCTCATTCTTCCTTTCTGTTTCTGCTTTTCTGCTGGAGTTTGTTTTGTGGGGGCCTATACCTGTACCTACTAAAATTGTATTCTATAAATTCTTTGGTATATAAAACATTGTATTGGTATTTCTCGTGCGAAATCTGAT
Source organism: Triturus cristatus (assembly GCF_964204655.1). NCBI lineage: Eukaryota > Metazoa > Chordata > Amphibia > Caudata > Salamandridae > Triturus > Triturus cristatus. The sequence goes on from NC_140591.1 coordinate 1,104,383,619, forward strand.
TATGACAATAGTATGTTTCAGGTTCCTCACATATCTGCCTTTTTTTCTTTGGTCAGCTGTATTATTTTTTTTGTTTCACGTACAGTGGAGATAATCTCATCAAAGTTGGTCTCAGGAGATATCCGTCATCACGGCAAGGTCTCAACGCTCACCGTTTTTTTATCTATCTTAAATAGTTCTTTCATCTGAAGTCATAAAGATTTGTTCAGAAGCTTTATTTTGAATTGTTTCATGTCTCCAGCTTTAACGCCATCAGGCCATCCTAGAATTTCAGCATTGCTTCTCCATTCCTTAGATTTAAAGTCATGCATAAGTTTAGACAAGTCTTATGTTTGTTCAGCGGTCCTTTCTCTTGGGCAATGGATTTGTAGGCAAGTTGTGAGAATCTGCCTTCTTCAATTCTGTGGCTAATGACTCTCACATATGATATCATCTTTTTTCATTTATTTGTTAGCTGGGAAGTCTTGAGATATGGATTCGTGGAGTGCCTATACTTTTGTAGAAGAAAGGTGATCTTTTACACCCAACTGGTGGATATGTACCAAGCAGTGGTGGCCGGGACAGGTAAGAGCGGTGGGGTGGGGAGGGGGTCTAGTTGACAGACGATGGGATAGGTGAAATTAAATAAAAAAAATAATAAAACCACTTACCTTGCGCTTGCCACATCCCCGAGTCAGCGATCCGTGGAGTGCAAGGTAAGTTGTTTTATTTATTTTATTTTACCTATCCCGTCCTCTGTCGACTCCACCCAACCCACCCCTCCCCGCCCCAACTCTCTTACCTGTGCCAGCCACCACTGGTCCTAAGAACAGTCCTACATTCAATCTTTTTGGTGCTTTGTATCTGTTTTAGTAGTACCCTGGGTATCAATGCATAGAAACTAGTACTTAACTCTGTTAACTCTCGTTATGCGCTGTAGTACCCTTCAGCTTGCCCATGTTGGATTCTTAATGCCTCTTAAGGGGTGAGCGCTACTGGTGCTGGTCAACATTTTTTACTATTTTGAAGGTCAATGGCCTTTCACATTCAGAGGACGAGGGATGTTCTTAAAGATGGCCCCAACCTCTGCAATTACACCCAACTCAAGTTAGAATTTATCAACAGTGATGATGTTGGAATGTGAGTACAGCTTCCTCTATTCTGTGGCTACTTTGCTGCATCTCATGGAATACTTATTTGAGTTTTAGGGCTGCTTTTCGACTTACAGTCTGATTTTAACCTTGGCGGAACTGGTCCCGCTATCACTTTTTCAGTGGTCTTCCCACCCGGTGACTTGGTGATCTGCCTGCCATATTTAGATTTTGTCTGGTCACTGGAGGGAAGACTACCACGGTCCACCGACTGTGCCAGGAATTCTCAACCATGTCGACGGCGGAAGTGGCAGAATAGGCTGTCAACGGGACTCTAACCCAGATGCCCGCCATCCAGATTATGATGTACCTTTCCGCCACAGAAACTGTGGAGGGAAGCCCTCCTACTTTGAGTTGGCGGAATCAGAGTAAATGAGGTAAAAACTTACCTTTTTTCCTGCTTCCTCCTTCCGTTTCTGTACCCCATCATCCAGGTCCCTCCTTTGCTGCACCAACTCAACCACAACGCAAAATGACTCGCTGAGATCTATGATAAGCTACTTTTACATTTGTCCTATGTATCGTGTATTGACAATTGCTGTAGCCTTGTGTATGTCTGCACTGCTCTTACATGCAATAACTGAGGTGTAATGCAGTTGTGTTCAGTTTCCTACTAATCAAGTTAAATTGTACACACCTGTATTGACACTTTAAAACATTGTTTTGATGTGGTGCTTAGGAGTGTTGTGCTAGTGGCGTGTAAGAAGGATCACAATACTGTATAAATTGGTATATCGATTTATTAAGTAACTTCTTTACGCCCCAACCTCTTCACTCTAACGTCTGTCTCTGCTTCACAGTTTTCCTTGCTCTCGTGCCGTTCCACGCAGGTAACGCTCACAGAGAATGTTAACACCATTCTATGATCAAGAGGATGCCACATATCTCCCTTCCCATAACAAAGAAAGATACAATGTAAACTACAAAAGCTTATACACAAACTCATATGCAATTAACAATTCTAAGAAGCTTACACAATCAAGAACTTTTGGACTTTTCTCTTTTCCTTTTTTTCAAAAACAGGTTGAAACATGGGCTGCCCATCATCCCAAATGCTTGAATGATGGTTACAACTGGACATAATCATTCAAATACTTGGGTTTGCAAACACTCCTAATACTTCTCCTCATTTCCATCGGAGGAGTTACATTCTCATCACCTTTAGTCAAATCCATATCCTCTTCTACCCCATGTGTCACTTTTGGCACCTGACTCAAATTCCACACTCTATGGTCCTCAGTTCTAATGGCATTTTTGAAGACCTTAATCACTTTCATGGGTTGTAGAAATTTAGACTCATGTGAGGAAACACCTTTCAGTGGAAATTGTATCCTCACCACATCACCTATTTTAACTACTGCACTCTTGACCGCCTTGTGCACATCAAACAATTATTGTTACTAATCATCTTTTCCATCTCCACCTTATTCTTTGTCACATCATCCCTCTCAGACTTCAAATAGTCAGTCTTGTCCAACACCCAAAAAAGACAAATCAAGGTACATGCTTTCCTTTTTCTGAATAACTCAAACAGTGTTTTTCTTGTCATGGAGTGGGGTGTGAACCTATAATACTTGACTTTATTCGCAATCTGAGTCATCCAACATGCTCGATTGGCTAGCGCTCTCTGAATGGTTTCTTTCAAAACACGGTTGAACCTTTCAACCATACCATTGCCCTCGTAATGGTAAAGAGCTGTCTTCCTATGTTTGATGCCTCTCTCGCTCAAAAACCTTTCCATTTCCCTTGATACAAGTTGCACACCGTTGTCAGAGAGTATATTCACTGGTAAACATTCCCTCGCAAAAATCTTCTCCAAGAAATGTGTTACATCTTTAGTTTCAACAGAGTTTTCTATGCCTATCTCAGACCACCTTGAGTACACATCCAGGAGTATGATGACAAACCTATCCATGCTTGATGTTTTAATGGGATCCACACAATCAATGGCCACTTCCTCCCATGCTTCTTTGGGCAGCTTCCTCAAATTTATGGGTTGCACTCTAGATTTAGTATGTTGTCACACCTACTGCATTCCACACATTCTCAGATGCTTCGTTCAATACTAATGTCCATGCCTGTCCACTAGTAGGTTTGTTTTACAATTTCTTCAGTCTTCGAAATTCCTGGATGCCCATCGTGAGCAAACTCGATCAAACAATCTGTCAGACTACTAGGAGAAACCAATCTCATACCACGAAGAAGCAGCCCATCAGGAACCGCAAGTTCAGAAACAATTTTACAAAAAGGTTTTATTGCTTCATCATGTTTGAGACTCACACTCCACCCGTACTTCACACCTTTTATGACTGCCTGTAACGTATCATCACTCCTCATGTTCTGTACCCATTCATCCTTTTTGATCACTCCAATATTGTCAAGACATATTTGAAACTCATGATCACAATACCGTATAAATTCTTGGTATATCGATTTATTAAGTAACTTCTTTATTCCCCAACTTCTTCACTCAAACGTCTGTCTCTCCTGCACTGTTTCCTTGCTCCCGTGGATGTTTCACGCAGGGAACGCTAACAGAGAATGTTAACACCATTCTATGATCAGGAAGATACCACATGGTTCCTGTGGGAGTGCATTCAATATGAGTGCATGTTGTGTGAGTGGCATGCAATACGTAACACAAAGGGACATAACACATTGCCTACATATGTATTTCATGCAAACAGGACACATGTGTATTGAGGTAAAAAATAAGTTGTACTTACCAGTGTCCACACCTCCATGAACCTCACTCCACAGGAACAGGAACATCTAAATTGGCTTGGCGCAATTACGCCGGCCAGACAGAGTACTATTAGCCAGCACGTAAGACCGCCGCTGCGTTGGACTTTTGTCTATAGATGCAACATCTAAATATGGTGGCCACATCAAGCACTTAGATGAAGTACTTGGGATCCTCGCCGAGGCGGGATGGCGGTAGTCATGCTAAGATCAAAATCAGGCCCTTAGATTCAGACAAAAGGCACTATAAAGGGTCATTTAGCCCATATTTTTTAATTTTAGCAATTTTATATAGCCCGACCTTGGTCTGAAGGCATCAGAGCGCCTTACAACATTAGCAGGATACATGGGTTACAGCAACTTTCAGTTATAGTAATTAAACTCGGACGTACATCAATAGATGCGTGCAGGGGTTGTTACCACATGAGACAATATCAAGAGTTAGTCAAAGGTCGTACACAGTTAAAGCATCGATTTAGATGGTGGGGTCACATAACAAAGGTAGTTCAGATCCTGGTATAGAGAGTACTTAAGTATGGTCAAGGGTGAGTGGCCATCAGTCTGCTTGCTTTTAGTAGACCATGACCTCAGCTTCCCTGGCAGAGACACGCCCGCCACGTTAACAGATCATCCCACTTGGCATAGATCTCTGTAATGGAAGTGCATCTGCCGGTGAAGTGGATGCACTTTTATCGCTGTTGAATGCCGAGCGAGCCACCCGAAGCAGCCGTTCTGCGTTTTCTTCGACTTTGTAGCAACAAACATCTAAAGTATGAATTTGTTGCTGTAAAGTGAGAGACAAATTTATGTGACGTGCTTGGAGTTTTCTCCCTGTGTGTGATGGACATTTAAGCTTTTTCCTTCTCGGAATCGCCATGAGAGGCATGGAAGGAAAAATCAGTGATGATTGTCCTGCTCTAAATTGGGTGGGGCGACCGTCACTGTCACTAGGTAGCAGAGTGGCAGACAGGCCACCAGCTCAATGGCTTCCTCCGACTCAGCCGATTGAGGCTCTATTGAGAGGAACTCCTTTGATCCCCACATCCAAATGGGGCCATCAAACCTCAAGTTTGGCAGCGGCACACATTTATGGTGGTGCTCCCACTCTGCCATACTCTAAATTACCCCCCCCCCCCATTGTCTGCAAACCTACCTAACAATACACTTGTGGCATTTTATATAACTGTCTCTTTAATCATGCCTGGCTATGGGGGTATTCCATTGACACTAACAATGTAAGGGGCATATCAGCAAGGCGAGGCGATAGAATTATCGCCGCTCTTGTGGCCGTTTTTGGCCGAAAAGCGGCGATAATTTTATCACCTAATTAGCAAGCTCACGCTAACGCATGAAAACTTGAGTTAGCGCAGGACTTCCTAACGCCAAGCTTTGCATCTCTCATGAGATGCAAAGTGGGCGTTCCTGACCTGACATGACAGGAGAAATGTCACTAAGCGACATTTCTCCTATCATCAAGCTCCACGCTATGAAGCATAGCGGCAAGAAAAGTACCGATAACCCCTGTTAACACTACTTTCCGTACGCCTGCTTCAGGACTGACTTAGCCATGATATCCTATGGAAGGTGGATATCATGGCTAAGTATGTGGGGCCCTATCAACAAGCTAACGCCACATTGCGTGAGATTATCGCTGGGTTTCCAGCGATAATCTCACATTAGGCAGTTAGCGCAAGGATTTTTATCGCTTTTGAGATAAGCGTTGCTAATAGCACGCTATCTCAGCGATAAAAATCCACGCTAGCCGGCGATAATTATCCTAGCGCTAAGTGCGCTTAGCGATAATTATCGCCGGTTGTTGCTGATATGCCCCTATGTTTTTCTGTTTATAGAATTAACCCACAAAAGGCAGCCTCCTGAGTTCTGTTGTGCTAAAGGCTTGTCCTCTCCTATTGGTCACCAGTCCAAACAGCTGCCTCAGCGCCTAGTTCCGATGTCCGTGATCCAGGATCTTTTTCTGACAGAGGGTGTAGAGGTACTGTCATGTCACCGTGGGAGCTTAAAGCTCAGGTGACGCAGTTCTTGTACCTATGTGGAACTGCTGCTGGCTGTGATTTGTTTTCACATTCCCCTATGCTGGTCTGGGCGTATGCGGGTCCCAACAGCTACAGAGACGTCTGTCTCTGTCTGGTTCGCTGGAGCGCATGAACGAGCAACCATCTTGTAAACAGCACAGTAGACAATCACGTTTACACATTTGAATACACATTTTATACATTTTAAAAAAATGTCATGGCGGGCCCATGCCTAGCGACAATAAAAAATCATTATTGATAAAGGACCTTAATTTCATATTACAATTCCAAAACATTTATTCTCTTTTTTTTTTGCAATTTTTATTTTTATTTCGGGATACATATGGTACTAGTTTACAGCTGAAGCATACCTCTCGTAGATGTAATGTACAATTGAACTTCTCTATTTATGACAGTGCTCTTGGTAGCTTATGCTAAAAAGCATGTAACACAGGCATGATTTTAAAAGGTTGCACATCCATATTTTCTTCTTTCCAATAACAACAATACAACTTGTCAATAAAAATACAGAACTGTCGGAAAGAAAGCAAAAACAGATTAAAAAACAGAGCTGGGCAGTATTTAACCTTGCAGTATTCTAATAGATGCCCTGGCGTCAGGGACAGATGAGGTGTGAACAGTTCGCTTCAAAATCTTATACTTCTGTACACTAGGGTGGCCGACTGGCATGGGTGCAAATTCAAGACAGTGAGTGTAAAATTTCTGGACAAAGGGTCAAAGTTCAGGACAGAAGGTCAGAATTCTGGACAAAAATTCGGGACAAAAGGTACATTTTACAGACACATCAGAGGAGGTCGTGCAATATTACATAAGTAAACAGACAACCAACACAAGTACAAGTCAAAATAAGTTTAAATTAGGTTGAGAGAACCTGGCACTGCATATGTTGTGCGCCTGAGTGAAACTTAAATACCTGCGTTTGCATATTGGATGCACCTGGTAACATGCGCCAAAATGATAATTAGGCTGACATACAGAATGATAATGGGCCGATAGCAGCCTGTGCCAGGTTTTACATGTCAAGTGAAGTACATTGCGCCACCAAAACATCAGTAAAAGTGACATTCCGGAGGTACAAGGGCCTTGTAAATATCCCTCGGGTAGTGTAAAGATATAATTTTGCATCCTCTCCCTAACACCCAGTATAGTAGACACATGGATGATACCTAAGTGAAGGGGCAAGTATAACCCTTTCTCTAATGTCTTCCTCAAACTTGCTTCTTAACTGGTTTGTCAATAGGAGCATGACCCCAGGAGAAGAATATAGCCATCAGAGGTTATCTGGCACCATGTTTCACCGGCCTCTATTGAACCCCTAGCACAGGTCAATGTTTCATTACCTGTGCCTGCTACTAACAGATCACCAGGGACCTCAGGTATGCACACCTCAACCCTCATCCACCAGGGGTGCTACCCCACTAGTCCCGCGGATTTGACATCAGCAATGAGGGAAGGAAGATTTTCTAGAACTGGTCCCATAGGATTTACCTACACATATTCCCTAGGAGCTGACACACATATTCTTTCTGCACACTTCTAAGTTTCAACAACTGGAAACTAACTCAATTCTGCGGTTACAATCAATTAACATATGAAACCATATTTACAATTTAGTGACAGCAAGTAAGTTAGGTAGATTCACTGTCACAGGATAGGGAAAAGCTTGCACTGTAGACATGTTAAATGTGGTTTTAGTACAAACATTTGATCAACATTAATAAACTACTTCTTGGCAATTTCTCTTTTGGGGTGGCTGGCCCTCTTAGAGCTCTAGTATTATCATACGTTCTGAGAAAAGTAGACATTCTTGCAGCTGGGATAGGCTAGGATAGCAGAAGGTGTTAGTCCTGCAATATTTTCAAACCTATACTGCAGTTGGAGAAGCAACAATACTCACAGTACATGAACCTGGACTGAAACCAGTCTTCTAGAATCTTCTTCAAACTGAGGAACAATGAACAGGCAATGACCCCCAATCTGACTGCCCCAGCTGCCCCATTGCCACTGGTTTCCTGTGCCCCTCCTGCTTTCCTTCCTTGTAGCTCAGTTTGAGGGCTCCCTGATGCCAAAAGATCCCCAAGCTGTAATTCAAGTGCTCCGTAAGGCTAACCCTGGTGTAAAATAGGACAAGAGTGCCTGTAAAATGGCCGCCCATTATTAGTAGTGAGGGGATGTGGCCCTCAACCCCTTTACCAAGACCCTCGTAGGTGAAAGCCGTTCTACAATGCAACATCAACCCCGGGATAATTCCTACATTTAAATTCCCATCAGTAGCCTCCGGTACCCCCGCTGTGTTTGCAATTTTTGAAGCTAGGCATTACATGGATTACGTTTGTAATAATGATTGTGAAAATTTAAACTAGAATGTGAAGACAAGTAACCCTAGTCGTCTTTGGTGCCCCCTTCCTTAGGGCACCCACCAGATAACCACTAATGTCTTTTTGTATGAAAGAAGAATGTAAGATTGAGAATGGCTGCTGATCCCACAGAAACAGTAGAGTTAGCCCAACCCTCACTTCTTCTTCCTCCCTCTTTCTCCTTTGTCCTCAGAAACATGTCTCAAGGGAATACCTGAGGCTTCATGACGGTCTTATCCCCTGGAGAATGTACTTGCTTGGTGCCAAAGAGGTCCAGGTCCCTCAATGTATTCTAAGAAGCAGGATTAGCTTACTCTGCTCAGATTCTGGTTTAAGGAAGAAAAATCTGCTCTGACCTAACTGGTTACATTTGTGAACTGTAAGTATGCACTTGAGGTGCTTGGAGTCGGTTGCTGATGCCATGCAAGTTAATTCACCAAAATGCTACGGGTAGCGAAAGTGACATCACATGCCCTTTGACGTTCACTTTCACTCATAGACACATGCTTACCTATACACATACACTCACACTTACACACACACACTCACATAAATGTTATGTTATGTTAAGCCGCACTTTTTGAGCGTACGGCTACCCCAAAAGGGTGTCCCGGCGCTTTGGCAAAGAGGCCCAGAGAAACAGGAAACCAAAGGCAAACCTACTACAGTCACAGCGGGTTACTTGGTAAAGAACAGAGTCTTCAACTCCTTCCTGAAAGCCAGGAGGTTGTTCGCTTTCCGAAGGGAGAGTGGGAGCTCGTTCCACAAGCAGGCTGTCACGTATTGGAAGGAACGACCTCCCATCCGAACACGTTTGACCACAGGCACCTCCATTTTAGCCAGGTCCGCCGACCTCAGCAACCTCCGCGGCACATAGAAAACAATACGCTTCCTCAGATAGTTAGGGCCAATCGCATGGAGGGCTTTAAATGCCAGAGTGAGGAGCTTAAATCTAATTCTCCCCGAAATTGGGAGCCAGTGCAGCCTAGCCAGGAGCGCAGAGGCACTAGCTCTCCTGGGCAGCCCATAGATAGCTCTGGCCGCCGAATTCTGAACAATCTGCAGTCTGGATAACAGATACTTAGGTAGGCCTGCAAAGAGTGCATTCGCATAGTCCAGGCGGGAGCCCACAAGCGCCTGGACTACATTCCTACGGTACTGCAGTGAGAGTAGAGGAAGAAATTTCCTGAGCATCTTGAGGATGCTGAAACATTTCCCTGCTAATCCCAGGATGTGTGGACGGAAAGATAGATCATCGTCAAACACCACTCCGAGATTTTTTACCTGAGAAGATGGTTTCTCTGGGGGGGACATGTCCTGGGGCCACCATGTCTTCCAGCCCGGATCAGGGGCACAGCCGAAAAAGAGCAGCTCAGATTTGTCTGAGTTGCATTTCAGGCGGTGCCGCTGAAACCACGCAAAGACTGCGCTCAGACAGTCCTTGATTCTGCCGCCGTTAAAGGCCTCTCCCTTCCTGCAGGTGAACAAGAGCTGGGTGTCATCAGCGTATGAGATGACCCGGGCCCCAAACGCCTCCGCTACCTCCGCTAGAGGGGCCATGTATATGTTGAAGATGGTGGGGCTCAGGATAGAACCCTGAGGCACCCCCACCTCCAGCGAAAGCATTTCGGCCGAGAACGGCGGAGCCCAGATCACCTGTCGGCGGTCGGCAAGAAAGGATTGAAACCAGTCCAGCACCGTCCCTCGCAGTCCAATCTCCCTGAGTCTTGAGAGGAGACCTGCGTGTGGGACGGTGTCGAATGCCGCCGATAGGTCCAACATAACTAGCATAGCCTTTCCCCCATGGTCGAGCGTCTCCCTGATGGCGTCGGTAACCTCTACCAGAGCCGTCTCCGTGCTGTAATTCGCACGAAAGCCGGACTGGGAGTCATGCAGCAGTTTGTTGTTCTCAATAAAGGTGGTCAGAGTATGCTGAACATGTTTCTCCAACACCTTCGCCAGAGCAGGGAGGAGGGAGATTGGTCTATAGTTAGCGCATTGCAGGGGGTCGAGCAGAGGCTTTTTAACCAGCGGCAGAATGAGTGCATGTTTCCATTGTCGTGGAACCACCCCTGAACTCAATGAAAGATTAAGCAGGGGGTTCAGCAAGCTGTTCAACGCTGAGGCCACCTTGCCCAAGCATTTCGCCGGACAGACATCCAGAGGCGAGCCAGATTGCAGCCTGGATAACAGCTCAAGCGATGTCTCACAGGACAACTGGGGAAAAACAGATAAAAAAGGCCCAGATTCAGCCTGTGAGGAAGCTAAATAGGTCGACTTGTCCCCTGTTAGACGGCGACCTCAGAGGAGCCCGGAAGGGGGTCCTGACTACCCTGAGTCCCACCCGTGTAGTATTGTAGGCGGGCACTGGCGAGAGATTCCCCAGGGGGAGGAATCTCGCAACTAGGATCGTACTTCTGGCACCGCACGACACAGAGCGACCACACTGGGTATTCTCAGAACAAGCTTTATCAAATAGGTATCACTGCAAATATGTACAAGGTGAGCACGGGCTCAAGAGTCTCGGAAAGGTAGGGGGTAGCGGGACTGTCTCTGGTAACGGTTCAAAAGCAGGGACGTATCCGGCGCACAGCTCACAATCCTCGAGCTGGGGGATACGTGGTCGGAGTTGGGGTCCGGCGGGACCGTGGGAGTCTGGGGGAGCCGCGAGTCACTCAGCAGGGCTCAGGTACCAGTTCGGAGGTCTTACGTTCTTCAGGGAGCCGCGAGTCACTCAGCAGGGCTCAGGTACAAGTTCAGAGGTCTTACGTTCTTCAGGGAGCCGCGAGTCACTCAGCAGGGCTCAGGTACAAGTTCGGAGGTCTTACGATCTTCAGGGAGCCGCGAGTCACTCAGCAGGGCTCAGGTACAAGTTCGGAGGTCTTACGATCTTCAGGGAGCCGCGAGTCACTCAGCAGGGCTCAGGTACAAGTTCGGAGGTCTTACGATCTTCAGGGAGCCGCGAGTCACTCAGCAGGGCTCAGGTGAGTTCCAGTTCCAGGAGCCGCGACCACGTCAGCAGGCTCTCGTTGTTCCAGCGTCGAATCTGCCGGACAGTCTCAGAGCATCCCTTGTTATAGGTCGACCCTGCTTTGATGTCCGGAGTCTGCGCAGGCAGGGGTCTTGTCACCTGGGGGCCGCTTGTCGGGGTTTCCTGCTATTGTCTTTTGATCCTTTCAGGGCCGGGTCGGGAGGAGTCCCAGACACCCAGCAGGCACGGAGCCAGCCCGCAGGGAGGCCGGAGGGCCGATCGAAACCCATCGTCCCAGGGGAGTTCAGAGGTGCGATAGAAACTGCTCCTCCCTCTCTCATCCCCTGGAAGCGTGATGTCCTCCAGCCGGAGTGGCGCCTCTAGGCCCGGGTCGCGCTGGGGCCGGCGGCCATCTTGTTGCAGGGAGTGGGCACGCGGGCCCGGGGTGGCCGAAGGGAGAGAGGCCATGGACGGGGATGCCCGGAGTTGGCGCAGGTGTCCTGGTGGGAAAGGTCGGCTGGGCCGCGTGCTAGGGCTGCAGGCACCAGGTTTCGGTGGTGCGGGGGCACGGAGGGCCATCCTACGAGGCCGGGTCCAACACGCGTCCACCCCAGCTGAAAGCCGGAGAGAACTGCCCATCACCTTGGGGGGTTCTCTTCGCTGAGGCGGAAGAACCGGGAGAGGCCGTCCGCGTTGGCGTGGTCCGTACCAGGGCGGTGTTCTACGGTGAAGTCCATTCCCTGGAGGGAGATTGACCACCGCAGTAGCTTGGGGTTTTCTCCTCGCATCTGCATGAGCCATCGCAAGGGCCGATGGTCAGTTTGGACCCTGAAATGAGTGCCGAACAGGTAGGGTCGTAGTTTTTTGAGTGCCCAGACCACGGCAAAGGCTTCGCGCTCTATGGTGCTCCATTTCTGTTCTCGGGGTAGCAGCCGCCGACTGAGGAAGGCGACGGGCTGGTCTAGGCCTTGATCATTCACTTGGGACAGGACGGCCCCAATGCCATGCTCGGAGGCATCGGTCTGGACTATGAACTCCTTGGTGTAGTCGGGAGCCTGGAGGACGGGGGCCGTGCACATGGCCTTTTTTAGAGCATCGAAAGCTTCCTGGCAGGCAGCCGTCCATTGCACCTTCTTTGGCTGTTTTTTAGACGTGAGTTCAGTGAGAGGGCCGACCAGGCTGCCATATCCCCGAATGAATCGGCGGTAGTAGCCCGTGAGTCCCAGAAAGGCCCGGACTTCCGTTTGGGTGATGGGTGGGTCCCAGGCCAGGATGGCGTCGATCTTTGGCTGTAGAGGAGCGACCTGGCCACTCCCGACTTGGTGCCCCAGGTAGACTACGGATCCTTGCCCGATCTGGCACTTGCTGGCTTTTACGGTGAGGCCTGCCTGGCGCAGGGCGGTTAGCACTCTCCGGAGGTGTTGGAGGTGCTCACTCCACTCTGAACTGAAGACAGCGATGTCGTCCAGGTAGGCCGCGCTGATCTGTTCTAGTCCGGCCAGGACCCTATTTACCAGTCTCTGGAAAGTGGCCGAGGCATTTTTCATCCCGAAGGGCATCACGCGGAAGCGGTAGTGCCCATCGGGGGTGGAGAAAGCAGACCTCTCCTTGGCCCCTTCGGTGAGCGCAATCTGCCAGTAGCCGCAGGTGAGGTCGAAAGTGCTGAGGAACCGGGCGGCCCCTAGTCGGTCAATGAGCTCGTCGGCTCGTGGAATGGGGTGGGCATCGGCTCGGGTAACGTCATTGAGCCCCCGGTAATCCACGCAGAACCGGAGCTTGGGGGCGACACCGGGGGCGGCTGCCTTCGGAACCAGGACCACGGGGCTGGCCCAGGGACTGTCAGAGGGCTCGATCACCCCCAGGGTCAACATCTTCGAGACTTCGGCTTGAATACAGGACCGGACCCGGTCAGGAACCCGGTAGGCTCGGTGTCTCACCGGCGGGCTGTCCCCGGTGTCCACATCGTGAACACACCAGTTGGTGACCCGGGGGGTCAGGGAGAAGAGGTCAGAAAATTGTCTGAGGAGCTGGCGGCAGTCCGCTTGTTGCTGGGCAGTGAGGGCTGGGGAGAGGTTCACCCCCTCCACGGAGCCATCCTGCTCCTTGACACACAGGAGGTCCGGGAGGGGATCCGACTCATCTTCGGCCCCGTCATCGGTGGCCAGCAGGAGGCTCAGTTCTGTCCGCACGAAGTGAGGCTTGAGGCGGTTCACGTGCAGGACCCGGAGGGGATCCCGAGGCGACTGGACGTCCACCAAGTAGGTGACTTGGCTCTTCCTCTCGACCACTTTGTAGGGCCCAGTCCATCGGTCCTGGAGAGCGCCAGGCTTCACGGGGGCCATGACCCACACCTGCTGGCCCGGCTGGAACTCGACCAGAGTAGCATTCTGGTCGTACCAGCGCTTCATTTCTTCTTGACTCGCCTCCAGGTTGGCCTCGGCCAGTTCTCGGAACCTCCTGGTCTGGTTCCGGAGGGCCAGGACATATTGGAACACATCTCGGGGGGTGGTCTGGGGTGCTGCCTCCCACCCTTCCTTAACCAAACTGAGGGGACCTCGGACGGGGTGCCCATAGAGTAATTCAAACGGGCTGAACCCTAAGGACTTCTGGGGGACCTCCCGGTAAGCGAACAAGAGGCAGGGGAGCAGGACGTCCCACTTACGCCGGAGGGGCTCTTCTAGGCCAGCGATCATCCCTTTCAAAGTCCTATTAAACCTCTCTACTAGGCCGTTCCCTTGGGGATGGTACGGGGTGGTGAACTTATAGGACACCCCACATTGTTGCCACAGGGACGTCATATACCTGGATATAAAATTAGTGCCGCGATCGCTCACGACCTCGCGGGGGAAACCCACCCTGGAGAAGATCCCCATCAGGGCCCGGCCCACCACGGGGGCCGTAATGGTGCGCAGGGGAATAGCCTCTGGGTAGCGGGTGGCGTGGTCCACTAGGACCAAGATGAAACGGTGACCTTGGGAGGTGGGGGGGTCCAGTGGCCCCACGATGTCGATCCCGACTCGTTCGAAGGGGGTACTGACGACCGGGAAGGGTTGGAGGGGAGCCTTGCGCTTCCCCCCACTCTTCCCACTGGCTTGGCATGTGGGGCAGGACTTGCAGTGTGCCTCTACCGCTGCTTTCATCTTAGGCCAATAAAAATGGGTCACGAGACGGCTGTAGGTCTTGTCCTGACCCAGGTGACCGGCGAGGGGGACATCGTGGGCTAAGCCCAGGAGGAAATCCCGGAAGCGGAGGGGTACCACCAGTACCCGTCCGGATCCCAGCTCCACTGATTTCTGCTCACTATACAGGACGTCATTCTCCCAATAGATTCGGTGCGTTCCGGTCTGGTCACCTGCGGCTTGGCCCTCGGCCTGGCGCCGCAGCCCGACCAGGGAAGGACAGGTGGCTTGCTCCCGGCAAAATTCTTCTCGGGTGGGCCCGCCCTCGTGGCGCCAATGGGCCAACTCGGGTAGATCCCCCAACTCGGGGACCGGGGCGGGGTCGGATGGTGCGGGTTCGTCGCTGGCGACGGACCCTTCCGATGGGGGAACGGGAGGACCTTCGGCGGGGACGGTGCTGGTTACTTCGACCGGGGTGCTCTCGACTTCTCTCCGGGGAGTGAGTCGGGCTGTCATAGAACGGGTGGTGGCACACACCCACTCGGGGAGTCCCATCATTCCTAGGTGGGCCTTGCGCTCTACGTGCTTCCAGGGAGAACTCTCCAGGTCGTTCCCTAAGAGGCAGTCGACCGGCTGGGAGGTTCTTACGGCCACCTTGAGTTTACCTATCACCCCTCCCCACTCAAATGGCACCAGGGCTACCTGACACATACTTTCCCTATTGTCTGCAGATATTACGGGGCAAAAGACATTGGGGAGGATCTGCTCCTCGGGAACTAGGTGCCTGAGGACACCGGTGATACTGGCCCCGGTGTCCCGCAGGGCCTCTACCTGGTGGCCATTGATCTTGACGAGCTGCCCATATTTCTGTGTGTTGGACGGTAGGAGGCTACCAGGGATCATTTCCCTATCTCCCAGGGATACCAGGGCCATAGCGGTGGGTTCCCACTCCTCGGCTTCCTCAACCTCCTCCCCCAGGGCTACGTTGGCTATCTGTCTCGCAGGGGTGACTTGGGTGGCCATGGGGCACTCTGGGTCATTGGCGTAGTGCCCGGGCTTCTGGCAACGAAAACATGTGACGGTCACCCGGTGTCCTCGTCTCCCAGGGGGCCCTGTTACTGGTGGGGGGGGCGCCGGGAAAGGTGGAGGTGGTGTCTTCGGGGGGCTAGGCTGGGACTCCCTCGGCCCTCCCTGGTTCCCTCCCCCTCTCTGGCGGGGTGGTCCCTGACTGGTTCGGGGGTACTCTCCTACCATGCCCCGGGAGACCCGGGTGTTGGTCCAGCGGTCGGCCTCCACGGCAAGCTTCCGGGGATCTGTGAGCTTGCTATCCAGCAGATGTTTACGTAGCTCTACGAAGCAGTTCGCAGCCAGATGTTCCCATAACATGAGGTCAGTGAGTTCGGCAAGGGTGGTGACCTTGCTGCCCTTGACCCACCCATCGAAGGCCCGACTAAAAAAGTTTACATACTCCACCCAGGTGGTGCCCGGGATCTTCCTGCAGTCCCGAGACCGTTGGCGGTACATTTCTGGGGTGAGGCCGTATCTTGTGAGGAGAGCCTCTTTCATGTGGCTGTAGGAGGTCTGCAGGGAGAGGGGTAGGTCGAGCAGGGTGTCCCTTCCTTCGCTCAGAAACCGTCCCCACAACCCCGCCCCACAGTCCTTCTGTGGAATCCGATGGGAGGTCATGGCGACCTCGTAGGCCCGAAACCATTGCTGAATGTCATCGTTTTTATAATATTCTTTGACCACATTCTTGGGGATGTGGACCTTCTGTTCCGCTGGGGGGGCCGTCTCTCGGTTCCCCGAGGGCCTCCCGTCCTCATTTCGGGCCTTGAGCTCGAGTTCCTTTAAGCTCCGTTCGTGCTCCAGTTGGAGCTTTCTTCCTTCGTGCTCCCGTTGGAGCTTCTTTTCTTCCAGTTCGCCTTGTACACGCATTTGCTCTACTGCTAGCTTTTTCTCCGCTAACTTCAATTCGCCCTCGATTTTGAGTTTGGCTAACTCGAGTTCATGACTGCGGCTTCTCTCTCTGTCCGCGAGCTCTTCCGGGGATAGGCCCCCGTCTGGTACGATGCCTCGCACCTGATTGCTACTGCTTTCACTTTGGGGGGGTTCGGCCTCGTCGGGGCGCTCCCCCGTGCCTTCCGGGCGGGAGGCCCCGGTCTCCACCCAAGTTTTCAGGGCTTTCTGCAAGTCTTCCTTAGTGTTGAGGCCAGTGGTAGCGATTTTAAGTTCTTTGCAAAATTGTTTTAGCTCTTTGTGTGTGTATTCTTCTAGATGCTCCACCTGGAACACTCTGTTGGCGTTGGTTTCTGCGGAGCTCATGGCGCTTCCTTCTGCCATCTTTGTTGGTCGTGCGTCCGTTGTTCACTGTACGATCTCTAGGTGATGGGCCCGAATCCCACCGCTGCCACCAATGTTAGACGGCGACCTCAGAGGAGCCCGGAAGGGGGTCCTGACTACCCTGAGTCCCACCCGTGTAGTATTGTAGCCGGGCACTGGCGAGAGATTCCCCAGGGGGAGGAATCTCGCAACTAGGATCGTACTTCTGGCACCGCACGACACAGAGAGACCACACTGGGTATTCTCAGAACAAGCTTTATCAAATAGGTATCACTGCAAATATGTACAAGGTGAGCACGGGCTCAAGAGTCTCGGAAAGGTAGGGGGTAGCGGGACTGTCTCTGGTAACGGTTCAAAAGCAGGGACGTATCCGGCGCACAGCTCACAATCCTCGAGCTGGGGGATACGTGGTCGGAGTTGGGGTCCGGCGGGACCGTGGGAGTCTGGGGGAGCCGCGAGTCACTCAGCAGGGCTCAGGTACCAGTTCGGAGGTCTTACGTTCTTCAGGGAGCCGCGAGTCACTCAGCAGGGCTCAGGTACCAGTTCGGAGGTCTTACGTTCTTCAGGGAGCCGCGAGTCACTCAGCAGGGCTCAGGTACAAGTTCGGAGGTCTTACGTTCTTCAGGGAGCCGCGAGTCACTCAGCAGGGCTCAGGTACAAGTTCGGAGGTCTTACGATCTTCAGGGAGCCGCGAGTCACTCAGCAGGGCTCAGGTACAAGTTCGGAGGTCTTACGATCTTCAGGGAGCCGCGAGTCACTCAGCAGGGCTCAGGTACAAGTTCGGAGGTCTTACGATCTTCAGGGAGCCGCGAGTCACTCAGCAGGGCTCAGGTGAGTTCCAGTTCCAGGAGCCGCGACCACGTCAGCAGGCTCTCGTTGTTCCAGCGTCGAATCTGCCGGACAGTCTCAGAGCATCCCTTGTTATAGGTCGACCCTGCTTTGATGTCCGGAGTCTGCGCAGGCAGGGGTCTTGTCACCTGGGGGCCGCTTGTCGGGGTTTCCTGCTATTGTCTTTTGATCCTTTCAGGGCCGGGTCGGGAGGAGTCCCAGACACCCAGCAGGCACGGAGCCAGCCCGCAGGGAGGCCGGAGGGCCGATCGAAACCCATCGTCCCAGGGGAGTTCAGAGGTGCGATAGAAACTGCTCCTCCCTCTCTCATCCCCTGGAGGCGTGATGTCCTCCAGCCGGAGTGGCGCCTCTAGGCCCGGGTCGCGCTGGGGCCGGCGGCCATCTTGTTGCAGGGAGTGGGCACGCGGGCCCGGGGTGGCCGAAGGGAGAGAGGCCATGGACGGGGATGCCCGGAGTTGGCGCAGGTGTCCTGGTGGGAAAGGTCAGCTGGGCCGCGTGCTAGGGCTGCAGGCACCAGGTTTCGGTGGTGCGGGGGCACGGAGGGCCATCCTACGAGGCCGGGTCCAACATCCCCTAACACAGCGTCAGCCGTTCGGGAATCCACCGTTGGAAAAGTGTCCTGAATCTTTGAGATTTTAGTCACAAAAAAGTCGGCGAGCTGTTTGATCCATTCTTCCGTGTGTGAATGGACCGGGGTCCCTACTACAGGGTTGACAAACTCCTTCACAATCCTAAAGAGTTCCCGGCTCGTATTATCGGCTTTGTCAATTCTCTGCTCCAGATAATTCTTTTTGGCTGCGGCAATCTGCTTATAATAAGATTTTATCGCGTCGCGATATTTCATTCGCTCCACAAGATCGTACTTGCGCCGCCACCGCCTTTCCAACTTTTTGCAGTCTTGTCGCATTGTACGTAAAGTGGAAGAGAACCAAGGAGCAGAATTAAGATGAGGTGCTGTTCTAGCAGGCTTCAAAGGGGCCAGCTCCTCGAATCTTGCCTGCATCCAGTTCTGGACCAGGATTAGGTCGGTTTCCAGAACCCCTGTCAATTGACACGGGTATTGACAGAGAGCATCGGAGAGCATATCTGCTGTCACTAGGTGGTAGGCTCTAGATTGCCGGGAGCCTTCCTTCCGAGCCCTTTGACTAAGCTTAGATTCAAACACTAAGGCAAAGTTTATCAGATAATGATCTGACCAGAGGACCGGGAGTGGAGGTGACACCTCAATAGGCTTGGAGGAAAAGATCACATCTAATGTGTGGCCTTTCTCGTGAGTGGGGCTGTGGATAAAAGGGGCTAGCCCTAACATCGCTGTGATCTCACGGAGTTTGGTAGCCTCCGCATCGGTAAGACAGTCCATGTGCAAATTTAAGTCGCCTAATAACAGGCAGTGCGCAGAACGCATACAGGGTACTGATAAGGCCGACTGTAGGTCCTCAATAAACACACTGTCACCTGCAAGCACACACTCAACATTCATGTAAAAGCATTTTTTACATACCTCAGTTGTCAGAAAGGGTCATATTTGAGCTAATTGAACTCTATTCTTACAACACTAATAGTAAAACATAGCTATGTCTTTAGCAACTTCTTGAACTATGCAAAATCGGAACAGGTACGAATGTGAAGAGGCAGTTTCTTCCAATGGAATGGGGCCTAGTAAGAGAAAGCTCTGCCACCATATCTGGAGGTGCGTATACGTAGAATCTTAAGAAGGGCTTTATTTGTAGACCTAACCAGTCTGGTGGACTGATAGTGACAACGTCTAGAGTGTAGATAAACAGGAAGGGCCTTATTTAGTGCCTGATGAGTCAGGCAGCAAAGCTTAAAGATTCACCTTTTCTTATGGGAAGTCAATGCAAGGTTTATAAATAGGGGCAGCAGAAGAGCGTGGGGGGGAGATTACATATTAGCTGGGCAGCTGTATTCTGCACAACTTGCAGTTTGGACAGCAAGGTGTCATTTGCTGGCACTAACAGTTCATTCCCGTAGTCTAAGTGACTACTAATTAGTGCCTCGACTAAAGTCTTTCTTGAGTTGTATGGTAGCCACAGAAAAATATACCTTAAAATCTGCATTGTGGCAAAGCAGGTGCCACAGGTGTTGACTTGGTCTTTCATGGCTAACGTTTGGTCGATCTTTATACCAAGAATTTTATGTTTAGGGGAGAGGGCCGGACCAAATTCTGTTGACCACCAGTCAGCCGACCAAAGCTCCTGTGCTTTACCGAAGAGCACAACCTTAGTTTTCTCTGCATTCAGTTGGAGACAGTTGTCGGTCATCCAATCGGCGATTTCCCTCATGTAACTTGAAAACTGAAATTTCACTTTTACTGGATCTGGCCCAAAGGAGATGAGGAGTTGGGTATTGTCAGCATAAGATACGACCTGAAATCCACGTGATCTCACAATTTGTGCTAGAGGCGCTACATAGATGTCAAATAGTGTTGGGCTTAGGTAGGAACCCTGTGGGGCTCCTTTATTCATTGACATTGTTCTCGATTTGAAGGAGTCAAGACAGATGGTTTGGATTCGACTGTCAAGGACATCCACAAGCCAATGTAGCTCACTGTCATATACTTTTACCTCATATAGTCTGTGAATTAGAATGGAGTGTGAGACCCTATCAAAGGCTGCGGATAGGTCCTGTATTACCAACATGACCGGGATACCGGCATCCAGAGATAATCTGATGGTATCAGTGACTGTCACTAGTGCGGTCTCTGTGCAATGTAACACTCTCAAAACTGATTGTGAGGGGTCTAAGATCTTATGTTTTTCTAGCAAGGTTGACAGCTATTTGTTGATATAGCTTTCTAGAATTTTTCCTAGCAGAGGGAACAATGAAATCGGTTAATAGTTGAAAAGAATCTCTGGGTTCTTCTTAAGAATAGGAGATACTTGGGCACACTTTCACTTTGGAGTTTGGCTGAGGTTAGGAAAAGACTGAAAAGCGTAATTAGTGATGGTGCAATGAAGTTGGCTACACAGTAGGTCATCCTGGGGGGACAGAGGTCCAAAGAGGAGCCTGGTTTCACTAGGGACAACATCTTTGGCACCTGCTCCAGAGAGTATGACTCAAATTTACCCAAGACGTTGAGTGCATTCAGGGGAGGCTGACTAAGATCTGGTTCCATCTCCAGCAGGTCCCGGTTGTTTGGAAAGTTCTTATAGATGATGTTAATTTTATCTTCAAAAAAGTCAGCCAGGGACTCGCATAATTTTTGAGAGGCCGGGATAGTGCGGGTATAGGCTCAAGGTTTTACAAAGTTGTTTAAGGCTTTGTAAAGTTAATTTGTGGAAATTCCAGCTTTGTCAATAGTTGAAGTTATGTAGGATTTACAAGCTACTTTGAGCTGATAGTGGTAAATATACAGCAACGACCTATAGGCTTCTTTCTCAGCAGCATAATTAGTTGAATGCCACCTTCATTCAAGCCGTTTACTATTTCACTTTTCAAAGCACAAATTATCATGGTAGGCGACCAAAGCAGTATTAATATCAGTTTGTAAGGTGATTGTAATAGACCTACAGGTCTCGGAGAAGGAGTCAGGAGAGACTGTCTTCCAAGAGCGTCTTCGTCTGCTTGCCTCTTTGTTGGGCTTGGTGGATGCTTTATTACAAGGGATCTGAAATGTAACACCTAATGGTCTGACCATACAATAGGAAGCGGGGGTTCACTGGTTACTTCCAAAACATTGGTAAAAAATAAGGTCAAGGGTATGTCCTGCTTTTTGAGTGGGTCCTGTCACTATTTGTTTGAGCTCCAACGTTTCCAATATTAACTCTTTTATTCAGCACAGTAACAAGACACGTTTCAACTCCCATGAGCATTTCTCAAAGTAACAAACCCTACCACCATTAGAAATAAATACAAGCACAAACATAAACAGAGAAAAGTTACTATCACATGGAATGGATCACCTAAATATAAGAATGCATTCACTTATGATGAATATCATCTTAATCAACCTAGTACCATCCGCTACAAAATACATCAATGTAAGTCAAAGAAAACATAAAAAAGAAATACAATAAATCAAAAATGTATTTAAGATTCAATCCGGGTCGCTCTCTAAAGGCTAGGGACCCTGCATCGATTCAAAGCAGTGTACAGTTTATTTAAACAAGTAAGTCACCATTATATAAGTAAAAATGTTGGCGCAATACTACCTCCGTGGGCACTTCATATATTATCTATTGCATAAATAGACACAAGCACACAGGGAACAGGCCGGTTAACTATGATAAAGTGTATCATATCTATTAAAAACAGTATCATATGATATTAGATGCATTTAATATCTGTCGGAGGTCCTACTCATGCAAGGCAAAGGCAAAAAAAATACTAATCAAAAAATAATAATCAAAGAATGAGCCAGACAATACCCTTATAACTGAAGAAGGGTGCGCAGTCAAAATATCAAATTTTTTATATCAACCTACAATAATATCGAGTTTTTTAATATCGTAGGGACAGAATATCAATGTCAAGAATATCGTTGACCAAAATATCGACATTAAGGTGAGTAATATGGGTTTTTTTTATATCGAAGTAAGTAATATCTGTGTAAGTAATACCGTTAGCAAAAATATTGTTGTTAATAATATCGATATTTATATTAGTGTTATGTATTTTAGTATGTATTTTATATGTATGTTTAACATTTTTTGTAATGTATTTTCATTATTTTTAAATATATGTATTAAATGTTTAGAAATTAGTCATATTTTTAAAGTAAACTTTGCATTTTAGTATCAGAGGGGTTGTGGCTTTATAGGGGAATAGGGTGGGAAGTAATGTAATTATAATTAATATGTTTTTATTTATTGTTTTTGATTATTAATTTATTGCTAATTAATTATTAATTTGTCATTAATTTTATTAATTGATTAATGTATCATGATATTAATTATAATGAATTTATTATTACATTTGATTTATTATTGTTAATTAATGTATTGTTAATTAATTATTAATTGGTAATTAATTTTTATTAATTGATAAATAAATTAATTATGTTATTTTTTATGTGTAGCGGGTTGTGGGTTCATAGGGGAATAGGGTGGGAAGTAATTTAATTATAATTAATATGTTTTTATTTATTGTTCTTGATTATTAATTTATTGTTAATTATTAATTGGTAATTAATTTTTATTCAATTCAATTAAAAAACTTCTTTATTTCGGCCTTTATGGTCATAAAAGCACAGAGAAAAGAATACAGCACAGTTTATACATATAAATCTTACAAAGATAAAGTGTACATGCATTGCAGTACTTAAAAAAGAATTCTGAATATGGGTGTAAAAAAGGTACTGGTTCGAAATAGACGTTTTTTAAAACATTTAAAAAGGTGGTTAAAAAGTATTAATACGTTTTATTTACATTAAAAAGCTAAAATTATCAGATAGACCCAGTTTTTAATATGGATGAACGTACACACCACATAGAAAATAAATAACGAGAGACTGAATACACTATGGGCAGACTAGTGTTGTATTTTAGGAGCCTATAGGCCTCCACATAATGCTTTGTCCCAAGATTCCGGCATACCTGTTGTATCATCGGTATCTAACCTTCTTGTATGCCGGGCAGACAAATAGCACATGTTGATCCGTCTCCGGATTATCTGCACAGATTGGACAGCCCTGAGTCAGAGTGTTTCCCCATTTATTTGTAAATACACGCAGTGGTAGTACACCGTGCCTAAATTGTGGATACAGTTTTTTTGCAAGGGGAGGCTGTATGACATCAAAACCAGGTTCTAGCTTGTATTGATCTTTGGCCTCTAAAAAAGATAGGGTCAATGTGCCAGTGTCAGAATTGGCCTTTATCTGGTTAAGTTTAAATTCTCTAAAAATCTTTGACAAGGCCTTCTTGGGAGTTATCGTGCAAGTTGCTTCAGCATTAACCCATAGGTCTCCCATCCTCATAGCAGCCAAGGTGTTATTAATATAGGACAGCCATGGGATTTTGACAGCTCTCTGCAAATATAGGACCTCCTTTAGCTCTTCTCTAAAGAACTCAAGCTCTGGAGTACTCCAGATACATCTCCAGTAGAGAAGAGGCCTAAAGGCAGCTTCCTCTGCAACTGGGCTAACCCCAAGGTCCATATGAAGTGGCGTCAGGTGTGCTTTTAGGGAGACCTAGTAGCTGCCTAATAAAAGAGTTCTCATTCTTTGAGAGGGGATCAGATGGTCGATGGCCCCAGATTTCTGCCCCATACAAATCCGCTCCCCTACCCTGAGCCTTGTAAATTTCCATTGTTGGACCAACCATTTTGTGAGTGCACTTCCTAGACATCTTTGCTATCCCCCCGGCTGTCTGTGCCAGCTTTAAGCTAGCCTTTTTAATTTGTGCATTCCACTCCATTTTGTCAGTTAGTGTTAGGCTTAGGTAGTCGAAAACATGTCACTTTCTCTAATGGTTTCCCATCTAAAAGAGGGTTTGGTCGCGTGGTGTTACCTACATTGAAAACCGTAAATTTTGTTTTTAGTGAGTTGATCTCCAGACCCCTATTTTTATAAAATAGATGGAAGATATCCAAGGCCCTCTGTATTCCCATTGGGGACTTGGATAATAAGAGGGTATCATCGGCGAACATCAGGGCCGGAACCCTGTTGTTCGCCAGCCTTGGGGCATCTATGTCCCTCCCAGCATTCAGAGCCTCCACTAGGCCATTGATAAATAAGCAAAAGAGGGTCGGGCCAGGACGCATCCTTGTCTTACCCTTCTGTCAATTGGAATGGGGTCTGTAAGCTCACTGTTATTACCGTACCTAACTTGAGCACAGTTGTTTTCGTGGAGCCGCTTCATCTGGTGACAGAGGCAAGGGCAGACCCCAAAATATAATAAAATAGACCACAATTTGTCCCTAGGGACAAGGTCGAAGGCCGATTTTAGGTCCACAAAGATCAGATATAGGCTGTCTCCCTCCAAAAGCACTGTCTTCCAGTACATTAGGTGCAGCCTGAGTATCTGATCTATTGTGGGCATCTTGGCTCTAAAACCTACTTGGAAGGGACTGAGTATAGAATGGTCCTCCATCCAGCATTCCATTCGATCCAATATCACTCATACATATATTTTTGGGGTGACTTCTATGAGGCTTATTGGAATAGTTAGCAGGGAGGAGTGGTGAGCCCTTTTTATAAAGTGGGATAATCTCCGCCTCCAACCATGACGGGGGAATCGGCATTCCATGTAGGATGGCATTAAACAGGGTCCATAGGTAAGGGCCCAAAATATTAGGTTTGTTGTGTAAAAGGTCACCCGGGATCTTATCTGGACCTGGCGCCTTTGAGGGGGATACCCTTCTCAATGCACCCATTATCTCTTTCAGGGAAATTTCAATGACAGCGGAATTATGGGACTGCAGGGAAATGCACTCATTAGCTTGTCGTGCTTCTTCCTCTTCCCTTGTGTAGAGGGCTTCAAAATGGATCGTCCATATTTCTGCCCCCAAATTTGGTTCTATTGCCGACTTGCCCTCTGTGGAGCCAGTATTGACTAAATTCCAAAAGGACCGCATGTCCCTGGAGCATAAGGCAGATCTCAAGCTTTCCCATTTGTCTACCTCCCACAGTTTTTTTGCCATGTTAATTATATTTTTATGAGCTATCCGCTTGTCTTTTATCATGGGGCGTTTGGTTATTAATTGGTTAATTTATAATTATATAAATTATTATCAAATTATTAATTTTTATTTATTGTCATTTATTGTCATTGTTAATTAATTTATTATCAATTTATTATTAATTGGTAATTAATTTTTATTGATTGATTAATTAAATTAATTGTGTTATTTTGTATGTGTAGCGGGTTGTGGGTTTATAAGGGAATAGGGTGGGAAGTAATTTATTATAATTAGGTAAATATTAATTTCATTTTATTGGTATTTATTATTTTTGTTAATTAATTATAAAATTTGTTATTTATTTTACAAAAATTATTAAATTAATAAGTACGTTAATTTAACCCCTACGCTATCCAAAAGTTTCCCTACTGTTCCACTCACTGGAGTGGGAATAGTAATTTTTACTCCTACGCTATCCAACACTTTCCCTACTGTTGCACTCACTGGAGTGGGAATAGTAATTTTTACCCCTACGCTATCCAACACTTTCCCTACTGTTGCACTCACTGGAGTGGGAATAGTAATTTTTTTTTTTTTTTTTTTTTTTTTTTTTTAAAACCTTTATTTCTTCAAGAGTCTGGACACAGCTATTCAGCCGACAACCCGGAGGTTCGGCAGCTTCAATAGGAAAGTACAAAGAATCGTCCACAGTACATTGAAGGAGCAGTGAGAAGGTTCCATTTTTAATAATTACAAACACACAACAAACCCCAGCAAGGCAACAACACTGAATGCCCACGATGGTAGCCCCTCAGGGGGAGCCGGACCCCAATCGTCTAACAGTCACAGTACTATGGTAAGAGGAAAAAGGGGGAAAAGCAGAGGCCCAAGAAGTCAATTAACCATCACATCTGCATACTGAGCTGGAAAGAAGGTCAAGAAGAAAGCTGTTCCTCGGGGGGATCCAGATCAGGGGCAAGGCATATTCCCCCCCTGTATTGATTCCACCGCCCCCAGATGGCATGCCACCTCCGAGGGCGGCCTCTGGCGCAGTATACTGTCTTCTCCCTGAGCATACTCCAGTCCATATTTTCTTTCCACGCAGTTAACGTGGGGGGCCCCCCGGAACCCCACAAGCGCGCGATGTCCTTCTTAGCAACCATGTTACCCAGGGTCACCCACTGGGTCTGTGCCTCATCATGGTCAGTGGGCCCCCAGACATTCAGGAGACAACACCGCGCTTCCGGCTGCATAGCAATGCCCGTCACCTCCCCCATCACCGCATGAACTCGCCTCCAAAATTCCGTGATGACACCACATTCCCAGATGATATGTAGGAAAGTACCCAGCATACCGCATCCCCTCCTACATAGGCCTTCCTCAGAGAATCCCATATGAACCAGTCGCGGCCCCGTCACATACACTCGATGCAGGATCTTGAGCTGCACCAGCCTCAGACGCGACGGGATCGCAACCTCCTTAGGAGAGGAAACAGCAGCCTGCCAGTCCTCATCATCCAACTCGAGTCCGTCCCTAGTCCACTGGTCCCGCAGCCCCAGTAGCAGATCAGCCCGAACATTTATCAGTTTCTTGTAGATGAGCGAGATCGTGCTCTCCGGCATATGGCCATCCAGGATCCGGTCCTCCAAAGGAGAGGACTCAGGCACCTTCTCACCCTCCACGAGGACTGACCGCAGGGCATGACGCACCTGAACATATCGGAAAAACTCAGACGCCCCCAACTCATACTCCTTCTGCAACTCTTCAAAGGACTTCACCCTACCCTTAATCAGCATATCTCCAACCCTGGAGATGCCGATCAAGTCCCATTTATCAAACCCTTTTGTATGCCAAAGCCTACCCAACCTTTCAGATTCAAACAACGGGGCAGCTAGGGTGAGCCTATCCTTCCAGCCCGGAGAGTCAGTCGCCATCTTCCATACACGCACCGCCACCCCAGTGGGCCCGGTGAGGGATGAGTCGAGGGACCGCGAGTACAACGCCCTAAGATAGTTCCCACCGCTCAACAACCATCTGTCCATGGCATAACCAGGGCTGAGGGCCGGGCCATAGAAACCGTGGTTAATCGCGGACAACTGGGTGGCCCAGTAATAGCGTCGGATGTCTGGAAGCGCGATACCCCCGTCATACCATGGAAGCGTCAATTTAGCAATCGCTATCCGCGGCCGCCCATCCCACAACAACGTCCGTTGGAGGCTTTCGACCTCCCGAAAGTACTTGGCCGGCACCCAATCTAGAGAATTTTGCAACGCGTAGAGGAACCGGGGAAGGGACATCATTTTGAACAAGGCAGCGCGCCCGACGAGGGAGAGCGGCAGCCTCCGCCAGCCCTCAACATCCCGCCGCAGGCGCGCCAGGGGGGGGAGCAGGTTTCTCTCATACCGCAAGGCGGGGTCCATGGAGATAAAGATCCCCAGGTACACGAAGCCCTGCTGAGCAATCTGGATCGAACAAGTTCGCGGGACCGGCAGAACCTCACCACTCAGGACGTATAAATACGATTTACTCCAGTTGATGACGAGACCCGAATTCCTACCGAAGGACGTAAGAACGTCACAGACCACTATGAGTGAGTTCTTGGGCGAGGCAAGATACAACAAGATGTCATCAGCATATAGCGAAATGCGGTCCTCGTGTTCGGGCGACCACCGAAGGCCACGTATATCCGGGTGCCAGCGTATCCACGCCGCCAGAGGTTCAAGAGCGAGGGCGAACAACAGAGGCGACAGGGGGCAGCCCTGCCGAGTCCCCCTCCCAAGCCGGAACGGAGTCGATGCCCGGCCATTTACCACCACACTCGCAAGGGGTCCCTCATACAGCAACCTCACCCAGCTCACAAAACCAGGGCCAAAGCCGAACTTGGCTAGCACAGCCCACAAATACTCCCATTCCACCGTATCGAAGGCCATCGTGGCATCAAGAGACGCCACAATAGCCGGTTCTCGCAGCGTGCCAGCCCTGGCGATCACCCCATGAAGGCGCCGAAGGTTCAATGCGGTGTTGCGATGCGGAATAAAACCGGATTGATCAGGGTGAATCAAGTCTCCAAGTACCCTGACCAATCTGCCCGCCAGGATTTTAGCCAGGATCTTCGGCTCGGCGTTGAGGAGTGATATGGGCCTATATGAGGCACACTTATCTCGGGGTTTACCATCTTTATGTATCACCACAATTGTCGCCAGCCTCTGGTCCAACGGGAGGGTCCCACTCCCCCGCGCCTCCACGAACATGGCGCGCAGGTGAGGGGCTACCCTATCCGGGAACAGTTTATACAGGTCAATCGGCAAGCCATTCGGGCCCGAGGCCTTGCCCGAGTTCAGCGCGCGAATAGCTCCCGCCACCTCATCGACCGTTAAGTCTCCATCAAGATCATCTCTATCTACATCAGAAAGACAGGGCAGAGCGATATCCCGCAAGAGGTCACGCGAGTCTTCGGGCGGCCTATCCGACACTGAGGCATAAACCTTACGGAAATAGTCCGAGAAACATTGGACAATCCCCTCGGGTTCCACAATCACCTCTCCCCCCTCTCCCGCCAGCTCCGGCACTACTCTATTAACCCGTGGGAATAGTAATTTTAACTGCTACACTATTCAACCCTTTCCCTACTGTTGCACTCACTGGAGAGGGAATAGTAATTTTAACTGCAACGCTATCCAACACTTTCCCTACTGTTGCACTCACTGGAGTGAGAATAGTAATTTTTACCCCTGCGCTATCCAACACTTTCCTTACTGTTGCACTCACTGGAGTGGGAATAGTAATTTGAAACTGCTACGCTATCCAACACTTTCCCTACTGTTTCACTCACTGGAGTGGGAATAGTAATTTATACCCCTACGCTATCCAACACTTTTCCTACTGTTGCAGTCACTGGAGTGGGAATGGTAATTTTAAACCCTACGCTATCTAATATTTTTTGTATTATTTTAGCTAATGAAGTATAGAATTAATTTAAAAAAGATTAATAATTATTTTTATTTTTTTCATTTGTTACATATATTTATTACATTTTTATTTATATTATTGTTTTATGTGGATAGATGTATTATTTATACTTTTTTTAAAACAATGTATAAGTTATCAAAATAAAGTAAATATATATATGATATATTATGGTGCCGATTCCGATCCGTTAAAAATAATTTGTGTACGACCCGTATCCGTATTTTTTTACATACGAGTCGTACAAGTACTGTACAAACGGCCAAGTACGATTCGTACGTGAAAAATATCTACGAATAGCGTCGGGAAAAGTCTACGAGAGTGCGTCGGAAAGTTTTTACGACCGAATATCGTCGAGAAAAGTGTACGAGAGTGAGCCGGACATTTTTACATGCAAATCGTAAAACACAAGTCCGAGCGCGCAAGTACGATCCCGACCGTCTGTCCGAATACACAGTCGCACGTAAAATGGCCCGTACGGAGCCAACGCAGTAGCACACATGTACACGGGTAAACTTTTGCCCGTGTACGAGCCGTACAGCCCCCCACCCCCAAATATGTCAGCACCGTACACCACCCTGTCCGCACTGTACCCCAGCCCCGCAACTGTACGCGCCGTACCCCCCATGTACGTGCCGTACCCCCCATGTACGCGCCTTACCCCCCTGTCCGCACTGTACCCCAGCCCCGCACCTGTACGCGCCGTACACCCCCATGTACGCACCTCCCCCATGTACGCGCATCACCCCCGCATGTACGCGCCATACCTCCACATGTTCCACCGTACCCCAGGGCCGCATGTGTACGCACCGTACCCCCACCGCATGTACGCGCCTTACCCCCCATGTACGTGCCGTACCTCCGCATGTACGCGCCGTACCCCAGGGCCGCATGTGTACGCACCGTACCCCCACCGCATGTACGCGCCTTACCCCCCCATGTACGCGCTGTACCTCCGCATGTACACGCCGTACCCCAGGGCTGCATGTGTACGCACCCTACCCCCACCGCATGTACGCGCCTTACCCCCCCATGTACGCGCCATACCCCAGGGCTGCACGTGTACGCACCGTACCCCCACCGCATGTACGCCCCTTATCCCCCCCATGTATGCGCCGTACCACGCATGTACGTGCCGTACCCCAGGGCCACACGTGTACGCACCGTACCCCCACCGCATGTACGCACCGCACTCCAACACCGTACCCCAGCACCCTCACCCAGCATCGCGTATGTACGGATCGTACCTACGCGAAAAAGACTCATACAGAACCAGGACACTGTAAAACAACACAAGGAGGGTCAATTCGACTCACACAACACCACAAAACACGTCTACATGACAAAATACATCTCAATGACTGACCAGGCACATCCAAACAGGCAAACAGAGGCCCCAAATCACAACCACCTCTTATAACACACCCACCAAAATTCAAACACAGCCACACCCAAAAATTGACCAATAAAAAGGGCCCACGCACACAACCCATGAGCCTTTGCAACAGACTCACTGCTGCCAGACCCCACAGAGCAACAACTCCACATTACTCATACCTTCACTACACCTTCACTCACACACCTTCACACAACCTCCTCCACAAACATCCCCCTCTTCACATTCACACACACACCGTCACATTCACACCCACACACCCACAAACATCTACACCCACACCCACACACCACACCATGCCCACAGACAAGAATCCAAAGTTCACAACGGCGGAGCTGGACCTCCTTGTCAACGAAGTCATCAGAGTCGAGCCACAGCTCTTTGGAACATTGGTCAGACAGACCAGCATAGCTGAAAAATCTGCCATGTGGCAGAGGATTGTCAATAAGGTGAATGCTGTTGCGCCCATCCGAAGGACCAGGCATGAATGCCGAGCCAGGTGGTACGATCTGCGCAGGGCGGTCAAGAGGAAAATGAATGAAGAATATGCCCAGAGTAACATCACTGGAGGTGGGCCGCCCCGCAGACCCGTACACTACCATGCCTGGGAGGAGGAGGTGATGGCCCTGTTACCGCCGGTGGGAGTACACGGAGTCGAAGGAGTTGCAGAGCCTGGTGAGTACACAAACAACTTAAGTAACATGGGGGCAATGGGGTCCACACAACATATACACCAAATGCACGCAACTTCCCCAAGCACTCACCACACACAGCCACACTCAAAAACCACGCTCATGCCACTAACGTCTCCATGCACCCTTCACAAATAAAGGCAAGGCCATGTTCAAGGCTACAACAACCACAAACACAAGACTGGATGTCTGGGAGGCTGGGAGGGTGGGCCCCACACAACACATTGTGAAAATGAGATGCAGACACCAATGCCCTCAGCCCATACGACATAGGTACATACCCATGCACAATGCACAGGGACTGGCAAAGTACTGACAAGGTAGCTGACACTTGGCCCTGCTGTATGCAGCACAAGGCCCTCCTGGGACCACTGTACACTCAAACACCAACTCCACAAGCACAGGTATCTAGCACAGGAACTCACACTCACTGTCATGCCAGCATGCACCATGAGGGGACAGACACATCACCTGGGAGACCCAATGACAACTCACACTACACACAACAGCAGGCCCGGTCACAACCCCCCCCTAACACAAACACACACCCCCGGGGCAGGCAACGGATTTACACACTCCCACAATGGACATGTGACACAACAAGACCAATCCAGAGCCAGATAAGCATCAGAGCCAACAATCTACAGGTCAAACACTCAGGAGAACATCTCAATCTGTCCCCCGCAACATACCCATCCCCAAGTGGACATTGAGAGGAATGCTAGGCACATCCAACTACCTGGAGGAACTGTGTCAACTTGAACATGTATGAAACATAGATGTCGCATGAAACACCATTAACATTGTCTCTCTCTCACACACAGGACAACGTCGTCGATCTCCCCCCAACACTGGGGGGGAAGAATCAGAGTCCCAGGCTCTGCGTGAAGACGATCCCACCGGCAGCGACGACTCTCACCACTCCGTGGATGACCCCGACCAACCTGGACCCTCTGGTGCCCAAGCCCCTGCAGCACCTGCGTCACGTACATCTGTGCCAACCACCCCCCATTCCTGCCACATCCCAGGACACACCCAGGAGCCCTGCTCACACTGAACAACAGAGCCAGTCTGACCAGGAGGGACAAGGTTCTCCGGGCACCCAGGAGGAGGCAGGCAACCCTGCAAATGCCATACCTCAGGGGTCCCGTAGACCCGATGTGCCCACAAGGGCAGGCCAGGCTCAAGTGGGCAGGGGTGGTGGGAGTGGAGGCAGGCGGAGTCACGAACCTGACCAGCCAGCTCAGGACACCGGTATGTCACACATACGCAACATCCTGGTCTCAAACCGGCGTGACACCAGAGGCATCAACCAGGTCGTGTCAAGACTCTCCGAGATGCAGGGGACCCTCGATGAGATTAGAACCTGCAGGTCGAGCATCATGCCAGTCATCAACAACACCAAGGACGGATGGAGGCAAGACTGGCTGAGCTCCTGGCGGTGCACAGGGACATGAGCCAATCACTCCGTCAGATCGCCCAAAGCATGGGCAACCCTCCCTGTGCCACCAGGCGTAGACCAGCACCAGACACAGGGAGGGAGGAGGAGGAGGAGGATTCCTCTGACGGAGCGTCCCCAGCATCGTCAAGGCCTGCATCTGAGGGTCCCCGGAGGAAGGTGGGTCATCCACGGAAAAGACCGTGAGAGTCAGCGGACCATCCACATCTCCCAGGTCACCTGGCCTGGCACCTGGCCCTCTGGCGCAACAGCACCACCTCACAGTCTGGCCAATGATGACCAACACTGTGGTCTGGACTCTGATGACTCCAACTGACAAGGATGCCATCTCCCCCTGTGAACTTTGGATTCTATGCACCCGGTAGAGCACCTTACTTCATCCACCAAAAGACTCACCCCACCAAAAATAAATACTTTATTTTGTCATAAGATGTTGCTGTCATTTGGCATTATTCACCAACATATCTGTGTGTAAATGTCAAACTATGCCTGAGTGTTGAACTAACTCCACACATCCATACCCTGGGATCGGAGTCTGGTACAGGACACACATGGGTCACAATGTATCATTCACTGCAGACATGGAGCACAATACTCACCTGTGATGTCCTCAAGCTGCTGAGGGGGTGCATGCAATACTGTGCCGACAGACCTATTTGGAAGAGTACCATTAAGGCGTAGAGGTCATGCCTCATTCGGAGGTTCCCGGGGAGGGAGTCCCAGGTATGTGTTCCCAGGTGGGAGAACTATGTCCTGCATGCTGGAGTACAGTGGATCGGAAGAATGGTGGCCAGGTCAAGGTTGGATGCACGGAGATGGCACTACGGGGTCTCGGATGACAGTGGTACAAGGTTGGTGTTGGGTCAGGGTTGTGGCCTGCCTCCTGAGTGTGGGTGGGGAGTCAGACGGTCTTCCGGCAGCACACAGTGATCCATTGCAGCTATCTCTGCTGGACGGTGATGTGGCTGGGGCGCTGGATGTTGCAGCTGAGGTGTGCAGATGCAGCCTGGATGTGGACAAGTGTCCCGGGAGTTTGGATGTGGATGCTCCGTAGAGGGCAGGCCAGTATTTGACACGGATGTTGTCGTGGACCTGGGGGATGGTCCGTATTTCCTTGGAGTGGATCTATCTGGAGATCATGTGCATAATGCAGAGGGTGTTGCAGTCTGAGGCACAGATGCTGGTGATTACCATGGCAAATGTGAGGAAGCAATCCATGATGCACACCATCTTGTGTGCATGGACACTGGGTGCCTGTGCGGGGCTATTGCGGGTGGGACACAAGCAGTTGACCCGGCTGGAAGGGGACAATCCTCAGATGTTGACCTCAGTCCTGTACAAGTCCAGCCTCAGGTGGCTGCTGTTCTGCCATTCATCAATGGATCTCATGCATACTTGAATGCTGGAACTGCCAATGTCTGTGTCTTTGTTGAGGCTGAGGAGCACATGGCTGTCAATGGCATACGAGCTGATGATGAGGTGCTGTGCGCATGTGATGGTAGAGAGGGGGGTCCTGGACACTCTGTAGATTGACATGCTGAGAGATGATACCTGTGCCATGTCCCAGACGATGACACCATACTACATGCTGAAGCCTTGAGTCCCACTCCCATGCCCTTGCTGGGCTACAGAGCCTGTGGGGAGTATTAGGGACGTGACCTGGTTGGTGTGACAAGGCCTGGAAGGCGGGGCAGCGCAG
Organism: Triturus cristatus; assembly: GCF_964204655.1. NCBI lineage: Eukaryota > Metazoa > Chordata > Amphibia > Caudata > Salamandridae > Triturus > Triturus cristatus. The sequence goes on from NC_140591.1 coordinate 1,104,417,971, forward strand.
TGTAGCCAGTTGGAGTTGCACACTCAGCATGCAAAGGTGTCGTGTGTGTGCCCAGGGTATGTCTGACAGCAGGCGTTAGATGTGCGGATGGACATAGCTCGGAGTGTGGCTGATACATCAGACTGTAGTGTGATGTGGGTGATGCAAGGACAGGATGGTGGTGCAATGTGCACTTTGCATGTGCTGATGGTCCAGCCTTTGGCACCGCGTGGCGGCAACAGTGGCATAAACAAGCTGAGGACAGCCAAATGAATGGGTGGAGGGAGGAAGTGAGGAGCATCTTGGAGGCCTGTGTGTTGCCACATCTGGATACTCTGTGGGCCCTTGCTGCAGGGGCCGCAGCAGCAGGCGGCATCTCCTTGCAAAATGACAGAATTTGCACACAAAGACTAGGATGTCAGAAGGACAACTGCAACAGGCGCGTATGTAATGTAAGGAGTGTCCAGTGTCACATGGCACACCCAGAGACAATGCATCCACAATCACCAAAGAAGCATGACACCGGATCAGGAAACTGAAGGCCGACCTGCGCACAGGAGACACACCCTCAGCAGCTGTTGATGGCCCATTGTGTGGACCAACATGCCAAAAAACATACATGACCATGTACTTCATGCCCAATAGGGAGCCTAATCCATGAGCAACTGCATGCATGTTGCTAAACTACACATGGACTCCTATGCATAATCTTCCACAACTATGCCAGATATGCCACATGCAAAGTGGCAGGAGACCTGCATTGACAGAGATGAGGCACCTTGGAGTGTGACGAACACCTTTATTACTCAGACTCACACTAAGGGAAATGCATCAATTGGAACAGACTCACAGGTCATTTGGCTGACCATGTGTGACCTACACTGGACACCCCCTTCAACACACAGATGTGATAAATCCTACTGAGCTGGCACACAAGTGAAGGGGTTGAGCCTAACACCCCTTGCTGCACACGGAGAGTCTACAATTCCCCATTGAGCCTCATATGGGGATGTCCCACACTCTGTCCACCATTAGCATCCTGTATGTTCCTGAGGGACGTTATACACACATTGATGCCTTCATCAGAATCCACAAACCATTACAGATGACTGTCAGGAAGGGTGACTATCAATTCATGGGAGCCATGCAACACGTCATGTGGCCCATGGTGTGTCGACATGTATGCATGGTAACACAACATGCACAGGAGCAGTCCCCACATATCACAAACACGTACCACCCACAAAATGCCTTGCTGCACTCCTTACCCCAAATGACTTTTCACCATGTCTATGCATGTAACTCTGATCCAGCACACGTTGCAATACTCATGAGGAATAGCAGGAGGGCAATGATGACATGAGCAGAAGGCAGCCACAAGATCCTGGGGAGGCCAGACACACAACAAGTCAGCGAAGAGCTAGTAATCCTCAGACATGTACATGTACTCTACAGGAATGATGTTGTCACCATGCCCTTAATAAATTTAGTGTCCCAGCTAATATATGTGGAATGACATAATCACTTGAATGACACATCAGAACACACCTCCAAGTCACTTAGCACACAGTCAGCTGGACACACACATTGCAACACATGCCACACAAGGCTCAAAGCGTGCGAGACACAGGAACTCACCATCATGAGAAGAAGATGCGGATAAGCTAACTCCGGATGTCCCCATCCTCATCCTCATTTGCCCCGTGCCCGAGCCCTTCATCTTCCACGGGTGGATGATCCTGCTCATCCGGATCAAGGATGAGTGGCACGGCCTTCTCCACTGCCATGTTGTGCAGCATGCAGCACACAATGAAGATTTTGCAGACCTTCACCGGGGCATATGGGAGGGCGCCGCCGGTCTTGTGGAGGCACCGGAATCTGCTCTTCAGGAGTCCAAACGTCCTCTCAATCACGCGCCTCGTCTGCCCATGGGTGTCTTTGTACCGGTGTTCTGCGGCTGTTCTGGGGTTGCGGAGAGGCGTCATCAGCCATGGCATGTTGGGATAGCCAGAGTCCCCTACATGGAAACATCATGTGAAGAAGTGGGTCAGGAGATGCCGTAAGATACAAAGATAGCGCTAAACACAGGACTAACAGAGTATACCCACCAACAAGACATGCTCGTTCCGCGTGCAGCTGCAGCATCATTTCTGGCACCCTGCTATGCCTCATGATGTATGCATCATGTGCGGACCCTGGAAAACGGGAACAGACATGGGAAATCAGCATGTTAGCAAGACACACCACAAGGGCATTAATGGAGTGGTAATGTTTTCTGTTTCTATAGGCTACCTCCTGTGCCTGTGGTGGTACCAAAGCCACATGTGTCCCATCAATAGACCCAATTACATGAGGCATCCCTCCCAGGGCATAGAACTCACCCTTGACACCTGTCAACTGCTCACGAGTGGGAAAATTGATTAATTCATCCAGGGGCACCAACATGGCTTCTATAACATCATGCAGGGCACGGCTGAACATTGTCTGGGACATGCCACCAACATCAGCTATGGTCAATTGAAACGTGCCGGTGGCAAAAAAATGTAGGGCTGCCATCACCTTCATCTTGGGGGTCAGAGCTCTAGGATACCTGTGTTGTGGTTGGAGGTGTGGTGCAAGCCGGCGGGTCAAGTCCTCTATCAACTCTTGGGAGAAGCGGTATCTGCGTATGCAGTCATGTTCACGCATGGCATCCAGGTCTGGCATTCGTCTGGGGAGAGGCGGTGCCCTGCAGAGATTTTGAAGGAATAACGAAGAGTGAGTACATTACAACACCAATGTCACTGAGGTGAGCACATGTTCAACAGCTAATACACATCTGCTTAATACAGAGTCTGTGCTGTGCAATACATCCAGGACACATAGGCCAGCCAGGTGATACTCCTACGAAGAGCCAGCAACAATAGTTGCATGGCAATGTTGACGTGACATGCCATTAAAATAGCTGTGGGCCAGTGTAAGTGACAAGCCAGACACATTACATGAGTGACAGACATCCACATATCACCATTTGAAGGATGTCATCTCATACAAACAGCTGGCGGGAGTCTAGACGCACAGGTCACATGTCATCTGGAAAAGGACAGATAACACACATTTCCATGAAGGGGTACATGTCAAAAACTGATGACACAGACATTGAGAGAACGCAGATATTGCCTTATGTCAGGAAGTCATCTTCGAACCATCATGACACATGTAACGTGTGAGTCCACATGTGGCATGGTGTGCGTATATGTGTGTCATGCACATATGCACACAGACACATGTTGGATGCTGCAACAGCAGATGGAGTTGACGGAACACCAACGGAAAGCTCATAGGAACACATGACATAGTCACATCGTGGCACGCTGGGAGTCACATGTCAGGTGTAATTATCCGTGTACCTGGCATCAGGGGACAGTTGCGGGTGTTGCTGACTGTGCCATACCAGTGATGCAGTGCTTGACACGTGTGTCGTACATGCACACATGTGCAAAGTACAAGGGGAAGTGTGCCACGTAGTGCCCCATAACACATGACATGTGTAAACAGCTCATCACACATCTATTGTGCCACAACATGAGGAGACATGTGCCACATCACTGCCTGACGCACCTAGGCCCTGCACATGAAGGACTGCACTGACAATGACTTGATGTACAGCCTTGTGCGAGTCTGACACCTCCATTCCTTTCGTGTGCGCCTCCTATCACCAATGTAAGCTGTAAAAGGCAGTACACACGCTCTGAGGGCGTGTGTAGGGCCCGTACTCACGCGTGAGTACCTGCGGTACACGCGTGAGTACGTGCCTATCACTATAGTTGTGTTACTGTAGGTCCGAGTGATACGGCACGTACTCACGCGTGTACGGCCCGTACACGCGTCAGTACATGCCTATCACTATAGTTGGGGGTACAGTAGTGCCTAGTGATACGGCACATACTCATGCGTGTACGGGCCGTACACGCGTGAGTATGTACCTATCACTATAGTTGGGGGTACCGTAGGGCCTAGTGATACGGCACGCACTCACGCGTGTACGGGCCGTACACGTGTGAGTACGTGCCTATCACTATAGTTGGGGGTGCTGTAGGGCCTTGTGATATGGCACGTACTCACGCGTGTACGGCCCGTACACGCGTGAGTACGTGCCTATCACTATAGTTGGGGGTACCATAGTGCCTAGTGATACGGCACGTACTCACGCGTGTACGAGCCGTACACGAGTGAGTACGTGCCGTACCACTAGGCCCTACGGTAACACAACTATAGTGATAGGCACGTACTCACGCGTGTACGGGCCGTACACGCGTGAGTACATGCCGTATCACTAGGCCCTACGGTACCCCCAACTATAGTGATACGGGCAGTACTCACGCGTGTACGGCACGTACACGCGTGAGTACGGCCCGTATCACTGTAGTGATGGTGCCCTAGGGGTACGTGTGAAATGCGCCGTACCTGTGTGGGGATTTAAGAATTACAATGGGGACACATGAGGGACAAGTATTAGGGCCTAAATGCATTCTGGTTGTAATGGATACCGAGTTTCAAGTTCAAAATTTAACATCATGTGGTCTGGAAAAAGCAGTTGGCCACATTATACATTGTTGCAAAGTGGTTGTTGACTTGACATGATGCTGCAAAATCGAAAGATGCAAAGGCTGTCACTGGTGTATGTTTAAAGGGATTGGAGGAAACGTAGGATGCAAATGAGTCTGACCAATCACTCTGTACTCCTGTAAATGAAATAGGCCAGCAAGGCAGATATTAGGCAGGCAGAACCCATGAGAGGGCACTTGCCTGCACAACATGTCAGTCGATACCACTGCTGCTGTATTGTCTCCCTCTGGCACCATGTCAAGGACTGTGGAGAGGGCCCAGCCTTTCACCCAGGAGGAGAACGAGGCCCTGCTGGATGGGATCCTCCCACGGTACCCCATGCTGTATGGCCGACCAGGGGAGCAGGTGAGTGCTGACTCCACTACCTTTGCCTGTGCACCTTTATTGTGTCTGTCACTTCTGGCATTGTGGCCAGGTGTGACAGACATGCAATGTTTGTTGGAGTGGGTCCCAGGGGGGGGGTGGCTTATGTCTCTCATGCAGGGCTTGAAGTAGTTCATGTGTGCACTCCTCACTTGCATTGTGCTTACTGTGACATTCACTGCATAGTGCATGGCACATTCAGCCAGCCTGATCCTCTTGGGCATTCTTGTTCTATTGTCCTGCGGTGATTCAGTGGTCACCCCGGTGTGACAGGTGACTGCACCCACAGATGTGTGTGAGAGTTGAGTGGAGCTGTGGTGAGAGTGGTGAAAGTGTCCAAATGATATGTACGCCCCCTGGACATTGATGTGTGTGAATGTTTCTTGTCATGTGGGTGAGTGTCTTTGTGGAGTGTTGCACCACAGCTGCATGGAGGAGGCAACTGCTCTATCCATCTGATGTGTGAAGTAAGCCGTGCTGTGTGTCTGACTTGCTGAGCTAGCCCCACACCTGTGACCCCCCCCTGGCAAGTAGCACATGTGCAGAGTGAGGTTTGCATCCGCTGTTGCCAATGGCAGGTGATTGATGTGTGCCTGTGTGTGTCTGTGTACTCTGCTTTGGTTTCGTCAGTGGCCTGGGGCATGTGACTGCTGTGCAGTGCTGTCCATCAGCCTTGTGTTGCTTGGGATGCACAGTGTGTGCCATGATCAGGGATTGTTTTGCACCCCTCATGCCACCTGTGTACTTACTATGCCATGTAGTGCATTGGTGCGTCCACAGTAGAAAAAGTCCCTATGACTAAGGTGCTATTACTTGCCAGCATACTATGCCCTGTTCAACAAATCAAAGATGTTCAAATGTGTGTCTCTGTGACATGGTGCAGGTGTAGTGATGTTGTCCCACTTTGTCATCCACACAGGTATCCCCCTACCACAAGGGGAAGATCTGGAAGGGTGCCGTCAAGGCCGTGCAATCGGTGGAGGGTCGCAGTCGGCGCCTGCCACAAGTGAGGAAGAGAAGGCAGGACATCCGGTGCTGGACCCGAGGATCGCCCGGGTCATGCTGAAGGACTCACCTCCTCGCAAGCATGGCGGGCGCCGGCGCCTGACCCACCAGATGCGGCGTGTCCTGGCGGTGGTCTTCCCTGACCTGGATAGGCGGATACAGGAGTTACAGCAGCAGGAAGGGGGTAGGTACATGTGTGTTTGTTGTGTGTCGCCAGCTTTTGGAGCTGCTCAGTCGCCTGGAAACACTGCCAGGCTATATATGTGCAGTGCATATCCTGTTCCCCAAAGTCAACCTGTGCTGTTCTTCCTCCCTTCCCCTCCTTGACATGTGTTACCTGGTGTTAGACCTGTCAGCCCTTTGGGTGGTCCCTTCTCATCATTATTTATTTTGTCCCACTTTTGCCTCAAACCCTGTTAGTATTTTTCCTTTTTGGGAACCACCAGACTTTTTAGTGTTGATGCAGGGTCAGGGAGCCATTTTCCCTACCCCTGGAACTTCTGTCTGAGGGCCTGAAACACAAAATGGTGGCCACCCATTGTCACCTGAGACATAGCTGGAACCTACTAGTACCTTCCAGAACATTCTAGAACCCTGTGACAGTGTGAGGCAGGTTTAGAATGTTGGGAAGCCAGCTCAGAGTTGGCAGTTGGAGTAGGCAGTTGGCACCTGACTGGAGAGGAGAGAGGACAGAGAAACAGAAGGAGGAAGGAGTGAGGCAGCAGGGGTGGAAACTTGTGCCTGGAGTGGGGTCCAGAAACCCACCCTTGATACTAGTCCCTACTGACCAAGCCCAGCCTAAAGCCCTGTGTGGGATAAAGACAAGAAAATCATCTTAAGGACCTGAACAGCCGGAACAGGCCTTAAAGGAGAAGAACAGCAAGTTCCTGACCTGTTTGGTGGAATCCTCCTGGAGACCCGACGTCGAGAAGCCTGGAGACCTGGAGCCCGAGGTGGAGAAGTGGCGCTGACAGAAGGCAGACGTCGTACCCGGAGCCGCTAGAGGTCGAGTGAGGGCGCCGACGGAGGTCGTGGAGAGACACCGGAGGTCGAGTAGAAGTCACCTGAGGTCGAGGTGAGGCGTCGACGGGGGAGTGAAGTCCGCCCTCCGGAGTCGCCGGAAGCTGAAGTAAAGCGCGCAGGAGGTCGGGAGTGGAGATCGCACTCCGGAGTCGCCTGAGGTGTGGTAAATATTTAATTACCGGTACTATTTTTTATGCGGTAAAGTCTAGTAAGAATAACTCAGTAAAAATAAGAGGCAGAATCCGTGGTATTAGAGGTTCTGAAAGGCTTTATTCCTCTACAAAGGAATTATAGTTCGAACCATAGGCGCCAAATTCCATCACCACGAGAGTTCAGGAAGGGAAGGCAATACATTATTGACAAGTAAAGATATTTATATGAAAAGCATTACATTAAGACAGATGCAGGAGGCGTAACAGCTGATAGTACAGATAATAATACACATACGTAATGAGAAAAGGCGTACATATAGGCGTAACTAGAAACGTCATTAAACATGATGTCACAAGTGGGTGGATCCATAAGAGAATCCTGCAATGTCAGCAGAAAATACTTGGCAGGGATGCGCGCGCAGCCGCATGACGTGTGATTGACGTGCAACTAGAGGGTGAAGGGGACTTGACATTTAGCTCTACATGTGGAGACAGAAGTCTGGGGGGTCATGTCAACCTAATCCCAAATCATATCTAATATCTTATGTTTAAAGAACTGTATTATCCAAAAGGAAAGGTCTCTCGGGCGGAATCTATTCTATACTGACTGTTAGTGCGTGTACAAGCGTCTAAGTGTCTACATGAGATGCGAGGGGGCAGAAATCTTCCATAGTAACAGGGGCTATGAATTACTTGCATGAGGGCAGTGAGGCCTGGCCCTTTGCTCGGTAGCTGGAAGAATGTTTACCTAAACTACTAGACAGGAATGCATCGGATGAGGAGCGGAGCAGATAATCTTGAAGGTGAAATACAGTTTTTGGCAGGCAACGGCCGGATCAGGCACCGTTAGCTGCGCAGGGAGTAGGACAAAGTTCATGGGTACATATGTGGGCTCGGACTGGAGCTTTCAGAGGCAGAAGGCAGAAAAAGGCTTGATGGCAGAATTCAGGGCCTACTCGCCTGAATCTGTAAAATGTGGAAAGTGAACCACATAAAGTCGGTGGCCTTTCATACTTAGGAATGGAATATCTGACCCATTCATGGCGGATCTGAAAGAGGACATGTTGACGGTGGACGCACATGTATTTGCGTCTTCATAACTGGAACTGGAGGGAACATACATGTACTTGTAGCATGCACATGGAGCCGTTGGGGTCTACGATAGGGGACATAACTGATCATAAAATTCATATTTCCTCATTCCCTCCTTGTCCCCTACGGACCCTCAGGAGATATCAATCTTCATCAATCCATCGATCTGTTCATATAGCATCATTTGTTCTTCTTTCTTCTTCCGGGATCTTGAACGAAAACTTGGATGCGGGATACACGATGTGGCACACAGACCACAAATCGCTGGCCCACATTGTAGACATAAGCAGCAACTGAATAGTATGAGTAAGCCAATACCTAGGAAGGATAGGATCCTCCATCCCCAGGCTGACAACACGCTCCAGAACCAACCGGACCAAGTCCAGGTGCCTGGACTCTGGTGTATCTGGCTCATAATCTTATGAAGGCGAGTTATGGCTTTATATACTGACGGCGAATTTTCTGGTATGAAAACACAGCAACTTGATCCGATGACCCTACAAGCTCCGCCCCTATCGGCCAGGATGACGTCAAGGACAAGACGATTTTGAAGCACAACAATCCGCATCGCAGACTGCTCTTCTGTTAAATTGCCTAAGGCGGAAGTAGTCTCGTTCACTACTGCTTCAAGGGTTCTAGTTAATCTACGTATCAGCTTACTATTAGTGACTGTACCTATATAGGGAAGAAACCTTTATTGAAATCTGTGTATTGCTCCCATGCCGTTTCAGTGTAATCGACAATCGGGAGATCTCTCTGCTGTCTATTGTGTACTAAATGGGTATTTCTGTGATAGTCAGGAGGTGCTAGGAAAACAGGTGGCAGAAGGAATGCTATGTAACAGGTACCATCCCAATCTAGAGGTAAACGTATATATGCGGTCTGGCCACATATGAAGTAGGAATGACGAGAAGCTCTAAATGTAGACTTGCCTTGATCACTGAATTTTATTACAGTGGTGCATTTACTATGGCCCATGTGTATGGAACCATTCTTTCTTACACATAATTCTCCTTTAACTGGAAATACTGACATAGCGGGCAAGATTGGTGTAGCTTCGGATTCAACATTCAGAATCATGAGGTTAAGTGTAAAATTACCTAATCCATATACTTCATTTTCTAGATCAGTTCCTGTTCTTTTGGGAAGTCCCTCCTTGTTAGGGTAGCAGACTTTAAGCAAAACTAGGTTCAGGTTTCCCCATACCCAGTTGTCTTGATAAACTACGGAATTTGAATCTAGGGAATTCATTAAACTAAACCATGCTCCACAGGAGCCATTGTGTGTGAACGGATACGGAAAGAGAGGCAAAACTCCCTTATAGTTCTGATAGGGAGGGAGTCGGCCACATATCCAACAATTGGTAGCATTGCTGGTCTGATGGGAATGATGTAACATACTAATAAATGTGTTGTTGCGCAGCTCAAATCTATAAGACAACTCATGCGGAGGTAATTCGCTAAAAGAGTGTTCAGCAGTAACATTGTAAGCACGCTTAGAAATAGGGTAATACATATGTAGCAATACACTAGAAATGATGATCAAAAGACTTAGAAAAAACAAAATTAATAATGTCACTGTGCAGTGACTACGAAGCGATTTACAGTACGCACGTTTTTTAAGCTGTATCTGTCTATTTCTCTCTCTATTTCGGTCTAGAGGATACATGTCAGAGACAAATTCAACCGATTCACCTTGGAGAGGACTTAAACAATCAAATTGCCTGACTTGCTAGACCTTAGTTTCAGTTTGTAGAGTTCGTTCTTCGTTTGTTCAACCAAGGGGAGCTTTGAGTCTGTCTGTGAGGGAATGCAGGGCTGAGTGTTCACATCGGACGGTAGTCCATAAAATTTCTTGATATGACTCGAGTGCAACCACCCTTTACGTCCCTCAACCTTCACGGCTGTCCTTGTTGTCAGCAAGACGAGTTTGGGCGACTTCCACCTGGGCTCCAGCTGGGTCTTCCGGTCGAAATTCCTCACAAGAACCAGATCACCTGGAACCACGTCATGGGGCTTTACCTCAGTGTTATCGGGAAAAGCTGCAGCTACCTGTGAACGACAAGATTGTAGTGCAGACATCAAGGAAGCCAGGTAATCTGTCAGCATATTACAGTCAACATCAGTGATTTTACGAGGTATAGGCGTCCCCCACATATTTGGTGGTCTACCGAAGATCACCTCATACGGGGATAGCCCTGTTCGAGAATGTGCTACCATTCTCATGTAAAATAGCGCAACTGGTAAGGCTACTATCCAATCGACACCTTTTTCTCTACATATTTTGGACAATCTGATTTTCAGAGTCTGATTATGACGCTCCACGAGACCTGCTGCCTCGGGATGTCGGACACAGTGGAATTTCCATTGGTAACCTAACAGAAGTGAAACGTGTTTCATTAGTTCGGATGAGAATGGCTGGCCGTTATCTGAGTATACAACACGTGGTAAACCGTATCGTGGGAAGAATTCTCGAACTAACTGTTTGGCAGTAGTCGGGGCAGTGTAATCTGAAACCGGGTAGGCTTCTGTCCAACGGGAAAGAGCACAGACAACTACGAGAACATATTTGAATCCTCGACATCGTTCCATCTGGATATAATCCATCTGGAGGACTTCAAAAGGGTGATCGGGAGGTTGAAATCCACCCTGCTCTACGGGAATGCTTTTACCTGGATTAAACTGACAACATATCATACAGGTACGTACTTTCTGTTTGGCTGCTGCTCGCAAGTGTTTGTTGAACCAAATGTGTTGAATGCTGTCTAGCATAGCTTTTTCTCCTAGGTGCGCTGGACTATGTATTGTGTTAATGATGACTTGAACCATGGAGTCGGGAAGAAACCATATAGATTTTCCCTTCGTCATCCATCCTTGATCCGTTTGGATCCCTCCTAATTCAGTCCATTTCTTTATTTCTTCTGGTGTAGCATGTGTCTGTATGTCAATTACATCAAGGGCGGGATCCTTAACTGTCATGCAATGTGTTGGTGTCGGAACTATTGTCTTTGTCGTGTCAGTTGTATGAGTCTGATTCTGAGCAGTCTGTTTAGCTGTTCTGTCAGCTAGGTCGTTACCCTGAGAAATGATATCAGTAACTTTTGTATGGGCTTTGCATTTCATAATCGATATTGCAGTAGGTAGATGAATCGCGTCTAATAGAGCTTGAATGAGGGGTCCGTGTTGGATGTGGGCACCGTGAGAAGTTAAATAACCTCTCTCTCGCCACAGTACGCCGAAGTCATGGACGACTCCGAATGCATAACGTGAATCTGTGTATATGTTGACTTTCTTATTTTTGGCTTGAATACAGGCTTGTGTCAGAGCGATGAGTTCTGCTGCTTGAGCTGACAGAGTGTTAATACAATTTGTTTCAATGACTTCAGTGTCTGTTGTGACTGCGTAAGCGGCCACTAACTCTCCTGTACTTGTTCTCATACATGAACCATCTACATACAATGTCAGGTCCGGATCTGATAAGGGGATGTCTGTCAAGTCTTGTCTGGGTTTCGTCGTGATAGTAATGACTTCAATACAATCATGTGCTAATGGATCTGTTCCGTTTACTGGCAAAAGTGTGGCAGGATTTAATGTATTACAACGTCTGATTTCTATGTGTGGCTGAAACAATGTTAATTCATAACCGGTGAGTCTTGCTATAGTCAAGTGTTGTGTTTGTGTGCGGTTCAAGAGAACCTCTACTGCGTGTGGTACTTGTACTGTCAATTGATGTCCTAACACTATGGCATCGCTTTGTCTGATTGCTAAAGCTGTTGCTGCCACTGATTTCAGGCACGCAGGAAGAGCCTGAGCTACGGGATCTAATGTACTGGAAAAATAAGCACATGGTTTGTGTGATCCTGCTTGTTCCTGAGTGAGTACCGACAAAGCAGTACCTTCGCGTTCTGTAACAAAGAGTGTAAAAGGCTTACTGTAACATGGTGTTGCTAAAACAGGTGCTTGGCATAAAGCTTTCTTTAAGCTTTCAAAGGCATGTGTATGTTCTTGAGTCCAAGGGAGGACAGTCGATGTGGCTGCCTCCTGTGTTGTCAACTGGATGAGTGGTTTTGCTAGAAATGCATATTGAGGGATCCACTGCCTACAGTATGAAGTGAGGCCTATAAAAGCCCGCACCTCCTTTTGTGTCTTGGGTGGTGGCATGTTAGCAATTAACTGGATGCGATCGGGTGTAAGCTGTCTTCCCTCCTTGGACAGCAAGTGCCCAAGGTAAACAACTTGCTGGACACAGAATTGCAGCTTAGAAGGGGACACCTTGTGCCCCTTGTCGGCCAGAAATTTTAAAACCGTCAGTGACGCCTTTTCACATTCATGTTCGCTTCGGGCGGTGATCAGCAGATCATCGACATACTGAAGCAAGGCAGTGTTAACTGGCATGTGGATACTGTCAAGTTCTCGTTTCAGTGCTTGGCTATAGATGCTGGGGCTTTCTGTAAATCCTTGAGGTGCGCGTTTGAATTTAAAACTTCGTCCATTTAAACTGAATCCGAACAAATATTGACTTTCCGGATCTATTGGGACACTAAAGAAAGCATTCTTGAGATCAATTACAGTAAAGAACGTTGCTTCTGAATCAATAGCTGTTAGTAATGAAGAGATATCTGGGACCACAGGGTATTGTGGTACAATACATTTATTTAATTCGCGCAGATCAATAACTAATCGATATACTGGTGGTGCTTTTGGATCCGTTCTTTTAAGAATCGGAATTATCGGGGAATTACATACATTGGAGTCGGTTTCCACAACCACTCCTTGTGAAATGAGCTCGTCAATGATTTGCAGTAAAGCCACAACAGCATCTGGTGGTAACTTGTATTGTCGCATTCGTGGTAGTACTACTCCTGTTTTTAATGTGACTCGATATGGGGTAATGTTCATGCAACCAACATCCGTGGGGCCTTGTGCCCATAAATGTGTCGGCAAATTCTGCAGCCGGTGATCCATGTCTCTGGACACGTAGTGACCTTTGAAGTCACGTAGAAATAATCGTACTCCTTCCGGAGAACAACATATTATAGCTCCTAGAGCTTTCAATGTTTTTATACCTAACAAGTTTTCTGGACATGATTTAGTAAGCAATAAATCTGTAGTTCGTGTCAATGGACCAACCGTAAGTGGAAGGGGTTGCGATACTTCATTAATGATAGGCTTTCCTGAGAATCCAAGGGAAATATTCTGTGAGCCTGAGAGGGGTGCCCCTGGAACTTCACTGCGTCGTATAGTTGTTCTGCTTGCCCCTGTATCAAGTAAAAACTTTCTGTCTTCCCCTAATAGTTCACTATGTACATAAGGTCCCTCTTGATCTACAGGAACCTCGATAAGGGGTAAGCCAACTTCCCTCTCTAGGCTATTTCATGTGTATCGCTGATAATCGGGATAATCAGTTTGTGCATACTGGTACATCTGTTGCGTTGTTGCTTGTGTGGCAGCAATAGGCTGCTGCTGTGGTGTTGCTACGGTCTGTTGTGGAGCTGTCTGTTGCGGAGCTGGCCTAGATTGTGCGTGCTGAGGGATTTGTGATTGATTCTGATCCTGTCTGGGTGGACGTGGTCTTTCCTGGGTTCTACCAGTGGCGATATTATGTTTCAGAACTGGACAATCGTGTATATAATGACCTTGTTGTTTACAATAGTTGCATGTCCCTTTCGTCGGACCTGCGGAATCACCCTTTTTATGACCATCAGCTGGAACTGACTGAGCCACAAGCATTTTCATTTTCGTGTCTTTCATACGTCTTTGTTCATGTTCTTGTTCTTCTCTAATTCTATTGTGGTGATATTGTAACATCTGTAACATCTGTGACGGGGTGTTACCTTGCCAGGTACTCTCAAATTTCAATACTCTATTCTTAACTTGTGGTAGGGAATTTTCAACTAATTTTGTCACAAACAGATGTGGGTATGACTCGCTACTTGCTTTTATGCCACTATTTATACCAAAACATTTTCCAAATCGGGAATAGAAATCACTAGTGTCTTCATCTTGCTTTTGTTTACAGGCTGAGATTGCACCCCAGTCCTCCTTTTTCGTAGTTAATAAACGTGGCAGTACCTGCACTAGTAATCCTGGTAGTGCTGTAGTCTTTTCCCCAAGCCCTGATCCTGCAGCTCGGGCCTTTTCTTCGTTTTCTAATGCTGTCCAATCTATCTTTTGGTCTCCCACCTCCCATTCCTTTTCTTTGAGTTTCTCGTAAACACCGGCAGGCATTAATACTTTTAATATTTTCATAATGTCGGGGTAGGTATACTCTCCCATGAGTAACATGTCTTTTATCTCACGGTGGAAACCTGCTGGATCCCTGTCATGGCTGGGTACTACTTTCTTCATTTCTAATAATTCGATTTTAGTTATAGGCGTGTACACAAACACGCGTTTAAAATTATTGTCTTCGCCTCTGATTGGGTGTACTTCGCGTAAGGGATTCTGTCTATCTATGTGATACATTTTTCTTCCCATAGTGGGAACTGGAACATGTTCTGGGCATACGAAAACTATATACTGGTTTCGAAATTCTAGAATTTCTTTAATTAAATCAGTACCTGACCCTCTCCATTTATTCGTGAGTAATTCTGTCAATATGTCAGGTAAGGGTCCAGGATCGGAGTGTTGGCTTTTATATAATATAAGGAGGTGTTGAATCATGTATATACCAGCTAAACGCTCTTCGTATGGGGTAAGGTTCAGAAACGTGTGTGCTAGTGCATCTTCACTGTATTTGTCGGGACTGTCAGCCCATTGTACTGCTGACCTGGCTAATTCTTGTTCATCCATGGAATCGAGCATATGGTACCCCCTTCGGTCTCGGAGTAATTTATCAGCAGCTTGGAATAGGTGTTCAGGAGACCTTGCATTTAACATAGGGGTTTGAAAATGTCTATTACATTCTGGACGTATCGGACGTATCGGATCATTTAGGCATCTGGTATTATTAAAAGATCTTCCTTTACCTACATAAGCCATCGTTTCTAAGTGTCCTGTGGGCCTTTCTGATTCTTCGTCCTCCTCTCCCTCTGATTCATGTTGATCTGTCCCTAATCTTTCTTCATGTATTCGTTCTACTTCTTTGCGAATCTTTCGGCACATGACTACTATACATGTCTGTTTATCGTGTTTCCCTTCTGATATATTCTGACCCCATCTGGTAAGTACTTGCATTTCCTCCTGATCTACCCCAGGCCTATCTCTGTTTCTGATCACACAGTTTATGAAGAAGCGTAACAATTGTCTCTGTACATCCACTTTCTGGTATTCCATGGCTTCGTCAATACTTTCAGGGCCTCGCCCTGATTGGACAAAGTGATATATATTGTCTAAATGTGCCACCATTCCTGGTAGCGTCGCTAAATACCTTGAAGCTCGTCGTATACGTAGTGATGACAGCAGCATACCGTCCCGTCTACCGGGCACAGGATCATATCTACAATCCACTAGATGCTCTTTAAACATGTCGGAAGTTGCTAGTTGGGGTGTACGTTCGTACGCTAAATCTCTAAGGGATAATTTATTTCCTCGGGGTGGCGTGGCAAAAATTTCTGTCGTACCTCCTGTCGCACCGTCTGAGGTGCTAGGCACAAAAGGATTTGTTGGATGTAAGATAGAAGCTGTAGAGGTAGGAAAAGCGGTAGAAACAGATGGACCGGTGGGAATGTGCATAGGAGTTTGTTGTTGCGGGGATACAGACGGATGATCTTGGCGTTGAGCACCATCGGTAGGTGGTGTGTGTGGCGGAACATTAGCATATTCAGGAGCTACATCATCTAAATAGGAAGAAAGGAAAACGTCTTTTGCTGTTTTGGGATGTGCTTTTATCGGGAGTAATGGAGGTGTCAAGTTTTTCGGTATTTCCGGGGTGGCCTGGGGTAACCCTTCGGCCAGAAGAGGATACATACCATTCATAAGAGTGTTTCGTTGTCTGTCTACTTGTTCTGTTTTTACTCGGGTACCTTCTTCAATTAATAAATTTTCTCGGGCTTTACTCGAATTCTCCCTACTTTTCTCTTCCTGTCTGAGCGTTTTTTCTGTACGTCTATATGATTCTTTACGCCATAATTCAATAGCATCTTTCTGTGACTGTCTGGCTTTATTTTTCCATAATACTTCTTCTACTCTCATGATGCAATCTGCATCCCAGGTCCCAGCTGCGGGCCACCTCTGACTTTCTGGTAAATCTTTGGTGTAGTCCACCCATAAATCAAGAAATAATACGGCATCTAGGCCATGCTTATGATACATAAAGTACCCTGGAGTGTCCCTAGGTGGAATGGGAACAGCTTCTTCGAGTACCCCTTTTCTGGTTTTGATCTGTCTTAATTTTGAAAAGAGCGGCATTTTTAGACCTTATTACTTGAACATACTTAATACAATAAACACAATAATGACCAATCATTCACACCACAATATGTAGAACGTATTAAAACATTTAACATTTAACAGTTTAACGAACTATGATAACTAATAGAAAACTAGTTACTGACATAATACTAACACTAAATAATACTGAATTATATGCAAGGCATACTAGATATACTGCTAAACAGTACAGATACACTGCTGAAACAGTGCAGACCGGATTTGTGTACCCAAACCCGTCTTGACCGGCACAACCTATGTGCACGTTTAAATGCCTCCCCGGCAACGGTACTCACCGGGTAGCACGGAACGGAAGGCCTCGGAACTGAACTGGACTGGACCGGACTGGGCTCGACTCGACTGGACTCGGAACTTCGGAACCTGGTGGGCCTCTGTATACCTCGGATCTTGCTCTCTCAGCTAGGCTCTGGTCGGGATACTTCGCACTTCTCACCGCCTCGTCTGGGTGTTGATCGCAGCCTCAGTCGCCCCCGCTTGGCCGGAGGGAGATACAGGAAATCCTGCCGGTACGCGTTGTTGTCCGTCCAGCTGTGGCAGGAGACCGGGCCTGCAACGCACCTCCGGCGCGTGAGATGAGAAAGTGTCCCTATTCGGGCGCCAATTTATGTGGTAAATATTTAATTACCGGTACTATTTTTTATGCGGTAAAGTCTAGTAAGAATAACTCAGTAAAAATAAGAGGCAGAATCCGTGGTATTAGAGGTTCTGAAAGGCTTTATTCCTCTACAAAGGAATTATAGTCCGAACCATAGGCTCCAAATTCCATCACCACGAGAGTTCAGGAAGGGAAGGCAATACATTATTGACAAGTAAAGATATTTATATGAAAAGCATTACATTAAGACAGATGCAGGAGGCGTAACAGCTGATAGTACAGATAATAATACACATACGTAATGAGAAAAGGCGTACATATAGGCGTAACTAGAAACGTCATTAAACATGATGTCACAAGTGGGTGGATCCATAAGAGAATCCTGCAATGTCAGCAGAAAATACTTGGCAGGGATGCGCGCGCAGCCGCATGACGTGTGATTGACGTGCAACTAGAGGGTGAAGGGGACTTGACATTTAGCTCTACATGTGGAGACAGAAGTCTGGGGGGTCATGTCAACCTAATCCCAAATCATATCTAATATCTTATGTTTAAAGAACTGTATTATCCAAAAGGAAAGGTCTCTCGGGCGGAATCTATTCTATACTGACTGTTAGTGCGTGTACAAGCGTCTAAGTGTCTACATGAGATGCGAGGGGGCAGAAATCTTCCATAGTAACAGGGGCTATGAATTACTTGCATGAGGGCAGTGAGGCCTGGCCCTTTGCTCGGTAGCTGGAAGAATGTTTACCTAAACTACTAGACAGGAATGCATCGGATGAGGAGCGGAGCAGATAATCTTGAAGGTGAAATACAGTTTTTGGCAGGCAACGGCCGGATCAGGCACCGTTAGCTGCGCAGGGAGTAGGACAAAGTTCATGGGTACAGATGTGGGCTCGGACTGGAGCTTTCAGAGGCAGAAGGCAGAAAAAGGCTTGATGGCAGAATTCAGGGCCTACTCGCCTGAATCTGTAAAATGTGGAAAGTGAACCACATAAAGTCGGTGGCCTTTCATACTTAGGAATGGAATATCTGACCCATTCATGGCGGATCTGAAAGAGGACATGTTGACGGTGGACGCACATGTATTTGCGTCTTCATAACTGGAACTGGAGGGAACATACATGTACTTGTAGCATGCACATGGAGCCGTTGGGGTCTACGATAGGGGACATAACTGATCATAAAATTCATATTTCCTCAGAGGTCAAGGCGAAGCGCGCAGGAGGTCGGGAGTGGAGATCGCGCTCCGGAGTCGCCTGAGGTCAAGGCGAAGCGCACAGGAGGTCGGGAGTGGAGATCGCACTCCGGAGTCGCCGGAACCCGAAGTGGAGCCGACGGAGGTCGGGAGTGGAGGTCGCACTCCGGAGTCGCCCGGAAGCGGGGAGACCGTGACCCTGTGATGCCGGAACACGACATCGAGCCGAGGCCGCCCAGCGACATCAATCCGGAGCCGCCTCACGGCATCGACCCGGCATCAGGTAAAGCCGATCGACGCGACATCGAACCGAGGCCGCCCAGCGACATCGGACCGGAACCGCCAGACGGCATCGACACGGCGTCAAGTGGAACAGATCGACGCGACATCGAACCGGAGCCGCCCAGCGACGTCGACCCGGCGCCGAGCGGAGCCGATCTTCGTGAAAAGGGCAGTAAGTGGTAGAAAGGGCATCTGAGGCCCTGTGGAGCCCTAAAAGACCATTCTAGGGGCTAGAGGGGTGTTAGAACCAGGCTAGGAGTGCTAGGGGGTGAACTGAGACTGGTGCAGGGACCTGTGTGAGGGACTGTGTAGTTGGAAGAGCCAGAACCTTAGGTTACCCTCATTCTACCTCAGCTTAGGCCCCAGCCTTGACCACTCTAGGTGGGACATCCCCAGGCCACCCCAGTGACCACAAGCTGAACTTGGGCATAGTAAAATCAACCTACCTCATAAATGTGATCTGATTTGCAATTGTTTGATTGCTTATATTATTTATGGAAGGTGTGTTATTTATTGTCTGACTGTATTTATTCCTGCCTTGTATTTATTGTCTGACAGTATTTATTTGCCCTATGTATTTATCGCACCTCTATTTATTCCTTGTGTATTTATGACCTAATCCTATTTATTGCACCTGCAAAGTGTTATTATTTAATTGACCTGCTATTTCTGAAGAAAATCCTTTTGGTATTGTATTTGTGTCATAACCCTGCAACTAAGAGAAAAATTAAGATAAACACAAAGAGATTCTTTCATAAATTTTTACGGTGTAGAGTCGTTTTTGGAACGGATGAACGCATGGTTATTGTGAGGGTGTGACGTACGCTTAACACGGTGCCTGACCCCCGACCGCTCGAGCCAAGCTTCCCCTTGTGTTGGGAAAAACCGGGTGACTGCTAACCCGGTTGCCCGGGGTTTTCTAACATAATTGGTGTTCAGCGGTGGGATCGAGCTGTGCTTGCGTCCACTCGACAATAACTGTGGGTAGTCCATAGGCCTACACCGGGAGTTTTCTCAAAGCGGACTTCCTGATTTTGAGTTTTGTTTTTCCAAATTTACTTCTGGTGGTGGGAGGAGGTATTACAAAAGGTACCCCCGTGCATAGCTTCTGTAAACACCTGTCTTCTATTCTGAGTGGGCAAAATGGAGTTTGTGTTGGAAGACCTGGAAACTTATACTGTGGCCCAACTCAGAGAGTTTTGTCAGAGAGAGGGGGTGTATTGTCCCCAAGGTGCCAAGAAGGGTGAACTCCAGACCAGCTTGAGGGCTTGGGGGGAGGCACGACGGGAAAGTAAGGCTGAGCAGGAGGACAGGGATGGAGAGCCTGTTAGCGAGGGGGCTGGGTTGTACCAACCTGAGGTGGGGAACCTGTTAGCGGGGCCCAGAACACTTTCCAGGAAGGGCAGCACTGTCTCTAGCGGTGGCTTATCAGAAGTAGAATTAACTGACCGGAGGGAGAAAAGACAGCTCACATGGAAGTTGGCGGAGCTGGAGAAAGAGAAGGAGGGACAGAGGATGGCTCACGAGTTGAGGCTGAGGGAAATAGATCTCCAGATCCTACAAGTCGGGGCACACACTGTTCCTAATGGTGGCAGCAAAGACAAAGAAATCACCAGGGAACCCAAACCCTATCTGCCAAAAGACATAGTAGCTAGCTATAGTGCAGGGGATGATATTGCCAAGTGGCTAGCGGCCTATGAGGTCTCTTTAAGGGCCCATGGGGTGCCAGAGAAGTACTGGGGAGGGGGATTGTACAAATACATGCCTCCAGCTGGTAGGGATGCATTATTGGCCCTAGAGCAGGATGAGCAGACCCACTACCCCACCCTGAAAGTGGCGCTCGTAAGAAAGTTTGGACTAACACCCGAGAAGTACAGACAGAAGTTCCGGGGTAGCCACAAACTGGGCACACAGAATTGGGTGGATTTCCTGGACTATGCAAAGAAGGCCTTAGAGGGTTGGATTCAGGGCAGTGAGGTGAGGGACTACGAGGGGTTGTTTGATTTAATGTTGAAGGAACACCTGCTCGAAAAATGTTTCCCTGAACTGCGTCAACACCTGGTGGATAGCAAGCTGACCAATCCCCGGAAGCTTGCTGAGGAGGCGGACATTTGGGCTAGTACCCGGGTGTCCACAAGGGGGACTGGAGGGGATACTCAAAAGGCCGGACAGGGCGCCCCCCAGAAGAAAGAGGGAGGGGAAAAGAAAAAGGAGTTCTCTAAAGGCCCCCAAAATAACTTCCAAGGAAAGGGAATAGGATTCACCCCTAGGGCTAACCCACCCAGAAACCCTAATCCTGGCCAGAGTCAGCAGCCAAGGGTTGTCCATTGCTTCGAGGAAAGGCCCCCGGAGTAGCTAGTGTAGTGCTCGGGGAGGAGATGCCCTTAACTAAGGGAAGGGAGTGGGCGGGTGTCACTTTAGTGTCCCTGGGAGAACGGGAGATGGTTCCTAAGATCCAGGTGCCCGCAAATACCATAAAGTATGGGCAGTGGGTCACCATCAATGGCCAAAGAGGGGAGGCTCTGAGAGACACAGGAGCCAGTATGACTATGGTACGTAGCCAACTGGTGTCTCCAGAGCAGGTAATTCCCGATGTACTCCACCCAGCCGCGATGGCTGATGGCAGAACCGGCCACTATCCGGTGGCCGAGGTTCCCTTTGAATGGGAGGGGGTTGCAGGTTCACTTCAAGTTGCCGTAAGCCCTGCCGTGCCGGTCGATTGTCTACTGGGGAATGACATGGAGCACAATGCTTGGAAGGAGGTGGAATACCGGACTCATGCTGAGATGCTGGGTACACCTGACTGGGCCTGTGTTAGCACAGGGTCCGCGACTACCCGGAGAGGGAGTTTGTTTCGACTGGAGCCTGGAACAAAGGCACAGCCGGCTGCCGACCAAGGGAAGAACCGAGGACAGGAGGAGCCTGCCTCGGCATCCACGCCCCGTGTGACGGATAGGCCACCGGAGGTGGTGGACCAGGAGTCCGCGGTGGGGGATGTTACCAAACTGGAGGACCTACCCATCCCGGCCGAGTGGCACATGGAGGGAGGGCCGACCAGGGAGGAATTCTGCAAGGGCCAGAGGGAGTGCCCTACCCTTGAGGGACTGAGGCAACAGGCCGAAGCCCAGGCAGCAGGGAACGTTGAGGGAACTACAACCTTTACTGGGAGGATGGCCTCCTCTACAGTGAACCCAAGGCACCCCTACATGGATCGTCACGAGCCTTAGTAGTCCCTCAACGTTACCGAGCCTTCCTACTGGAATTGGCTCACGAGATCCCCTTGGCAGGACACCTGGGGCAAGACAAGACTTTCGCCCGTCTTGTCCCACACTTTTATTGGCCTCAAATGAAAGTGTCGTCCGACACCTACTGCCGGACATGTGTGTCTTGCCAAGCCAGTGGGAAAACAGGGGTGAAGCTGAAAGCTCCCCTGGAACCACTTCCTGTCGTTAGCACCCCCTTTGAAAGGGTGGGCATCGACATTGTGGGTCCATTAGATCCGCCTACTACAGCTGGTCACAGGTTTATCCTGGTTCTGGTGGATCATGCCACACGGTACCCAGAGGCTATACCTCTAAGGACCATTACAGCACCTGTTGTGGCTAGGGCCCTGATGGGAATCTTTACCCGAGTGGGTTTTCCCAAGGAAGTTGTGTCCGACAGGGGGACCAACTTCATGTCAGCATATATGCGGGCGATGTGGAAGGAGTGTGGAGTGACCTACCGGTTCACCACTCCTTACCACCCCCAGACCAATGGTCTGGTGGAGAGGTTCAATAAAACCTTGAAAGGCATGATCAGAAGTCTGCCTGAAAGCCTGCAGAGGAAATGGGACGTCCTCCTACCCTGTCTATTGTTTTCCTACAGGGAAGTGCCACAGAAGGGAGTGGGCTTCAGCCCCTTCGAGCTTTTGTATGGGCACCCTGTGCGTGGACCTCTCAGCCTGGTGAGAGACGGATGGGAAAGAACTCCCAGAAAGCTTCCCCAGGACGTGGTGAGCTACATGCTGGCCTTCCGAAGCCAAATGGCTAAGTTGTGGAAGCAAGCTTCTGACAACTTGGAGGCCAGCCAAGCAGTAATGAAGGCGTGGTATGACCACAACGCTCACCCGGTGGAATTGGAGCCTGGCCAGAAGGTGTGGGTGATCGAACCAGGAGAGCTTAGCGCCCTCCAGGATCGCTGGTCAGGACCCTTTGAGGTATTGGAGAAGAAGGGTAAGGCTACCTACTTGGTGGATCTTAAGACCCCTCGTCAGCCCCTACGGGTGCTGCATGCCAACCGCCTCAAACCCCACCACGAGAGGCCCGAAGTCATTTTGATGATGGTGACTGACGGAGCAGAGGACGTGGAAAGCGAGCCTCTCCCCGATTTGTTTGCGTCTCAAGAGAAGGATGGGTCGGTGGAGGGAGTGATTCTCTCCCCATCTCTAACTCCTGAACAGCAGGAGGACTGCCGCCAGGTCCTGGGACAGTACTCTTCGTTGTTCTCCCTTGTTCCGGGTAGGACTCACCTGTGCGTCCATGATGTGGACACAGGAGACAGCCCACCTGTGAAGTCCAAGATCTACCGGATGTCAGACAAGGTGAAGGCCAGCATTCACAGTGAAGTCACTAAGATGCTGGAGCTAGGAGTGATCGAACCTTCCAGCAGCCCCTGGTCCAGTCCGGTGGTGCTAGTACTAAAAGCCGCACCACCGGGTGCCCAACCGGAACTGAGGTTCTGTGTGGACTACCGGGGACTGAACTCAGTAACCAAGACTGATGCTCATCCGATCCCAAGGGCGGATGAATTGATTGACCGGCTGGGAGCTGCCCAATATCTAAGTACCTTTGACCTTACTTCTGGGTACTGGCAGATCTCTCTGACTGACGGAGCTAGGGAAAGGTCAGCCTTCTCCACACCCAAAGGCCACTACCAGTTCTGTGTGATGCCCTTTGGGCTCAAGAACGCACCTGCCACGTTTCAGCGTCTGGTGAACCAGATCCTCACTGGAATGGAGAGTTTCTCTGCTGCTTATCTGGATGACATAGCCGTCTTCAGTAACAGCTGGGAGGATCACTTGCGTCACCTGCAAGCTGTTCTCCAGGCCCTGAGACAAGCTGGTTTAACGATCAAGGCCAGCAAGTGCCAGATCGGGCAGGGGTCGGTAGTGTACCTTGGACACTTGGTGGGTAGGGGAGCGGTGCAACCCCTCCAGGCGAAGATCGAGGCCATCATGGCCTGGGAACCCCCCAAGACTCAGACTGAGGTCCGAGCTTTTCTGGGCCTCACCGGATATTACCGCCGCTTCGTGAAGGGATACGGTACCATTGTGGCCCCCCTCACGGAGCTTACGTCCAAGAAACAACCTCGACGGGTAGTCTGGACGGAGGCTTGTCAGCAGGCCTTTGTAAAACTGAAGCAAGCCATGTGCGAGGCCCCGGTCCTACGGGCCCCAGACTTTTCCAAGGAGTTCATTGTCCAGACGGATGCATCGGAACATGGCATTGGGGCAGTATTATCGCAACTCAATGAAGAGGGTCTGGATCAACCCGTGGTCTTCCTATCCCGGAGACTACTTCCCAGAGAACAGAAGTGGAGTGCAATAGAGCGTGAAGCCTTTGCAGTGGTATGGGCTCTGAAGAAGCTGCGGCCATACCTGTTTGGCACGCACTTCCTAGTTCAGACTGACCACAGACCCCTTCGTTGGCTGATGCAGATGAAGGGGGAGAATCCCAAGTTGCTAAGGTGGTCTATCTCCCTACAGGGAATGGACTTTCAGGTGGAACATCGGCCTGGAGTGGACCACGCCAAAGCAGACGGTCTCTCAAGGTATTTCCCCCTTAGTGATGAGAACTCCCACGGGGTTGGGTAGCTCTCCCCACTTTCAGCTGGGGGGGACGCGTGTTAGACCTGTCAGCCCTTTGGGTGGTCCCTCCTCATCATTATTTATTTTGTCCCACTTTTGTCTCAAACCCTGTTAGTATTTTTCCTTTTTGGGAACCACCAGACTTTTTAGTGTTGATGCAGGGTCAGGGAGCCATTTTCCCTACCCCTGGAACTTCTGTCTGAGGGCCTGAAACACAAAATGGTGGCCACCCATTGTCACCTGAGACATAGCTGGAACCTACTAGTACCTTCCAGAACATTCTAGAACCCTGTGACAGTGTGAGGCAGGTTTAGAATGTTGGGAAGCCAGCTCAGAGTTGGCAGTTGGAGTAGGCAGTTGGCACCTGACTGGAGAGGAGAGAGGACAGAGAAACAGAAGGAGGAAGGAGTGAGGCAGCAGGGGTGGAAACCAGTGCTAGGAGTGGGGTCCAGAAACCCACCCTTGATACTAGTCCCTACTGACCAAGCCCAGCCTAAAGCCCTGTGTGGGATAAAGACAAGAAAATCATCTTAAGGACCTGAACAGCCGGAACAGGCCTTAAAGGAGAAGAACAGCAAGTTCCTGACCTGTTTGGTGGAATCCTCCTGGAGACCCGACGTCGAGAAGCCTGGAGACCTGGAGCCCGAGGTGGAGAAGCGGCGCTGACAGAAGGCAGACGTCGTACCCGGAGCCGCTAGAGGTCGAGTGAGGGCGCCGACGGAGGTCGTGGAGAGACACCGGAGGTCGAGTAGAAGTCACCTGAGGTCGAGGTGAGGCGTCGACGGGGGAGTGAAGTCCGCCCTCCGGAGTCGCCGGGAGCTGAAGTAAAGCGCGCAGGAGGTCGGGAGTGGAGATCGCACTCCGGAGTCGCCTGAGGTCAAGGCGAAGCGCGCAGGAGGTCGGGAGTGGAGATCGCACTCCGGAGTCGCCTGAGGTCAAGGCGAAGCGCACAGGAGGTCGGGAGTGGAGATCGCACTCCGGAGTCGCCGGAACCTGAAGTGGAGCCGACGGAGGTCGGGAGTGGAGGTCGCACTCCGGAGTCGCCCGGAAGCGGGGAGACCGTGACCCTGTGACGCCGGAACACGACATCGAGCCGAGGCCGCCCAGTGACATCAATCCGGAGCCGCCTCACGGCATCGACCCGGCGTCAGGTAAAGCCGATCGACGCGACATCGAACCGAGGCCGCCCAGCGACATCGGACCGGAACCGCCAGACGGCATCGACACGGCGTCAAGTGGAACAGATCGACGCGACATCGAACCGGAGCCGCCCAGCGACGTCGACCCGGCGCCGAGCGGAGCCGATCTTCGTGAAAAGGGCAGTAAGTGGTAGAAAGGGCATCTGAGGCCCTGTGGAGCCCTAAAAGACCATTCTAGGGGCTAGAGGGGTGTTAGAACCAGCCTAGGAGTGCTAGGGGGTGAACTGAGACTGGTGCAGGGACCTGTGTGAGGGACTGTGTAGTTGGAAGAGCCAGAACCTTAGGTTACCCTCATTCTACCTCAGCTTAGGCCCCAGCCTTGACCACTCTAGGTGGGACATCCCCAGGCCACCCCAGTGACCACAAGCTGTACTTGGGCATAGTAAAATCAACCTACCTCATAAATGTGATCTGATTTGCAATTGTTTGATTGCTTATATTATTTATGGAAGGTGTGTTATTTATTGTCTGACTGTATTTATTCCTGCCTTGTATTTATTGTCTGACAGTATTTATTTGCCCTATGTATTTATCGCACCTCTATTTATTCCTTGTGTATTTATGACCTAATCCTATTTATTGCACCTGCAAAGTGTTATTATTTAATTGACCTGCTATTTCTGAAGAAAATCCTTTTGGTATTGTATTTGTGTCATAACCCTGCAACTAAGAGAAAAATTAAGATAAACACAAAGAGATTCTTTCATAAATTTTTACGGTGTAGAGTCGTTTTTGGAACGGATGAACGCATGGTTATTGTGAGGGTGTGACGTACGCTTAACACGGTGCCTGACCCCCGACCGCTCGAGCCAAGCTACCCCTTGTGTTGGGAAAAACCGGGTGACTGCTAACCCGGTTGCCCGGAGTTTTCTAACACCTGGTCTGTGTGTTATCACTATTGCACATGGTCATCTAGGCTGCCAGTTTATCAAGGTGCACACTGCTTTCAGCATCATGTGTGGGGGTGGTCTGCCTGTGCCCTGTCCTGTTCAGTCATTTGGGGGTGCATAATTGTTGGCACTGATGCTGAGTCTCAACATAGGAGTGTGAGGGTTCAAATGAACCGACTTGCAGTATGCATTAACAATGTTGTGGCCTCAGACATGATGTGCATGAGTGGGATATATGCATAGTGCCGGGACGGTTGCTCCTGTAACAGTCAGCTCATTCCAGGACCATGGAGCAGTGTGCACACTACAGTCCCCTGACACAGCCTGCCCTCCTACTCATGTGTGTCATCCAACACTGTGCACATTCACTGTGGGTTCATCATGGCTCTGCCTCTGTGGCATTGTTCCCTGGCCTAGGTAGTTTTCACATGTGTGATAAATTTGCCCACTGGACAGGGATGCACCAGTTTGCTTGTGCATACTCACACTGGGCAGTGCCTGTGTGGCTATTCACAACGATCTGTTGATGTTTGTGACCAATATGTTTTGGCAGCCCTACAAGGTGATGTCGTGTTAATGACTGTTAGCACAGTTATTGTAACCCTGAATAAGAGGTGTCACTTCTTGATCGGTATCAGTCACATTGACTCAGGTATGGGTGGGTGTGTGCGGGAGGGGCGTACATGTTCAACCCTGATGTTTCATTGCCAGTTCTGACTTGTGTGTGATGATTCGCAGTACAGAAAGTCATCGTGCAGTGCCCCCGTGATGTTGGCCAGTGCTTAATGTTCGTGCTTCATTGCCTGTGTCAGTTTTTGACAATCATGTATCCTGCTTGTACATTTTTGCCACCTGTGTGTGGTTCAGATGCTACAAAGTTGTGACTTTGTGTGCTGACATCTGTGGGTACATTCTGGCTTGCCATGAGGGAGAACCCACAGTACAGCTAGGCTTTTTTGCTAAACAATTGCAGGCCCATTAGCTTATGCATTGTCCTGGGTGTGGACATGTGTGCCACTCCAGATGACAGTCAGTAGGTCATATGTGTAGCCAACTGTGATGAGGTGACGGATAGCCATGTGACAAATGACATTATTCAAGTTGTTACTCAGAGAAAATATTCATTGGCACTCACTACACCTGTCAACATGTCTCAATGTTTCATATGCTTGACCTTGTTGTTTTGTTGTGAAGGACAATGATGTGCCTGCATGACAGATGTCTCCCAAGGAAGTGCACAAGACACCACTTTTACACTTTCCAGGGACACGCTGGCACATTTTAAAGTAACAGTATAAGTAACAGGGGAACCCGGTAAAGGTAGCTAAGGACCACGGGTGAATTCGTATTTTTGTTACCAATAGTCCCTAGCGTAATCTTGGTTAGGAAAACTAGTTCTACATAGACTTCAATGAGACCTATGTGAGTTCCTCCTGTGTCCAGCCGGACAGAGGAGCATTTAATCTTGAATTTCACAAAATTATAAGTTAGAATAGTGAAGACTGATGAAACAAGGGCACAATCCTGTACCGAGTTTTCAACTGAGAGGGAAAAGGAGGATCAAGAAGTGAGAGGAAAATACAAAGTAATAACAGGCAAAAAGGCTTTGGAGTGATCATGGGGGCTTACAATACATTAATCAATTTTAATTTTAAGTAAGCTCTAGCCAACAGTATCCACAATACATTTACAAACTCGATACAATGTGGAACTATTATAGCAAGTCGACGTGACGTTTCGATCCCTAGGTCCTAGTGTATTGGGATCATCATCAGGACTATAGGATTTTTCAAAAGATTGCCTGGTTTGATTGTAAAGCCTGTGGACGTTAAATGAAGGAAGGAAGCGGAGACTAAAATACATAAAATCAGCATTACATATGATAGTACCCAAAAAGACAACAGTCAAACGGCAATTGTGTGCTCAGGAATAGTGCCGCATGCGACAGATGGTGATGGAAGAACCAAGTGACGATGCGACAATTTGGTGGTGTATGTGGCAGTGATGGAGTATCCGTACGAAGATTTGGTGATGGGTGGTCTTATGCTGGAGGTTGTTCCGCAAGTATCAGTTGCTTGAAGAAGTGCCTGGTGTTGAGCGAGATATGTGAGTGCTTCTTCAATAAAACCCTCAAGAGCCTTTTAAACGATGAAGGAAGGTTCATGCGACGATGCGAAAAATGGTGTGCGAAGCTGCGGTCGTGCTGTGATGGAGTGCGCGGCAAGGAAGACTGGTGGTGGTAATTTGATAGAGACGTGCAAGTTGCATAACCAGGAGGTTTAGCAATGAAGGAAGGTGATAGTTACCTAAATGGGGTAAAGGAGTATGAATTGTGTCAAGGTAGGACAACAATTGGCGGTAGGAAGTTCTTGTGACTTCGTGGGGGTGAGTTCCGCTCTGGGTGAGAACGCGGACGTCCACCGAGGCAGCGGGATAGGTCAGCCACGGTGTTGGATCTGGAAATAAATCTCGTATTAGGAGGTGCCTGGGTTGGTGGCCGGTCAAGGGGCAGTCAAGTAAGGAGGACATGCTTACCGGATCGGTAGTTAAAGGGGACACGCTTATGGAACAGTAGTTAAAAATGCGCGTCTGGTGCGGTGTCTGGGCGGCAGCTAGATTGGGTGTCCGAGGTTCTTCAAAGGGCTAAATCGGGGGGAAAAAATTAAATTAAAGGGCAGAATACGTGGATGGCCAGCGACGGATGATGTACTGGCCGCGAAGCTCGTATCAGGAAGTGCTTTCATGGAGGGCCGGCTCATGGGTAGTCAAAAAGTAGAGATGGAAATGCTTACCGGGTTAGTTGGTTGAAGGAGCGCGTCTAGTGTAGTGTTCAGGCGGCAGCTAAAATGGCTGTCCGTGATCCTTGTGTGAGCTAAATGGAGGGGAAGGCTCGTTAGTTAAATGAAAGTAGGGCGGAAGGTCCTAGGAGTTGTGCGTGCTTAGCGCTTACCTCGTCCGAGTCTCACAGCTGCACTGGGAAGTCGGAGTCGACCGGCGATGGGGACTGGACTTGAGGATGCAGTGTTTGGTATTAGATGAGAGATTGGTGAAAAAAAAAGTAGGACTATGTCGGTGCGGTGCCGAGACCGGCGTGAGTGTGGGGGCCATTTTGGAGTGGGGAAAGAAGTGGTCATGTGACTTAATAAAGTTATGAGAGATAAGCATTGACGGTGATTATAAGTCAAACAGGTTATGAAAACATGGTAAAATGCAATACAGGTCAAGATAGCGAACAAATTGCATGTAAGTTGTATGTTTTTTTGTAGAATAATTCAGTTTCAGCCATTTAAGAATGTTCACAAAAGGAAAAGTCTCTTTTTGAATAAAGTTTTAAAGGAGCGTTTTCCAGTCTTCGGACCTGTTCAGGCCTTTTCGAATTGAATCATAGGTGATGATTGCTTTTAGTTCCTCTTTGTTTAGGATCTGGGCCATGTTGCCCCCACGTTGTGGTAGTTTCAGCACTTTCAACACTGTCCAGCGGATATCATCCTCATTGTGATTGGCCTCTCCGAAGTGTTCGACGAGTGGCGCATTTGGAGTCTTGCACGGGATTCGGCTTCTGTGTTGGCAAATTCTCGTTTTTACTCTTTGTGTTGTTTGGCCAATATAGATCTTTTGGCATGGACACATGATGAGGTAAATTACATTCGCAGTGTTACAGTTGGAAAAGGAATTGCTGAGTGCAGTGATTTCCATTGAAAAAACGCAAACATTACAACTTCTGCATTTGAAATGCCCTAGAATGGGTGGAAGGCCCCAGGTACCCTCAAGAGTGGAAGTATTGACAGTAGAGGGTAGAGCAGCACGGATCAGGTGATCCTTTAGATTTTTGTTCTTTTTAAAGGCAAAAAGTGGTTTGTCTAATGTGAGGGTTCCTACGTTTTTGGCCAGTGGTGGAGTATCATTTTTCTCAGTTTATTTGAAACTGGCGAAAAAGTAGTGACACAGGCTATTCTTTGTGTTTCTTTTTTAGGTTTGGGGGTCAGCAGGATTTCCCTTGGACAATACCATGCACGTTTCAAGGCATTCTTCACGATTCTCTTAGGGTAGCCTCTTGCTTTCAATTTTGAGGAGAGATAGTTTGCTTCTCTGAAATAGTCGGTTTTGCAAGAGCAGTTTCTCCTTATTCTAAGGAACTGAGAGTAGGGCAAGGAGTCCCTGAGGGCCCTTGGGTGGTTACTAGTGTAGTTCAGTAGAGTGTTCCGCTCGGCTGGTTTGCGGTACAAACGTGTGAGTAATTCACCTTCAGAGTGGAAGATTGAAAGGTCTAGGAAGGCAATGGATTCTTTGTCAGTCGTGACGGTGAATGATAGGCCTGAACAATTATTATTCATCCAATGTACAAAAGAGTTTAAGGACTCTGGGGCAGATTTATGTTAACTGGCGCATCCCTGCATATCAGCAGGGATGCGCCAATTATTATGCGCCACAGCTGCGCCATCATGGATGCGCCGCATTTATAATGCGGCGCACCATGGGGCAAAAACGGCACAGATGCGTGACGCATCTGTGCCGTAAAAGTGGCGCATTGCTGGAGTTGCGTCGCAAGCGCGACGCAGCTCCAGCAATGTTCTGGGGGGCCCTATCTGTACAATGCTGCGTCAATCCTTACGCCTGCTTCAAGCAGGCGCAGGATTTTGACGCAGCATGGGCCTAAAAGTGACTGAGTGAAATCTTGTAGATTTCACTCAGCCACTTTTAGGAGGCGTTCCTGCGCCGGAACGCCCCCACCTGCCCTGGAACGCCTACATGTGGCGCAGGGCTTTACAACGTGACGCATCTCCCAGATGCGTCACGTTGTAAATACCCCGCACCATGGCGCAGGATTTGCGCCGCTGCTGCGTCACAAAAGTGACGCAACGGCGGCGCAAAAGTGGCGCAAGTGCAACATAAATCTGCCCCTCTGTGTTCTCTTGCCAGATTATGAAGATGTCGTCTATATATCTGCGCCAGAAGCAAATGCAAGAAAAGAAAGGGTTTGAATCAGTGAGAATGACATTGGATTCTAGTTGGTCCATATACATGTTCCCACAGTGTGCTAGCATTTGGGTTAGTCCTTGGTTGTTGCTGATACCAACTTACGAGTGTCAAGTCATCCAGACCACCCTGGTGCCATGTATATGTACTTACTGATACGCCATTTCTGCCTAACAGTGACTGATTAGAATGAGTCTGGCAGCTCAGACAATGACTGTGTACATGTAGTTTGGTGTGCACCTCCTTGTGTGACTTCTGCTATACAGACACATGTGTGTTGTGTTCACAGAGTGCCACATTCACACATGCTAGACATGTCCATTGTGTAAAGGGTTGTGATTCTCCAGGAGTCACAATGTATTTCTTTGGGGTGTCAAAAGTACTCACAGGTCTCTGAGTGTGGGGACACCTTCTGCATTGGCATGTGGTATTTGGCCTTGGGTGCGACAATACTGTTTGGTTCACAGTGAACAGGAGGTGGCATGCCTTCATAGTCTTGCTGTGCTCAACTGATCCCAGACACTAGCTTCTCTTGATCTTTTGATTTCAAGTTATTTGCTGTTGTGTCCTAATTTTCATTGTTTCCAAGTGGCATGGTGGGTCAACCAACTGGGGAGTGCAGGGCTTACATATGTGGGGAGTATCCTAGATGTTACTCATGATGCCTTTCCTGATATGCACTGTTGCCTATTTAGTTTGGACTCATGTGTCAGATGTATACAGGTGACTGATTTTTTCCTGTCTCTTCACCTTGCCCACAGCATCATCGGAGGACACCGAGGGAGACACCGGCACGGACGTGGAGGAGGGACGAGCAGTGGTGCCACCACTGCTGAGGAGTCGGTGGAATCTAGTGGCACGGAGGGCGAGGGGAGTGAGGCGGAGGACCTGCCCAGTACCAACACTGACTACGAGGCAGACGGGTCCGAGGCTGAGCTCCCAGAGGGGGCGGAGGCTGCTCCCACAGCTGAAAGCAGCAGTACATCTCTCGCCGCCCCCTCCATTCCCATCACCGCCCTCCCACTTGCTCGGGTCCCTTTTATCCGTGCTAGGCCACACCGTGTCTCCTTTGTGCCAGGCACCGCACCCCCTGCCCCTGTCCCCCCTGCTGCCCTCACTGCCGAGTCTGTGGACATTCAGCGGCAGTTGCAAGTTGGGCAGACATCGATCCTGACTGTCCCCAATGGCCAAACCAGACTGCTGACCCAGATGGTGTCGTACATGGAGGGCATGTCATCAGCGATGTCTGACCAACGGATGTTGCTGAGGTCCCTGGACTCGTCACTGACGGCAGTAGTGAGTCACCTGCAGCGCTGCGTCCCCCCCCACCCCTGCCCCATCCACAAGTCCCACACCCATGCCTGTCCCAAGCACACCAAAACATCCACACACACGCACCCCACCAGACAGAAGCAGCACACCACCACGTAAGAGCAAGCGCACACCTCCTGACACGCAGACTCAGGGGGAAGCAGGCACACCCACTGGGTCTGGGGCACACAGGCAGGCACGCAGCCACTGTCCTCGTCCACATGACTCACTCCCCAGTCCCTCCGATGTCACTCCCCTTGGCTCCCCTGCCCCAGATTCGGAGAAGGAGGCCTACTTTGCTGGGCTGGGCCTCAGCCCCACTAGTTCACCTGGCCGGAAACGGTCAAGGCACTCCACGGGTAGGGGAGTTAAGTCCCCCAGCCCGTCCACCACCTCCCCCAGTAGCGCTGCAACCCATCCCTCCGGAACCCCCCCCCCCACCTTGGGGCCTGTTGTTTCTCCGGGTGCAGGGGAGCCGCTTGAAGAACTGGCAGAAGTGTGCAGTGCCGAGCTCGCCTCCACCTTTGGCACTGCCCCACCCCCTGTGGTGGAGTCGTCCGTCCCTGCACCAACCACACCTACCCTTCCCCCTCCTGTCCCTGCGGTGCCTGGTCCTTCCCCACATGATGCCCCCCCCCCCCCAGTCGACGACACAGTCTTGTGATGTGCTGGCAAGCTAGGGGAGACGTATGGCCATGTGTCCCCACCCAAGGACTGATGATATGGACTGGCCATTGGCCTTTGTGAATAGTCTTGTTTACACATTATTATTTTCATGCTGAATAAAGCATTTTCTTTTTTGTTTGAAAAGTCTTGCATTTCAGGTATTGATGTTGATGCTGATGCTACAGGAGTTGGGGTTGTGGGCATGTGTTATGTTTCAGGGAAATGTTGTAGTCTGCTGCTCATGGGGTGGGACCTGGTATCTGCGTGCCATCACAAGGTCTCTGCAAAGATTATTTGTCGTGTATGCTCTTTGTGTTTGGAGACATTGTCCCAAGGAGTGTTCCTTCCTCTGTGGCACCTGACATCTCCCCTGCAGAGAGTTGCACAATTGTTGTGTTGCTCTGTGTCTACATTTCCTTTGTTGGTGATAGATCCCTTCAACTCTGGCCATGCCTGCTCAGCAATGTCTCCGGCTGCATCGTCTGTGCCATCCTTGGTACTCACTGTACTTGTGTATAGAGTATTTTGCCATGCCTTCATGGAGAAATTGTCCCTTTTCCGCACAATGCATGTGTGTAATCCCAGCCTAGTACACATATGGTACTTGTTCTGCTGGGTATTTGAACACCTGACTCACAATTGTGGCCATTGTATCTGTGGGAACTCCACCCTATTCCTTCCATGACAGACAACATATTGGTGGCTGGCCCAGCACCTGAACATTCCTATCAGTCCTGGGATGTGCGTGACAGTGTGTGTTCTCTTTGGCTCTCTTAGTTTATTAGGCAGTGACATGACTATACTGTCTTGTGGCATGATCTCAGTGTGTGTATTGTGCTGCATCTGCCAGGGGTGGGTATGCATGTGTTATTTGTCCTAACACCCACATGTGGTGTGTCATGCAGTGGGGGAAAGACATCCATCCTCCTGGGAGTGGGGCACTGCTGTCAGTGATGTGTTGTTATGGCACTATCATCATTGTCCAAAGTTAGGGATACATACATTCACCCATGGAGTTGTGGTCATCTGATAATGATGTACACCCCCCATGTCTCTGTCCACTGCTGGGAGTGATGGGCACCCACCCCTCACATGTCTCTGTCCACTGGTGGTATTCTTCTGCACCCACCCCCATGTCTCTGTCCACTGGTGGTATTCCTCTGCACCCACCCCCATGTCTCTGTCCACTGCTGGGAGTCCTCTGCACCCACCCCCATGTCTCTGTCCACTGCTGGGAGTCCTCTGCACCCACCCCCATGTCTCTGTCCACTGCTGGGAGTGATGGGCACCCACCCCTCACATGTCCCTGTCCACTGGTGGTATTTCTCTGCACCCACCCCCATGTCTCTGTCCACTGCTGGTATTCCTCTGCACCCACCCCCATGTTTCTGTCCACTGCTGGGAGTCCTCTGCACCCACCCCCATGTCTCTGTCCACTGCTAGGAGTCCTCTGCACCCACCCCCATGTCTCTGTCCACTGCTGGGAGTCCTCTGCACCCACCCCCATTTCTCTGTCCACTGCTGGGAGTCCTCTGCACCCACCCCCATATGTCTGTCCACTGCTGGTAGTGATATGCACCCACCCCTCACATGTCCCTGTCCACTGCTGGTATTCCTCTGCAACCACCCACCCACCCACTTGCGCCCTAGCTGTGGTACACTGCTGTCCTGGGCAT
The DNA here is from genome assembly GCF_964204655.1 of Triturus cristatus. Classification (NCBI taxonomy): domain Eukaryota; kingdom Metazoa; phylum Chordata; class Amphibia; order Caudata; family Salamandridae; genus Triturus; species Triturus cristatus. Next base: position 1,104,453,225 of record NC_140591.1, read on the forward strand.
ACACCACCCCCAATTTACAGCTGATGTGCTGCACCAAGCCGTACACCTACATCCGTGGCGTGTGTACGCCTTGTATCCATCATGTAATGGGGCTGTAGGGGTACGCGTGGTATGGCCCGTACCCATGCTCTGGGGGCGTGGTTACGGGCCGTACCACCATTGTGGCGGTGACGTAGGGGTACGCGTGGTACGGCCCGTACCCACGCTCTGGGGGGTGTGGGTACGGTCCGTACCACCATTGTAGTGGTGATGTAGGGGTACGCGTGTACGGACCGTACCCACGCTCTGGGGGCGTGGGTACGGGCCGTACACGCGTACCCCTACATCACCACTGCAATGGTGGTACGGACCGTACCCACGCTCTGGGGGCGAGGGTACGGGCCGTACACACGTACCCCTACATCACCACTGCAATGGTGGTACGGACTGTATCCACGCTCTGAGGGGCGTGGGTACGTCCCGTACCACCATTGTGGTGGTGACGGGTACGCATCCACATCCACTTCCGTTGTGGCGGGACGTGGGATTGGTGGACACGCCCCCCGAAGTGACCAGACCATGGAGGTAATTAATGTGCAGGTTATATTAGTTTTTTGTGGGGTGTGGGTTATGTTTCATGCCCCTTGCACCCACCCCCCTTTGCCCCTGGGGTTGTTCTGACCTTCTGCGGCATCTGCATCGGTTTCTGAACACGAGGTCGTAGGCTATGAGGGCCGGGATGACGCGTAGGTTGGGGTCCATCGCTGTCCGTCGCATACCGGTGATCCTTGTTCGCGTCGTCCTCACTTTCCCGGCAGTTTTTGGCTCCCGTAAAAAATGCTACGTGCGGAGTGACGTAGGCACGAATCGTACTTGCTGGTTCGTAAAACGCTGCCTGACTCCGTCCGGACGTCACGTATGCGCCGTCCAGAATCAGATTTGTATGTATTTTTTTGCCGGTCAGTGTTTTTTACGACTCTTACGGAAATGGTGTTTCTGTGCGAATCGTACTTGCGAGTTTGTAAGGTGTTTTTCCCGGGTACGAGTCGGACGGAGAAAACGCTCCGTACGACCATTTGTACCCGGGTTTTACAGGATCCGAATCGGCACCTATATGTTTAATTTGTTTTTACATTATATATATTACTTAGAATTTTTAAACACTTTGTAATAATGTTAACTATGTTTATTTTAATGATATGTATTATGTACTTTTATTTTACATTATTTTTTTAACTTAAATAAAAAACGATATTTTTAACAACGATATTTTTGACATCGATATTTTTTCTCTCGATATTTTTGTACTTACCATAATTTAGATAGGATGTCGATATTCTTGACCTCGATATTCTTGCTGTGATATTTTTGTAAGGTCGATATTCTGACCTTCGATATTCTGTCAGTGATTCCTGAAGAATATCACATCATTTTCTAAAGACAACCCCACCGGGGGGCCATAATGGAATCACATTGATTCAGCAGGTTGTAGTCTAGTTTAGCGTGTTATGTCCTAGGACCCCAGGATCCATATCCAATTAACTAACATGAATTTCCAATTCCTCATCATTGTTAAAATCTGTAGGGTCTTTTGTCTGTATATCTAGAATATATTTAGATTCTAATTGTTTTAGCTATTTAACTCTATCATCCCCACATACATTTCTACATACCCCATCAATGCCAAAAAATGTCAACTTGGATACCTCTCGTTGCTGCATTAAAGAAAAATGTCTAGCTACCAGATAGTTCGTATACACATTTCTGACAGCTCTTTGATGTTCGTGTATACTTTTTCTCTGAGTAAAAGTAGTACTCCCAACATACATAAGATTGCAGGAGCACCTTAATACATATAAACAGAAATCAATAGAACAGGTGAGAAACTGTCTAATACTTCTTTTTTGGCCTATAGATGATATGTATTCACTAGTATTGGCAGTTAACTTACAGGCCTCGCATTGGTTTTTGACTAACCATGTGTCCCCTTTAGGACAATTAGCAAAATAGCTGTGAGTTAAGATGTCCCCCAGTGATCTGCCTCTTCTGTTTGATAGATGGTCTGTTCGGCAATTATGGGCCTATAATCCCATCCATTTGAAGAATACCCCAACGTTTATTCATGATAGTTCTTTTCCTTTGACAGGACCTACTTTAAGTGGTGATCAAACTTATGTACTCCTCTCCCAATGATGTATTCTTATTGGGGTATAGGAGTTGATTCCTAGTCACTAAACTTGCTTTCTTATTTGCTATATTCAGAATCTTGTCAGTGTACCCTCTTTTTTTTAAATCATGCAAACATCAGAATTTTTGTTTTTTGAAACTCTTTCTCAGTATTAAATACTTGTTTAATCCCCAGTATCTTCCCATAGGGTATGCTATTCACTAAGGGCCTCATTTATGAGAAGTGACCCATCGCTGTGTGAAAGCAGCGATGCACCACTTCTCAGTGCACCCTCCTTGCGACATGATGGATGCGTCATATTTACTGTATCACGCATCAGTCGCAAGGAGTTACAGATACGTCAATATTTCTGACGTATTTGTAGGCGCAAAAGTGACGCATTGCTGGACTGTGTTCCAAAAGTGACTCAACTCAACTCCAGCAATGTGTCTCGGAGATTTCATTGCGTCACTTCTACCAGGCTTACTTCTGTGGGAACGCCCACCCTGCATACATTATACCTGACGCTGGTATAATGTTGCGCAGGGGTTTACAAAGTGACGCATCTGCTTAGATGTGTCACTTTGTAAATAGGACGCAACAGGAGGCATGTTTTACGCCGCTGATGCGTCACAAAAAGTGACACAACGGAAGCACAAAACTGTTGCAAAGCCTCATAAATAAGGCCCTAAATGTCTGGGGTGATGACTTTTAAGTGTAGAACACTATTTCCTGCAGTTTCTTTAAGAAACATGCTAGAATAGATCTTTCCATCCTCCACCCACAGTTTAAAATCCAAAAAGTCAATCTCAGTTTGAAAGCTCCAAGGCCCCCCTCAGCACAGTACCTTGGCCTGAGAGTTCCTGACTCACTCCGGAGGGGGCCCCTCCATGTATTTTGAGGGGGAGGGGGGAGCTCAAGTTTCATTACGCCACTGGGCTGTGCTGGCATTTTGGCTTTTACAACTCTTGGTTAATCTGCATTATTTGAACCTGGAAGAGACAGAAGAAATAATTGTCTGAAGTGTCATTAACTTGCTAAAATGCTTTCTTGTCTCAGAGCGGTTTAAAAGTAGCTATTTAGTATCAATGTACTTAATCAAAGTCACTCTGTGACAGAAACATATTTGCTCCAATTAAATTCTCAAAAGAGTGACACATTGTCTATTTTTCGATTGTTCATTTAAGGATTTGTCCTTCATAAACATGTGTTTCTTTCCAGAATTGCTGAATTTCTTCTGCTTTGCTTTTTATTTTGGTTTACTTTCTTGCAATTTTTCTCCAACCTCTTTTATATTTCTTTATGGCCATTCCTGTTTTATTAAAAAAAAAAACTTTTTGTACAGATAAATAACCGCCTTGCCGACTTGATTTGAGCTACAGTGAGAAAGAGACTGGTATTAATCTGGATGATCAGACCCCTTAGTGAAGGGGGCACGGGGACACCTAATTTCGAGGCATACTCAGCTGTGGCTCGTGCAGGTAACAGTGGTGGGGCCCGGAGGGCGGAGGGGGGGATTTCGACGGACGATGATGAGGGAAAATGAAATAAATAATTAATTTCCCCAACATCATCGTCCGGTGATATCTCCCCCCACCACCCCACAGCTCTTACCTGCACGGGCAGCTCAAGGAAGTGACCCGATTAGGGCCACCCGGGTCACTCTTGACCACCTCTCAGCCTTCCTCACAAATTAAGAGTCGGTCAGGCAGTAGAGAATACAAACCAAAGATATTTATTAGAAGTACACTCGAGTGGAGTCCGGTCTGACCAGCCTCCTCAGATTGCTGCAGAGGGACTGATCTTAGACAACATGGTAAGGCATGAAGTACATTTCCAATACCCCTAAAGACACGCCCAGATGGGAATTTTCAAGTCTGGGAGCTGGTGAACAAAAGAGATACAGAAAGATGAGTTACAATCCTGGGACTGGGCACACATTATCTTGCATTCAAGGTTACTCTGCCTGCCCTCACCGCTTTGAGCTGTGGGAGCAGGCCTATCTAGTCAGAAAGGTATGCAATAATATAAACCGTCTATTCATCAGCACAGCAAAACTCAACCTTGAAGAAATACACGTACAGAGGACACATTGGCAGCTGCTTTTTGGTGAGGCAGACACAAAGTGAGACAGAAATTAGTTTTGATCATCGCTCAAAATGGCGGTTAAATACAAAAATGGTGCAGCGAATGCTAACTTTTATCGTACAGTGCATGGGGAATTCGGTAAAAGCATTTTTCCAGTCCAACACCGCGGCTGGGCATACCACTCTGTCGGACAATTGTTGTGCAAATGAGGTCGATGGGAAAGACAACAGCACAGCAGTCTCTGGAGATCTGTAGTGAATCTCGGAGGGGTGAAATTCAAGGAGTGTTCTTTGGACCAGGAAAGGATATATCTGTGTATCCAAGGGCAACCTGGGTCACTTCTTTTTGCTGGCACAATTATATCAATAAATTGGGAAGGGAGGGCTATACACACACACCTGAAATACCAACTTATCAGAGGCAAGTCCATGAGCTGCCACCCAGTCAGAAGCAGGAACAGGGTTGAAGGTACCAAGGTAGATCTTTTTTCTCTATTACAGCTTCTGATAGGTCAAGAGCGCGTGTGATTGACAAACCCATTATCTGACATGCTTCACTGCCTGATGCTAGCGGAGTTCTTTCCTGTTGCCTTTGTGGACGGAGTTATCCTTGCTCTTTTATCAAAGGAGGTGGGCTGACTAAGGACACTGCGCTGCCCTGCCCTGTCAACTTGCTCCTGTATCGGTGCTTAACGCTATAACACCTGGGGTGAGGACTTCAGCCCCCAGGGTGCACTAGGCAATCTACAGCTGCCGCGAGTGAGGGGGAGGCGTGGCCATCACGCTTAAAGTGCTGCCTCTCCCCTCGCGGCGCCGGAGTTCTTTCCTGTTGCCTTTGTGGACGGAGTTATCCTTGCTCTTTTATTAAAGGAGATGGGCCGACTAAGGACGCTGCGCTGCCCTGCCCTGTCAACTTGCTCCTGTATCGGTGCTTAACGCTACAACACCCGGGGTGAGGACTTCAGCCCCCAGGGTGCACCAGACAATCTACAGCTGCCATGAGTGAGGGGAAGGCATGGCCATCACTCTTAAAGCGCTGCCTCTCCACCCAAAGCGCGGACGAAGCCCGGACCAAGGGCGGGCCCGTCTGAGTCCATCCGAGACTGGCAGAGACTGGACTGGGCCACCCCCCTAAAATCTAAATTGCAAGTATATACCTGTAGTGTTATTTATCATTGTGCTTGCCTTATATATTGAATTTGATTTACCATGAATAGGCGGAAGGTGGGTTCAGGGGTTGTGGGCACTTTAGATGCGTCACCTCCCCAGACAGACTATGTGGATTGGAACTGGGTGGGTGCAGCATAGGATGTCTTTCAAACTTGCATGTAGGCTTCTCCAGTGCCTACTTCTGCATACACCGCCTCAAACCGGTTAAGGAGCATCCTGTCCCCTACCCAGGCGGGAAAACACACAAAGGGGAGAGGGTGTAGCCACCCTTTCCCGCCTGAACTCTCATTGGTGGGCTCTGATTCAGACACTCCCCTAATCTCTGGATAAAGGTGGGTGCAGGGTCCCCAGAGCATCAGATTAATCTTGGACTTCAAAGACTTGAACCTTCGACGAGCTGCTGCACAGCTGAATGAAGAAATCTCCCTTGGGTTAAAGGAGTTACCCCCCTGCTTGGTAGGCACCTGAAGCACTGCAAGTGACCCGGTTGGAACTCCGCTGCTCCTACGGACATCGAAGCCTTCTACCTACCCTGAGGTGGGTTTCCAAGCATTCCTGAGGCCAGTGAGTGTGCACAGCAAAGCTCAGCACCATGGACCCTGTGGGTGCCGAGAGCCCCAATATCCCAGGACACCGGCCACCTCTTGCACAGCACACAACCCCGTCCAGTGGGGATGTTGTGCTTTGGCCCATCATTGAGCCAACCTCTCAGCATTACTTGTGCCAAAGGATGATGCTCCAGCCCGCTCTGGCGACCCGTGGGCTTATCTTTACGCACTCCAAATTGCCACCTCCCGCGGTCTCCTGTCTCTCGGCTGGTGGGCCTAGCGGAGGTCAATCTTTACTTTAAAGGTCTCCCCTGGTTGCTCCAGGCCTGCTCTACAGTCTGGAGCTGGAGACCTCGCTCAGACCTCGTGGGTCTGCACCGTAGCTGTTATGTGATCCTTGCATGGGTTGTGGTTGCCAAGGCTTAGTGGATCCAATCCGGACACTAACACCGCAGTGGCCTTCATCCTTTGTGGGACAGTTGCTCTCCAGAAGCTGGCCTTCCTTGAGGCCTCCTGGACCCCGTGGCTGCTGATCCAAGCTACCCATCTTCAACCTGGAAGCACCCGACATTGAAGGGCTCTTTCTCCTGAGCACCCTGGTCACTGGCTAGTGACCCAGACTCTGTCCCCTCTGCTTTCAGGTCCCTTCCTTCAAGATCTACATCTTCAATCTGCACGACATCAACGACGCTTCACGCCAGCAGCAGTTTTTCACCTTTTTCCATTGAAAACGAGATCGCGACCCGACATCGAAAACGACCTATGCACCCGGCTTCCCTGGGGCAGGTAACAGTGGTACCTCGGTACTGTCGTGGGTGTGGACCCTCCAAAAGCTTAACTCTAAGCTCCTGAACTTGAACTCCTGCTAGAAGTGTCCAGATTCTTGTAATTTCCAACCGCGACATTTCCCATAGGGTTTTATAGAGATCCCGACTGTAGTTTAAACACTGCACCCGTCTCCCGTGGGTCTCCTTCTCACTACCTTGGGTGGTTGCGTAAGGGGCCAGTGACCCTAAGTGCCCTAGGCACTGTCTGCAGAACTGTCGTGGTTCTTATACCACTTTTTTAATATATGGTTTGGTCCCCCCCTGGGGTCCTGTGATTCCAGTGCTATTTATTGTTGTTTAATTGCTTTATTGAATTGTATCTTTACCTCCAGCCTCACAAGAGACTAGTGGGATTTGTTCTTAGAATAAATACATATATTTTGAATATATACCTGTGTGGACTACTCTTTCATTTGGTGATTCAAGAGGTTATCCATGGTAAAACAATAAGCTTAACACTCCTTCAAGACTTAGCCTGAAGGCTGCTCTCCACAGCTACCACTAGGATAGCTTTCTTTAAAGGTTGTCTTTTAACCTATCACCTTAAGAGTCGAATTGGACTGGTGCAAGGTGTCCCCTATAACTAGTGGACAGCATATGCCAGGCCAACTTCTCACATTGGTGTGCAGCGGTGGGATTCAAGCATGCCATTGTTTTACCAGATAACAAATTGAATTTCTAAAGTGAAAGCCACTTTGGTACTAAAGGTACATATAAATTCAGCTAAGAATACAAGAAGTTCTACTCAACTTAGGAGTTGTGTGTAGAGGGCTTAGCACACCTTGACTACAACTCAAGAAAGGGTTCAGTAGGCCACACCTAGTGTAGGTAGATGCAACAATCCACTAAACTAGAAATGTCTTCAGGATCAGGAGCCCATAAGGCCCTGGAAGGACCTTCAAAGGTCCCAGTCGACAGGTATGACAATCTCACATTTGCTGAGCTTAGGGAGATGTGCACTGCTAGACATTTGAAGACAACCAAAGGTGCCAACACACAACGTCTCAGAGAAATTCTGCTCATTGCAGACTTCAAGCAGACTCTAGTGTCTGATGGGGTAGACAGGTTGGGTGGGCATCCCACAGAAGAGGACAGCCAGGTGATGGACTCTGATGAGAACCAGGAAGAGGATAATGAACTTGACCTGGAAGAAACAGACCACTCTATACATGGAGGTGGAGGCCCAAGGGGTACCCCCTCCATCCCTAATGGGAGAGTGGTGGATCTAAACAGAAGGAATAGATCCCCCTCAGAGGAGTCTGCCCATTCTGGGACATCCAAAAGGACCTCTGCCTCTTCTCAGAGAAGAGACTCCTCCCAAGAGAGGAAATGCAGACTGATCCAGTTTGAGCAAGCTAAGCTTCAGCTCAGGAGAGAACAGCTAGCATTAGACAGGGAGTCCCTGGAGCTTCAGAAATCTTCAAGAAAGTGGGGTCTAGAGAGCCCTGGTGGCAGTAATAATACCCCTAGAGTTAGAGAGAAAGCTCCTGACCATAGGAACCTGCATAAGATTGTGCCCCCCTATCAGACAGGGGATGACATCCATAAATGGATCACTGCACTTGAAAGGGCCTGTAAAGTTCAAAGGGTCCCAGTAGATTAGTGGGCCGCAATCTTATGGCTCTCCTTTGCTGACAAAGGAAGAGACAAGCTCCTCTCTGTTAGGGAAGAGGATGCAGATGATTATTATATCTTGAGAAGTGCTTTGATAGATGGGTTTGGTCTAACCACTGATCAATACAGGTTAAAGTTCAGAGGTACCCAGAAAGCACAAAATCAAGATTGGGTAGACTTTGTAGATTGTGCTACCAAGGCTCTGGAGGGTTGGTTAAATGGCAGTAAAGTAAATGATTATCAAGGATTGTACAATCTCATCATGAGGGAGCAGATTCTTAATAACTGTCAGAATCAGCTATTGCATCAGCACCTGGTGGACTCAGATCTGACCTCTCCCCAAGAATTGGGAAAGAAGGCAGACAAATGGGTCAGAACCAGGATCAAGCAAAAGGTCCTGCCCTTGGGGGGTGCAACTAAAAAGGAAGATGCCAAAAACTCTGGGAAGGGTGGGGAAAAGACCAGCAGTCTTCAACAGGCCCCCCAAAAGCAGCATCTGAAAATTCCCAATCTAACAAAGCTAAACAGCCAAGGAAGCCATGGTGTAAAAACTGTAAGCAGAAAACCCATTGGACTTCAGACTGTAACAAGACCAAAGACTCCACCAGTACCACTGCAACTGCCCCTAAGGCACCTGTTCCCCCTAGTCCAGCTATAGGTGGTGGTACACAGAACAAGGGTATAGTAGGGTTGACCCTGGGATCTGGAGAGGACTCTGGCCTAGTCAGAACACCTACTCAGGCTGTGCTGGTTTGTGATGGGGACCTGGCCCTATTTGTGAGTCCCAGTGGTCTGGGCAAATACAAACAACAGCCTAGGATAAATGGAAGGGAGTCTCTAGCATACAGGGACACAGGGGCTAGTGTCACCATGGTGATTAAGGACCTTGTGGACCCTAGCCAAATCATACTTGGGGAAACTTACCAAGTGACCAATGCGAGCAATGTCAGTACTAACCATGCTCTGGCAGTTGTTAACTTCTCTTGGGGAGGGGTAACTGGCCAAAAGAAGGTTGTGGTGAGTGCAGACCTACCAGTAGAATGTTTGCTAGTGAATGATTTGGAGACCTCAGCATGGGCGGAGGTGGAGCTGACTACCCATGCAGCAATGCTGGGTATCCCTGCAGAAGTGTTTGCCCTGACAAGGTCAAAAGCTAAGCTGACAGAAACTGAACAGGCCTTGGATCCTGGAAAAATGGACCAAGGACCTTCCAAGAGGAGGAGTAGCAGGGGTAAGGCAGTGCCTTCCCCCCAGGGTCGGTCTGAAGAGACTCTTGTAGCAGAAGAGGATCTGACACCTGAAGAAGGAACTGTCTCAGATGAACTTGAACCTGATCAGATTGAGTTCTTGGGGACAGGGGGACCTTCTAGGGCAGACTTGAGCCTGGAGCAGCAGAGCTGCCCCACTCTTGACCCCCTCAGACAGCAGGCTGCTGTTGAGGCTGCTGGGAATGCTGGTGGAACCCATAAGATATATTGGGATGATGGACTCCTTTACTCTGAGGGTCGAGACCCCAAGCCTGGTGCAGCCAGGAGGTTGGTCATACCTCAGAAGTTTAGGGGCTTCCTACTCACACTGGCCCATGATATTCCCTTAGCAGGACACCTAGGCCAAAATAAGACTTGGGACAGGATTGTCCCTCACTTTCATTGGCCTCAAATGAGTGAGGACTGTAAGAGTTTTTGTAGCTCTTGCATTACCTGCCAGGCCAGTGGCAAGGCAGGTAAGTCCACAAAGGCCCCCCTGATACCACTACCTGTGGTGGGAGTTCCCTTTGAACGGGTAGGGATTGACATTGTTGGTCCCCTTGACCCACCAACAGCATCTGGGCACAGGTTCATACTGGTGTTAGTGGATCATGCCACCAGGTACCCAGAAGCTATTCCCCTTAGAACCATCACAGCACCTGTGGTGGCAAGAGCCCTCCTGGGAATCTTTTCCAGGGTAGGGTTCCCTAAGGAGGTATTGTCTGACAGAGCTACAAACTTTATTAGTAGTTACCTCAAGGCAATGTGGAAGGAGTGTGGTGTTAACTACAGGTTCACCACACCTTATCACCCTCAATGCAATGGGTTTGTTGAAAGATTTAACAAGACCCTAAAGGGTATGATCAAAGGACTCCCAGAAAAGCTCAGGCGAAAATGGGATGTTCTTCTGCCCTGCCTTCTCATTGCATACAGGGAGGTGCCACAGAAGGGGGTTGGTTACAGCCCTTTTCAACTTTTGTTTGGCCACCCTGTCAGAGGGCCACTCTGTCTAGTGAAGGAGGGATGGGAGTTACCTCTCAAATCCCCTAAACAGGATATTGTGGACTATGTACTTGGTCTCCTCTCCTGGATGGCTGAGTACATGAAAAAGGCGACAAAAAACCTTGAGGCAAGTCAGGAATTGCAAAAAGCCTGGCATGACCAAAAGGCTGTACTGGTGGTGTACCAGCCAGGACAGAAGGTATGGGTGTTGGAGCCAGTGGCCCCAGCAGCCCTCCAAGACAAATGGAGTGGACCCCATACCATATTGGAAAACAAGGGAGAGGTCACCTACTTGGTGGACCTTGGCACTCCCAGAATTCCCCACAGGGTACTTCATGTAAACAGACTGAAACCAAATGTGGACAGGGCTGACATGGGCTTGCTCATGGCAACTGATGAGGGACAGGAGGAGGAGAGTGACCCTCTCCCAAACCTGCTCTCTCACAACCCTGATGATGGGTCAGTAGATGGTGTAGCCTTGGCAGGCAGCCTCACTGCCCAGCAACAGTCTGACTGCAGACAAGTTCTCCAGTCATTCAGACACATGTTTTCACTGACTCCAAGTCAGACCACCTGGTGCACTCATGAAGTGGACACTGGGGACAGTCTGCCTGTGAAGAATAAGATCTACAGGCAACCTGACCATGTCAGGGACTGCATAAGGACAGAAGTCCAGAAGATGTTGGAATTGGGAGTTATTGAGCCCTCAGATAGCCCTTGGGCTAGCCCAGTAGTCATGGTACCCAAACCTCACACCCAGGGTGGCAAGAAAGAGATGAGGTTCTGTGTAGACTACAGGGGACTCAATGCAGTTACTAGGACTGATGCACATCCCATTCCCAGAGCAGATGAGCTCATAGATAAGTTGACCTCAGCCAAATATCTGAGCACATTTGATCTGACAGCTGGCTACTGGCAGATAAGGTTATCTGAATCTGCAAAAGCCAAAACAGCATTTTCAACCCCTGGTGGGCACTATCAATTTATTGTAATGCCCTTTGGTTTGGAAAATGCACCTGCCACTTTTCAAAGGTTGGTGAACCAAGTCCTCACATGCCTGGATGACTTTAGTGCAGCATATCTAGTTGATATTGCTGTCTTAAGCTCCACCTGGGAGGATCACCAGATCCACCTAAGGAAAGTTTTGGAAGCCCTGCAAAAAGCAGGACTCACTATCAAGGCTACCAAATGCCAGATAGGGCAGAGTCAGGTTGTGCACCTGGGCCACCTTGTAGGTGGAGGCCAGGTTCAACCAGTACAGAGCAAAATCCAGACCATCATGGACTGGGTTGCTCCAACCACCCAGACTCAGGTCTGAGCTTTCTTAGGCCTGACTGGTTACTACAGAAGATTTGTAAAGGGATATGGATCCATTGTGACCCCCCTTAAATGACTTAACCTCTAAGAGGATGCCGAAAAAGGTTCAGTGGACTGTCAGCTGTCAGAAAGCTTTTGATGACCTAAAACAGGCCAACTTCTCACACAGCCCATGGCACAGGAACACTGGTCTTCATTGAGGAATAGGGCATTACATCTTTTGACAGCAAGGACTGGTATCAAGCATGAGCTTTTTTCCAATTTTAAAATGGTACATAGGATACCATTGATTGGTAGTTCACACAAATCTCTACCAGGGGACTGTGTAGTGTTGAGTTTCGGGTCCCTAGGGCTGGTCCAACACATTTTGGACAGGTCTGGCAATCTTCAGATTAAGGAGAGGGACATTAACATCCTCCCCCTGGGCTTTTTCTACCAGCCAACCATAAATAGTAGGGGAATTAATGAGAGGTTGGTGCAACAAGCCCATGGAATACCAGGCTATTCAATCCCTACATTCAATCATTATGGGGTGTTTAATTCGCTGGAAGACATAGATTGACTTGGACCTGGTATTGATCTATCAATTCAAGGTACTAGCAATTCAATGTGTATTCAAAAGAATGGGACCGTATCCCATCAACGTTCCATCAAAATACCAATTTTAAATGGGGATAATAGACGCATAGAGGTAGGACATGTGGGCGCTATTTTAGACAGGATGGGAAATGGTGTAGATGGGGTGAAAATGAGAAGTGTAGTAGAAGAGGACTGCTCCGCCTCCTTGCCCTGTATCAAGCCCAATGTAGGGTTTTTTTAGTCCAATGATGGAAGTAGTCAAGAGGCTATGGACTACCCTGTCACTTCCAATCTCCCTGATGTATCCAGAACATCAATACCAGGGCATGGTAAACCCAATCTGTCACTGGTAAGTTGGAATATTGCTGGCCTCTCCACCAAAACCCACTCTTCTGAAAGGTCAACATTCATTGATAAATATGATACCTGGGCTTTTCAAGAAACTTGGGCGCTTGACCAAATTTGTCATCCAGGCTTCTTAAATTTCTTCAAGCCTGCTTTGAAGGGACAAAAGGGTAGGTCCAAAGGAGGACTAGTTATTTGGGTTAAACAGAAAGCGGGATACACAGTGGAGGAAATTGAGATCGATAGTGGGGACCTCTTGGAGATAAGAGTGCGGATGGGAAAGGTTTTGAACATACTGGTCATCAATGTATATGCATGAGGGACCCCTGGAGGTAAAGAATCGAGTACAGTCACGATACTGGATGGGGTTTTAGATATGCACAGGGGACGCAGTAGCCTGATCATTGACAGGGATTTCAATTGCACCTTCGAGCCCCTAGTCTGTGAAGATGGCAATCTTAGTAGCGAGGAGGATGCACACTGGGATATTCCATCCCTTGATCTTCCACCTATCAAAAAATGGACTGAACTGGCACTTCAGTTGAAAGGGTTGTGCTTAGAACGGGGCATAAGGGCAGTGAACGGGAGGTCCAGGTCCGATAGGCAGGGTATACACACTTTCAAAAATGGCATGAGAAGTAGTAGGATTGATTATATCTTCCTCAGCTTGGAATTATGGCCGTCTTTACAAGATATGGTAGTTTATGATCGGGTTGAAAGTGACCATAACCTGTTAGTATTGACTTTGCAGGTTCCAGGCCTACCTAATTATGAATGCCAGGAAATAGTAAAGGTTGTAGCCGAAGTGGAGTCCTCCAACGATTCCAGGAGAGTTAAATGGGTTAGTGTTGCAGCCAATGAAGGGCACCTAAGACAGATAGAGGCACTGGTTGAGTGTTCCGTGGTAACTATCCAAGATTGTGACCCTCAAGAGGACATAAATTCTATTATTTTGCAGGTTCACAACGACTTGTTTTCAAAACTTAAACCTTTTTTTGTTAGGAAGTTAACAAAATTGGAAAGGAAGCCAAGTCCAAAGGCAGCCGCCTGGTACAATAAATCATGTAGAGAGGCCTATAGGAGATTAGCGAGAACAATTAGACTAAGGAATAAGGAAGAGATTAAATCGGAAAGGGCTGGCTATAAGCAAGTCTTTTTACGAGCCAAGCAGGACTGGGATGACCACCATTGGCAAAATCTGCTCAGTGCAAGCCAGGAAAAAAACATGGCCAATTTTTGGCATCTTGTGAAATGGGGTAATGGCATATTAAAACCACTCCCCATTAATCACGTTGCACTCGAAGTGTGGACCTCTCACTTTGAGGCCCAGTTTGCTGTCAGTAACGATTATACAGCCCAATTTCCCAAGCCCAATCCCATTACCACCCTGCATTTTTCTAAATAAGAGGTTGAAAAAGCCCTTAAGCAAATCCCAAAAGGTAGGGCACCTGGATTAGATTGCATCCCAGTGGACCTGTTCATGCACAATAGTGACAAGTGGGTGAGTTATATTCAGACTCTTGCCAATTCTATAGCAAGTGGAGCCCCCACCCCGGAGACGTGGTCAGGAGCAGAGATCATCCCCATTTTTAAGAAAGGGGATCGATCGAAACTTGGCAACTATAGGCCTATAAGCCTTAATGATTGTATTCAAAAGATCTTTGCCAGGATGGTCTTAAGCAGAATCCAGACATGGATGGACGAAACAGGCATTTTATCATCCATGCAGGCTGGGTTTCGGCCACACACAGGGACTATTGACCAGGTTCTCAGGTTTGCAATCATTTATTGGAGGGTGGTAATCTTAGGGGGCGGTCTGCTATTTGCAGCCTTCATTGATTTAAAATCGGCTTTCGATTTGGTGCCCCGAGATAAAATGTGGAGCACCTTTCATGATATGGGGATGCCACCTGAATTGCTGGCCGTTTTAATAAGGCTGCATAATTAAAACTTTGCCCAGTTACGCCGGGGTGTGAATGGCGAAGTCACAAACAAGTTTCCTATCACCAAGGGGGTACGTCAGGGGTGTGTGCTTGCCCCGACCCTGTTTTCCCTTTTTATAAACAGGGTCGTGGAATACTATTCACCCAACAGACGCCCCATCCTTAGCTGGCCAGAAAATACCATTGTTAATGTTCGCGGATGATACTTTCATATTATCCAAGACCCAGAGAGGACTGCAGTCAGCCCTCACTAGGTTTGAGGAGTTTTGCCGCAACCATGACCTTGAGGTTAATGTGGAGAAGACAAAGTTTATGGTTCTCCACAACCAAAAGGCCATTAAAGGGAGGGTTTTTATGAATAAAGTACAGTTAGAGCAAACTGATGTTTTCACATACCTAGGAGTAACCCTTGAAAGTAAACTAAAGTGGAAACCCCAGATCAATAAGTTGGCTCTTAAACATCCTCAATTGGCAGGCGTCCTTGTGAAGGAGCAGAGACTGTCCCATACAAAAACCAGTGGTTCCTGGTGTGAAGATATATCATTCTAAAATTAGTTCCTTAGTACTATATGGGGCGGAACTATGGGGCTTTTCAGATTTAACACCCCTGATTGTAGCCCAGAACAAGTTTGTGAGAACTCTACTTTCCCTCCCACCATCGACCCCCCTGTTGCCTCTCTACCTTGATTCGGGCTGTTACCAGTTAGAGGACATTGCTCGTTTTAGACCTGTGGCATTATGGAGAAGATTATGGGCTACTCCTGAGCTGTCTCTGTATGCCCATGCATTGCTTGAAATCAGGCGGGCTGATACCTCCTGTAAGATCTCCTGGTTGAGAGGGATTAAAACCACCTTGAGCGAGATGGGGCTGAGTAGGCTATGGGATAATCCCGAAGGCAACCTTTTTCCCTCAAAGAAAGAGTTTAAGATAGCCTATTGGAACATGGTTGGGAGGAAACGTTTTTCATCCATCATGAGTCCCACTTTGACGAGGGATTTTCTGGAGAGGAAACAAGAGTACCATTACGAATCTTATTGGCACTATATTACGGTATCACTTGACAGGACATTGTATCACCAATACAGAGTGGGCTCGCTTCCAATTAAGACTTTCACCTGCAAATGGCATCCCTTAAAATAATGATGATAAATGTAACACTTGTCCGCTGCAGAGGGAAACTATAGCACATGTTTTGTTCGCTTGTCCAGCCTATAAAGCTCCTCGAAACAGATGGCTCAAACCAATTTGTCTAAATCTTGGTACCAGGGAGGGTACAGAGGCTTTAAGGATTCTAAAGACAGACACAAGCGAGCCCATAATTATTGCTCTAGCAAAATTCTTGGGCTGGATGTGGGCCATCCGTGGCAAAATTGTCAAGGCTCGGAATGAAGTTAACATGTAAAAAGTCTATTCTCTTACAACATGGCCATCGTAGTTATATTTAAATATATGTCAGTTCTCAGGATGATATTAAAATTGTTCTTATGTAATTGATTTTCCATCTCTTTTTAAATGGGAATATGATTGTATAGTAGGATGGATTAATTTATGGTTTTATGTGAATTATTTATACTGGTTTTATTAATCTTAAAATGTTTGTATGATCAAGTTGTTACATTTTTTTAGTATATGGTGGAAATTAACGGTCCACAATATGAATTTAATTGATGTACTGTTGTCTTTAATGATTTGACAATCGAAATAAAGACTAAATAAACGAAAGCTAGCGCAGCATATCAGATATGTATTGTATCTGTGTGAGGCCGGGCTGTAACAGGCCCCGCCTGACACATGCACGATACAGCTAGCGGAGCAGTCTTCTTCTGGCAAGGTAATATTACATCTTTTACATACAATCAAATGATCTGTGAGATTGTTTGTTTTTATGTAAAAGCTGTAACATGCCAAGCCATTGTGGTGGAGCGAGACAGTGAGTTGATGCCCTGGCGCCCGTATGGGCAGCTGCCACTGCATACAACAGTGAACGCATGCAGAGCTGAGTGCCCTGCTTGCTATTGATGGATGAGGTCCCTGCCCTCAGATAATTAATGGCTAGGTGGGGCTACTGGAGAGCATAAATTCCAGGTTGGATGAGTTACCACTGTAGACTTAGGGGCATACTTATCAAGAGTTTTGCGTCGCCCTTGCGCCATGCAAGGAGGTGCAGTGACACAAAATGTATACTGAGATTTAACAAGCCAGGCAAAGCCACCTTGCGTAGCTTGGGAAACATGGAGTAATGCAAGGCAGTGCAAGTCTCTGCCATGTGCTACTCTACCGCAGGGAGGTGTTCCATTTGTAGATCATAGGTGTTCCCATACATTCACCCATGGATTCTGAAGCATTCCCAGATTTACCAGTCTTGGTATGCCTGGGAATGCATCAGCATGTTGCGCCTTCTCAAGGAGGCGTAACGAGGAGCAATATCTTTATTTATTCTTGTTTTTTTCCTCTATCTATGTGTGCTGCACAAGTAGAAGGTGGAAAAAGCCAAAGAGGATTGTTTGTGTGCAGGAAGGTGTGTCCCTTCCTGTACAAAAACAATCCTGCCTGTAATGCAGGCAGCTTTGCACCATGGCGCAAGGGTACCTGCGTTGGTGCTAGGCAGCTGTTTGTGCGCCAGCGCAGGCTGAGAGCAGAAATGCACCATATTTTGATAGCTATGGCCCACGGTTGCCCTGTCCCTTTCACACAGCGCAGCAAGGTGTCTTGCTACATTGCGTTGCATGAAATAATGATAAATATGGCCCTGAGTGTCTGCGAGTCCAAGCAGGACTTGGCGGTTAAAGTACAATGGAAGGCCCGTAGAATATGAAGGTTGAAAGACCTCATACATGTACATGAAGTGAGATTACCCTGAGAGTTCATGTACAAGCATATAAAATAAGCATACATATCCCATATACATACATAAATACACATTTAATGTGAACACTTGTTTCACTTGTATGTTAATAATACTATTACGGTCAGTTGCTTGTGTTAAGGGTGGGGGTTCATTTTTGACTTTAAAAGCTGGGGCTCTTGTTGTTATGCTCACTGGATTTTTTTGCCCAGACTTCCGCCATTGGTGTGGCTAATATGAACGAATAATAAATAAAGCAATAATGTGCGATACATTGATGAGTTGAAGATTTATATATTGTCAGGATTAAAGTAAAATATTAAAGAGCAATATAGATAAATAATGTGTTGTTAATTCCCTCCCCAGTAGAGCCATAACTTTACATAAAAATAAACATGATAATTAAATTACATTTCTAATATATTGTTTATATATTTTATTATTGTTTTTGTAGAAGGCTGCATGCCATGAGGTAGGCCACCTCAGAACCTTTTTAGACCCCTATGTTCCAAGTTTCTTAGTACAGTATCGTTTTTCTATAATGCATATTTCTTTCTACGCCATTGTGTGTTTGTTGTGCTGAGCAATGACTGCTTTGTATCTTCAATGCAGTGTGCACCTTTTATGTGAATAGACAGTGGGCAGAGTTTACAGGGAAGTGGAAATCTTCTAATTTCTGAAGGAAACTCTAAATAAGGAGTATAGACCACTGACTGAATTACCTGGACAGTATTACTCCTGTGGGTGAGGACATTCAACCAGAGGGTCCTCCAGAAATTGGAGGATTTTCAGTTCCCCTCAACTGTAAGTGGCATATTTACAAGCCTCTAACACCACCGGAACGTTACTTTTACTGACGCTCCGGTGGCGTTGCTCCCATCGCCATAGTTACAAGGTGGAGTTAAGCCAATTAATATGGCTGAACACCACCTTGTAAATGTGCCTCTCACCACATGTCTGCTCCGGCAAAGGGGCCGGCAACAGGTGTTGCAGTGGGCATTCCGCCGCAACACCCATTGCTTTTTGACACTGCCCCATATTTACAAGGCTGGGGCAGAGCCAAAAACTAAGACCAGGGAATACCTGGTCTTAGGATGGCGATATGAGGAGAAACCCTTCACTTCTCCTCGTATTTTGCTCTTTGTATGTTTGCTGCATTCTGCAGCACACATAGAAGGAGCAAACCGCCTTTAAAAGATTATTTATGTGCAGGAAGGTGTCTCTTTCTGCACATAAACAATCACCCCTGCAGCGTAGGCACCGTTACATCATGGGGCAAGTTTTCCTGCACTGGTGCTAGGCAGCTTTTTTACTCGCCAGTGCTAGGGGAAACGCAGTGGTGCGCTGTATTTGTGTAAATACAGCACATCCCTGCGCTTAAAAAATTATCAGAGCACGGCGTTAGCAATATTGGAGTAACACTGTGCTCTGACATTTTATTGTAAATATCTCCCCATACAAGGCCAATGTTTGTAGCTTTGGGTAACAAGCAGCGCTCTACAAATCCACCTTACATTACATTACATTACTCTGGAGATTCATCAAGTTCCTTTGAGATTTCTCTGCAAGCCAAACCACTATATGTACCAATCACATAATTAACATATATCTGGTACCGCTTAGGGAAGGCCCCATACCTATTCTCCCCTGGGCGAGAGACCGAGCCGCATGCTTAATAATGAGGATAAGATTTAATTAAGATCTAGCAGCTTTATTGAAGGAACAGGCTCATCAGATTAGTGATTAATATTACACTGTTATGAGCCATCTGTTACGAGCGTGTGAAGCTATCCCTGCCCTTCATTAGCTGAACCATAAATAAGGACGCCATTTTGTGACGTGATCAAATTCCCATTACCTGATAGGAAATGTTGGGCTGGCGTTGTTTACGAATTACAGCTCCAGTGGTTAACCAGTCTCCCAAAGACAGCTTGCATTGAGAAAAAACAGAGGGGCTGTAAAAATTATAATTGCAATCTGCGGGTTTAATTATCTGTGAATCTAGTTTTCCGACGACAGATTAAAGCCACTTAATTTATTCCGTTTCTAAGAATGTCAAACCAGGGGTGGAGCGTGCACAGTATCAGCCTTCTCTGATCTCTTGGAGGGGCGGTGAAAAAGAAACTATGGGTGGGATTTTTTTTTCAGTTTCTCTGCATTTTAGCCATGCGGTTGCCATCTGAACCTGTTTTTCACCGGCACCACTGGAATTTTACGTAATTTAAACAGCAATTATGAATAGAAAATTCTTTTAAATGTGTTTTTAGAGCTGCATTAACATTCCTGACTAATAATTAAAGTAAACAAAGGCAGAACATTCAACTTACAAATAAATGCATTTAATTTTGTTTAATGTCTTATTTAGTATTATGTCCGGCCTTGTCAGACTCTTATAACAAATGGCCGGTATTTTTCTCTTGGAAAGGTGGCAGCTCCACTTAGCATTGATCTTGTATGACATCTACTAATTTGTTAGTATTCTGGTGCAGTTCTGGTTGAGAAAAATGCTGCACAAAACTTAAAAAATAAAAACTCCCAGAAAAGTCAAGTTATTCTAACAAATTATAAGACTTGGCATCAATAAAAAATAGAACATTTCAATTTCTAATCCCACAATGTCCCTTCCGCCGTTTAAAGCTCCCTCTTATAAGCACCTAGAAACAGTTTAGTTATGCAGTGTGCACTATATAAAACCAATACAAAGAAATACATAGATAGATACATAAATAAAGATATAATTAAAGTGAGTCCCTTACCACATACTCCTTCTTGGCAAGATGCAAACGGGTTTGAGTGCCAATCTTGCATTAACAAAATGTCACATGTTTAAAGTTATTGAATACTTATTTTAGTCATGCATAAAAAGGTGACAATTCAAATATGAAACTTTCGAATACTCTGCAGGACTCTTTTAAGAAGCCATCTGATGCAGCTTTCCATTTTAGCAAACAAATGTTTCCACATCATGTTGCAGATAATCGAGACCAGTAATTCTATTGCAATACACTCTATTGAAACAAGCATTGTCATAGCCAATAGCCCTGGCTATTTTTTGATTGTTCATTTGTGCACATTTGTTTGTCATGCTTTCCATTGTCCAGTATGTGTTTTTGTGTGTTTATGTAGAAGGGTGAACGGGCGAGCTGGTGAATTTAGAATTGTATCTCTCCGCGGTGTCTCTCACCCTCACACACGTTTCTTTGGCTGCAGGTACAGCTGCTTCCTACAGATTTCTATAGTAGTATTGACAGACTGCAACCAAATGGGGTGCATGAGGAGTGTGTGCATGTGAGGGAAGAAGTGGTGTAGGTGGTATACTAAAGGTGAGCAGTGGCGGCTCCTTGAGGGAGTGCTGCAGGGCGGTGGGCGGGGCAGGGGAGGGGCAGGGTAGTAAACTCCAGCATACGGCTGAGAGGAGTTAAGTATATATATAAATAAAACAAGTGACATTGCGCATGCTGCATCGCCAATGGCGATGCAGTGCGCGCAATGTAATTCATTTTATTTATTTATTCATATATTTAACTCCTCTCGGCCGCATGCCGGAGTTTACTACCCTCCCACCCTGCCCGTCCTCTGCCCCACCAACCCACAGCACTGCCTCGAGAAGCCGCCACTGAAGGTGAGCATCCTGAGCTCAGAGGCTGCAGATGAAGTATGTTTGCATCTATCAATCAATCAATCAGTATTTATAAAGCACAGCTAATCACCCGATGGGTTATCCATGCGCTTGCAGGTCCAGGAGGCTTATTTAAACAGTCAGGTCTTGAGGGCCATTCGAAAATTCCGGAAGTGAGGTGATGGTCCAGAGGTGTGTTGAGAGGCTGTTCCAGGTCTTTGCTGTAATGACGGACAAGGAGTGTCTTCCACTTCGGCTTCGGTAGATGCAGGGAGTATGGGCAAGTGAAAGGGAGGCGGAGGGTAGTCATCTCGACTATTGGTGGGAGTTCAGATGGTGGTTAATGTATGCAGGTCCTTGGTTGTGTAGAGCCTTGGGTGCGTGGGTCAGCAGCTTGAACTGGCATCTCTTCCTTACGGGGAGCCAATGGAGTTGCCTGAGGTGTGGTGTGATGTGGGTTCTTCAGGGAAGCCCAACGATGAGTCTGGCTGCGGCATTCTGTATGGTCTGAAGTCTCTGTAGGAGGTGTGCGGCAATTCCTATGTAGAAGGTGTTGCTGTAGTCCAGTCGGCTGGTGATGAGGGCCTATGTCACAGTCCATCTCGTGTGTAGGGGTAGCCACTTGAAGATCTTATGTAGCATGTGCAGAGTGAGGAAGCAGGGGGAAGAGATGGCATTGATCTGTGATTTCACGGTGAGCTTGGTGTCAATGATGATTCAGAGGTTTTTGGCATGGTCGGACGGAGTGGGTGCGGGTCTTAGGTCTGATGGCCACCAGGAGTCATTCCATGTGTTACTGTTGCCAAGGACTGGTACTTCTATTTTGTCTGTGTTCACCTGCAGGCAGTAGTTCTTCATCCAGTCAGTGACATTTGCCATACATCTGTGGAAGTTGGTTCTGGTGGTGGTGGGGTCATCTGTGAGTAGCTGGGTGTCATCTGCATAGCTAATTATGTTGAGACTGTGGGATCTGACAATGTTGGCCAGTGGGGTCATATATGCATTGAAGAGCGTGGGCTGAGGGATGAACCCTGGGGGACTCCGCACAGCAGCTATAGCCCTGCCAAAACTTTGGGCATTAAGCTTGGCTCCTTTTGTGACAACGCCCAGAGGATACTCCTGCTTGGTGGTCAGGAGCTCACTCAGCAGAGGGTATGTGATTATAGTGTGTTTGATTCTCACTTTGTCGTACAGCGGGAGGGCAGATATAACACTGCATGCACTTATAAGTGAAGTCATGTAAAAAAGCCTCCTTTGTCCCAATGACAAGTGGGTGGCCAAGCGTGTCCCAATACTATAAATTTCTTTATGGTTATAGTACTGAATATTGACCCCTAGAATATCGTGGTACAAGAATATCGAGGACAAAATATTAAAAGACAAAATATCTAAAGGCAACTGCATATCAGGGAGTATAGATTTACTATTCCTAACTCCACGTCTACTTCCCTTGAAGATATATGTAATGCAAAGGTACCTATATGTGGAGTTAGGTATAGAAAATCTAGACATATTTAATTGTCAGCATTTTTCTGGGAGAATTTGTCCTCTATATATTCTGGGGTCGATATTCAGGATGTGCATCTTTCTTTGATACAGACGATGGGGCTCATGGCTAACAAGCAGGGGCAGTGCACCAGCAGCAGCTCTTCTTCATTGGTCATTCATGAGGTCTGCGGTAAGTATTTCAGGTGTGAGCAGTTTTACTATATTGAACAAGAGGATAGTACCAGACTCGTGCCTCAACTAGAAATCACTGGAGCAGCAAGGCAGGGCTCACTAGAGGCAAGGATGTCATGGGGATTGGGGGTCGGGCTTGTACAAACCCAGTTTAGTGCTAAGGAAGAACTGAGGGAAGTCCTACTTGTCATTTGTTTCCTGCTGTAGGCGTCAGGCCAGGGGAGCTCCCTCACTGCATCCCTCAGACATTGGCTGATTTCCTGGTCAGCTGCAAGCCTCTATGCCAGTGATGCTTATGTCAAAGTGACATGCTGCCTCTGAGAGCTGTCACTCAGACGAAAGAGGTGATGTGAGGTTGAGAAAATGACACAGCAGGCTTAGGGAGTAGAGGACACTTGCAGGAAATATTAGGGACAAAATGCTAGGAGTGGAAGATGGTGAATGCAGAGGCTAGAAGGGGTTGTCCAGCGAGAGTCCAGAGTAATATCCAGAGAGGACATGGGGATCTCCATACTTACTCAGTATCTTGAGGTACACCAAGTTGGGTACCAACCTGTCCACCACATCAGTGATGAAGTTTTGTGTTGTGGCACCATGCTCATCAGTGGAGAGCAAAGGAGACTTAGGAAAGGTAAACTTCATAGCAATGACCCTGGTCAGCATGACCCAGAGAGGTCCCCTACGAGCCACATGCTCCTGCCTTTCCTCTCCCCCAAGCAACTGCAGCCACTGGCCAGATGTGTCCCCAGTCGTGTCAAGCAGTAATCCCCCTCACTTTAACCTTGCCGCTGTCACTGGCTCCCACCTGCACTACCAGACTTTGCACCGTCTGCTGGAGGAGCACATTCTAGCACAGCAAGCTCTACATCTACCTCTAATGTCACTGTGCCCGAGCCTGAGACACAGAGGACGGGCTTACATAGCTCTTCCTCAGTGCCTGAGTCATGCCATTGATGTGACTGAGGACTTCCTTCCAGAACATAGTGATGGAAGAGAAAGACCACCAGATATGCTGGAAGTCCCCGACCTGTGTGCAACGCCACCAGCAAGTATCTGTAGCGGTAGGGAACATGGTATGTAGCTGCTCGGGATTCTAGTACCATTGCAACATTTGTTTATATGCTGATTCCTGTTGGGAAATGCTACGATTAGTCTTCAAGATCTTATGCCAAAGGAGCTCCCATTGCTTCTAAGAAATGCCCAGGATACCATCCTGCTCCCATTTGTCCTGATAAGAGTGGCAGGGGAATATTTGAGATTGCTAGAGAACACTGTACGTTTTAAAGATATGTACTTTGAAGCCCTCAAAGCCACCAACTATGGTCTTGAAAGGAGTAAGAGGGTGGGTGGTGCCAGCAGGGTTGGGGGAAAAGGGCCCAGTGGCGTAGGTGAAAACATTGGTGGCTAGATGTTTCGGGGATGGCAAAGTCAAGTTTACACTGCACAAAAGACTTGGTGGTCAGCCCCAAGAAGAGGTCCTGCAGGGTTCTACAATGTCTCTTCTACCAATCCGGAAAGGTGCCTTGGATGAGAGCGGGTGTGAAGTACGGATTACACACCATTGGAGTGTGCAGGGAGGGGACCTCTCTGAACTGCCAGCTGATCCCAAATCTCCAAGACTGTGTGGGTCAGGGTTGCTAGGTATGCACTACGATGGCGATGTTGTTTCAGGAGCCAGGCTAGGTCCCAAAGTGGCCTGCAGGCCACCACCCGGCCCATATGCAGCCTGTGTTTCTCGCTGTCCATGACCACTCATTCAGAGATGTATCGCAGATGGGCAACCCAATAATAGACTAGGATATTGCAGCACGCATGCCCCCCCACCCCCCATTTTGCTGCAACATCAATATAGAATGTGAGATACAGGATTGTTTCCCCTTCTAAAGGATCGAAGAGCCTTCTGCAAAGGCTTGATATCATTTGTTGGAATAGTGGTAGGGAGGGACTGGAAGGAGTAGAGAAGTCGGGCAAAGTCATTCATCTTCACCACATTTACATGGCCCAGCCAGGAGACTTGAAGGGGGCTCCATCTCCAGAGGTCCTCCAGACTGGCCCTGCGAAGCAGCAACAAATTCTAACAGGACCAAGTCTGTAAGGAAGGGGTTATGTCAAGCCCTGAGGTGCTTTATGGAGCAAGGGGATCAATGAAAACGGACGAGCTGGGTCAAGTGCAGGACTTGCTATAGCGGGATTGTCTGTTTAAGTATGTGGGACTTAGTCATGTCAATTTTGTATTTTGCACAAAAGTGAAGGGGTGAGGGAATCAGACCCCTCTACTCTGGCCCCCCTTGCCACATCTTGAACACACCAAAGCGAGTAGAGAGTGATAAAATATCTGTTTTCGTGGTGGTACGTGCTCTGTGTCAAAATACTGCCCTCACTCACACAGTTGTGTGACATGATTCATCATAGGGCTGCTTCAGTACATCCCTGTGCATACCAATGCCTGGGGTGGAGCAATAGGGTAGGGGAAGACAAGACACAGCATATATAAAAATATAGAACAGTTTAACTGGGATCACCGAAAGTGGAAGTGCAGTGTTAAAACTAGCTTGGAGGTGTCCCTATGCGTAAATGTTATTCCTGGACCCTCCGGCCTGGATTATAAACGTGAAGGATGGTGTTGACTGGAAGAGTTTATGAACTCCTTACACCCCTCCTTACTGTCAATTTGTTCAACTACGAGGGCAAAAAGCTGGGGGGAGAGGGGGCATCCCTGCTGTGCAGAGAAAAAGACAGAGTAGTCTGGCCATTTAACCAGATCGAGGCCTTTGGGGAGGTGTAGGAGGCCTTGATTTTACTAATCATAAGGGAACCGAGACCGACATTGTGGAGGACAGCGCGGAGGAAGGCCTTATTGACTTAGTCAAAGGCCTTCTGAGCATCGGGTGAGATGAGGCAGGCAGGGATGTTGTGAGCTCGACCTTTTTTTCACCAGATGAGCCAGACGTATGATAATGTCAGCACTATGACACTGTCAGATAAAGCCGACTTGATCGGGGGTCTATCAGTCCAAGTAGCAAGGTCTCCAAGCGATTGGCTAGCATTTTAGTGTAGAGTTTGGCATCCGTGTTCAGCAAGTCAATGGGCCGATATTAGGCACAAACAGTAGGGTCTTTCCCGGCTTAGGGATGAGGTTTATCTCAGCTGCAGACATCATAAGCGTGAGGCCAGTGGCATCTGCAAAAGAGCTGTAATGCTCAAGCAAATGCTGTTTCAGGTGGGGAAAGAAGAGCTTAAAAAAGAGACCTGTAGGCTGTCTGGGCACGGCGTCTTCCCCACAGGCAGTCACTTGAGGGCTCTCTCCATTTCAGCTGGTGTGAAAGGAGCCTCAAGGTCCTGCACCACTTGCAGGTCTGGGGGGGGGCAGTGGCAGTCGAGATAAGAAGCGATCGCCTCCGGGTCGTTCCCATCGCTAGCTTAGAGTTTGTGAAAGAAGTCCCAGAAGGCCTCCTGCCCTTCAGACTCCTTGATAGCCCTTGCAGAATCATTTATTTGCAGCTTAGAGATGTGAGAACGAGCATGCTGCTGCCTTAGCCTGCGGGACAATAGAGTGCCCAGTTTGTACCCCCTCATAGTAATTTTGCTTGAGCGCTAATAAGGACCACTCCACCCTGTTAACCCGATGTGCTTTAGCTAGCCTTCCATCAGAGCCAAGTGGCATATAGCCCATGCTCAATCAGTCCAGCGTCTGTGATTTCTCAGTGGAGAAGCCCAGGTATGGCCCTTGTACCCTGGAATTATAGAGTGGTTCTATCACGGTCAGGATTCCAGACTAAATTAAAGTACCCTCCTACTGTCAGGTAACCTCAAGTGGTGGGCAACTGGTCCTTAAGAACCCTTAATAAGAAAGCATCCTGAGCCTGGTTCTGGGCATATAGATTAAGGCGAGTCATCGCAGATCTTCCCCTCCCCACTGTAAGGTTAGAAACTGCCCTCCCAGGTCCGTGGAGTTCTTTAATACCCTAGTGCAGAATCCTTTCTTAAAAAGTATAGCGAACCCTTCAGTTTTAGTAGCAGTGTATGCCCATTGTTGGCAAGGATAGCATGGGTGGCCCATACGAGGGCAATACTCCTGAAGCAGGTGTGTTTCTTGTATGAAAATCAGGGTCCTGTTGCAGGAGGTAGCGCCAGACTTATTTTCTCTTGCTAGGGGAGTTGATCCCTATCACATTTAGGGACAATAGTTTAAGATTGGACAAGGAATTCGTGGTCTAGGGTTAGCAATGATGGTGTCTTGAGTGCAGCACCAGAGCCTGTGCAGCTCAGCTGGGGGAACACAGGACACTCCCACCGCTCTAGGTTGGGCAGATAGGAGAAGAAAAGGGGAAAAACCTGAACCGGGGAAAATTAGAAGGCCAATGGGGCCCAACGCGGTGGGCTTCTCCATCGGGAAATGGGTGTGACACCCATCGTACCCTATAGAGTTGTCACTCTCGATGGAGCAAAAGCCCAGGCGAGTGGGGAAGGTGGTGGCTGAGATGGCGAGATTACCGCAGCTTCCATAAGATGGGGGTCGATGGTTCCCAACCCTGGTGACATTTGCAAGCAGTACAACAGTGAACACATCTACATTAGAGCACACTACCAAACAAGGCAAAACGAAAGAGGGAGTTCATCCCGAGTCCTTAGGCCAGGCTGTAAGAAGATTGGCAATAAGGAGTAGCTTTACATTGTGCCCACAAATCGACAATATATTGAGATAACAGGATATATGGGTGATCAAGGCGATGCAGGAGTGGACAGGGAGGCCTCCTGGTTCATGTTCTGCAAGTGTTAGCCTTTGCTTCGTGAAGAGTCGGCATCTGGCTGCTGTGGGTGTGGCCCTGGCTCCTAACCATACTCCAGAATGGACACTGACCCTCATGCCACTCCAGAGAGGGAACCGGGTACTCCTGGTCTGAAGGCTCACCAGGAAGGCCCCGTATTTTCTTAGCTTCTGTCAAGGATCGCACCAAGCGCTGTTTACCATTCCATTGGAAGAGGAGCACAAATGGGTGGGCCTATTGATACTTGAGCCCCTGCTCACACAGTTTTTCTATGACTGGTTGAAAATCCCTCCTCTCTTTAAGCATTGGGGGGATAGCCTATAGGAGGTCTCTGGTGAAAATCAGAATATCATTGCCTTCTGTGCCCCTAGGGACCTCCGAAAGTGAATTTGGTTTCTATGTCTGCGATCTTCCATGTCTTCCGGCTTGGCTTGGAGTTCAATCTGCTTATCTTCCAGTTCAGCCATGCGGCAGTTCCTGATCCTCCGTGCAGGAGTCCATGGTGGGCTCCAGGTCATCCACTCGGGTGCCCACCTCAGTAATGTCTCTATGGAGATTTTGCACAGTAGCTTTTGAAGTCCATTTTTAGTGAGCCATTTTCGAGCCTGATGTTGTTGAGAAATTTCTCCATATATTCCTGGGATATAGGCGCAGCGGCTGGCACTTTTGGAGCCTAAGGTGTTGAATCACTTTTGCTAGCTATGCCTGTCGATACTGATTTGGACCACAATGAGACAATGGAGGCATCCCTAGAGGTTCTGACCCTTGGCATAGTGGGTGCACAGGGAAGAGTTCAGTGGCAGGTGAGATCTTCTTTGCACTGGGTGGCCTGGGTACTCTTAAGTGCATTATAACGTCGCTGTAAATGCTAACTTTGGGATGGCTGCACGGAAACATGCCGTGTTTGGTGTCAAACTCTTTGGAATACTACCCCCCCCCCCGCCAGTTCTGGTGGCGGGGGTAGCATTCCACCCTTCTAGAAGGAGAGTCATGTTCACACTGGTGTAACCCGTTAGGACTTTTACTGAGCCCTGGCATCACAAAATGGATGCCTCTGCCACAGACACGGGTCTGGAATCCTGCTGCTGACCGAAACTCCGGCAGGGGAGGCCTGGACAATAGATTTCCTGTCGAAGGGAGGTGTAACCACCTCCCCAGACAGGCAGATGTGTATTGAGGCTGGGCGGGAGCACTCTCTGGTGCTTTGAAGTCCTGCACTGGGGGCACATTTGGTGTCCCTGTGCATAGTCCAGTTCAAACCAGTTGCAGGGGCTACCTGCCCCTGCTCTGGTGTGAAACTGGATAAAGGAAATGGGTGTAACCACCCCTCTTTCCAAACCCTCCAATAGGTGTGTCCCTAGAGTATGTCCAACCCCCAAACTTAGTATAAGTATGGGAACCCAGTCCTTGAGACTTTAGATTACCCTGGATGAAACTCTGCAACATATATCCTGGACCTTCGACTTTTTATCACGACTAGAAGACAGAAGAAATCTCCCTTGGGGTCAAGGAGTGACTCCCCTGCTTGGTAGGCACCAAAGAAGCAACTGACCGGTCTGCATCGCTGAAGCTCCCGCCGGATGCCGAAGTCTTTGCATCACCAGAGGTGGATTTTCAGACTTCCCCGAGGCTGCCCTGAGTCTACAGCAAAGATGAGGCCCGTGGCTATCGTGGGTGATGTGGAACCGTGGTCCCTGGACACCGTGAACTTTTGCAGCAACACTATCTTCCTGGTACTCCTCGAAGTTGTGCTTTGGGCTCCGAGTAGCCCCAGCCTTGAGCACCTCCTGCACTGAAGATTGCTGGCCTCCACTCCACGAGTGACCCGTGAGCCAGTTTCAAGTGCGACTGCTTGAGGCTCCTTTGCGATCACTAGCCCATTGGCTAGCAGGTCCCCACGAAGGCAACTCCTCTTCTAATTGGGCTTCCCTAGTTGCTCCAGACATGCCCTGACCTACCCTTGCTGGGTGAGTCCCTCAGACTTTGCTGGTCTGCACCGCAGTCCTTTCTCTGAATTCCAGTGACTTGCCGTTGCCAAGGCTTGTTGGGTCCATTCTGGTCACTGACACCGCAGCACTCGACAGACTTCATGGGACAGCTCAAATCCGGCTCATGGACTTCGTCGACGCCTCCTGGACCTTGTGGCTGAAGAGTCAAGACAACTATTAACTCACCTGACGCACTTGACATTTGTGGGCAGTGGTCCATCCTGCCCACGGTCACTGGCAAGTGACCCAGACTCTGTCCCCTCTGCTTTCAGGTTCCTTCCATCCTAGATCCAGGCTTGGATCCCTTCGGACACTTCTCCTCTTCACGGCAGCAGCAGTTCTTCGCCATCTTCCATTGTAATCGACACCAAAAGACACCTATGCACCCGGCTTCCCTGGGTGAGGTAACACGAGTACTCCAGTGCTCCCGTGGGTGCTAGTCCTAGAACTTCTTAAGTCCAAAAGGGTTTGGTCCTAACTCGATTCTAAGTGTCCCTAATCTTTAAATTGCCAACCGCGACATTGCCCATAGAAGCTAACGGGAACCCGCGGTTGTGTTTACACACTGCACACAGTCCCCGTGGGTCCCCTGTGTCACTACCTTGGGTGATTCCTTGGGGTTCCAGTGATTCTACAGGCTCTAGGCCTTGTGTCTAGTTCAGTCGTGGTTCTTATACCACTTTATTGGTATATGGTTTGGTACGCCTTAGGGCCCAAACGTGTATTTGTGCTATTACTGTTGATTGCTAACTTGTAAATTAAGTACTTCCAACTCCAGTCTCATAAAGAGACTAGAGGGGTGTGTTTTATCTTAAATACATATATTTTAAATATATACCTGGTGTGGTTGTCCTTTCATTTGGTCATTCAAGAGATTATAGACTGGTAAAACAAGCTGCTTTGCATTCCCTCAAGACTTAGCCTGAAGGCTGCTCTCCATAGCTACCACTGGGATAGCTTTCAATAAAGGTTGTCTTTAACCTATTCACCATAAGGGGTTGTTTGGACTGATGCAAGGTGCCCACTAGAACTAGTGGACAGCATATATCCGGCCACCTTCTCACATTGGTGGCAGCGGTGGGATTCCAGCCTGCTATTGTTTTACCAGATAATCTCAATTGAATTGATCAACTGAAAACCACTAAAGGTACTTAAGGTACATATAATATCAAGTTTAGCTATAGTAAGTTCTACTGAACTTAGAGTTGTGTGTTAAGGGACAGCACACCCTTTCTACAACTCAAGAGAGTTTAGTAGGCCACACTAGTGTAGGTAGTGCAAAACACCACACCACATTAGTAATGTCTAACCAGCCAGGAACCAGTGGGTCCCTACAAGGAACCAGTGCGCTCCTTCCCTATAGATATGAGGATCTCTCCTTTGCTCAGCTTAGGGCCTTATGTTCCATTAGGAAGCTGAAGACAGGCAAAAGCCCAACCACTCAGCATCTCATAAAGATGCTGAAGCTGGATGATCTCCCAGGACCTAGTGGTTCTGATGGGGTAGGCAGTGTGGGTGGGGCAGCAAGTGAGGGTGGCCCTAGGGGTGGAAACTCCCCTCACCCTAACTCTAATGCTGACCAGACTGGTGACAATGACCAGTCTCTGGTGAACCCAGCTCTCCTGGATGAGGATGAGGAGGATGACAATAATGCTCCTTCGTTTATTCCTCCAGGTACACCTGAAAGTAGGGCTAGAAGGGATAGATCTCTGTCAAGGGGATCTGTCCAATCTAACTCCTCTATAGGGACCTGTGTCTCCTCTCACATAGGGAGGGAAACCTCCCAGGAGAGGAGAGAGAGACTGCTGAAGTATGAGCAAGACAAGTTCAACCTCAGAAAGTAGCAGATGGCCTTAGATATGGAAGCCCTAGAGCTCTACAGAGCTAGTAAAAAGGAGGGACTAGAGTCCCTTGGTGGCAGCAATTTCCCTAGAGATAGGGAGAGGTCTTATGACCATAGAAACCTAAGTAAGATTGCCCCTCCCTACCAGAGTGGGGATGACATCCACAAATGGATAACTGCCTTGGAGAGGGCCTGTAAAGTACAGAAGGTCCCTCAAGGTCAGTGGGCAGCAATCTTATGGCTCTCCTTTGCAGACAAAGGTAGAGATAAGCTCCTCACTGTAAGAGAAGAGGATGCTGATGATTACCAGGTCTTGAAAAGTGCACTGATAGATGGGTTTGGCCTACCCACTGAACAATACAGGTTAAAGTTCAGAGACACCCAAAAAGCACAAAATCAAGACTGGGTTGACTTTGTTGACTGTGCTGCTAAGGCTCTGGAAGGTTGGTTATTGGGCAGTAAAGAGTGTGACTTCATAGGATTGTACAATCTGATAATGAGGGAGCAGATTCTTAATAACTGTCAAAATCAGCTGTTGCACCAGTACCTGGTAGACTCTGATCTGACCTCTCCCCAAGAATTGGGAAAGAAGGCAGACAAATGGGTCAGAACCAGGGTGCGGCAGAAGGTACAGAACCAAGGTGGTGACCCAAAGAAGCAGGATTCTAAGAACTCTGACAAGGGTGGGGACAAGGGTAAAGACCAGAAGTCTTCTCAAGGGCTCCAAAAATCTTCTTCTAATGGGGAGTCACAGTCAAGTAAGGGTAAAGGCCAAAAGAAACCTTGGTGCAAAATCTGTAAGCAGAAAACTCACTGGACCAGTGACTGCACCAAGGCCAAAGAGAATACTCCAGCCCCCACCAATGCCGCTAAGGCACCTGCTCCTCCTAGTGCAGTTACAATTGGTGGTGGGAATACACAGAATAAGGGTGTAGTAGGGTTGACCCTGGGTTCTGAGATGGACTCTGGCCTAGTAAGAGTTCCAACTCAGGCTGTGCTTGTCTGTGATGGGGGCATGGATATGTCCCCATGTGTGAGTCCCAGTAACTTGGGAAAATACAGACAGCAGCTTCTGATAAATGGAGTAGAAGCTTGGGCATTCAGGGACACAGGAGCAAGTGTCACAATAGTGACAAAAGATCTTGTGGATCCTGGGCAGATTATACTTGGTGAAATGTACCAAGTGACCAATGCTAGCAATGTCAGAACAGACTATTCTCTGGCAGTTGTTAACGTCTCCTGGTGAGGGGTAACTGGCCTTAAGAAGGTTGTGGTAGGTGCAGACTTACCAGTACAGT
The DNA here is from genome assembly GCF_964204655.1 of Triturus cristatus. Lineage (NCBI taxonomy): Eukaryota > Metazoa > Chordata > Amphibia > Caudata > Salamandridae > Triturus > Triturus cristatus. Next base: position 1,104,486,093 of record NC_140591.1, read on the forward strand.
GCTTGCTTGGCAATGATCTAGAGACTTCAGCTTGGGCTGAAGTGGAGCTCAAGACACATGCAGAAATGTTAGGGATCCCTGCTCATGTCTTTGCTGTGACTAGGTCACAGGCCAAAATGTCTAAAGCTGGACAGGCCCTGGATTCTGGAATCATGGACCAGGTGCCTCACAAGAGGAGGAGCAGTAGGGTTAAGCCAGAGCCTCCCCACCTGACTCAGAATTCTGATCAGTCTCCTCAGGGAGATGATCTTGAGCCTGAAGAAGGAACTGTCCCAGAGGAGCTTGAACCTGACCAGGTTGAGTTCTTGGGGACAGGGGGCCCTTCCAGGTCTGATCTGAGCCAGGATCAGAAAACCTGCCCCTCTCTTGAACCCCTCAGAAAGCAGGCTGCTGATGAGGCTGCTGGGAATGCTAGTGGCACCCATAACGTTTATTGGGATGATGGACTCCTTTACTCAGAGAGTAGAGACCCCAAGCCTGGTGCATCCAGGAGGTTGGTTATACCTCAGAGGTTTAGGGGTTTCCTATTGACACTAGCCCATGATATTCCCCTAGCAGGACACCTAGGCCAGAACAAGACTTGGGACAGAATTGTCCCTCACTTTCACTGGCCCCACATGTCTGAGGTCAAAAAGGATTTTGTCGCTCCTGTGTAACCTGCAAAGCCAGTGGCAAAGCAGGAAGCACTACAAAGGCCCCCCTGATACCACTACCTTTGGTGGGGGTGCCCTTTGAAAGGGTAGGGATTGACATTGTTGGTCCCATGGATCCCCAAACAGCATCTGGGCACAGATTTATACTGGTGGTGGTGGATCATGCCACCAGGTACCCAGAGGCAATTCCCCTAAGGACCACTACAGCACCTGTGGTGGCAAGAGCTCTCTTGAGTGTGTTATCAAGAGTAGGCTTTCCTAAGGAGGTAGTATCTGACAGGGATGCAAACTTCATGTCTAGTTACTTGGCTGCTATGTGGAAGGAGTGTGGAGTGAAATACAAGTTCACCACACCCTATCACCCACAATGCAATGGTTTAGTTGAGAGATTCAACAAAACCTCAAAGGGCATGATTAAAGGACTCCCAGAGAAGCTTGGGCGAAAATGGGACCTACTCTTGCCCTGCCTTTTATTTGCATACAGGGAGGTGCCTCAAAAGGGGGTTGGTTACAGCCCATATGAACTTTTGTTTGGAAACCCTGTCAGGGGTCCATTGTGTTTGGTGAAGGAAGGATGGGAGTTACCTCTCAGGCCCCTAAAGCAAGACATAGTGGACTATGTACTTGGTCTCCGCTCCAGGATGGCTGAGTACATGAAGAAGGCAAACAAAAACCTTGAGGCTAGCCAGGAACTGCAAAAAGCCTCGCATGACCAAAAGGCTGTGCTGACAGTTTACCAGCCAGGACAGAAAGTGTGGGTGTTGGAGCCTGTGGCCCCAGCAGCCCTCCAGGACAAATGGAGTGGCCCCCATACAATTGTTGAACAGAAAGGGGAGGTTACCTACTTGGTAGACCTTGGAACCCCTAGGAGTCCCCACAGGGTACTTCATGTCAACAGACTTAAACCATATGTTGACAGGGCAGACATGGGCTTGCTCATGGCTACTGATGAAGGACAGGAGGAGGACAGTGACCCACTCCCTGACCTGCTTTCTCAGAACCCTGATGATGGGTCAGTTGAAGGTGTATCCTTGGCAGGCAGCCTCACTGTCTAGCAGCAAACTGACTGCAGAAACCTTCTCAGCCAGTTTAGACATATGTTTTCTCTGACTCCAAGTCAGACCACCTGATGCACTCATGAAGTGGACACTGGGGACAGTCTACCTGTGAAGAATAAGACCTACAGGCAACCTGACCATGTCAGGGACTGTATAAGGACAGAAGTCCAAAAGATGTTGGATCTGGGTGTGATTGAACCCCCAGTTAGCCCTTGGGCTAACCCAGTAGTCCTGGTACCTAAACCTCACACCAGTGGTGGGAAAAGAGAGATAAGGTTTTGTGTAGACTACAGGGGTCTCAATGCAGTCACTAGGACTGATGCCCATCCCATCCCCAGGGCAGATGAGCTAATAGATACTTTGGCCTCAGCCAAGTTTCTAAGCATATTTGACCTGATAGCTGACTACTGGCAGATCAGACTAGCTGATGATGCAAAGCCAAAGACAGCATTTTCTACCCCTAGTGGGCACTATCAATTTGTGGGAATGCCCTTTGGTTTGAAGAATGCACCTGCCACTTTCCAAAGGTAGGTGAATCAAGTCCTTACGGGCCTGGAAGACTTTAGTGCAGCATATCTAGATGATATTGCTGTCTTTAGGTCCACCTGGGAGGATCACCTGGTCCACCTGAGGAATGTTTTGGAGGCCCTGCAAAAAGCAGGCCTAACTATCAAGGCTACTAAGTGTCAGATAGGGCAGAGTCAGGTTGTATACCTGGGCCACCTTGTAGGTGGAGGCCAGGTTCAACCATTACAGAGAAAAATCCAGACCATAATGGAATGGATTGCTCCAACTACCCAGTCTCAGGTGAGAGCCTTCTTAGGCCTGACTGGGTACTATAGGAGATTTGTCAAGGGGTATGGATCAATACTGACACCCCTGAATGATTTAACTTCTAAGAAGATGCCCAAAGAGGTTCAGTGGACAGCTAGCTGTCAAAAGGTATTTGATGACCTGAAGCAGGCCATGTGCACTGCTCCCATTCTGCAGAGTCCTGACTACTCCAAGAAGTTCATGGTCCAAACAAATGCATCTGAATTAGAGGTAGGGGCTGTACTGTCACAATTGAATGATGAAGGTCAGGATCAGCCAGTAGCTTTCATAAGCAGAAGGCTGACCCCTAGAGAGAAACGTTGGTCAGCTATTGAGAGGGAGGCCTTTGCTGTGGTTTGGGCTCTGAAGAAGTTGAGGCCATACTTGTTTGGTACTCACTTCCTTGTTCAGACAGACCATAAGCCCCTCTTATGGCTAAAACAAATGAAGGGTGAAAACCCCAAACTGCTTAGGTGGTCCATTTCCCTACATGGGATGGACTTTACAGTGGAACATAGACCTGGGAGTAACCATGCCAATGCAGATGGACTCTATAGGTATTTCCACTTAGAACGTGAAGACTCAACTGGTCAAGGTTAGTTTAATGTCCCTGCGTTTGGGGGTGTGTGTGTGTAGGAGAGTAGGATCTGCTTCACATGGGTACCCCCACTTTTTGCTGGTGTTTCACTGTTTTTCGACCTTAGTCTGGCTGTGGCCCTGCTAATCAGGACCACAGCCTAGCTGCTTCCACTCTAAAATGGTTTGCATGTACATTAGGTACATATCTAATTAGATTCTGGAGTGCCTTATAAGCCCCTAGTATATGGTATACCATGTACCTAGGGCATAGGTACCTCAGAGGCCTACCAGGGGCTGAAGCATGCATTATGCCACCCCTGGGAAGCACTCCAAAATGGCACCACAGGTCTGCTACAGCAGCCTGGGTAAGGGTGTGCTTGCACCCCTTACAGTGGTACAGGCTACCTATATCACTACCATTGCACACACATATAAAACCTATAAGTTACGCCTATGGCAGGCCTTAACAATCCTGAAGACAGAGTGCTTGGTTTTTATGTGAGAGGGTGCACCTGCATGAGCAGAGCCCCTCTGCAGCATTCGGAGTACCTCCTCTGATGCTATTTGTGGTGCAGCCTGACCATATACTCTTAAGTGTATTATAACCTTGCGGTAAATGCTAACTTTGGGATGACTGCACGGAAACATGTCGTGTTTGGTGTCAAATGCTTTGGAATACTACCCACCCACCAGTTCTGGCGGCGGGGGTAGCATTCCACCCTTCTAGAGGGAGATACATGTTCACACTGGTCTTACCCGGTAGGACTTTCCTGAGCCCTGGCATCGCAAAATGGATGCCACAGACACGGGTCTGGCCTCCTGCTGCTGACTGAAACTCCGGCAGGGGAGGCCTGGACAATTGGTTTCCTGTCGAAGGGAGGTGTAACCACCTCCCCAGACACGCAGATGTGTATTGGGGCTGGGCGGGAGCACTCTCTGGTGCTTTGAAGTCCTGCACTGGGGGCACATTTGGTGTCCCTGTGCATAGTCCAGTTCAAACCGGTTGCAGGGGCTACCTGCCCCTGCTCTGGGGTGAAACTGGACAAAGGAAATGGGTGTAAGCACCCCTCTTTCCAAACCCTCCCATAGGTGGGTCCCTAGAATATGTCCAACCCCCAAACTTAGTATAAGTATGGGAACCCAGTCCTTGAGACTTTAGATTACCCTGGACGAAACTCTGCAACATATATCCTGGACCTTTGACTTTCTATCACGACTAGAAGACGGAAGAAATCTCCCTTGGGGTCAAGGAGTGACTCCCCTGCTTGGCAGGCACCAAAGAAGCAACTGACCGGTCTGCATCGCTGAAGGTCCCGACGGATGCTGAAGCCTTTGCATCACCAGAGGTGGATTTCCAGACTTCCCCGAGGCTACCCTGAGTCCACAGCAAAGCTGAGGCCCGTGGCTATCATGGGTGATGTGGAACCGTGGCCCCTGGATACCGTGAACTTTTGCAGCAACACTATCTTCCTGGTCCTCCTCAAAGGTGTGCTTTGGGCTCTGAGTAGCCCCAGCCTTGAGCACCTCCTGCACCGAAGATTACTGACCTCTACTCCACGAGTGACCCGTGGGCCAGTTTCAAGTGCGACTGCTTGAGGCTCCTTCGCGGTCACTAGCCCGTTGGCTAGCAGGTCCCCACAAAGGCAACTCCTCTTCTAATTGGGCTTCCCTGGTTGCTCCATACATGCCCTGACTTACCCTTGCTGGGTGATTCCCTCAGACCTTGCTGGTCTGCACCGTAGTCCTTTCTCTGAATTCCAGTGACTTTCTGTTGCCAAGGCTTGTTGGGTCCATTCTGTTCGCCGACACCGCAGCACTTGCCAGACTTCATGGGACAGCTCGAATCCGGCTCGTGGACTTCGTCGACACCTCCTGGACCTCGTTCCTGAAGAGTCAAGACATCCATCAACTCACCTGAAGCACCCGACATCAGTGGGCATTGGTCCATCCTGCCCTCAGTCACTGGCAAGTGACCCAGACTCTGTCCCCTCTGCTTTCAGGTTCCTTCCATCCTAGATCCAGGCTTGGATCCCTTTGGACACTTATCCTCTTCACGGCAGCAGCAGTTCTTCGCCAGCTTCCATTGTAATTGACGACGCGACCCGACCCGACACCAAAAGACACGTATTCACCCGGCTTCCCTGGTTGAGGTAACACGAGTACTCCGGTGCTCCCATGGGTGCTAGCCCTAGAACTTCTTAAGTCCAAAAGGGTTTGGTCCTAACTCGATTCTAAGTGTCCCTAATCTTTAAATTTCCAATCGCGACATTGCCCATAGAAGCTAACAGGAACCCGAGGTTGTGTTTACACACTGCACACAGTCCCCGTGGGTCCCCTGTGCCACTACCTTGGGTGGTTTCTTGGGGTCCCAGTGATTCTACAGGCTCTAGGCCTTGTGTCTAGTCCAGTCGTGGTTCTTATACCACTTTATTGGTATATGGTTTGGTACGCCCCTAGGGCCCAAACGTGTATTTGTGCTATTACTGTTGATTGCTAACTTGTAAATTAAGTACTTCCAACTCCAGTCTCATAAAGAGACTAGAGGGGTGTGTTTTATCTTAAATACATATATTTTAAATATATACCTGGTGTGGTTGTCCTTTCATTTGGTCATTCAAGAGATTATAGACTGGTAAAACAAGCTGCTTTACATTCCTTCAGGACTTAGCCTGAAGGCTGCTCTCCATAGCTACCACTGGGATAGCTTTCAATAAAGGTTGTCTTTAACCTATTCACCATAAGGGGTTGTTTGGACTGATGCAAGGTGCCCACTAGAACTAGTGGGCAGCATATATCTGGCCACCTTCTCACACCGTGTTCTAGGGCCTCAGTGCTAGGGTGGCAGGATAGCCCTCTGGTACGGAGGGGCTAACGTCTGGGTGAGCTGCACTATCTTCCAACAGCCAGAGGCTCTGTGGAAGTCAGCAGCATGCAATGACGCACACTAGGACTAGTCATTCAGCTCCCTTCTTAAGGGTGCAATCAGATTCTCAATGGAGGGCCACTGGCAGAACCTAGCTCGATGCGCAGTCAACAGCTCACCTCAGTTGTGGGCCCTCTGGACACTTTTCTGTCAGTCACCTTGTAGTATCAGAATTCAGTCAGAGCACTCTCAGCCATGCTCCCACACTGAGGGCTTTGCGGGGGCAGGCTAGGATATCAACGAGGCCGCCGCGGCACACTCAAAGAGTTCCCTGAAATGCTTCAGTCCACAGAAGGCCCGCTTCTTACTGCCTCAAGCTCCTTGGTGTGCTTCTGCTCAATGGGTGAGCCCCCAATCGTCCCTGATGACCCCTGTGATGCAAAGCCCCAGGCCCAGCTGCTTGCACAGCTTTATCTCATTTACTGTTCCACAGAGCTGTTAGTCTATTGATCCCCAGCAAGGGGACCACTGTTGTTGTAGATGGGGCTTGGGGGGCAGCGAGGTCACTATACCCAGGGTCCACTGCTGCTCCCTGCTTGGGGCACGAGGCTGCCTTGTCCCAAAATGGCAGAATACAGGTCCATGGGGTCCACCGGAGGTCTGGATGATCTTGGTGCGGTCACACTGTAGGGGACTGCCACTCTTATGGGCCCCCTTGTGGGCTCGAGGCGTAGGAGCTTTAAAATATGGTAGTCCAGTCTGAGGGGGGCCCCCAGTGGTTAGGGGTGTGCTCTGTAGATTAGGACTCGAGGGCAGACAGCGTACATCTCTCTCCCTCCCCACGGTCACTCCTTACCGCCTGGCCTGGGGCAGGGACAGTAGCAGTTCTTCTTCCCCCTGCGAGGGGTCAGCAGATAAGATGAGGGCCGGGGTGAAGGGCCAAGACATCCAGGAGTCTCCGCTCCTCAGTACGGTCAGGAGTGCCCAGGAGGCGCAAGTTTAAATAGCGGCCCACTCTCCCGCAGGCCGGTCGGGATGCTCAACCTCTAGTGATCAGCTTCAAACGTGGGAGAGAGGCTGCCACCGGCCAAAGGGTAACCCCCCACCAGCAAGTAGAGACTTTGTTGCCAGCTGACTCTAGCTATGCCAAGTCGGGTGTTACCGCCGCTTCAAAAGCTGTTCTGCACTGCAGCCCGGGTAATGGCAGCGAAAACCAGGAGGCGAAGGACCAGGACCCACAACTCTCTCCTGCAGGGTGCACGGCTGGGATTTCGGGGTCCCCTGGTTGCAGGTCCACCACATGTAAGCCTGGATAAGCTTAATTGCTTGTTTGGGGCCACTGCGCAGGCTTCAAGAGTTCTGAAAGGCCCACGGGAACCCGCAGCTTGGACCAGCAGCGTCATACTCCATTACCAGCCAAGTCACACACACCCAAAATGTAAAACTTTAAAACACTCCGTAAATATGAAGGAATTTGAAATTCGGATCTAAAATTTAAGTTGACATCCCTCGTTTGACTCATGGAAGCAGCAAAAGTACAGCAAACAAAATCTAGCATCGACAAATGGTGACCTCAATGGAAGCCCAGTTATGTGCCAACAAAAAGGGCATGCATTATTTTTTTAATTATTTATTTATAAAGTTTTATATAGCGCGAACTTGACCCAAGAGGGTATCAGAGCGCTTTACATTTAGGATTGCTGCATTAAAAGTTACATCGGTTACAAGAGCATAGTAAGGTACAGTACACAAAACAATGTTGCGAGAATTCGTTGGAGGGAGGGGAGGAAGGAGTCATGACAGGGAGACGAGGAGGAACTGTGCCAAATGTCCAGCTGGGTAGGTGACGGTCGAGGGGGAAACCAGGGCCAATCTCCTCAATAGCTGTCTAGCAGCTCCACCTGGCATCAGCCATGTTGCTCAGGTCTCAGCGTTCAGGAAAATCCGTTTTGAGTTGATTTGATTTGAGAAGTTTATATAGCACTGGCTGGACCCAGAGGTATCAGAGCGCTTTACCAGAGGATCTTTGCATTACAAGGTACATCTAAAAAGTTTTAGATAGCGCTGGCTAGACCCGGAGGTATCAGAGCGCTTTACCAGAGGATCATTGCGTTACAAGTTACATCAGTTACAATAGTGTAGTAAGGTACAGTAAACAAATACGAAGTTGAGAGAGTTTGTGGTAATGGAGGGGAGGAAGGAGCCATAGCAGGGAGAAGAGGAAGAACTGACTAATGAGCTAGAGCAGGGTTCTCCAATGGGTAGCTCACCACTACCCTGGAAGTAGCTTCCTGAAGTTCAGCCCAGCACAGTACCTAATTCAGAGTGACTAGCCATTTTGAAAAAGGTAGAGCTGCATATTTCCATATTCTTTTAGGGCCCTCCAGACAAACCAATGGTAGGGGGAAATGCTTACACACAAACGCACACTGTGACAGCCTGCAGTACTTTCAACATGACCACCTGCTCCATCCTCAATTTAGCAAATTTGCAAGGAGAATGGTCACTTCTCAAGTCCCACTCCATTAGTCATACAAAGTGCGAAAACTGGGCCATAAAATAAGTGCCAGCAATATCCAGACTACAGTCGGTAGGGTTTGGGGCTGCCAGAGGCACTGTGAACATGTGTAAGAATCATATGTTAGCAATCCTGTAGCCAAGGAGAGCACAGAATGGATTGAAAATGGAGACAGATAATGGATTAGCTTGTTTTAGATTGAGGGACAGGTGTGTGCATGTATGTATCTATGTGCATTTTTTATATTTATGTGTGCATGTGTACGCATATGTTTTCATTTATGTATATGTTGTGTATGACTCTGGAGCTTCTCTCCTTGAATGATATTGTCTCTTCTTGGAAGTGATTCCTGGTGTTAAAGAACTCCAAGTATCTCTGGTTCCTCCAATATAGGGGATTAATTTCTGGCATGTCATGTCTATTTCTGACATAATGCTGGCCCTGGCATAAGAATCATAAATCTGTCAAATATGTCATAAATCTTGACAAATGCTGGGCATCTTTGGACTTATTTTGGTATTATGTCAGCTATCCTTTCCATATTGTGAGTATCCTTGGCCTAATTTTGGACATATATCACATAATCATGGCCATCCTTGGAATAATAATGTCCATGGCTTACATGATTTCTGGGTTCGTTGCATTATGGTGAACATCAATGGCACAACTGTGGCCCTGACATTATGGAAGTCATCCTTGGCATAATGTAGGCATATTTAACATTATGGTGGGCATCCGTGGTATGTGATGGTAAATCTTGGACAGGTACGGCAGAATCTGCCTATGTGATGCTTTTGTACTAGGGAAAATCATAAGCTGGTGATGCAGCGCGGAATGCAAAATCCCTCCCTTCGTCACAGATCATAGATCACACTTAATCATTACATTCGCTGGTGGGGCCCATAATACCAACATTCATCCTCTATTAACCTGTTTTCAAGGAGGTGATTGTTCCATTCGCTGTAATGGAAGGAAGTACTCATTTATCCCTAATGTATATTAGATTTCCCTACCTTTCTTTATTTATTAAGGCCTAAACTTCACCTTTTAGTACTCCTCCGATGGATAGGCCATGAATCAGCTAGCTGCTGGTTGAAGTGATAACTAAATCTATATTTTATTTACATAAATACACTTTCATAATAACGACCCAACACAGTTCTTGTAATAAATCTTAAATCTTTATCTAAATAATTGTAAATCGAATCTTTTGTTTAATCAAGCAGAAGGCCATCATATTGACCTATTCTGGCTAAAAGTCGTCCTCTAAGTCAAATCTTGGTCATCAGTTCATACTGTCAGAGTCTTTGGAAACAGCTGTCCTGCAGTGTCACCGTCCTCTCCGTCAGCATAACGTCAGGAAATCGAAAATCTTCTGAAGGGTCTCGGCACTAACCTCTCTAATCTATGGCATTTCATAGTAAAATTACATTCCAAAAGTAACGAGTAATATTTTTGAATGTCTCTGATTGGTTGACGAAATCCGTTCCACCACTTTCCCATACGGAAAATGTCTCTTTTAGATGTAGTTCTTATTCCTGTGGACAAATGTATCTTTTAATTGTTCTTTCAGGGGAAGTTGGCCTGTCGCCTGGTGTAACCTTGGTAGGCACAGTCGGGTTAGGGTCACTGTAAGGCCACCGCTGCTGTTGATGACGCATGCGCACTTCACCCAGAGACCTTCTCAATGAAGTCATCTCATCAAATAGGGATGTCAGCCATTTTGTGGCCACTCCAAATGGTCAACTTAAGCAAAGAGACACAAAAACGTAATTAATACATGGAAATGACTAGTAAAAGGTTATCCCCTTACTAATACCCATATGTGTGTGTATTTATCTAGCAAAAGCAAAACATAGTGCAGGTTATACTCACATTAATAAAGCACAAATCACAAATACATCACTGAAGCAACATATAACTTGTAATATTCTATTTGTCTATGATCACTATGCGTACACGTTTTAGTTTACGTATTAGTTAGGCCATGCAAATGCAATTCCCACGTGTATTCTTTATATTAGTAAGGTTGATTAAATTCCACAGCAATCCTGTTAGTTCAATTACTATTAATCAATTAATCTTATTAATCTAAACATGCAAAATGAAGGAGGTATACAAAAATTTAAGATAAAACCCGCTCCAGCAATCCCCCCTTTGGTGATTTTATCACCACAACAACACTAAATTTATTTACCCCTTTTACGGAAATTCAAAATGTATTCTTGCTCTTATTCATAATTCAGTTTCTTCTTCATCTCTTTTTGCCTTTTTATACATGCTTTCCTTCCACTCTTCTAAAGTTATCTCTTCTAAATCTCTATCTGGATCCTTTGCTTTTCTTTTTAGTTTTTCTCTTTTTATTTTATTCTTAGTTTTCTTGTTTTTACAACACATACAACCTAATCTTAATATTAGTAATATGAAAATCACACATGTTAATGGAAACAATATTTTACCTATAAATGTACCACCTATTTTAACTAAGAAATTCTTAATAGCAGCTATTTTCTTACCAATCCTTTCCCAAACACTTTCAACCTCCAGTAGTGCAATTTCATCATGCAATTCAGTAATATTTTTAATATAACTTTCAGATCTTTAATTTCGTCTGGAATGTAAGTGCAACAATGTTGAACTTTCAGCATTCCACAGACTCCACCCTCTTTTGCCAATAATATATCAAGGGCAAGCCGATTTTGCATTACCATAGCACGCATGGCAACCATTTCAGTATTCACCAATAAGAAACCTCCAGCGGTGCTTGTTGACAAGCGATCCACTACTGTTGATAATTTTCTAATTTTGTCTGCATTCAAAGATATTCCCACTGCTGGTATCAATGCTCCAAAGATATCACCTATAATCTCTGTCCAGGATTCTCTTTTACTACGTACTAAATGATTACCTAAACTATGTACACCATCTTCTCCTCTGTCCATGGAAAGATTTTTGGAAAAACCAGGCCTACGTAACATGTGCCATACCAATGGTCTGGCAAACGATAATATGCCCTGTTCCCACAGATAAAATAAAGTCCAGGGAAAACTGGATCTCTTCCACCTTTAAATCCCCATCCACCCATGATTCGGTATGTATCATGGCACTCACTATTACCTACAAAATAATTATCATATGCAGTTTGATTCCTTCTAATACACATTTTCCCTTTCTGAGGCCAATCTAAAGCCAAAGTTGGATTAGACTCTCCCTTCATATGTTTTTCCATTTCTACATCCCAGACTGTTTTCTACCCTTTTCCTTCAGATGCCTTTCTTTGCATTTTCAATCTCCTTTCCTCGACCATGTCTAGGAATGTCTTTTCTTCTTTCTTCAAACTGCAAGTCAAATTATTTTTAAATATATACTCTAATGTTAGCTCCTTAGTTTCTAAGAAAAATTCACCTAATACCTTAGCAGGTCTTACTTTGTTTAGTTTGTTATTAGCAGGCACTTGCGCAAAAATGTTATCTACATCTGAAAAATAATATTCTAATTTACCTGTCTCATAAAATAAGCTAGCTATCACACTACATGCTATTCCATACGTTGCTGGAAGGTGATGATAAGTCACTCCCTCTGACACAGATGCAGGTAACTGCATGCATACGTAGCAGTCCCTTACGTCCATAGTCTTTACATATTCATACAATAACTTTGAAAACACATTTTTTGAAAAATCATTAATAGACCTATCTTTATGTAAATAATTATTATCTATTCTAGTCGGAACTACCTTTTGAATCTTCCCTACATTAGTAATGTTTTCAGTGTGTCCTTCTAATGTATCTATAGTAACCTTGAAAGAAATAAGTAGAGCGAGTATACTCCACAGAAGCATTAATAATCCTGTACAACAACAACACATTTTACACCATCTTTTCGTGAATGTACTTCTACTTTTGCTATTATCTATGTTAGCCATCTTTATTAATCTGGACTGTGTCTTTTGACTTAGCCTCTTTTACTTTCACAACTAGTTTTCTAACCTTAGGCTCTAAGCCCCTACTTGGTTCTACCAGTATCTATCTTTTGACTCAATTTGTTATTCTTTTCATCAGTAGTTTTCTAGATCTTCTCAATTTGGCATTTTATCGTTTTTCACTTCTTTCTGTTCATCCAAGTACAGAATTTCCTGATTTTCCGTCTCTTCTTCTCCGATATCGGATAGGATGACTCTCAGGATTCCTGCTTCTTCTTCTTCTTCAACCACTTTCAGTAAAGCCTCCTCTGGATTTCCTTGACTATCTGCCTCTTCTTCTTTTTCAGGCAGCGCCACGTACGTCCATTCCGGTGACTTATACTTCTGGTTAGGTTTCCTTGTTCTTTTATTTTCTTTATTCTCAGTTGTTTCTTCTTTTGATTTTTCTTGGCTTGTCACTTCATTCACCTGTTCAGCTCTCGGTGATCTCACTCGTGTCAGCCGATATCTCAATCTCTTTACTTTGTTTGGCCACACTTCGTCCTTTTTATCTCTTTTCTGTTTACCTTCTTTATTATTCTTTTCTTCTCTCCAAGCCCTTTTCCGTAGAACTCGACCTTCATGTTCGTTTTCACTCTCTTCAGATTCTGTCTCAACTTGCTTTTTCTTTTCAACAACCTCTTTTTCCACCACTTGTTTTGTTTTCCCTACTTCTGTCCCTCCTCGGGTCTCCGACACGCAATCTTCCTGTTGGCTACTTGTCCCTTCACAGAGCTGGATGTTGCAGTTCCCTACACCTCCTCGGGGGTCTTCCGCAATCTGTCCCTCTCTCTGTGTACCTGTCCCTTTTTCACTTTGATCTATTATTTCAGGTGGAATTTGTCTTGGTCTTTCATCTGAAACTTCCTTCTCTTGAATTTCTTTTACTGCTTCTTCGTTGTCTTTTCCTTTTTTCTTTCTGTGTTCTTTTTGAGGACCTTGTGTTCCTTGTTCGTTTCAGAATCTGAACTGGTATCAGAAATCTGCAATCTTCTTCTCAGAGAGATACTTCTGGGGACAAAATTTTGATTCAGTTCTGTTTCCCCCCTTTCAGAGTTCTCTTGTGTTTTTGGCTCTTCGTTCTCCGATTCAGTACTTGACTCTGAGTGTCATAGTACTCTTTATCTTTGCTGTCCACTGGATTTGGTATCCTCAAAGTATGACTGGCATGGATCCAGTTTTTCAATCCAGCACACTTCACAGCTGTTGTCGTGGTCAAAATAACTTGTCTTGGTTTTCCCCACCTTGGAACCAAACAGTTTCTTCTTCTGTGGACTTTTATCCTTACCCAGTCTTCTGGGCTCAGATCATGGACTGGCTTCCTTTCAAGGGTGGTGGCATCCGCTCCAACCTGATGACACACAGAATGAACTGTGTCAGCCAGGCCTTTACAGTATTCCAACAACATGTCATCAGTTATTGTCATCAGCTTGTTGACTGGAATGTACACATGCCTCATTGCTCGTCCCATAATTATTTCATGTGGACTTAACCCTGTAGTTCTGTCTGGTATCGCCCTGATTGTCATTAGTACTAGAGGCAAAACATCAGGCCATTTCATACCTGTGGCTAAACACATTTTTCCAAGCTTATTTTTTATTGTACCATTCATCTGTTCAACCACACCAGAAGCCTCTGGTCGGTAGGCACAATGCAATTTTTGTTGTACATTCAATGCTTCACTAATCAATTTTATGATCTCATTATGGAAATGTCCTCCTCTGTCTGATTCAAGGGTCACTGGGAACCCGAACCTGGGGATGAATTCTCTTAAAAGTAGCTTTGCCACTGTCATCCCATCATTTCTTCTAGTTGGAAATGCTTCCAGCCACCTGGAGAATAGGCAGACTATGACCAGAACATACCTCAATCACTTACATGGAGGCATTTCAATGAAGTCCACCTGCATTCTAGTGAAAGGCCCTCCTTATCGGCCTATGGTTTCTAGACTTACCACTGTCTTCCTTCCAGGATTGTATTGCTGACATATTAGACATCTCTGGCATAGACTTTCTGCTACAAGTCTGAATTTTGGATTGTACCAGGTCTGCTTAAAAGACCTGATCATAGCGTCTCTCTCTATGTGTCCCTGGCCATGATACATCCGTGCCATGGTAGACATCATGCTATCAGGCATTACTGGTCTTCCATCTCGATAGACCCACACACGGTCCTTTTCTCTTGGTGCACACCCTGCTTTTATCCACTGTTTCATTTCCTCATCTCCTGACTCTTCCTGCAATTGCCTCACTTCTTCCCAAGTTCCCACAACGTTAGTAAACATTACTGAGCAAGAAAACATTTCCTTTTCCTTTGCCCGATTGACTGAATTCTGATTCCGTGCACAATACTGTGCCATATCATTAGCATACCTATTTCCGGTAGTGATGTAATCACTACCCTGACCATGGGCAGCACATTTCACCACAGCCAATTGTTTAGGAAGCTGTATCGCCTCAATCAAATTTCCAACCACTTCAGCATTCTTAATAGGGGTTCCACTTGAGGTCAGGAAACCTCTTTGTAGCCAAAGTTGGCCAAAATCATGGACAACCCCGAAGCCATACTGGCTGTCAGTTATCACAGTCACTCTCACACTCTTCCCAATTGTACATGCTCTAGTCAAAGCAACAAGTTCAGCTACTTGTGCTGATCTCACTCCTTTCAGGTAAGATGCTTCAATTACTGCTGCAACCGTGCATACTGCATATGCTGCACTTAGTACTCCTTCATCTGTTCTGAAACATGACCCATCAACAAACAACACAAAATCACTTTCTGGCAAAGGTACATCTTTTATATCTGGTCGTGGTTTTGTGCAATACTCAAGCACATCCAAACAATCATGATCTGCTTCATCTCTCACTTCCACATTTTCAGCATCTGGTAACAAAGTTGCAGGATTCACATTCAAACACCTCGCAAGGCTCACATTTGTTGCACCTAATATGACCTTTTCATACTTAGTCAGCCGACTATGTGTCATATACTGAGTACGACTCCTTGTTAAAAGAATCGCTACATCATGAGGTACAAACACTCTTAATGGATATCCCATCACGATTCCTTCACTCTGCTCCAAACTTCGACATGTTGCAGCCACTGCCTTCAAACACCCAGGTAAAGCTGCAGCCACTGGGTCAAGCATTGATGAAAAGTACGCAATTGGTCTCCTCCACCTTCCATGTTTCTGGATCAACACAGAAAGTGCACATCCATTTCTCTCACTGCAATACAACTCAAACTCTTTCTCATAATCAGGCATGCCTAGTGCTGGTGCTTCACACAAGCCCTCTTTCAATCGTTTGAATGCTGCCAATTCTTCCTTGTTCAATTCAAGGGGATCTTTCACATCACTCCTGGTCAAACGTACCAAGGGCTTTGCGATCAGGGAAAAATTACTAATCCACTGACGGCAGTACCCTACCATTCCCAGAAACATTCTTACCTCTCTTTGGGTCATGGGGGCTCTCATTCCTTTTATAATTCTGATTCTGTCTATTGTTATTTTTCTCAGTCCTTTCTCGATTTTATGTCTCAAATACTGTACTTCCGTCTTACAATACTGCAATTTTGCTGGTGACACTTTCAATCCTCCGTCTGCCAAATGATTCAGTAGTGCTATAGTATCTACCTCACAAGCTTCACGTGTTATACTGCACTAGTACTGAGATTTCGGGCATTTGCAGACTTTCCAATGATTTCTTCAGCAATTAATTAAATATTGACGGGCTTTCTGTATACCCCTGTGGGATTCGGCACCATGCCAAAATCCTCTCTCCAAACCGAAATGCAAAAATTTGATGACTGTCATGATGTAATGGGATAGAAAAGAAAGCATGGCATAGATCAATTACTGTATACCAGTCCGCATCATGGGGAATCTGATACAAAATCACTGATGGATTTGGCACAATTGGACAGCATGACACAACAATTTTGTTTACCTTTCTCAAATCCTGTACTATCCTGAATTTTACATTAGGCTTTTTCAGTCCCATTATGGGTGAATTACATGGACTACTCATTATTTCTCTTAGGATTCCTTGCTTGATCATTTTCTCAATTATTGGGGTTACTCCTTCAATTATCTCAGGTGTCAATTTATATTGAGGGACGTTTGGATAGCTTATTCCTTCCTTCACAGTTATTTTCACAGGATCTATATTTCTCATTAGCCCTACATCTTCTCCTGTAAAATCCCATACTTCCGCTTTTACTGACTGCTTCAATTCTTTGGGTAATTCATCAGGGTAGAATATTGCATAAGTCTCAGTAACCTCATCTTCTCTGTTAGCTATGGTCATTTTATATAGTACATCCTCATCTGGTGTTTCAATTGCTATCCCATCTGGAGTACAGAATATGGTGCAATTAATTTTGCACAACAGGTCCCTACCTAATAAATTCACTGGACTGGTGTCGCACACAACAAAGCGGTGCATCTCTGTAAATTTCCCTATACTAACTTTCACTGGTTCCTTCAAAAATGTCTTTATCTGTCTGTTGGACACACCAACTACTTGGATTGTTTCATCCGAAAGAGGAAGATTCTTAACCCCTTCGCTGCTAGGCCTTTTCCCCTCCTGTGCTAAGCCTTTTTTGGGCTATTTGGGGTAGTGCGCGCTTAGGCCCCAGTAACTTTTTGACCACATTAGGTATCCACGCCAAATTTGCGTCCTTTTCTTCCAACATCATGGGGATTCTAAAGGTACCCAGGGAAGGTGGATTCTCCTAGAGGGTTCCCAGAAATTAGTCAAAATACAGCAAAATTTTGTTTTTTTTTGTGAAAAACGGGCTGCAAATGAAAGCGTCTGGGTTTTTCTCTGCAAATGGTATCAAAAAAGGGTTTGTGGGGCTGAAATCACCATTTCTCCAGCTTTTAGGGAATGACAGAATTTTGTCAGAAAACCAACATTTTTTACACAGTTTTGAAATTTTCTGGGACATGCCCTATTTTTGCTATTTTTTGTGCTTTCAACCTCCTTCCAGTTAATGGTAGAAATGGGTACAAAAGCAATAATGGATCCTGGACAGCTATACATTTTTGAAAAGTAGACAAAATTCTGAATTCAGCAAGGGGTCATTTGTGTAGATCCATCAAGGTTTCTTTATAGAAACTACCAGTTAAATATAGGAAAAAATTAAAATTAGTTGAAAAAAGCAGCCTTTTGTGTCAACGTTTTCACCTGTAACTTCTTCTAATTATGACATCTCTTTGAAAGCAATGTACCGTTACATTTGCTGGACCTTCCTGGTTGTGGGGATATATAGGACTTGTAGGTTCACCAAGAGCCCAACGAACCCAGAGTAAAAAACTGAGCAGCATTTTGTAATGGTTTTTTATTATGTTCCGGGTATATAGCACTTATTGTGGGAAAATGTATACATGGAAAAATCGGTATGAAAGACACCTATGTTTGTCTGAAATGGGAACAAATTACAGAGTTTAGAAACAGTGCATATTTGCAAATTTTCGAAATTGGGAATACTCATACTAGCATGAGAATTATTGGTCATTTTTCAAAATGACTTTTTTTTTACACGATGTCTTTCATTTGGAAAAGAGAAATGCATCAAAAATCAATAGGTAATAACAGTTGCTTTACAAATCCGCACTACCCTAAGTCTCCCGATAAAAATGGTACCTCACTTGTGTGGGTACACATAGTGCCCACGACAGGAAGTGGATCAAAACCTAACGTGAACACACCACATTTTCACAATGAAAATTTACACATTTTTTACGAAGAGTCTAGCTGTAGTTTTTGAACCCTAGCTCTGCCGGCACCTAAGGAAACCTAGCAAACCTATACATTTTTGAAAACTAGACACCCAGGGGAATTCAGGATGGGGTGACTTGACTGCCTCCCACCATGATCTGTTACCCAGAATCCCTTGCAAACCTAAAAAATCGACAAAAAAAAAACATTTTCCCCACATTTCTGTGGTGGAAAGTTCTGGAATCTGCGTGGATCCATAAATTTCCACCCACCCCGTGTTCCCCAAAGTCTTACGAGAAAAATGGTACCTCACTTGTGCAGGTAGACCTACTGCCCGCGACAGGAAATGGCACAAAATGCAATGTGGTCACACCTCAATTTCGCAGTGAAAATGACCCTTTATTGGCAAAGTGCCTAGCTGTAGTTTTTGAACCCTAGCTCTGCCGGCACCTTGTGAAACCTAGCAACCCTATACATTTTTTAAAACTAGACACCCAGGGGAATCCAGGATAGTGTGACTTGACTGCCTCCCACCATGATCTGTTACCCAGAACCCCTTGCAAACCTAAACAATTGACAAAAAAAACACATTTTCCCCACATTTCTGTGGTGGAAAGTTCTGGAAACTACTTGGATCCACAAATTTCCACCCACCCCGCGTTCCCCAAAGTCCTACGAGAAAAATAGTACCTCACTTGTGCAGGTCTGCCTAGTGCCCGCGACAAGAAACGGCACAAAACGCAACGTGGTCACACCACAATTTTGCAGTGAAAAATGACCCTTTTTTGGAAAGTGACTAGCTGTAGTTTTTTAACCCTAGCTCTGCCGGCACCTAGGGAAACCTAGCAAACCTTTATATTTTTGAAAACTAGACACCCAGGGGAATACAGAATGGGGTGACTTGAGTGCCTCCCACCAGGGTCTGTTACCCAGAATCCCTTGCAAACGTAAAAAATTGTCAAAAAAACACATTTCCCCCACATTTCTATGATGGAAAGTTCTGTAATCTGCGTGGATCCACTAATTTCCACCCACCCAGCGTTCCCCAAAGTCCTACGAGAAAAATGGTACCTCACTTGTGCGGGTCGGCTTAGTGCCTGCGACAGGAAACGGCGCAAAACGCAACGTGGTCACACCGCAATTTTACAGTGAAAAATAACCCTTTTTTGGCAAAGTGACTAGCTGTAGTTTTTGAACCCTAGCTCTGCCGGCACCTAGGGAAACCTAGCAAACCTATATGTTTTTGAAAACTATACACCCAGGGGAATCCAGGATGGGGTGACTTGAGTGCCTCCCACCAGGGTCTGTTACCCAGAATTCCTTGCAAACCCAAACAATTGTCAAAAAAACCACATTCTCCCCACATTTCTATGATGGAAAGTTCTGGAATCTGCGTGGATCCACAAATTTCCACCCACCCCGCGTTCCCAAAAGTACTACGAGAAAAATGGTACCTCAACTGTGCGGGTCGGCCTAGTGCCCGCGACAGGAAACGGCGCAAAACGCAACGTGGTCACACCTCAATTTTGCAGTGAAAAATGACCCTTTTTTGGCAAAGTGACTAGCTGTAGTTTTTTAAACCTAGCTCTGCCGGCACCTAGGGAAACCTAGCAAACCTATATATTGTTGAGAACTAGACTCCCAGGGGAATCCAGGATGGGGTGACTTGAGTGCCTCCCACCAGGGTCTGTTACCCAGAATCCCTTACAAACCAAAAAAATTATAAAAAAAAACACATTTTCCCCACATTTCTATGATGGAAAGTTCTGGAATCTGCGTGGATCCCCAAATTTCCACCCACCCCACATTCCCCAAAGTCCTACGAGAAAAATGGTATCTCACTTGTGCGGGTCGGCCTAGTGCCCGCGAAAGGAAACGGCGCAAAACGCAACGTGGTCACACCTCAATTTTGCAGTGAAAAATGACCTTTTTTTTGCAAAGTGCCTAGCTGTAGTTTTTAAACCCTAGTTCTGCCGGCACGTAGGGAAACCTACCAAACACACACAAGGGCCCAAAACGTAGTGAGGCGACATCAAAATGGCCTATCGCAAAACCACCTGGTTTTGCAAGGGGGGTCACTTGGGTTTTTGGCCCGGTGCTCGGCGGCCATCTAGGGAAACCTACCAAGCCCATACATTTCTGAAAACTAGACACCCGGGGGCTTCCAGGGAGGTATGGCTTGCGTGGATACCCCAACGTTTCCCTTCCCAGAACCCCCTGCAAACCTCAATTTTAGCTGAAAAAATCACTTTTTTCACACATTTTGGTGTGGGAAAGTTGTGGCATCACCGGGCTCAAACAAATTTACCACCACCCAGCGTTCCCCCAGGTCTCCCGGTAAAAATGGTGCCTCACTTGTGTGGGAGGCCCATGTACCCGCGACAGGCAAGGGCCCAAAACGTAGTGAGGCGACATCAAAATGGCCTATGCAAAACCACCTGGTTTTGCAAGGGGGGTCACTTGGGTTTTTGCCCCGGTGCTCGGCGGTCATCTAGGGAAACCTACCAAACCCATACATTTCTGAAAACTAGACACCTGGGGGCTTCCAGGGAGGTATGGCTTGCGTGGATCCCCCAACGTTTCCTTTCCCAGAATCCCCTGCAAACCTCAATTTTAGCTGAAAAAAATCACTTTTTTCACACATTTTGGTGTGGGAAAGTTGTGGCATCACCGGGCTCAAACAAATTTACCACCACCCAGCGTTCCCCCAGGTCTCCCAGTAAAAATGGTGCCTCACTTGTGTGGGAGGCCCATGTACCCGCGACAGGCAAGGGCCCAAAACGTAGTGAGGCGACATCAAAATGGCCTATGCAAAACCACCTGGTTTTGCAAGGGGGGTCACTTGGGTTTTTGGCCCGGTGCTCGGCGGCCATCTAGGGAAACCTACCAAACCCATACATTTCTGAAAACTAGACACCAGGGGGCTTGCAGGGAGGTATGGCTTGCGTGGATCCCTCAACGTTTCCTTACCCAGAATCCCCTGCAACCCTCCATTTTAGCTGAAAAAATCACTTTTTTCACACATTTTGCTGTGGGAAAGTTGTGGCATCACCAGGCTCACACAAATTTACCACCACCCAGCGTTCCCCCAGGTCTCCCGGTAAACATGGTGCCTTACTTGTGTGGGAGGCCCAAGTACCCGCGACAGACAAGGGCCCAAAACGTAGTGAGGCGACATCAAAATTGACTATCTCAAAACCACCTGGTTTTGCAAGAGGGGTCACCTGGGTTTTTAGCCCCGTGCTCGGCGGCCATCCAGGAAAACCTACCAAACCCACACATTTCTGAAAACTAGACACCTGGGGGCTTCCAGGGAGGTATGGCTTGCATGGATCCCCCAGCGTTTCCTTACCCAGAATTCCCTGCAAACCTCAATTTTAGCTGAAAAAATCACTTTTTTCACACATTTTGGTGTGGGAAAGTTGTGGCATCACCGGGCTCACACAAATTTACCACCACCCAGCGTTCCCCCAGGTCTCCCAGTAAAAATGGTGCCTCACTTGTGTGGGAGGCCCAAGTACCCGCGACAGGCAAGGGCCCAAAACGTAGTGAGGCGACATCAAAATGGCCTATCGCAAAACCACCTGGTTTTGCAAGGGGGTCACTTGGGTTTTTGGCCCGGTGCTCGGCGGTCATCTAGAGAAACCTACCAAACCCATACATTTCTGAAAACTAGACACCCGGGGGCTTCCAGGGAGGTATGGCTTGTGTGGATCCCTCAACGTTTCCTTTCCCAGAATCCCCTGCAAACCTCAATTTTAGCTGAAAAAATCACTTTTTTTCACACATTTTGGTGTGGGAAAGTTGTGGCATCACCGAGCTCAAACAAATTTACCACCACCCAGCGTTCCCCCAGGTCTCCCGGTAAAAATGGTGCCTCACTTGTGTGGGAGGCCGAAGTACCCGCGACAGGCAAGGGCCCAAAACGTAGTGAGGCGACATCAAAATGGCCTATCGCAAAACCACCTGGTTTTGCAAGGGGGGGTCACTTGGGTTTTTGGCCCGGTGCTCAGCGGCCATCTAGGGAAACCTACCAAACCCATACATTTCTGAAAACTAGACACCAGGGGGCTTGCAGGGAGGTATGGCTTGCGTGGATCCCTCAACGTTTCCTTACCCAGAATCCCCTGCAACCCTCCATTTTAGCTGAAAAAATCACTTTTTTCACACATTTTGCTGTGGGAAAGTTGTGGCATCTCCGGACTCACACAAATTTACCACCACCCAGCGTTCCCCCAGGTCTCCCGGTAAAAATGGTGCCTTACTTGTGTGGGAGGCCCAAGTACCCGCGACAGGCAAGGGCCCAAAACGTAGTGAGGCTACATCAAAATTGACTATCTCAAAACCACCTGGTTTTGCAAGAGGGGTCACCTGGGTTTTTGACCCCGTGCTCGGCGGCCATCTAGGAAAACCTACCAAACCCACACATTTCTGAAAACTAGACACCCGGGGGCTTTCAGGGAGGTATGGCTTGCGTGGATCCCCCAGCGTTTCCTTACCCAGAATTCCCTGCAAACCTCAATTTTAGCTGAAAAAATCACTTTTTTCACACATTTTGGTGTGGGAAAGTTGTGGCATCACCGGGCTCACACAAATTTACCACCACCCAGCGTTCCCCCAGGTCTCCCGGTAAAAATTGTGCCTCTCTTGTGTGGGAGGCCCAAGTACACGAGCTGTAATTTTTGTGGGGGTGGGGGCATAGACATGCCCTTTTTGGGACCCCCTACCCTAATACAAATTTGCCCCCAAAACATCCCTGGCGTCTAGTGGGCTTTTTGCCCCCCGGTGGGGCAGATTGGCGGCTAAAGCCCCCATCTGCCCCCAGGGGGGGCAGAAAGTCCATTAGATGCCAGGGAGGTTTTTAGGCAAATCTTTATTAGGTTGGTGGCTGCCCAAAACGGGCATGCCAATGTCCCCACCCTAATTAAAATTTGCCTAAAAAATCCCTGGCGTCTAGTGGGCTTTTTGCCCCCCTGGGGGGGACAGATTGGGGGCTACTGCCCCATCTGCCCCACAGGGGAGCAGGAAGGCAGTTATTTTTGCGGGGGAGGGGGGTGGGGGCATGGGCATGCCCGTTTTGGGAGCCCCACCCTAATTCAAATTTGCCCCCAAAAAACTCCCTGGCGTCTATTGGGCTTTTTGCGCCCCTGGCATGGCAGATTGGGGGCTAATGCCCCCATCTGCCCCCAGGGGGGGCAGAAATTCCACTAGACGCCAAGGAGTTTTTGGGAAAATTTTAATTAGGTTGGGGGCTGCCAAAAACAGGCATGCCAATGCCCCCACCCTAATTAAAATTTTCCCAAAAAATCCATGGCCTCTATGGGGCTTTTTGCCCCCCCCGGGGGGGCAGATGGGGGGCTACTGCCCCCCAGGGGGTAGGAAGGCTGTT
Source organism: Triturus cristatus (assembly GCF_964204655.1). Classification (NCBI taxonomy): domain Eukaryota; kingdom Metazoa; phylum Chordata; class Amphibia; order Caudata; family Salamandridae; genus Triturus; species Triturus cristatus. The sequence goes on from NC_140591.1 coordinate 1,104,509,650, forward strand.
ATTTTTGGGGAGGAGGGGGTGGGGGCATGGGTATGCCCGTTTTGGGAGCCCCCACCATAATTCAAATTTGCCCCAAAAAAAACCCTGGCATCTAGTGGGCTTTTTGTTCCCCCGCCGGCAGGGCAGATTGGCGGCTAATGCCCCCATCTGCCCCAAGTACACAGGACACCAGGGAGTTTTTTGGGCAAATTTTAATTATGGTGGGGGCTGCCCAAAACGGGCATGCCAATGCCCCCACCCTAATTAAAATTTGCCTAAAAAATCCCTGGTGTCTAGTGGACTTTCTGCCCCCCCTGGGGGGGCAGATTTGGGGCTAATGCCCCCATCTGCCCCCCAGGGGGGGCAGAAAGGCTGTCATTGTTGCGGAGGGCGGGTGGGGGCATGGGAATGCCCATATTGGGCAGCCCCCACCACAAATTATGAGAAAAAATGAATCCCTGGCGTATAGTGGGCTTTCTGCCCCCCGGGGGGGCAGATTAGGGGCTACTGCCCCCAACTGCCCCCCCGGGGGGGCAGAAAGGCTGTACATTATGCGGGGTGGGGGCATGGACATGCCCTTCATGGGCAGCCCCCACCCTAATAAATTATTTGCGCAAAGTATATATCCCTGGTGTCTAGTGGGCTTTTTGCTCCCCCCGGGGGGGCGGATTGGGGGCTACTGCCCCCATCTGCCCCCCAAGGGGGGCAAAAAGACTTAATGACTCTAAAAATATTTGGGAGGAGCAAAAGCCCTTGCCTAAGGGGCCGCTCCCCCCTCCCTGGTGTCTAGTGGGTGGATCCCTGCTTGGATCCACCCACTAGACACCAGGGAGAGGGGAGCGGGAGGGGTACCATTGGAAAGGGGAGATTCTCCCCTTTCCAATGATACCTCTCCCGTCTTTCTACGTGCCCGGGGGGCTGAGAAAGCCCCCTGAGCACATACAAAGTGAAACTGAAATGAGCCTAAAGGCTCATTTCAGTTTCGGTTTCTGTGCAATGAAGACAGCGCGACGTGCGCGCTGATCTTCATTGCACAGAAACCAGGGAGGGGGCCTCGGGAGCTGGGGAAGCTCTTCCCCAGCTCCCAAGGTCAAAGGGATTAAATAGAAACCCCTCTGCTGTCTGCAGCAGAGGGATTTCGTACCCCTGGCCTCATGACGGAATGGTTCCGTCATGAGCACAGGGTCACCGATGCTCATGACGGAACCATTCCGTCATGAGCATCGAAGGGGTTAACATCAGCTGATCTAACAGTTGATCGAGTAGCGCCAGTGTCCACTAGGAAAGTGATATTTTCATCATTAACCCTCCCATCTACAAATGGTCCTGTCTGGTCTACTTCTAGAGTTGCGCCAAGTACGCACTCTTCTTCCTCCCTTCGGCACCGTCAATCGCTTCCTTCTGAGTCACTCTCATCGCGTTGCAGCCAATACTGCGAAACAGCGCTAGCGCATTGCGGTTTATTTACCTGTTCTACATTGTAGAATCCAGATTCATTACTATACTTCTGTGTGTTTCTGCTCTGCGGGAAAGGTGGTTTTGGCACCTGATTCTGTGAGGTAACCACCTGCTGCTGTTGCTGCAGTTGACCACTCACCTCATTCTGCACCTGTGGATTCAATGATGGATTATCATTATTAGTACTTGGAGGAAATTTACACTCGGATTTCCAATGCCCTAGCCTACTGCAATTATGGCATGGGAACTTCTTTTTAGCTTCTTCTATATTACCTTTCCCTTTTCCTGGGCCAAATCTCGGTCTAGTTCCTTGGTTATTTGCTTGTTCGACCAACTGAGCTTCCTGCCTTTCATCTACCTTTACTTGTGCCCACATTGCCTTTTCTTTTAATTTTCGCTGTTTGGCCTCAATTTCGTCACTGAAATATTTAGCATGTCTCAATACTTCATCTATTTTCTTATTCTGCCAATCAACCGTATGCTGTTTTATCATGTCACCAATTTCTGGGCGTAAACCATATACAAATCTGTATACGAAATGACTCAAATCCTTATCACTCAGGTTCTCATCTCCACTGAACTGCTTAAAAGCTTGAATTAGCCTCTCATAGTATGCATGTACTGATTCTTTTCCTTCCTGATGTGTTCGATCAATCTTTACCCAATCTGTCTCTTTAGGGGGCACTTTGTTCTTCAAAAATACCATAACCTGTTCATACTTCTTCATTACATCAGGGTCCGGAGCTCCTGTCTTAGGATCCCTAGGGTACTCTTGAGTTGGCCAGTTGATCATCAACTTGCACTCTGTCCACAAATCTGCTGGTACTATTATATCAAATAGACTATTCAAATCTATCCATAGTAGACAATTTTACAAATCTGTCTACCTGCCGGTACCACTCGACGGGCTTTTCGCGTAGTCGAGGGAAATCATTCGTAAATGACAAAATGTCCTGTCTTGTCCATGGGACGTGTACATATCCTCCTCCTGGAATCTCCCTCATGGGGTATTCAGTTACTGTCTTTTCTTTCTCTCTAACAGGAAACGCAGAAACTGTCTTTTCTGAAGCCTCATTACGCTTTCTATACCAATTACTTCTCCATTTATCCACATCTCCCCATTTTCTCAACAAAATGATTATGTCCTTAATCTGACCTATCTGTCAGATTTTCAATGTCCTTTTCAGTAAAATCAACTCGATAGGGTTTCTGTAAGGCTTTTACCTTATCAATATCTATTCCCATTTCATTTGCAACTTCCCCTAGTCTTTCATGTAGGTTTTTCGCTCTCCATGTCACACTTTTGCACAAAGATAACAATTCCTCATCCTGATAATTTTTCAATTTTTCTATGGGAATAGTCCCTACGATTAATTCTTCCAATACCATCCGTAACTTGGCTACATCAATTGACTGGGATTCCTTATCTTGTTTCTGTAACCATTCACTTAGTTCTTCCACAGAAGGTCCTACTGGGTTTTCTATGCTACCCTGTTCTGGATTTCTCTGGGGTTCCAACAAAGTTTCTACTGTCGTTCTACTCTTTTCAGCATAATTCTGATTTATAAATGGATTATTTGAAACACTTGGTTCAAACATATTTATTGTCTGTCCCCATGGATTCTCAATTTGTCTCTGTTCTGAACTCTCAACCAAATTATGGTTCCGGTAAGGTACCATCAAGCAATGTTCGCTATCCTTTTGTTTCTCAAAAATGGGCACTACTGGACCTATGGTCACAGGAACTGTTACAGCTTCTAGATTCTTAGTTAATTCTCTTATTTTCTCTATTTTGTTTTGGCAATTCTGCTGAATTTTCACTATTTATTCTATTCTCCGACTTCTCTACTTCTCTAATGGAGTTTCTCTTTCCTAAATCTGGTGACATAGTCTCAGTTTTGATAATTCGTAATGTTTCTCTCATTGGGGCATTTGGTGTCAACATTTCTGGTTATGGTCGGTACGGTGGTGGATTTTTATAAAACACATCTTCCAGCACATCATCATCTGATTCATTTGCTCCGTAACCTCTTGATTCCACATTATTCCTCTTTTCCACACATTTTCTTCCTTCATTCTCTCCTACCACTCTTACGGGAAACACACCCTCAGTCATACTTGCATTCCACCATCTTTTCATTCGATCATCATGTGTTTCATGTCCGTATGATCTGCCAAACAGATATCTATAACTTCTACCATTTCTTTGTTTTTCTCGTTCATGCATTTCGTCTTCCCATTCCGTCAATGCCTCAAACTGTGTCGGCCTAGGTCTCGGTTCTAAATACATCATCTTCTCTCGTAATTTCCTTAACACTGCCATGTTAAAGAAACCATGTTCTGGAAATGCCAAGACTCCATCGTCCTTGGTGTATTTTACCCAATTGTCTAACCAAATACAAGTATGGTACCCATATTTCGCAATCATCAAAGATGCGGGGGTTTTCGGTGGAGGAAGTAACTGTCCTTCCCTAGTCTTGACCTGTTTGTCTTTCTTAAACCACTTTTTCATTTTACCAAACCACGACTTTTTCTTCTCTGGCGGTTGGTAATACATTTTCTTGGTTTCTGTGTATCGCTAGTCTCTCTACAACTGTACCGCTATTCTGTCCACTCACAGCGCGACTCACACTAACGCACCAATCAGGAGCGTCTACGTCACTGTTTCTGTCCTCAAATCCCAGCGCGACTCACACTAACGCACCAATGGGAAGCGTTTACGTCACCCTGTACTTCTCCACTCCTAGCGCGGCTTTACACTAACGCACCAATCCGGAGCGTTTTACACTTTTGACCGACTGTCCAATCCCAGCACGGTCGTTCTGACGTCAGCAGTCGCTGCGGCAGCTCTGCTCCCGTCTACCCCTCCATTACAAGTCCGCTCAGTGAACTTTTATTGCAACTTTACAATTCTATTAGTAACAACACAAAAACATCTCCATTGTCCGCTCCTCTAACCAAAGAACAGCAATAGACCTTTCTCACGAGAATTCCGTTTTTCCCAAGAGCAGTGCTTACCTCTGCCCTACTACGGAATCGTTACTTCCGTTTATAAAGTAGCACATCCCTCTACCTTACCCTTCTAACAAGCATTAGCTAACCGTTTCTCTAGTATTTAAGAAATAAAACCAGAGTTTCACAATTAACCCGAATGCTATTTCGTTCACGCACTTTCACAGAAGAAAATATAGTACATTCGCACAGAATCCTGTCTTTCCCGAGAACAGCGAACAGTCTGTCCTACTACAGAATTATGACATACGTTAACAAAGCAGCGCTTACCTCTACTTTGTCCTTCTAACAAGCTCAGAGAATACCTGCTACCTTTTCAGTGATAAGCGTTATCGGTATGCCATTTGGTTTCCTGGTACTTAAAGACCAAAATTTCAAAGGTAACCTTCGCTATCATTCACACTTCTTTTACACAGAAAATATTTCTAGTGGCAACACACGACGATGCTACCGAATCGAACCCAAAAAATGCGACGTGCAACTTCAATCATTACACGTTTTCCCTGTGTACCTACCGGGTAACAACAATTCCGTTTTTCCCGAGAGCAGCGCTTACCTCTGCTCTACTACGGAACTGTTACAAACTTCCAACTTCCTACATCCCAGAAGCCGTGCAAACAACATATAACTCGACGCGACTCAACATAGAGTGTTAGTACATAAACCAATACCAATCAATAATAAAAAATCAATAAGCTATTTACAAGCAATGATCACCAAACCAAAACAGTAGCTAACCATATCTCTGCTACCAAAGAAAACTGATGCAGCGCGGAATGCAAAATCCCTCCCTTCGTCACAGATCATAGATCACACTTAATCATTATATTCGCTGGTGGGGCCCATAACACCAACATTCATCCTCTATTAACGTGTTTTCAAGGAGGTGATTGTTCCATTCGCTGTAATGGAAGGAAGTACTCATTTATCCCTAATGTATACTAGATTTCCCTACCTTTCTCTATTTATTAAGGCCTAAACTTCACCTTTTAGTACTCCTCCCATGGATAGGCCATGAATCAGCTAGCTGCTGGTTGAAGTGATAACTAAATCTATATTTTATTTACATAAATACACTTTTCATAATAACGACCCAACACAGTTCTTGTAATAAATCTTAAATCTTTATCTAAATAATTGTAAATCGAATCTTTTGTTTAATCAAGCAGAAGACCATCATATTTACCTATTCTGGCTAAAAGTCGTCCTCTAAATCAAATCTTGGTCATCAGTTCATACTGTCAGAGTCTTTGGAAACAGCTGTCCTGCAGTGTCACCGTCCTCTCCGTCAGCATAACGTCAGGAAATCGAAAATCTTCTGAAGGGTCTCGGCACTAACCTCTCTAATCTATGGCATTTTATAGTAAAATTACATTCCAAAAGTAACGAGTAATATTTTTGAATGTCTCTGATTGGTTGACGAAATCCGTTCCAACACTTTCCCATACGGAAAATGTCTCTTTTAGATGTAGTTCTTATCCCCGTGGACAAATGTATCTTTTAATTGTTCTTTCAGGGGAAGTTGGCCTGTCGCCTGGTGTAACCTTGGTAGGCACAGTCGGGTTAGGGTCACTGTAAGGCCACCGCTGCTGTTGATGACGCATGCGCACTTCACCCAGAGACCTTCTCAATGAAGTCATCTCATCAAATAGGGATGTCAGCCATTTTGTGGCCACTCCAAATGGTCAACTTAAGCAAAGAGACACAAAAACGTAATTAATACATGGAAATGACTAGTAAAATGTTATCCCCCTTACTAATACCCATATGTGCGTGTATTTATCTAGCAAAAGCAAAACATAGTGCAGGTCATACTCACATTAATAAAGCACAAATCACAAATACATCACTGAAGCAACATATAACTTGTAATATTCTATTTGTCTATGATAAATATGCGTACACGTTTTAGTTTACGTATTAGTTAGGCCATGCAAATGCAATTCCCACGTGTATTCTTTATATTAGTAAGGTTGATTAAATTCCATAGCAATCCTGTTAGTTCAATTACTACTAATCCATTAATCTTATTAATCTAAACATGCAAAATGAAGGGGGTATACACAAATTTAAGATAAAACCCGCTCCAGCACTGGCATTCAGAGACCATAAATGACATCGGATCTTTGAGGCACAAATTATGTTTTTCAAAAACAGACAAGACTTTAATTGCATATGTTAACTGAAAATGGAATTGCATATTTGATAGAAAACCATTTAATTTGATTTGCTGATGTTTGTAAACCAAGTTATTGAAAATCCTTATATACAAACATATTTAAGGTGCCCTTCCAATGATGGTTCATATTGAGTTTTGGAGATTTATATCTTTGGTATATGCTTTGTGCAATGGGCAATGGGTGCTGTTGCTGTTATTTCACTAGTCATGTGGAATCCTTTTATTATGATAAAGCTTTCCTGACATTGCTGTTACTAACCCTTTCTTATGCATTAGGGTGGTTGGTATTCTCCTAAATTTGGGGATAAAATACAACATTATCATTTTGGGGTGTTCATTCTTGATGTATAAATACTCTTCTTGACTTAACAATCCCCGGTTTCTCCATTCCATCAATTGAGTTAAGTAGTTGCTTTTCACCGGTCGAACTTGCTCCCAACAGCTTTGGGTGTAGCAGCTGATGTTGCTTAACTGTCTGTGTGCCTCTGCCTTGTATATCACTAATGACCAAAGTACGATATTTCCACCTTTATCTGAATTACTGATGACCACTTCTTTGTGTTGCTGTAATTTCCGTATTAGTCTGGGGTAATTTTGTTCCTTCAAATTGTGCTTCTTATTTCTTCCTTCTATGTTTTTGTTAAGCTTTTTTAAATGCTCAATGATTCTATCATGGAACGCATCAATTCCATCTCTAGTTGACATGGGCATGAAGGTTGAGGCAGGTTTTGAAGTGTGTGTCTGCCTCCCTATACACATCAAGACCCATGGAGTCAAAAATGTCTTGCTCACAGATGGAAACACCAAGGCCTGTTGCTTCGCTTTCCATTTCTTTAAGTTCGTGCATCAGCTTCAAGTCCACAATCGAAAGATTGTCATGCTCACTTTCACTTCCTGAGATATATATATATATATATATATATATATATATATATATATATTATCTACTGGCGGTCGCCAGTAGATAGTTATAGTTAGGACCGTGTTTCCATAGTAAATCCGCAACATTCTATTTGGAATAACTTTGGCGCCGATTGACGAATCCTCGCGAAATTTCTCAAAATAGGTGGGGCGCTCCACTCCGCTCCTTCCCTGAAAGTCTCGGGGGGATTCGTCAAGCGGGGGCTGAGAAAAAGGGGGGGTCCCAAAACACATTTTCCCCATGCATTTTTCCATAGGACCTTTAGTCCGAGCTACAGCCCGAACAGCTGAACAGAATTACTTGAAATTTGTCAGAGAGGTAGCCCTCAGGTCAGGGATGTGCCTTTTGAAGGTCTCGTGTAAATCTGTTCAGTATTTCCTGAGAAAATAGCATTTAAATCAATATATATATCTATAGGCGCGATCCGAGCGCGTACCGTAAGCTTACCGTACGCGCACACCGCCGTGCGCGAGCGCGATTCTCATTGGTTGTTAGATCTTAGTAAACATTCGAATCGGTCGAAACCAGGAAGTGTCGGCCGCCATTTTGTCTCTCGCAGTCTGTGGGGGTGAAAAACAAAGGTGGAGAACGTGAAAAGGGGGAAGGGTGGACAGTTCCTGACCCCCTAGCCTTTGTCAGGGGGTCCCAGAAGGACCCCCAAGGGCAAAAATTAATTGTAATTTTTTTTCGAAAAATCGCGGAATGCGCGTAGCGTACGCGCACAGTGTAAACGGGAAAATTCCGCGAACTTCGCGTAACGATTCCGCAACTACGCGTACCGTGCACGCATGGCAAATTTTTTTTTTCGAAATGGAGAGATTAAAAAAAAAAAAAAAAATTGTGAGGTAAGGTTGGCTCTTAAAAGAGCCGTTGTGTTAATACAGGGATAGAGGAAAGAAAGAATGGGAATATTATGAACGTCTACAAACGTGCTGGTCTATCTTATTGTTAATAAGGGAAACACTGGTCTCCCCAAAAACAATAAGACCACAACACGTTGTACACCTCATTGAAACCCTCCGAAATCGAGGGTTAATGTCCAGAGGAGCTGAAGAAGGTGATGCTCCCACCTCAGAGGAAGGGCTCAGCTGAGCTGCCGATGATGTACTCGGCTGAGCTTCTGAGGTTGGGCTACGGTGACTTACTGAAGAGTTTTCTTCAGTATGTCGAGCAAAGGTCCTGGGATGTTTATCCCTAATGTGTCTCATCATAGAGTGATTTCCAAAGGAATACTTCTTCCTTGGATTTCCTCTAGATAAAACACGGTCACAAAGTGTGCAAGTGACCAATGGAGCATTGACCTTTTTCTGCCCCTCTGGAAAAGTAAAATACTCCCACACAAAAGAATCCTTTTGTTTCCTCCTTCTCTGTCTGATGATGGTGCTGCTAGGCTCACTCTCAGAAGAGGACTGCTGCTCTGCCATTGTATCTCAATGTCAATTCAGCTCCTTCTCCTAGGGGATCTTTTTTTTTTTTTTACGCTACGGAAAGTGAAAAAGTTACTACCTTACCTTCCCCTGTCTGCAGGGAAAACCCTGATGTCCTCCTTGGTGCTATCCAAGGTGGACTACTGTAACGGGCTTCTGCTGCATGCTCAGGAGCAGGTCTTCAAAAAGTTACAAATGGTGTAGAACGCCGCTGCACGAATCTTGACCAAAACTCCCAAGTTCGCGCCTATTTCATCCGTCGTCTACCAACTGCACTGGCTCCCAGTAAAAAAAAGAACAAAATTCAAGGCTTTGTGTATTATATACAAGGCACTGAATAGCCAAGGACCCGAATTTTTTAGGGAATCACTGCAGCTGTATGTTCCCAAGAGAGCGTTAAGATCTGCCTCATCCGCATCCCTATGCATTCAACGAGTGAGAACAGTCACTTGGGGAGACAGACGTTTCTTGGTAGCTGCCTCGAGGCTCTGGAACTCCTTGCCCCATCACATAAAAAACAGCTCTTCACTGCTGCTCTTCAGAAAGCAAGTGAAGACTTGGTTATTCACTCAATAATGCACAGGAAGTGCCTCTCTGTCTGCCCAGCGCCGAGACACCATTCGTGGTATTTGTTCGCGCTCTAAAAGTTTAGAAAATAAATAAATAAATAAATAAGCAGTATTGAGGGGAATGGGTGTGGTGTTGGAAGTTTCTGGAACTGAAAGTAGTTTCAACCAATGAAAAGTGTTCTTTGTGGATCACATGACCTACCGTGCGCGTTCCGTAAGCTTACGGTACGCGCTCGTAAACAAGTACGCATGCGCAAACGTGACATAAACATGCACTTGCGCATGCGCATTACACGCACCCGCGTAACCGCGACGTTGGTTCCGCGCAACGCACATGCGTGTACGCGTACGTCACGTACGTATCATGTAAGCGCACCGTACTTATGACGTACGGAGCGCGTAGCGTCAGCTTACCGTACGCGCACGGCAAAAAATCAATAAAAAAAAATAATTTAAGTTTCAAGGGTTGTAGAAGATAATAACTGATGTACAACTGTATGTAAACATTAATTTTTAAAAAATTAACCATTCCATAATGCGGGATATAGTACATATATTATTTTATACATAGGTTGGATATTATTTTTTAACAAAAATCTCCCAAAAAAATTTGCATTTAAAAAACCTTTGAAATTCACTGAAAACACCATAGGTTTCACACACGTTATAGTTAGGAATTAGCATTTAAAAAACCTTGCAAATTCACTGAAAAAACCATAGGTTTCACACATGTTATAGTTAGCAGGACATTTCACTCGTGAAAAACCAATGAAATTCCCCCGTTATAGTTAGTGCAGGCAACTATAACTCACGCGACCGCAATCCTCTGCTGATGACGTCAGATATTACATCACTGATGACATATGTGTCTTTATGATAAATAAATATTTGTAATATATGTATAGCTAAAGATTAATGGAAGAAGACATGGGTAAATAAGTGTCTAAATACAGTGATGTAATATCTGACGTCATCAGCAGAGGATTGCGGTCGCGTGAGTTATAGTTGCCTGCACTAACTATAACGGGGGATTTTTATTGGTTTTTCACGAGTGAAATGTCCTGCTAACTATAACATGTGTGAAACCTATGGTTTTTTCAGTGAATTTGCAAGGTTTTTTAAATGCTAATTCCTAACTATAACGTGTGTGAAACCCATGGTTTTTTCTGTGAATATATATATATATATATATATATATATATATATATATATTCACTGAAAAAACCATAGGTTTCAGGGGTGTTATAGTTAGCTGGACTTTTCACTTGTACAAAACCATTGAAATTCCCCCGTTATAGTTAGTTCAGCTAACTATAACTCGCGCGCCCGCAATGCACTGCTGATGACGTCACATATTACATCACTCATGACATGGTCAGTGACATCACTCATGACATCACTGATGACATCACTGATGACATCACTGATGACATCATCCAGTGAATGCGTGTTTTTCTGAAAATTAAATATGTTTTATATATGTATATCTCAAGGTCGATGGAAGAATAAATGGGTATATAAGTGTCTAAATGGATGATTTGTTTTTGAAAAATGGATTGTGTAACTGACTGATTAAGTGTATCATAGTGAATACATGGCTTAGTGAGTAATGTTTAAATATGTAAATATCTGTATCAGTCTCTCACTTTGTGTATAAGTGGCTGCATGGGTTAGTGAGTAGCTACATGGGTGTCTATATAGGTTATTAGTTGGTTTTTTGAGTATCAGTCTGAGTGTCTGCATGGTTCGGTGGGGGGTATTACGTAGTGCATAGGTGCATGAATGAGTGACTCACTGTTTGTATGTGTTGAACACAGCATGTGTGCAGGACTGTATGGGTGGATGAGTGTGTGTATGGGTGTGTTAGTGAGTGAACGACTGTCTCAATAGTGTCTTTATGAGTAACTACATATGTTTTAAACTAGTATATGTGACTATTGGTGTATATATGTGAGTATATGTGAGAGTGAGAGATTGAAAGAGTTCCTGTATGAATAAGTATGTGTTTCTATAAGTGATTGTTTAAAAGACTAAGTATGTGTAAGTTTCCGTAGAAGTAAGTGTGGTGGTGTGTGTATAACTGTATATGCAAGTAAATGGATGTTTGATTCTTTATTAGCATGAGTGACTATGTGTGTGAGTAACTCTATGGATGAGTGGCATTGTGTAACAGTATGTATAGGTACATATGATGAGTGAGTACATGTATGAGTGACTGTATAGGACTGTTGGTGAATGAGTGGATGTGTATGTGGATCTTAGAATTACTGAAGAGGTTGTTGTAACTGGTATTGGTATGTCCATTGTTTTGAAAATTTTAGTCTCTATTTCTGAATGTGTGTATCAAAGGTTATATTAGGGTGAGAGGAGGTCTGCCACTCTATCACAAGGATGATGTCATCAGTGATGTCATTTGAGATGTCATCAGTGATGTCATGAGTGATGTCACTGACCATGTCATGAGTGATGTAATATGTGACGTCATCAGCAGTGCATTGCGGGCGCGCGAGTTATAGTTAGCTGAACTAACTATAACGGGGGAATTTCAATGGTTTTGTACAAGTGAAAAGTCCAGCTAACTATAACACCCCTGAAACCTATGGTTTTTTCAGTGAATTTCTGAGGTTTTTTAAATGCTAATTCCTAACTATAACGTGCCTGAAACCTATGGTTTTTTCTGTGAATTTCAAAGGTTTTTTAAATGCTAATTTCTAACTATGCCTACAGAGATAGGACATGTGAAGAAAGAAGAAAAAATGCACAGAAAGAAACAAAAGAAGTGCAGAAAGAAGCAACAGAAGTCCTCAAATACGAAGATAAGTGCAGGAAGAAGGATAACGTGCAGAAAGAACAAAAAGAAGAGCAGAAAGAAGCCTTGTTGCAAAATCATCCTGTACCCTCAACTTTTTCAGACGGATACTGGTGGTAACTGAGTCTGACTAACCAGTCCTAGAGCCAGTGCTATGTTAAAAGACACTTAGAATACAGTGAAAACACCTACATACACTAGGGAACATTATGCGTTGGGGTCCCCCTGTGATTAGCATGACCTCCTCTGTAAGCCCCTAGTATATAATAGGGCATGGGGATTAAAACTACCTCTTAAAACAGGCCACAGGGCGTTTTTGTACACGTTAACTCAGGCCCCGTCCCCTCCCTTCACCACTGTGTAAACACGCCCTGTGTCCAATTTTAGTTGGGAGATTAAGTTCATTTGAATCCTGAGGGTCCCTAGGGTCCAACTAGCCCACTAGGTACCTCCAGTAAGTGCCACAGAGCTGCGTTGCAGAGAGGTGTAAAAAGTGGCACGGCCTGGACCACCTCTCTGCAATGCAGCTCAGTGGCGCTTACTGGAAGCACTTGGTGGGCTAGTTAGCCCCCAGGGGCCCTCAGTATTGAAGGGAAATGATATCCCCAATTTAAAACGTGCCATAGTGCGTGTTTGCACACGTCACCTCAGGCCCCGTCCCCTCCCTTCACCACTGTGTAAACGCGCCCTGTGGCTGTTCTAAGTTGAGAGATTAAGTCCCCTTGAATCCTAAGGGTCCCTAGGGTCAAACTAGACCACTAGGTACCTCCAGTAAGCGCCACAGAGCTGCGTTGCAGAGAGGTGTAAATAGGGGCTTGGCCTCAGAACACCTGTCTGCAGCGCAGCTCCCTGGCGCATACTGGAGATGCCTATTGGGGGCGCGTTTGCAGAGTGCTGCACGGAGGGGGTATGGCCTCCGGCACAACGCCAGTCTTTTATTTATTTTAATTTTTTAAGAAGGGGGCTGTGTGGTTCCCCTTCTTATTCTAATTTATAGGCCCTGATGACCCCATCCCCAAGGGCCTGTCTCCTAATTATATTTTTTTGACCCCAATCCCCAGGGCCGGCCACTGTTTTTTATTATTTTTAAAATATATATATTTATAGACACACCTAGGACATGCTGGACAAACCGTACGTACCTATCACCATGACGATTTGCGTGATATTCATTAAAAGGCGACTATGCATGCAATGAATCCCCGTGGAATGTATTTACACCACTAGTAAAGCTCTGACATGTCTGATGCCCTACCGTGCCTAATGCCGGTAGACACCCTTGTCGTTTATTTATACAAACATGGGTAGCTATTGACGGGCACATTTAATACACATGCACACCAAGCCATTCAAAGAGGATTCGACAAAAATTCGACCAAAACTATGTAAGAAACCCCCCTCACGGTTAATAAAACACACATCCACTGCCGGATGTGTAATACTTTTTATTTTACTCTCTGGAAAGGGGATGAACATCACTTGAGAGTCACAGCGCGCTCCTGACAGAGCCCAATGCTGTGTTACACCCACCATTGCCTGCCGAGTGCCACACACCTCTGTGTTGTATTCCACTAGCTAGTGCATATGCTATGACACTCTCTAGCCCATGTGCACTGTAACACCACCCCGTGAATATGTCATGCCACACTTGTCTTCGCACGGGTTATATTGCCCCATCTAACGTGCCTTCCTCGATGCCTATGTTATAACGCACAGTGCTATGTCATACATATTATAATCTGGGATCCATATCTTTGTCACAGTGCATATGCAACGTTACACTCCCCAGCACATATTTTATATTACAACTTTAGAGACTAGTTAGGTTACACAACACTGCCCTGTGCATATTACGCTGCAAGGCGCATATCGCATAGCACGCGCTAGTGCCTGTGCTATCTCGCGCTCTCCAATGAATCTGTCATTGCGCACAATGTATTGCATATTATATTTCACGCCCGGTTCATCTTGTATCACACTTTTTGGTGCATAGTTTATACCATACACTATATCTAGTTTTCATTTTCAATCGTGCTCTCAGGACTATGTTCTATATAACACTGTGTTCACCTACCCTTTTCACGGGCATTACATTTTGCGATAGGGGGTGGAGGGTCAGGGGGTGTTTCTGCCAAGTGAGCCCGGAGTCACAGTCACAAACGTCCTCTTCTTCCTGAATAAAAGTGAGATTATGCTGCATACTTGTTCATATTTTAAGTAGTTCACACAGACACAATGTTTTAAAACCAATAAAGTTCCTAATACCCGCCTTCTCTGAACAGTTAGCTTGCTGCCCCATCCCCCTCCTCCCTATCCTCTGTTGTGTGAATCCATGAACTAGCCTCCTCCCTCCTGCCATGCATGGTCTGATGTGCTGCCACTGCCCTCAATTTAGTATGATGTACCAGTCCACTCCTCCTGCCCTCCATTGCCCAATTCTATGCCCCATCATTGACCTCCTGCTTAAACTCTGTGCTTAGCTTGCTGCCCCTATTCTCCTTCCCCCTGCCCTCCGATGTCTTTGTGCATGCCCCTGCTCCATCCTTTTTGCCCACCATGTTCCATGGACCTGCCACTCCTATCTACTCTGAGTGTTCTGTTGAGCTGCCACTCCCCTCCCACCTGCCTAGCATTGTCAGATGACTGTAACCTGTCCCTGCCACCTCCACCCTGCCTGTCCACATGCCATGCCCCTATCCTCTTCCTCCTGTCCTACATGGTCCATTGCACTGCCACACCCTTCTGCCCTCCCTGGTCTATTGTGCTGCAACTGCTCCTCCTGCCTGCCCCGTGTGGTCTGTTGTGAGGTCCCTTCCCCTGAACTTTCTTGTCTGTGCACAGGTCCTGACCCTCCCTTCTATCCTCCATCGTCCTTTGTGCATGCCCCTGCACCCTCCTTCTTGCCCATCATAGCCATTGTGCTGCCACTAACCCTCCCACTTGCCATGCATGGTCTTCTGTGCTGCCATGGCCCCTCCCACCTTCCCTGGGTGGTCAGTTAGCTGCCCCTGACCCCCTCCCACCTTCCCTCCATGGTCTGTGTGAATGCCATCACAGTCTCACTGTTGCTCTTCATGGTGTGTCTTGCTTCTAGTGCCCATCCTGCCTGACCTCCATGGCTATCTTGCTGCTCCTGCCCTGCCCCCTTGCCCCCAGCCCTCTGTTTACATGTGTAGACCCCTACTCCCTCCCTCCTGGCTTGTCTGTTCCATTGTAATGCCCCTGATCCGTCCCTCCTGCCCTTTATGTTCTGTTATGCTGCAGCTTTCTCTCCTGTCTGTCCATTATGGTCAGCTAGCTACCATTGCCTCTTGCCCCTCTGTTCTCTGTTGTCCATGTGCATGGTCTTGTCCCCTCCCTCTTGCTTTCTATGGATTGTTGTGCTGCACTCCCGTCCTGCATGCCCTGTGTGGTGTATTGTGCTGCTGCAAACCCTGATGCCTGCCCTGCAGGATCAGTTTGGTGCACCTCTCCATGTCCCTCCTGTCCTCTGTTATCCAAGTCCATGTCCCTATCCCATTTCCTTCCATGATCCAATGTACCATACTTGCAAACATTTTGAACTTGGTAAGAGGGAGATTTTGAAAACAATCTGGGGTATTGATTTTCCCCTTTGAGTTACATTGAAAAAGAGGATATTGTAGACAGGAGACAGTCAAATAAAGCCCATTTGAGCTTAAAAACATTGGACGTTTCCTGGCTGAATCGGGTCTGTTGGCATGTATGGTTGTACTACCATTGCCTCTTCCTTCTGCCCACAATGGTCTATTACATTGCCACAGCCTTGAAGGAGGGTAGATTTTGTATCACAGGGGGCCCCTGGCCCGTTCTGTCCACACCTGAAGTATGAGACCCTTGTCCTTGCCCTGCCAGCCGCATTTGTAGGCCGTATTAAATTGACCAGCGGGTCCTGTGTTGCTATATAATTATCCTGAGACATCCTTACCACTCAGCCAGCATAAAACCCCTGTGTAGTCCCTTCTGTTCAATATGTAGGCCTCTTTGTTAAATTGACCATAGCTCTGCAATTTTAGTGTATAGCAGTCTGAAGGCAGGTCAGCGAGGCCTTCTGCTACAAACTAGTAGCCCCCACCCTACCCGAGTGCTCCGTGCTCGGTATCAAAGTTCAACATCCCCCTGAAGCTGTCGATATACAGTAGGCTGCATCCTGGACTGGTACTTGCTTCCTGGGCAGGTTTCCCGCTTTTAAGGAAGTGGCAACCGCAGAGCGTCAAGTTAGGAGAACTGAGAAGATTTTATACATGAATATATTGAATTCCCGTACAATACCCATTATTTTCTGCTTGCTCTATGGAACTTACGATAAGCGGTTGGCCTGAGAGACTGACCTTTTCACCCAGTCCATTGTCAGCATTAAGTGGGTAAATGACGAAATGTCTGGTAAAATCTGCAGACGAAGCTTTTGGGTAGCATACGTAGGTAGATGTAGCGTGCAAAGGAGCCCACAAAATGATATAAAAAGGGAGCACCCACAGATATCGAGGGACTACCTCGCCGTCTGTATGTAGGTTAACAGGCTGTGCAGGTTTTCCCCAAGAGCTGGGAGCTCTTGTCTTCCTCTGCTTAAAATGTCTTGCTCTGCTTTGCTTGAAGTATCTTATTCTATTTTACCTATATGAAATGTCATGTTATGTTTAACCATTGTTCTCTTTACTTTTGCATTTAAAAGATTTTGTATTGTAATTGCAGGAATGCTTGCTCTAAGAGTAAACGTGAGTGTTCCTAGGTAACATTTTCCTTGGTGTAACTTGTTTCTCATGATGCATTTATAGATGTGTTTTCTCTCTCTCTCTGTCAGTACATTAATTGAGATACAGAGAATATCATGACAGCTGTATGATTATCTGGATTCTGTATTTTGTACTTTATGTCTCTATTCTGCGGTTTCTTTGAAGTTGCATCTTCTCATTAAACTGCCATTGTATTCTGCCTCCAATTCCATGTCTCATATGTCTGTTTTCTTCATTTTTGGAGCAAGCCTTCCTAGACACCCCGGCTCAAATTAAGGTGCCCCTTTTGTCCCTGACTCACTCTCCTGCTCAGTTCTGTGGTGGCTCCCGGGGCTCTGGGGACCGCCCCTAGCTTCCTTGACCCGTAATAGATCTTCCCTCCAACAGCCTCTCTTGCAAGTCCTGTATTGTTGGTTTGTTGCCCGTGCCCCCCTTTCCACTGCCCTCCATAGTCTGTTGTGCTTCCACGGCCCTTCCTGCCTGCTCAGTGTGGTTAAATTGTTGCCTTTGCACCCTCCTACCTGCCTTCAATTTTCAGAGTCCGTGCCCCTGGCCTCTGCCTCTCAACAGTATCCTAATGAACAACTGGATTGCTAACATTCTATATTTATTACAAAAGTGTGGAACGCCTGACATCATCTTGATGTAATCAAAACTGTAATACCTAGAGCATTTCCTTTAGAAATTACATATATGAGAAGGTCTTATTGGCATCAAAATTATGGTTAGTGCTCTAAAAGACTAAAATAAGGACATATTTTCTGAGTTTTCAAATAGCGACAAAGCACTTTTAAATTATTTGTTATCTTTATGTTTTTTTATCCAGTTGACCACTTGATTAAATGTTGCACTTAGGGGAGAGGATGTGGTGTTACTTCCATAACTGCAGACTTTGCAACTGGGGAACCAGGTTGATGTTTCTGCTTCAGCTCGACATTCTGTGATTCTGGTCAAATCACTTAGTTTCCCCATGTCTACAACCAAAATGAATTTGTTCTTGTGTGATGTAACCAATGCTCATGTAAAGCACTCCAATACCTGACAAGTCTGCACTATATAACACTGCAAAAACACAAAATAATAAGTGTTTTGCACACTTCTGTCATTGGGCTATATTTGGGCTACATCTGGGTGATTTTGGGCTACATTTGGGCTCTTTTGTCTCCGGTGGCCATCTTGGGAGATTTATTTGTTATGAAGTTTCCTAATTTCCTCATTTACTGCAGTCTCCTCAGTAGGAAATACTTTCAGTTTTTTACTTTGATTCCATCAAGAAGGCATTCAGATGTGTCACACATTTGCCATAAATTCAGAATGTTAGCACTCTTTTTGCTCATTAGATCACTGTAGTAAAGCTACTGCTCACCAGGGAAAACTGCTGCTGGTATTGAAAATGCATGTTTCAGTCTGCATGTCAGAATTTTTTAATCAAATCGAAGAGGATTTGAGAAGTCACTCAAAATGTGCCCTAATTTTTCTTTCTGCAGCACTAATCATACTTTTTATGGAAAAATGAACCCCCTCATTTTGTTCCTTTTTAAATTAAATGTTTTAAGAGTTACCACTTTAATCCAAGCAAGATGGCTTCAGGTGTGCCATACGTTTATCATAAGTAGGGCTGTTAGCGCTCTAGTAGTTCTTTGGAACACTCTGGGAAGCTGCAGTAGAACACAAAGGAATCAACTGACAGTCTCTGCCCTTGTTGGATGTACATGTTTTACTGAGAATGTCAGACTTCATTCTCACATGACTGAGAAAGATAATGTGAATTTACAGAAAATAAGCTCTCAGTTTAGCTTATAGATCACCTTCCAAACCTCTGTGGTAAAAGCATGAGTAAATATTTTTCTCTCAATCATGATATCCCAGCAGAAGGCTTTTTCACATGGTGAAATCACCTTAGAACATACCACAATTCCTAAAATGAGTATGGTACCATCAACAAATGATTTATAATGTAACTAAAGTCTTAAAACCTTCTATTAACTGCAATGCTTTTTAATGAGGTGCTATCATGTATATTGGTCCCAAGATGGCTGCCAACACTTCTTGGATGAAGTGCTGACAGCCAATCAGATCTCAGGACGAGATGTGTGGTTAGGCTCCGCCCACATATATATATGCTTTTAAATGCTATTTTCTCAGGAAATACTGAACAGATTTACACCAGACCTGCAAAAGGCACTTCCTTGACCTTATGGCTACCTCTCTGCCAAATTTCAAGGAATTCTGTTCAGCCGTTCGGGCTGTAGCTGTGTCTAAAGGTCCTATGGAAAAATGCATGGGAAAAACGCGTTTTGGGACCCCCCTTTTATCTCAGCCCCCGCTTGACGAATCACCCCGAGACTTTCAGGGTAGGAGCGGAGTGCAGCGCCCCACCTATTTTGAAAATTTTGCGAGGATTCGTCGACCGGCGCCAAAGTTATTCAAAATAGAATGTTGCGGTTTTCCTATGGAAACAGGGTCCTAACTATAACTACCTACTGGCGACCGCCAGTAGGTAATATATATATATATATATATATATATCCAAACGAAGGTTGCTCACCGTTGAGACGCCACACACAGCATGTACTTCTCTTATTTATTGGCAAGCTACAGAGTTTGCTGCATCATTATTCCAGCATGTACAAGTTCGCCAAACGCGTTTCGGGCTCTACTCAGCCCTTGTTCACTGGCATAGTAACGGGAAACAGTAGCAATTCATCATCACACTTGCAATCATTATATATCCCGCCTCTGTGGGCGTGTGCTTTAGTGGCATTCATATATATATTCCAGCTACACGTCTCGTCCTTTACGTACAAAGACACAGCACTGGCGGGGAAAGAGTCCACAAGATTTATTATGACTCTATCAGCACCAGACGCGTTTCAGCAGTCGCTTTTCTCGATGGTACATGGGCGTGCCTGAAATGCCCATTTTTTATACATTCAACCTCATTTCCTCTTCCGAGTAGCAACATAAAGAAGGGACCAATAAACACCTTGCAAATGAATCGCCATTTTGTAACATGTTGTAGCATATTGCTGTGCAGGCAGATTCTACTTTTAGCAGCATATACAGATGTAACCCTAGTATAGAGTACATAAATATATATGTTTCATGACAATATAAATATATTTACAAAACATACGAATTCTCCCACATTCCGCCCTGAACGAGCAAAATGTGGAGCATTACTGACCATCAGACATGATCACAGTAGATTCTGCAGTATACATCTCCTATGATATTGCACACTATCTTGCCCTGAATGGGCCTTATCAATTCATCACAACTTTCGTTTCAATTGCATGTGATTCAACTTAATATACTTCAATTCATAAGGTCCCCTCAATAATAATTACTCGAACCCACACCCCGTGCTCTTGTGTTATGACATTCAATAGACAAACTTTATACTATATACAGGAAAAGGGAAAGAGAAAATTTAATTAATTTATTAAATAGAAAAAGAGAAAAAAGGAGAAGAAGGAAAAAGGAAAAGAAAAGAAAAGAAAAAGGATTCAAATTTCATAGTCATAATATTGCATTTCATTTCAATTGTTCTAAAGTGCAGAGTATGTGCTTTATATATAGAATCTAGGGGGGTAGTAAGAGGTATCCAAAGGAAGAGAGGCCTCTATCCTAAATGCACTATCAGTTCCTCATTACTATTCAGTCCCCCAGGAGTCTTGGTTCCAAGGTCTATAATATACCTTGACTCCAATCTTCTTAGTCTTGCTACTCTATCCCCACCACTTGGATGTACTGGTACATGGTCCAAAGCAAAAAAGGGTAACAAATCTCTGTTGCTGTCATGTTGCCCTTGAATATGCCTTTCATCTGCACTTTTGTGGAAATCCTCTTCATTAGTACTATTCCTTTTGATCCTAAGCAACTCCCCATAGGGGATGCTATAAATCAATTTAGGGGGGTGACTAGTCGATGAATGTAAAATAGAATTCCCCGCCATTGGCTTACGGAACAGGCGTGTGCAAATTTTCTCCGCACTTATGAAAACTTCTAAGTCTAGAAAATTCATACTTCTGGAACTAATATCTGCACTGAACCACAAATTGTTATCATTCACATTCAGAATATCTACAAACATAGATGCTATTTCCACCGACCCCCTCCACACCAGGAAGAGATCATCTATGTACCTGTACCAGGCCACCACTTTCCCCGTCCACTCTCCGTTGACACCTGACCAGGCCACCCACTCCTCCCACCAGCCCGGGAACAGGTTCGCATAGCTGGGGGTGAAGCAGGTGCCCATAGCCGTGCCAGACAGCTGTTTATAGTGTTGGCCCTGGTACAGGAAGATATTATTGTTCAGGCAGAATTCCAGGAATTCCAACAACATCATGTTGTGTTCTTTAAATTTTAGTGATCGAGTGTCCAAAAAGTCCTTAACAGCTCTTATGCCATCAGGATGTGCTATATTAGTATACAAACTGGCTATATCCAGAACCACCATACAGTCCCCATCCCGCCAGTCAATTTGCTCCACATGAGTGAGAAAATCTTTGGTGTCTTTGATGTAGCTTCGTAAAGATCTCACAAAATCAGATAAAATATAGTCAATATATACTGACATATGTTCCAAAAGGCTACCTTGCGAGCTGACTATAGGTCTCCCTGGAGGCATAGCACTGTCTTTGTGCACTTTTGGCAAATGGTAAAAACTAGGTGTCGTGGGATTGAGACATCGCAAGTATAAATACTCCTCTGATTCCACCATTCCCTTCTCATACCACTTTCGCAATAGTAGATGACAATTAGTGATACTACTCAGATATGTATATATATATATATATATATATATATATATATATATATATATATATATATATATATATATATATATATATATGTGTATCCAACTACTCTCCTCTCTCCTCCCACCGTTTGGACGTAAGGACGGAGCACGGACCACAGAATTCGCGCTGATTAATTATTTTTATTTAGTTCCACAGAACAACAGCCATGATATATAACCCAGCAGAAGGTGTTTTGCTGAAACACGTCGGCTATCATAATTTTGTATGTTTTGTATCTATACAAGTATGGAATAAATGTTATTTTTTTTGCACAATTAATTGCCCGTTTCACTCTTTGTTGCCTGTGGCACCGTAACCGCTGGACAAGGAAGCTGCAGCGTGGGAGATATATATGTATATATGTATATCTATCTATATCAATCGATCTATGTATGTATGTATACATATATATATATATATGATTGAGTATATATCTTCAAATAAGTGATATTATTATTGATATTTATCGATAAACTGTTTTGATGTGTATATAAATCATTTAAAAAAAAAAAGTAGGTTTTGGCCAAATGCCCACTGGGGCAAAATAATGAAATTGCACAGACTATACAGATAGGATATAAGTATTGCTTATATTTGCTCTTCAAGATTGCGTAAATCAACAAGTAATCTTGATAACTTTGGTGTAGCATAACAAAATATATTTGTTATACCAAATGTCATTATGGGCCATTGAACACACTAATGCCAACATTCAACAATAGGCAATGAATAGTGAATCTGTTGTCGATGTATATACTTTGATAGCTGTAAAATGTTGACAGTATGAAATTGCTTGCACCTTAATGTAAATCAGAGTGTGATTTTCCATCTATAATCACTTTGGAGAAATTTGGAAATGGTCAAATAAGCATTGAATGACAATTACAGCACAGAAGGCAAAAACGTAGCGAGATTTGTAAAAAACTATGAGTCTGTTGTCACTGTCTATACATTTGTAGTTGCACTACGTGGCGATGATGGCCTTCAAGATTGGTTGCATGGGGCCTCGGTATTGGTGAACAAGGAGCGCGAAGCTCCGAAACGCGTCAGATGGTGACTGACTAAATAAATATTTTGGAATCGTACATGGCGTTGTTTCCTTTGTGAAAAGGACTGTTGCAATATATATATATATATATATATATATATATATATATATATATATATATATATATATATATATATATATATATATTACCTACTGGCGGTCGCCAGTAGGTAGTTATAGTTAGGACCACGTTTCCATAGGAAAACCTCAACATTCTATTTTGAATAACTTTGGCGCCGGTCGACGAATCCTCGCGAATTTCTCAAAATAGGTGGGGCGCTACGCTCCGCTCCTACCCTGAAAGTCTCGGGGGGATTCGTCAAGCGGGGGCTGAGATAAAAGGGGGGTCCCAAAACGCGTTTTTCCCATGCATTTTTCCATAGGACCTTTAGAACGAGCTACAGCCCGAACGGCTGAACAGAATTACTCAAAATTTGGCAGAGAGGTAGTCCCTAGGTCAAGGAAGTGCCTTTTGTAGGTTTGGTGTAAATCTGTTCAGTAGATTCTGAGAAAATAGCCTTTAAATCAATATATATATCTGAGCCCGCTTACGGTACGCTTACCGTACGCTTACGGTAAGCGTACGGTGGCGTGCGCGAGCGCGATTCTGATTGGCTCTTAGATCTTAGTAAACATTCAAATCGGCCGAAACCAGGAAGCGGCGGCCGCCATTTTGTGTATTTCACTCTGAAAAAAAAGAGTGAAAACAAGGAAAGGGGGCAATGAGGAGAGTTACAGACCCCCTAACAATTGTAAGGGGGTCAAAGAAGGACAGAAAAGTACAAAAAAAACATTTATTGATTTTAAAAAAAATCACGGGGTACGCGTACGGTAAGCTTACGGTAAGCGTACGGTAAAAAAAAATAAAAATAAATAAATGAAAAGCAGATTTAAGAGTTTAGAAATTAGGGAGCTCTAAAAAGAGCTGTTGTGTTTATGAAGTCATTTTTTTAGTGGTACCTACAAGTAAGTACCGATGCAGAGTCTAAGGTTCAAGAGGAAGACTCTGTTCCCTTCATCATTGAAGTGCACACCATCTCCTCTATAAATGTCTTGCATGTCATAACGCAAGTTGTTGTGGTAAATGGCACCCATACCATAGTCACGGAGGAAAGCAGAAACAGATTTGTTGACGTGCTTTCTTGCTTTGTCAATCTGTGGACAGAAATGATTGGACCAGTTCCATTTTTGCCTTTGGCATATGTTGGAAAACACAAAGGCAGTTTTAGGGAAAAGTGAAAACAGTTGTGCAAAGGTGTCCTTCATAAGCATTTCCAGACCTACCCCAGTCAAAGTGCCTAGGTCATTGCCACCACAGTGCACTATTATGAGGTCAGGGTGTTGGATTTGAATGAAGGATTTCACCAATGGCATCAATTGGTGCCACTTTAACCCTCTCTGACCAATCCATTTAATGTCTACATTTGGCAAAGCAAGGTCTCTCACCATATCTGTTTTCTCTGCAAACTTTTCACTCCAGAAGACATAGCTGTGCCCTACAATCCACACTGTGAACATCTTCAAAGGAGAACTGGATGCACTCAGGAGGTGTCTTTCAGTAGAATGGCAATATGAAAAGAAAGACAGTTTGGAAATGGAGGCATACATATTTTTTTAAAACAAAAAGAACTGATTGGCTGTTTCATACCATTCCAGAATAAAAACTAGGCTGTATGTGAAAATTAATAGAAGCATGTTTTGTATTGGTACAAAAAAATGTGTAACCAAAGAACAGTACTATGGATTTGCTGTTAGGTTTGAAAAGTCAAGCACTCTTGCTCTGTGGAATTGAAACATTGTGTGTCGAACTTCTGACCTAACTGAACACAGCAGTGTTCCATGAGCTGTTGCTATGGTAGCAGGCAGAAGTCAAGTTGGGGGAAGGGTACTAGGCAGAAGTCAAGTTGGGGGAAGGGTACTTTTGGAAAAGGGTTCGTTTTCAACCAATAGAAATGTGTGAATACATGTGAAAAAAAGGGGGAAGCACTGAGATTTGAAACTTACATGTATATGTGTGGAAAAATAGAGGGAAAGTTTGCCATTATCTGGTTCTGCTGAGAGGAGAGAGGTGAACACAACAGAGATCCTGGCTCTGATAATCTGCTGTTTGAGTGTCACATTTCTTTCACAACTAACTAATTTTAAAGGTGAGTTTACAGTTTGAGAGGGGATGTATGTGGTAACTTAAGAAATGAATAATAGAAATGGGAATTGTTTTTGTTGTAGTTACACATGGTGGTTTCATAATGTGTCAGTGTGTAAAAGTGATTTACACTTGCCCCGAAAAAAAAAAAGAGCAGTAAGTGTGCTTTGAAATTGGCAAAGAAATTTCGTTTTGGCACTAATGTGAAAACATGACTCTGTGTGCATAGAAGAATTATAGGCAGAGATTTATTGCGTCTTGCTCTGGTGATTTCACAGTTGCATTAGATGGAAAGGGGGAGCGAATTATTGGGGGAAGAAGCAGAGGCTTAGCACACACCCATGTCCTTGCCGTGTATAGTCATGCACAGTATTTACAAGCCAGTGGGGTTTTCAGGTTTAAGTCTGTAATGCAAATACATTCAGCATCACTAAGGCTGGTTGCCCTTGCTGGAGTGTAGGCAGTCACAGAGAATGCACATGGTGGTGGTCTGAAAAAAAAACAGCTTGGACACGTGCAATTAAATAAATCAAAAATAGTGGTTTCATAATGTGTCAGTCTGTAAAAGTGATTTCAAATTGTAAAAAGAGATTTTCACTTGGCCCGAAAAAAAAAGAGCAGTAAGTGTGCTTTGAAATTGGCAAAGAAATTTCGTTTTGGCACTAATGTGAAAACATGACTCTGTGTGCATAGAAGAATTATAGGCAGAGATTTATTGCGTCTTGCTCTGGTGATTTCACAGTTGCATTAGATGGAAAGGGGGAGCGAATTTTTGGGGGAAGAAGCAGAGGCTTAGCACACACCCATGTCCTTGCCGTGTATAGTCATGCACAGTATTTACAAGCCAGTGGGGTTTTCAGGTTTAAGTCTGTAATGCAAATACATTCAGCATCACTAAGGCTGGTTGCCCTTGCTGGAGTGTAGGCAGTCACAGAGAATGCACATGGTGGTGGTCTGAAAAAAAAACAGCTTGGACACGTGCAATTAAATAAATCAAAAATAGTGGTTTCATAATGTGTCAGTCTGTAAAAGTGATTTCAAATTGTAAAAAGAGATTTTCACTTGGCCCGAAAAAAAAAGAGCAGTAAGTGTGCTTTGAAATTGGCAAAGAAATTTCGTTTTGGCACTAATGTGAAAACATGACTCTGTGTGCATAGAAAAATTATAGGCAGAGATTTATTGCGTCTTGCTCTGGTGATTTCACAGTTGCATTAGATGGAAAGGGGGAGCGAATTATTGGGGGAAGAAGCAGAGGCTTAGCACACACCCATGTCCTTGCCGTGTATAGTCATGCACAGTATTTACAAGCCAGTGGGGTTTTCAGGTTTAAGTCTGTAATGCAAATACATTCAGCATCACTAAGGCTGGTTGCCCTTGCTGGAGTGTAGGCAGTCACAGAGAATGCACATGGTGGTGGTCTGAAAAAAAAACAGCTTGGACACGTGCAATTAAATAAATCAAAAATAGTGGTTTCATAATGTGTCAGTCTGTAAAAGTGATTTCAAATTGTAAAAAGAGATTTTCACTTGGCCCGAAAAAAAAAGAGCAGTAAGTGTGCTTTGAAATTGGCAAAGAAATTTCGTTTTGGCACTAATGTGAAAACATGACTCTGTGTGCATAGAAGAATTATAGGCAGAGATTTATTGCGTCTTGCTCTGGTGATTTCACAGTTGCATTAGATGGAAAGGGGGAGCGAATTATTGGGGGAAGAAGCAGAGGCTTAGCACACACCCATGTCCTTGCCGTGTATAGTCATGCACAGTATTTACAAGCCAGTGGGGTTTTCAGGTTTAAGTCTGTAATGCAAATACATTCAGCATCACTAAGGCTGGTTGCCCTTGCTGGAGTGTAGGCAGTCACAGAGAATGCACATGGTGGTGGTCTGAAAAAAAAACAGCTTGGACACGTGCAATTAAATAAATCAAAAATAGTGGTTTCATAATGTGTCAGTCTGTAAAAGTGATTTCAAATTGTAAAAAGAGATTTTCACTTGGCCCGAAAAAAAAGAGCAGTAAGTGTGCTTTGAAATTGGCAAAGAAATTTCGTTTTGGCACTAATGTGAAAACATGACTCTGTGTGCATAGAAGAATTATAGGCAGAGATTTATTGCGTCTTGCTCTGGTGATTTCACAGTTGCATTAGATGGAAAGGGGGAGCGAATTATTGGGGGAAGAAGCAGAGGCTTAGCACACACCCATGTCCTTGCCGTGTATAGTCATGCACAGTATTTACAAGCCAGTGGGGTTTTCAGGTTTAAGTCTGTAATGCAAATACATTCAGCATCACTAAGGCTGGTTGCCCTTGCTGGAGTGTAGGCAGTCACAGAGAATGCACATGGTGGTGGTCTGAAAAAAAAACAGCTTGGACACGTGCAATTAAATAAATCAAAAATAGTGGTTTCATAATGTGTCAGTCTGTAAAAGTGATTTCAAATTGTAAAAAGAGATTTTCACTTGGCCCGAAAAAAAAAGAGCAGTAAGTGTGCTTTGAAATTGGCAAAGAAATTTCGTTTTGGCACTAATGTGAAAACATGACTCTGTGTGCATAGAAGAATTATAGGCAGAGATTTATTGCGTCTTGCTCTGGTGATTTCACAGTTGCATTAGATGGAAAGGGGGAGCGAATTATTGGGGGAAGAAGCAGAGGCTTAGCACACACCCATGTCCTTGCCGTGTATAGTCATGCACAGTATTTACAAGCCAGTGGGGTTTTCAGGTTTAAGTCTGTAATGCAAATACATTCAGCATCACTAAGGCTGGTTGCCCTTGCTGGAGTGTAGGCAGTCACAGAGAATGCACATGGTGGTGGTCTGAAAAAAAAACAGCTTGGACACGTGCAATTAAATAAATCAAAAATAGTGGTTTCATAATGTGTCAGTCTGTAAAAGTGATTTCAAATTGTAAAAAGAGATTTTCACTTGGCCCGAAAAAAAAAGAGCAGTAAGTGTGCTTTGAAATTGGCAAAGAAATTTCGTTTTGGCACTAATGTGAAAACATGACTCTGTGTGCATAGAAGAATTATAGGCAGAGATTTATTGCGTCTTGCTCTGGTGATTTCACAGTTGCATTAGATGGAAAGGGGGAGCGAATTTTTGGGGGAAGAAGCAGAGGCTTAGCACACACCCATGTCCTTGCCGTGTATAGTCATGCACAGTATTTACAAGCCAGTGGGGTTTTCAGGTTTAAGTCTGTAATGCAAATACATTCAGCATCACTAAGGCTGGTTGCCCTTGCTGGAGTGTAGGCAGTCACAGAGAATGCACATGGTGGTGGTCTGAAAAAAAAACAGCTTGGACACGTGCAATTAAATAAATCAAAAATAGTGGTTTCATAATGTGTCAGTCTGTAAAAGTGATTTCAAATTGTAAAAAGAGATTTTCACTTGGCCCGAAAAAAAAAGAGCAGTAAGTGTGCTTTGAAATTGGCAAAGAAATTTCGTTTTGGCACTAATGTGAAAACATGACTCTGTGTGCATAGAAGAATTATAGGCAGAGATTTATTGCGTCTTGCTCTGGTGATTTCACAGTTGCATTAGATGGAAAGGGGGAGCGAATTATTGGGGGAAGAAGCAGAGGCTTAGCACACACCCATGTCCTTGCCGTGTATAGTCATGCACAGTATTTACAAGCCAGTGGGGTTTTCAGGTTTAAGTCTGTAATGCAAATACATTCAGCATCACTAAGGCTGGTTGCCCTTGCTGGAGTGTAGGCAGTCACAGAGAATGCACATGGTGGTGGTCTGAAAAAAAAACAGCTTGGACACGTGCAATTAAATAAATCAAAAATAGTGGTTTCATAATGTGTCAGTCTGTAAAAGTGATTTCAAATTGTAAAAAGAGATTTTCACTTGGCCCGAAAAAAAAAGAGCAGTAAGTGTGCTTTGAAATTGGCAAAGAAATTTCGTTTTGGCACTAATGTGAAAACATGACTCTGTGTGCATAGAAGAATTATAGGCAGAGATTTATTGCGTCTTGCTCTGGTGATTTCACAGTTGCATTAGATGGAAAGGGGGAGCGAATTTTTGGGGGAAGAAGCAGAGGCTTAGCACACACCCATGTCCTTGCCGTGTATAGTCATGCACAGTATTTACAAGCCAGTGGGGTTTTCAGGTTTAAGTCTGTAATGCAAATACATTCAGCATCACTAAGGCTGGTTGCCCTTGCTGGAGTGTAGGCAGTCACAGAGAATGCACATGGTGGTGGTCTGAAAAAAAAACAGCTTGGACACGTGCAATTAAATAAATCAAAAATAGTGGTTTCATAATGTGTCAGTCTGTAAAAGTGATTTCAAATTGTAAAAAGAGATTTTCACTTGGCCCGAAAAAAAAAGAGCAGTAAGTGTGCTTTGAAATTGGCAAAGAAATTTCGTTTTGGCACTAATGTGAAAACATGACTCTGTGTGCATAGAAGAATTATAGGCAGAGATTTATTGCGTCTTGCTCTGGTGATTTCACAGTTGCATTAGATGGAAAGGGGGAGCGAATTATTGGGGGAAGAAGCAGAGGCTTAGCACACACCCATGTCCTTGCCGTGTATAGTCATGCACAGTATTTACAAGCCAGTGGGGTTTTCTGGTTTAAGTCTGTAATGCAAATACATTCAGCATCACTAAGGCTGGTTGCCCTTGCTGGAGTGTAGGCAGTCACAGAGAATGCACATGGTGGTGGTCTGAAAAAAAAACAGCTTGGACACGTGCAATTAAATAAATCAAAAATAGTGGTTTCATAATGTGTCAGTCTGTAAAAGTGATTTCAAATTGTAAAAAGAGATTTTCACTTGGCCCGAAAAAAAAAGAGCAGTAAGTGTGCTTTGAAATTGGCAAAGAAATTTCGTTTTGGCACTAATGTGAAAACATGACTCTGTGTGCATAGAAGAATTATAGGCAGAGATTTATTGCGTCTTGCTCTGGTGATTTCACAGTTGCATTAGATGGAAAGGGGGAGCGAATTATTGGGGGAAGAAGCAGAGGCTTAGCACACACCCATGTCCTTGCCGTGTATAGTCATGCACAGTATTTACAAGCCAGTGGGGTTTTCTGGTTTAAGTCTGTAATGCAAATACATTCAGCATCACTAAGGCTGGTTGCCCTTGCTGGAGTGTAGGCAGTCACAGAGAATGCACATGGTGGTGGTCTGAAAAAAAAACAGCTTGGACACGTGCAATTAAATAAATCAAAAATAGTGGTTTCATAATGTGTCAGTCTGTAAAAGTGATTTCAAATTGTAAAAAGAGATTTTCACTTGGCCCGAAAAAAAAAGAGCAGTAAGTGTGCTTTGAAATTGGCAAAGAAATTTCGTTTTGGCACTAATGTGAAAACATGACTCTGTGTGCATAGAAGAATTATAGGCAGAGATTTATTGCGTCTTGCTCTGGTGATTTCACAGTTGCATTAGATGGAAAGGGGGAGCGAATTTTTTGGGGAAGAAGCAGAGGCTTAGCACACACCCATGTCCTTGCCGTGTATAGTCATGCACAGTATTTACAAGCCAGTGGGGTTTTCAGGTTTAAGTCTGTAATGCAAATACATTCAGCATCACTAAGGCTGGTTGCCCTTGCTGGAGTGTAGGCAGTCACAGAGAATGCACATGGTGGTGGTCTGAAAAAAAAACAGCTTGGACACGTGCAATTAAATAAATCAAAAATAGTGGTTTCATAATGTGTCAGTCTGTAAAAGTGATTTCAAATTGTAAAAAGAGATTTTCACTTGGCCCGAAAAAAAAAGAGCAGTAAGTGTGCTTTGAAATTGGCAAAGAAATTTCGTTTTGGCACTAATGTGAAAACATGACTCTGTGTGCATAGAAGAATTATAGGCAGAGATTTATTGCGTCTTGCTCTGGTGATTTCACAGTTGCATTAGATGGAAAGGGGGAGCGAATTATTGGGGGAAGAAGCAGAGGCTTAGCACACACCCATGTCCTTGCCGTGTATAGTCATGCACAGTATTTACAAGCCAGTGGGGTTTTCAGGTTTAAGTCTGTAATGCAAATACATTCAGCATCACTAAGGCTGGTTGCCCTTGCTGGAGTGTAGGCAGTCACAGAGAATGCACATGGTGGTGGTCTGAAAAAAAAACAGCTTGGACACGTGCAATTAAATAAATCAAAAATAGTGGTTTCATAATGTGTCAGTCTGTAAAAGTGATTTCAAATTGTAAAAAGAGATTTTCACTTGGCCCGAAAAAAAAAGAGCAGTAAGTGTGCTTTGAAATTGGCAAAGAAATTTCGTTTTGGCACTAATGTGAAAACATGACTCTGTGTGCATAGAAGAATTATAGGCAGAGATTTATTGCGTCTTGCTCTGGTGATTTCACAGTTGCATTAGATGGAAAGGGGGAGCGAATTATTGGGGGAAGAAGCAGAGGCTTAGCACACACCCATGTCCTTGCCGTGTATAGTCATGCACAGTATTTACAAGCCAGTGGGGTTTTCAGGTTTAAGTCTGTAATGCAAATACATTCAGCATCACTAAGGCTGGTTGCCCTTGCTGGAGTGTAGGCAGTCACAGAGAATGCACATGGTGGTGGTCTGAAAAAAAAAACAGCTTGGACACGTGCAATTAAATAAATCAAAAATAGTGGTTTCATAATGTGTCAGTCTGTAAAAGTGATTTCAAATTGTAAAAAGAGATTTTCACTTGGCCCGAAAAAAAAAGAGCAGTAAGTGTGCTTTGAAATTGGCAAAGAAATTTCGTTTTGGCACTAATGTGAAAACATGACTCTGTGTGCATAGAAGAATTATAGGCAGACATTTATTGCGTCTTGCTCTGGTGATTTCACAGTTGCATTAGATGGAAAGGGGGAGCGAATTTTTGGGGGAAGAAGCAGAGGCTTAGCACACACCCATGTCCTTGCCGTGTATAGTCATGCACAGTATTTACAAGCCAGTGGGGTTTTCAGGTTTAAGTCTGTAATGCAAATACATTCAGCATCACTAAGGCTGGTTGCCCTTGCTGGAGTGTAGGCAGTCACAGAGAATGCACATGGTGGTGGTCTGAAAAAAAAACAGCTTGGACACGTGCAATTAAATAAATCAAAAATAGTGGTTTCATAATGTGTCAGTCTGTAAAAGTGATTTCAAATTGTAAAAAGAGATTTTCACTTGGTCCGAAAAAAAAAGAGCAGTAAGTGTGCTTTGAAATTGGCAAAGAAATTTCGTTTTGGCACTAATGTGAAAACATGACTCTGTGTGCATAGAAGAATTATAGGCAGAGATTTATTGCGTCTTGCTCTGGTGATTTCACAGTTGCATTAGATGGAAAGGGGGAGCGAATTATTGGGGGAAGAAGCAGAGGCTTAGCACACACCCATGTCCTTGCCGTGTATAGTCATGCACAGTATTTACAAGCCAGTGGGGTTTTCTGGTTTAAGTCTGTAATGCAAATACATTCAGCATCACTAAGGCTGGTTGCCCTTGGTGGAGTGTAGCACTGTGGACATGGGCTTTTTATAAAATCTGAAAAGTGGTTTCATAATGTGACAGTTTGTAAAAGAGATTTTCACTTGCCCAAAAAAAAGAGCAGTTTGTGTGCATTCAAATTGGCAAAGAAATTTCGTTTTGTGACTATTGTGAAAAGAAATGTAGTAATATATTTAAATACAATAACAGATTTTTTTTTTAGTTTTTTTCAGGTATTGCTGAAGAACAGTGAACAAAATTTAAGATGCCTACAAAATCTCGAGTTCAAAAAACGCTAAAAAAAAAACTATATTTGAAGACAACTGGAGGACCAAAGTTAGTAGAAGATGCTGATGTTGGGAAAAAGAAAAAATCTTCTGGTAAGCAAAAAAAACAATTTCTAAACAAAATATTCAAAACAAAGAAAAATGTACAAAATATCTGTTCTCGGAAAAATGTAACAAAACATAGAGAACAGCAAAAAATAGAGAATTTTGTTAATGCAAATATACCTTCTGCAATTGAAAAGTTTAACATAAACAGAAAAACAGCATTTAAAGAGATACGTAGAAAAATGTTTCAGAGAAGAGTTATGTCCAATTTGATAAAGGATATAAAGAAATATAAGCAAAAGGCTAAATATTACAAGAGAAAAAAAGAAATTGAAGCCATTGCAGCAAAAGCATTAGAATTAAAAAGGAAACTATTCATATTAATTTTGAATAGGATGCGTACATTAGATAAAATGGTTAATGTACTGAAATCACAAAGCAAAAGCAAAAGAGTAGTGAACAGAACAAACTTTTGTAAAGTGTTTTTAGGAAAGTGGATGCATAGTTCAAGTAGTGAACCTTTTTTTAATGAAGAGAGCTATTTTCAAAGTAATAGTTTGCTGCATGCAGTTGACACCAGAGGTCGTTCATACGAAGTAAAAAATGGTTGCATAATGGAGAAGGAGATAATGGTTCCAAGAGATGAGGTACAAGTGATGGCAGATGAGGCAATGGGGAGACGTCCTAAAGCCCCAGTGTACACTTGGAATTGTAGTAGTATTTGCACTGTGCGTCAGGAATCTATTGACAGATTTCGAGAGTTTCTAAGAGAATATAGTAAAAAAAGTGTAAAACAAAAGATTAAGGTGCTTCAAAGTCTGGATCCATGCAGAGTGAGAGAGAATACTGGTTTGCAGGGTCATTCTCTTGCTTGTCTATCTAGAAAAGTGTGCAATAGTGTTTTCCATCATTTTAGGATGCTGGCTGTTCATCATACTGGAATGAGAAAGTTTGTGAGACGGTTGTATTTTGCCAAAAGTCCAGCAATAAAGTTAAATGAATTGAATAGGGCTCTGTTCCGAGGAACGGTATCAGATGTAGAGAAGGTTGTTGATGAAATTCAGTTTTGTTACTTTGGTCCTGAACAAAACAGTGCAGAGAAGGACACAGTAAATGAGGCAGAAGTGGAAGACAATGTAGAACCCTCTGTAAGTAACACATTTAATGATCACATAACAAAATTTGCAATAGTCTCTAATGAAAGACCAAATTTTACTTGTATTTGTTGCCGCAGAACTCATTATAGAAAACAAACTAGGAATGTTGATCTCTACAGAAAGAGTGAAAATGAAGATAATTATAAGTGGAAGGATTTTGCCACATATATATTTCTAGAAAATTGTTTTGAATTGGGTGAAGATCAGCGTATTTGTAAATACTGTTATAACAAGTTAGAGGAAAATAGAATGCCGACCAGAGCTGTACATAATAATTTAGAATTGGATGCTATTCCTGCTGAACTTTCTGAATTAAATACATATGAGTCTATACTCATTCAATGTGTTCATCCGTTCCAGACCATAGTACGTATGGAGCCCAAAACTGGTAAATTACCTCCTTCAGATTTACTGAGAGGTTTAAAAGGTAGAGTGGTGTATTTGCCCTTGGATTTGAAAAAAAATATGGAAACTATTGATGCGGATACTTTGGAAACTGAACCATTAATTATTCTGGTTAATGGTGTACCTACAAAGAATAAGAAGATTTGGCAGGAGCTGGTAGATGTGCGGAAAGTACAAAGAGCAAATTTGTATTTGAAAAAAAATAACAAATGGTATGAATCAATTTATATAGAAGAAGAAGAAGAAGAAGAAGATTTACAAGGAGACACAGAAACACCAACTGGACAAATTGAAAAAGTGGACAAGTCAAAGGAAGAAGAAATTTATGAACATTTTAGCATACATCCTCTCCATTCGAAAGAAGTTATGGGAGACAATTTTGATCTCTTTCAGATGAAGAAAGCAAAAGGAAATCCCGTGAGTGTATGGGAGGAGAGCTTGGAAGCTCGATGTTTTCCCCAGCTGTTTCCTAAAGGAAAAGGAGGACGATACGATGAACGTCCAGAACAGATTCCAGCTTCAGAGTATCGAACTACAAGACTATATGCTGAAGATCCCAGATTTCGACAAAGTATTCCTTATTTGTTCCATCTTTTATTTGAAAGCGACTTGTCTGCACTGTCTTATGCAGTAAATCACATTTTAAAAAGTGGAGTACATTTACAAAATGTGTCTGCTAAGGATTTTATGGAGAAAGTGCAGCACCGAGATGATCATTTGGAAACACAACTGATCAATCTGATGGCTTGTCAGCGTGGGACAAATGAATATTGGTACCGACGCCATGGTGAACTAAAATGCATGTTACGCAATTTAGGAACACCAACATGGTTCCTTACCCTAAGCTGTGCCGAGTACGCTTGGGATGATTTACTGGATTTTCTACGAGAGGCCAATTCAAACATTAAAAACATCGAATACAAGACAGCAGGAGAACTGTGCTCATTGGATCCGGTTAATGTTTGCAGATATTTCAATCATAGATTTGAGGCTATGATGTCCTTCATCTGCAATAAAAAAAATCCACCCCTTGGAGAAGTAGTGGATTTCTTTTGGAGAAAAGAGTACCAGGCAAGAGGTGCTCCTCATATTCATATGCTGCTGTGGATCAAGGATGCCCCAAAGTTTGGAACAGATACTGATGAAGCAGTGTTATCTTACATTGAAGAATATGCAACATGTGCTATACCTAAAAGCACAGAAGAGAACAAGTTAAAGGAGCAAGTTCTACGTTTCCAAAGTCATCGGTGTGGAAAATACTGTCGACGGAAATACAAGAGCAAAGAAAAATACTACACTAAATGTCGATTTGGATTTCCTAGACCTGTTCTTTCAAATGGAAGAGTCAACAGTTTTATGTCAGCTGTGAGACATAGTATCACAAGAAAATCACCTAAGAATACCTACAACCTTAAAAGAAAAGAAGAATCAAAAAATATAAATGACTACAACCCAGTCATTTTATCCATGTGGAACGCTAACATGGATATACAGTATGTTGCTGACAATTCCATTGCTGTTGCTCGATATGTAACGTCTTACATTACGAAATCAGAAAAAACAGAATTGAAGGAAATGTGGGAAGAGATTTCTCACGAGAAGACTGTCAGTAAGAAGCTGTACAGTTTCAGTTTGAAGATGTTATCGCATCGAGAAATTGGATCCTACGAATGTTCAGATAGGTTATTGTAGGAGAGTAGGGTCTGCTATCCTATGGTCACCCCAAATTTTTGCTTTTTGCTTCACTGGTTTTTGACATATTGAGGCTGTGGGCCTGCCAATCAGACCCCCAGCCTGCTGTTCTCTCTACTAAATTACAACTATGCACCCTAGGTGCATAACCAATTGGAAGTGGATCACCCTGTCAGCCCCTGTACCAGTGTACACTAGGTACCCAGGGCATTGGTGTACCCAAGGCCTGCCAGGGGCTGCAGCATGTATTATGCCACCCCAGGCTTGGCCTAACAATCTGACACAACTGGCTGATCACTCAGCTGGGGTAAGTTGGTGTAATCACCTCTTACTTAGGTGTAGTATACCTATACCTAACCTTAAATGGGACACCTGGTAACCTATGAGTCACTCCTATGGCAGGCCTTAACAATCCTGAAGGCAGAGTGCTTGGTTCCATGTGAGATGGTGCTCTGGCATGAGCTGAGCCTGTCTGCAGTGGTCGGAACAACTTCCTTCTACTGTTTCCAGATATCGTCATACCATATACTCTTAAGTGCATTATGAACCTCGCGGTTAAATGCTATCTTTGGTTTGGCTTTATCAAAACATGTCGAGTAAGGTGTCATACGAATTGGAATACTAACCCCTCGCCAATTCTGGCGACGGGGTTAGCATTCCACCCTTCTAGAGGGACACGACATGTACAGTACCTGAAACCCGGGTAAAATCAGACATAGCCTCAGCTCCACAAAATGGATGCTGCCACCACAGACACAAGTCTGCCCTCCTGCTGCTGGGAGTCCTTCCAGCTTGGGAGGTGTGGACAAAGGGTTTCCTGCCAGGGGAGGTGCGTGCACCACCCCAGACAGGATTTTGTGTATTGGTCAGGTAGGGCTTGAAAGAAACCAGACATGCCTGTGGCTCACAAGGAGCCTCGGTGCATATGCCAGTTCAAACCGGTCCTGGGGCACACCAGTCCCGGGCCTGGGGCGAGCTGGACAAAGGATTGGGGGTGTAACCACCCCCCTTCCTGGTCCCACCCATAGGGAGGGACCTAGCAGGTAGTCCGGCCCCTAGAATCCGCTTAAAGGTAGGAGCTGTGTCCTAAGACTTCAGACATCCTGGAATCAACTTGAAACTAAGAAGAAGACGGGAACTTCGACATTCTGCTGCACAGAAGACTGAAGAAAATCTCCCCTGTGGTCAGGGAGTGACCACCTTGCTAACGCAAGCACCATCCAGCGAATCACCGTCTGCTTTGCCGCCGCCTCCCGCCGGAGCCCGAGCCCAGAGACTGACAAGACCTGGACCTCCAGACCTCTCACCGCCCGATCCACAGTCCCTGAAAAGAGGAGACCCGTGGAGGCACCGAGACACGTGGAGCCAGCCATCTTGGAACGACTACGACAAGCTGACCAGTGCAACAACCGAGGCTCCCTCCAAGTTGTGCTTTGGGTCCTGAGAAGCCCAACCCTCGAGCAGCATCTGCACCAAAGGTGAGCCCTCCAGCATCTCCACGATCTGCGTGGGGCCCTTCTGCATTTTGCCACTCGACGCGCCTAACCGGTTGCTGGCCCGCTGGCTAGTGGCCATCTTGGCGACGAAATCTACGACAAACACCGCTGGTCTGGTTGCTCCAGACTGGCCCTTGCTCCCCTCCAAAGGAGCAATCCCTCTGACCTTGCTGGTCAGAACCAACAGCTGATTTCCGAATCCTCCTTCAATTGCTTTTGCCAAGGCTTGTTTGCTTCGATCAAGTCGCCGACACCGCCGACAGCGAGAGCCTGCGTGGGACAGCTCGTGAGCCGACTCCTGGACGTCGTCGACCTTCAGGGACCACGTGGCTGCGGAGACAAGCTACCCCTCATCACCTGTTTGCACCCGACGTCGCCTGGTACCCACCTGGTGCCACGCTGGTCACTGGCTAGTGACTGTGAACACTGTCCCCTCTGCTTACAGGTCTTCAACATCTCCGATCCACTCTTGGATCCACTGCATCTCTTCCCGACCGACCGCCTGCAGCATCTTTGTCCCAGGCTCAACGGAACAGATAGAAGAAACCCGACGCACTTTGAGGCCTATGCACCCGCTTCCTGTGGGTGAGGTAAAGCTGGCACTCCTGTGCCCAAGTGTAGTATTACATCTCTAGTGCCTGTGTTCCAAATCTTAAGTTCCTAGGTCATCCGGAAGATTCCTTTTGCAGTAACTTTGTACTTTTTACGCACCCATTGAAACCTATGGGAGCACGCGTGTGACTATTTGCTCTGCACACGCCACCCGTGGACCTCCTGGTCACTAACTGACGTTAGCTCCTTGTAGGCCCAGCGATTCTAGAGGCCCTAGGCCTTTTCCCTTTTCTGTTCGTGGTACTTATACCACTATTTTAGTATATGGTTCGAGTGGCCACCAGGGCCTATCCATATAAAGTGCAACTTCTGTGTATTCTGTGATAATCTTGTTTGACGATTTGTGCTCCTGTGCTCATAAAGAGACTAGGGGTTACTTTGAGAAATAAATACATATATATTTTGAATATATATCTGTGTGGTGTCCTTTCATTGGTATAAAAGGGGGTTACTATTGGTAAAACAGCTTGCTTAACACGCTTCACGAGTTTAGCCTCAAAGACTGCTTAGCCTACGCTACCACTAGGGCAGCTAGTCCGAAAAGGTTGACTTACAACCACACCATAAGGGTTGCTTGGCATGGTACAAGGTGGTCACTAGAACTAGTGAACAGCATATACCAGGCCAACTTCTCACATTGGTGAGCAGCGGTTGGATTTGAGCTTGCTGTGTTTTACCATTGTAATCTCTTGGTTACCAATTGAAAGATCACATAGGTACCTGTAGGTACATATAAAACAAGATTAGATATACATAAGTTCTACTGAACTTAGTTGTTGTAGAGCAAAGGGAGTAGCACACCCTGACTACAACTACTAGATAGGTTTAGTAGGTAAACCCAAGTGTAGGTAGATTGCAACACATCCACCCACACTTAAGAGCAATGGCCGGGGCAGAGGGGTCCACTGTACCCATCTCTGTTGAGAGTGACCCCCAGAGGGCACCATCCAGCTTTGCTACCCTTAACCAGAATGAGCTCAGGCATTTGGCAACTCTTAGAGGCCTTAAACAGCCCAAGAACCCAAACTCTGCTGAGCTCAGAGAGCTCTTACAGAATGATGAGAATCAGAGAGCACTCAAGAAAGCTTCCCAGTTAGCCCCCTTAGGGTCAGGAACAGGAGGCCCCCCTTCTGAAGATACTACAGAGGTAC
The DNA here is from genome assembly GCF_964204655.1 of Triturus cristatus. Lineage (NCBI taxonomy): Eukaryota > Metazoa > Chordata > Amphibia > Caudata > Salamandridae > Triturus > Triturus cristatus. Next base: position 1,104,548,991 of record NC_140591.1, read on the forward strand.
CCAGTTCCAATAGTCACCCCTTAGATGGGATGCCTACCACAGAGGATGAGAGTGAAAAGGATACTGACAGTAGTGAGGATGAAGGGAGAACTAGCCCAGTGCCAAGTATTATACTTGGCCCAGCTAAACCAAGGCTATTGGGGACTGACAGTGGGTTCAACCCACTGGATCTCCCCAGTGGACTTAACACAGGGCTTGGAAGGCAAAGGAATCGCTCAGGTGACTCCAATGCTTCCCATGGCTCTAGAGGCTCTCAAGGTCACTCCAGGAAAAGGATGACCACCCCTCAGAGGAGGGAACATGAGGCCAGAATGCAGGAAGCCCAGCTGAGGATCAGGAAGCAGGAGCTAGAAGTAGCCCTGATGGAAGAGAAACTTAGCAAGGCTAGACAGCATAAAGAGAGTGGGTCTATACCCACTGGTGGCAGCATTGTCCCTAAGGACAAAGATAGGGTTTTCGACAATAGAAACCTGTCTAAGGTTGTGCCCCCCTACAAAAGTGGGGATGACATCCACAAGTGGATAACTGCTCTTGAGAGAGCCTGCAAAGTACAGCAGGTTCCTGAAGATCAGTGGGCAGCAATCCTCTGGCTCTCCTTTGAAGGAAGAGGCAGAGACAGACTCCTCACTGTTAGAGAAGAGGATGTCAGAAACTACAGAGTCCTGAAGAGTGTTCTAGTTGATGGGTTAGGCTTAACCACTGAGCAGTACAGGTTAATGTTCAGAGACACCCAAAAGACACAGACTCAGGACTGGTCTGAATACATTGAATGTGCCACTAAGGCTTTGGAGGGTTGGTTGCTGGGAAGTAAGGTATCTGATTTTACAGGATTGTATAATTTGATGATGAGAGAACAGATTTTAAATAACTGTCAAAACCAGCAACTGCATCAACACTTGGTTGACTCTGATCTGACCTCTCCCCAAGAATTGGGAAAGAAGGCAGACAAATGGGTCAGAACCAGGGTTAAGCAAAAGAACCAGAACCAGGGCCAAGGGGGTGATCAGAAGAAAACAGACCAAAAGGGTGGAGATCAGAAACCTAAAGACCAGAAGTCTTCAACAGGGCCCCAAACTACTGCTAAGGAGGGTGGGTCCCAACAGTCCAAGAAGAAGAAAGAAGGTCAGAAGAAACCCTGGTGCAATCATTGTAAAAATACAACTCACTGGACTAGTGATTGCAAAAAGGGTGGAGCCCCCAACACTGTTGCCCCTAAGGCACCTGCTCCCAGTACTACTGTTAGCAGTGTTGGTCCCCAGACAAAGGGTGTAGTGGGAATCACTATGGGAACTGAAGGAGATTCTGACTTAGACAGAACCCTTACACAGGCAGTCTTGATCTGTGATGGGGACATTGATTTGTCCCTGACTGTGAGCCCCAGTAACCTGGGCAAGTACAGACAGACTCCTTTAATTAATGACAAAGTGGCTCAAGCCTACAGGGACACATGTGCCAGTGTCACTATGGTGACACCAGGCTTTGTGGACCCTGGACAGTACATACCAGGTGAGAACTACCTGGTGACCAATGCCAGCAATGCCACTACTTCACACAGTGTGGCAGTTGTTAACTTCTCATGGGGAGGGGTAACTGGCCTCAAAAGGGTTGTGGTTAGTGCAGACCTCCCAGTAGAATGTTTGTTGGGCAATGACCTAGAGAGTTCTCTATGGTCAGAAGTGGAGTACAGGACTCATGCAGAGATGTTAGGTATATCATCACATGTCCTTGCTGTGACCAGGTCACAGGCCAAAAAGTGCCTCACTGAACCACAGGTCTTGGATCCTGGAACAATGGACCAAGCACCTACCAAGAAGAAGAACAGGAGGGTCAAGGCTGTGCCTTCCCCCCTGCCTCAGAGTGATGATCAGCCTTCCCAGGAAGCTGATCTAGAGGACCCTGAAGGAACTGTCCCTGAAGAGCTTGAACCTGATCAGGTTGAGTTTCTGGGGACAGGGGGACCTTCAAGGGCTGACTTGAGGCAGGCTCAGTTATCCTGTCCCTCTCTTGAACCCCTCAGACAGCTGGCTGCTGCTGAGGCTGCTGGGAATGCTCAAGGTACCCATAAAGTGTATTGGGATGAAGGGCTCCTTTATTCAGAGGCTAGAGACCCCAAGCCTGGTGCAACCAGGAGGTTGGTTATACCTCTGCAATTTAGGGGCTTCCTTCTTACCTTGGCCCATGACATTCCTTTAGCAGGACACCTAGGCCAGAACAAGACCTGGGACAGACTTGTCCCTCACTTTCACTGGCCTCATATGAATGAAGATACAAAGGAGTTTTGTCGCTCCTGTGTTACCTGCCAAGCCAGTGGCAAATCAGGTGGCACAACAAAGGCCCCCCTGATACCACTACCTGTGGTGGGGGTTCCCTTTGAAAGAGTGGGAATAGACATAGTGGGTCCCATGGATCCTCCCACTGCATCTGGGCACAGATTTATACTGGTGGTAGTGGATCATGCCACCAGGTACCCAGAGGCAATTCCCCTTAGGACCACTACAGCTCCTGTTGTGGCCAGGGCCCTGCTGGGAGTATTCTCCAGAGTGGGGTTTCCTAAGGAGGTAGTATCTGACAGAGGTACCAACTTTATGTCAGGATACTTGACAGCTATGTGGAAGGAATGTGGTGTCAACTACAAGTTCACCACCCCTTATCACCCACAATGCAATGGGCTTGTTGAGAGATTCAACAAGACCCTAAAGGGTATGATCAAAGGATTACCTGAAAAGCTCAGGCGAAGATGGGATATCCTTCTACCCTGCCTTCTGTTTGCTTACAGAGAGGTCCCACAAAAAGGAGTTGGCTACAGCCCCTTTGAATTGTTGTTTGGGCACCCTGTGAGAGGCCCACTGTGTTTGGTGAAGGAAGGATGGGAGTTACCTCTCAAAAAGCCTAAGCTAGACATAGTGGACTATGTACTTGGTCTCCGCTCCAGGATGGCTGAATATATGGAGAAGGCATCTAAAAACCTTGAGGCAAGCCAGGCCTTACAGAAAGCTTGGCATGACCAAAAGGCTGTCTTGGTTGAGTATCAGCCAGGACAGAAGGTATGGGTGTTGGAGCCAGTGGCCCCAGCAGCACTCCAAGACAAATGGTCTGGGCCCCATACAATCCTGGAAAAGAAGGGAGAGGTCACCTACTTGGTGGACCTAGGAACTCCCAGGAGTCCCCACAGGGTACTCCATGTTAACAGGCTTAAAGCATATGTTGACAGGGCAGACATGGGCTTGCTCATGGCTACAGATGAGGGACAGGAGGAAGAGAGTGACCCTCTCCCAGACCTGTTGTCTCAGAACCCTGAAGATGGCTCAGTTGAAGGAGTGACCCTTGGAGGCAACCTCACTGCCCATCAGCAGACTGAATGTAGACAGGTTCTACAATCATTTTCACATATGTTTTCCTTGATACCTAGTCAAACTGACTGGTGTACCCATGTTGTGGACACTGGTGACAGTCTGCCTGTAAAGAACAAACTTTACAGACAACCTGACCACGTCAGGGACTGTATAAAGGCTGAGGTACATAAAATGCTGGAATTAGGTGTCATTGAACCCTCAGAGAGCCCCTGGGCTAGCCCAGTGGTTCTGGTCCCCAAACCTCACACCAAAGATGGCAAGAGAGAGATGAGGTTCTGTGTGGATTACAGAGGACTCAATGCTGTCACCAGGACAGATGCACACCCTATTCCAAGGGCAGATGAGCTCATAGACAAACTAGCTTCTGCAAAGTTTTTGAGCACATTTGACTTGACAGCTGGCTATTGGCAAATCAGGTTAGCTGAGGAGTCTAAGGCCAAAACAGCATTCTCAACCCCAGGTGGGCATTATCAGTTTGTGGTGATGCCCTTTGGTCTGAAGAATGCACCTGCCACCTTCCAAAGGCTGGTGAACCAAGTCCTTACTGGGTTGGATGACTTTTGCGCAGCATATCTTGATGACATTGCTGTCTTTAGTTCCACCTGGGAGGATCACCTGATCCACCTGAAGAAGGCTCTTGAGGCTCTGCAAAGGGCAGGCCTCACTATCAAGGCTACTAAGTGCCAGATAGGGCAGAGTAAGGTTGTGTATTTGGGCCACCTTGTAGGTGGGGGCCAAGTTCAACCACTGGAGAGTAAGATACAGTCCATCAAGGATTGGTCCCCTCCAACCACCCAGACTCAAGTTCGAGCTTTCTTGGGCTTGACTGGGTATTACAGGAAGTTTGTTAAGAACTATGGGTCCATTGTGACTCCTCTTAATGATCTGACATCCAAGAAGATGCCCAAAAAGGTTCAGTGGACAGTAAGCTGTCAAAAGGCATTTGATGACCTGAAGGAGGCCATGTGCTCTGCACCTATCCTGAAAAGTCCTGACTACTCCAAAGAGTTTATTGTCCAAACAGATGCTTCTGAGTTGGGTGTGGGAGCTGTGCTGTCACAACTTAATGTAGATGGTCAAGACCAACCCATTGCTTTTATTAGCAGAAGGTTGACCCCCAGAGAGAAGAATTGGTCAGCTATTGAGAGGGAGGCCTTTGCTGTGGTGTGGGCCCTGAAGAAGCTGAGGCCATACTTGTTTGGCACTCACTTCAAGATTCAGACCGACCATAAGCCCCTCTTGTGGCTAAATCAGATGAAGGGTGAAAACCCCAAACTGCTTAGGTGGTCCATTTCCCTACAGGGGATGGACTTTACAGTGGAGCACCGGCCAGGTACTGACCATGGGAATGCAGATGGTCTCTCCAGGTACTTCCACTTAGGACATGAAGACGAGACTGGTCAAGGCTAGTTTAATGTCCCAGCGTTTGGGGGGGGGTTGTGTAGGAGAGTAGGGTCTGCTATCCTATGGTCACCCCAAATTTTTGCTTTTTGCTTCACTGGTTTTTGACATATTGAGGCTGTGGGCCTGCCAATCAGACCCCCAGCCTGCTGTTCTCTCTACTAAATTACAACTATGCACCCTAGGTGCATAACCAATTGGAAGTGGATCACCCTGTCAGCCCCTGTACCAGTGTACACTAGGTACCCAGGGCATTGGTGTACCCAAGGCCTGCCAGGGGCTGCAGCATGTATTATGCCACCCCAGGCTTGGCCTAACAATCTGACACAACTGGCTGATCACTCAGCTGGGGTAAGTTGGTGTAATCACCTCTTACTTAGGTGTAGTATACCTATACCTAACCTTAAATGGGACACCTGGTAACCTATGAGTCACTCCTATGGCAGGCCTTAACAATCCTGAAGGCAGAGTGCTTGGTTCCATGTGAGATGGTGCTCTGGCATGAGCTGAGCCTGTCTGCAGTGGTCGGAACAACTTCCTTCTACTGTTTCCAGATATCGTCATACCATATACTCTTAAGTGCATTATGAACCTCGCGGTTAAATGCTATCTTTGGTTTGGCTTTATCAAAACATGTCGAGTAAGGTGTCATACGAATTGGAATACTAACCCCTCGCCAATTCTGGCGACGGGGTTAGCATTCCACCCTTCTAGAGGGACACGACATGTACAGTACCTGAAACCCGGGTAAAATCAGACATAGCCTCAGCTCCACAAAATGGATGCTGCCACCACAGACACAAGTCTGCCCTCCTGCTGCTGGGAGTCCTTCCAGCTTGGGAGGTGTGGACAAAGGGTTTCCTGCCAGGGGAGGTGCGTGCACCACCCCAGACAGGATTTTGTGTATTGGTCAGGTAGGGCTTGAAAGAAACCAGACATGCCTGTGGCTCACAAGGAGCCTCGGTGCATATGCCAGTTCAAACCGGTCCTGGGGCACACCAGTCCCGGGCCTGGGGCGAGCTGGACAAAGGATTGGGGGTGTAACCACCCCCCTTCCTGGTCCCACCCATAGGGAGGGACCTAGCAGGTAGTCCGGCCCCTAGAATCCGCTTAAAGGTAGGAGCTGTGTCCTAAGACTTCAGACATCCTGGAATCAACTTGAAACTAAGAAGAAGACGGGAACTTCGACATTCTGCTGCACAGAAGACTGAAGAAAATCTCCCCTGTGGTCAGGGAGTGACCACCTTGCTAACGCAAGCACCATCCAGCGAATCACCGTCTGCTTTGCCGCCGCCTCCCGCCGGAGCCCGAGCCCAGAGACTGACAAGACCTGGACCTCCAGACCTCTCACCGCCCGATCCACAGTCCCTGAAAAGAGGAGACCCGTGGAGGCACCGAGACACGTGGAGCCAGCCATCTTGGAACGACTACGACAAGCTGACCAGTGCAACAACCGAGGCTCCCTCCAAGTTGTGCTTTGGGTCCTGAGAAGCCCAACCCTCGAGCAGCATCTGCACCAAAGGTGAGCCCTCCAGCATCTCCACGATCTGCGTGGGGCCCTTCTGCATTTTGCCACTCGACGCGCCTAACCGGTTGCTGGCCCGCTGGCTAGTGGCCATCTTGGCGACGAAATCTACGACAAACACCGCTGGTCTGGTTGCTCCAGACTGGCCCTTGCTCCCCTCCAAAGGAGCAATCCCTCTGACCTTGCTGGTCAGAACCAACAGCTGATTTCCGAATCCTCCTTCAATTGCTTTTGCCAAGGCTTGTTTGCTTCGATCAAGTCGCCGACACCGCCGACAGCGAGAGCCTGCGTGGGACAGCTCGTGAGCCGACTCCTGGACGTCGTCGACCTTCAGGGACCACGTGGCTGCGGAGACAAGCTACCCCTCATCACCTGTTTGCACCCGACGTCGCCTGGTACCCACCTGGTGCCACGCTGGTCACTGGCTAGTGACTGTGAACACTGTCCCCTCTGCTTACAGGTCTTCAACATCTCCGATCCACTCTTGGATCCACTGCATCTCTTCCCGACCGACCGCCTGCAGCATCTTTGTCCCAGGCTCAACGGAACAGATAGAAGAAACCCGACGCACTTTGAGGCCTATGCACCCGCTTCCTGTGGGTGAGGTAAAGCTGGCACTCCTGTGCCCAAGTGTAGTATTACATCTCTAGTGCCTGTGTTCCAAATCTTAAGTTCCTAGGTCATCCGGAAGATTCCTTTTGCAGTAACTTTGTACTTTTTACGCACCCATTGAAACCTATGGGAGCACGCGTGTGACTATTTGCTCTGCACACGCCACCCGTGGACCTCCTGGTCACTAACTGACGTTAGCTCCTTGTAGGCCCAGCGATTCTAGAGGCCCTAGGCCTTTTCCCTTTTCTGTTCGTGGTACTTATACCACTATTTTAGTATATGGTTCGAGTGGCCACCAGGGCCTATCCATATAAAGTGCAACTTCTGTGTATTCTGTGATAATCTTGTTTGACGATTTGTGCTCCTGTGCTCATAAAGAGACTAGGGGTTACTTTGAGAAATAAATACATATATATTTTGAATATATATCTGTGTGGTGTCCTTTCATTGGTATAAAAGGGGGTTACTATTGGTAAAACAGCTTGCTTAACACGCTTCACGAGTTTAGCCTCAAAGACTGCTTAGCCTACGCTACCACTAGGGCAGCTAGTCCGAAAAGGTTGACTTACAACCACACCATAAGGGTTGCTTGGCATGGTACAAGGTGGTCACTAGAACTAGTGAACAGCATATACCAGGCCAACTTCTCACAGTTATCTTCTGCAAGTCTCTACTCGAAGTCAAGAAGAATAATTTGGGCAAGTTTAGGCCTTGCAGCAATGAGAAATCGGGTACTGAAATCTGTTGGAGAAATTGAATATTTGGCTGAGAATGACCCAGAAAGTACAGATATATTGAAAACAAACATGTTGGACACATATTATCCCAAGAGAAGTCATCATCTGGAGAACATGTGTCTGTATGAAGTGTTACAGAACTACATTTATTCACGGAAAGCTGCAGAAGACATCAACAGTGGAAAATATAAAGTTGTTGGTGAAGAAGGATGTTTGGTGAAGCAAACCAAAGGAAGTTTGATAAATCACCGGAAGCTGAGTTGCGACACTACCGACAAGAAAGAATTTTACTACTTGGCTCTTTTACAGTTGTTTAAACCATGGCGTACAGAGGATGAACTACTGGGAGAATTCCAGAGCTATGAAGATTCTTTTAATGCTTGCAAAGACAGCATACAATGCAGTACATTCTCAACTTATCTGCAAATGTTAAATGAAGAAATTGAACAGGAAACTACAATTGCAGCAGAAATAGCTAGAGACAGTTCTCAGGACAGCCAAAGTTCAGGAACATACAGTCAAGATCCCCTTGGACAACCAATCGTTGAAAATGAAGCATCAATAGCCATGAATGAAGTGGAAACGGCTATGAATCAAGGTCAAGAAGAATTTATAGACTTAGAAAATTTGGAAAGACAACTGAATCAAGAGCAGCAACAAATTTATGAAGAGATCAAAAACAAAATTGATCACGGATTTCTACATATCAAAAAAGAGTGCTCATGCACATCATTTCATCCAATCAGGATGTATGTAAGCGGACAAGCTGGCACTGGAAAAAGTTTCCTAATTAAAGTCATCAGAAGCTACCTAAAGCAAAAAACGGATTCTACTTTGTCTTGTGTGGTTACTGCTCCAACTGGGTTAGCAGCATATAACATAAAAGGAATCACCTTACATCGTTTGCTAATGTTACCAGTGGAGCATGAGAACAAAATACAATTCAACAAGCTAACTGGAGAAGCATCCTTGGAAGTTTCAAGAGTATTGAAGAAGATGCAAGTTCTCATTATTGATGAGGTGAGCATGGTATCAAACTTAATGCTTGCCTTTGTGCATTTAAGAATGCAGCAAATTTTGAAGACAGACTATGACGTGTTATTTGGTGGAAAACACGTCATAGTTTTTGGGGATCTTTTGCAACTTACTCCAGTTAAAGGACAACCAGTGTTTAATACTGTGACACATGAAGACACGAAGAAGTCATTGGGAAGCATTGGAAATTCAAATATTTGGTCCTTCTTTGAGTACAAGGAACTTACAACTAATATGAGGCAAGCAAACGATGAAGAATATGGAAGTATTCTGAAAGATATCAGGATTGGACTACTCACAGAAGTTGGGAAAAAAGCATTACAGAGTCGGCTGCTACATAATTTATTTCCAAAGGAAGAAATAGTTGCAGAGAAAATATACAAGAATATTGCAGAAAACAAAAGTGTCATCTGCTTAATGCCAACTCTACGTGAATGCTCAATATTTAATGAGGAGCTTTTGAAATTGGAAAAGGAAGACATCAGGAAATTGGAAGCAGTGGACAAAATTGAGGATGGAAGAATTACTGTCACAGTAACAGGCAAACTGAAAAATAAATTGGACTCACTAGAGAAGAACATCTCCAAAACAGCAGGATTAGAAAAAAATCTATATGTTTGCATGAACTGTAGAGTGTTTTTAAGGAGAAATTTGGATGTTGAGAAAGGCTTAGTGAATGGAGCGATGGGAAGAGTTGTGGGTTTTATTAATTATCAGAAAAAAGAAGGAATTGAATGTTTACAGATAAAATTTGATCAGATAGATGAAGTTAAAGATATTTGTCGTTGTACAGTTCGTTTTATGCTTGTGAAAGACTTATATGTACGTAGGAAGCAGTTTCCGTTTTCACTAGCATATGCTGTAACTATCCACAAGTCTCAAGGATTGACTGTAGATTGTGCATTTGTGAACATTGGTTCAACTGTGTTCAAAGAAGGTATGGCATATGTAGCTTTGTCACGAGTCAAAACATTATCAGGTTTATTCATGATAGACTTTGATGACTCAAAAGTTAGTGCTGATACAAACTGTGTAAAGGAGTATAATAGATTAAGAAGAAGCTATGCTCCTCATTTAGGCCAGTATCCTGTGTTGGAGAAACGTGTAGTTTCTCGTAAAAGGAGAAATGAGAATATCTGTAATGAAGATATAGAGAAGAGGAAAAAAAAGAGGAGTGATGTAATTGCAAGCAAAAAGAAAAAGGAAAATGAAGAACAGGTTGTAGGATGTCATTTTGAAAATAGCTCTGGTGTCAACTGCTACGCAAATGTAGTGCTGAATGTTGCATTTTATCTGGAAAGTTTGCAAGAGCAGATAATAGTAAATCAGGGAAAAAGATTCTGTTCAGAGCTGAGTCTCCTTTTTCAAAAGCTGAGTAAAGATAAAACTCAAATAGAAAGTGCTACTGACATTAGAAAACTTTTAGATGTATGTTCAGGACGAACACAGTTTTCACAAAATGAACAGCAAGATGCACACGAATTTTTGATGTATTTTCTTCAGGTAGTGGAAGAAGAAGGAGTTCCCATTGACATTTTTTTTGGTCTCTCTTATAAATGGGAACATAGTTGTGATAATTGTTATAATATATGTGGCTCTATTGTTGATAATGAAAGGTTTATTTATTTGACATTGCCAGAGAGTAAAACAGTCACTTTTGCAAAATTAGTTAAAGATGCTAATCATAGCATGAAATGTGGTGAGTGTAATTCTGACATGTTTTCAACATTAATTTTAAGGGAATACGGACAGTATGTAATTTTAATGATGCAACGATGTAGAGCTGATGGTTCAAAATTGGATACTTTAATAAAGAAGTTTACAGGACAGCAATTATCAATTTCAGGAAAAACTTTTGTAACTGTTGCAATAATTTTCCATGATGGACCTACGGTTACTTCTGGACATTACACAGTTTATCTAAAATGTGAAAAAGGCTGGACACTGTGTAATGATTCCCAATTGATTTTCAAACAACGTTTGCCTTTTGATTTAGCAAATTCCTATCTAATCTTCCTGAAACCTAAATTTTAGAGAGACTTGGCAAGATCTGGACAAAATAATTTTACCATTTTACTGGATTACCATTGCAATTTTGTAGAAAAAATATTTTTAAAATTATCATTTGGCCTAAAGGAAAGATAACCAATTGTAATGTGGACTTTTTTAATTTTTAATGCAATTTTGAAAAACCAATAATTTATAGATAATCGGTAACTTCTGCACATTTTAAATTTTGGAATGCTATTGGACTGCCATTGGAAATTTTTTCAAAAATGATTTAAAAAATTACTATTTGGCCATGTGGAAAAGTAAGCAATTCTATTGTGGACTAAATAAATTATTCAAAAAATTTTCGTGAACCAAAATGTTACAGAGAATCGGTGAGATCGGACAGATTAAACTTTAGAATTTTAATGGATTTCCCTTGGAAATTTATTCCAAAAAAAAAAAAAAAAATACTATTTGGCCTAAAGGAAATGAAATCAGATGTATTTTGGAGTTATTTGAGATATAATATTGTGATTATACTTCTGAAACAAACATATCAGACGGTATTTTAAAGAAATAAGTATTGTTTTTAGATGATATTTTTTTAGAATAATATGCATTTCTGTAATGATAAGTTTAAGTGAGAAGAGATTCTGGGCTTTTTTAATACAATCTTTGAGATTGTTATTTTTTTTTGCCCGCTGTAAAATGATGAATGCAATTGCTTTCACAATTTATAGTGAAATGCAATATATTCTGAAAACAGCAAAAATAAGGCAAAAATATTTTTGGGAAAAAAATGTAAATATGTATACTGTATTATAAATTGTTAAAAAAATATTAATACTTTTTTCTTTTTTTTCAGATCGATATAGAAAATTTTCGAAAACTACAACCATTTTTAAAACTATTTTTTAAAAAAACAAATGAATAAATATTTTTTGGAGTGAGTATGGTAAGTCAATAATAATAATTGTAGTCTCTCAAGGACCTTGTAATGTGATAATTGATTTTTAGTGTTTTTTTTAAAAAATAAAAAAAAGGTACGCGCACCGTACGCGTACGGTAAAAAAAAAAAAAAAAAGGTTTTAAAAAACATATGTAAAAAAAGATGAAAGATAAGGTTGGCTCTTAAAAGAACCGTTGTGTTCATGCAGGGACAGAGGAAAGGAAGCATGGGAAAATCATTCAAAGCTACAAATGTGCTGATCTATTTTGTTGTTCACTAGGGAAACACTGGTCTCCCTATGACAAATTAGACCTTTACAAAATGTGCAATGAATATCAACCTTCCGAAATCGAAGGTTCATTTCCAGAGGGCCAGCAAAAGGAGATTCTCCCCCCACAGATGAAGGGCTCACCTGACCTGCAGAAGAAGGAGTCAGCCCTGCAGATGATGGTCCAGGCTGAGCTGCTGTGGATGTACTGGCTCGTCTTTCTGAAGAGTTACCTCCAAAAAGATGACCATGTGTCCTTCCGTGTACATCCTGGAGGTGCCTCTTCATGGTGTGATTCCCAAAGGAATACTTCCTGTTAGGATTACCTCTAGAAAGTACACGCTTACACAGACAGCAAGTAACTAAGGGTGCATTCACCTTTTGCTGGCCTTCTGGAAAAGTAAAATAATCCCAAACATAAGAAGGCTTTTGTTTCCTCGATCTCTGCCTCAAGACAGTGCTGCTGGTGCTAGGCTCACTCTCAGAAGAGCTCTGCTGTTCTGCCATCGTATCCCAAAGACAAACCAGCTCCTTCTCCCAAGGGATCACAAGCAGAAATGAGGGGAATGGGTGTGGTGTAGGAGAGTTCTAGAACTGAAAGTAGTTTCAACCAATCAAAAGTTGTGTTTCATGATCACATGACCTACCGTACGCTTACGGTACGCTTACGGTACGCTTACGGCAAAAAGTACGCGTGCGCGTAAAAAAGACACGCGCTTCCGCGCATGCGCATAACAGTCACTCCCCGGCACTTCCGCGTAACGTGCGCGTGTGGCGTAAGCGCGCACGCGTCCCACGCGCAGTACGCGCGGCTACGCAAATTGCGTAACTATACGCAAGCAGCGTAGATAGATTACGGACGTTGCGTAAACCGTACGCTTACCGTGAGCTTACGGTACGCGTACTAAAAAAAAAAAAAAAAAAAAAAAAAAAAATCTGGAAATAAATTTTACGTTTATTTTAAAAAATATATTAAAAAAAAATATTTAAGGATTTTAAAAATTTAAGCATAGTCTTTATAAAATGAAAGAAAATTAAATTAAAAATATGTTTGAAAAAAATGAAGAATAAAAAAAAAAATTAGCATTTAAAAAACCTTGCAAATTCACTGAAAAAACCATGGGTTTCACACACGTTATAGTAAGGAATTAGCATTTAAAAAACCTTGCAAATTCACTGAAAAAACCATGGGTTTCACACACGTTATAGTTAGGAATTAGCATTTAAAAAACCTTAGAAATTCACTGAAAAAACCATAGGTTTCACACACGTTATAGTTAGGAATTAGCATTTAAAAAACCTTAGAAATTCAGTGAAAAAACCATAGGTTTCACACATGTTATAGTTAGCTGGACATTTTACTCGTAAAAAACCAATGAAATTGCCCCGTTATAGTTAGTTCAGCTAACTATAACTCACGCGCCCGCAATGCACTGCTGATGACGTCACATATTACATCACTCATGACATGGTCAGTGACATCACTCATGACATCACTGATGACATCTCAAATGACATCACTGATGACATCACTGATGACATCATCCTTGTGAAAGAGTGGCAGACCTCCTCTCACCTTAATATAAGCTTTGATACACACATTCAAAAATAGAGACTAAAATTTTCAAAACAATGGACATACCAATACCAGTTACAACAACCTCTTCAGTAATTCTAAGATCCACATACACATCCACTCATTCACCAACAGTCCTATACAGTCACTCATACATGTACTCACTCATCATATGTACTCATACACCTATACATCCTGTTACATAATGCCACTCATCCATAGAGTTACTCACACACATAGTCACTCATGCTAATAAAGAATCAAACATACATTCACCTGCATATACAGTTATACACACACCACCACACTTACTTCTACGGAAACTTACACATACTTAGTCTTTTAAACAATCACTTATAGAAACACATACTTATTCATACAGGAACTCTTTCAATCTGTCCCTCTCACATATACTCACATATATACACCAATAGTCACATATACTAGTTTAAAACATATGTAGTTACTCCTGAAGACACTATTGGGACAGTCATTCACTCACTAACACACCCATACACACACTCATCCACCCATACAGTCCTGCACACATGCTGTCTTCAACACATACAAACAGTGAGTCACTCATTCATGCACCTATGCACTACGTAATACCCCCCACCGAACCATACAGACACTCAGACTGATACTCAAAAAAACAACTACTAACCTATATAGACACCCATGTAGCTACTCACCAACCCATGCAGCCACTTATACACAAAGTGAGAGATACACTTAATCAGTCAGTTACACAATCAATTTTTTAAAAACAAATCATCCATTTAGACACTTATATACCCATTTATTCTTCCATCGACCTTGAGATATACATATATAAAACATATTTAATTTTCAGAAAAACACACATTCACTGGATGATGTCATCAGTGAGGTCATCAGTGATGTCATTTGAGATGTCATCAGTGATGTCATGAGTGATGTCACTGACCATGTCATGAGTGATGTAATATGTGACGTCATCAGCAGTGCATTGCGGGCGCGTGAGTTATAGTTAGCTGAACTAACTATAACGGGGCAATTTCATTGGTTTTTTACGAGTAAAATGTCCAGCTAACTATAACATGTGTGAAACCTATGGTTTTTTCACTGAATTTCTAAGGTTTTTTAAATGCTAATTCCTAACTATAACGTGTGTGAAACCTATGGTTTTTTCAGTGAATATATATATATATATAGTGAAGAGTTCCCAGATTGCAGCAGATAACTGGAGCAGGTACAGACCACCACACGCTGAGATAGTTTTTAAGGCAGGTTTATTTTCTTAGTCAGTCAGTATGACGCGTTTCGGCCGCGTTGCCACGGCCTTGATCACATGACACCAAATCAACCATACAGTGTATATATAGTAAAATGTTGATACCTCCCTCATGTATAAACCAATGAAATAGTGCTTACTTGACAGTAAATTTTCAGATTCACATTCTGGGTGAATATAGACATAGAAGAAATATTGAATGTCAGAAAACATATCTCATTCAACCATAGTGGTTGTTCAACTAAAATTCACCCTGACGTGAAATGTTAAGCTCACATATCCCATTTTAATTTTCATTTATATGGGACAATCAGAAAGGATCAACATATCACATTATTAAAATCCTAAATAGATAAAGTCTTTTCATGCGGATCACCCTCTTCAACCTACTCATATATAACCTTGTATTATACATAAATAACTTTCTTTTAGTGTGGATCATCCTATAGTATTAACAGTCTAGAAGTATGTTATTTTTTCCTTTCATAGAAATAGAGCTGCAGATTACATACTGGCATTAATGTGCACATGAGAATATAAATACATATAAAAATAAATATATAAATATATAAATATATGAATTTTGTGCGCACAATTATAATAAAACCAGTTCAAATATCTAAAGTGCAAATGCGTTAATCTAGATATTATATAGATATATCATAGATAAAGTGCAAGTGCATCAGTGCATATATACATGTATGGCATATATCATTTAGTATGCAAATGCAAAGACTAAGCACTTTGTATATCTCTGGCCTCAATAGCCATACTGCTGATAATGTCTCATAGAGACAGCAGTATTAAAAATAAAGTGCAAGTGCATTAGTACAAAAATAAGCAACACATGTGCAAATAGCAGGTAGCAGGATAGTATAGCAGCAAAGAATTAGGAGAAATCAAGGAAAGATACTAGACTGGACTGGACAAATTACACAATAATTAAAATCACCTCACATATTAGGGCTGTCCATTAAATAGTTCCTATAATAGTAATTCATTAAATAAACATATCATCTCAGCACAATGTCAGGATCAAGGATGAGGATTCAAACTATACCCCAAAGATAAAAGGTATTGTAGAAAAGTGTTGTAAAAGAATATGTATTGTGTAAAACAATGTTCAATGCAGTGAAAAATAGAGTTAAATAATGGGGTTGTTAACAGAGTTTTCCTAGCATACAAAAGATAAAGTATTTGTTATATAGTCTAAAGTTTTCTTCAAAGGAAAGTATGCATATCTTCCCCTGTATTTAGGCCATTAGGCATCTTTGTGTCTAATGAAAGAATATATTGGGTTTCCAATTGCCTAAGGCGCTTCTCTCTCTTCCCTCCTCTAATCATTTTAGGCACTGCATCGATAACAAAATACTTTAAGTCGTTCAAGTTGTTCTTGTGGACTAGTTTAAAATGTCGGGCAACAGGGTAGCTTGAATCCGAATTAACAATGGCCCTTAAATGCTGTAAAATTCTGACTGATGCCTGTAGTTTCGTGCTGCCGACATATTTTAAGTTGCACGAGCATTCAAGCACATAAACTGCATGGTCAGTTTTACACGTGAAAAAACCTTTAAGAGCAGTAGGGGTTAGATCAAACGCACCCATAAATTAATTAGTGTTTGTGCCAAACTTGCACGCTCGGCATGAACTGCATTTGAAGAAACCCTTACGATTAGATAGCCATGTGCTCTTATTAGTAGCCTCTGGGCTAGTCCTAACTATGGCAT
This sequence comes from Triturus cristatus, assembly GCF_964204655.1. Lineage (NCBI taxonomy): Eukaryota > Metazoa > Chordata > Amphibia > Caudata > Salamandridae > Triturus > Triturus cristatus. The sequence continues at coordinate 1,104,565,442 of NC_140591.1, forward strand.
CCCTCATTGAGGGTGCTCTCCTGAATGTGATTTGCGGTAGCTCAGGTACTAATTGGGACATAGTCAGGTCAGTTTTCACTATGGGCCAGTTTTTATAGATCAGTTTTCTCAATTCCTTGTCCTGATTACTAAAGGTTGTAATGAATCTGATGCAACCAGGTTCACTACACTCACTCTCATTTATTGGGGTGGATTTGCTGGTGGTAGTTCTGGTTACTGATCTGAGATAATCAGCGCGGTTAGTATTGTTAGCTTTCACTAGTGCTGTTTCCAAATCAGCTCTGGTATAACCGCGAGCTAAAAATCTTTTAAATGAGTCATTTTGACAATTTTGACAATCATAGTCAGTACTACAAATGCGCTTAATGCGTAGGAACTCACCATATGGTATACTTTTAAGTAAATGATGTGGGTGGGAGCTCTGCGCATGGAGCACTGAATTGCCCGCTGTGGTTTTGCGGTGTATCTTAGTCTGTATACTGTTTTCATGGATATATAGTTCAACATCAAGAAATTCAACGTGTTTAGCACTGATATGGGCAGTGAATTGCAAATTCACATCGTTTGTATTGATCAGTTTCACAAATTCATTTGCCGATTCTATTGATCCTTTCCAAATTATACAAATGTCGTCGATGAATCTCCACCAACGTACGACATGAGTCTGATATAATTCATCATGTGTGCCTCTGAGGACATGCTCCTCCCACCAGCCCACGTGTAAACACGCGTAACTGGGGGAGAAGCATGCCCCCATAGCCACACCTTGTAGTTGCTGGAACATTTCTTGGTTGAACATGAAATAGTTGTTACATAGGCATAATTCAATAATACATAGTAGCATACTATTGTGTTGATAAAAAATGATCTCTCTTTTCTCTAAATAAAATTTAACTGCTCGTAAACCGTCATTGTGACCTATGCTTGTGTAGAGAGAACAAATATCCATGACAATGAAACAGTAACCTTCTTGCCACACAGTCTCAGATATATTAGCAAGAAAATGTCCCGTATCCTTGATATAGGACGGAAGTTCTTCCACAAAACCCCTCAAGAAAAAATCAACATATTTAGATATGTTCTCACATAAACTTTTTTGAGCTGAGATGATGGGTCTCCCAGGGATGGGCTCTTGTTGTTTATGCACCTTTGGAATGAAATAAAGAACTGCAGTAGTTGGAAACTCAATTTTTAAGAAACTGTGTTCATTTTTGTTCAATAATCCGTCCCTCTTCCATTGACCGAGTTCCGCATGGATGGATTCTTTTAGCTTTTTGATGTCAATGAATGTTGCCTTTCTATAACATGATTCATTATTCAAATGGCGATAGGCCTCTTGTAGATAGTCATTTCTAGACCAAAGGACAACATTGCCCCCCTTATCTGCTCTTGTTACAATGATTTCATTGTTATTTCGTATTTTCTTGATTAGGGAGGAATATTGTCTCTCTTGGTAGTTCTGATGTTTTACTGTCTTTTGAATCTTTTTGTTAAGTGTTTTAAGGTCTTGGGTGACACAGTCACTGAATACATCCAATGCATCCTTAGGCATAAGTGGGATAAATGTAGATTTAGGACGAAATGGGCTGACAGCTGGTGAATTACCTGTGGTGCCTAAATCTACAAGTTGTTGTTGAGTCGAATATACCGAATCCTCTGAGTTATCAGCAAGAGCATGAATGGTTTTCAAATGCATCACATCACCGGCAGTCAGTCGAGATCCAGCCTTGTCAGAAGTCGTAATTTTGGCAGCAGTACTGGAAGCTTTACTTAGCTTGAAGTGTTTTAGTAATTTTAGTTTTCTTATAAATTTGAAAACGTCGATTCTAGTTTGAACATATCTAAAACAACTTCTCGGGCAAAATGACAGTCCTTTGGATAATATAGCAATCTCGGAATTGGTAAGGTTCATATTTGTCAGGTTGATGACAGTATTGTCCCAAGATTCGTCATTGTTCAATTTCTCTTCTTTGTGTTTCTCCATTTTCCCCTGTTGTTTCCGCCTTTTGGCTTTCCGTCTTTGTTTTCTACTCTCATTTCTTCGTTTGGTTCTTTCCTGGATTGAGTAATTTGCCGCAACGTATGGCGGCGATCTTCTACTAAAAAACCAAGTTCTTCAGATGGGGAAATATTGCACAGACTATACAGATAGGATATAAGTATTGCTTATATTTGCTCTTCAAGATTGCGTAAATCAACAAGTAATCTTGATAACTTTGGTGTAGCATAACAAAATATATTTGTTATACCAAATGTCATTATGGGCCATTGAACACACTAATGCCAACATTCAACAATAGGCAATGAATAGTGAATCTGTTGTCGATGTATATACTTTGATAGCTGTAAAATGTTGACAGTATGAAATTGCTTGCACCTTAATGTAAATTCTATCAGAGTGTGATTTTACATCTATAATCACTTTGGAGAAATTTGGAAATGGTCAAATAAGCATTGAATGACAATTACAGCACAGAAGGTAAAAACGTAGCGAGATTTGTAAAAAACTATGAGTCTGTTGTCACTGTCTATACATTTGTAGTTGCACCACGTGGCGATGATGGCCTTCAAGATTGGTTGCATGGGGCCTCGGTATTGGTGAACAAGGAGCGCGAAGCTCCGAAACGCGTCAGATGGTGACTGACTAAATAAATATTTTGGAATCGTACATGGCGTCATTTCCTTTGTGAAAAGGACTGTTGCAATATATATATATATATATATATATATATATATATATATATATATATATATATATTTTTTTTTTTTTTTTTTTAACAATCCTGGCAACAGCAAATGACAGGCGCTGACTCCGTGGGGATATGACAAAGAAAGTTTACTTCAAAGACGACCTAGACATGTTTCGACGGCGAACCGCCTTGATCACTTCATCAGGTACCATTGGATTTTCACAATATATGGTGAGCACTCACAATTGGTTGTCACAGCAACCATTCTTGGCAATAGACATAGAAGTTTCTATGTACCACAACAGACATGACTGTGCATAAAATAAAATTATTATCCTTGTTATAGGCAGGGACTATATCAGCACAACGATAAATTAAACAAAGTGATTTCCAAAGCTTAAATTGTAGCAATTTAAAATCACTGAGAAATAATACTCACAGTTACTCTTTTGCGCGCTCAGGCTCAGTAAAAACCAATCATGAGAAAAAAGACTCAATATGTTTCTCTCTCTATTCTGTCCTTATAGTTACTACATTGACCAGCTACACATACGTACGGCATGGTAATGTATACATTTAGGGAAATCCCCAGTTTTGTTCGCGTACAAGCACATGTCTGTCACCTAAACCAGGGTAATCAAAAAATGTAGGCATGCGGCATATCTCATACAGTACATATTTCCTTCATATATACCAAATATGCAACTGAAAAATGTATTTATATTCAGGTACTATCTATCATGGACAGAGATGAGAAGAAAGAAAAGGGAAATGAAGCCCATGTGGGCTAGTAGGTCGTCTATCTCATAGCAGATCCTTTTGCATGTATATGTTACATTGAGCCCTCAGTCAGGAAATGTGGGATTTTATCGCTGCTAAAGAGTGAAAAAATGGTGTAAAAGAAAAATAATGTGACGTGAAAAAAATGAACCTAACGCTACGGAATAAGGTCTGGGGCGGGACAGGCAGTTAATATGTTACAAATGTACATTAAGTGCCTCATCTACATTCATCCCATTAGGGATTTTAGAATTGAGTAGGATGATATACCTCGATTCCAGTCTTCTAAGTGTCAACTGCCTATTCCTTCCCCTTGGGTTTTTGGGGACTGTGTCGATCACAAACAAGGAGAGATCCTGAGCATTACCTCCATGACATGAGTTTATGTGTCTGGCGACTGGGTATGTAGGGTCATTATTAGTAATGGCCCTGAGGTGCTGCAGTATACGGACATGGACGGGGTGAATGGTACTACCCACGTATTTTTTGACACACGTGCATTGGAGAACGTAGACAGCAAAGTCTGATTTATAGGTGTAGCTGCCGCGAATTTTGTAGGGGGACTGTCTAAAAGGCATTTGGACAGTTCTTGTATTAACACCATGCTTGCATGCTTTGCATTTAAATCATTTGTGAAACCCTCTCTGTGTTTTGAGCCAATTCGATCCCTTCGCAGTTGCTGGCGCATTACACACAAGCTCTTGGCGCATAGATTTTGCTCTTCTAAATGTTATCGGTGGTGCTCTTGCGCAAGTTGGGCCAATTACAAGGTCGCTGCGAACTGATCCCCAGTGCATGTGTAGTATCTTACGAAGGTTTGTATGATATGCGTTAAAGCCTGTGATTAGTCTGGGTGTATACATTTTGCTACTTGTACTTTTGCTCTTACTTTTTGTGAAATATATATATATATCACCTACTGGCAGTCGCCAGTAGGTAGTTATTGTTGGAACTCAGTTTCCATAGGGAAAGCATTTTTTGACTTGGCTATAACTTTAGCGTTGTTTGACCAATCTTCATGAAATTTTACAAATAAAGTGTCAAAGTAGGTTCTGGTTGTCATGGAATGTTTGGGGGTGATCTGTGCATTGGGGAACGAGAAATAGGGACGTGAAAAAAGGGTGCATTTGTAATGTTTATTCCCATAGGAACGCGTGGTCGAACCTACAGCCCGAACCGCTCGATGGAAGCACACCAAATTTGGCAGAAAGGCAGATGTTGTTAAGCAGATTGTGCTTTTTGTTATTTGGTGCAAATCTGTCCTGTAGTTTTTGATAAATTTAAGCAGAATATTATGGTTTATCGATTAATCGCGAATGAGCGCCAACAGGAATGCTCTAATTGGCTGGACGAAACCTGAAAAGAAAGTTGCGGCTGCCATTTTATCGCCCGGGAATGGTTCCTTGGGCTGAACATATGTGTGAAAGCTAACATAAGGAGTCAGGGTTGAGATACTCTGACCTCATGTTTGAGAAATGGGTATATTACTGACAAAATTTATGTGTCCAAAATTTATTTTTTTAACCGTGTACCATATTCGTGATGACGATGTGACCGCCAGTGCTGCCCCCTGTGTACCATCACGGGGACATCGTGAATATCATGATGTCATCACGAATATCGATGGAAATATAAAAAAAATATATATATATGTGTGTGTGTGTAAACACTCACGGTCACACACTCATGTACGCACTCACAAACTCACTCAGATACTTATGCACCTATTCACATATCCACTCATACACTTATACATCCATTCACATACCCACTCGGATACTGATGTACTCACTCACATACCCATTCAGGTACCCATGCACCACTAACATACTCATTTGGAGAGTCACGCACCCATGTACATACGAACTCAGAGACTCATGCACCTACTTAGAGACTCAGTCATAGACTCATGCGTACAGTCTCATAAATACTTAGACTCTTACACCCACTCACAGACCCATACAGTCACTCACACACTCAGTCACAGACCCTCTCAGAGACTTATGGAGTCACTCACTCACTCACTCATACAGTCAGAAACTCAGACACCCACTCACAAATTCACTTAGATATACAAGCACCTACTCACTCACCCAGTCAAGGCTTATGCAACCATTCACTCACCTACTCAGAGACGTACGCTCTCACTGACAGATCCATGGAGACACAAATACACCCACTCACAGATCCACTCATACATCCACTCATGGACCCACTCAGACTCTCACACACCCATACAGTCTCTCACTCAGACACCCACTCAGAGATTTATGCAACCAGTTAGTTATACACTCAGAGACTCATGTACCCACGCATAGTCACACTCACAGACCCACGCACCCATTGACAGAACCACTCAGATACTCATGCTGCCAGTCATAGACCCACTGAGAGATGTATGCACTCACTCACAGATTCACTGAGACACTCATGCACCCACTCACCCGCCCATTCAGACTCTCATGTATCCACTCACAGATCCAGTCAGACTTATGCAACCAATCATAGACCCATTCTGACACTGATGCACCCACTCATGGATGCACTGAGGCAGTCACACAATTCATTACAGAAGCATTGCTAGACTGATGCACCAGCTTACAGATTCACTCAAATACTTATACAGTGAATGAGAGACTTACTGACACAGTGATGCATGCAGTTATAGATTACACTGAAAAGGTTTTGCACTGTGTTATCGAGGTATTAAGGGAGTTGTACATGCTATTACACAGTCATTTAGATAGTAATGTGTTTAGTCTGTTGGTTACAATCCGTTTTACAGTTATACATTTTGAATGTGGGGGTGGCTATTGAATGTCTGCATTTGTTTTGTCATTTCGCGACGTATTTGTGGTGATCATGACTACCGATATCATCGCGATGCCCGGCATCACTGTGAAAACAGAAAATCAGTTTAAATGTCTGTTTTAATACAAACTCCTTGCAAAAATATGACTTTAAACAGTGCAGTAATAAAACCTTAGTGTCTAAAATACTGTAAAATGGGTGCATATATGTGTTTTACACCTATTAAAAAAGGCTAGATAGTCTTGGTTACCGAAGGCATCGCAACTCTCGGTGTCATCGCAAAAACAGGAAGTAGGGTTCAAACACAGTTTTTTTTTAAGTTACTACAAATAAATGTGTTGAAACATTTTCTTTAAGTTAGTAATAACTGTATTGTAATAGTTAGAATTATTTTTTTTAATCATAATTTATGAATGTGGGGGTGGTCGTTGGATGATTGCGTTTATTTTGCGATTTCACGATGTGATTGCGATCATCGCGATGTCACCGTGAATTAAAAAAATTCCCCCCAAAAATCAGTAAACAAGAAAATGAACAACGTTTTGGGGGCTTGGGTGGCTCTGACTAGAGCCTTTGTGTTAAGTGTGTGTATAAGACAGCTACATTTAAGATGGTATGCAAAGTATCAGGTTGCCTAGAAACACCCTGTTTCCTTCATCTGTAAAGTGAACTCTATCACCTCTATATATTTCAAAGGTTACAGGGAAGTTACAGTTAAGAAATGGAATTTTAAAAAACATAGAAATTCACTGAGAAACCAAAGGTTACAGAGACATTATAGTTAGGCTCAAGTTTCACTTGTACAAAACCAGAGAAATTCAGCAGTTATAGATAGCTGAGCTACCTATAACTCACCCCCCCCCCCACAATGCACTGCTTATGACCTCACATATTACATGGACAGTGACATCTCAAATAAAATCACTGATGACATCATCCACAGAATCTCTGACACACCCACTCACACCCCAATATAACCTTTCATACACCCACTTCAACTTCTACACTGGCATTATCAAAATCATTGACACACCCATACCAGTACTTACACACCCACTCACTGATTCATATGTCTACACACACACATCCATTCATAGATGCATACAGCTACTCATACACCAACTCACTCACTAATACAGCCACTGATATATCCACTCATACACCCACTCACAAACTGTCAGTCACCCATAGAGCTACTCACACATCTACTGACTCACCCATAGAGTCAATCACACAGCCACGTACTCACCTATACAGTTATACACACAGCCACTCACTTATTCATACAGATACCAACACATACTCACTCACCCATACTGTCAGTGACACAAGGACACACTCACCCATACACCCACTCTACTCTCACAATCACTTACTCACACATACAGTCACTCATATACTCCAACACTCACCTATACTGCCTTTTACATATGCAGTTATTCACCTGTATACCACTGACACATCCATTCACTCACCAACACAAGCATACACAGACTCAGTCATCCATACAGCATCTCACAGATGCACTCACTAACCTATACTGCCACTGAATCACCCACTCACTCATTTATGCAGGAAGTCACACAAACCCTCACCCACCCACACAGACATTCATACACCCATACAGGCACTCATACAACCAATGAATCACCCATACTGATATTCATGGACCCACTCACCAACCCATACAGCCACTTAGACACCAACTGACAGACTGATACAGACATTCAGACAACCTAGTCACTCACCCATACATTCACTGAGACACATAATCGCTCACTTATACAATCAGTCACACACCCACTGAATCGTCCATACAGGCACTCATACACCCACTGATTCATCAATACACCTTGGTATATATATTTACCAATCATAAACTTTTCTAGAAACACCCACATTCACTGGATGATGTCATCAGTGATGCCATCAGTGATATAATTTGAGATGTCATTAGTGATGTCATCAGTGAGGTCACTGACCATGTTGGGGGTAAATAAGGCCCTCTTTCATTCTACACTTAGCATGAAAGGGGCAGGCAATGGGTGTTGCAGTGGGAGTTCCGCTGCAACACCCATTGGATTTTATGCTGCCCCTCTATTTACAAGGGTGGCATAAATAGGAGGCAGAGCCAAAATTAAGACCAGGGAAAACCTGGGCTTAACCTGGCGAAACAAGGAGAGATGCTTTATTTCTCCCAGTTTTTGCTGTTTCTATGTGTGCTGCATTGTGCAGCACACATAGAAACAGCAAAATGCCATGAATGATTGTTTATGTGCAGGTAGGTGTCCCTTCCGGCACATAAACAATCATTCACAATATGACGATTCGCAACTTCTATGTGTGCTGCACAACGCAGCAGACAAAGAAGTTACAAATCGCCATCCTGGATTGTTTATGTACAGGAAGGGACACCTTCCTGCACATGTAATTGTGGGGTGAATGACAATTGTGTCCTGTACCTCCTCATTTAAGCTCAAAAGATGCCAGTGCTTTTAAAAGAGGTTCCTAACATTGGTTGCAATTGTGTTATTATTTCTCTTATCATTCTGAAGAAGCTAATTTCTGAATTGATCAATAATTCAATAATAATTCGATAATTCACTCTGTCTTCATAGAGGATTCAGCTTGTGCACATATATCATAGAACACATTCTCAACTAGTTTAACTCACCATAGTCCAACAAAGCCATTGGTATTATTATTCTATGCTATTTTTGTCTTCCTAGACAACTAGCATTATGTACATTTCAGGGCATTGTTGTGCTTCAGGTAATGGTGTTTAATGTATCTTTAAAAATATGCTTTTATACCATGTTCTAGATAGAACATGGCATTAGAAATCTTCACAAAGCACCACACAATCCATAAGCAAACAGATTATATGAATAAACACATTTTTAGTTAAAGACCACAGCCCAGATTTGCTAAGATTTTGCTTTGGGGTTGCATCACTTTTTTGGCGCAGACCTGACACAAAATCCATTTTGGGATTTACAAATCCATGCAAAGTCGGATTTGCAAACAAAGACCCGTGTTAACATAGACTTATGGGTTTGCACCAAAATTGTGCGCCTGCGAGGGGGGCGTAATGAGGAGAAATATCTTTATTGCTCATCGCCTTTTCCTCTTTACATGTCTCTTGCATTCTGCTGCACACATGAAGAGGGAACCTCAATTAATATTTCTTATGCAGCAAGATGTACTTTCTTGCATAAAAACTATCTTGACCACAATGCAGGCACCCTTGTGACATGCTGCAAGGGTGCCTGCGTTGGTGATAGGCTGCCACAGGAGCTGGGAGATAACCAACATGTTTTATATTTTTGTAAATATGATGCAGTTTGGCTCTCTGCCAATTCACACCACGTAGAGCAGCAACTTCCCTTGTTGCTCTGCGTTGCATGCAATCTTAGTACATCCAGCCTATATTTAGTCAACCCATGACTCAGGGATAGAATGGAAAGAAAGCATACAGGATACTGTGTGACACTAGAGGATACACACCATTTAAATTAATTCCTAAATGAGTGCAATCCTGTCTCCAAGAAAAAGATTCCAACTGGTTAGAGAAAGAGTTTGCTACACTAAAAATTCCTGAAATGCAGAATAACTTTTTCAATCTCAAGGAGGCAACACTTTGGATATGTGTCCCTAGTGGTATCATTACTCATGGGAGATGACGCTGCAGTTAAGAGTCATAGGACGACACTTAAGAGTCTGTCTACGTATTCGGTCCAACAAAGGTTGATAGAGTTAATGTGAAGAAGGTTGTGTTTGATGACAGCAAACAATGGAGTATGAATACAGCTTGTCAGAGGAAGGATTTCAAATGGGCAGTTCAAGATTTCCAATGTTAGGGAGCTAACATGCTCCTAGGGAATAGAGATACAATCCAAAGTTAAAGAGAGTATGACACTAAAAGAATGTCACAGCCAGAATTTAATGGGAAAGAAATGGAGAAGCAAGTCACATGGTCACAATCTCAACTTAACTAGTGAGCCCTGACTAACATCATCTAACAAAAATAGTTCCAGACAAGGTATGAGATTCAGAGGCGGCATTTGGAAACCAATTAAGTGAAGTTACAATGTGTTGGATGTTTAATGCCACTATGTCCTTTTAAGAACAGGCGTAATTTTATTCTAAATGAGTAGAATTCTCTTTTCGCTCTATGCCCCCCTTTCCTTTTGTCCTTTTTCTTTTCCCTTGAAAAGGTGATATGTTATATATGGCCCATGTGAGCGTAGTTATGTTGTGTCTCATGCCACTGCCATTCAGCTCAACCAGTTGACTTCTACGGAACATTGACTCTTATGTTTAAAGAATTTCCCATAGGCACAGAATGGGTAAACCCCTTTCACATATCGGGTCACAAGCAACTAAGGGATGGAATGAATGCTTGAATTAAGCTCAGCAACAGGCAATCGCTCAGGGCTGCATTCATTCCATTGTTTTTTGCCCACTCTATATGGAGACCTGCCATCTGGACATTCCGTCTCATTCATGTTCTAATAGGAACAGCCCATCCTGAACTGCCAGGCCAGGTCTCCTCTAGGTGAGAACACAAGCAACCCCATACTGCAGTGAAAGCACAGAAAGAAATCATTATGGCCCAAGACCTTCTCCTCAATTCGAGATTAACAAATCAAAGCAAATCGCGTTTCTCCCAGCAATCTCTAATGTGGATTTTTAACTTTGATGTGTTCCTGAATTGTGAGAAACTGTAGTAGTTTTTTATGGCAAATCTCGGTTCTCTTGGACTATAGGGAATGCTACAATATTGCCATTGTGAACCTTTCAATAACAATTTGTTTCATTTCAATGGGTCCTGTGGTTGGGTGGTGTAGGTACATGCAGACAGATCTTCGTACAAGTCATGACTCATTAAAGCTGGTTTGTGACCACAACACACGTTTTAGGTCCTTGCATCTGTGCATCGATGAGTCTATGAAAGCAGTAAACCATTGCTTTATACTAGCCTAAAAAGTCTAACACAGTTCTTTTGCCTCCGCACATGTGATATATTGCAACATTTATCCGGTATGTGGTGTCATTTGGATTTTCTTTCAATCAACTTAACTCACCAAAATGTGAGACTAATCGATGGATAACTGCACACTGTTTCATAAATCTACCAGATGTTTCCAACTAACAGGCTCTCTGGCTCATCCCAAACCTCTTTTAGTACTGTAAACTCCCAAATAATCCTTTCTAAAATCTTCCCTTCTTCATCCATCCTTTATCCTATTCATCCAACTAACAGACCCACATGTCTACCACTCCCACCACTCCTAATAAAAATTTATATTTTCCTCTACTAATCCACCACTAAACCACCTTTGGGTTCCGCAGTAGCATGCTGCTTGCTGAAAAGCCCGTCAATGCCTTGTCAGGGGTAGTAAGTGCTATATGAATACAATTACAATACTGGTTTCAGCCTACTTAGGCCTTGTAATTCATATAAAATGTGAGTGCTGTGGCACAGAAAACTTGGGTTCCACATCTGGGAAATGTACTGCAGCAAACAACAAAGTTCTGAAAGCAATAATTGAATTAATATTAGCCGCTGTTAATGTCAGACCGCCTTACAGTCAAATGTTTTACACGCACTGTTCATGACAGCCAGAGACAAGCCATATGCAAATCCATTTTGGTCATGCTGCAATACTAACATTCCAGCCAGAACTACCAGTGTAAGTTCCCGCTATACGGGAAGAAAAGGAACCTCAGATTGTTTTTCAGCCATTTGTGCCTCATCAGCGAGGTGCGACATGAGTAAACTTGCACAATCAGCATGGAACACGCAGCTGGGCCTAACCGTTGTTCTTAGGATGTCTCAAGTAGGAAGACAAAATGATGGAATACTTAAGTTAATATCAGCCACTGGTAATTACTGTGGACAGTATTCCTGTTCATTCTCTCTTTTGCCCACTAATCCACTCTAGGGAAAGACCATAAATGTGTCAGCCAATATTGGTTACCTCAATGGGGGCAACTTTTACGCCTAGTCTGACGTGTATTTACGTCGGTCAATTTGAGGAGAACTTTATACATCATGTCTCCAACTCTTTCCAACGGTATAGATCTATTTGGAAGAGATTTATTGACGACGTATTATGCATTTGGACAGGACCTGAGGATAGGCTACACAACTTTCTTGGTTGGTTGAATGAGGCTGATAGTTGTCTACACTGTACATGGACTATCAACAGACACGCAGGTGATTATCTGGATTTGGATATTATTGCTAAAGACCAGAAACGCCACATCACTGTTCATCAGAAACCGACTGATAGGAACTCACCTTTTCACTACCAATCCTTCCACCCTAGGGCACAGTTGGACAATCTCCCCATGGGTCAGTTTTTTTAGATACCGCAGGAACTGCACGGATACGAGTGCGTACATTCAAGAATCAGACAGTCTTGCCAAACACCTTGCAAAACAGAGCCTATCCGGCAAAAGTGATCAAAAGAGCACACAAGAAAGCGTTGAGCACTCCATGCGAGGCACTCTTGGACAGAAATAAAAGAACCAATGATGCTTGCCTCCCAGTGGTGACCACTTTAGACCCCCGTCTACAAAATTTGACAAATCATTAGGAGCAATTGGCAACTGTTGGAGACTGGCCCTAAAAAATGCCTCAACTGAGATTCGCATTTAAAAGGGTGACCAACATGAGAGATCTGTTGGACCACACTCGCCAACTCCCACAGAAAAAGGACACATGGGTACCATCAGGACACTTCCCATGTGGGAATTGTACTGTCTGTGATTTAACCCAAGTATCAAAAAGTGTTACCTTGGTGGATGGAAAAACTTGGTATCAAACTTAATTCAGCAATTGTAACACCACTAACGTTATCTACAGACTGACATGTGCTTGTGAACTACATTATATTGGGCTCACCTCACGGAAAGTAAAAGGTGAGAGTTCAAGAACATATCAGCCCTCTCAAAGTAGGGAAGTTGACGACACGACTGGTCCGGCATTTTCAGGAAGCTAAACCCATTTGCCGGGATTTGAAGTGGACAGTTTTGGAGAGAATAATGGGTGATGCAATTGCAATTGAGGATTTGTTAGTCAGGAACGAGGCTCGCTGGATTTTCTCTGAAAAAGTAGATCAAAGGGGCCTGAATGACATTATTGAATGGAATAGGGTGGGCCAATAAGGTTATGCTCCCTAAGTGTACCATAACAGGAGGCGACATACATAAGGATGCATGGGGGATGGTGCCACTATTGGAATGAGTGGTTATGCATGCATACACATATATACCATTTATATTGGTATTAAAAGTGAGAAGGTGAGGGCAGCTGTATTTTGGCACTGGCCCAAAGAGTTCAGTTAAAGATGAGGGCCCTTTGAGGGTCAACACGGGCGAATACGGTATGAGATCGATTTATTCTCCTGCACCTACAACGGGCTTTTATACAGTCTAGCGCAGCAGTACGCCTGCTCCCCCTTTCATTTATTGACTGATGGCATCATTTGAAACCTATTTACGGAATTAATGCTTTGGAATTCAGAATTTTGTTCCGTGCAGTCCTCCGTTGTGCACTATTTGATATAGGGAACACCTTAGTGCCTTAAAATATAGCTGAAGGTCTATAAATTAGTCAAATAGTAAATACGGCCGCTGTAATGTGTATTATAATAATTGCAGTGCAGGTGGCTGGTGACAACTGTAAAATGGCGCCCGCGTTTTGGACGTGTCTATGTATGCTGGATTAGTGAAACATCTAGCAATGCCTCCACTTCTAATCGCGGCGCCGGATTGGTTAATAGGGAGAGGTATGGCCTGACGACCCTCTTCTGGGTCGCGGCCTGGTACTTCACACGGCGCACGAGCTCTCCGGCGTCCGTGGAGTCGTCGAGCTTTTACCTCTGGTGAGTAGGGAGGTTTTAGCTAAGGGTAACTGTCTGTTTCCCTCTCTTTTTCCAGATGTTGAAATGAAGCGCAGAGTCCTGTTATAAATAGCGGGTGAGTGGGATGCCAAGTATCAACTAATAGAGCTTCTGATGCATTATACACGGGTCATGTTGTTATTTCCTGGCAATGTTCCCTTTTCTTCCACATGCTGTCTAAAAGTTTGAAGAGGAATTGGGTAGATTTGGAACACTATTCGGTAAATATGGGAATTGTGACCTGATGTTTTTGGCATCAATACTTCATGATGGTGAAGAAATGCTTGTATGTATCCACAGGCACACTGCTGGTGGCTGCATTTATATATTATGGGGAAAAATTGTTTACCCCCCCTAGTGAGTTGCTGGTAGGAGTCTACCTGGCAACCACTTGGTAATTATGGCATTAACTATAGACATAGGTCAAGAGAAGTGTGGTAATGTCGACACAGAATAACAACTTGTGTGTGTTCTTTGTCTTTGGCACTAACTTCCTTTTATTGTGTTTGTCAACCACTACAGATTTTTTAGAAGCATCAGTGAGGTGAAGATGCGTCCCCGAGTCCTGATGAAATTGCCATAAAGTGTGCGAGGCAATTAAACATGTCGGCCGTTCTAATTAAAATTGTCTAAACATGCCGTTCTTTTTAATCTGATTGTGGACACTGTTGAAAATAAAGTATGTATGGACTAGTGGTCCACAACTGATTTTAATTTAAGAAATGTTATTTTTCTTTTTCCACATTACGGGGTCTAGACAGTTGATAGATGATATGATCGTCTACACCTTACTTTTCTTCACCTTTTCACACAAATTTAAAATTTGAGCAAAGCTTCTACTTGGCCCTTTCTTTCCTTGTCATGAAAGTTGCCGATGATGACAATGGGAGCAAACTGGTGAGTACCAACCAGTAGCTCCACGGATGGTGCTTACGTGAGGTACTTTCTGACTCCTCTCACCTTTTTTCTTTGATAGATGTGAGCCTATCTGTGGGTGGTTGACAAACTAAAACTCTTGTAGAAAAGGACACTTGGAGGTGGGCATGACTAATAAAGGAGTGTGGCCGTATCTAGGAGTATACATACTCATCTTGATGTTACACCATAAAGTTATAGTGTTCTATATAACTAGGTCATTTGTGTATGGTTTCTGTGAGTGGAGGGCGACCTGGCTATATTCCCTCTGTTGCTCCAATATTTTGATGCTCTCAAATGCAAACCTTGGCAGCCATTGGCCTTCAGTATTTCTTACCTGTGCACCTTGGTTGTCTATTTCAGTGTAGTTTGTCTATGGTAGCAGGACGACACTGTTGTAGGATGACACTGCATGCTGTTACCTAAAATAATATCCCCTCTTTCACTCTGCAAGTGCCGCGTTTAAATTTCTATGTAGCGCTTACTACCTCTGAGGAGGCTTTTGGCAGGTTCCCTGCACAGTAACAAGTCGATCAAAACTGGCATCTGAGAATTTTGAAATAGATTTATTTATTTGACGGAGTTTTATATAGCGCAAACTTGACTCGAAGGTATCGGGTATCAGAGCGCTTCACAAAGCACCAGTTGCGTTACATGAGGACACATTCATTTTTGTTACGCATGGGGAGATATGGGGGCATATTATCAAGACAGGCGATAAAATTATCGCCGCTTTAGCGGCAGAAAACTGCTGCTAAAACGGCACTAATGGGCTCTATGGAATTCCAATTGAAGCTCAGGTTAGATGTCCTTCACATCTAACATGGGCTTGAATTGGAATTCCATAGAGCATATTATCAAGCCCATTATCGCCGTTTTAGCGGAAGTTTTCTGCCGCTAAAGCAGAGATAATTTTATCGCCTGTCTTGATAATATGCCCCTAAGTGATTTGCCCAGAATCACAGGATGTTCAGCGTCATTGCCGAGACTCGAAGCCAGTTCTCCAGATTGGAGGTCGACAGCCCTAGTAGTTAGGCCAATTCCTCTCCATATAGATCCTCATTTATTGACTCTGGTTCTGCAAAACCGCAATTCAATGCTGCGCTGTATTGTACTGATATTTATTTAGCATTTCCAAACCCCTTGAGATTATACTATTTATGCTAACTTATTTTATAGGGATTGAAGCAATTACCAGAAGCCGTCACTAAATTTAATTATTCCAGGACCACAATATAAAGGCAATATTTCAGCATACAGCATTGTTGTTGTTGTAGTTGTAGACTAGTAAAACGCACAGCTGCCCCAGCAACGGGGCATCCCGGCGCTGTAGACCGCTGGGGAACCCGTCCTGGCTATCCCTGTGAGATGGTCCCTTTCTGGGTATCTCCAAGGTGAAACCAGGCATCCCCGGCGTCTGTGGGGGGCCGTTGTAGAGATGAGGCAAGCTTAATGCCCAGAGTTGCCTAGTGTGTTCCTGGTTAGAGTAGGTAACGAGGCGAGAATTATCGAGTCCGTTTTGACCCTGGTCCACGACCCTGCCGACGTATAATACAAGGATGGCATTCAGGATAAAATATTTAATACTGTGGGTTAATTGTAGACTAGAGTTATTGTGCTTCCTGTAGTTATCTAAGTAACATAATCACAACCACTAATCTTTGCCTCTTTCATTTAAATACCTCAGATACCTCGTGGCCTCATTTGCGAATTTTTAGGGTAAAAAATGCAGGCCAACTAATCCAATGTTTAATTGCATAGGAAAACAGAAGGGTATTGTTAAATTCCTGTGAACAAAATATCCACGTGGTTCCCAAAAACATGATTTTCGGTGTGTGGAAATGTTCACTTGCCATTTAGCTGCCGGTGGCAATCTGAGCTCGAGACAAACGTGGGAGACAGAGACAAACGTGGGAGACAGAAAAATACGAGGAGTGTTTCAAAGAAAACTGAATGAAAAAGATACTCTTGGTTACTGTATGGTGTGTTTTACTGACAGCCAGGAGGGCACTCGTTATATACAATTGTCATTACCTTCGCTCAACGTTGTGCACAGTGGAGAAGCTGATTATCAGACAGAAAATGCGCAGTGTGCAATTTGAGAGCTCTTTATGCAGATTAATTGCATTGAGCCTGGCTCGTGGGGTTTCCATCCACAGAAGGGATTCACAGGGCTGGGTATCAGTCAGCCGCAGCCGGCAGCCAAACCACAGGGCAAAATCTACTCTCGTCTATTTGAATAGTCACTTAATCTGTCCTAATGGCCGACAGTCTCGAGGGGCGCGTGCACTTTTAAATTAGCAAAACAGTTCTACGGCTGATGGCTCAAAGTGCATGACGCGACTGCAAAATATTCGTGGTTCCTTTGAATCCCGCTTGCGTTAGCGGTTTGCCTGGCATTTTATTAAAGCAATCTTAATTATTCTTTTATTTTTGTAGTTTATATAGCGCGAACTTTTCCCAAGGACGTAATCAAAGCACATTACATGAGAACCAGACATTACCACAATTTTTTTTAGACAGGGGATATATGATTTTCCCGAGGACGGGATTTCAATATGGTTCCCCGGTTGTACGAAACACCCACGCATGCCTAAATCACGCATGCCTTAACCATGCGGTCTTTACAATGACTGCGTCTTTACCACGCATACCTTTACAATGAATATGGGGGCATATCATTAAGGACCGGCGATAATTATTGCTAAGCGCACTTATTGCTAGGATAATTATCGCCGGCTAACGTGGATTTTTATCGCTGAGATAGCGTGCTATTAGCAACGCTTATCTCAAAAGCGATAAAAATCCTAGCGCTAACTGCCAATCGTGAGATTATCGCTGGAAACCCAGCGATAATCTCACAAAGTTTGGCGTTAGCTTGATGATAGAGCAAGGCAAACTTAGCCACCTTCCATAGGATATCATGGCTAAATCAGTCCTGAAGCAGGAGTAAGGAAAGTAGCGATGACAGGTGTTATCGCTACTTTTCTTACCGCTATGCTTCATAGCGTGGGGCTTGATGATAGGAGAAATGTCGCTTAGCGACATTTCTCCAGTCATGTCAGGGCAGGAACGCCTACTTTGCATCTCATTAGAGATGCATAGCTGGGCGTTCAAAATTCAGGCGCTAATGCAAGGTTTCACGCGATAGCGTGACCTTGCTGATTAGGCGATAAAATTATCGCCGCTTTTCACCCGAAAACGGACGCAAAAGTGGCGATAATTTTTGATCGCCTCGTTGCTGATATGCCCCTTTGTTGTAAAGGCATGATTGGTAAAGGTATATGTGTAGTAAAGATCCCACTCCTGCCCTCCTGCCCTGAGTCCTAAAATTCGGCCTTAATGCATTGTAATCTTCCAGCACCAGCCCTCTTAGCGATCCCAACCCCCTACCCTGTACCCTAAAACCTGGCCCCCTTGCCCAAAAAACTACCCTGACCCCAGCACCCCCAGCCCTGAGCCCTGAAAACTGCCCCTTCCCCACTGCCCTGAACCTGAAAATTCTTCCCCCTGCCCTAACAACTACGCCGACCCCAGCACCCCACCCTGACCCCTAAAAACTGCCCCAGGCCTGAAAACTGCCCCTCCTCCTGTCCTTAACCCTAAAATATGTCCCCCTGCCCTAAAAAATATCCCAACCTCGGCCCTCGGTCCCCCGCCCTGATCCCTAAAACCAGCCCCCGCTCCTACTAAAACCTACCACCTCCACTCCCCGGCCCCAGCCCAACTTAAAAAAGCTGCGTTCCTGTCCTTCTTCCTGCCGCGATGCTTCCTGTTCCTCTCCCCGCCCATCTGCTCAGACAGCTAGAACACAGTTGTATGACTGAACAACGAGTTCCACAACCCCGCATTCCTAAACCACGCGGTCTGAATAACGACTGCGTCTTAACCACGCATTGCTTTACCACGAATGTTCGTGGTAAAGGTATGCATGGTAAAGGGGTATGCCTGGCTAAGGTCGCCACCCTCTCCCCACTGCCCTAGGGTACAAAATCACCCTCCTGCCCCCCTCCCGCCCTGAGGTGCAAATACCCCTACCCACTGCCAACCCCTATGCTGTGTCTTCCCGCTGCCCTAATGCCTAAAACCCTGTCGCTTAACCCTTTCCTTTAACCTGACACTGGCCTGCCCTGACCCAGCCCTAAAAACTGCCCTGCATTCCCCTAACCCCTAAAAACTACCCTGACTAGCCATTGCCTTCCCCTGCTCTAAGGCCCAATACCCTGACCCCTAATTTTAAAAACTACCTCAACACTCCCGCAGTCCTAAAAACTACTCCGACCCCCAGCCCTGAAAACTACCCCTGACCCACCAGCCTTGAAAATTACCCCTAATCCCCAAGCTCTGAAAACTTGCCTCACCCCCCAGCCCTGAAAACTAGCCCCAGCCCCAACCCTGAAAACTAGCCCTAATCTCCCCCAGCCCTGAAAACTACCAAAACTACCTCCAGCTATAAAAACTTGCCTCACCCTCTATCCCTGAAAACTACCCCTGACCCCAAGCCCTGAAAACGATCCCTGACCCCCCAGTCCTGAAAACTACCCGACCCCTCCAAGCCACAATACTGCCCCAACCAACCCTTAGCCTACAAAACTACCCCAACCCCCCAGCCCACAAAAGTACCCTGCCCCACCTCCCAGCCTCATTCACCTCACCTCACCGCGGATCTCTTCCTGCTTCCTCCTTCCATCCGTCCATAACTATACTACCCCCGACTCACCCCAAAACCTACAAAACATTCCAGACCCACCCCCAGCCTTAAAAATATTCCCAACCCACCCAACCCACCCCCCAGCCTACAAATCATTCTCGACTCACCCCAGCCCACAAATCAACCCGACCCCCTAGCTCACAAAACAACCCCAACCCGCCCCCAGCCTCACTTAAAAAAAACCTGAACCACCCCCAGCCCACAAAATAACCCCGATCCCCCTACCCCACAAAAGTACCCCGCCCCAGCCCCACTTTAAAAAACCTCGATTCACCCCCTAGCCCATAAAACAACCTCGACCCCCAGCCTACAAAAGTCCCTGATCCACCTCTAGCCCCACTCAAAACAACCTCGACCCACCCCCCAGCCCACAAAACAACTAACAACCCCCCAGCCCCACTTAAAATAACTCCGACCCAGCCCACAAAAACAACCCCGACCCCCCAGCCCACCAAAGCACCCTGACCCACCCCCAGCCCCACTTACCTCACCTCGATCTCTTCCTGCTTCCGTCCGTCTGCAAGCCCTACTGCACATTGCGTTAACCATGCACATGCGTGGTTAAGGCATATGCGGGGTTAAGGCATGCATAGTAGGGCTTGCGGAGTCGGAACCCTCGTGGTTCAGACCGCGGTGTTCCGACTGTTCCCCCTAGAACACCGACTGCAGTGATATGACGCGTGCTTAAGCCCGCGTTGTAAAGACTGTTTCCCTGGTTCCCCTGTTCCAGAGTGAACAGCCTTAACTGTTAGGCCACATCTCATTGCTCACATATATGCGGACAGGGCCACTGGAATTAAGCGGCCATATTATGCTGCAAGAAAAGGAAAATTATGCGGCGTAATCCAGCACATTTTGTGATAATATTACTTATTACTTTGCTAGTTTTACCCATGTTAACACTGACTGCGCAAAATTGTATTCTTGTTAATACCAGTTTAACATCCAAACGCATCAATAACCAACTGAAAACTGACCAGTCAGTCTTTGTGAAGTGCCTTTAACTGCTCAGCAACACGCGTTGCTGCTTTTATAGTAACTTTTGATCCGTTTGAGCTAGCATACATTTTTATTGTTAACATCTGATAATTATGCATAAAACGCCATAGCCCCACAATCTCATAATTCCATTGGCCCTGCATGCATTTGCTTATCTGTGGATTCAGTTTCAATAGGACGTGCGAGGCGGATCCATACCACTTTTCAAAGTTTCCACGGTGTGTCACCAAGCTGTTGTTGATCATAGAAGCAATCTGATCACTGTCACTTACATGCACTGCGCATGTGTACAGGAGGACTCCCTGAGCCTGCTGCTGTCATTTCACAATCAAAGTGTGCATGTAACAGGATAACGTTTTAGGACTAATGCTGTTACCCGAAAGGAAGGTGCTGCAAAATACATTCTTTGTAAATAAAAATAAAGACAGGAGAGCAGAGTTTTTCTCTGGAGTCCTTTACCGACACTGCTAAATAACAAGGATGATTTAATGTGATTCAACATCATGCCCCTTTTCCCCATCCCCTTTTGCCTATATATCTAATTCTTCTAGGCTTTTTCACACCCTTTCTTTCTATTTTGCCAACGTTTATCTATATTTCTATTCCTCCTTCTTTCTCCCATTTATGTCTTCCCCCATCTGGATCCGAATTGGATGATGAATAATAAACCCTGGTACCCAAAAATCCACTATCTCAACTTTAGAACATTATTCAAGAGTTAGCGCTTCCCTACATGATCATAATGCTCACAAACCAAGAATTTACAGCAATAGTATACACTAGACATTAAAACTATAAATGAAAAAGGTAAACAAAATTAAACATATAATTTAAACTCCACTGTATGTCTCTCTATATATATTCCAAGTATGTATATTCACACCCTTACAAGGATATATATCGGTATCGCGATAGTTACTTGCTTTGCCCCATTCCTGGTGAATCTTTTCCTAGGCTGGTGGGACTAATAGGTATGCAATGACACTGCTCTCAGTCCAGATCTAAAAAATGTAATTCTTTGGCTGAGGTATATAGATGACCTCTTCATCAGTTGGAGTAGGTCTATTGCATCAGCCACTGATTTTGTCTAAAAACTCAACGACAACACCTGCAATTTAGTCTTTACTTAAACTACCAGTAAAGGCAACTTAGAGTACCTTGATGTCTGTGTTGAAGTTCTCAACGGGGAGATACACACATGGCTGCTTAGAAAATCCACAGCAGCAACAGCCTTCTTCATGCTCTTAGAAGACACCCAGACAACCTCAAATGAAGTATCCCGTATGGGGAGTTACTAAGGGGACGAAGGAACTGCAGCACCGCTGAGGCCTTTCTCAAGGAACAATGGGCTATGGTCCAAAGATGGAAAGAATGAGGGTATCCACAATGGGTTCTCCAAAAGGCCATACAACGGGTGAATGGGATCAACAGAGAACACCTCCCTTTTAACAACACACAACAGACAGACAGACAGACAAACCTACATCTAGAGAGTTATAATCACTTACAATAACAGCTCCAAACAAGTGAGGCATATCCTGGCCAAGAGATGGGAAATTCTTAGATTTTATTGGCCAGGAGATTGGGCGAAACCCTAGTATTTCATATGGCAGAGCTAGATCACTCAGAGACACATTTGTCCACAGCGATATCATTCTTACTAACGGCATCAAAGAACATAACTTGCAGGACCTTTTTCCATGCGGCAGTGCAAAGCCTGCCAAACAGCCTCATCAAAAAGGAATACTCTACCATTAATGGCAATACTCGTACCATCAGACAGTTTTTGAATTGCAGGTCACAACTTGTGATTTAAATTCTTGAGTGCCCGTGTCTTCTACGCTATATAGGCAGCACCTTTTTTTCGGCCAAAAAAAGAGTCATGGAACACCTCAGGCCCATCAGTCACAATGACCCTTAATGTCCTGTTGTTAGGCATTTTAATGACCAACATTTTAATGATCAAAACAAATTGTCCTTCTATGCAATCAAACAGATCATACTCAAATCCAGAGGGATGATCACACCCTCAGAAAGAGGAAAAGAAGTCCCAACACACCATCAAGCTCGATACCGTGAGCCCTGTTGGCCTGAACCAGGATGAGGAATTGAGTATCCACTTACATGATGATTAATTTATTCTTGTACCTTTGCCTGTCTTTGCAGGTATGTACAGTTACAATGTAAGTTATGTGCTGTTTTCCACTAAGTGCAATATTTTATCTGCATTAATTCTGTTTTATTTTGCGTTTTGTTATAGGAGGAAAGGAAGGGGTATTTCATTGCATCCCAGTAATCAGGTTGTATGGGTGCGGTGTTTGTTGCACACCAGATAAGACATTTGCACAGTTTCTGCCTTTTTCATTGTTTTTGGACTGTACCGTGGCACCGTCTGGAACATTGAATTATTAGTTGTGAATGTTCTACCTCCACCATGACCAGTAACAACCTTACTGTTTGGCATTTT
This sequence comes from Triturus cristatus, assembly GCF_964204655.1. Classification (NCBI taxonomy): domain Eukaryota; kingdom Metazoa; phylum Chordata; class Amphibia; order Caudata; family Salamandridae; genus Triturus; species Triturus cristatus. Next base: position 1,104,588,728 of record NC_140591.1, read on the forward strand.
GATGGTATTTGAGTGTATTTTATTGTGGTACCTTTGGCGGGATACCTATTGCAAGACCATTGCTGCCTTGTACATCATTCTTGTACTGACTAGCTTCATCTGCACCACAGTTCTAATCGCTGCCCACTTGAGCTCGGTTGCATTTGGTTCCACAGGATTAGCCAACTTGGGCTACACTGTACATGGATTTTTAACTCACACACACTCCCCGCACCTAGATACTGTACCGCTGTACCACATGGTCCTGATCAATTGACTAAATCAGATTGGGTGTGGATTTCTTATTCTGATTATTCACACTGGGTTTTTGATCCCAAGTGGGTACTGTTTCTCTAATGAGCACTTACACATGCCAATCTCCAACATGCAACACTTTTTGTGGAGTATCCCCATTTGCATGACAACAACATCACAGTTTATGTCCACATATCACATTTCTTAGCTGGCATACCCTCTGCCACTCATTGAATGGGCTCATTGATTTGCAGTTCCAGAATGCATACTCTTTATACATTCTCCTGCTATCTTTCATACCTTTTGGAGCGTGGTAGCACCCATTTGGGGGTCATATTATGCACGCATGCTAAGCTATTACTTTCGGGACACGTTTTCCTGTAGTGCATTTTTTCTGCATGCACGTTTATCTGCTGCTGAACATAGCCACTAGCGTTTATTCATGGCTTCCAGCTCGAGGCATGTACACATTACTCTGTAGCACACGTGTCTCCAACCTGTCGATCGCGGGCTGCCAGTAGCTCCCAGATACATTCAGAGTAGCTCACAGCCTTGAGTAAATAAGCGCAGGGTCACATTTTCCTTTTCAAGTTAAGGGAAGGTGTGTTTATTTTACATTATTATCATCAGGCTGCAGATAACAGGGCCTGATAATGAGCAGTGCTCAGTCAGATTTATGACCCAGGGCATAGAGGTGAAGAACTGAAGCTCTGAGGTATTTAAGTCTTAAACAAAAGTCCTTGTCAATCAGTATTGGAGCATGAGAACAACTTTGTGTTTCTGATTGCTTTTAAATGAGAGAAAATTAAAATAAACGGTTACTTTAATGATGAAGTTAACCCTTCATTTTATTTTTCTCCCATTGCAAAGGGTTGTATTTACAAACAGCATTCCTCCTGCTGCCAGTGGCCAGTGGACCCTGTACCATATGTATAACTGAAAAATACAGTTGGAGAAATTTAAAGTGCAGAACATTTTTCCATACTTTGAAAATTTTTGAAGAGCATTTGTCTGCACTTTAAATTTCTCACATTTTAAAACAATGGTTGTATGCTTGTTTTATACACGTAACGGTAGCAACACAAAAAGATGATGGATGCAATACTGAACATTGTCAAACATTCATTCCCAGACAAAGATCTGTGTTAAATTGATTGTTTTTTTGCTCACCATGCCACCCCAGTTTGGACGCAGCCATGTGCAAATCAGTCTTGACCCTGTTCCTCATGGGAACAGTCCAGCCCGAACTGCCACACCAAGTACTCTCTGGACGGGAAACAAGCATCCTGGCACCAGTTTTAGAGTATCACCCCTCATCAGTCAGGCAAGCTTAAATCCAGTGGCACAGTGAGCACGGGACCCATGTCTGGGTATATCCTTCCCACTTAGGGCAACAGTAGCAACACAAAAAGATGATCGGACCAATGTTTCTTAAGAAGCTCGTCTTCTAGTATCACCCTGCCAGACAACTGCGCTCTTCAGATTCCAGACTCATGGAGGTTCCAAGGATCCCAACCTTATGCTGGGGAGGCTGTAGTATCTTGCACGGCATGGCAAAATTATGGAATAAGTTACCATTCGCTATTAGAAATGCCGGTTCACATATCACCTTCAGAATGAACTTAAAAACATGGCTTTTTCAGAACTAATTGCTTTAGCTAGGGCTACCTCTGTCTTAGCGCCAAGACACATCCGGGTATTTGTGCGCTCAATACGTTTTATTAAAAAAAAAAAAAAAGAAGGAAGGCTGAACATTGTTCTTTTTCAAGCTAGCCTCCTGGCTGATGAGGGGTGATACCCCGAAACCATTCCCAGGATGCTTGTTTCCGGTACAGGGAGGACCTAGCTTGGCAGTTCAGGGGGGACCCTTCCCATGGGGAGCAAGGTCAAGACTGATTTACACATGGCTTGATCCAAACGGGAATGGTGTGGTGAGTGAAAAAACAATGGATTTAAGTGAGATCTGTAACAGGGGGTGAATGTTTGATTTGTTCAGCATTCTGTCCATCATCTGTTCTTTTTGCATTTGATGCCCTAAGTGGGAAGGGTAGGCGGAGACGTGGGTCCCTTGCTTGCTGTAACATTGGATTCAAGCTAGCCTGGTTGATGAGGGGGGATACACAGAAACCGGTTCCATTGTGCTTGTTTTCAGTCCAGGGAGAAGCTTAGGCCCCCCCCTCTCCCTTCACCACTGTGCAAACGCGCCCGTAGATAGTTTTAATTCCCATGCCCTATTATGTACTAGCGATTTACAGAGGAGGTCATGCTAATCACAGGGGTACCCCAACGCATAGTGTTCCCTAGTGTGTGTAGGTGTTTTCACTGTATTCTAAGTGTCTTTTAGCATAGCACCGGCTCTAGGCCTGGTTAGTCAGAGTCAGTTACCACCAGTACCCGTCTGAAAAAGTTGTGGGCACTGGATGATTTAGCAACAAGGCCTCTTTCTGCTCCTCTGTTGGTTCTTTCTGCACATGTCTTGCTTCTTCCTGCACTTTTCTTCGTCTTTGTGGACTTCTGTTGCTTCTTTCTGCCTTTCATTTGCTTCTTTCTGTGCGTTTTTCTTCTTTCTTCACATGTCCTACCTCTGTAGGCATAGTTAGAAACTAGCATTTAAAAAACCTTTGAAATTCACTTAAAAACCATAGGTTTCAGGCACGTTATACTTAGAAATTAGCATTTAAAAAACCTTTGAAATTCACTGAAAAAACCATAGGTTTCAGGCACGTTATAGTTAGAAATGAGCATTTAAAAAACCTTAGAAATTCACTGGAAAAAACATAGGTTTTAGGGAAAGTTATAGTTAGTTGGACATTTCACTCGTACAAAACCATAGAAATTCCCCCGTTATAGTTAGTTCAGCTAACTATAACTCGCGCCACCGCAATGCTCTGCCGATGACGTCACATATTACATCACTCATGACATGGTCAGTGACATCACTGATGACATCTTAAATGACATCACTGATGATGTCATCCATGTGATAAATTGATGTATCTTCTCACACTCTAATATAACCTTTGATACACCCACTCTAAATTACAGACTGCCATTCTCAAAACCATAGACACACCAACACCAATAACTACATACCCACTCACTGATTCTTAGGTTTACACACACATCCACTCACTCACTCGTACAGTCACTCATACTTATGGTCACTCAGTACAGGACTATCATATGCACTCATACACCTATATAGACACTCACACACCACCACTCATCCATAGAGGTACTCACACACCTAGTCAGTCATGCAAATAATTAATCACACTGCCATTTACTCACTTATACAGTTATACACACACCAGCTCACTTACTCATACAAGTACTAGCACATTCTTATGCTCTTATACAATCACTGATACAAGTACACACTCATCCATACATTCACTCTCACAATCACACACTCTCACTTATAGCCATTTATGTACTCCAACACACATATATACTGCTTTTCACATATGTAGTTACTCACACATGTACCACTGAAATATACATTCACTCACTAACACACCCTTACACACACTCACCCACCCATACAGTCCATCACAGATGCACTATTGAAACCATGCACCCAGTGAATCACCCACTCACACATCTATGCACAGTCACACACACCCCACCCACACAAACACTCAAGCACCCATACAGATACTCAGACAACCAATCAATTACCCATATAGACACTCATGTAGCTATTCGCAAACCCATGCAGCCGCTTACACACCAACAGAGAGACGGATATAGACATTCACACAGTTTAGTCACTAACCCATGCATTCAGTAAGATACGTTTAATCACTCACTTATAGAGTCAGTCACGCACCTACTAAATCATCGATTCAGACAGTTAGACACCCACTCATTCTTCAATAAGCCTTTCCCTATATATATTAAACATATTTAAACTTTACAGAAACACACAGTCAATGGATGATGTCATCAGTGATGTCATCAGTGATGTCATTTGAGATGTCATCAGTGATGTCACTGACCATGTCATGAGTAATGTAATATGTGACGTCATCAGCAGTGCATTGCGGAGACACGAGTTAATAGTTAGCTGAACTAACTATAACAGGGGAATTTCTATGGTTTTGTACGAGTGAAATGTCCAACTAACTATAACTTTCCCTAAAACCTATGTATTTTTCATTCATATTCAAGCATGTTCATACTTCTCCCAAAGACCACACTCTCACTGACACAATTGGCAGCCCAGTCATAGTGTCCCTAGTCAAAGTATTTTTTTCAAACCATAGTATTTGGCACTGTGGACATTAGCCTTAAAGTCAATGAAGCTGGGTGTGGGGGTGTCTTGCAACACTGCATGAGTTGCTTAGCCTTCAGTGGCTCACAATGATTTCACTGATCAGAAGTAGCTCTGACTACAGAAAAGGTTGGAGACCCCTGCACTAGATGAAGTCATCAGTGATATCATTTGAATGGGATTGGGTGTCTGAGTGGCTGTATGGGTGTGTGAGTGGCTGTATGGGTGAATAGGTGGGTGTGTGAGTAGCTGTATGTGTGAGTGAGTGACTATGTGAGTAGCTGTATGAGTGGGTGAGTGGCTGTATTGGTGACTTTGGTGGCTGTGTGAGTGGCTGTATGGGTGGATGAGTGTGTTTGTGAGTGGCTATATGGGTGACTGAGTGGCTGTGTGAATGGCTCTATGGGTGAGTGACTGTGTGTGTAAGTGAATGTATGGGTGAGATAGTGGTTATTTGACTGTGTGTATGGGTAAATGAGTGGGTGTGTGAGTGGCTGTTTTGCACAGTAGGTATTTATGTGAGTGGCTGTATAGATGAGTGAGGGATTGTATTGATGTGTGAATGGGTATGTAAGTGGTTTTGTGAATGAGTGAATGGGTGTGTGGATGATGGCATGAGTGAATGAGTAGCTCTGTTAGAGGTTGTATGGGTGAGTGAGTAGCTGTGTGAGTGGCTGCATGGGTGAGTGAGTGGGTGTGTAAGGTGAGTGGCTGCATGGGTCTGTGAGTGGGTGTATGAGTGGTTGTGTGGGTGTGTGAGTGGTGTATGGGTCTGTGAGTAGCTGCGTGAGTGGCTGCATGGGTGAGTGAGTGGTTGTGTGAGTGGCTGTATGAGTGAGTGAGTTTGTTTGTCAGTAATTATATGGGTCTCTGAATGGGTATGTGAGTGGTTGTGTGGGGGTGCAACTGGGTGTATGAGAGGTTGCATGGGGGTGTGAGTGGGTGTGCAAGTGGTTTTGTGGACGATGTCATCAGTGATATCATTTGAGATGTCATCAATGATGTCATCAGTGGTGACACTGACCATATCATGAGTGATGTAATATGTGAGGTCATAAGCAGTGCATTGTGGGGGTGAGTGTTATAGTTAGCTCCGGTAACTATAACTGTTGAATTTCACTGGTTTTGTAAGAGTGAAAACTGAGTCTAACAATAACGTCCCTGTAATCTTTGGACTTTTCAGTACTTTTTTAAGGTTTAAAAGAAATTCTATTTCTTAACTCTAACGCCGCTGTAAGCTTTGTTTTTTTCAGACTAAAAAAAAAAAAAAAAAAAAAATATATATATATATATATATATATATATATATATATATATATATATATATATTACCTACTGGCGGTCGCCAGTAGGTAGTTATAGTTAGGACCACGTTTCCATAGGAAAACCTCAACATTCTATTTTGAATAACTTTGGCGCCGGTCGACGAATCCTCGCGAATTTCTCAAAATAGGTGGGGCGCTACGCTCCGCTCCTACCCTGAAAGTCTCGGGGGGATCCGTCAAGCGGGGGCTGAGATAAAAGGGGGGTCTCAAAACGCGTTTTTCCCATGCATTTTTCCATAGGACCTTTAGAACGAGCTACAGCCCGAACGGCTGAACAGAATTACTCAAAATTTGGCAGAGAGGTAGTCCCTAGGTCAAGGAAGTGCCTTTTGTAGGTTTGGTGTAAATCTGTTCAGTAGATTCTGAGAAAATAGCCTTTAAATCAATATATATATCTGAGCCCGCTTACGGTACGCTTACCGTACGCTTACGGTAAGTGTACGGTGGCGTGCGCGAGCGCGATTCTGATTGGCTCTTAGATCTTAGTAAACATTCGAATCGGCCGAAACCAGGAAGCGGCGGCCGCCATTTTCTGTGTTTCACTCTGAAAAAAAAAGAGTGAAAACAAGAAAAGGGGGCAATGAGGAGAGTTACAGACCCCCTTACATTTGTGAGGGGGTCAAAGAAGGACTGTAAAGTACAAAACAAACATTTATTGATTTTTAAAAAAAATCACGGGGTACGCGTACGGTAAGCTTACGGTAAGCGTACGGAAGAAACATGGCGTGCGCGAAGGAGATTCTGATTGGCCCATAGATCTTAGTAAACATTCGAATCGGCCGAAACCAGGAAGCGGCGGCCGCCATTTTGTGTGTTTCACTCAGAAAAAAAACAGAGAAAACAAGGAAAGGGGGCAATGAGGAGAGTTACAGACCCCCTAACATTTGTAAGGGGGTCAAAGAAGGACAGAAAAGTACAAAAAAAACATTTATTGATTTTAAAAAAAATCACGGGGTACGCGTACCGTAAGCTTACGGTAAGCGTACGGTAAAAAAAATAAAAATAAATAAATCAAAAGCAGATTTAAGAGTTTGCTCATCATATGTCCTCCATGTGCGCACGGTGCGCGAAGCGCATCGTGCGTTCATGGCCCATCTAGCGTAATGTGGGCACGCGGTGCGCGAAGCGCACCGCGTGCTCACTGTGCGCGCACGGTGCGCGAAGCGCACCGTGCGTGCATGGAACGAACTGCGTTAAGTGGGCGCGCACGCCACAAATGGCGTAAAGTAACTTAGCATTTAAAAAACCGTACAAATTCACTGAAAAAACCATAGGTTTCACACATGTTATAGTTAGCTGGACATTTTACTGATAAAAAACCAATGAAATTCCCCCGTTATAGTTACTGTAGGCAACTATAACTCACGCGACCGTAATCCTCTGCTGATGACATATGTGTCTTTATGAAAAAAAAATATTTGTAATATATGTATAGCTAAAATTTAATGGAAGAAGACATGGGCAAATAAGTGTCTAAATACAGTATTAGCATCAGCAGAGGATTGCGGTCGCGTGAGTTATAGTTGCCTACAGTAACTATAACGGGGGAATTTCATTGGTTTTTTATCAGTAAAATGTCCAGCTAACTATAACATGTGTGAAACCTATGGTTTTTTCAGTGAATATATATATATATATTACCTACTGGCGGTTGCCAGTAGGTAGTTATAGTTAGGACCTAGTTACTATAGGAAAATGGCAACATTCTATTCGCAATAACTTTGGCGCCGATTGACGAATCTTCGCGAAATTATCAAAACGAATTCTTTGTTGAGATCAGCTCCTATGTTGAAAGTTTGGGGGTGATTCGTGAAGGGGGGCCGAGAAAAAAGGGGGGTCCCAAAACATGTTTTTTTAATGTTAATTTCCATAGGAAACTTTAGACAAGGCCACAGGTCGAACGGAATCACCCCAAATTTGGAAGGGAGAAGGGTCTTGGTCTAGAAAGCACGCTTTGTTTATTTGGTGTAAATCCGTTCAGTAGTTTTTGATAAATATCGAAATTTACAGATATCGATATTTGGGAATTCTGCCATCTGATTGGCTGAGGCGTTACGAGCACGAGCTTGCTGGTGATTGGCTGCGAGCGGTGCGATTGGTTGCAAGTAGGAAGTGTTGGCTGCCATTTTGTGATTCCACTGAAGCGAGTAAGGGGAAAAAGGGAGAAAAAATTGGGAAAGAGGAGGGTAGGAGCGCTGTGAGATTTGTAGGGTGGGTAGGGTGTGCTATAGAGGGAGTTTGAAGCAAATTTTTTATCCCTACTGGTGTGAAAGTGCTGTTTTGCCCACTGTGAGATGGTGCTGAGGTGAGGTGCCGGTACACTCTGGGATGAAACCGTGCGCCTAAACTTTGAGCTGAGTGTTGTAAAGTGATGTGCTCTGGGCGCTGTAGCATAGTGGGCGCTGTAGCATATCTGTGCAGGTGGTGTTAGTAAGCGTTTAGATTACAGCGGAAGTGGGAAGCAAAGTACTTAGTGGTATCGGTATGAAGACTCGGAGATGAAACTGTGAGTGTAAGTCATGAGTTTATTGCTGTAAATTGATGTGCTGTGGGCGCTGTAGGATACTGGCTGCTGTAGCATACCGGTGTAAGTAGTGTTAGTATGCCTTTATTCTATACAGGGAGTGTGAAATGAACTACTCATCCCTATTGGTCTGAAGAGTCGAATGTGGTGTTTTAGGAAGCAGGAATAAAGGAATAATTGTGAAGAATATAGTGCAGAATGTTGCAATGCCAGAGAAGGAAAATGGTAAAATGAGTTGTGTCTAAGAAAGTGGTTGTGTGTAATAAAGGGATGGAGTTTGAAAATTATATAGAAAGTGTCTTTATTTAAGTGCTATATTTGGAGCCACTGGTGCATGAGCTAGGGTATCCAGCCGATGCAAAGTTGAACCACTTCTGCTGTATACAAACGTAAGCGCCGGCATCCGTGAACTGTATATTACATGTTACAGTTGCATGTGAAATAAATAATAGCTATTACACTTGAATGACTACATTCTATAAAGAAAATAAAGGTAGGATACGATTCCCACATGTATCGTTTAAGAAATGAAAGAAATAAAAAAGAAATTGCAAAATGTAGTCATCAAACATTTTATGTATATTGGCAGTGTTTTTTTGTACCAGAAAATTAACAACAGTAAAATAGTTAGCAATCTGTTGTACAGTAGATTCAATGTGGTGCGTGTCAGAATTGGTACTAGTTCTACCCACATTGGAACTTTGAGGATGAATACAAACATTTAGCGTCTGAGAAGCACATTCGGTACCTTTGTAGTCGAACCGTACATTATTGTCTTCAGCTGTTTCAAAAAAACATTCTTGTGTAGAGAGCTAAGGCATCGAGCTTAGACAAACTCCAATTGCTTCTGCTGTAGTTAAATCGAAGCTCCTGCATCAGTGAATTGCACATTATATGTTACAGTTCTATGTGACCTACAGAATAGCTATTAGACATGAATAAATACATTGTATAATGAAAATAAAGGTAGTTTACGGTTACCACACTGTGCCAACCAGTTCCTAAACAAAGTCGTCTTTTTACATTTTTATCGTGAGGTTCTGAGCAGAGGCTGACTTTGAGTAAAATTGTGTGAGAGGGCTTTGTGAATAACAGGCAGGCAGAGAGGTGTGTGCACAAAGAATAGACGTGGTTTCTAAATGGGTGTCAGGTTTAGGTTAATTTTGGAAGTAAATAGCGTATTTGCATAGGCCATACATCACCGATTCCTGGTTATACTGGAGACGTAAGGGGGAATAATGAGGATAGAGTTCTAATGTCTGAGTATACTTAGAAAGTTATTATATCAAAGTAGTAGGATTGAAGTGTATTATAAAAAAATTAAAGGAAAAAGTCAAAAAAGATGGAAAAAACTCCATTCAAGAATAATGTGAGTTTCTTACAAGTCTTGGAGATTCCAGTCCAGAAGTTCTTCAGCTGCTTGAGATGCGTAATGTTCCAAGAGGCTATTGTTGCCATCGTGTGAGAAAAGCTAAGCGATCCAATTCATATCCTCGAAAGGACAGTAATGTTCCTTGAATGTTGGAGCGGTAATTTGAATGGGCAGGCAATCGGCGATGTTGTGAAAGGTCGCACGTTGCAGGAGATCTTTCGTGGCTGCGCAGAAATCCCATTACGCTGTGATTCCTTTTTGCATTGCCTTCGCCATTGCTCTGCTGCCAGAACAATCACGTTCATGGTTTTCAAGATACTCCATACTTGCCGGATATCTGGAGCGATTGTTGAGATGATGGCAAGGCATACATCCATTCGCCAATCGAATGGGCAATTTTTGCAATCAAACGATGGTTGTACGCATATTGCAGAAGTGTAGATAAATTATATGTTGTAGCTAGCTCCGATAATAGATAGAGGCAGGCAGCCGAAACGTTTTTCCGTTTTTTTTACAGTATTGATGTAGCTTGGCGTAGAGGCGTATTCTGTCGGACATAGTTGTTACCATAGCGAGCGTAGCCATTTCTAGAAGTAGAATTAGTTGTAGGATGGCCGCAAAGAGGGTGAGAATTATGGGCACTGTTCCTGTTATTCCAGAGATGATCGAAAGAATGTTTGAATGTAGCCTGGTATTAAAAGAAAAACAGTTTGAAAGCGTGTTAGAAGGCTGTAGGACACCGTGTTAAAAAAGTGTACCAGACCTTGAGTGTGACATGTGTTGAAAATTGTGTAACAATTCACAAAGTGTAATTGGCGGTTCGTATTTAAAAGGGAGTGTATTTTATTTGAAGTTCGTGGTATCTGCAGTCGATAAATTTCTTTTGCAGAAGTGAGGGAGACTTCTGTTCTGAACAAAGGTGCTTTAAGTTTGGTTTGTTTCTTGAAATGTGTTTTCAAACTAGGAATTGAAGGCCAAGTTGAAGTTTGGGAGTTAGTTTGTGTGGGTGGGAATAGATATTGCTACAGGAAGTTACTGTGTTTGAAACAGTAAGGACATGCGGTATGCCAGCTCATATTCCGTAGGAGTGTATGTTATTGAGAAGCAGATAACTGTCGTTAGAAAGCTGTGTGAATGTTGGTGTGATTGTGGGAGTTGGCGTCCTTTTAAGAAAGGACGCAAGATTGGTGGCTGTAAGCCTAGAAGCGCCGTGTAGTTGGACATTCTTGGATAGTAATGAATGACTGCCATTGTGGTCACACTATTCACCTGTGAGAAAACTTTTGTATGCTCTTTAAGACAGCGATATGTAAATGGAATAAACCATTGCTCGTGAATAAACGCGCTACCTTATATAATGACATTCAACATGACAAACAACATGTGCACGTAGCAGACTCAATGACACTACATACTGTGGGAACCGTGGCTAGCCATGTATACAAACTAAACATGGCATGGCACCTCTGCCTCACTATGCAAAATGCGGGGAGAGATGAGAGCAAAGTATGTGCGAAGGTGGCAAGTAATTCTCGATTATAAAAGTATACAATGCAAAGTCTTGAGGGGATGTGCTGGACGGACTTAAGTATGCAGAGCACAGACATGTACATGTCAACATACACTGATGGTCTATTGAGTGAAGTGGACAGTGGACGCAACCATGATAGTACAGTCAGTAGGGAAGATTATGGAATGGTAGCGCGTACGTGCCCCCCCCCAATGTTTAGGGAAGTGGGCTGGCTCGCTGTACGCAAGGCTAGCATAGGGGTATGAATAAAAGGCACGTTTCTTTGGGTGTGGTTCTCTTCCGGAATGGCTAACATGTCTGCCAGGTCTGCGCAGCTTACACCACCACGAGGCTGATGCTGTGACCGAAGGTGGGTGCGTGAATGATGCTCTCAGCCTGCTGGTACTCAGAAACCGTCATGGCCGCTGTGACGCATATATGCCCCACAGTTTACCTTTCGACACCGTTGTTTGTGAAAGAGGGCAGACCACGTGCCGGCAGAAGGTCCTGGGCCAAGGTCTGCAAGCTCGAAAGGCTCCTGAGATTAACGCTGGCCACCGTGACACAGGCACACAGAGCCCAGCCTGAGGCCCAGGAGCGTGGAGTGCTCTGTATAATAGTAACACAGTAGTCCAACAGGTACCAACAGTGGAATGGTGTTTTGATACCATAGTGGACGATGTTAGAACTGTATCTGAGAGTGGAGATGAAGGTACTCCCTTCGACGAGCTGCAACCAACTCTGGGTCCCAACAGTGGAACGATGTCTTGATCCCATAATGGACAATGTCCGATATTACCTGCTGCTGAGTTTTCAGAGAACTCCCTCCGTTGAGGTGCATCAGACTCTGTGCTTCTGTAGCTAATTGCTGCACATGATTATTGGGCTTGGTTGACTGCAGTCGGTGGAGTACACCGTGGTACAGCAGGTCGGAACAGTGAAACGGGGTCTTGATTCTATGATTGAGGATGTCAGAAGTTAAAGTCTGTGATGATTTCGGTTTACCCCCTTCGATGAGATGCAACCAACTCTAGGTCCGAACAGTGGAACGGTGTCTTGATCCCACAATGAACGATGTTAGAACTGCATCTGCGAGTGGAGATGGAGGTACTCCCTTTGACCAGCCGCACCCAACTCTGGGTCCCAACAGTGGAACGGTGTCTTGATGCCATAATGGATGATGTTAGAACTGCATCTAAGAGTGGAGATGAAGGTACTTCCTTTGATTAGGTGGAACCAACTCTAGGTTGCAACAGTGGAACGGTGTCTTGATTCCACAATGGAAGATGTCCGATATTACATTCTGCTTAATTTTTACAGAACTCCTTCCGTTGAGGTGGATTAGACTCTGTGCTTCTGTAGTTAACTGCTGCACATGATTATTAGGCATGATTTATTGCAGTTGCTGGAGTACACAGCGGTACAGCATGTTCGAACAGTGAAACAAGGTCTTAATCTATGATTGAGGATGTCAGAAGTTAAAGTGTGTGATGATTTTTGTGTATAGCTTCTGATGAGGTGCAACCAACTCTAGGTACCAACAGTGGAATGGTGTCTTGATCACACAATGGACGATGTCCAATATTACCTGTTGCTGGTTTTTCACAGAACTCCGTCTGTTGAGGTGCATCAGATTCTGTGCCTCTGTAGTTAAGTGCTGCACATGGTTATTGGGCTTAGTTGACTGGTATTGCTGGAATACACTGCGGTAGAGCAGGTCCAAACAGTGAAACGGGGTCTTAATTATATGATTGAGTTTGTGATGATTTCTGTGTACCCCCTCTGATGAGGTGCAAGCAACTCTAGGTCCCAACAGTGCAATGGTGTGTTGATACCACAATGGATGATGTTAGAACTGTATCTGAGAGTGGAGATGGAGGTATTCCCTTCTACCTGTTGCAACCAACTCTAGGTTCCAAAAGTAGAACGGTGTGTTGACTCCACAATGGGCGATATTAGAACTGCATTTGAGAGTGGAGATGAAGGTACTCTCTTCGATCAGGTTCATCCAACTTTAGGTCCCAACTGTGGAACGGTGTCTTGATCCCACAATGGATGATGTTCGATATTACCTGCTGCTTGGTTTTTTCAGAAGTTCGTGTGTTGAGGTGCCTCACAGTCTGTGATTCCATAGCTAACTGCTGCACATGATTATTGGGCTTGGTTGACAGTAGTCGGTGGAGTAAATTGTGGTACAGCAGGTACAAACAGTGAAATGGGGTCTTGATTCTATGATTGAGGATGTTACAAGTTAAAGTCTGTGATGATTTTTGTGTACCCCCTCTGATCAGGTGCAACCAACTCTGTGCTTCCGAATCCAACGGTATGTGGCTGTGAGTTGTGAATGGCCACTGGATTTGGTGTGGACTGCAGTTCGCAGGGTTCACAATTTAGATTGCGTGGTGATTTAATTACAGAATCCAGTAGTTAAGTAATTAGAACGTCTATTGAAACATACACAATATTGTATTAGTATACTTGCTTCAAGAAGTTTTTTTATATCAGTTATAGGTTTAGTGAAATGACCAAATTTATCTTGAAAGTCCAAAGGAACAGTGAATACTGTAGACTGTGGAGAGATGAAATTCCAATTCGAATTGTTTTGATTTATTAATTGTAGAGTTCTCTGTAATTTATGTTGTTTTATTTTGTAAAGAGGGAGTGAGAAAAAGTATAGATGGTTGTGTGTGTGAGTACTGCTTTTAATTAACAATGCCGACAGTAGTGTTCACAATTCAGATCGAGTTGCTATTGTAGATGATGCAGTCCTGTAAGAGAAGAGAGTGCTGTAGTGTGCTTTGTCTGCACCACTCATACGCATCATTGCAGGCTCCGCACACGTTTTCTTTGCTTCGTGTATTGCAAACTGTAGAGGTCAAGTCAATGCTACGTGACTGTGGGCCCTTGCTGAACACTCTCTCTGGCCTATACTGCAGACTTCAGTGTTCACATTTGAGATTGAGTCGGTATTATAGATGATGCAGTCCTGTAGGAAAAGACATTGCTCCAGTGTGCTCTATCTGCACCACTGATATGCATCATTGCAGGATCTGCACACGTTTTGTTTCTTCGTGTATTGCAAACTGTAGAGCTCAAGTGAATGCCAGGTGACTGCTCTCTCTGGCCTACACTGCAGACAGCAGTGTTCACAATTCAGATGGAGTCGCTATTGAAGGTTAGGTAGTTCTGTAGGAAAAGACATTGCTCCAGTGTGCTCTGTCTGCAGCACTCATACGCATCATTGTAGGATCTGTACACGTTTTTTTTGCTTCGTGTATTGCAAACTGTAGAGGTCAAGTCAATGCCACGTGGCTGTGGGCCCTTGCTGAACTCTCTCTCTGGCCTATACTGCAGACTTCTGTGTCCACATTTGACATTGAGTCGGTATTGTAGATGATGCAGTCCTGTAGGAAAAGATATTGCTCCAGTGCGCTCTGTCTGCACCACTCATATGCATCATTGCAGGCTCTGTATACGTTTTTTTTAGTTTGTGTATTGCAAACTGTAGAGCTCAAGTGAATGCCATGTGGCTGTGGGCCCTTGTGACCGCTCACTCTGGCCTACACTGCAGACAGCAGTGTTCACAATTGAGATTGAGTCGCTATTGTAGATGAGGTAGTCATGTAGGAAAATACATTGCACCAGTGTATACTGTCTGCACCATGCATGTGTATCATTGCAGACTTTGCACACTCTTTGTTGTTGCTTCGCTGACGACAAACTGGGTAGGTGAAGTCACTTTACGTATCTGTGGGTCCTTTGTAAGCGCCCTCTATGGCCTGCACTGCAGACAGCAGTGTTCATAATTCAGATTGAGTCGGTATTGCAAATGATGCAGTGTTGATGGCAACAGATATTGCTCCTAGTACGGCCTGTCTACAGCACGCATTATCGGTGGCTGTGCACATGCTGAATGCTTTTGATGTGGTTATGTGAGTGCACTAGAACTGATGGAGCGTTTATGATATAATCTTTTTGTGTATTATTTCAGATCTATTGATTGTGTGTCAGTATTCCACAAGTTGTTGTTCTTTTACGATGGAATTATTTCTGTATTATTTCACATCTACTGTCCCTACCTTACTGCAGCATAAATTATTGATTCTTTTAATATTGAATCTCTGTGTGTGATCCAATGATTACTGTTGTAGTTGATGCTAGCAGCAACCATTGTCTGAAGGCTGGTTTAGACTTCCGCACACACATCCAGCACAGACGTCACTGGGTATGTCACCATGGTAATAAAAAGGAATCGAGCGTACGTGCCCGTATCCACTTCCACTATCTATCAGTGTCCGTGTGTTCATTATCTATGCATGATACTGTCTCTGGGCCGTACTATAATACGTTGTGTTGTGGACAGCGTATGCAACCATGTTACCTGTGGTATTGGAGACAATTTCGGTAAGGTAACTTTTAGGTGTATGGGTATCATAGGTGGAAGGCTACTTTACAGAGCATGAATATTGATGAAAATGATGGTTGCATGTTGTGTGCAGTGTAAAATATGTGTATATTGCAAAAAGTTTTGAACAAAGCTCTCTAAGCAGAAGAGGTGCGTCTCATGAAATGCAGTACAGATATTGACTAAAATGGGTGGCGTTTTCGAACTGTTACAATGGGAAATGTTATGAACTAATGAAATGCTTTTTTTCTATGGTTACATGGCAATCGCGCAGCCAGTGCACAATGAGACCGCACCCGATGTGATTTTGAGAAAATATATTTATTATAATATAAGTTTATTAGAGTTAGAAATATATAACTGTTGAAAATATTTTAAATTTTCGCTTGCTCTTATATACACTTTAACGTTTTTTAGATATAGTTTTGAGACAAAAAAATGAGGGAATGGCGTATGCGGCGCGACATCGTACGTCTATGACGTAACACAGGGCGTGGCAGCGTGCACTCTTCGCATACGCAACACGCAGCGGACCCGACCCTATACGTACATGACGTAATAAGACATACATAACTTAGCATTTAAAAAACCATACAAATTCACTGAAAAAACCATAGGTTTCACACACGTTATAGTTAGGAATTAGCATTTAAAAAACCTTGCAAATTCACTTAAAAAACCATAGGTTTCACACATGTTATAGTTAGGTGGATATTTCACTCGTAAAAAACCAATGAAATTCCCCCGTTATAGTTAGTTGAGATAACTATAACTTGCGCGACCGCCACTCTATCACAATGATGATGTCATCAGTGATGTCATGAGTAATGCCACTGACCATGTCATGAGTGATGTAATATGTGACGTCATGAGCAGAGGATTGCGGGAGCGCGAGTTATAGTTATCTCAACTAACTATAACGGGGGAATTTGATTGGTTTTTTACGAGTGAAATATCCACCTAACTATAACATGTGTGAAACCTATGGTTTTTTAAGTGAATATATATATATATATATATTCATTTTATAATAAAACATTTACTATCAATTACATATGACTACATTTTGGGCGATTTAGATTCAAGTTTTCACACATGCAGACACATATACATTATATATATATATATATATATATATAATATATATTTTCACTGAAGGAACCATAGGTTTCAGGGACGTTATAGTTAGTTGGACATTTGACTCATATAAAACCAGAGAAATTCACCTGTTATAGTTAGTTGAGCTAACTATAACTTGCCCGCCTGCAATGCACTGCTGATGACGTCACATATTACATCACTCATGACATGGTCAGTGACATCACTCATGATATCACTGATGACATCTCAAATGACATCACTGATCACATCACTGATGATATCATCCAGTGAATGTGTGTTTCTGTAAAGGTTAAATATTTTTCATATATATCTATGCCATGGTCTATTCAAGAATAAGTCGATGTAAAAGTGCCTGAATACATTATTAGTAGAGGCATGACTGACTCTATAAGTCACTGATTGAATGTATGTTACTGAATGCATGGATTAGTGACTAGACTGTGTGAATGTCTCTCTTAGTCTCTCACTTGGTGTGTAAGCAGGTGCATGGCTTGGTGAGTAGCTACATCAGTGTGTATATGTGTTTTTCATTGATTGTATGAGTATCTGTATGGGGGTCTGACTGTCTATGTGGGTGTGTGGGTGGTGTCTGACTCTGTGCATTCATGTCTGAATGGCCGATTCACTGGTTCTATAGATTCAAAAGTGCATCTCAGAAGGGCTGTATAGATAGCTGACTGTGTGAACAGGTGTGTTCATTAGTGAATTAATGTCTCAGTTGTATATATGTGAGTAACTATATATGTTTTTACACACTATATGTGAGTGTTGGGGTGTATAATTGACTACGTGAAAGACAGTGATTGCAAGAGTGCCTACATACACAAATGTGTACATGTATTACTGATTGTATAAGAGAGTAAGTATGTGATAGTATCTATATAAATAAGGAAAGTGATGTGTGTATAAATAAGGCAGGTGTTGTGTATATATATGCATAGGTGAGTACATGGGTGTATGATTGATTTTTGGCATGACTGAATAGATGTGTGAGTAACTCTATGGATCTGTAGCACTGTGTAAATGTATATATACGTGTATGAGTGGATATTATACTGATGTAATGATGAGCGACACCATGTATAAGTGACTGTATCAGTGTATATCTGGCTCACAATATATAGATAGGAATCAGTGGATGGATATCTAGTATCTGGTATTGGTGTGTCTATGCTTTTCAAAACGGTAGTCTGTATTTTAGAGTGAGTCTATCAAAGGTTATATTACAGTGTGAAGAGGTGTGTCAGACTATCACGTGGATGATGTCATCAGTGATGTCATCAGTGATGTCATTTGAGATGTCATCAGTGATGTCATGAGTGATGTCACTGACCATGTCATGAGTGATGTAATATGTGACGTCATCAGCAGTGCATTGTAGGCGCGCAAGTTATAGTTAGCTCAACTAACTATAACAGGCGACTTTCTCTGGTTTTATATGAGTCAAATGTCCAACTAACTATAATGTCCCTGAAACCTATGGTTTTTTTAAATGCTAATTCCTAACTATAACGTCTGTAAAACCTATGGTTTTTTCAGTGAATTTCGAAGGGTTTTTAAATGTCAATTTCATATTTTAATATTTATAAAACCTATATTTTTTCAAATAGTTTTTTAATATTTTGCAACTCTATCATCCTTTTTTCAAAACTTTACAAATTATATAATTTTTTATATCTTTCCCACAAAGGGGCCGATTCCGATCCGGGTCGGAAAGCACTCTGACCGAGCCAGATTCGCAGTGTTTTCCGACCGAGCCGAGTACGATGCGGCCGTATGGTGCCGGACTCGGTGCGGTTGGACTCCCATAGAAGTCAATGGGAGCCGGTCGTACGACGCGTACATGGGCTCCCATTGACTGAATGGGTACGTCGTGGAGGAGTGCGCCCCCTACAGTGGGTACGTGTCGATGCCATCCGCACCGTACATGCCTGTGTTGGGGAGACCCATGGGTCTCCCCCTGTGTCCGAGTCGTATGGCTGCGGGTGACAGGGGGTCCGACGTGGACCCCCAAAGGCAACCACCCGGATGATTTGCGAGCCGGACACTCCGGCTCACACAGGCTGTCCGACGCGTGCATCGTACTGGCTCGGTCGTGAATCACATCCATTGCACGCCACGGTTAGCTTACGACCGAGACGTACGGAGCGTTTCGGACCCGTAAACGACTCGGTCAGTGAATTTCATGTAGCTCGCATCGTACTTGTTTGCTCGTACAGCTGTACGAGTCGGCCGGAAAACAAGCGAATGGCTCGTAGTTTTTCCGGCTGGATCGCGTTCGGTGCCCTTCCGACCCAGATCAGAATCGGACCCAAAATATGTATATCATTTTTTTGGGGGGGGAGAAAACTACAGTCCCATAACGGTAGTCTACCAAGCTCGATCAACACGCAAATCCTATCCACCACATTTAAATGATGCACATTTCGTATCCGACGGGTTTGTGGCACCGCGTCCCGTGTAACAACATGTACATATGAGGTTGCGCCAGCTGCTACTTTGGTATGCGACAGGTACGCACTACCAAGGCTAGGGGGTCAGGAACTCTCTACCCTGCCCCCTTTTCACGTTCGCCGCCTTCCTTTTCCACTCTCGCACTGAAAACAAACAAAATGGCGGCCGACACTTCCTGATTTCGACCAATTCGAACGTTGACTGACATGTAACAACCAATCAGAATTATGCTCGCGCACGTAAGGGTGCGCGCACGGTGCGCGCACGGTGCGCGGCTATAGATATGTATGTGCTTTTAAATGCAATTTTCTCAGGAAATACTGAACAGATTGACTCCATATATGCAAAAGGCACTTCCCTGACCTGAGGACTACCTCTCTGCCAAATTTTAAGTAATTCTGTTCACCCGTTCGGGCTGTACCTTAGAACTAAAGGTCCAATGGAAAAATGCATGAGGAAAATGCGTTTTGGGACCCCCCTTTTTTCTCGGCCCCCACTTGACGAATCACCCCGAGACTTTCAGGGTAAGAGCTGAGCGGAGCGCCCCATTAATTTTGAAAATGTCGCGAAGATTCGTCAACCGGCGCCAAAGTTATTCAAAATAGAATTTTGAGATTTCCTATGGAAACACGGTCCTAACTAAAACTATCTACTGGCGACCGCCAGTAGATATTATATATATATATATATATATATATATATATATATATATATATAGGAACACAATTTACTGATTCATTGCAAAAAATGTAAATAATAATTTATTAAATACCATTTTAAAAAATTCTTTCCTAAATAATATAAAAATGTACATTATAATTACACTTTAAAATTCATGTTGCAACAGAAAAATCAACATAAGAATGTAAAATAAAATTATCTACATTATTATTTACAATCCTCCACACGTTTAAAGAAAATGAGAGAGGGCGTCACTATTTTAAGTTGTGTCCAACATATATACAAGAAGGTGTATGAATTGAATGGAGTCAGATTTCTTATTCTAACTTAAGTCCAACAAACATTTAAAAAGTGCATAAACTGAAGGTCATCAGATTTACTACTGTAACTCCAGTCAATCAAACAATGAAGAAGTGCTTTTATTGGGGGCGGTTCAAATTTACTATTCAAATCCCCGAGCAACATAAAAAGGGGAAGTGCATAAACTGAAGGGGGGCAAATTTACTCTTTTCATTCCAGTCCCACTTATACCGGGCAAAGTACATATAATAAGGTGGGGGAGGATATCGGATGAACTATTCTAACTCTAGCCTCACAAGTATTGGGTAAAGAATAGGTAATTTGAAGGGGTTGATATAGTTAATGCAATAACTGTAAACATTCCAAATGTAGTTTTATTAATATATATATATATTACATGCATGTCAATATCATATCAGCAACTGATTAACTTTCTTAAATAGTTACGACTAAATTAAATTAAAATACAAATGCATTCTCAAATTTATCAGGTCAAAGATTAAATATTTTATTTTTTTCATTTTGAAAATGAAATAAAATTTTAGCTGAATTAGTTTTTTACCACTGAAATGAGAATTTTTCTTTAGTTAATTCAAACACTGATTACCGATATTTTACTGAAAATAAAATGCTAAACTAAATTATTGTCAGTTACATGTATGTAAGGTAATTTGAATTAATGTAATTTTCATATAGCTAAACTACAAAGTTACCCACAACAAAAAGTAAGAATCCCATATTTTTCAAATTGTTACACATAAATAAACGTACCCAACTTTTCTAATAATTTAATATATATTTAAAATTCACTAAATAAAATAATTACTAAAATCAAACAAAATACTTTAAAAAGAATTTCATAATAATTAACATATCCTTAAAATAAAAAGCTAACCAGCCAATCCCCCAAATAGACTCACAGCCCAAAAAATCAAATGCAATCAATAAAGTACTATATTTTAAAAGGATTCATAAATAAAGTAATTAATTACAGTAACAGTTAATAATATGAAATAAAAAAGAATTATGACATACATTTATAAACTAAAAACTACCCACCCGATCCCCAATAAACCCCATTGTCAAAGTTTAAAACTTAAAAAAAATTATAAAATGAAATAGCAATCTAGCAAATATTTACAATTAACATTTAATATAAAAGAAACACAGAACCTAATGCATAAAAACGATACACTATTTCACTATATTTTGGTATACTATCCTTTAAACATCAATATTATTTACAAAGATAAAAAAAATAATGCTTACCCTTGATATTCTGTCTCATTATATTTTGGTGCTGTCAGTATTTTGACCACAATATAATGGTCAAACAATATTTTGTAGTGGATATTCAGGTACCACACTCACAGAGCTTTCATGTTCATACATTTTCTCAACACACCTAGATCGAGAAATGCAAAATCAATGTATCACAGTATGGAACTGGTAGTTTGCAAATGAATAATGTTTTCAAACGTGTAAAATAATACTGTAGCTAAACAAATGATTGCAGCTGCAACAAATTATGGAAGGAATGCTGAATGAATCAAACATTTACCCCCCGTCAAGAGATCTGGATTAAATCCATTGTTCTTTTGCCTTGATCCTGCTCTGCATGAGAACAGTTCAGCCCAAACTGCCAAGCCGGGTCCTCCCTGAACCGGAAACAAGCATCCTGGGACCAGTTTCGGGGCATCACCCCATATCAGCCAAGCTTGCTTGAATTCAGTAACACAGCGAGCAAGGTACCCACTTCTGGGCATACCCTTCCCACTTAGGTCAAAAAGTGCCGCAGCAACAAACGATGGACGGAACGCTGAACAAATCAAACATTCACCCCCAGTCAAGAGATCTGGGTTGAATCCATCATTCTTTTGCTCACTATGTCACCCCAGTTTGGACCCGACCATATGCAAATCAGTCTTGATCCTGCTCCTAATGAGAACAATCCAGACTGAACTACCAAGCCAGGTCCTCCCTGGATCGGAAACAAGCGATGGATTTAGTCTCCGATCTCTGTACTGGAGTGAATGTTTGACAATTTTCAGCATACTGTCAATCAATTGTTCGTTTTGCATTTGTCACCCCAAGTGGGATGGGTATGCCCAGACGTGAGCCCTATGCTCTCCATGCCACTGGAGGCAAGCTAGCCTCGCTTATGAGGGGCAAAACCCCGAAACCAGTCCCAGGATCCTTGTTTCCGGTCCAGGGACGACTTGGCTTGGGAGTTCAGGCTGAACTATTTCCATGGGGAGCAGGGTCAAGACTGACTTGCATATGGCTGGGTTTAAACTGGAATGGCATTCTGTCCATCAATTGTTCTTTTTGCTAAACAGATGATCGCAACATAATTGTTAAAATGAGAACTTTGTACACTTTTTGTATTAATCCAGGGCAGGTTATGGATACCATATACATCTAATGCCAGTGCTTGTTGAACATAATTCAATGCCATGCCTTTCATACATGTGAGAAACTGCGTTGTTGGTTGAATGGAGTGTTAACCCCGCTCAAGCAAAAGCCACAATCTCTGTCAGGGTGAACCATAAAAATCACTAAATTAACCTGTGCTTAAGCCCCTGGTAGCTTGGTACAAAAGCAATCAGGCTTTCACTTAGAGGCAATGTGTAAAGTATTTATGCAGCTCACAAACAGTAATACAGGGAAAACACAACACAAGAAAAATCCCACACCTATTTAGAACAATAGAGTACATTTTAATAAGTCATTGGATACCAAAATAACAAAAATCCAATTAGTAGAACTGGAGTTATGAATTTGAAAATTTTAGGGTAAAAGCTAGTACCTAAAAGATCAAAGCACAACTGCGGACACCTAGTCGTACGAGACCCTGTCAAAGTCTAAAAATATGTCAGACTGTGATGAAGCAGGGGTCAGATACAAGAAGTGAATTGGGAAGGACCAGCGCTTGTCTTCTGACTTAGAAGGAATTGTGAAGAAACTGTTCTGAGAAGGTAAAATTCAGCAGGGCAAAACTGCAGGTGGTGTCCAAGGAGGGCATAATTCCTAGATTTACTTGAAAATAGTAAACCTTGCAATGTGTCAAAATACTACGCCTTCCCGGGTGAATCATAGCAAGGAGTAATATGCTTATTTCTTTTTGTTTTTTTCACGAGGAAAAAGCCTCGAGGATTGCTTTTCTGCAGGAAAGTGTCCCTTCCTGCACAAAAACAATCCAGTCTGCAACACAGGCATGCTTGCACCATGGCGCAAGAGTGATTGAGCTGATGCTAAGTAGCACAGTGTTCTAGCGCAGAAAGAGCAGGAATGTGCCATATATGAGTAAATATAGTGCATTCTTGCTCTCTCGTTCATGTGGTGCAACAAGATGTCTTGTTGCTTTGCATCAAATCTTCATAAATCTGGCCCTGGGACGTTTGGAAATGCCAAGAAATCAGGAATGGTATGGTTCTGATGTCAACCTGCACCACATCCCCAAAGTCAATGGAGACTATCCGCAGGAGAAGAGGACAGTGCTTCAGGGAAAAGGGGTGTGGAAGGACCAAGGAGAAGATTGCAACAGTGACAGCACTGGTTGGGGTGGACAACTGCCTGTTTGCATTTGATTCTGTTCTCAGAACTGGGAAGCCGAGAAGATAGTGTATATACTAGGAGGGTAGCTGTTCCTCAGAGAATAGAGAGTGGACCAAAAGGTTTGTGTGTGAGCTTGTCGCGAGGTTGGCCGAGAAGATACTCAGCTTCCATGTACACACCACTGTGGACCTATAGAAGGTTGGTGTGGGCCAGCTGTACAGAAGCAGGCGGTGAATGTAAGGAAGTAAGAAAGTATAAAGATGATGATGCAAAGGAGTATCCCCAGAAGCAGAACATATTACAGAAAGGAAACAGAAAGAAGGAAACAAAAAAGTATACAGGTGACCCGGAGCTGTGAACAAACTAGCCCAAAAGTGGATGAACAGGACAAAAAAAGGAGAGTTGACAGCAGTAGCGGCTGGCAGGGAACGAGAGTGGAGGGGCAGGAGAGGGGTTTGCAGGGCGGGGTTAACAAAAAAAACCCTTACCTTCTGGTCACGTCTTGAGTTGTCTCTCCTCCATGTCCCTCGCCGTGACGTTGTCTCTCCGCCTGAAGCACACAGGCTCCCTCCCCTAAGCTCATCACAATGCTGCAATGCAGCGTTGTGATTTATCTGAGCACCATGACTCGATGCTCAGACGGAGACGGGACGCTGGGCATGTTCTCCACCAGGACAAGCAGTCCTGCGCACTTTAGAGTGCAGCAACCACTCCTCCTCCCGGACGTCACAGGAGTCCCAGCCCCGCCCAACCTGGGCGATTTTTTTTTTTAATAATAACAGAAATAACTTCTGTTATTATCGAGGGGGGCGCTAGAGGGCGCCAAACAAGATGGCCCCACCTGCGTGAGGCTCTTGTAGTTCGGGCACGTATCCTGCTCTAATCCTTGCCACCCTGGCATTCTGAATCAACAAAAGCAGCCATTACCGCGTAAGAGAAGTCTGGCACCGATCTGGAGACGAGAAGGAATGGCTAGCTTACCTCGAAGAGCTCTTCCTCGGAGGCGGCCCTGTGTGTCTGCGCTGGTCATCATGGCGACTGGGCGGGCTGCCTGAGTGGGCCTGGACGGAGCAGAGAAATTGGCCACTTGATACGGAGCTGCCGGCAGGGGTGCGGAGCCTCTGGAGGTGTGCAGCGGGTGGTGGCCCTCCCTCACTGCTCGAGGGTTACATCTGCCGGGCCTGGGCCTGCCGCGCAGGATCCCTGCGGACAGATTGGCGAGGAGGAGACTGGTAACTGCTGAGGAGCGTCGACTGTGGTAAGAGCGCCGATCGCACGGCAGCAACGCGATTGCGGACGGGCGGGGGGAGCGGGTGTTGGCAGCGCGATCTGGTATGCGGCGCCCCGGCCCCGCTGCCCACTACTCGGACTGATTGTCGCTCCTCCCTGGGGGCCGTGAAAGCTCCATACCAGCGCCTGCACCGCGTACAGATTAACTGCAGCGGTGAGCGGTGCAGGCTGCAGCCGACCGCCGAGGCGGGGAGGAACAACTGGAGCAAGGGCTGGGATTGTGGCCTATCGATGTGCTGCCGTTGCTGCTAGGCTTAAGGCCTAACCCAATTCACCCCTTGCTGTTTGGTTGGGTTTGCGGATCTGCCTCCTGCCGCGACTACAGGCCTGCACCTCGGGAGGCCACAGTAACGACGACTATTCTCGGAGATAATAATAGCGCAGGAGGCCCATAGTACCGCCCTCTATCTGGATCACGGCCTCCAAACCGACTGTCTGCACGGTCCCGCGCCCATCCTCAGCTCAGCTATACAGGGAGACACTCCTGTCAGGGCTGGGATACCCACTATGGGGACTGGAAAAGAGGGGGGCCACACGTTGAGGCCTTGGGATTGCGCCGACCTTCCTGCGGCGCCCTTAGGAGCTGGGATCACCTTCATTGCGTGTTTCATCTGGCGGATCCATCGCACTTCGATTGACTGGAGTGGTGGGACAGGCCTCGCTTGCGTAGGCAACACAGTCCCCAGCGCTTTGCTTAATCACCAATCCTTCTGTTAGGCCACAATGGGGAAACCGGACGGTAAGCAGGCGAGGCTCACCTTCGACACCCGTAAGATGCCTCATTCCCAAACAGGCCCGGATGAGGACCCTACTGGGACCCCAGCCCCGTCCACGGCGGAACTGAAGGAATTGCTTCTCGCTATGCATGAAAGTCTGACGTCAATCGCGTCTAAAATGGACTCCATGTCGGCCAGGATTGACGGACTGAAGTGCAGGGTGGACAAACACGAAGACCGCCTTACCAAGGTAGAGAGACGAGTGTCCGACGTGGAGGATACTTCTAATGCCACCTCCGCCCGCACCCTTGAAATGGACAAAGTGCTGAAAGTGATCGCAGCTAAAAACGAGGAGTTGGAATCGCGCTCCCGGAGGAACAATCTCCGCATATTGGGTATACCGGAATCCACGGACACTGGGAGGATGGAGGAGTATGTGGAGCGCTTGCTCATGGCACTCTTTGGCAGAGAAAAATTCTCTGTGGTATTTGTGGTGGAGAGGGCACATCGGTCGCTGGCAAGTCGCCCCCCCCGGAGCTCCCTCACGACCCATAATAGCCAAAGTGCTGAATTACCGGGATCGAGACACAGTCCTTCGACTGTCCAGGGAGAAAGGCCGTCTCACGCATGAGGGAACAGAGATCTCCATATACCCGGACTTCACTATGG
Source organism: Triturus cristatus (assembly GCF_964204655.1). Classification (NCBI taxonomy): domain Eukaryota; kingdom Metazoa; phylum Chordata; class Amphibia; order Caudata; family Salamandridae; genus Triturus; species Triturus cristatus. The sequence continues at coordinate 1,104,615,164 of NC_140591.1, forward strand.
CGGTGCAGGAGCAGAGGCGCAAGTTTCTCCAGGTCAAGAAGAAGCTTCAACAGCTTAACATCCCCTACGCCATGCTATTCCCGGCCCGCCTGAGGGTGACTTCCCAGGGGAAAACAAATTTTTTCAGCAACCCGCAGCATGCTCAGGACTTCATCAAGTCTTTGCCCAAAATGCCCGAGCACCGTTGGTCCCCAGCGCGGCGAGAGGAGAACGGTAGGGGCGTATCAGACATTGAGTGATGGGTCTCACAGCAAAAGGACTCCTTGATCTGGAGAGCAGAGACGCGCATCTCGCTGACCCATATTTGGACTCCTCGCTGAGCCTGCCGGATCCTCAGTCCTTCGGGAGGCAACGTTTAAGAAGACCCCCGTCCTGACGGAACTCCATTCCCCCCCCCCCAAAAAAAAAAGGAAAAAAAACTAAACTAACTCAGCCTCAAAAGATCGCGCCATGCAGGCTTCTGTCTTGAGATTCTCCACTCGGTGTACATGATTAGCGCCCTGCGGCTGGCCCTGCTCGGCCCCATTGCCACTTACATCCCATTCATCCCTATAGATTAGACGGGACCAGGCCTACAAAACGCTTCAAGTACACTGCCAAAATGGACCTCGGATACTATGCCCGAACACCCTCGCACAAGCGAGGAGCACCTGGATGCCCTCTGGCAGCCGCCCACCAGGTGAACCCTATTGTTTGAACTTGAAATAACATGGTTGTAATGTCTTTTCACTGTCCCCTGTTGGGACTGGGCATTGGGAGAATGTTAGGGAGGGGGGAGGGTGCGTAGCACAGCTGGGTGGGGTTGCTGCTGTGGGAGGGGGAGGGAATGGGGGAGGGGGTTCGTATCGTTTACTGTGCACACTACTGTCATGGCTCCACTTGTTACTACATTACCACGCACCCACGCTCACAATGACTTACTACTACATTGCCCCTAATCTGTATGACAGAGTCCGACCCCAAGACAATTCAGTTTAATTTCTTAATGTGGAATGTGAGAGGCTTGGGCAACCCCCATAAGCGCCGGCATATCCTTGCATACTTGGATCATCACAATGTTCACTGCGCGATGCTGCAGGAAACACATTTATCTCCTAGTGTACCCCCCACGTTTGCAACCCGCTGGGCCAATCACAGAGGGTTCTCGTGTTATTCCTCATACGCGCGGGGCACCTCCATTCTGCTGAAACGCACACTCCCGTACACCCCCATTGGTTCTTATGCAGACCCACAAGGTAGATTCAATATAATGTGGGGGAGGCTCGCGGCGCAGTCCGTTACTATGGTGTCGTGCTATGGGCCTAATTCGGTTGACCCGGAGTTTTTTTGGGTACTATGGGGGAAAATACAAGATGTGGGCACCACACACGTGTTATGGGGGGGCGATTTTAACACAGTACTTAATCCTAGCATGGAGAGGTCGCACCCGCAACCACACCACTACACAGCGACGCAAAAGGTCCTTAATAACATGGTTGAGGGAGGCGACCTAGTGGACCCATGAAGACTTCGCCACCCGGTGACGCATCAGGGCTCCTGCTACTCCTCCGTTCACGCTTCCTGGTCGTGCATAGACTATTGGTTGATGGACCGGGGCCTAGCAACGTGGGCGTCGCATATATCTTATCTCGCTGCTGGACCCGGTGTTTAAGGCCGAGATGGAGCAAGAGATATCGGACTTCTTCCTCCACAACACCGGCTCTGTCCCTCAATACTCTACACTCTGGAAAGCTTTCAAAGTTACCATACGCGGTATTTGCATAGCTAAGAGTGGTGGGGTATTAAAAGATATTCACAATACGCTCCGTAAGGCAGAGCTAGAAATTAAACAAATCAAGTCAGAGATTCAGACCACACCATCTCGAGCGGCGCTGGCGCGATTACGTACACTGCTCACAGACTATCAAGAAAACGCTGAGAGGGAATGCAAATTCAGAGGGAAGTATCACACAGCTCGCCAGTATGGAGAGGGCGATAGGCCGGGGTGGGCTCTGGCCTCCTCCATTCGACCCCCTCGCTCTACTAATAATGTCTTAGAGATAGAGGATGAGGACGGGATAACGCATAGGAACTCATCGGCAATCCTTGCCGCGTTTAAGCGTTTCTACAAAACATTATACGCAACCCATCGCCAAGCCCCAGTAGACTTTGAATTGTTTTTTGAAGATACCGCCATAGCCTAGCTGGGAAATGGCCAACAAGAGTTCCTCCTTGCGCACCACGAGGATGAGGAGATAATATCCGCTATTATGCAGTTACACTCTGGCCGAGCTCCGGGGCCAGACGGCCTGCCGGCCGAGTTTTATAAACTGTATCAACACTTACTCATCCCCATACTGCGACACGTGTTAGAAGAAGCTCGAGAAACCGGTATTCTACCCCGCACAATGCACGAGGCGCTCATTATTTCCTTACCCAAACCTGGTAAAGACCCTAGGAACCTAGATTCCTACAGGCCCCTTTCCCTTATAAATGTGGACGCTAAAATCCTGGCCAAATTAGTTGCAAATCGTATTAGCCCTCTTATGTCTGTACTGGTTCTTGCCGATCAATCTGGCTTCATCCCCCACAGGAGTACGGCTCATAACTTGCGTACTCTGTTCGCGCTGCTTCAAGACATAGATCCCGCAGAAGATGCGGCTGCCGTATTCCTGGATGCTACTAAGGCATTTGACTCCCTAGAGTGGGATTACCTATCCTTTGTTCTGGTGCGTATGGGATTTCCCCCGCCTTTCCTGGCCTGGATTAACTTGTTATACACAGGACTCCGAGCCTCCGTGTTGGTCAATGGCCTGCGCTCTTCCTCCTTCCCACTTGCACGAGGCACCCGACAGGGGTGTCCCCTTTCCCCCCTACTATTCGCTCTGGCAGTCAAACCCCTTGCTGCGAAAATAAGACAACACTATTGAACCCATGCTATCATCTACCCAGAGAGGCAGATACTCATCTCATTATATGCTGATGACCTCACTATTTATCTGCGACACCCCAGCATCAGCTTAAATCCCATCTTACGCTTATTCCTGCCAATTGTCAGGGATCAACCTAAACTGGACCAAATCGCGGATATTTCACCTCACGGACTCCACCGAGCGGTTTGCACCAGATTATCCCCTTACCTGGTGTGCCGACACACTCAAGTACCTTGGGATTACTATCTCTCGCACCCGGGAGGAGCTCATGAGGGCAAACTATGGGCGGGCGTTAGACTACATCACTGATAAGGTTACGGGATGGATTGCATTGCCATTATCCATGGCCGGTAGAGCAGCAATCATCAAGATGGTTATTCTACCTAAACTCCTTTATTTGTTTGTCAATATCCCCTATGCCCCCAGCCGGCATTTTTTCTCGGCTATTAAGTCCCAGTGTATCTGACTTGTATGGGGTGGGAAACAGGCTCGGATCAAATGGGAAATACTCACGCGACCCTTTTGGGCGGGCGGATTCTCGGTACCGGACATTGAGCTATATTATAGCTGTGCTCAGGCACAATACGCTGCATACTGGATGAAACCCCCCCTTCATGCCTCACTTGGCGATAGAAGACGGATACATGACTCCCACTCCAAGCACTGCTTATCTTAGCGCCCCTGGGGTTCCTAGTCATCTCGCAGCCACCACCGTCCAGTGCACTGTCAGCGCATGGCGTGATCTGGCTAAGATCACCAAATGCACTCTATTGTATTCTCCGCTCCTGCCCCTTATTGGACGGCAGGATCTCCCGGTTACACGTGAAGGCGGCTGTTGTTGGCTCTTTAGAAAACTCTCCCTTCATACCTGGGGGCAATTGTATTCCAATGGGAAGTTTTGTACTAGCAACGAATTCTTTAAAGAGTTGAACCCCACCCCATTAGACCGCTTCTACTATATAAGACTTCGGCAAAATGCGAAGGGGGCCACACCCGACTTTCCTCACGAACCACCTACGATGCCTGCGCTGCATGTTTTGTTGCAACAGGATGCCCCCGCACATATGCTCACTCCTATACCGCACTGTACAAACCAATAGAGAATATGACCTACCTTCGGCCCGAACCAAATGGGAAGACGAACTGGGCCACCCTATAAACGACAAACAGTGGGCATACTGTTGCAAACAGACAGGAGAGATTGCTGCCAGCAGCAGGCTTAGAATAATACACTACAAATATATCCATTGCTTATATTATACGCCAGCGCGGATGTACAGGCTCAAAATTTGTGACAATGACCACTGTGCCCGATGCGGCGGGGAGGGGGCCGACTTTAGGCACCTGGCCTGGGATTGCCCTTTAATACAGCAGTTTTGGGCAGAAGTATTTCATGCGCTAGAACTTATGACAGGCCTACAAATCCCGGCGGACCCCCTCACAGCCCTGTTAGAGTACACAGAACCCATAGCCGCCAAAATGTGCAAGTATACATCATTGGTGCTACTGCTCTCTAAAAGACGAATTGCTTGCAAATGGGGCAGGGGCAGAGCGCCGAAATTTAAGGAATGGATCCGAGACCTTACTTATTGTCAAGAGCAATTACACCTATATGCAGATCTTCACCCCCCGTCATCCCGCCCCAAAGATATATGGGGCCCTCTGCAGACTTACTTATTAGAACAGGCCGTTGACACGGAATGCCTGACAGAATATCGACGGACAGAAAATCGACCTACAAAAATATCGACACAAAAATATCGATGACAAGAATATCGAGATCCTATCTACAACATGGTAAGTACAAAAATATCGAAAATAAAATATAGAATGTAAAAAATATCGTTATTAAAAATATAAAATATGTTTTAGTTAAAAAAAATATGTAAAATAAACCAAATAATACTTATAAATAAAATAAACATAATTAAATATATTTTATAATGTTTAAAATTAATAAATATATATAATGTAATAAAACATTAATTAAACATATACATATAATATATAATATATATACTTACTTAATAATACATTTTAATAATTGTTTTAATAACTTATAACTTGTTAAAAATTATTATAAATTACAAATACATCATACACATAAAACAATAACATGAATAAAAATTAAATAATTATATATAACACATTAAAAAAATTACATTTAATTTGAATATTGTTAAAATTAATTATATATTACATTAGCTAAAATAATACAAAAAATATTAAATAGCACCGACAATAAAACTACTACTCCAGCTCCAAAAAAAAACAGTAAAGAAAATGTTGGATAGCGTAGGGGTACAAATTACTATTCCAACTCCAGAGAGTGCAACAGTAGGGAAAGTGTTGGATAGCGTAAGGGTAAAAATTACTATTCCAACTCCAGAGAGTGCAACAGTAGGGAAAGTGTTGGATAGCGTAGGGGTAAAAATTACTATTCCAACTCCAGAGAGTGCAACAGTAGGGAAAGTGTTGGATAGCGTAGGGGTAAAAATTACTATTCCCACTCCAGAGAGTGCAACAGTAGGGAAAGTGTTGGATAGTGTAGGGGTAAAAATTACTATTCCAACTCCAGAGAGTGCAACAGTAGGGAAAATATTGGATAGCGAAGGGGAAAAAATTCCGATTCCAACTCCAGATAGTGCAAAAGTAGGGAAAGTGTTGGATAGCGTAGGGGTACAAATTACTATTCCAACTCCAGAGAGTGCAACAGTAGGGAAAGTGTTGGATAGCGTAAGGGTAAAAATTACTATTCCAACTCCAGAAAGTGCAACAGTAGGGAAAGTGTTGGATAGCGTAGGGGTAAAAATTACTCTTCCAACTCCAGAGAGTGCAACAGTAGGGAAAGTGTTGGATAGCGTAGGGGTAAAAATTACTATTCAAACTCCAGAGAGTGCAACAGTAGGGAAAGTTTTGGATAGCGTAGGGGTAAAAATTACTATTCCCACTCCAGAGAGTGCAACAGTAGGGAAAGTGTTGGATAGTGTAGGGGTAAAAATTACTATTCCAACTCCACAGAGTGCAACAGTAGGGAAAGTGTTGGATAGTGAAGGGGTAAAAATTACTATTCCAACTCCAAAGAGTGCAACAGAAGGGAAAGTGTTGGATAGCGTAGGGGTAAAAATTACTATTCCCACTCCAGAGAGTGCAACAGTAGGGAAAGTGTTGGATAGCGTAGGGGTAAAAATTACTATTCCAACTCCAGAGAATGCAACAGTACGGAAAGTGTTGGATAGCGTAGGGATAAAATTTACTATTTCATCTCCAGAGGGTGCAACAGTAGGGAAAGTGTTGGATAGCGTAGAAGTTAAAAATAACATAGTTATAAATAAAATAATTATTTAAAATAATTAGTGATTTAATTATTAAATAACTCAAAATTATTTACAAATACCAATAAATAATTATTACAAACATAACTACCAAAAAATAATTAATGAACAATACATTAATAATAAATACCAATAAATAATAATTAATAAATATTAATTACCAAATAATAAATATTAAACGATAAAATATTTTTCATAACCAAAAACATATGAATTATTAAAAAGTAAATACCAATTAAAATATATTTGACAATTTAAAAAAATATATACCGCAAAATAATAATTATGAAACATTAATTACTAATTAAAAAATATTGAACTATTAAATATTTTTCATACGCCAAAATAATAAATATTACACATTAATTACCAATTAATAATTACTTATTAATATATTAATTAGAAATATCAATGCATAATATTTAATTATATTTAATTCACAATTAATGATTAATCAACAATTAATTATTTTTCATAACCAAAATATTATAATTTAAAATATTTACCAATTAATAATTATTGTCCAATTATCAATACCCAACAACTAATTTAATAATTACTTAATTAGATTTCAATTACTTTCAACACTATTCCCCTATAAACTCACGACACACTCCACTAATAAAATAATACACTTAACATAATTATCAATTAATCAGCTAATTTAAACTAATTGCCAATTAATAAAAATTAATTACCAATTAATACTTAATTAACAATAATATAATTATCAATACTAATAAATGAAAATAAATTATTAATTAATTACAATTCAATTACTTCTCACCCTATTCCCCTATAAACCCACAACCCGCTACAGAACTTAAACACAAAAATGTATTAAAATTAATTTATAATTCCTAAAAATGTATAATTAATTTCATATAATTAAATTACTTCCCACCCTATTCCCCTATAAACCCACAACCCGCTATGGTACTAAAACACAAAGGTGCCGATCACGATCCGGTAAAAAAATTCCCCGTACGACTCGTATCCGGTCTTTTTACCGTACGAATCGTACAAGTGCCGTACAAACTGCCAATCACGATTCGCATGGGAAAAAGTCCATACGAATCGCATTGGGAATCATTCCCCACACGTCCTCGGGTCGGAAAATGTGTCCGACACGTCCCCGTACGATTTACCGTACAAATGTGAAAAGTGAAGTCTGACCGCGGAATTACGATCCATCCCGTGCGTCCGATGTTACAACCGTATGGAAAAAACACCGTCCGCACCGAACTCCCATAGCAACCATGGAGACATGTGCCCGCATACGCGCCCAACACCCCCCCAGCCCTCCTATGTACGAGTCTAATCCCCACCCGTGTATGTACACCCGTGTATGTACGAGACGTACCCCCACCCGTGAATGTATGGAGCGTACCCCCACCCCAACCGTGAATGTACGACCCGTACCCTCACCCGCGTATGCATGGAGTGTACCCCCACCCCAACCGTGTATGTACGACCCGTACCCTCACCCGCGTATGCATGGAGTGTACCCCCACCCCAACCGTGTATGTACGACCCGTACCCTCACCCCCCGTACGTATGGAGTGTACCCCCACCCCAACAGTGTATGTATGACCCGTACCCTCACCCGCATATGCATGGAGCGTACCCTCACCCCAACCGTGTATGTACAGACCATACCCCCACCCCAACCGTGTATGTACGACACGTACCCCCACCCGCGTATGCATGGAGCGTAACCCCACCCCAACCGTGTATGTACAGACCGTACCCTCACCCGCGTACGTATGGAGCGTACCCCCACCCCAACAGTGTATGTACGACCCGTACCCCACCCCACCCATGTATGTACGACCCGTACCCTCACCCGCGTACATATGGAGCGTACCCCCACCCCAACAGTGTATGTACGACCCCTACCCTCACCCGCGTATGCATGGAGCGTACCCCCACCCCAACCGTGTATGTATGACACGTACCCCCACCCGCGTATGCATGGAGCGTACCCCCACCCCAACCGTGTATGTACGGACCGTACCCTCACCCGCGTACGTATGGAGCGTACCCCCACCCCAACAGTGTATGTACAGACCGTACCCCCACCCCAACCGTGTATGTACGACCCGTACCCTCACCCGCGTACGTATGGAGCGTACCCCCACCCCAACAGTGTATGTACGACACGTACCCTCACCCGCGTATGCATGGAGCGTACCCCCACCCCAACCGTGTATGTACGGATCGTACCCTCACCCGCGTACGTATGGAGCGTACCCCCACCCCAACCGTGTATGTACAACCCGTACCCTCACCCGCGTACGTATGGAGCGTACCCCCACCCCAACCGTGTATGTACGACCCGTACCCTCACCCGCGTATGTATGGAGCGTACCCCCACCCCAACAGTGTATGTACGACCCGTACCCCCACCCGCGTATGCATGGAGCGTACCCCCACCCCAACCGTGTATGTACGGACCGTACCCCCACCCCAACCGTGTATGTACGACCCGTACCCTCACCCGCGTACGTATGGAGCGTACCCCCACCCCAACAGTGTATGTACGACCCGTACCCTCACCCGCGTATGCATGGAGCGTACCCCCACCCCAACATTCTAAGTACGGAGCGCACCCCAGGCCCCAACACCAGCACCTTCACACAACATCGCGCATGTACGAGTCGTACCAAGCCAGACACAAGGACAGCACTGTACAACAAAATTCCCGAAGTACACACCGTACACACGCTAAAAACGCACATACACAACCAGGACAAAGCAAAACAACACAAGAATACACCATTCGAATGGCACAAAGCCACAAAACATGTCCAACAAGCACAAAAACAACACATTCACTGACCTGCAACTGCCAAAATCCCAAACAGAGGCCCAAAACACAACCACTCCTTATAACACACCCACCCAAACTTCAAACACAGCCACACCCACCAATGGACCAATAAATAGGGCCCACACACACAAACCATGAGCCTTTGCAACAGACTCACTGCTGCCAGACCCCACAGACAACCTACAGCACCATACTAGAACCATTACTACACCTTACACTTGCACACCTTCACACACACACCTTCACAAACACCCCCTCATCACATTCACACACACACCTGCACAACCACACCCACACACACACCCCCCCCCACCATCCACACCCACACCCCTCACCATGCCCACTAACAAGAATCCAAAGTTCACTAGCCGAGAGTTGGAGGTCCTTGTCGACGAAATCCTCAGAGTCGAGCCACACCTCTTTGGAACATTGGTCAGACAGACCTGCATGTCCGAAAAAACAGCCATGTGGCAGAGGATTGTAGATGCTGTGAATGCTGTTGCGGCCACCAGAAGGACCAGGCATGAATGCCAAGCCAGGTGGTACGATCTGCGGAGGAGGGTCCGAGCCAAAATGACCGACGACCACAACCAGGCCAACGTCACTGGAGGAGGGCCGCCCCGCAGAACCGTACACTACCATCCCTGGGAGGAGAGGGTGATGGCCATACTGCCGGTGGTGTCAGTGGACAGATTAGACGGACTCCGAGACCCGGGTGAGTACACAAACAACTCACCTCACATGGGGGGAACGTCATCCACAACCAAACTCACAAACAGGCACGCAACCACCCCAAGCTATCGCATGACTCAACCACACTCCATGAACACGCACATGCCACTGGCGCCACCATGCCCCATGCACCCAGCTGGACAATGCAAAGTCACAGGCCACAGAAAACACGAACACAAGACACGGTAAGCCGGATGGCGGGAGTGTGGGCCACAAAAATCACATAGTGCAACTCAGAAGCAGACAACAATGCCCCCTGCCCATATGGCCTAGGTCACAGCCAGACAAACAGTGTGTCCCCACACAGGAAAGACTTGCCAGCAAATGGTGGACGCCTTGCATTAACACATGGGGGTGACGGCACGTTTTTGCACATGACAGCAGCTAATGAACAGCCAACACTGTGAAAGAGTGGCAGCACACACCACCACAGCAGCAGCGCAGACACAGACACTACACCCAATGGGTGCCTGCAGATCAGAAACAAACTCACATTACCAAGCCAAGGGCCAGTCAAAGATCTGCAAAAAGTGTGTGCCTAGGAAGCTGGGCTGAGGTGACAGAGGGTGACACACAGAGGGAGGGAGAGGGGGAGAGAGAGGGAGGGAGACACAGGGAGACGGACAGAGGGAGGAGGCTGACACACAGAGGGAGGGAGAGGGGGACAGAGAGGGAGTGAGAAAGGGACACACAGGGAGACCAATTCAGCCTTGGGGGGTGTGGGAATGTCTGCTCGTCAGCAGGTGGACTGCGTGCATGTAGACAAGGGTGGCCAGTGCCTGAATCCCCCCTCTTCTCCATGGCAAAACACTGGGCCATGTCTCAACCTGTGCACGAGCACAACGCCAGCTACCTGCATTATCTAAGTGTGTGGAACAACTCCATGTGCCCACGTACAGTGCAACACGGAAGGCGCCAATGCATGGCTCGCCACACCTGCTCACTCCACTGCTGACTGCAGTCACAATTGACGCAGCAAGTAAGACTGTGCCACACATAGGTAAAGTCGCAAAAGCTGTGGCCAAGGGACATACCCATGCACAAGTGCACTGTGAGTGGAATGCAAGACATATCCAAATTCCCAGAGGAAATGTGCCAACTTAGAAACCAATGAAACATGGATGTTGCATGGAACAAAATTAACATTGTCTCTCTCACACACAGGTCAACGTCGTGGATCACCCCCCAACACTGGGGGGGAAGACTCACAAGACCCGGCTCGGCGGGATGACGGACCCACCGGCAGCGACGACTCTCACCACTCTGTGGACGAACCCGACCCCGACCAACCTGGCCTCTCTGGTGTCCAACCACCTGCAGCACCTGCGTCAGGTACAACTGGGCCAACCACCACCCCCACTCCTGCCACATCCCAGGAGACACCCAGGATCCCTGCCCCACCACCACAATGCAGCCAGGCTGGCCAGGAGGGACACGGTGTACCGGGCACCCAGGAGGAGGTAGGCGACAACGCCAATGCCAACCTTCAGGGGTCCCGGAGACCCGATGTGCCCATAAGGGCAGGCCAGGTGCAAGTGGGCAGCGGTGGTGGGAGTGGATGACGGCAGAGGCGCGAGCCTGACCTGTTGGCTGCGGAACCGGTATATTCCCATGTCAGAAACATCCTGGACACATACCGGCAGGACACCACGGGCATGGCCCAGGTTGTGCCCAGCAACATGCGGAGCAACACGCCTGTCTACTGCGACACCAAGGGCGGATGGAGGACAGACAGGCTGAGCTCGTGACGGTGTTCAGGGGAATTCACAGTACACTCCGTCGCATAGCCGACAACATGGGCAACCCTCCCTGTGCCATCAGGCGTAGAACATCACCACCCACAGGGAGGGATCAGGAGGAGGAGGAGGAGACATCCGACGGAGCATCCCAAACATCGTCACGGCCTGCTTCTGAGGGTCCCTGCAGGAGGGCGGGTCGTCCACGGAAAAGACCGTGAGGGTCAGCGCAACAGCACCATCTCCCAGGACACCTGGCCTGGCACCTGGCCCACTGGACCAACAGCAGCACAGCAGCAAAATACATTCTCTGCCACATGGACTTGCTGGTCACTGTCTGACCAATGTTGACAAAGACTGTGGCATGTACTCTGAGGATTTCAAATGGCAAGGACACGCACTCCCCTAGTGAACTTTGGATTCCACACACCCGGAAAGCCCCTCATGTCATACCCCCCCCGTACCCCAACCAAAATAAAAAGTTACACCATAAAGAGAAGATGCCTACATATTGCATTATTACCTTACATGTGTCTTGTAAAGTCTAACCATGCCTGAGTTCTCATTTGACTTCAACCATCCACACCCTGGGGCCTGAGTCTGGCACAGGACACACATGGGTCACATTGTATTAGGCAAGACAGACATGGAGCACCATACACACCCGTGATGGGCCCAACCAGCTGAGGGGGTGGCCGCACAACCGTGCCGACAGACATATTGAGTACAGCGACAGCCATGCGCAGAGGTCAGGGATCATGTGGAGTGTCCTGTGGGGCCCCCAGGTATGTGTGGACAGGTGGCAGAACCATGTCCTGCAAGCTTGAGTCAGGTGGATGCAGAGAATGGTGGCCTGGCCAACGTTGGATGCATGGGGATGGCACATGTCACAATACCCACACAGTCATGGACATCATGCACAATACACAGTCTAATCCCACACAAACAGCTTGCATCTTGCTACTCTACACATAGACACATAGCCACTATCACGGAAAACCATGCCAGACATGCCGGATGCACCGTGGCAACACACCAGCATTGACTGAGAAGAGGCACCTTTGAGGCATAGGGACACATTTATTAGTCATGTATTCGGGATTGCAGAGGCAACTCGGAGTACACATGAACGGGTCATGTGGAGTAACATGTGGGTCCAACACTGGAACCCCCCTTCTGCAGCACAAATGCGTGATAGCCATGGAACTGGCACACAAGTGTCGGCTAACAGCTAAACACCCCCTGCTGCTCACGGAGAGGCTGCCATACACCATTGATCCGCTGATGTGGAAGTCCCACACCATGTCAAGCCAATGCAAACCGTATGTGTCCCAGGGCAGTGTAACACACATTGATGCCATCATCACAATCCCATCACTGATGACTGTCAACAAGTCTGACCATCTATTCAGGTTTACCCAGCTGCATGTCATGTGTCCCATGGTGATGCGACATGTCTGCAGAGGAACCAAACATCGACAGGGGCAGTGTGCACACATCGTAAACAACTGCCACACCCAATACACCCCTGATGCATCCCTTACCCTAAGGAGACTTCCAAACTTGTCCGTGCGTGTAACGCTGAGTCAGCACACGATGACGTGTCCATGAGGAATAGCAGTGCCATAACAATGCAACCAGCAGACGGCATGCGCAAGTACCTGGGGATGAGAGACACACAAGAAGTCAGCCACAAAAAGCACAGCCACTTGCATGTGCATGTACTCGACACATGTAAGGATGACAACATGCTAGGTCACAATTATGACTGGGGAAATACACTCATCACTGGCACCATCACTCCAGTGACACATCCAAACACACCTCTGACTCACGTGGCATACATGCAGATGGACACACACATGGCAACACATGCCACACGGGGACCAATGCGTGCACACACAGACACTGGTACTCACCACTAAGCAAAGAAGTCGCGTATGAGCCGACTCCGGATGTCCTCTTGCGGAACCACATCCTCCACATCACAAGCCCCATTGCCAAGACCTTGGTCCTCCACGGGTGGATGGTCCTGATCATCTTGATCCAGGATGAGTGGCACAGCTTTCTCAACTGCCATGTTGTGCAGCATGCAGCACACCATGAAGATTTTGCAGACCTTCGCCGGGGCATATGGGAGGGCGCCGCCGGTCTTGTGGAGGCATCTGAATCGGCTCTTCAGGAGGCCAAATGTCCTCTCTATCACTCGCCTTGTCCGGCCATGGGCGGTGTTGTAGCGGAGCTGGGCCGGCATGATGGGGTTGCGGAGAGGTGTGATCAACCATGGCATGTTGGGATAGCCAGCGTCCCCTACATGGAAAGCACATGGACATAAGTAGGACAGGAGAAGCGGTCGTGCTGGAAGTCTACGCAAAATACAGGACAGACAGAGTGTACCCACCAACAACACATGCTCGTTCGTTGTGCAGCTGCGTCATCATTTCAGGCACCCTGCTACGCCTCATGATGTAGGCATCGTGTGCTGATCCTGGAAAATGAGCACAGACATGTGAAATCACCATGTTGGACAGACACACCACAAGGGCATTGATGGAGTGGTAGTGCTTGCGATTCCTGTACGCTACCTCCTGTGCCTGTGGTGGTACCAAAGCCACATGTGTCCCATCTATGGACCCAATGACATGGGACATCCCTCCCAGGGCATAGAATCCACGCTTGACCCCAGTCAACATTTCAGGGGTTGGGAAATGGATGAACTCATCCAGGTGAAGCAACATGGTCTCTAAGAAATCATGCAGCACACGGCAGAACATGCTCTGGGACATGCCACCAACATGAGCTATGGTATTTTGAAAGGTACCCGTGGCAAGAAAATGTAGGGCTGCCATTACCTTCAGCTTGGGTGTCAGTGCCGTAGGATACCTGTGCAGCGGTTGCAGGTGTGGTGCCAGCCTCGCCGTCAACTCCTCAATCAACGGTTGGGGGAAGCGGTAGCACCAGACACAGTCATTCTCCTGCATGTCAGCCAAGTCCGGAATTGCTCGGGGAAGAGGCGGCGCTCTGCAGTAATTTGGAAGTGACAAGGAAGAGTGAGTGCACTACAACAACAATTTTTTGGTGCTGAGCACATGTTAATCTGTGAATACACATATGCGACATACGGAGTCAGGTATGTGCCACATACCCTGGACACGTATGGCTGCCAGGTGACACTCCTACCAAGACCCAGCTACACACGGAGATTGTGAACCTCCACATGCCATGGCATGGAATTAGCTGTGTCCCAGTGTAAGTGAACAGCCAGACGCAACAAAGGATTGACATACATCAACACATCAGCAGAATTAGGCTGTCGATTTCAGAGACTGGTAGCGGAACACTAGAGCCACAGGTCACATGACATTACACTAGGACAGCCCACACACCTTGCCAATAAGGTGTACATGTAATGACTCACCACACATTCATAGAGAGGATGCAGACATGTCCTTGTTACGCTACTCCGTGTCTCATGCATACATACGCACCTCACAGCCGATACCACATGTGGCCTGGTGTGCGTAACAGTGTGCCATGTCCATCTACACACAGACACATGTTGGTTGCTGCAACAGCTGATGCTTTTGAGGGAGCACCAACATCAAGCTAATGGGAACACCCCACACATACATGACATAGTCACATCATGCACCGTGGGTAGTCACATGTCTGGTGTGGTAACCCCTGTAGCGGGCATCAGGGGACACTTGCGTGTGTTGTTGACTGTGCCATGCCAGTGACGCTGATCCCAAGTGTGCAGTACGACATGCACACATGTCAAAGGAGTTAAGGGCATGCCTGGCACACATTGCACCGTCACACATAACATCTGTACACATCTCATCATACATCTGGTGCCTTCTCGACTCAGGAGTAATGTGCCACATCACAGCCTTTCATACCTGTGCCCCACACATGTAGTACTGCCCAGACAATGCCTTGATGTCTATCCATGGACAAGTATGTCAGCCCTATTCCTTCCGGTGTGCTGCCTGTCACCACTGTGATGTGTGAAAGGCACCGTACATTCGCTCAGAGGGCCTGTGTACGTTCCCTATCACTATGGGAGTGCTGCCGTATGTGTACCCATAGTGATGGTGAGCGCACGCACGCGTGTACGGTCCGTATCACTATGGGTACACATACGCGAGAACACCCATAGTGAAAGTGAGCGTACGCACGCGTGTACGGTCCGTACCACTATGGGTACACATACGCGAGAACACCCATAGTGATAGTGAGCGTACAGGCTTGTGTACGGTCCGTACCACTATGAGTACGCATACGCGAGAACACCCATAGTGATAGTGAGCGTACGCACGCGTGTATGGTCCGTATCACTATGGGTACACATACACGAGAACACCCATAGTGAAAGTGAGCGTACACACGCGTGTACGGTCCGTACCACTATGAGTACGCATGCACGAGAACACCCATAGTGAAAGTGAGCGTACGCACGCGTGTACGGTCCGTACCACTATGGGTACACATACGCGAGAACACCCGTAGTGAAACTGAGCGTACACACGCGTGTACGGTCCGTACCACTATGGGTACACATACGCGAGAACACCCATAGTGATAGTGAGCGTACAGGCGTGTGTACGGTCCGTACCACTATGAGTACGCATACGCGAGAACACCCATAGTGATAGTGAGCGTACGCACGCGTGTACGGTCCGTATCACTATGGGTACACATACGCGAGAACACCCATAGTGAAAGTGAGCGTACGCACGCGTGTACGGTCCGTACCACTATGAGTACGCATACGCGAGAACACCTATAGTGATACGGACCGTACACACACCTGTACGCTCACTTTCACTATGGTTGTTCTCGCGTATGCGTACTCATAGTGGTACGGACCGTACACGCGTGCGTACGCTCACTATCACTATGGGTACGCATACGCGAGCACACCCATAGTGATACGGACCGTACACACGCCTGTACGGGCTGTTGCTATGCATTTGTGGTGCCCTAGGGCCCCGGTACGCACCGTACCTGTGTGTGAAACTCCAAATTACATAGGGGACACATGAGGGACAAGTATAAAGGCCTACATGCATGCTGGTTGTCATGGAGACCAAGTTTAAAGTTTGAATTTTTTTCAGCAGGTGCACAGCAGTAGTCAGTTTGAATGAATCTACTTTGTTGCAATGTGGTTCTGGAGTTGACATCATGCTCAAGAAAAAAACACAATAAGAACCCACTGACTGTGCTAGGTTTGAAGGGATTGGAGGAAACATAGGATGCAAATGTGAGTGACCAATCACTCTGTACTCCTGTGCATGAAACAGGCCAGCAAGGCAGATATAAGGCAGCCAGGTCCCATGAGGGAGCACTTGCCTGCACATCTTTGGATTCGACGACCCAGCTGCTGCTACTGATTCCCTGGAACCATGTCAAGGTCTGTGGAGAGGTCACAGCCTTTCACACTGGAGGAGAACCTGGCTTTGCTGGATGTGATCCTCCCACAGTACCCCCTGCTGTATGGGCGACCAGGGTATCAGGTGAGTGCAGAGTCTACTAGCACAGACTGTGTCCCTTGTTTGTGACTGTGACTTCTGGCATTGTGTCCAGGTGTGACACACATGCTATGTACTGTAGGGGGGGTCCCAGAGGGGGGAATGCCTGATGTCTCCCAGCCAGTGCATGCTGTGGTGCATGTCTGCCGTCCTCACTTGCATTGTGTTTACTGTGACAATCACTGCATGGTGCATGCCACATTCTGGCTGTCTTGTCCTCCTGGGAATGTAGCCTCTACAGTCCTCATTTTATTATGTTGTCAGCCCAGTGTGACAGGTGACTGTACCCACAGATGTGTGTTAGTTCTGTGTACCTGTGCTGAGAGTGTCCACATGATGTGTTCGTACCCTGGACATCGGTGTGTGTGTAAGTCCCCTGTCATGTGGGTGGGTGCTTATGTGGAGTGTGGCACCCGGGCTGCATGAGGGATGGATATACCCTGCCCATGTGATGTGAGCAGGGAGCAGTGCTGTGTGTCTGACGTGCAGAGCCAGCCCCACACCTGTGAGCCCCCCCGTCTAGTGGCACATGTGCAGAGTGAGGTTTGTCACTGCATTTGGCAATGGCAGGTGAATGTCCTGTGCCTGTGTGTGTCTGTGTACTCTGCTGCGGTAGCGTCAGTGGCCTGTGGCATGTGACTGCTTAGAGGTGCTGCACATTATCCTGGTGTACCTTCTGATGCGCAGTGTGAGCCTGGATCATTGATTGTGTCGTTGCCCTCATTACACCTGTGTACTTTCAATGGCACGTACTGCTTTTGCCCTTCCCCAGAGGATCATGTCCCTATGACAAAGGTGCAATGCGTTGGATGCATACTATGCCTTGTTGTAAACAGCAAATTTGTTCTAATATGTCTCTCTGTGACATGTGCCTGGTGTATTGATGTAGTGTCACTTGTTCATCCTCACAGGTAGGCACCTCTGCCAAGAAGCAGATATGGATGAACGCCGTCAGTGCCGTGAGGAGGACGGACGGTCGCAAGCGGCGCCTGGCCCAGGTGAGGAAACGCTGGCAGGATATCCGGTGCTGGACGCGGAGGATCGCTCGGGTCCTGCTGGGGGACTCACCTGAGACCCATAAGAACCGCGGGCGCCGCCGTCTGACCCACATCCACAAGCGTGTGCTGGCTGTTGGACAGGCCACACGAAGGGCTTGCTCCCTCCCCGCACGACAGGGCCCGAGCTCCGGCCCACCAGGCATAACCCACGAAAAGCACCTGTGCCCCGTCTCCCGACGGATCTTCTGCCCTCGGACCTCTACTCATCACGGGGCCCAGCCCCACCGGCTCCCCCGGCCGGCTCAAGCCGCCATCTTGGGCCCTGCACCACGAGGCCGCGTGGCCTCGGCCCGACCCTAACCCCGGGCCTGGCCGGCCCCGACATCCCGGCACCACCCTCCACCCAGGAGGTGAGCGGACCACTTGGCAGGGCAATGGGAGGACGAAGTGTCAAGAGCTCTTCCCCCGCCAGGTGCCGATCGCCTCCAGCTCCCCCAGGCGCTGGCTCCACCCCCTGCTGGGTGTCTGGACACCTTCATCCCGGGCCCTCCGACCTCCAAGTGCGAGGGTCCGGACATCAAAGGGCGCCTGCCCTATAACTGGGGCAGCTCCGGAGCAGGAAGGCAGTTGTATCCTGGAGTCGAGAGACACCGAGAGAACTCAGCCTTGACGGACTACTGGCGCTGCCGTAGCCCGCTCTTGTGAACCATCGTCCTGCCTGCTGGCGCTGCCGCGGCCTTCTGCAACATCCATCCTAGTCGGGACCTGCTGGCGCTGCCGCGGCCCGTTGTAACGACCATCTTCGTCGGGACCTGCTGGCGCTGCCGCGGCCCGTTGTATCGACCATCCTCACCGGGACCTGCTGGCGCTGCCGCGGACCGTACATCGACCATCTTTCCGGGACCTGCTGGCGCTGCCGCGGACCGTGTACCGACCATCTCAACCGGGACCTGCTGGCGCTGCCGCGGCCCGTACCAACTAAACCACCAAGCTCGAGGATTGTGAGCTAGTCATCATCTCATCCGACCTACCTGACTGGTAGACAGACTGTCCCGCTACCCCTTACCCTGCTTTGAGAGACTTGAATCGAGGGGACCCCTGAGTCCAGACCTCCTTGTACCATTCAACCGTACCTTAAGAAGTGCTTATAAAGAACACTGAACCTTATCCGTGTGTGGTATCTGTCTGTGGGGGGGAAGTTACTTGTCTGTACGATCGCTGGAGACGGCTCTCCCCGGAGACCTCTCCTCCTGACCCCGGCCGACCCTCCCGGTCCGTCTACCCTTTCTAACATTGGTGGCCAGCGGCGCGATCCGAATCAACGCGTAATCGTACAGAGAGTAGCTCACCCCACGACAAAAACACGATGTCAGCCAAAGATAGCAGCTCCACCGAGAAATTCCAAATGGATAAATTAGAAGAATACAACCACCGCGAACTGAGACAATTCTGCATAGAACTTGGCATTGCTACCACCGGCCTGAGTACCAAGGATGATCTAAAGCACGCCCTAGAGTCGTGGACAGAGACTGGGGTCGCCGGACCCTCTGACCAAAGCAGCATCACACCAGAGGGGAACGCCACGGCTCCCGAGGAGCGGGGAACGGGCCTCTCGCAGGAGGAGATCCGAGAAAGAGAAAGAACCAGATTGCACGAGTTGGAAATGGCACGACTCAAGATGGATGGGGAACTCAAGTTAGCTGAACAGAAACTCAACCTCGAGCATATGCGGCTCCGAGATGAACGAGAAGAGAAGCAGAGACAGAGAGAGCTGGAGGAGAAAAAAATAACGCTCGAGCACGAGCGCCAACTAGCGGAGATAGAACTTCGGAAACAGAATAAAGAACTGGGGGTGCCTGAGCGACCACACACCCCGGGGCCAATCGAGAAAAAAGTCCACATCCCCAAGGATGTTGTCCGCGAGTATGTCCGAGAAGACGACATACAACAGTGGTTTAAAGCCTACGAGATCGCCATGACCTCCCACCGGATCGACCGGAGTGATTGGGGAGCCGGACTTTGGGGGAGGTTTATCAACGAGGGTCGCGATGCCCTGCTGCAGCTCCCAGATCACCAAATGTCGTCCTACGACCACATGAAGGCTGCCCTCCTCACCCGCTACGGCCTCACACCCGAGATGTACCGCCAGAGGTTCAGAGATTGCACCCGGATCCCAGGTACAACTTGGGTAGAATACGTGAACTATTTCAGCCGTGCCTTCGAGGGTTGGATAAAGGGGAGCCATGTCACCACCTACGAACAACTCTTTAACCTTATGGTATGGGAGCACCTGTCGAACAACTGTTTCGTCGAGCTCAGGCAGCACCTCCTCGACAGTAAGCTGACTGACCCCCGGCAGCTCGCCGCCGAAGCTGACCGATGGGAAAGCACCCGAGTGGGCCGGAGGGGGCCACACGAACAGAACAGAAGCAACCAAGGCCAGCACCGTCCTCGGGGAGGAGGAGGGGGCCAGGGGCGAGGGAGAGACGCCTTGCCAGCAACACCCGTGACCAGCACCCCGCCTCCGGCCGGCCGGGGCAACCCCCCGTGGCGTCCTGGGGTCCGAGCCAACGTCACGTGCCACCGATGCCAGCGAGTCGGCCACTACGCCAATGACCCGAGCTGCCCGCAGAACCAAACACCCAAGCCCCGCCAGGTAGCTGCCGCCGCCCTGGGGGAAGAGCGATCATCGGAGGAACCAGAAGAGTATGAGCCGGCCCAGCAAGAGTGGGAACCGGCCGCCATGGTCCTGGCGTGCTTAGGGGGAAGAGACATGGTCCCGCGGGCTCCCCTACCCGCTAACACCAGGAAATACGGTCAGTGGGTGACCATTAATGGACAGCGAGCCGAGGCCTTGCGTGACACAGGCGCCAGTGTGACGGCCGTCCGCTGTCACCTGGTGAAGCCCGAGCAGATCCTGCCGAACATTCTCTGCCCCGTCCGCTCGGCAGACAACTCTGAAAGTATGTGTCAAATGGCCTGCGTCCCATTCGAATGGGGAGGGGTCTCCGGCCTGTTGAAGGTGACGGTCCGGGACGATGCCCCCGTGGACTGCCTCCTGGGGAATGACCTCGAGAGTTCCCCGTGGGCCACCGTTGAGAGAAGAGAGCACCTGGGGATGCTGGGCCTCCCGGACTGGGCCTGCATAACCACCCGGTCCATGGCCGCCCGTGCCGTCCCTCGATCAGAAGAACCGGAATGGCCAGCACCTCCGCCCCCGGTCGCCCCAGTAGAAGACAACGACGAGGCCAGCCTCCCAGACCCGACGACCGAAGGGGACGCGCAACCCCAGGACCTCCCTGACCTGGCTCAGTGGCGTCAAGAAGGGGGGCCCACCCAAGAACAGTTCCGCCAGGAACAAAAGACCTGTCCCTCCCTCGAGGAACTCCGCCAACAAGCCAGCGCCCAGAGCGCAGGGGACTCCACCGGAACTCACTGGGTCTACTGGGATAACGACCTGCTATACAGCGAGCAAAGAATCGCCGAGCTGGGGGCCGGTCGAGTACTGGTGGTACCTCTCCGCTTCAGAGACTTTCTGCTCAACCTGGCCCACGATGTCCCCCTGGCTGGACACCTGGGCCAGGACAAAACGTACAGCCGCCTAGTGACCCACTTTTTTTGGCCGAAAATGAGGAACGACGTCCTGAACCACTGCCGATCTTGCCCCACATGCCAAGCCAGCGGGAAGAGTGGCCGGAAGCTGAAAGCCCCTCTGCAACCCTTCCCTGTGGTCACCACCCCGTTCGAGAGGGTGGGGATAGACATTGTGGGGCCTCTGGACCCCCGCACGGCACAAGGACACAGGTTCATCTTAGTACTGGTGGACCATGCCACCCGCTACACCGAGGCGGTGCCCCTACGGACCGTGACAGCTCCGGTGGTTGGCCGGGCCCTAATGGGGATCTTCTCCCGGGTAGGCTTCCCCCGAGAAGTCGTCAGCGACCGAGGCACGAACTTTATATCCAAGTACATGAAGTCCCTCTGGCAACAATGCGGGGTCACCTACAGATTCACGACCCCCTATCACCCCCAAGGGAACGGACTAGTGGAGCGTTTTAACCGCACTCTCAAGGGAATGATTGGGGGATTGGAAGAGCCCCTCCGTCGCCAGTGGGATGTACTACTCCCGTGCCTCCTCTTCGCCTACCGAGAAGTTCCCCAGAAGTCCCTCGGTTTTAGCCCTTTCGAACTCCTGTACGGGCACCCTGTGCGAGGGCCCCTCAGCCTCGTAAAAGAAGGTTGGGAGATGGCCCCCCTAAAGACCCCTCCAGACGTCTTCAAATACATCCTGGCCCTACGCAACCAGACCCGGCGCTTCAGAGAGATGGCCAAGGCGAACCTCGAGGCCAGCCAGGAGGACATGAAGAGGTGGTATGATCACAATGCCTCCTCCGTTGAGTTCGAGCCCGGACAACAAGTATGGGTGATGTCCCCCACCGAACCATGTGCCTTGCAAGATAAGTGGACGGGGCCCTTCAAAGTGGTCGAGCGCAAAAGCCCCGTCACTTATCTCATCGACCTGGGGACCTCCCGGAACCCCCTCCGGGTCCTCCACACCAACCGACTCAAACCACACTTTGTGCGCTCAGAACTCAGCCTCCTGATGGCTACGGACAGTGGGGCAGAGGAAGACTCCGAACCCCTCCCGGATCTTCTGAAGACTCAGGAGAATGACGGCTCCGTGGACGGGGTCCGGCTCTCTGACGCCCTCACTCCGGAGCAACGCCAGGGCTGCCGGAACCTCCTGCTGCAGTTCGCTACCCTGTTCTCCCTCACCCCCGGGGTCACCCCTTGGTGTTTGCACGACGTGGACACCGGGGACAGTCCCCCTGTCCGACACCGGGCCTACCACGTACCAGATCGGGTACGGGCCTGCATACAGGAGGAAGTGGCCAAGATGCTCACAATCGGGGTCATCGAGCCCTCGGACAGTCCCTGGGCCAGTCCGGTTGTATTGGTTCCCAAAGCCGCTGCCCCCGGCACCGCACCTGAACTGAGATCCTGCGTCGACTACCGGGGCTTGAACGCTGTCACCCGGACTGACGCTCATCCGATTCCCCGAGCAGACGAGCTGATCGACCGGCTGGGGGCCGCCCGCTACCTTAGTATCTTCGACCTAACAGCGGGCTACTGGCAGATCGGCCTCACACCCAGGGCTCAGGAACGGTCAGCCTTCTCTACCCCCGATGGCCACTACCAATTCAAGGTCATGCCCTTCGGCATGAAGAATGCCCCCGCCACGTTTCAACGCCTCGTGAACCAGGTCTTGGCGGGGCTCGAAGAGTTCAGCGCTGCCTACCTGGACGATATCGCTGTATACGGCCGCCACTGGCCCGACCACCTCCGTCACCTCCAAGAGGTCCTACAGGCCCTCCAGCGGGCCGGGCTCACAATTAAGGCCGGCAAGTGCCAAATTGGCCAAGGGTCTGTGACCTACCTTGGGCACCAAGTGGGAAGCGGGCTGGTGGCCCCGCTAAAACTTAAGATTGCTGCCATCCAGTCCTGGCAGCCCCCCGCCACCCAGACCGAGGTCCGAGCCTTCTTGGGGCTCACCGGCTACTACCGGCGGTTCGTGAAAGACTACGGCAGCATCGTGGGGCCCCTCACGGGTCTCACGTCCAAGAACCAGCCGAGGTGGATTAACTGGACCCCCGATTGTCAAGCGGCCTTCGAGAAGCTGAAGGCCGCCCTGTGCACCGCCCCTGTGCTCCAGGCCCCCGATTACAGTCGGGAATTCGTGGTACAGACCGACGCCTCCGACCACGGCATCGGAGCCGTCCTTTCTCAGCTAAACCCCGAGGGTCATGACCAGCCGGTGGCCTTCATCAGTCGACGTCTCCTGGCCCGAGAACAGCGCTGGAGCACCATCGAGAGGGAGGCCTTCGCAGTGGTGTGGGCCCTCAAAAAGCTCCGGCCCTATCTCTTCGGTACCCACTTCCGGGTACAAACCGACCATCGACCCCTGCAGTGGCTGATGCAGATGCGGGGGGAGAACCCAAAACTCCTGCGCTGGTCCATTTCCCTGCAGGGAATGGACTTCACTGTGGAGCACCGACCAGGCCAAGACCACGCCAACGCGGATGGCCTGTCCCGCTTTTTCCGCCTCGACGAAGAGAGTCCCCAAGGAGATGGGTGACTCTCCCCGCCTTCAGCTGGGGGGGACGCATGTTGGACAGGCCACACGAAGGGCTTGCTCCCTCCCCGCACGACAGGGCCCGAGCTCCGGCCCACCAGGCATAACCCACGAAAAGCACCTGTGCCCCGTCTCCCGACGGATCTTCTGCCCTCGGACCTCTACTCATCACGGGGCCCAGCCCCACCGGCTCCCCCGGCCGGCTCAAGCCGCCATCTTGGGCCCTGCACCACGAGGCCGCGTGGCCTCGGCCCGACCCTAACCCCGGGCCTGGCCGGCCCCGACATCCCGGCACCACCCTCCACCCAGGAGGTGAGCGGACCACTTGGCAGGGCAATGGGAGGACGAAGTGTCAAGAGCTCTTCCCCCGCCAGGTGCCGATCGCCTCCAGCTCCCCCAGGCGCTGGCTCCACCCCCTGCTGGGTGTCTGGACACCTTCATCCCGGGCCCTCCGACCTCCAAGTGCGAGGGTCCGGACATCAAAGGGCGCCTGCCCTATAACTGGGGCAGCTCCGGAGCAGGAAGGCAGTTGTATCCTGGAGTCGAGAGACACCGAGAGAACTCAGCCTTGACGGACTACTGGCGCTGCCGTAGCCCGCTCTTGTGAACCATCGTCCTGCCTGCTGGCGCTGCCGCGGCCTTCTGCAACATCCATCCTAGTCGGGACCTGCTGGCGCTGCCGCGGCCCGTTGTAACGACCATCTTCGTCGGGACCTGCTGGCGCTGCCGCGGCCCGTTGTATCGACCATCCTCACCGGGACCTGCTGGCGCTGCCGCGGACCGTACATCGACCATCTCAACCGGGACCTGCTGGCGCTGCCGCGGCCCGTACCAACTAAACCACCAAGCTCGAGGATTGTGAGCTAGTCATCATCTCATCCGACCTACCTGACTGGTAGACAGACTGTCCCGCTACCCCTTACCCTGCTTTGAGAGACTTGAATCGAGGGGACCCCTGAGTCCAGACCTCCTTGTACCATTCAACCGTACCTTAAGAAGTGCTTATAAAGAACACTGAACCTTATCCGTGTGTGGTATCTGTCTGTGGGGGGGAAGTTACTTGTCTGTACGATCGCTGGAGACGGCTCTCCCCGGAGACCTCTCCTCCTGACCCCGGCCGACCCTCCCGGTCCGTCTACCCTTTCCAACACTGGCGGTGGTATTTCCAGACTTGGACAGGCGCTTACAGGAGAAGCAGCAGCAGGAAGGGGGTAGGTACATGTGTGTTTGTTGTGTGTCACCAGCATTTGTAAGTGCACAGTTGCATGGATACACTGCCAGGGTTTAAAGGTGCTGTGCAGATCCAGTTACCCACAGTATAGCAGTGCTCTCCTGCCTCCCTTCCCCTCCTTGCAATGTGTTCCCTGGTCTGTGTGTAGTCACTCCTTCACAAGGTAATGTAGGCTGGCGCTTTCTCCACGTGAACTATGCCTGTAGCATCATGTGTGGGGGTGGTGTGTAACAGGTTTTGGGACCTTGCCTGTGCCCTGTCCAGTTCAGTACATGTGGGTTCCATGTCAGTTGGCACTGATGCTGAGTCCAGACATGGGAGTTAGTCTCTCAAGTGTCATGCCTTACAGCACGCATGTACTATGTTGTGGCCTGTGACCTGATGTGCATTAGTGTGCGATACGCATAGTGCAGGGATGGTGGCGTGTGTTGCAGTCATTCCCATTCAGGACCATGGAGTTGTGTGGCCACTACTGTCCCCTGGGGCATATTTTCCTAGGTGTCATGTGTGTCATCACAAAACGTGGACACTCTCAGTGTCTACAGTATAGGTTGTGCTCTGTGCCATTGTCCCCAGGCACCATGTATATTGACGTAAAATGTAGTACAAGTGTCCACTGTACAGCCTGACCTGATTTTCCTTGTTCATACTCACGGTGGCCAGTGCCTGTGTGTCTTGTTACAATCATCTGATGATGACCATTTGGACATGATTATTTGGACAGGCGCACCTTGGGTATTTGGCGTCCAATCTTGCATTTATGCAGCCCCTGTGTATTTCACCCAGACTAAGAGATGTAAGTGCTTCCTGTGTCTCAACAAATTGTCTCATGTAGGGGGTGGTTGGTGCGGGCAAAGCCTACATGTCAAAACCTGAAATCTCCTTGCTAGGTCTGGCCAGTGTGTGATGTTTGTCTGGACATACACTCAAGGTGCAGTGAGCCAGTCATGTTGGGCATGTTTTCAGTATTACCTATGCAGCATGTGCCTCAAGTTCATGGATATGGTCCCTGCTCATCCCTATTTTCAGCAACACTGTGTGGTGCAGATGCAGTGCTGGATTGTCCCCAGGGCCTGGCTCCTCTGTCAAACTCCATTTCATGTCATTTGCTATTGTGTCATGCTCTCCATGGTTTTTCAGTGGCATGGTGGGTCAACCAACTGTGTGTTGCATGCCCTACATCTGTAGCTTGTTTTGTAGATGTTACTGATCTTTCTTTTCAGGCTATGCACTGTAACCTATGTAGATTGGACTCATGTGACATATGTATACAGGTGTGTGATTAATTGCTGTCTCTTCACCTTGCCCACAGCATCGTCGGGGGACACGGAGGGAGACATGAGCACAGACGGAGCGGAGGGACCGAGCACCAGTGCCAGCGTTGACATCGTGGCTGGCACATTGAGTGGAACTGAGGCGGAGGAGAGTGAGGCCGAGGACCTGTCCACTGGCACAACAGAATATGAAGCTGACGGGTCCGAGGATGATCTCTCCGAGTGGGCGGAGGCTGCACCAGCAGCTGACAGCGGCACAACATCTCACCCCGCCCCCTCCATTGCCATCAGCCGCCTCCCACTTGCTCGTGTCCCTTCCCAGCGTGCCCGGTCACCACATGTCTCCTTCCTGCCAGGCACCGCACCCCCTGCTCCTGTCTCCACTGCTGCCGCCAATGCCGAGTCTGTGGACATCCAGCGGCAGTTGCAGGTTGGTCAGGCTGCGATGCTTAATGTCCTCCATGGCCACAGCCAAGTGCTGAACAACATGGAGGAATACTTGGAGGGCATTTTTTCATCGCAGGCTGACCAACGCAACTTGCTGAGGTCCATTGACTCGACACTGACTCCAGCAGTGGGTCTACTGCAGCGCTACGTCCATCCACACTTCCCACTCCCATGCCTGTCCCACGTACACCCAGACGTCAGCATGCACCCACCACAACAGACACAGGCCCCACACCAGCAGGGAAGGTCATACGCACACCTCCTGGCACGCACACACAGGGTGAAGTAGGCACACCCACTGGGTCGGGGGGCAAACGTAAGTCACGCAGCCAGAGTGGGAGTCCGCATTCCACCAAATCCACTCCCTCCAAATCCCCTCCCCTCAGCTCTCCTGGCCACATATCCGGCAAAGACTCCTTCATGGCCGCTCTGTCCCTGAGCCCCACTGTGACACCACCCCGCAAGCGGTCAATGGAGTCCCTGCTCAGGGTGGTGAGTCCCCCCCCTGTCCACACCCTCCCCCAGTGGCTCTGCGACCCATCCCTCCGCCCCCCCCCCCTCCTTGGGGCCTGTGGTTCCTTCGGGTGCAGGGGAGTCGCTGGAGGACCTTGCTAAGGTGTGCAGCGCCATCCTGGCCTCCGCCTTTGGCCCTGCCCCACCCCCTGTGGTGGAGTCCTCCATCTCTGCACCCACGACGCCTACCCTTCGCCCACATGTCCCTGCGGTGCCTGGTCCTTCCCCCCCACATGATGCCCTCCCCGCTCTGGAAGACGAAGGAGTCTGACTGTGCAGGCAAGCTAGGGGACACGCGTCCCACTGTGTCCCCCACCTGGATTGGAACTTTGGATTGCCCCTATGGGCATTGTACTTTTTGAACTTTCAAGGGACAAACATATTTTTGGATGCTGATTAAAGTAATTTATTTTTCCTTAGTACACTACTGTCTGTCTGGTATTGCTGTTGGTCGACCTGCCCCATTATTTTGGGTGGTGATTATGTGTTGGGTGTGTGGGAATTGTCGTCTTGTGCTGGTCATAGGGTGGATCCTGGTATCTGTGTGCCATCACAAGCTGTTGGCTACATAACTTTGTTCATGTAAGCAGTTACTGCATGGTGAAATCGTCCCAAGGTGTGTTCCTTCCTCTGTGTAACCTGACTTCTTCCCTGCAGGGTCTTTCCAATATGTGGTGCTGAGCTGTGTCTACATTGGCTGGGTGTGTGATGGACTCGTTAGACTTGGCCCATGCATGCTGAGCGATGTCTCCACCTGCATCATTCGTGGCGTCCTTGGTGGTCACTGTACTTGTGTATGTAGACTGTTGCCATGACTTCATGTGTACATGTATTCTTTTAGGCGCTATGCATATGTATACTTCCAGCCTCGCACACATGTGGTACATGTACTGCAGGATCTTTGTGCACCTGACTGATATTTGTGGACATTGGATCTGTGGGTACTCCACCCTTTTCTTTGCAGGGGCACTGCTGTGAGTGTTAGGCACCCACCCCTCCTGTGTCTGGGCACTGCTGGGAGGACTCTACACCCACCCCTCCTGTCTCTGGGCACTGCTGGGAGGACTCTGCACACACCACTCTTGTGACTGGGCACTGCTGGGAGGACTCGACACCCACCCCTCCTGTCTCTGGGCACTGCTGGGAGTGATAGGCACACACCCCTCCTGTGTCTGGGCACTGCTGGGAGGACTCTGCACACACCACTCTTGTGACTGGGCACTGCTGGGAGGACTCTGCACCCACCCCTCCTGTGTCTGGGCACTGCTGGGAGGACTCTGCACCCACCCCTCCTGTGTCTGGGCACTGCTGGGAGGACTCTGCACACACCCCTCCTGCGTCTGGGCACTGCTGGGAGGACTCTGCACATACCCCTACTATTTCAGGATATGTACGCTTAGAACATACACGGGTGTGTGTTCGCTCCATACATACACGGTTGGGGTGGGGGTACGCTCCATACGTACGCGGGTGAGGGTACGGGTCGTACTTACACTGTTGGGGTGGGGGTACGCTCCATACGTACGGGGGTGAGGGTACGGGGCGTACTTACACTGTTGGGGTGGGGGTACGCTCCATACGTACGTGGGTGAGGGTACGGGTCGTACTTACACAGTTGGGGTGGGGGTACGGTCCGTACATACACTGTTGGGGTGGGGGTACGCTCCATACGTACGCGGGTGAGGGTACGGGTCGTACTTATACGGTTGGGGTGGGGGTCCGGTCCGTACATACACTGTTGGGGTGGGGGTACGCTCCATACGTACGCGGGTGAGGGTACGGGTCGTACTTACACTGTTGGGGTGGGGGTACGCTCCATACGTACGTGGGTGAGGGTACGGGTCATACTTACACGGTTGGGGTGGGGGTACGGTCCGTACATACACTGTTGGGGTGGGGGTACGCTCCATACGTACGTGGGTGAGGGTACGGGTCGTACTTACACTGTTGGGGTGGGGGGTATGCTCCATACGTACGCGGGTGAGGGTACGGGTCGTACTTACACTGTTGGGGTGGGGGTACGCTCCATACGTAGGCGGGTGAGGGTACGGGTCGTACTTACACTGTTGGGGTTGGGGGTATGCTCCATACGTACGCGGGTGTGGGTACGGGTCGTACTTACACAGTTGGGGTGGGGGGTACGCTCCATACGTACGCGGGTGAGGGTACAGGTCGTACTTACACTGTTGGGGTGGGGGTACGCTCCATACATACGCGGGTGAGGGTACGGGTCGTACTTACACTGTTGCAGTGGGGGTACGCTCCATACGTACGCGGGTGAGGGTACGGGTCGTACTTACACTGTTGGGGTTGGGGGTACGCTCCATACGTACGCGGGTGTGGGTACGGGTCGTACTTACACTGTTGGGGTGGGGGGTATGCTCCATACATACGCGTGTGAGGGTACGGGTCATACTTACACTGTTGGGGTTGGGGGTACGCTCCATGCATACGGGGGTGGGGGTACGGTCCGTACATAACCGTCCCCACGCTATGTGATGCTTGTGCGGGCCGTACCCAGGCCTTTGCCACGTGGGTACAGCCGTCCCGCCATTGTTGGGATGACGTAAGTGTGGGCGTGGTACGACTCGTACCCACGCTCTTAAGGCATGGGTACGGGACGTACCTGTATTGTTGTGTTGCCGGTTCGCGTCGTCAAGCCCTTCCGTTGTGGTGGACGCTGGCTTTGCTGGACACGCCCCCACCCCCTCGTAGTGACCAGGGCCTGGGGGTCAGGTATGTCCAGGGTATGTGTGCTGTGTGACTTTGGTGGGGGTTTTGTGGCCTGCCCCTGGTCCTGCCCCCTCCCCCTTTCCCCCCTCCCTTTGTTGTTCTGACCTTCTGCGGCGTCTGCGTCGTAACCTGTAGAGGAGGTCGACTGCTATGAGGGCCGGGATGACACGTAGGTTCGGGTCCATGTCTGTCCGTCGCGTGCAGGTACTCCTTGTTCGCGTCGTCCTGATTTCCCGGCAGTTTTTGGCTGCCGGAAAATATTCACCGTGCGGGATGACGTCGGTGCGAATCGTAATTCCTGGTTCGTGAATGGCAGGCTGCGTGCGTCCCGACGTCACGTCGGCGCTTTCCCGGATCACATTTGTATGATTATTTTCGTCGGTCAGGGTTTTGTACGATTCGTACGGAAATGGTATTTCCGTGCGAATCGTAATTCCATGTTTGTATATTTTTTCGACCGGGTACGCGTCGGACGGAGAATATGCTCCGTCCGACGGTTCGTACCCGGTTTTTACAGGATCGTGATCGGCACCAAAATTGACTTAAAAAACCATTGTTAACATATAAAAATTGTATACATATATGTTAAAACCAGTAGAACACTTAACTAAAAACATACAACACATACATATTAAATACATAATAAAATACATAACAATAATATAAATATCGATATTAGTAACATCAATATTAGTAAAATCGATATATTTGATGTCGATATTACTAACATCGATATTAAAATACTTACCTTAGGATCGATATTCTGTCCATAGATATTATTGACATCGATATTCTGTCCCTTCGATATTTAAAACTCGATATTAGTGTAGGTAGATATTTTAGTTTCGATATTTTGGCTGCTCACCGTTGACACGGACATTACCACCGAAACCTCTCGAAGAGGAGTAATATCCCCGGACGAATCCACTTAGCAGGGCCGCGCACACTTCATACTGGAGGGTAATGCCCATTACCATACACTAACACACGCTCAATAGGTCAGGACGTCATTTCAGAATCACCACACCTTGCTGGGATGCGATGAATTAGTGGAGCCGAGCACAATTCATGCTTTTGATGGTTGTTTGTGTCAAATACTCCATGTGTACAATGCTAATTCTACCGTTACAGCTACATGTTCCTCCCGACGCGGCCGGCCCGATGGGGTTGTAGGCGACTCGCTGTGTATTCCCCCACCCCTTATCAATACGTTAATCACACACCTGCAATGTCGCAGTGCCGGCTCCGACGGGGTTGTAGGCAAGATGCTGAATTGTATACTTGCTGATGGAGTACATTAATCTATAAAAAAAAAAAAAACTTCTGTTATTATCATTTCTTTTTTCTACATTGCTCCGCGAGCAGTGGAGGCGATGCTCCTCCAGATTAGTGGAGGAGCCGCCACTGGTTGCCAGGTGAGATAAAACTGGAAGCTTCTGTCTGGATTACCCTAGAAACATTAGTTTGTGACAGAGACAACCTACTTTTTTAAACGTTTCTCAGTGATCGTGATCGCCAAAAGAGATTGAAGAGAAAATACATTTTTATTGGCAGAACTACGGCATCCCCATTAGATGAGACTGAGTTGCAAAATGTACGTGCCAGCTGCAGCCATTTTGAGTCAATCACCCTCTATTGATAATAATGGCCAGCACTCACAAATCTATTTTAAGGGTTATCAATTTCATTTTAATTAGAAAAATCATTTAGTGCCAAAATGACCACTGTGGTGGCCAGGTGGACGGAGTGCAGTGCATGGTTCAAGTCCACACCTAGTCCCTAGGGTCCCCTATGCATTGAAAAATAGTAGGCATAGAGCTCTCTGCACTGAAGGCATGGGGACTGAGCATGGACTGAAGGCCAGCCCCCTATCCCACTGCACAAGGGCAAAGGTCACGTTCTGCAACCAGTGCCTGCTGCATATGGCCAAAAGTTGAGCATAATGATCTCCATTTTGGATTAGAGAGACGGGCACTGAAAGCTATGCCTTGAATCTAGTGTTTACTGAACTTTGGAGACATGTAGACAGGGGCAGGACATTGCCAAAGGCCACACTCTGCAGACAGTAAAGGGTGTGCACAGCAAAGGCCATGTGCAGCCTATTGTGTTCATGGGGCATGTACACACGTTCAGGGTGTGCTCAAAGACTCAAAAAATTAAGAGTTAATACTAGAATGTTTACCCTTGTGCCACATTCCCACAAGCTGATCATCAGGGGCCCTATTATGTATAGGGCGCACATTCCCTGTTTGTGCCCGGCGCACCTTAAGTCTGGTGCGCTGGGCGCAAACAGTGAAAGTGTGCCCTATTACATTGAAGGCACTGTCCCCAGGGCAGTCAAATTCATGCTACCCTAGAAGCAGCACATTAAAGTGAAAAACGGAGCAGCTTTGAAGTAGCCGCTCTGTGTTTCCCTGTGCTTTTAAAGGGGATTGAAGATCCCATTGCAGATTGGTGCAGTTAGTGACTGCACCCGCCTGCTAGGGGATGTCTGGGGGGACCATAGGAGCCCCTTTTCCACCTCCAGAGGGCTTCTATCAGAGGGTGCACTGACCGTGCATCACCTTTGAGGTGGCGCATTGTCAGTGCACCCCCTGACAGCTTCTTTGCCTCTGCACCAGTGTCTATAATATGGCACGGGCACAGAGGCAAAGGGATTGCCCCCATGCACAGAAGGGAACACCCTCATTATTAACGAAGGGGCACACAGGCGTCTGCGGCCCCTTCTGTAATACCAAAGTACTCCTGGAGCGTGCAAAGTGGTACAAGTGCCTGTTGTGCTCCCGGGGCACTTAGTGTAATACAGCTCCAGGTCATAAAGGGAAAAAAATATGATTTTAGAAATAAATATCTAGGAGTACTTCAGTGTAAGTAGAAAATATTGTGTACTGAATTTTGAGCTATAAGAATATTATGACCAAAATATCGAGGACTAAAGTGTTGACAGGTAAGCATATGTAGGAAGCATATATAGGTATGTATAGATTTTCTATACTTTACTTCACGTAGGTGTACCTTGGCAATTTATATATCTTCAAAGTACATAGATGTGGAGTTGAGAATACTAAATGTGGATGTATGCCATTACAATGCATGCTTTTATCATGCATGCCCTTACCACACATTTTTTACAATGGTTTCCTTTACCAAGCATATGCCTTTACCACGCATATGCCTTTATCATACAGGTAAGTATAAATAAGGTAAGTGAGAGATATATATATATATTTATAAATATATATATATATTCCAAACGAAAAACCAACGCATCGGGACACCCAGCCTGTCAGATCGAGGCATTTTGGGCATTTTGGGTGATAATCCTTTATTCAGGCAAAAGTAGGGTAGAATAATGGTTGTCAACTCGCATGAGTCTTAATCATATGCATCAACAACTTGACCTCTCATTGATCTTCTTTACAGGGACAATCAATGAACAGCGATGAGGGAGACCGTTTTAAAGTTAAAGAAAGATTTCTGTTGGAAAAGGTCGCCCTCAACAACTTTGTTTAGTGTGGTTGGAGTCAGTACATAGTCCACACATAGGGGGTCATTACGATGGCAGACAGACTTAAGTCCATCCGCCATCGTCACAGGGGTTGGGACCAGCCACCTATATGATGGGGGTCCCACAAGTGCAATTGTAATGCTACAGCCACTGTTGTGGTCGTATTGTGCTTGTTTACCATTGCGGCGGGTGCTGCTGGCTGCAGCACCTGCCACAATGGTAAAAATGTATGTTGTGCATTTCCCTGCACTACGTGCAGGGAAATGTTTGGTGCCCCCCAAGAGCAAATTCAACATGCCTCTGCACAAGGGGGCCCCCAACGGGCCCACCAAAGTACATCCCTGCCAGCATTTCAGTGGTGGTTGAACTGCCATAGACAGGCTGGTGGGGATGCAGCATCCAAATCTGGCGGGCGGTGCCTGCTAGGCACCGCCACTATTTTGTGGATGCGGAGCGGGTCCGACAGGCAATCTGTCGGACCCATGGCGGACAAGATTTCTGCTCGCCAGACACACTGCCTGCCATCCTGATTTGGCGGGCTGAAAAAGGCCTTACGATGGCCGTGAACCCGCCACGGCAGCGTGCCGGTGACTGGTTCACTGCCATTGTAATCTCCCCCATAGTCTGAAGCTTGGATGAATCCACAAAGCTTCTACTTTTTTTCATCTCCATAATTGGCACACTGAGTGTAGTTCCTCATCAATTAGGGAGCACAATGTTCCATGATGTAAAATGTGTCCTTGTCACATCATCCAGTTAATTCACAGTCCTTGTTACCCTGGCTTCAAACATAGTCACAAACCCTCGTTTAGCCTTTAAAGGACACAATTCCATGTACGGTTGAGCTGAATACAATTACTTGATTAGCCACGGTTGTGCCACTTACACCGTGAAACCATGATGTCCGATTTCAAAACTCCTTTGCCTTCATTTAATTTTCACAGGTGCGGCGTGCAAGGGTTAAATACCCATGCAAATCCTAGCTGTCTCTTCGCAGGCTTCCAAATATTCATGGTGTTGGCCCGGGTTTCCAGCAGTGTTCCAGCTGCGATAACTTTGTCCACTTTGCTCACACACAGCCGGCCCGCACGATGAATATGCAGGGTTAATTATACAGCAACAATTTTTCACTATTATATGTGTCTCCCCAAGGATAAAACCCTTAAATTGCACCTCGCTTGACGTTTACGATGTTACTGGGATCCTTCACTCATAGCTGCAGGAATTTACTGCTTTTATCCTTGGAGAAATGCAAAAACAACAGATGATGGATGGAATGCTGAACCAATCAAACATTCACCCTCATTCACAGATCTGGGTTAAATCCATCGCATTTTTGCAAGCCACAACATTCTATTTTAGACCCAGCCATATGCAAATCAGTCTTGACCCTGCTCACCATGGGAACAGTCCAGCCCGAACTGCCATGCCAGGTCCTCCCTGGAACAGGAATAAGAATCCAGTGACCAATTTCGGGGTTTCACCCTCATCAGCCAGGCTAGCTTGAATTTGGTGGTGAAGCGAGCATGGTGCCCACATCTGTTCATACACTTCCCACTTAGGGCGGCAAATGCAAAAAGAACAGATGATGGACGGAATGCTGAACCAATCAAACATTCACCACCAGTCACAGATCTGGGTTAAATCCACCATTTTTTTGCACGTCATGCCTTCCAGTTTAGACCCAGCCATATGCAAATCAGTCTTGAACCTGCTCCACATGGAAACAGTCCAGCCCGAACTGCCAGGCCAGGTCCTTCCTGGACCAGAAACAAGCATCCTGGGACAGGTTTCGGGGTTTCACCCCTCATCAGCCAGGCTAGCTTGAATCAGATGGATTACGTCCATCATTTGTGTCTTTTGCTTTTATCTTTGGAGAGACACGTATAACAGTGAAAAAGTGTTGCTTTATAATTAACAATTAGCGCCTGGACCAATGAGTGGCAGTCCATTCAGAGAGAACGTTGCGGGGAAGGACTCAATACGAACTATGAACAAGTGAGTAATAGGATCTGGCCTTGTGATGTTTGTTGGAAACGAGGTCCATTGTGGGCGAGACTGTGTATTATTGTATACACTATACACACTTACCATCAAACACTAATGCCGCCATTGAGAGATAATCTCGAGGGGTCAATAATTAGCACTTATTCTACCAATGGGCAGACGCAATTCGGCTGTCATGCCTTTTTCAACACTGTTTGTACACGAAGCTGACACTAAAACAGTTCCATGTAAATTCATGTAACAACGCTCCTATTGGTGGACTTTATGTGGACAGTAAGGAAGGATTAGCGACCGGATATTGGTTTTTTTGTTTATGGCCGCCATATCAGCAAGTGCAATGCTAGATTTACTTTTGAAAAGGAGCTTTGATGTTTTTCTTTGAGTACACCCTCACTAGCCTAGCACCAGCCTCGAAGGAGTTCGGCAGCTTTCGTGACTTTGGAGCGTGACGTTGTTTACATGTTGGGTGGTGGGAGGAACATGTCCTCAGGGGCACCCACAGGTTGCTGTTTGACTCCAATGTGGTAGAATTCTGGAGGTTTATAGATGACATATGCATGATTTGGAAAGGTACACCAGAATCAGCTAGGGATTTTGTAAAAACCATCAACAATAACGATTTAAATTTACGATTCACTGCAGACATCAGTAAATCCGATGTCCAATTCCTAGACGTTGAAATTTATATCAGTTACAGTGAACTCCAAACCAGATTACATAGAAAGAAAACGGCGGGAAATGCAATTCTGCATGCTAGTAGCGCTCACCCTGGCCATCTCATTAGGAGTATAGCTTATGGAGAATTTCTGAGAATGCGCAGAATTTACAGATCTGATACTGATTTGGAAGAATGCCAAACTGAGGCCCAAAAGAGATTTCTTGCACGTGGACTGTCCAAAAGAGGGCCAAAATTAGGGCTAAAAGCCACACAAGAGAAGAGTGTTTAAACACCACTACTAAATCAAGAAACAAAGAAGTGTCAAGCAACAGCCTTGATCCCCAAACAAGTCAAGAGCAGATCAGACTTATAACTACGTTCAGTATGGAAGAAAAGAAAGTTAGGGGACTCATGAATAAACATTGGCCAGTATTAAAAAACAGACATAACTTTAGCTCAGGTTATACCTGAAAAGCCACTTATCGCTTTCAGGAGGGCTCCCTCAATGAGGGATGCCTTTAAATCCAGTCCTGAGGTGATAGCCTCTAAAAATTGGCTATCAACTAAGACAGGTTTCCACAAATGCATATCATGCAGGGCCTGTGCATTTGGAATTAACACCACAGAATATTGGAGTGTGTTTGATCCTAGCCCCATTAAAATCCAAGACCTGTTTACCTGCCACACTGAATATGCAGTATATGTTTTAGAATGCACCTGTAAAATGAAATATGTTGGGAGTACCAAATTACAGGCATTCAATCATATTCTGCAACATCTGCGGGCAATAGTCAATTCTGACGAGAGCTATCCTGTGGCTTGTCATTTCAAATTGGGACACAACAAAAATTTGAATGACTTGAGTTACTTCGTCATTGGCTCTGTATCCAAAAATCTGAGAGGGGGTAACAGAGAAAAACAACTGAGGCAATTGGAATCTAAATATATCCTGTTATTAGATACTAGGATTCCAAAAGGGCTTAACCTCTTCTGTGCCCATGACGAGATAGTCTCGTCATGGAGCACGGTCGCGCTGTGCCCATGACGAGACTATCTCGTCATGAACCCCACCCGCGTATGAAACGCCCGGCACAGGAGGGGGAAAGGGCGTGGCACCGAAGGGGTTCATACAGGAGAAGATCCTCATAATTTTCTGTAAAATAAAGTAAAACCGTCCAGAAATATCACTCTGAATTAGAACATATGATAGGTACTTTATTATGTTTACCTATTTATTGATTTCTGTGATGTTTTTTCTCATATTGATTTCAAATCAAGGTTTAACAACTCCCTTTTCATTTCAAGACTTTCCATGAGGACTGGCTGAGATCTCGTTTTTTGCCTTGACTCCAACTTTGTTTCAGTCAGGTTGATGGTGAGTATCAGGGTCAGGGGACTGGAAGGTTCTTTAATATGAAGGATCTGCACTACATTCAGGTTTTAACTGGTTTCTCAGCGGAATTATACAACTATATCGTTTGAGTATTTTCATGTGATAGATCATGTGTACATATAGAGTTGTGGGGTTACCTGTGTACTTTTTGAGTTATGATAATTGAAGCGACTTACGGTATGAAATATATTCTAATATGAATTTTAAGAATGTATGCACTTGCACTGACTTAGGGTAATTAGACTTGAGCATCATCTATTATACCGCACACATATGTTTTTGTTAAGTTCTAGACACTTTTATCCTGGATTTGATATGAATTTAATATCTTTTATTCATGGATAGTTTACTCATTTGCACTATTTTGCACATTTTGCGGTTTTAGCACTAGCACTTTATTATCTTTTTGGTTACAACGTGATTTGGGAATCCAATTTGAGCCAAGGTTCATAGATATGAGTATGTTGCATTGATTAAGCCACTTGACGGTCACAGAAACATGACTACTTGTTAGTTTTTAGATTTTTTTTTTTTTAAAAGACTTCTTTGCATAATGTTGATATGCTTCATAACTTTTAACGTATTTGTGTATATTTATAACATTTTAAATATTTATATACAATAAGCGTATTTATTTTGAACCTAACGAATATACTCGAATAGGAAGTATTTTGTTTAGTTCTATAATTGGCCTCACGTAACGTAACAATTGTGTCCAGGATGTCACTATAAATTCACCATGTTTGTTACCGGGGTCATGTGATCAAGGCTGTGGTGATGCAGCCGAAACGCGTCATGATGACTAATACCTTGCACGTTTGTGGTCTGTACCTGATTTGTCTACTGAAGGATATAGTAGCACAGGACTGCTGGTGATATATATGTATATGTATATATGTATATATATATATAAATATATACCTCCAAAACACTCTGCTCACACAAAGTATGCGGCGCACTCACGAGTTGTTTCTTTTCAAGTTTTATTCACGAAAAACCACCATAGCTGACAAACGCGTTTCGGCCATGACGGCCTTTGTCAATGTCTATATGTATATGTATGTGTATATCT
Source organism: Triturus cristatus (assembly GCF_964204655.1). NCBI lineage: Eukaryota > Metazoa > Chordata > Amphibia > Caudata > Salamandridae > Triturus > Triturus cristatus. The sequence goes on from NC_140591.1 coordinate 1,104,654,213, forward strand.
ATATATACTCACACACACATATAATTTCCTTAACTCTACTTACAATGCGTGATAAAGGCATATGCATGGTAAAGACTTGCGTTGTAAAAGCCGCGAGGTAAAAGCACTGCTTGGTTAACACATGTTTGTAAATGATTTTTCCCAGTAAGTCTATACCTATATCTGTGTACTTACCTCCTCGATATTTTGGCCATCTATATTTTGGTCACTGTATTCTTGCAACACTCTAATCAGTACACGATATTGTGGACTACAGCCATAAACCTAAACCAGCTACAGATTGTGAACCAAAAAGTAGATAAAAAGCCACAAAACACAGTCAGACTTAAATTATCACCCGTAAGGCAGGACAATAGAGAAGGTCAAATGTAGAGAGATGATTGTTCCCTTATTAACTGATCGAGAGTGACCTATCCTACAAAATACCCACCCAGGTTATGACTTTATTTTTTTTTTTTACTCTACGGTTGGATCACAGGCTCACAGTCATTTTTTGTGTCAGTTTGTATGAATGCCTCTGAAGAAAAAGTCTTTGCCACACTAAGAAGCATTGTGCAATGGTAACTAGAAAAACAACATTGAAAATATTTGTGTAGCTGTCCCTTGGGGATGGGAAGGGGAGGGCAAAGAAGAAATAACCTTGGCAAATAATGTTTGCTCGCTCTGTCTTGTTTCAAGCAGATAACACATTTTGCCAATGAAAATAAAGCTCAAGGACATGCGCCCTCAACAAAGTGTGTCTTGTGAATGTATTTAAATAAATGAGCAACTTTAAATGATTTTGTAGTTGAGGTGCACAGTGAGACGTGTAAAGCAACTCTGGTTGTAAAATTGCCTTTCTTTTAAACCTCTTCTGTCTTATATCGTACCTGTCTCCGATTTCCAGCTTGTTTGGAACAGACCAGATGTAAATTCAGCATGAGTACAAAAAAACAACATTTTCTAGATTAGCACATGTAGGCCGGTTTACTCTACAACTCGCTCACCCTGAAAGAAACACAGGTCTTGGACATGACTATTTGTTCCAAAAAATGTTTTTTGCGCAATAAGTTATGAACGCATGTGTGCACAGACAATAAAACAAACAATAATATCACATATCTGCATGGTTATTAGTTTCGTCTGTCTTTTAGGGTAGAACTGGCCCATAGGGCAGTCTGGCACTGCCAGGCAGGCAGATCTGACAGGCAAGAGTACGGGCCAGTTTTTTGGCTGTTCTTGGGTCTATTTTATGGTGTGGGGGGTTGGTATTTGTTATTGATTTCTGTGATGTTACGACAAACAGTAGCTGCAGCAAGCACAAATGCATACTGTCTCCCATACCTTGCAAAACACTCATACAGCATGTCTTCACAAATTCAAAAATACCCCGATTTGCAGATGTGGGCCCCTTTTTTTAGCTAGTTGATTCAATAAAGGGGGTCACTTTTTGGGCCAATTTTGTGTCCCAGTCCGACCCTACTTCCTTCCGTTAATTTACCCATGTCATCCACTTCTCTAAAATGTGTGTTATTTCTTTAAATGAACCAGAAATTCGCTGGCGACCCGTGATCTAATATAGCCACTAATTCTAGAAAAAAGTTTGCCTTCTCATTCGTCGAAGTGTGGATCGAATTCCTGAAATTTGAGTTCCTCTTATGCATGGTAGTTTGCCTGTGCCCGTTTTTTAGGTCTGACCTGCAGCCAGCACGAATGCCCTGTCGCTTCGTGATGATGTATTGTATCTAAGAAAAACCTTTAAAATGGGGCTTTTAGTCCGCCCATTACTTACCATTCGTTAGCATCCATATCACACTTGTTTGCTGCCTTCTAATTCGGCAACGTCAATTCCTTGACTTTGGTTGGAGCATGGACCAAGTACATATTATTTAATCTTAGTGTCTGTCCACTGCTTGTGCTGTGACTGAGGTGGTATTTCTTCTTTTTAGTGCCATTCTTATATAGGGCAAACTCGACCCAAAGGTATTAGAGCACTTTACATGAGCACCAGTTACATTACACAAGTTCAGTTTTTTTGAGGCATGGGGAGGTTGGGTAATTTATCCAGAATCACAAGGCGTTCCCCAGTTTTGAAGTCGGCAGCTCTAGCCATTGCACCACATTCTTCTTGCCCTTCCCACCCTTCTCTGCTCCATTTTGCTTCTTAGGGCTGCTTGCATCTGGTTAGGAAACAAGTGTTGGCAAAGCCAAAAGGTCTCTCCTATGCAAGGACTATTGGCTTTGTCAGTGTTTTTTAACCATGTTGCACAGCAGCCCACCTGCCATGCAGCATGGCTGACTGTGTTAAAAAAAGTGCTATTTCGCAGGTAACGCTGAGTGGATATTAGATTTTGTTTTCATTTTCAACCATGCTGCACAGCTGCCACACAGCTGTACGACGTGGCTTCAAAACACTGAAAAGCTAAATAGTAGAGCTATTTGCTTTGTAAATGTTTTCTTTGCCCTGTTTTAGAGCTTCATGGCTGCTATACAACACGGTTGAAAGTAAAACAAAAAAGCGCTATTAAGCGGTGAGAGTTGACTGCATCATAGCACTTTAAAAAAAAAAGGTTTTAGCCATTCTTCAGAGCAGCTGCACTGTTGTACAACATAGGTAAAAGAAATACTGACAATGGCAATGTGTCTTTCATAGGCAGTACCTATTGGCTTGCCCAAGCTTGTCTTTACAGTGGCTGACATACAGTAAAAAGGATTCTCCTGGCTTTCTGTTCTGAAAAACAAGAGGTTACTTTCGCCTAGTCCGGTCTTTTGTGTCCTTCCCTCTGTTTTCCAATGCCCTTGTCAGCAGGCTTCTCAGAACTGCAAAAGCTGATCCTTGGGGCTGCGAAGTCACAATTTCCCTCTTGATGAGCATGAATTTATGCTCGTGAGGGAAGTATGTGGACAATTTTGTCACAGATTCTGGAGGATTGGTGGCCTCTTGCATACGTTCTTAGGGTCCTCGCCTGTTAATTTCTTAGGTTAGCAGAAAGAAGGCTTATGTTCTGATGAGACCCGCGGATTGGCACTATTGGGTCGAAACCTCAACAATATATCTTGGGTTGCCTTCTGTTTATTCAAAATGAAGATCTAAAAAATCATGTTTAACTTCATCTTTTGTTTATTGTTTGACAACCTGTGATTTGCCCTTGTATCTGACTGTAAAACTCATGTGCTTGCAATTTATTAGCACTGCACTGTTAGCACTGTTGTCTATTCAATATTGCTTCATTGGGATATAAGAACACAGCATTTTTTCTTGTACATAGAGAGGCTCTTGTCCAATAAATTCATGAAAATGTGCTGTCATGCTTCTGAAAAACAAGGCCAATGCGTTTCAGCCAATCACTTATGACCTCCTTAGGACACAACAAGGTCAAGTTCACTGACAATGGGTCCCTGCATATTAAATATCAGGGCGCACAAAGCTACTATTCCTATGGAGAGCAGGGTCAAAACTGACTTGCATATGGCTGGGTCTAAACTGTGGTGGCATGGTGCGCAAAAGAACAATGGATTTAACCCAGATCTCTTGACTGGGGCTACATGTTTGATTTGTTCTGCATTCTGTCCATCATTGTGTGTCTTTTGCTTTCTCACCCTAAGTACGCCAGGTATGCCCAGATGTGGGTCCCGGACTCACTGTGCTAGTTGATTCAAGCTAGTCTGGCTGATGAGGGGTGATACCCTGAAACCGGTCCCAGGATGCTTGTTTCTGGTCCAGGGAGGACCTGGCTTTGCAGTTCGAGCTGGACTGTTCCCATGAGTAGCAGGGTCAAGTCTGATTTGCATATGGCTGGGTCTAAATTGTGGTGGCATGGTGAGCAAAAGAACGATGGATTTAACCCAGATCTCTTGGCTGGGTCTGAAATGTTTGATTTATTTCGTATTCCGTCCATCATTGTGTTTGACTTTTGCTTGATGTTAGATGCATCAGGCAGTAATTATTTTTGGCTGCAAAGGTAACCAAATCAAAGTTGTGTTGCAGACTGACTTGACACATATGCAGCTGCTAGCCTGCACTAAAGTATGAAAATAAATGAGCACAGTTGACAGCTATAACATTAGGGAAAGCTAACAGTAATGCTTCATTTGAGCCAGTGGTTTCCAGTGCTCGACACCGGCACTTAATTGCCAACACCGGCATTGATGGCAGTGTGCCACATGGTGGTGCTGTTTATCAAATTTAGAGATGAGCACATCAACAGTTTATTTATTCAATATGTATTAAATACTTATCGCACAAGTCATTCTTATAACTTGTGGGGCCTGGAATAGTATAAATTATCACAGTTGTAGGAGCAGGATGGTTAGTAGTTGTGCTGGTAATATCACTGGCAGCGGTGGCAGGGGCAAAGGGTGGCTCAAGCTGCAGTGTCCTCCTGCGAGGACGCTGGCACTTATTTGTCTGCAAATTAAGCACTGGCTAACACTGTTTGCAGCAGCTATCTGCACTTGTCGGAATTATTCTCATTTGCAAGCTGTCTGCTGGGTGTCATGAATTAATGCTTCTGCGCTCTTTTACTTATCTCGCATACTTGTGCTACTCAGGGCCTTTCTAATCTGTTTTTCTGTCATATTCTGTGAAGTAATAAATATGGGGGCATATTAGCAAGGGCTTCATCGCCGCTTTAGCGGCACTTTTTACAGCTAAAGCGGCGATTATTTTATCGCCCTATTAGTAAGCTGTCGCTAACAGCAGTTAGCGACAGCTTTCAGGCGATAGCGACCGGTTTGGGGCCCGCTTTGCATGTCAGCGATATTTATCGCTAATGACATGCAAAGTGGGCATACCTAAACTGTTAGCGGCTGAAAGCAGTCGCTAACACAGCTATCGCCTATTAGCAACGCAGGCTGTGCGATAAAAAAAGTCGCGCTGAGCGCGATTATCACCAGAATCTAACACCTGCTCAAAACATTACTTACCAGTGTAATCAATGGGAGGTGGATTGTCAGGTTAGGTCCCCATTGGCGTTAATGCATGAATATGGCTGGATTTCCAGCGATATTCACGCATTTAGCTGCTATCGCTGGATATTTTATCGCATCAGAGATAAACGTTGCTAATAGCGTGTTATCTCTGTGATAATATCCGGCGATAGGCGGTGATAAAAAAAGTACGCGCTAAGCGCGTTTTGCGGAAAATACCGCTTTTCCTTGCTAATATGCCCCTTAGTTTTTCTTTTTATTCAGGCCTGGTACAAGACATTATGAAAACGAGCTGAATATGTTGAGCACTGACCCTGATGCTAGATACTAAAGTTTCATAAAAGCAGGAAGGACTGACTGCCCAGTTACCACCTCTTCCCCAACATAAGAGCATGGACTTTTGCTGGAGTTGTAACTTAATTCTGCCTTTTATTTTACTGCGATAATGTGCTTGCTGTCAGAAATGAACCAATGCTACAAAAAGTGAAGGGGCTTATTTATGGGCCTTTCCGTCACTTTTGCGCTGCTGGCGCATCACTTTTTGTGGCGGCGTAAAAAATGCACCGTATTGTGTCATATTTACAAAGTGACGCATCTAGGTAGGTGCGTCACTTTGTAGAACCCCTGCACCACATTATACCTGCGCCAGGTATAATATATGCAGGGTGGGTGGTCCGACGCAAGTAAGCCCCGTAGAAGTGACGTAGTGAAATCTATGAGATTTCACTGCACCACTTCTAGGACGCAAATGCCTCACAGCAGGCGTAAGATTGACACAGTAACATTTGAAATGGGACTTGCCCATGTGAAATGACCCATTTCTGAAGTTGCCTCACTTTTGTGACATATATGTAACTCCTTGCGACATGATGCGTCATACTGTAAATATGACGCATCCAGCATGTCGCAAGGAGAGCGCAATGAAAAGTGATGCATTGCTGTTTTCACGCAGCGATGCGTCACTTTTCATAAATGAGGCCTGAAATGTTTTGAAAATCAATGTGCCTTACCACGTGCAGAATGAGATACACAAGAATCTGTCCTCAATCAGTGCAGCCAGGGCCAGACTGGCTGAAGCGGGCATCGGGCAATCCCCCGGTGGGCCGCATGGGTGGGGGGACCGTTTAGCTGCTGTAACAAAATCGGATGAAAACCGGCCCTGGCAAAGAGCTCGGTGGTACCCCCAACGCCAGGGGGGTCGGCCGAGCACTTTGCCAGGGTCGGTTTTGGTTCCCAGTCCGGCCCTGAGTGCAGCCTTTCCAAAACATTGTTTTGCAATTAGTGGTTTTAGCACTGCTAAACTGTCTTGGGTAGAACTGAAAGAGCCGTTTCCCAGGTCTTAGGCCTTTTGTGCCATGGACATGGTTATTGTCTGGACATTTTATTGGGGTGAATACCATGCAATTTATAGAGTTCTGTATCATACCCCTGTATGGCCATAATCATTGTAACCTTGATGACAGCTTGTATCGCCTGTCCTCATCTAAGCATCACTTTTTGCTATGACACTGCTCTTAAAATTCTCATGTTATGGGACCACCAAGATTTGTAAGCTGCCTATTATGTCATCACTAAATACCCCAAATACTAGTCAAAGACACCCTGCATTACCTGAGGCATCTCAGTGAAGAAAGTAATTGGTGTAGCATAAATCGCTAAGGGCCTGTATCATGCCCACACGCCTGCTATGATATGGCAGGATTATACACCTTGCACAAAGTAGATAAGGAATAACCATTCCTGTAGCAGGGATTCTGCTAAGGAACAGAGCTATGCTTGGGACCATAGAACATCAGCATGTAGGGACTGAGTCACCATTCCACATCAGTATCTATGGGCTCGAACCCGACTAGCTTATTGTGCCTCAATTGCCCTCCTAACCTTCCCAGACAGTTAAGTGATTTGGCATCCAGAACACAACACGCCCAACCCTCTTAGGGATCGCGGTAACAGGACACACCCTCTCGTTCTCTCACTCATACTTGTCCACAATAAGATAAAAAAGAGACACGAAGGAAGTTTGCAATGTTTATTTAAACTATCATGCTATAAGATGCAATAATTGCACCACAATTATTAAACAGATACATGCCAATAATATCACCAATATGGTTAATAAACCATATACAATAAAGAGCCCTGTCATGTCATCCAACAGATCTGCCTAAACCCTCTCCCACTACTAAAGCTAAGTTGTTATAGATTATAGATCTTTGGGTTCGGTGGGGGACCCCGTACCTTAGCATAAATATGTGGATGGTCTACATCTCAGCTGACATAGCAGCTCTTGTTTCAAGACCTGCCCTCGGTTAGTCTGTTGTTTTCCGGAACCCCTTTCCCTAGTTATATGACAAGATATGTGTATTCAAAACATTAGCTGCATTCTCCTATTATATCTAGGTGCAAGTGTCCGACCATAGAAAATACCAAAGGGCAATGTTTGACCTTGCTTAGGCTGCTCAGACTAAATCCCAGCAGAAGAATAAAATGGAAAACCATGTGCTGGCTCTGTGTGAAAATACAACGTGGCACAAAGCAAGCGTGATATTTAGTAACATGTGCAAAACCAAAACCACCTACTTGATAAGGCTAACATAGGGAAAATGACAATGGGCCATGTGACAAACACATGACATTCCCAAGATTATGTATTATAATTTGTTTCACGTTGTACTTGCCTGTTTAAGCCCCACCTCTTCCAAAGTTCACTAGCCACCACTGGTACAGTTCCCGGTCTAAAATCTTCTCTTAAACTGATTTTGTGTTTTTTACATGAATGCTCTGCCCTTACAAAGGCGTGCAAGAGGACTGTTACTAACTTGTGAATTGCAAAGTGCAGGAATTCATTGCATTTTCCGCCTCCTGAGCAATCAGTAGCAACAGCCCAGGCAGAGTGGCATCCACTATGAATCTGGGCCAAACACCATAGCTTTGTTGAACTCAGTTTTTTTAAATGTGAGAAATAGTTGCCTTTTAGGGACTGAATGACAGCCATTTTGAACAGTAGTATGGAATATTAAATCCCGAATATCGATGGGACCGAACATTGTTACAACAATATCAAGTTACAAAATATTGAAAGGTAAGTGATCAGAGAGAGAAATAATTTACTATTCTTAACTCCACATCTACGTAGCTTGAAAATACATATATCACCAAGCTACATAAAAGCGTAGATAGGTACAGAAAATGTTGAGTAACTGACCTTTCAATATTTTGTCCCTCTGTAGTGTGACCATATTCTCTCCTGTTGATATTCAGGACTCGATATTCCAAGCCTATACCCAGGTGCAGCCGGTACAAGTAAGAGCGGTGAGGTGGGGCGGGGCAGGGGGGAAGTCAACATAGGGAAAATAAAATAAATAGATAAATAAAACCACTTACCCTGCGCTCGCCCCATCGCCGCGTCGGCGATGCGGCGAGCGCAAGGTAAGTAGTTTTATTTATTTTATTTTCCCTATCCCGTCATATGTCAACTTCCCCCACCCTGCCCCCGCCTCGCCCCACTGCCCCACCGCTCTTACCTGTACCAGCCACGCCTGCCTACACCCCATTTTGTTGGTGCCTTTTTAAACAGCAAAAAACTGAAGGGTGCACTTTGTATTATCAAAGAAATATGCCCATCTAAAGCAGTAGTTTAAGCATAATATAGCAGCAAGGAAACTGAGCTAATCAAAGAGCTGCAGAACAGTTTCACATTTATAACTAGCTGTGTTTTACTGACTTTGATTGCTAGTTTAAGACTGCCTGAGATTCGGCTTCCCTGACGACTCAGAAATGTCCGTGTCCCCTCCCATGCCATCCATTGTTTATTCCTTACACCCAATCAGTTTATTTGATTTTCCTGATCATTTGTGGATTGTGCTCCTGCATTTTTAATCTACTAAATGACCCCAGGGTCTGCTCCACATCCTCCTAATTTATTCAGGGCCTTTCATTTTGCCTTCTCTGGTCTCAGGCAGTCCCCGAGTAACATTATAAGCGGCCCTCACAGCTGCAGCCTCCTAATCATGGCAGATGTCTAGCGCTTAATTAGGCCCATCATCAACACGGCAACTGGGCCATTAAAAGGCTGAAGCAAAATGTCTTTGTAGGCATAAATGTATGATGTGGCATACACAAGATCAATTTTGAATCAGCCAAACTACACCTGATATTTAAAAAAAAAGTTAGGCTTTGATTGACATCTGTAGGTGTCTGCTCAGTATTTTTCAATTATGGAACTGATTGAAATCAATAAAAAATGCCCATAAATCTAATATAAACCTTTTTGTACATAAACCTTTTTGTACATGAAGTGAATTGTATCAGTTAAAAACACTGCCCAAACCAACAGGTGTTTGAGATTTGGTAATAGCCAAGACCTTTTGATGTCACTATTTGACTAAAATTATATTTAGACTTACTTATAGGGACCACAAGCCAGCACTCTTCAACCATTGGTCTGTTGTAGTGTCATTCATAATGTTCTTCCATTCACTACAGCATACAGCATGGGGCATTGCTCATGGAAAAAAGAGGAGAGACTTCAAACAGGTTCCAACCCCCATTTGTTCACTTTCGCAGTCAGGTTGCTTGTTCTTATTATCACTGCTCTTCAGAAAGAGAGCAGACCCAAATAGTGTTAGAAGAATTATGTCAATTTCCCTACAATTGGAGGAACGTCTCTTTTCTTGCAGACCACTGTGTCTGCGGGCCCTTCTCTTCTATCCATGCTCCCCACCCAGCGCTGCTGACATCTGTAGTTATCATAGTCCATTCGGGAGTCAACAAGTGAGCCTTTTTTACGAAGTCAGTCACCATGATATGTCCTTTCTATTCTGGCCGCATAATATCAACCTGGTTTTGTAATTCGTTTGTTCTGGAGACCACAATTTCAGAAATTGATTCACAAATATATTCCAGTGAAACCTGGCCCTTGGGATTATATATATGGGTTCTTCCACATCTCCTTGCATTTTTAATCATTCTCTTTCTCGTGGAGATCTCTAAAGTAGAACATTTTGTAAATGCTTTTGCATTTTCTCCCATTTTCCCTCTGGAAAATATACAATCCCTTTGTTTGTCTGAAATATTGCCTCTAAAAATTCCAATTGTGATGAAAGCAACTGGGATTTTTTTCAGCCGCGGCCCATGCAGGTGAGAGCGGTGGAGCCGAGTTGTGGGGGGATTCGACAGACGATCACAAGGGAAAATTAAATAAATAATAAATGTTCCCTTGTCGTCGTCTGGCGAAGTACCTACCCCCCAACCTGGCCCCACCGCTTTTACCTGCACGGGCTACGGCTAGATTTTTTCCTGATTTATTAGTAAGCCAAGATCCTACCGAACTTTTAGAACTACCACCCTCTCACTGATAACTTGCTCCTCTGTTTTGGCATGCACTAACCAGATGTAGGAGAATTCCTTCTTTTTGAAGAATGCCAGATCCTTTGTAAATACTCTTGTGGACGATTTTACCCTGAAGGAAAGATCTGCGCATTGATAATGCAGGTCCTGGACAGCAAATATCAGATGACTCTGAAAGATCGATATGTAGAGATAAATGTCTTGAGGGTCAAACTCCTATTAGGAAGGCACCTTGCATGGCCATGGTTATGACTTTTTGTAGATGTCCATGTCAAAGTGGATTGTTTTATCCATAGATTGAAAGATTTTAGTATGAGGGAAAATAGAGGGTTGTGCCCTCTTAATTGATCAACGTTGATAAGTAATGAACATCAGAGCACTTTATTGGTGTTTGTCACGTGCTTGATTTTATTTTTTTATTCATAAATGGAGTGTAGAAAGAGTTTGTGAAAAGAAAAGCCGACACGTGTTCCGCCCTAGTGGCCCATTGTCCGTGTGCTTTTTCAAGGCAGAGTTCCGTAGTCGTCAATGTATTCCAGTGAATTCAAAATCCTCGTCTCTGCGGTCCTCGAACTGGTAAAGTCCGGAACTTTCCACCCAAACAGCAAAACTATACCATTGAAAGATTTTAGATCCACTACTTGCCTAAATCCTCCTGATCCTTTTTCGACTGGAAAGAGACCCAAATAGAAAACCTTTCCTCTTTCTACCATGGGGACTGGCACAATGTCCTTCTTCTCCAATAATGAAGAAATTACATCCATTAAAGCTTTTTCTTTTTTTGTCCTTTGGAATAGTAGTATGGATGACCTTGAGTCTGGAGGAATGGAGTCAAGGAGGAATGGAGTCAAATCCAATGAAATAACTTTTCTGAATTATATTCAACACCACTGAACTTTCAAATCCTTTCTTCATTCCTCTTGAAAATACTCATTCCAGCCTCCTACTGGAAAAAAATCTTCCTTCTTCCAGCTGATAGTCAGCACCTCCGAATTTGTAACCTATTTTAGGTTGAAAATGCCTCCTGCGCGAGGATCTATTGAAAGAATACTTTTTGTTGTTGCTATAATACTGTGAATTAGACATTCCCTTGTATGAGAGAGCACGTGGTCTCTCTTTAACTGCCTTTGTCACCATGTGGTCCAATTGCTCTCCAAATAATGTCTTGACTTGATGAAATGGGTTTTTCAACAAAGCTGCATTTTCAGAAGCATCAGCTTTGTAGTCTCTGAGACACATATGCCTTGTGGCCAACAAAGAAGCTTCTGAACCTAAGTCCAATACTTGGAGAATCACATCAAATATTGGACACAAATTTGGCCTGGTGCTCCATATGAACCAGTAAACCAGAGAAGTCATCTCCGTCTTGCGTAGCTGCAACCAAGCATTCTAAATCTTTAATCAAGGATTGAGCCGGATAGGCTGCATAGGTACCTATTCTCTGAGGCATGTTATTATCTTCATATGACTTCTTCATTACCTTCTCAATCCTTTTATCCACTGGATCTTTAGGGATTTACAGATAGGTGCCCGATTAATGTTGTCAATATAGTGTCAATCCTTAATAAATGGGTTTGTTTTTCTTCCGCTTCTTCTGGCACATACATTTTTGCCAATAAACAAGGAATAGTTATGCACTCTAGATCCTCCCATTGTCTTAAAATTAAGTCCTTCATTTTTCATGTAATGACGTAGACAAATTTGATGGTCTACCACAGTGAGTAAATAAACCTTCTGCATCATCCAAGGGAGCAGTCTCCTGGAACTACAAGTTACTTCTGAGTTATTCCAGAACTTGACTCACTTCTTCCAGGTGGATGTACCTGGACAGTACTTAAGTTGTTAGGTTCTGGTACAGACAAAGATGATAAAGAAGCATTATACTTAGATGGGCTTCCATATCTCCTTTTCTTTTTTTCCTTTAAATTTCAAGGGTGTTAAAGACAGCTTCTTGAAACGAAGCCTGAATCTCCTTAAAAGACAAAACTCCAGGGTCGGACCGTCCTTGGGATCTTGCAGACTATCTGGGGGTTTCAACTGTCTATTTCTCTGTCTTTATCAGAGGAATGCACAGGAGTCAGATGTCTTTCTTTGGATGAGCTGTTGTCTCCATTGTTACATAGGAATAAAGACAAGCTTCAGAGACTCCCCAAGGCAAGACTATATATTCACCAGTAGATAACTTGAGAGGCAAAATGTAGCCAATCTTTCATACTTTCTTCTGTGTTTTGTAAAACAAAACAAAAATGTCGAGGTCAAATTCTTTTCTTTTTTTATGCCTCCACTTTTTAATGGACGCTTATCTCGTATTTGTCTTTTATTTAGAAAAACAGCCTAGTAGTATGTTTGCTTGCTTTAATCTCCTGCTGCTATGGCAGCCGATGCAACAGCAATGGCCATCCCGCCACAATGTTTCCTTGCATGACGTAGAGGATCGCATTAAGTAGTGTACACTCTGCATTAACCATGCATTACTTCCATTAATGGAAACACTTCCAAAAAACACATTGCTGCATTGAACAAAAGATAATGATTTGAAGGATTTTTATCCTATGGATAGTGTCCCCACTGTAATTGGCATTTTCTCCGCCGCTTCCCTCTTCCCACCGCTGCTGCCCCTGCTGCCCCTCCGCCATGCCCACCCTCGATCCCGCCTCCCAGCTGATCGCCCTCCCCCTCTCCTACTTAATGGCGGCGGCTGCGGGGGAGCACGAGTAAGACCTCTGACCCAGGTCCCTGGCCTGCTCTTCCCCCACAGCTCAGCGCCATCCACTCTGCCACTGAGCCCCAACCTCCTCCCACGAGGGGTTGGAGGCCGCTGCCTGCTCCGTCTGTGCCTGCTGTGTGAGCGTCTACTTGTGTACTGTTTGGTAACTGCTTGTATTTTTTCGTGCCCTCACTGTACTGGTTATTGGTTTGTACCCGCTTGGTATTTCCATCGTGTCCTCACTGTAATTGCCAATTTTTCAGCCGCTTCCCTCTTCCTGCCGCTGCTTCCCCTGTGGCCCCTCCCCCCTGCACACGCTCGTTCCTCTCTCCCAACTGATCGTCCCTCCCCTACTTAATGGCGGCCACTGCAAGGTCGCGCACAGAGTGCGTGCCACTGGCGCGCCTAAGGCAAGCCCGTCTGCACCCGTCCGTGACCCGACCGCGATCAGCGCCAGAGACCCTACGTCTCATTCCAACCACCACTACAACAGAGCCGCCCTCCACGCACTCATCCTCGGAAGACCCAGAACTGCCACAGGCCACGCCTAACATGACCAACAGACCGTTCTCCTGCCTCCGCTGCTGCCAGTCTTGACCACCACCCCAACCGCCAACACCGCAGACACTAACACCGGCGACACCCTACGATGCATCCTCCTCAACATGTGCTCCGTACACAAACACGCCCTAGAGATCTGGAATCTGTTCGACTCCCTCTCGCCCGACATCGCCTTCCTCACGGAGACCTGGACCAACGCCTCCTCCGCCCCCCGACATCAACACCGCCATCCCAGACGGATACAACAGCCAGAGGGAGGATCGCCCCAACAAGCAGTGAGGGGGCCTCTCCATTGCCCACAAGAACACCCTCCGGCTCACCACCTCCAGTGAAACTTTGCCCGCGGCCGAAAACCTGCACTTCTAGATCCGGACCAGCCCAAATTCCACACTCCGGGAAACCCTCATCTACAGACCCCCCCAGCTCCTGAGCTCCCTTCGCCTCCCCCATCACTGACCTCATCGCACCCCACGCCATTGTCACAATGAACTACATACTCATCGGAGACCTGAACTTCTACCTCGACAATGCCAGCGACCCCAACTCCACCACCCTTCGCGACAACCTCGCCAAAATCGGATTCAAACAACTCGTCTCCACACCGACCCACAGGGCAGGACACACCCTCGACCCCATCTTTGCAGCAGGTAACACCGTTCACTTCAGCCACACAACAAAACCCCCATGGACTGACCACTACTGCATACATTTCACTGTAGACAAACCCAGGGCCCCCAAACCAGCCGCATGCCCACCACGAAGGAACTGGAGCAAGGTCACCGACGATCAACTCAACTCCACCCTCACCCGAAACAACCACACCACGGCATCCGACGCCAACATTGCAGCCGGAGAACTCCACACCTGGATCTCCAAATGCGCCAACGAGCTCGCGCCGCTATGCAACTCCGACAAACAACGCCCCAGGAAAGCCACCTGGTTCACCACCGATCTACAAGAAGCCAGACGCACCTGCAGATGCCTGGAGAAGAACTGGAGAAACACCAAGACACCCGAAAACCATGCCACCTACAAGGATGTAATGACGGACTACCACAACCTAATCAGAACCTCCAAGAGGACCTTCATCTGAACCAAAATCCTCCCCAACTCCACCAACTCCAAGGAACTCTTCACGGTCATCCAGGAATTCACCAACCCTCGCAGCAAAGCCATAGACATCACCTCGTCCCAAGACCTCTGCTACAAGCTTGGAACCTACTTCCACCTCAATATCAAAAACCTCTACGACAACTTCATCAACCTTCCACCTGATGCCCCAGGTGGCCCGCCACCCAGAGGCCCCGGCCAGACAACAATCGCCACCTGGATGCTGATCACAACTGAAGACACCATCTCAACCATGAAAGGCATCCACTCAGGGGCCCCCATCGACCCCTACCCCTTCACATCTACCACAGAGCCGCCATCGCACCCGAACTACAACGCACCATCAACACCACCCTTGTAACAGGCACTTTCCCAGATGACTGGAAACGCGCAGAAGTCAGGCCCCTGCTCAAGAAACCTACAGCCGACCCCACCGACCTCAAGAACTACCGGCCCATCTCACTTCTTCCCTTCGCGGCCAAAGTTGCAGAGAAAACGGTCAACAGGGAACTGACACGATTCATTGAAGACAATGCCATCCTCGACCCGTCCCAATCCAGATTCTGAAGCAACCACAGCACAGAGACCGCCCTACTTGCTGCCACAGATGACATTCGCACCCTCCTGGACCAAGGCCACACTGCAGCCCTCATCCTACTCGACCTATCAGCAGCTTTCGATACCGTCTCCCACCGCACACTCGTCACCACGACTACTCGACGCCAGCATACAAGGAACAGCCCTAGACTGGATCCGATAGTTCCTCACCGGAAGAAGCCAAAAAATCCGACTGCCGCCCTTCCTCTCCGACCCCATGAAAATCACCTACAGAGTCCCACAGGGGTCATTACTGAGCCCGACCCTCTTCAACATCTCGACAACACGGCCTCAACATCGGCTCCTACGGTGACGACACCCAGCTCATCCTCTCCCTCACCAAAGACCCTGCCACCACCAGACTCAATTTCCAGAAAGGAATGCAGGAGGTCGCAGTCTGGATGACCAACAGCTGCCTTAAGCTCAACGCCAAGAAGACAAAATTCCTCATCCTCGGAACCACCCCCTCAGCATGGGACAACACCTGGTGCCCGACAGGCCTTGGAAGCCCACCGATCCCCTCGAACCACGCCAAAAACCTCGGCATCATACTTGACTCATCCCTCACCATGAACCAACACATCAATGCCGTCACCTCCAGCTGTTTCAACACCCTCCGCATCCTCCGCAAGACCTTCAAATGGATCCCCCCGAGGTCAAGAAAGACAGTCACCCACACACTCATCACCAGCAGATTGGACTATGGAAATGCACTATAAGGCAGCATCAACAAGTCCCTACTCTGAATACTCCAGACGATCCAGAATACCGCCGCCCGACTCGTCCTCAGCATCCCCCAGCAAGAACACATCAGCCAATACCTTCGAAGGCTCCACTGGCTCCCCGTGGAGAAAAGAGTTACCTTCAAAACCCTCACTCACGCCTACAAATGCCTACACAACACCGGACCCAAATACTTCAACGACAGAATCAACTTCCACGTACCCAAAAGACACCTCCGATCCTCGAACCTCGCATTGGCTGAATCCCCACGCATCTGCAGAACAAGAGCAGATGGAAGATCCTTCTCTCACATCGTGGCCAAAACCTGGAACGAGCTCCCGGCATACATCAGACTCGCCTCCTCCCTGAACACCTTCAGGAAGGCCCTCAAGACCTGGCTCTTCGGCTAATGGACCGGCGACGCCCCCCTCAGCGCCTTGAGGCTCTAACAGGTGAGTAGCTCACTTAATAACCCCCTGATTGATTGATTGTGCTTTCCGCAGGCACCACAATGGCTCAGCCATCTCATATCTCCTTGTCAAACACGGCCATGGGGCTCCAAATTGATTATTTCTATTATGCAGCCTGGGTGGCACTCTGTAGGAACCTGCCAAGAAAGGAGACAAAAATGAAACAGGAAGTCCTTTGGTGTGGTCAGGGCCGTGCGACCGGTGTAGGGGGCGCTGACCTTAGAGGGCGCTGTGTTTAGCAATAACTTATGATTGGAGAGATGAGGGGCATTTTTGCCTGGTGATAGTGAGAGAATCCGAGGAGGCAGTCATAGGGTGTGGAGGTGCCAAAAATGATTGTCGCACTGGGCGCCAACAACGATAAACCCGGCACTGGGTATGGTGAGTATTTTGTATCCACCTGATGGGTTGGAGTGTGTTTTGTACACCTTTGATAACAATTGAAGCTTTTAAACTTGTCTGGGAGGGATAAATGCCTCTGTAATGAGAGGAACAAGGAAGGAGATGAAGAGGTAATGTTATTTAATCAGTACAGAGTATGGAACTACTGTACTGAAAAGGACGGATTGTGATCACTGAGAATCCTTGTGAGTGCTAGACCCAGAGTGTCCAGGTTTGAACGCAAAGCAGGATCATACTTTTCCATCAAGCAGTGTCACACTATCACTGATGAATCCAAAAATACCACCACCCTGCTTTATATTTAAAATTAGAAATGCTAGCCCCAGTACTGTCTGCCCTGCCCCTCAAGGAATCGGTCGGTCACTGCTGCCAGATTGCCCTTAGCATTTCTTGTTCCTGACGCTGCCCGAATGAATAATGATCAATTAGCCAGCCCATCCTGCCAGAGCCAACCTTACTGTCATGTTGATGGGACCCGACTTGTCCAGTTCCCATCCAGAAGAGACCTCTTACCTATTGGCAATGCAACGCTGCTTTCACTAAGAGAGTGAGTGTGACTCCTGGATACTCAAGAGAATGTGTTTCAGCCTACACGAGTAGGCCAGTCAGACACCGTACTGAGCATGGACAGACTGAATTACTGCTCATGCTTCAACTGATAAACATAGAGAATCCACCCATGTAAGATAGGCGAAAAAAGGTCTGGAATGGGATTGTTTCCTACAATGGTGAGAAGTACCTAGTGTTCTTAAAATACCCCTCACACACCAAAAGGGCCCTTGGTGTCATGCTTCATCATAGGGGTCTTCGCGTCCCTCTACGGAACGCGGCGTGCTACTAACCAGCGAGTACGTGGGAGCACTGATGTAATCGCTATGTGTGGTGTGTGAGGGTGGTGAGTGGTAGGGTCAGAAGTGAATGGTAAGTGAGTGTTAAAAAATACCTGGCATGTGAGGGCTAAAAAGAATTTTAATATACCTCCGTGCTTGTATCGTTAAAAAGGTGTGGTGGAGGTTTTGTGTAATTAATGTACATAACCTCCCGTGTGCATCGACATGTTTCAAAGCCTAAAGCTTCTTCTTCAGGACGGGTGCACAGATCCCACCCTACTCACATGTGACAGTCTAGTACACAAATACTATTATGTGTAAAATAAAGCCAAATGTGCCTACTATGGTACTCGTCCTGGAACACACTCTACATTTACCTCTTTACACTTCATCGGCATAGAAAGCATGGCCGATGGAACTGGCCTCATGTCTGGGGAAGATGAAATTGACAGGATCCTGGCAGCGATCAATCCCTTTGAAGGACTAAGCAACACTGACCAGGGCCCAAGAAGTGCAGATTGGAATGAACTAACAAATCTAACAGATCAAAACCGCACTACATGGCCTGTTCATGACGGAGTACCTGAGGGCCAATGCGGCACCACAGGGCCTGATTGTCCGTAATGAACCTTTCATTTTTCAAAATGATAAAGTATTTAAAAAGGATTGGTCACTCATCTCGTGGCACTGCACCCGAGATTGGTTAGTTTTGATCATAAAAACAGCCACGGGAATAGCATAAGAACTAAAAATTGACATCCAGAAATTAGAGGTGCAACTAAAGACCTACCAATCCCATACCATCCTAAAAAACGTCTGGAGGAACTTAATCAGCAAATGATAGAATTTGAGGTCACACTCAAGCAAAGCAAAATCAGCAAACTGAAAAAGGATAAGTAACGTTTCACCCATGAGAGGGCCTACCCTTACACTAGGGATGACTACGTATCAAAAGACTACAACAGCGACCAGGATAGCGATACTTCAGACAACAGTTCTAATAGATCGAATTCCAGCAGGAGCAACTCCTTCAAGAACCAGAGAGGAGGCCAACAGTACCAAAGACCATACAATCCCAGGCAGAGAGGATGGGGAGGCTACCAAGGCCCCCCTGATTTTCAACAGTATCAATATGGTCCTACACCAATGGGGGGCCATTTTCAACCATGGGCACCAGATTATGATTACAACTTCTATGGGCCGCCGCCTTTTTTAGGATCACGCCCGGGACCCCGACGGGGCAGGAACAGGAGAGGCAATAACATACACTGGACAATGGGAAAAACAGAAGACCCCGCGTCTCGACGAGGAGCATGACGGGCTCACTCAGCAACCAAGCATCCACCAGCAAGAGGGGCAGCTAGTGGTGAATACAACAGCACATGAATTAACAGAGACCCAAAAGAGAATCCTAGAAAAAGGCCTGGGATTTGTACCCACCAACAGAGTGTACACATTTAAGGTCCACATTGAGATGCAAGAATTCATGAGGAAATTGAAGCTACGGGCTTTCTTCAAAGATAAAGTGACCCTCACCTCCGCATCCGCAGACACAGGCCTCAGATTGAAATAAATATTCACCCCACCAGATTCTACCCTACCGGTAGAGCTCTTGGCTTTTGAGAAAGCAGTGATGAGAGATCTGGGACAGCTGACTACAGGGAACCACACCACCTTTCACAATACCACTAAAATGGAGAAAGAAGCCATACAACAACTATCAAACAACAAAGACATCACTATAAAACCCGCCGACAAGGGAGGGGCAATAGTGATACAGACAACATCAGCCTATGACAAGGAATGCAAGAGACTTTTGGGAGACAGGAGAAACTACACCATCCTACAGGAGGACCCCACAGAATCCTTACGGGTCAGGATCACGGGAATGGTGGAAGAAGCTCTAGCACACAACTGGTTGTCGAAGAAGGAAGACGATTTTCTGATCCAAAAATCACCCAAGACGCCGTATTTCTACACCAATCCCAAGATACACAAGGACCTGGAACACCCACCAGGCAGACCTATAGTATCGGGCATAGGCTTCATTTTGGAGCCTCTGTCCAAATTCGCAGATGCCTTCCTGTGCCCCATGGTTCAGATGACTGACACCTACTTAAGGGCCACAAAAGCGGTACTACAACTACTACAAAATCTGACCTTCGACCCTGAGAGACAGATACTCCTGGGCCTTGATGTGGAGAGCATGTACACTAGCTTGCCCCATGACGAGACACTTGACAGTATTGAGGAGGTCCTTTTCTTCACCCCATGGGAGTACCAAACACCAAAGAGCCTAGTAATGGAATGCATTTCCATAGCGCTCACGAAGAACTTCTTTCTCTATGAAACCACTCTCTACTTACAGCAGCATTGGACCAGTATGGGGAGTACCTTTGCACCCAGCCTAGCTGGTCTCTATGTCCATCATCTGGAGAGTAGCAAAATTCTCCATCAGGATAACCCTTTCAGGCACAACATTAAGACCTGGAAGCTGTACATTGATGACGTGCTGGTCATCTGGGAAGGTGACACCCAATCGATTGAGCACTTCATGGAGTGCCTCAACCTACAAAACCCCTACCTCAAATTCACTAGCACTGCATCCCGTGACCAATTGGTTTTCCTAGACATCAATATTTACTCTGAGGATGGTTTATTGAGGACAACCACACACTTCAAACCAACGTCAAAGAATTGTCTGTTACTGTACGAAAGCTTCCATCCGCGCCACCTACGCGACAATCTCCCCTATAGGCAGTTTCTTCGCCTCAGGAGAAACTGCACCAGTCTAACTGACTACAAAAAACAAGCCTCAGCTCTGAAAACAAAACTCTCCCATCGAAATTACCCGGCACCCATCATAGACAGGGCAATGAAAAGGGCACACAATAATAACAGTGAGGCCCTTTTGGAAGACAAAGTTCACAAAGATCCAGACGCCAGACCCATTTACGTGACAACCTATAACACCCACTCAAACATGATTTCTAAGATTGTGAACAAACATTGGAGAATCCTTGTCTGTGGTGACCTACAATTAGAGAAACCTCTGTTCACACACAAAAGAGGCAGGAACCTCAAGGACATGTTGGTCCACAGACAACCGCGTACAGGCGCAGCCACACATACGAACAATCCCACACTACAATCGATCCAGGGTCACCACCCCTGTGGCAATTGCAGCACATGCCATCTGACTAACAAAGTAGATGGGTAAAATTCAGAAATGGCAGTGAATGGGAACAAAGGAAGTTCACCAATTGTAACAGCCGCAACGTCGTGTACATGATTACGTGCCCCTGTGGGCTTGAGTACATTGGCATGACGTCTCGCCCAGCCAAAATCTGAATCGGCGAACACAAAAGTAATGTTCGATGTAAAAAGAGCACCACTAAAATGGCGTCTCACTACCTGTCTGAAACCCACACAGTAAATGACCTGCAGTGGACGATCATAGAACAGTTATCATCAGAGACTGGCTTATTAGAGAAAGAATAACGTTGGGTGTTTCGCCTGGGCACAGATGTCACTGGACTGAATGACAGTATCCCTTGGAACCAGCTCACGTAACTTTGTAATAATCTGACACGCTATGGGCAACACAGCCTGATCTAGGCAGTAAGCAACATCCTCCCCCGGAGTGTATATTCCACCTCATACCCCTCAGCCACGAGTATCCATCCAGACTGAGAGGGCTGTTTGATGATTATCATTAATTAATTATTCTTAATTCTTTTTGTCTCTAGGGATAAACTCCCCCCTCCTGTTAACATTACTATTGTGAGTAAATGAACCAGCTTGGTATCCACCTATGAACACTGGTTGCATGACCTCTAGTTAACAATACTATTGTGAGTAATTGAACCAGCTCGATACCTAGCTATAGTGCTGGTTGTATGACCTCTAGCCAACATGTGCAGGGAACTCCAGTGGCGTTGTTGTAACCTATTTTGCTCACACGATAGACCAATAATGTGCCCCTTTCCCAGGGACCGAGCTTGTGTTTGTCACTTTTCTCTCTTTAGTTAGAGACTGGTACACTGCGCAGCCGCAGAAACCTTTTAGAGGTTAGCGGTCTAGTTTGTTGGCCACCACCGTAGCCTCGTAACGAACACCGCAGTACGCATGCCCACACCAGCAGCTGCACGAGCACAGTGCAGCCGCTGTGGGCATTGTGAAGCAACCTCTCCACAAGGCGGGTCTCAGTTCCGGTTCTACGGCACACCAGAATCGAGGCTTAATGACGGCACTGACAGTTTGGCACGTATACTCCCAGGAGTGGCGGGAACTGTGAGGCAATTAGAGAGAGTATATATACTGCACCATCCCGACTCCTCATTTACCACGGAGCCGCGGTAGGGACGTTTGTAGCAGGTAGTACCACTACGCTTGTAAGTACGGCATAGCCGCTTTTTCAGCAGGATCATGGTGACCTAAACTTATTGAGTATCTCCTACAGCGATGATCTTTGGTATTTATCCTTTCAGAGTACCATTGAGCACGGGGTCCCCTCCGTTTTCTTCACAGGCTCATGATGCCATTGGCTTCATTTTAGCAAGTATGCATTCTACCTTCTTTTATCCCACTATACTTGTTTGTACTATCCCCAGGGAAGTACTACAGCGACCATTTGGCGAAAAATAGAGTGTGTGTTTTATGTTATGTGTTGTTGTGTCCAGTATTTGTCTTTCTTCTTTTTTTCAGGGCACTGCACTGACACTGATAGGCTGATAATCATGTATTGACACTATGTGATTCACCTTTTTCAGGTCACGATCTCCATTCATGAGTGCCTCCTTGAATATCTTTTTGTACTTTTGTGTTCTTTTTTTACAGATTGAACTTGAAGTTATCACCTTGTTTCAGGCCGAGTACCATAGTAGGCACATTTGGCTTTATTCTACACATAATAGTATTTGTGTTTGGGCAGTACTAGACTGTCACATGTGAGTAGGGTAGGGATCTGTGCACCCGTCCTGAAGAAGAAGCTTTAGGCTTCGAAACATGTCGACACACACAGGAGGTTATGTACATTAATTACACAAAACCTCCACCACACCTTTTTAACGATACCAGCACGGAGGTATATTAAAATTCTTTTTAGCCCTCACAGGTATTTTTTAACACTCACTTACCATTCACTTCTGACCCTACCAGTCACCACCCTCACACCCTCACACACCACACATAGCGATTACATCAGTGCTCCCGCGTACTCGCTGGTTAGTAGCACGCCGCGTTCTGTAGAGGGTCCCCTATGATGAAGCATGACACCAAGGGGCCTTTTGGTGTGTGAGGGGTATTTTAACAACACTATGTGCTTCCCACCATTGTAGGAAACACATCACATTCCAGACCTTTTTCCGCATTCTTTCGCCTATCTTACATGGGTGGATTCTCTATGTTTATTAATTATAGCTGGGGAGATTGAATCCGCCCCAAGTGTCTGTGTGGACACATTCCCTCTCCACTCCCTCCTTTGATATATACGGCATGCTTCAACTGAGCCTGCCTAGCTTCAGAGAACTAAAGAGAGGCCAGTGGGGGCGTGAGACACATGGTAAAGAAAGCCACCTCAGCCAGGCTTATGGAGTGTCAGCAAAGACAGTCAGACTAGGTGGCACTCTCATGATGACTTATTGTGACTCCAGTGGACTAAGACACCAGGATGCAGCCTTGCAATTACCTTCAAGAACTATGGCTCGAACATAAGAGAGACAACAGGACTGAATTCTGCCGGCATACGAGGAGGCTTTTGAAGGACAAAGACACTGCAGGTCGGATTTTCAGCATGCTGATCCAGATGACATAAGAGATCTGATTTGACCACCAAAAGAAATGGGAATTTACAGGGGAGATTTGCAGCTCCTATCCAAGACAGGAGGGGTTCAGTTATTTTCACTTAGTTATTCAGTTATCACGATAATGTAGTGAGTAAAAGGATGCAGGTAGGTGAAGAAATGTCCTTTATTGAAGTGGGAACATGACAGGACGAGTCAGACCTCCGACTCCAAGAATAACCAACTCCCAACTCCCAACCGACATCTCAACGTTCCGTTACCTAGGTAACTTAGAGATTCCACCAGAAGAACCAAGGTAGAACCTAACACATCTTCCCCCTTACATAACAAACACAGAATATATACAATAATGTACAAATGCATGTGGAACAAAATAAGATACATTAAAATCCTAACACATCTTCCCCCTTACGTAACAAACAGAGAATATATACAAATAATGTACACATGCATGTGGAACAAAATGATATAATTTAAGATACAAAACCACGCAGCCTAGAATATGGAAATCTGGCTCTGGTGGATACACGGCTCTCACATTCACACATCATAGAAGATTGAGCTCTGACACCGGTGGACACACATTTCTCACAACCACCAGCCACAAGATTATTGCAGCCAGACAACTCACACCTGTGAATGTCGTAAGCGATGGAAACCTTATCTTCATTCCACCACTTACCATTTTGTAACTTACCATCATTCTTTTTCACAACCACAACTTTTTGTGAGGAGGAGAACTTGGAATCCTTCATAGCAATGATCCTGGGTACTTTAATTAAAACAAAATCACCAACAGCAATCTTGGACTCCCTTCCCCGCACACTCACATACTTATTCTGAGCAACAGTTCTTTTTTTAATCACATTCTCCACTTCCTGCCTGGAAAAGGAGGAACGCCCCATCCAATCTCTAATTAACTTAGATGCAGGTAATCTCCCTCGTAGAAGGGAAAACTGAGATAGGTCAGTGTCCGCATTAGGAGTGGTGCGAACAGCCCACAACAACTTGCGTAACTCCTCCTCACTGTTCAAACCACTAGACCTAGCCAACTGAGTATTATCCTTGATGACTCTGTTAAACCGTTCTACCAGTCCTGGGATGATCCAATGAAGTTCTGGTGTGCTTAATGCCTAAAAAGGTGACAAAATCAGCAAATTGAGAGGAAGTGAAATGACAGCCATTATCAGACAAGATCTCATCACGAACACCTTCCCTAAGAAAAATAGACTCAAAAAATTCAATGACATTGAAGGTATTGGGAGACTTTACAAACTTGACCTCTAGCCAGCGACTGTAGAAATCTACGACAACAATACCATACTCCAGTAACCCTACAGAGATAACCATGGGACCAATAATATCAACTGCTAACTGCTAACTAGCTTGTTGGGAACCTCAATAGCTTTGACAGGACTGGGAACAGTAACTTAAGTCTTGTCGCTTCCAGCACAATTGATACAATCCCTAACAAAATGATCAACACTTCTGTCTAAGCCAGGCCACCAAAAATGTTCTCTGATCCTCCTCTTCATGGCTCGCATACCAATGTGTCCCTCGTGAGCCAAAGTGAGAACTCTAGTCCTCATACACTCTGGAATAACCAGTAAACTGGAGCGGTAAAGTAGAGCATCAATGATAACAAGTTCCCCAAAAAAATGTTAGTAAACATCACTCTTAACACCATCAGATTTCCATTCCGACCAACCTTGACGAATACAATTTTTCACTTCAGTCATCTGGACATCAGAATCACAAGCTGTAAGCCATTCACTCTCAAGTATGGCACAGTTACACCTCTTTTCCACCGCACACACCAAATCAGCATCTAAACTTTCATATAATTCCACTTCATCCACTTCATTGCAACTAGGCAAACGAAACAGGCAATCCGCCAAGACATTTTTTGCACCTGGAACATACTCAACAGTATAACCATATTCCTGGAGCCTATTCTGTCATTTGGCAATTCTAGGTGTAGCACGTTCCATGCCTTTGGTAGAGAATAACTGCACTAAAGGCTTGTGATCAACATGAACAGTAAAGTGTGAACCCCACAAATACATTTTAAAATGAACAATGCCCCACCAGCACGCTAAGGCTTCTCGATGGATTAGAGAATAAGATGATTCAGCACCTTTCAAACTTCTTGAAGCGAAAGCTACAACTTCATCCTTGCCTTCTCTGCGTTGCATGAGAACGGCACCTAAAACTTTCTGGCTGGCATCAGTCATAATGATAGTTTCATCAGAGATGTTGAAGGGCTTCAGAGGTATAGCATGAACGAGTTCCTTCTTGATAAGAGAAAACTCTTGATTACACAGATTGCACCAATTAAAAGTTACATTTTTCTTAAGAAAAAAAAAAAAAAAAGTTACATTTTGTCTGAAGAAGATTCTGATGTGGAAGGATTTTTCAGTACATTTAGGAATAAACCTTAAAAAAAATTCAAGAGAGTATCAAAATCATCGATGGCTATTACAAGATCAAGCTTGGGTTCAATACCCTTATCAGAAAGTTTGCAACCTAAATACTCAATGTCGGTAACACCAAATTTACACTTCTCTGTACTGAGAGTTACACCTTTACTCTTCAAAATGGACAAAACATGACGCATTCTGTTGTCATGCTGGTCTTGATCATTCCCGAACACTAAAACATCATCCTGAAAAGCAACAACACCTTTAACATCCTTAACCATGCCTTCAACCACCCGTTAAAATACCGCGGAGGTTGAAGCCAACCCAAAAGGCATGCACTTGAATTGAAATAAGCCCTCAGGAGCAATAAAGGACGTCAGGTGTCTGCAATCAGGATGAAGGTTGATCTGATGGTATGCTGAGGTCATATCAAGTAAGCTGAAAATGTTACCACCTTGCAAAGTGGAAAGCATTTCAGTGATTTTTGGCAAGGGGTGACGAGCAATCCAAATTTGCTTGTTAAGATCGAGTCAGTCCACACACATGCGGACAGAACCATTAATTTTGCATGCCAAAACAATGGGGGCAACTAAATTAGACCATTCTACAGGTTCAATAACAACTAGATCGCAGAGTTTCTGTAACTCAGCTTTCAACTCAGGACGCAAAGCTAAAGGAACCCTCTAACTTTGTAAGCCACTGGGCATGATTCCTCAACAAGCTTGATCTTATGGGTGTAACCCTTCAAGGTACCTAACCCTTTACGGAAAACTTAAGGAAACTGTAACTCCCACATGTTGGAATTTTTAACAGGCATAACAGGTAAGTAACTGTCCCTTACCACAACCGGAGCAGGATTATTGGGGTCAAGCAAAATGCCTATATTCTTCTGATCATGCTAACCCAATAAACAGGAATCATCCTTGGCTATGTACACAACCCCATCAGAAGAATTGGATAGGAACTTCAAAGTGGCAGAGAATTCACCCACTACATCAA
This sequence comes from Triturus cristatus, assembly GCF_964204655.1. Classification (NCBI taxonomy): domain Eukaryota; kingdom Metazoa; phylum Chordata; class Amphibia; order Caudata; family Salamandridae; genus Triturus; species Triturus cristatus. The sequence goes on from NC_140591.1 coordinate 1,104,681,093, forward strand.
TGGTTTTACCACCATAACCCACAGGACGCAACTTAGAATCAGTTAATTGAGTGTCATTGAACTGATCGTGCCAAATTTTCTCACTCAACAAGGTATAAGGTGACCCAGAATCCGCCATAACCTTTACATCAACGCCATTAATACTGATTGTACAAGTTGGTATTGCGAAATTATTCAAACCAACGCGACATATAGAATCATCTGCAGCAGGGTCCTTGATCAAACGTATTTCATCATCATCACCTGAATTTTGATCTGCCTCAACACCATTATTAGGGCCTATGCCAAGAACTTTTTTCTTATATTGAACTCTATTGGAAGCCCTACAACCTTTAGAAAAATGACCCTTACGCATATACTTGGCACAAGTACGGTCCTTAGCAGGACAAAAAATGGCATTCCCTAAATGAAAAGGACTACCACAATGGTAACATTCTAATTGTCTGAAAGGAGGTCTTTTGACTTGGTTGTCCAAGGTTTAAGCAGTCTCAGAAGCACCTCCAGAAGCATCCATCTTTTTGAATTTGGATTTAACTGCTAAGACATCAAAGGTCAATTGACTCATGAAGGACGTGGTGCTCTCAATTCTAAAAGCAATTTCTACAGCCTTCTCTAACGTAAGATTAGGTTTTGACAACAAGGCTTCCTGAACCTTCTTGTTATTGGTTTTCTACACTAGCTGGTCACAAATCATTTCATCTTCAAAGTCCCTATACTCACACGAAACGGCTAGAATTCTTAAGGCTCCCACGTAACTGGAAGTCAATTCACCAGAAATCTAAACCCTTCTATAAAATTTGTGTCTCTCCATGATGACATTTTTCCTTGCCTTGAATCTCAAATCTAATGCTTTTAAGGCCGTGGCATATTCATCAACGACAACGTCTCCTTCTCCTTAACCTTCTGTAGCCAAAATGGGGTCAGAAGGAATGTGCCTGAGGATTTTGCGTCCATCAGTACCCAAACAATGATGAAGCATAGCAAACATCTTTTTATGCGTAAAAGTATCGCCACCTAGAGCATCCAAATATTCCTCAAAAGCTTCCTTCCACTGCTCCCAATCAGACTCAGGAGTAGTGGGGTTTGGAGAAAAGGCAGGTGGAGGCACTAGTGAATTTTGCCTTGTGGAGAAAAAGGAAAAAAAACTAAACGAATATGTGTAGAAATAACAAAACACAATGATGCAATGAGCTGTGTGCATCAGCATAGACAAAATTCCAGTGCACGTGGAAGGAATATCACAGAATATGTGACATAACAATAAATAAACTGTGTGTATCAGGGATAAGAGTAGCACTGCACACAGTGCAATGTTGCCAGGCTAATGAAGGTACTGAACGCACTGTAGTAGCAAGCTGTGCGTGGTAGACTGAGCTGTGCGTGTCAGCGGTAAAAAAACAGAAGCCACACAGGAAGGTGAGAATATGTGTAATTAGTTCCACTAGAAGACTAGTGAAAACACTGAACGCACTGTGGGGCCAACTGTGAGCTGTGCGTATCAGCGATAGAAAACTGCACTGAAGCACCAACTGTGAGGTGTGAGCTGTAGAAATTGTTCCACTGGCAGACTAGTGAAACACTGAACGCACTGTAGCACCCACGGTAAGCTGTGCGTATCAGCGATAAAACAGATTCCGCATAGGACAGCCGAGGGTTAATAAGTAGGAGCTCCGGTTGCCAAGGATACCGGAAACTCAATGGCAGGAAAAGAACTGACGCAGCGTGGTAACTCTGAATTGACGTCAACAAGGGAGTCGGAGGGCACGCGCAGGCAGACTCGAGACGGCACAAGCTCGAGACACGTTGCCTCATAAAATAACAGTACTCACGGCTGCAGTAGAATCTGATAGAAATACCAGAACAGGGTGAAGAAGGATGTATCTGTGTACCCTGTACTGCAAGATGAAGGCTCCAATCCAGCAAAACGACAGCCTCCACGAAGACGGCAGCGCAGCAGGAAGGAGACAAGGTGTGGAAACCGGAACACAACGTGGGGGACTCGTCCTGTCCCGGTAACTCGTCGCCAGTGAAAGGACGCAGGTAGGTGGAGCATTGTCCTTTATTGAAGTAGGAACATGACTGGACGAGTCGGACCTCCGACTCCAAGAATAACCAACTCCCAACCGACATCTCAACGTTCCGTTACCTAGGTAATTTCGAGATTCCACCAGAAGAACCAAGGTAGAACCTAACAGTGAGCCAGCCGGTCACTACCATAATGTGTATCAACACACACCTGAGGGGCTGGGCGCGCACCAAGGTTATAAATAAAGGTGCTAGAAATCTCTCTGGATTCCAGCATGGAATGACCCTTTGTCTCGTTGTGTATGTGTCCGGTGTGCACTAAATGTGGAGGCCTACACAAGGACCGTCCAATTTTATATTGGCGAAAAGGGTGTACTTACCCCATGTCAAGCGAGTCGTGCTGTGGTGGGTGCAGCGTGGGAGTTCCGACACAGATCCCCCAAGTCGAGCAATGCAGGGATGGGCTCTGCAACAGCGAATGATGGCTAAGCAGGGGACAAGTAGGTGCAGGATCTACTTTGTCAGAGAAGAGTGGAGCAACTGCGTGGAGAAGCGCCCGCAGACCACCAGCACGGCAGTGAAGAGGTGTGGCTGTCAGTGGGTGCTAGAGCAACGAGGTGATGCTGCGGCCGAGAGAGCCTTCGGAGACTATGCACTGACCGCTGACCACGGGGAGCAGGAGATGCTGGAGACCCTGGATCGTAGGGAGAAGGGGGGTGCCACAGGCCCAGAAAACAAGAAGGTGAGTGCAAGGAGGCCGTGTGTGGCAGGTTTCAAAAGAAGGGGAGGAAAGGCTCCATGTGGAGCCAGCAGAGAGGAGCACCGCCTAAAAAACAAAAAAAAGTGAGAAGAGGAAAGGAAAGCCCCCCACATTCCAGAGGAAGGAGGGCAAAGGAAAAGAAAGAAAAAGAAATTGGAAAAAAAAGAAAAAGCAATTAGTACGGAGACTGAAATAAAGGGTTGTAAGACACTTAGTCCACACACAAGAAATAAAGAGAAGGAAGGCAAGTGCATCACCCCACACTGAGGTGAGGGATCTAACAGGACAGGTACACCCCAAAAAACAGATTTGAACTTTGAGTTGGCTCCAAAATGTCGCTGCAGGACAATGTTGATCAAGAACACCCTCATGAATGTTGCTCTCAGTCAGCGCTAGTGGCACTACCCTCTTTCAGTCAGCTGGCGGACCCGGCCACGGCTGCGCAGAGGTGGAGGGAGTGGATAGGGAGGTTGGAGAACTACTTTCGTGCGGGGCACGAAATGGACAGCACCTTGAAAAGGTCAACCATGCTCCACTTATGGGCATGGGGGGATGAACTGTACGACCTATTCCTTAATTTGCCAAACACTGGCGATAACGATAATTATGATATGGCAGTAGAAGCACTCAACTGGTATTTTGATCCACAATTAAACCCGGCACTATGGGCATTTTAAGGTAAGACAAGTTCGCCAGCAAAAAGGGGAGTCGGTAGACATGTTCTTTGCGCTCTTAAGAAAACTGGCCAGCATGTGCACCGGCATTGACAAGCAGTTTGAGATAAGGGCACAATTGATCCAAGGGTGCAGGTCGGCCAAGCTGAGAAAATTGATCCTCCGCCAACCGGGTATAAGAATAATAATAATAATAATAATAATAAAGCATTTCTAAAGTGCACAGCTACCTCAAACAGAGGTTCCCAGCACTACACAGACTACATCAGCGACCTCACAACCAACAGATACTATCCCTGCTTGAAAAGTCATGTTTTTGAGGCCTTCCTGAACTCGAGTTCTGATTCAAGTTGACGCAAGCATGCTGGTAAAGAGTTCCACAGTCTTGCGATCCTTACCAAGAAGGATCTACTCCCCTAAACGGGCCTTAGAATATTGCGGGATGCAGAGCAGATGCTGGTGGTTAGATCGAAGCGTCCGTTCTTGTTGATATAGGTTGAGCCGACGCTGAAGATAATCTGGGCCCCTATCATCCATTGCTCAGAAAGCGAAGATCATAGCCTTGAATTCAATCCTCCTAGACACTGAGAGCCAATGTAGGTGTCTCAGATGGGGGAATATATGCTGCCGGAAAGGAACCTGTCAAATCTACCTCGCTGCGGTGTTTTGAACCATCTGTAGTCTATGTATCAGGTAAGCAGGTAGCCCCAGATGAAAGCTGTTGGCATAGACTGACTGGGAAGTCACTAGTGCCTGGACTATTATCCTGCAGCTCTCCTCTGGAGGCAGATGGAGAAATTTCCTGATGCACTGTATCCTCCCAAAGCATGTAGATGAGATCTGACGTACTTGCATAGTAACGGATGAGTCCTTATCCCACTTAATGCCAAGGTTTTTGGCTGTCTCTGTTGGAATCGGCGGAGGTCCCATGTCTGTGGGCCAACAGAGGCACGCTGCCCGGAGGAGGAAGCTGACCAAAAAGCAGCACCTCCATCTTATCTGCATTTAATTTTAAGGAGTTTTTATTCATCCAGGTTGAGATATTTGCCAGACATTCCTTGAAATTAAGGAAGGCATCAGCGGAGTGTTCATTAAAAGAGAACACCAGCTGGATATCGTCTGCTTAGGAGACCATCTTCACCCCCCCGCTACGATGAGTGCTGACAGTGGTGCCAAGTATATATTAACAAGCAACTGACTCAAGGCAGAGCCCTGAGGCACTGTACACACTAAAGGTTTTTGGGTAGAATGAAATGGGCGTAAGAACACCTGTTGTGAGCGATCCTCAAGATACGATTAAATCCAGGCGAGAGCCACCCCCCGAATGCCCGCCTGATTTAGTCTTTCCAATAAGACTGAGTGTGAGACCGTGTCGAATGCTGCCGATAGGTCTAACAATACTAGCATTGCAGATGCGCCACTATCGACAGTCATCCTCGCAGATTCTGTCACTTCAACCAAAGCTGTCTCTGTGCTATATCCAGGGCGAAAACCCAATTAAATATTATGAAGGAGGCCATTTGACTCGATCAAGTCCGCTATCTGTCACGGAGCCATCTTCTCCATCATCTTTGCCTGTGCTTGGAAAAGTGAAATTGGTCGAAAATTACTTAGCACCGCTGGATTGGCGTTAGGCTTCTTTATGGTATATCTCTGAATGAAATCCTAATACTGGGCAGATCGCATGTACTAGCTGACATGAGAGCTGGAGAAATGGAGTCATCCCTAGCACGCAGGTCAAGGGCTCGCCGGCACATTAACCTCCTGGGAACATCAAAGAAGAACGGGTGGATGCTATCTAAAAGGGAGCTGGGCGTGGCAGAGGAAAATTCCTAGCAGGAGCTACACAAAATGTGGGAGCTGTGGATTCTATAGCCACCTCCTGAAGAAATGTCTTGCAAGATGGAAAATGTGTTTGCAGTGTGGTAAATCAGATCATTTCGCAAGGGTATGCGCAGGAGAGTTGAGACACAACAGTAGCGGAGGAAAGTTCAAGAAGTTTGGAAAAGTCAAATTTGTGTTGGAAACAGAGGAGGAACAGGGTGAGCCAATCAATTAGGAATCTTGAAGAAGATGAGGATGACGAACGTATCCTTCACAGGACGACACAATCAAAGATGGTACCCCCACCCATATGTAAATTAGGCATGGATGGTGTACAGATAACAGCACTTATTGGCACTGATGTATCAGTAAACATCTTAGATGCAGAGCAGTAGCTGCTGATGGAACCGAGTCCGCCGTTGGCAGAGACCAAAGCTGAAATATACAGTTATGGAGGTGCCTCCCCCATACCTCTCCAAGGGGTCATAGAGGTGGAAGTGAGCCATGGGTCAATGGAACTACGAATGAAGTTCTACGTCATGCGGGAGAGTGCAGGCACCTTGATAGGTTGTCATACAGCTGAAGACCTAGGGCTAGCGCTATTCACCAAGCAAGTACACCTGTCTCATACGGAAGACATCATGGAAGAGTTCCAACACTTGTTTGAAGGACTGGGGACTGTTGCTACCTGACCTGTGAGGACGCTCTGCTGATTACGGAGGGAAGCGCTGTGGAGGCATTATTCACGGGACTGCGAGGCCCAGGGTGCACACCGCCAACCTCTTTCAGCACACCTGGTTCCCCTTCCCGGCCCCGCCTCTACTGTCCACTCCACGCCTCGCGGCCCCCGCTCGCAGGCTTCGTCTATTTCTGCCAGAAGTGCTGGGATCGCTTTGGGACTGTTGCTACCTGACCTGTGAGGACGCTCTGCTGATTACGGAGGGAAGCGCTGTGGAGGCATTATTCACGGGACTGCGAGGCCCAGGGTGCACACCGCCAACCTCTTTCAGCACACCTGGTTCCTCTTCCCGGCCCCGCCTCTACTGTCCACTCCACGCCTCGCGGCCCCCGCTTCGCGGGAGCCGCTCGCAGGCTTCGTCTATTTCTGCCACAAGTGCTGGGATCGCTTTGGGACTGTTGCTACCTGACCTGTGAGGACGCTCTGCTGATTACGGAGGGAAGCGCTGTGGAGGCATTATTCACGGGACTGCGAGGCCCAGGGTGCACACCGCCAACCTCTTTCAGCACACCTGGTTCCTCTTCCCGGCCCCGCCTCTTCTACGTCCTCCCATCTATTACTAGGGTTTTCACCCATACGCGCTAGCGGTACGCGCGCGGGACGTAGCACGGGGCGAAGACCGGGCAAAGAGCGGGCCGTTTGTGGCCGTTCGTGGTCGGGTGTGGACGGAACGGGCCACTTCCTGAAAATTGACTGTATTTGAGTACAACGGCTGCCCTATAGTGTGCTCACTTAGTATACTAGCTGGGATGCTAATTGTGTGTTTTGTTATTGTTCCGCTATCCTATTGCTTCCATTCCATTGTGATTGCAGGTTATTAGAATAGTTTGCTTTTCTTTGGTCCTCGGTCATTGCTATAGGCCCCTCTTTCCCTTTTTTTTCTTCTTATACGAGGATGACATCCCTAAGATCCGGCAGGAAGATTGTGCAGGGCAATACCGGGGGTTGTGTTTCAGGGACCCTTGACAATTTTATTACCAGAGCAACTCTGGTCCTTGAACAAGAAATCATTTTAACCGAAAAACGTTTGTCTTTAGAAATATCAGCCAAGAGATCGTCTCTTGGCAATATTATGGCAGCCATTTCTCCTGAACGCAGGCAATTCCCCCCGGTTTCCGATTTGTTGCATAGCAAGGCGCCTGGGATGTTGAATATCTCATTACATAGTTCCTTGGACGATATTCATGATACTTCAATCATCCCTGAAATTAGTGGCTTACCTACTAACCCCAGTGCTACTCCCTTTTTGCCCCCCATCGAGCAGCCATGTATAGTCACTCCGACTTTGGTTAGTAAGTCACAGCCCATCACTGGGAAAAGAAAGCGTGTGGGAGCGCCTCCTATGGGTAAACGTACCAAAGTCCCCAAAAAGTCTAAATTTGTCAATTTTCGTTCTGACCCCCCTTCCCATCCATCACGTTGCACTTCTCCTTTTGTTGAGTGTCCGCTGTCTCCCCATTTCTCTGACACTCTGCCAATGTCAACCCTCTGCCTTCCTGCTCTCCCGAATTTTGGGAGCAGTTGCTTAAGTCCTTTTTCCTACCTCTACACGAGCGAATTAAGCAACTCTCCATTTCAATAGGGAAATTAGAGAGCATGGTGTTTACTAACACGTCTTTGCTGGAGAAAATTACAGTGCCACTTGCTGACCCTAAGATTTTACCTACCTTGGCCACTACTGTTAAAACCAGGTCAGCTCCCATTGGTTCCACCCCCTTGGTTGGTGCTTCCTCCTCCTTACCTGCTCACAACGATCAAGTCGTGGTAGTTTCCGACCCACCTACTAGTGCTGTCTCGCCTTCCCAATTAGTTAGAAACAAGAGTAATCATGAAACAAGACAGCCTCCTCTAGAGGGTGTAGGCTCGTTTTTAAAACTCCCCAGTATTAACCTTCCCCGAGAGTCCTTGCCTTACACTGTTATACTGGTTGGCGTTCCAAGGCTTCCCGTGGAAAAGTTCGAGTCACATAGCGAGCTGAAGAACAAAGTGATCCACTGGTTAAATAGTAACAGGCCACTGCCATCTAGAAAATGCGCCGAAATTCTGACTGTGCGTAGGGTGAGTTGGTTGGGTACTGGAGTAAAGAAAGTGGAGGGAGATTATGTAATTACCAACTTTCGAGACCCGAGGGTGGTGAGTCATATATGTTCCCTTCCTAATACTTTGAGTACCACTGGTATACATACCGTGGATCTGTCCTATTTCTACTCCAGTGACCCTCGTGATATCCTGTGTTCCCAGTCTACTGGTTGGGAAAGGGTCACAAGGGGTTCTCGCCGCCCGCCCAGATTGGACTTTCACCTCCCCCTGCTTAACCACTATGTTCCCCTGAACTCCTTGGAGGGGGTTGATTGACTGCCAACCACCCAAACCATTCTGGGCTGCGCATTTAAGACCACTGCGGGCCCCGATTGTTCTACCAGCCTAGGGTCGGGTGGTTGGGGTGGGTTTGGGGGAGTATACCGGGGTTTGGGTGCTACACATTTTAATAATGCACGTGTCACTCTAAATGTGCCCCATAGAAACTCCGACCTCCATTTTCCAGTTTTGGAATGCCGGGATATTTCCCTGGCCACTAACCTTGATAACCCTATTCCTCCCCCTTCTGAATCGGTAACCCGTATTCCAATCTTGTACACTGACAGCCCACTACTTCCACATCCAGATTCCTGCCCACATGAGAATGTATGTAGGGGAGATGGTATTACTGTAACCCACCCCGTCGCCCTGGATTCTTCACCTGTTCCTCAGATGGCTGGCTCATCCAGCTCTCCCCCCCCCAAAATGGCTTCTTGGAACATTGCTGGTTTACGAAGCAAAATAGTAATGGAGGAATGGTCTGCCTGGACAGCTATCCACGATATTCTTGTCTTTCAGGAAACGTGGGCTGTGGATCCCATTTTCTTCTCTGGCTTTGTCAACTTTCACAAAGGGGCTATTGGTGGGGCAAGGGGCCGCCAATCTGGCGGGCTCTGCATTTGGGTAAGACAAAGTCTAAAGTATAGTATCACCGAGTTGACAATTGACAGCCCTGATTGATTGATTATTTTGTTACAACTTAACAATGAACCCGATATCCTGATCATTAATGTATACAACAGGGGCCTTCCAGGAGGCAAAGGTACTAATGCCTTTCTCCAACTAGACGGGTTTCTGGAAACTGTTAACCCACGTACCAATGTGGTAATAGTGGGTGATTTAAATTGCTGTTTCGAGCCCTTGCTTTTCGCTTGGGACTCATTTACAACGGAAGTGGATTCAATTTTGAATATTCCACCTCTTGATCTGCCGCCCATCAAGAAGTGGACTGAATCCGCCATCCAGTGGATGTCACTGTGTATGGAGCGTGGTTTCAGGCCGCTAATGGCCGGACTCCTTCAGATAAGACTGGTAAGGTCACCTTCTCCAATGGTCGACGTAGTAGCAGAATCGACTATGCCTTGATTAAAGTTGAGTTTTGGTCCACATTAAGTGACATGGTGATCCAGGACAGGCCTGAGAGTGACCACAACCCCCTTGTCCTGAACCTTTCACTATGCACAGACCACAGAAACAATCCTACTGAGATTGTCACTGCTGTCGCCCTTTTAACCAACAATCAACGGAGAGTGCGTTGGGAAAAGGTTGCTTTAGACAGCACTGTACTTACTGCGATCAGTTCTAAAGTTTCTCGTGCGGTGGTAGACCTTCAAACTCTACAGAGTAGAGAGGATGCCGTTGGTGAGTCTACCCCTATTCACGATAACCTATTTTCAGACCTTAAGTCCCTTTTTTCTAAACCGTGTAAGGTCAAGAAATCTTGTAATCCCAAGCCTAACTCATGGTATAATAAAGCCTGCCGTGAGTCTTATAACAAATTGAAATCTGCCATTAAATCTAAAAATCAGGCAAATATCCGACTTGCTAGGAAACACTACAGTTCGGCTAAAGCCATGGCCAAAAAATTTTGGGATAATGATCATTGGAACGATCTTTTGGATGCCAGCAAACAAAGGAATTTGACCTTGTTTTGGCACATCGTGAAATGGGGTAATTCTCCAAGCAAGCAGTCCCCTTCTAACCATGTACTCCCTGATATTTGGGTGTCACATTTTGAACGCCAGTTCTCGGATTCGAACCTGAAAGAAGTGTCCGTTCCTTCAACTTCCCAGGTCACGTACCCTCTTTGATTGTAAAGAGGTAGAGTTGGCTTTATCCAGGGTTCTCAGTGGAAAGGCTCCGGGTATAGACTGTGTCCCTGCGGACCTTTTTAAATCAGACCTTGTTAATTGGGTGCCCTACATTGCTCTCATGGCTACTGCTATAGCTAAGGGGGCTGCCATTCCTGAATCCTGGATGGGTGCGGAGATTCTGCCCATCTTCAAGAAGGGTGATCGCTCTTGCCCGGGGAATTACCGCCCGATTAGTTTAATTGACTCTGTTCAAAAAATCATAGCTAGGATGATCCTGGCTAGAATTCAGGCTAGGATAGAGCAGGAGAATATCATCTCGCCCCTGCAGGCCGGTTTTAGACCCAGCACTAGTACCATCGACCAGGCGTTCAAGTTCCAACTGATCGTCTGGAAAACGGTTTATCTTTGCGGCGGTACCTTGTACGCCGCTTTTGTTGACCTTCGGTCAGCATTTGACTTAGTCAATAGGACCAAACTTTGGGCGGTTTTAGCTGAGTTAGGGTTGTCTGCAGACCTTCTGCACATTGTCATTAGGTTGCACGATAACAACTTCGCGCAAGTACGTTGGGGGAACCAAGGACAGGTCACCGACAGATTCAATGTCAACAGGGGTGTCAGACAAGGGTGCGTCCTTGCGCCTACTCTGTTTCTGTTATTCATGAACAGTGTTGTGCAGTACTTTTCATCTACATCTACGGACGCCCCCTCGCTGGGAGGCATAAAAATTCCACTCCTTATGTTTGCCGATGACACCCTTCTTCTATCACAGACTTTGTCTGGCCTACAGATGGCCTTGAATGTATTCACTAATTTCTGTTCTGACTTTGACCTGTCAGTCAATGTTTCGAAAACGAAATACATGGTTTTTAACAAAGGGAAATGCACGACTGGCCGAGTAACCATGAATAACGACCAACTCGAACGTGCTCATGTGATGACTTATTTGGGGGTTGTTTTTGAAAATAAACTGAACTGGAAGCCTCAAATAGATGTTCTTTCCCTTAAATTTGCCCAACTCTCGGGGTGTTTAGTTAAGGAACAAAAACAATCCATGATGAAAACAATAGGCCCCGCTATTCAAATTTATAACGCCAGGATTAACTCAGCAATCCTTTATGGTGCTGAACTTTGGGGTTTTTCAGATCTCTCCCCACTGGTTAAGGCTCAATACAAATTTTTTAGGCTGCTTACGGGTCTCCCCTGTTCTACCCCTGTGAAACCGCTATTGCTGGATCTTGGCTGCCATTCCTTTGATGACATTGCCAGGTTTAAACCCCTGGCTTTCTGGAGGAGATTATGGACAGTTCCGGAATTAGAGCCCTATGCTAAAGCATTTCTGGACGTCCGTTCTATCCTGGGCGCCGGTAACATCTTGTGGTTTAAACAAGTTGGCTCATATTTGGAATCTATGGGCCTGGGAATTCTCTGGACTGATCCAGTTTCTAACCCATTCCCCCCAAAAAAAGTTTTCTAAAACCTTTACTGGTCTATGGTTTATCAAAAACAATTATCCCGAGTCCCAGGGGAGTCTTTGTCAGGCAGTTTTCTTGTGCATAAAAATGTCCCTCTTTTAGAAGTTTATTGGGACATCATTACCAAGCCCAGCGACAGGAAGCTTTACCATCAATTGAGGGTTGGCACCCTACCTATCAAATCCTTTACAAAAAATTGGAAGGGTGGGAATGGCGATTCCTGCCGCTGGTGCATAGAGTGCACAGAAACAGTGGGTCATATATTTTTCGTCTGCCTGGCTTATGCCGCCCCCAGGGCCAAATGGCTCAAACCCATATGTCGAACTCTGGGCACCAGGCAGGGGTTTGAGGCCCTAAACATCTTAAGATTTAACACTGGGGAATGTATCGTAGTGGCTGTGGCCAAATTTTTGGGTTGGGTCTGGATCATCAGAAATAGGAGGCATTAGTTTGTAGAGCTGTGTTTATATATGCTTTTATCTTATTTGTGTTTTATAGGTATATTTCTTAATCTTTATTCTGATTATAATGTTCTCTTTGTAATTGTCTTTTTATGATGAAAGTGATCGATAATAAAGACTAATGAAACGGAAACGAAGGACTGGGATGCCTCAAGGGGGTCAAAGGGAAATTACTCATTGATAAAACAGTGAGGCCGGTGGCGCTGAGTCATCGGAGGGTAGCATTTAACCTGCGGTCCCTGTTTGAAGCAGAGCTAGACCAACTAGAGAGAGCTGGAGTGATTGAGAAAGTATTGGGGCCAACCCCAGGGGCTATCAGGCTATGTGTGAAAATGCACCTGCCAAACAAGGTGAAAAAAAGGGAGAGACACATCACCCCAACAAAAGATGAAATTGTAACAGACATCAACGGGGTCAAGTGGTTTTCGAAAGTGGACCTCAACTCCTAGACAAGGACAGCCGTTACATAACCACATTTTCCACGCATGTGGGATTGAGGAGGTTCAAGAGACTCCGTTTTTGGGTGTCCTCCACAGCGGAGTTATTCCAGAACGTGATAAGGGAAGCGCTATCCTGACTAGTGGGAGTCATCAATACAAGTGATGATGTGCTGATATTTTCGGAAACATTAGAAGAGCATCATCCCAGGTTGAGGGCCACTCTACAGAGACTCGTGGACCAAGGGCTCACTCTCCACAAGAGCAAATGTTCATTCTCCACCAACGAGGTGGAATTCTTTGGATATCGATTCTCAAAAGAGGGCCTTCAGGTCGACCTGGCCAAGGTGGAGGCCATTCGAGCAGCGGCCATCCCACAGAACCCCACAGAAATGCAGTTTCTTGAGAATGGTCAATTACTGCAGATGTTTTATCCCCCAGTTGGTGACACATACGGAGCCACTGTGCACGCTGACCAAGAAAGAAATGCTGTGGGAGTGGACGTGTGAGGCCGCAGAAGCATTCAAGGACTTAAAGGGGGCACTGCTTCAAGGAGCTATCATAGCATACTTTAACCGGGAGGCAAGACAGAGCTCATTGTAGATGCCAGTCCGGTGGGGCTGGGGGCAGTCCTCTGCCCATTGCATATGCCAGCTGAGCACTGATGGCAGTGGAAACCAGGTATGCCCAGATCGAGACGGAGGCCCTCGCCATCAGATGGGCATGCCAGCACTTTCACATCTATCTGTGTGGTCACAAGTTCAATGTGATCACCGATCACAAACCTCCAGTGCCATTGTACAGCGGATCAGCCAGTAACAGACCACCCGAATAGAAAGCTGGGCGGTACAACTCGAACAATACAACTTCAACGGCGCTTATCGGCCGGGGGCATACAACCCAACTGATTATCTATCAAGACACCCGCTGGCTGAAGACCTAAAGACACAGAAAGAAACGGATGAAGGAGTGGAAGACTTTGTAAGATTTGTCTCTGAGAGTGCTTGTCTTCAAGCTCTGTCCATAGCGGAGCTGGTGGAAGCAACTAAAGAAGACAGCTGTATAAGTAAGGTCAAAGAGGCGCTAAAGGCTCATCGGTGGAAAGACTTATTGAGAGGGCTGAGAGGGCTCATCGATGAAGAGCGAGAAATTCGAACTGGCCAGCGGAGATGCCGTGACGAACTAAGCGAGAGTTCGGAAGGACTTCTACTGAGAGGACAACACATAATAATTCCGAGGAGCTTGTGGAGACGTAGAGTGGAACTTGCCCAGGGGCTAGTGAAGACTAAAGCATGGCTACGGTCGAAAGTGTGGTTTCCTGGTGCGGGCAGAATGGTGGAAGAGAATGTGTGGGAATGCCATTCTTGTACGATCACGGGAGCCGATGTAGATGTAACCCCAATCATCACTGAAGAGCCCTGTGACAAGCTGTAGTCTAAGGTCAACATGGATTTCTGAAGTTTCATAGATGGAAGATCAACCCTGGTAGTGATAGACAGCACCACAAAGTTTCCCACTGTTGAGCTTATCAGGTCCACGGCATTCGAGTTTGTAAAGCCTGCATTAGAAAAGATATTTGAGATGCTGGGACTGCCAGACGAGGTGAAAACTGATAATGAGACACCATTTCAAGGCATGGAGTTCAAAGAATACTTACATCATCTCAACATTCGAAACAGAAAAATCACACCCCTATGGCCTCAGGTGAATGGAGAAGCGGCAAGATTTATGAGGACTCTAAACAAAGCACTGAGAATAGGTGTGGATCAAGGTGATGACTTGGAAGTGTGCCTACATCAATTCTTGAGGGCGTATCGGCAAACATCACATTCTACTACCGGATGTGCCCCGAGTGGACTCATCATGAAGAGACAGGTGAGGGATTTGGTGCCCGTTAGTGGGTACCGGCGACCCTTGACCTGGAAGCTGCACAGGACAAAAGAAAGACAATGAATAAGTGGGTCAGCAAAAGGAGAAAATCCCAGGAGTCGCAGTTGCGACTGGGAGATGCTGTAGTTATCAAAGACCGACATCCTGGATGGAAATTCAGGACTCCATTTGAAAGAGAAACATGGGAGGTAGTCAGGATTAAAGGAACCATGATTATGGCCTACAGGGGTAAGCTGAGGGTGTCACAAAATGCATCCTGGTTCAAGAAGGTCACGGGCATGCCGGAGTCAAGGGGCAGGCTGGGGCAAGAGAGAAGATCTGAAAGTCCCAACAGGGTGACCGAGGAGCAGAATGTCAATGATGGGGAAGAATATGACTGGGGAGAGGATCTCCAGCCACCATCTGGTCAGCTAGAGAGGAGTACCTCAGAAAGTTTGCCATGCCCGGAGAAGGTGTTTGAACCCCAGCGAGGACATCCGTAGCGTTTCAGACCCAATCCGAGACCGAATAAAGGCTACGAGATTTTGTCTGCTAAGAAAGATGAAGTATCCACCAGAAAATCCGTATAGCAAAGCGGTATAAACTCTCATGTCTGTATGATCTGTTTTATTATTGTTTCCGTTTCGTTTTCTTGAGACTTTGCAATTATCTCCCTTCCAGGTTAGAAGGGATGTAGTGAGCCAGCCGGCCACTACCATAATGTGTTTCAACACACCCCCAAAGCGGCCGGGCGCGGTTCTGAGGTTATAAATAAAGGTGCTAGGAATCGCTTGGGATTCCAGCATGGAACGACCCTTTGTCTGGTTGTGTATGTGTCCAGTGTGCACTACATGTGGAGGCCTACACAAGGGTCGTCCAACATTACAGATAAGAGCAGAAAGTATGCATTGCTGCCCTGCCCCGAGGAGACCTCAAGCCAAACATGGGTGGAAACGCATAACTAACATCTAGTGAGGAAAGACACTATGCTTGAGAGCCTATGAAAAGAATGTCGAGGAGCGGGAAACATAAAAAAACTGTATCCAGACCTCACCCTCATAGCCTCCTTCCTTTTAAACTACTTAAACAACCAAAAGAGTCTTTGTCAATGCGTTCAAACTGTATCATAAACTGTAATCACTGGTTTTAGATCCTTCAAATTAATGTTTATAGTATTCCAAGACATCAGATGCTTGTTTTTATGCAATATATGATTTTTCACATGAGCACTGTAAATTACGCTTTTACACAGGGTTGCTGCATTTTCTTTTTATCTCCGTGTCAATTAATCTAAGTTTGTATTGTATGTCTTGAATTAATCAAACGACGAAAACTGTTTTTGTTTTTACTATCAAAAGAACTTGGAATATTAAACGCAAATAAGTAAACAATTAAGTTGCTATGATGCAAAATAACTTTTGTTTGCATTTTAAATTGTGTGTATAATAAGAAGGCAAAAGTACTACTGTTTAATGTCCTTACATGACATCATCAAAGTCGCAATGATCACACTGCCACGTGGCGCGACGTGCATGCGGCCTTAGAATCCTGGGGTTGGGCGGGGCCTGCTCTCAGTAGTAGAAGTACAGGCCGAAGTAAGACATTTTTAGATGGACCACAGGATTAGTGTCCAAGAGAGACACTTTCTGGTACCCAGAAAATAAGTGCCGTTGGGGCCAACTGGCACAAATTAAATACAGTACAGTAACCACAAACAACAACAAAAAAAACCTTGTCAGAACTATTACTAAATAAATTGGTCTTTATTTATGTAATGGAAAGCTGGGACCATAAAAAGATAAAACGCTGAAAACTAGAAGGCTCTTGCACCTTCTGTGATGCGATGTGTCCCCAAATGTTATGATAGCGCTTAGAGGTATTTGCTATGACCACTGGATCATATAGCAAAAGCAGAATTACACTAGACATTCATCACCATTACGGAGGGCTTTCGTATGTCAGTCTTCTACCCTCAGTTAGCCTCAGGGACAAGTACCAGACAGATTACTTGTAATCCAGTCAACAAAGTGGAACAACATACTGCATATGCTAGGATTTGTCAGGCCTTTGTTCTAGATTCTTCCGCAGCTCATGCTAAAATCAAGATAGCTCAGTGGGCATAAGCCAGTGTTGCAGAGATCCTTATTAAATACGGTTAGAAATGGGATTTCTGGTTGGCTAAGGCTTGTGCCAAAGCCAGGCAGAAACCACCACTCTAGTCAGGGCAAGGGAGTTACACGCCAAAGATAACCCCTGCTCACCCCCTTGGTAGCTTGGCACGAGCAGTCAGGCTTATCCCGGAGGCAATGTGTAAAGCGTTTGCGCACGCACACAGCAACAACACCCCAGGCACACCACAAAAGGAACTCCACACAAGGTTAAATATAAAAATAGCCTTTGTATTATAATAAACACATTAGATCATAATCACATAATATACACCGTGCCAACAGGCACTGGGCAGTATCTACAGGGGATTACATACACACGACAGGGCCACTGGGGCCACTGTCCTTATCACCACAAATCACCAATTGTAAATGTAGCACAAATAATAAATGTAGAGCACCACCAGTAACTACTGGTAAAAGTTAGGAACACACTATGCAATGATAATCACATTAGGCAGCAAACATATTAGGCCTAAAAACCCCTAGAATAACCATATTACACACAAACCTCATAACCATAAACATCATTAGAGGCATAGATCAGGGCATAAAGGCATTGCGCAGTAGATATCACATTTAGGCATAACCACAGTGTGCCCCAAGCGGGGGCACAACACATGAAAACTGTCCCCAGTCCAACTGGCCTCTCACAGGGCTCCAACGCCCTATGTCCAACAGTGTCAGGGCTGGCTGTGCATGCAGCAAAAGCAAAAGTGTGCAGTCCCACCGGCCTAAACGTAGCAGCTGCCCACTAATTGCTGGGCAGCTGTAGAAATTAGCACGGGCACCAGCGTGCCCTCTGAGCCCCTCTCTGGGACTCTGAAACTGGAATGGGCCCCGAACCGTTGCAGCTGCCTGCGCCCTTCGCAGGGCAGCTGGCGAAACCGCACAACAAGCACTAGCCCTCCACGTTTTAAAGGAGCCCCAATGCGGGCTTTAGATTTAGCCCCCCAGAAGCAATCAGTGTGGGCACCACTGTGCCTTTGGAGCCCCACTGGGGCTTCTTAACCAAATCTGCCCCCCCCCCCCACGTTGCAGTGGCCCGCTACGGCGGCGCCACTGAGGGGAACATAGCCCCAGCCCTGGGGACGGACTAGTCCTCACGTTGGAGTCCCGCTCGGGGGACTCGGAAAACAAGTGCCTCCGACGTTGCAGCGGCCCGCAACTGCGGCGCCGCTGTGAAGCAAAGGGCAGAACGGGCACAATCACCAACCACCTGGAGACCCACTCACCTGGGACTCCTGCGTTGTCTCTGCTCGGTCCTTTGA
This sequence comes from Triturus cristatus, assembly GCF_964204655.1. Lineage (NCBI taxonomy): Eukaryota > Metazoa > Chordata > Amphibia > Caudata > Salamandridae > Triturus > Triturus cristatus. Next base: position 1,104,698,965 of record NC_140591.1, read on the forward strand.
GCAGCTCCACTCTTCTGATCTCCCGCGCTGCTCCCGGGTGCGCTGCTCTTCGCCTGATCCCTCCCCTGGGACCGGGGCCTCAACGTGCAACACACGGAGGAGGGGCAGGCTTCTGGCTCTTCCTAACTTCACCCGGGCCGACGCAGTAATTCTCGAGGTCGCTTCCTCGCGTTGCCGGGCAACCGCAACGACTGGGCCAATCCCAGTGAGGCGGGGATGACGTCAGTTGGCTCTCGGGCTGGCGGCGGTGATCCCAGCAATCTCGGGATACTTTTACCGGCAGTATGTGGTGTGGGCACCCGCTGGACTTCCTCTCAATGCGGGGAGGGCACCCGCGGAATATACAGCACTGCCGTGTGGGCTCCGGCACTCGTCAGCATAAAGGGCGGGGTGGGCACCCGCCGGTAACGGTGCAACAGCGCAGAAAGGCGGCAAACAGCGGGGTGGACTCCCGCTTGATAAATGGCAATTGCGGGGAATCCCTACGTCGGGATTCCGTCGGTAGATGAGGCAGCTCAGCGCTGCGGAGCCCACGCGCTCCTTGGAGAAGAAAAGCGCTCTGCACCCCAGTCAAGCGCTCCTAAGCACCAAAGTCAAGCGCTCCTCCAGAATGAGAAATAAAGCACTCCCAGGCGCTGCAGCCCGAAAGTCCAGGGAAAGTCTTTCAGATTGAAGGGGGGCAAAGGCTGGGTCCAGGCAGGCCAGCTCACAGGGCTCTCCAGCAGGGAGGCAGTCCCTTGTGGCGGTTCCTCCTGGAGCCCGGCAGCAGCAGGCCCCCCTCAAGTCAGGAGCAACAGAGAACATTTTCATGGGGTCACAGCCCCTTCTTTTATACACATTTTTCCTTTGTTCCCCCAGCACAGGGCTGGGGGAAAACCAGATGCAACTGGTTTGGGGGAACTTTGGAGCACTTTGTTGTGCTCAGCTCCTCTCTCCATTGTCAGGTGGGGGCTAGGTGCTCAGACGCACCACAGGGGGCGTAGCCAGCATTGTGGAGGGAAGGTACAGCCCTATTCAGGTGCCAGGTGCAACTCCTCCCTCCCATCTACATGCAGATCTCCCTATTCACCACTGGGCAGACTCATCCTGGCTCCTGGAATTCCCCAGCCCTCTCAGCTCCTGTCAATTACTAGCCAGACATGCACTCCACATCAGGCTGGCAGGTACACCGCACACAGAAAGGCCAACTTCTAGAAGTGGCACTTCTCCTATAGTTATAATAAATCTGCGCACATCATTGCGCAGCATTTATTCTTACGAGTTCGCACATACTAAACTTGACCCTGCACTCCTCTCACATCAGGAATAACCATGGACACACATATCCCCCATGCATTCCTATCGGAGGGCAGGTCAGTCTCACTAAATGTAACACAGAGCGCACGCACTTTACATTGGGACACAGTGCTAAAGTGCCTCGGAGTCTAAAACCACTAACACTACATAGGGAAAAAGGCTAGGATAAATGCAAAAAGGTTAGGGGTGAACCTGCCAAAAGGGCCAAGTCCAACAAATACTAATAGCACAATAGCCAAAACTGAACCGTATCTCAAGAGCTTAAACAAGGGGTACTGCTCATTGGCATAGGAAACTTGACAACCTTATTAGTTACTGGGCATGGCTAAAGGGACGAGCAGAAGTCTCAAATACGTCCAGTTGGTGGACACACAGGATGTTAAATGGTACTGGGAGAGGGGCTTGGTCATTCCCCAATTGGAGGAGTTTAGATACCTCTTTTTAGTTCCCAACTAGTTTTGGTTACAAGCTTCATATAGACGGAAGTCCGTGGGAAAGAGGCGTGCACTAGATGGTTTGCACCCATAGAGTCAATTGCTTTAGACTTATAGTGCATGTAGAAGTTCTGACCATGATGACTCAAGACTTACAAGCTGTTAGGCAATGGTGAGCCAACTTCTTCCATAGGCTCAGAATGCAACCCACCTAATCATGGGCCGTGGATTTGTTTTGCACTCTCAACCCTCTTTCATCAAAGAGAGGAGGTCATGGTTGGGGTGGGCCTCCTTGTAACACCTTGATATGGGGATGCCCAGTGTGTGATGGTGATGTTCCACGTGCTGCTAAAGGGTTGCTTAAAGGCAGTCATCATGCCCTTCAAAATTCTGCCGAAATGTGTTACCAGCCCACTATCATGGGGGGTGGCATGAGGGAGGTAACTTATAAGTCACACCATACTCATTTTACAGGGCCTCCATGTATGTGGACATGAATGTAATGTAGTGTAAATGTAACTTATAAAACACAAACTCATGCCCTAGTGCGTCTTTGTGCTATCGAAGTCCGACATCAAGTTACCTTCTTGGTTAGAGATCATGTCCCTTGGAATATAAATGCAAGAAAAGTTGTCCAAGAGGGCTCTAACTACCACAGCATAGAACTCTTGATAGATTCTGAGTTCAGGTGGCCAGCCGTAGCCAAAACACCAAACCCCATCAATGTAAAGTGAAAGAGTTGAGACCAAAAAGCTTCTCTCAAATTAAGGAATGGCTACAGAGGCTCTTGCAAAGTCAAAAAGGTCACTGTGACTGTCATAAAGTCACTCTCCCATCCACCTTGGTGATGGCCCAAGCGCCTTCTACCATCGTATTGTCCTGCAGGCAGTTCAAGTGGGTCACCGGGAGGAGCAGTCCTCTCTGTATCTGGCATGACCCCAATTCTCTTGCGGTGCAAATGCTGATGTTGAGTTTTCGGCTGGACATAGGTAGGATCTCTCCTTGAGTCATTCTCCACACGGTTCTCAATCAGCTGGAACTTTGGCTCGTCCTCCAGGCCATGAATGTTCCTCTACTCTATAGACAGTGTAGCGGCGTCCAGGTGGAGAACAGCAGTAGGACTTTCTCCCCAGGATCTAGGCTTGTTCTCAGTACTAGGAGAAACAGAAGCGTACTGTCCTGGCCCTTGTGCACAACCTACTGTCAACTGGTACCACAGTGCATCTTTCCTAAGTCAAGAAGGATAGAAAGTAACAGAACTCTGTAGGGGGGGAGCACTACTGTAAGAAATTAGCGGCACTGGTGGGAAGCCACAACAAATAAAAAGGTGTGCCATCTTTAACAATATTACCCTAAGCGCAAGTAATCACTGAAAGTTTTTCCTGCCTTTTCTACGTTGTCGATAGGCTTGAGTGCTAATTGTTCACCAGTATGTGAATTGCTGTGCCGTAGGTCAGACATCTTAATTGAGGATGAGCGGTTGCTAGTGAGATGTGTGGAAGACGGATATACAAGCAGCCAAACTGGTTTCAGCGAATGCCTTGTTTAAGGCATGTGCATGGGTTAAATTGGGATTCCAGCCCAGAAACCAGACAAGGATGAAATCTCTGTGGTTCTCCCAGCCCCAGCCAACATGGGCTACAACAGGAGCAGGTAAGTTGAAATGGGTTAGCTACCTTGCAAGGAAATCAAATCAGCCCTCCGTCTCCTTGTGGTCTGGTTAGGAGCCAGTAGCCGCCATCCACTATGGATGAGGATACACTTTGGGTGGCCCCTAAGTTAAACAGAAGCTAGTGTGCTGAGGTGCAACACATATGTGCAGAGCACCTCAAGTGGGCTCAAAGATGCACAGCCTGCTGGGGAAAAACACCTGAACGGCCAAAAAGTTATTTGTGGAGGATGGTAGCTATCCATCCAACTTTCACCTACACAACTGGTTCATGCTTCCAGCAGCCACATAAACCGGTCATGCTGTGTGTACGCTGGGGCTGTGCAGTCCATAAACAAGACAAATGTGTTAACACGTGCTCATACAGACAGTGAGCACCTGCAAAAGGGAAGGCACAAAAAGCAATCACTGAGAAGCTTCATCACTATGTACTTGGGTCGACCTATCTATGAGGACATGGAGGCTCCCAAAGCGTAAGAGCAATCACAGACTACCCACCATGGAGAACTTCTGAACACCACATAAAACCTAGGTGCAGCCTTTGTAGCCCTTCCGAGGATGCTTGTTTTCGGTCCACATAGGACATGGCTTGGCAGTTGGCTGGACTGTTCCCACGAGGAGCAGGGTCAAGATTGATTTGCATATGGCTGGTTCCAAACCGGGGTGACATGGTGAGCAAAAAAAGATAGATTGAACCCAGATCTATGACTGGGGGTGAATGCTTGACAATGTTCAGCATTCCGTCCATCCTTTTTTTGTGTTGCTATATTTCTAGATACTGACAACATTTTCCCATGATTTCCCCCTATGTTCATGCAGTCTTCTTGAGGCGGGGCAAGAGAATGTGGGAATTCTCACAGGGCTCCTGGCACCATCTGTACCTTCTCCTAGAGGGGTTCTGTGGAGGAGCAAGATAAATTTCCCCCACTTTTTGGTTGGCATAGGTTCATTAACTTACACTCAGGCCTCAAGTGAATGATTTTGTAATATAGGGGCCGATTCACAGAACTAATCTGAGACAAAATCTTAAACTTACTACTTTTGGTATTCATAGAAGGCATTTAGTAGTAGTAAAGTTAGGATTTTGTCTTAAGTTTGACTTAAGTTTGACTCAAGACAGACTTAAGACAGACTTAAGACAAACTTAAGACAGACTCAGGACAGACTTAAGACAGACTTAAGACAGACTTAAGACAGACTTAAGACAGACTTAAGACAGACTTAAGACATACTTAAGACATACTTAAGACAAAATCCTAACTTTTCTACTACTAAATGACTTATGTGAATACCAAAAGTAGTAAGTTTAGGATTTTGTCTCAGATTACTTCTGTGCTTCTAGTGCTTACACATAAAAAAGGGAGTCCCTCATTTCCATTGGGCCACATTCCTAGACAGAACACCTGGGGGCTCATTTATAAAGAAGTTACGCAGTGCAATGCAGCGTAGCGCAGCAAGTCATCTTGCTGCGCTGCACTGCGTGACAGGGAAAGGGCAATAATGCATTATTGTGCATTCCTGTTCTTTCCCATGTGCTGGTGCCCTTTTGGCTGCCTAGCGCCAACACAGGCACTCATGCACCATGGTGCAAGGGTGACTGTGTTGCATGCAGGATTGTTTTTGTGCAGGAAGGGACACCTTCCTGCACGCAAATAATCCTGGGAGGCATATTCCTCTTTCTATGTGTGCTGCAAAATTCAGCACAGATAGAAAGAGGAAGAAACGCAGAGAAATAGAGATATTTCTCCTCGTTGTGCCTCCCCTGGAAAGGCGTAAGATTTTGGCACATTCCAAGGTTTGCACGTTCTTGTAAATCCGGGAATGCATCAAAATCCATGGGAGTTACGTGGGAACATCCATGCAACACTCATGGAATGCCTTCCCAGGGGAGAGTAATGCAACACAGCGATTTGCGCTGCATTGCGTTTCTTCAGGTTCATGAAGCCTGACTTAGACCTTCATAAATCTGACTTAGAGGTTTGCGTCATGCATGTAGCGGGAAACAGCCTTCACAATGTGGTTGTTACAGCGCGTTACCTTTACAACGCGGTCGTTACAACGACCGTGTTGTTACAATGCAATGCCTTTACATCGCAAGTCATTAGATCGACTTGCTCTAGATGGCGCTCCAACCTAAGGAATGGTATAATTTACTATTCCAACACCTTCCCTACTGTTGCCCAGGCTGGAGTTGGAATAGTAAATTATACTATTCCTAAGGTTGGAGCACCATCTAGAGCAAGTTGATCTAATGAATTGCGTTGTAAAGGAATCACGTTCTAAAAACGCAGTCGTTTTAACGACTGCATTGTAATGGAACGCGATGTAATAGCATGCGTTGTGACATGCTATATTCGCATGTACCACGTTGCGTGGACTAAACTCAACACAAACCTCTCATAAAGATGCCTCCTATTTTTAATGTGCTTCTGCTGCAAGAGAGGGACATTGAATCCTTGTTACCCATGAAACCCTTAATGTCCCTTCTGTTGCAGAATATTGTGCCTCTGAAGGGCAAATGCTTATGAGAGTCATTTGAAGAGGGGGGCACAGTTCTGGCAATCTGTCATTTAGTCATTACTCTCAACTCACCCGCATTTTCACAGCAAGTGGGGGAGGGAACTCTTACCTACCCACTCGCCAGCTTTACTTCTTCGCACACCCTTGCTGGTTTGTACTACATTTTGTGGCTGCATTGCCGAGGCTCTGACACAGAACAGAGAGCTCCAGCCAGCAGGGTCTTTACAAGTTCAAAACTGCCCCAATTTGCAAGTATGGGCACCTTTTTTGTTTCAGCTATTTCACTAATGGGGGCCACTTTTATTTTGGTGCTCGGCCTATTTTCTGCCCCAGTCTGACGCTGCTGGCCAGGATGCTACTGACAGACAGTTTTACAGCCGAGAAATAAGAGCAGAGCATGGAGGCCATGTAGCAAAGCACCTGCGTTATGGGCTGGATTGTTTTTGTGCGGGAAGGGACATCTTCCTGCACAAAAACAATCCTTAGAGGTATATTCTTCTTTCTATGTGTGCTGCTAAAAGCAGCACACATTGAAAGAGGAAATGACAAGGAGAAATAAACACAATTCTCCTTGTTACGCCTCACTGGGGAAGGTGTTGCATTGTGAGACATTCCTAGATTCACTAGCTTTCTTAGGGGCATATCAACAAGGGCTTTATCTCTGCTTTTTTGGCTTTAAAAGCCAAAAAAGCAGAGATAAAACTAGCGCCCTATCAACAACAGGGTGCTAACACGCAAATTTGCATGTTAGCACCCCTTTACTCTACGCTTCCCCGTGCATCTCTAATGAGATGCAAAGGGGGCGTTCCAGACTAAAATAATAGGAGAAATGTCGCTAAGCGACATTTCTCCTATTATCAAGAATGTCGCTAACCCTGTTAGAGACAAAAAAAGCAGCGCTAACCGCGGTTAACGCTGCTTTTTAACGTCTGCTAATTTTCAGACTTAGCCATGATATCCTATGGAAGGAGGATATCATGGCTAAGTTTGCCTGTCCCTATCAACAAGGTAACGTGTGATTATCGCTGGGTTTCCAGCGATAATCTCACGTTAGCCTGTTAGTGTGCAGATTTTTATCGCTATTGAGATAAGCGTTGCTAATAGCACGCTATCTCAGCGATAAAAATTCACGCTAACTGGCGATAATTATCCTCACGCTAAGAGCGCTGAGCGATAATTATCGCCGGTTGTTGTTGATATGCCCCCACGATCTGGGAATGAGCAAAAATCCATGGGTGGGTGAATGAGAACGCCCATGCTCCACCCCTGGAAGCTCTTCCCAATACAATGCAAAGTAGTGCAGCGCTATGTGCTGGCTTGCGTTACTTTGATTTACTAAACCATGCAAAGACACACAAAGTGGTTTTGTGCAGCATAGTAAATGCCAAAAAGGATTTTGCATCCGGGTTGCGCCACAAAAATGACTCAAACCCAAAGAAAAACCTTAGTAAACATGCCCCACAATCTTTGGCAAAGCCAAGTGTGCTTTAAACACAGGGCTTCAAACATTCATAGAAACGTAAAATAATCTCATTTTATAATAAAAACAAAAAATAGGGAGTCTTTCACCTAAAGTGAATGTTGGCATGTATGAGACCTCATTCTGAAATCTCACATACCAAGCTGATGCAAAAGGTTGATTGGGATGATTTGGAGTTAGGTCAAAATTCTGGGCCTCCTTTATGAAGTTTTGGTGAAGGGCAGCACCGCTAGGGATCTAGTGGCACTACCCTGCACCAAAGGAAAAGGGCAGGAATCTGCTGAATCTATGAGATACAGCACATTCCTGTCCTTTTCTTCTGCGCTGGCGCACAATGGGCTGCCATGCGCCAATGCAGGCACCCTTGCACCATGGTGCAAAGGTGTCTACTTTTATGAAGGAAAGGACACCTTCCTGCACAAAAACAATCACAAGAGGTGTTTTTCTCTTTCTATGTGTGCTATGGAATGCAGCACACATCGAAAGAGGAGAAAACGACGAGAAATAAGAATATTTCCCCTCATTGCACCTCCCTGGGGTGGCACTAGAATCTTATGCATTCCCAGGTTTGCAATTCCTCGTAAATCTGGGAATGCTTCATATTCCATGGGTGTTGCGTGGGAACATCCACAGCAATACCCATGGAACGCCACTTTCACACAGTGTTCTGCGTGAAAGGAGCACATATTTACAAGGCCATGAAAAGCCACGCAAAGCTTTGTGTGGCCTTGTAAAAATGCTGCGGCACATTGCGCCACCGAAGCGTAAAATAAAGTGACGCTCCGGCTGCCTAAAAGTGCTGCTAGGGGCTTCGCAAATGAGGCCCCCTATGCTTTGTTGCTCTCATTCCGAGGAGCACAACATACGGATGCCCTTATGCAATATCACTTGGGATCGCCAGGGACCCTGCTCAAAATCGATTACCTTCAGTACGAGTCTCACGGACTCTCGGCATGCACTTGGCAGCCATGTTGCAATGGTATATCTTAATTTCACTGAATGGAGAATACTACTGAGCATCCACAATTTTAAGCAAAATCAGAGAAAAAGTATTATGTTTTCACACTTGTCATATGAGTAACTTCCAGTATTTTACCTTGAAAGAGTTATGGAGTCGTGAAACGCCAAGCTGAAATAATATGCAATCGGGGTAAATATAGTGTCTGCAGCGAGTTAGAGTAAGTGATTATGGGGGTGTGCACCGCCTTCCTGGCTTGTTCTGCTTTCTTAATAACATCAGTTATTTGGCTGTCAGATCAGGTCTAGGGTGATGTGCAGATTCAGATGAATGATCAATTACCCACTCACTGCTTATAATATCAAACAACACAGGATAAAGAAGGCTGATGATTAAAACGAAGAGGAATGCGATTTATCAGCCCAAGCCTTTCTTTCTTAGACAGAGCATGATTTAGTCAAGTCAAGTAAAATTACTGTAAATTAATATCATTTCCTTCCTTTATTTATAAATCATGTCCCTAAACATCCTTTGGAGATGGGAGCTAATGTGATTTGGCAGTTTTGTATGCAGCTGGGGGAGGTTTATTAATATTTGTTTTCCAAGCCTCCCTGTGCTTGATGGCAGCTAATAGGAAACACAGCCTCATTTTTCTTCAGACTTCCATTTATTATTGCCTGGGAAATAATCTCTGAATCACGTAGTTCTCATGCAACTGCCGTATGCTATTAGTGGGACGAAGAGCCACAAACTAACAATTAATCAAACCCTGCGAATCAAATTCAAATGATAGTATTATGCACACTGCACAAAACAAAGGACAGGCCACATGGTCAGCGAATTTCGCTGCGTGCACTGCATCCCCAAATGCGATGCTGTGCACGCAACGAAATTAGTTTTATTAATTTATATGTTAACTTACCTGTAAACCTCCGTAATCCATAGTTTACTACCGCCCACCCTGCCCCTCCCCCTCCCCACGTCACCGCCCTGCAGTTACTCCTACTACGGACCGCGGCTGCACATGGTTACAAGTCTTTGCAGCAAACCGTTAAAAGGGAATTCTCTCTGACCATGTCTTTTGTCGTAGATTTCCCTCTACAATTAGGAAATTGTGGGGCATATTTATGAAATTATCTCGCAGCGCAGCAAGTCACCTTGCTGCATGATAAGGAAAGGGCAGGAATGCACCGTATTTAACAATATTGGGGCTTTTTTCACAACCCACTTGCAGTGCCGGTGCGTCACTTTTAATATGGGAAAAAGTGACGCACCAGCAGCGCAAGGGGCTCGTAAATAAGCTGTCATTTCCCAGCGCTGGCGCACAATATGATGCTTAGCGCCAGGTCAGGCACCTTTGCACCATGGTGCAAGGCTGTCTGCATTGTAAGCAGGATTGTTTTTGTGCAGGAAGGGAAACCTTCCTGCACAAAAACAATCCTGAGAGGCATTTTCTTTTTTCTATGTGTGCTGTTAAATACAGCACACTTAGAAATAGGAAGTAACGAGGAGAAATACAGATATTTATCCTCGTTACGCCTCACAGGGGGAGGTGTAGCATTTTGATGCATTTCCAGGTTTACCCATCTTGGTAAATCTGGGAATGCGCTAAAATCCAGGATGGATGCTTCAGACCATCTTCACTCCACCCATGGAATGCCTTCCCAGGGCAGAGTAACGCCACACAGGGATTTGTGCTCGTTGTGTTACTCTGGATAGATCAAGCCATGCAGGGCTACGCAATGTGGCCTTGCATGGCTTGACAAATCTGACTTAGGTTATGTGTTGACCTTGCACCCTCTTGCGTGGTGTAAGGGCAACTCAAATCCTTCATAAATATGCCTCTCTCATTTTTTTTTTAAGTTTAGAAAGCTTTATTAAATATCATAAGCCAAGTAAAACATCATTACAGAGAAAATCAAAGGCAATGTAATAGGACAATAGAATACAATTGAAACCATACAATAGTAACCAATGCCAATAAAGAATTAGGGAATATACTTAGGGGAAAAGCATTTTAAAGACGCCTCTCTCTTTTTAAGGATGACGTAGCAGCTAATATTCAGCATATACAATAATTTATTTGTTGTTCAGTGCACCCCTTTGGGATGGCTTTTATTTTTGCTTCTGGAAGAGCCTCCAGTTGCAGTGACCTTCGTCCTCTCGTTCTAAATCCTGAAGAGACTCTTTCTCAAATATTCAGTTTTCTTTGTCTTATTTCCTAGCCTAGGATTTGGGAAGGCTCTACTTTGGAGACTACTCCTAAATCTTCTTCCCTTGACATTGCCTGTTTCTTGTTGATGAAATTGAGCTGGACTAAGGGCTAGATGTACAAAGCATTTGCGATTTGTAAATCAGTCTCAAATGGGTTTGCGACTCAAAAAGTGGCTATTTATGATGTACGAAATCCATTTACAATTTTTTTTTCAATGCAACCATTTTCATGAGTCACTAATATTTGCAACCCAAGTTTGAAAAATGATAATCATAAAATCTATAATTGTGACTCGCAAACCTGCATGTTGAAGCTTTTCGCAATTAGCAACTAGCCGCAAAAAGTCCCGTTTGCACATGCAATTTACCACCAATTCAAATCAGGTGGTTACTGTGTGCAAACTATAAAAACTAGCCCAGAATGCATGAGGGAGTTTTTACAATGGCTGCTTTGTATGTGATTGCAAGGAAGATACAAATGCTGACTGCTCAGCAGAGGAGGAGGCGGAGACAAGCGAGGATTTTTAAAAGTCAGGCTGACAATTTTTCAACAAACAGAGGAAAAAATATTTGACAAATACAGGCTAAGTAGCAATGTCATATTGAAGAGTTTTGCACTTTTAAAGTGACATCTAGAAAGCAGTACTCTGCGTAGCAATTCTATCCCCACCCAAATTCAGGCGTTGTGCTCTTTACATCTTTTTGCTGTTGCTGGTGAGATGTCTCAAAGTGTGCTTACCCGTTGTTTCTGCATATTTCTAGATGTCATGCTTCTCTATATCAACCACTATATATACCTACCCAGAAATGCACAGGAAATTCTAATCACAAAATAAAAGTTTTACAGGCTTGCCGAATTTCCCCATTGTAATAGGGTGAATAGATGGAAAACATGTTCTGATTTGACCTCCATCTCATTTGCAACATCTGTTTAGAGACAGGAAAAACACACATTCTCTCAATATTAAAGTTGTGTGTAACACAAACAATTTAATATCTGATATTGTTTCACAATTTCCAGGAAGCACCCACGATTCCTTCATGTTTAGGGCCAGTGCCTTCTTTGTAAAAATGTAAGTGCCAGGGCCCTTCTAAGGAGTGTAGGAGAGTAGGATCTGCTTCACATGTTTACCCCTACTTTTTGCTGGTGTGTCACTCTTTTTTGACTTTAGTCTGGCTAAGTACCCAGGGCCCCAGCCTAGTTGCTTCCTCTCTAAAATGATTCCATGTACTTTAGGTACATTACAGATTGGATCTGAGGTGCCCTTATAAGTCCCTAGTATATGGTATACTATGTACCCAGGGCATAGGTACCCCAGAGGCCTACCAGGGGCTGAAGCAGGTATTATGCCACCCCTGGAAAGCCACCCAAAATGACACCACAGGTCTGCTACTGCAGCCTAGGTAAGGTGGTGCATGCACCCCTTACTGTGATATAGGTTACCTATATCGCTATATATATACACACATATAAACCTATCAGTCACTCCTATGGCATGCCTTATCAAGTCTGAAGGCAGAGTGCTTGGTTCTTATGTGGGAGGGTGCCCCTGCATGAGCAGAGCCCCTCTGCAGCGTTCGGAGACCCTTCTCTGATGCTGTTTTTAGTGCAGCCTGACCATATACTCTTCAGTGCATTATGACCAAATGGTAAATGCTAACTTTGGACTGGCTGCACGGAAACATGTCATGTTTGGTGTCAAACACCTTGGAATCATACCCCCACACCAGTAACTGGTATGGGAGTATGATCCCACCCTTCTAGAGGAAGAGACATGACAGCACTGGTCTACCTGGTAGAAACTTAATAGAACCCTGGCATCACAAAATGGATGCTGCAGCCACAGACACGGGTCTGGCCTCCTGCTGCTGACCGAAACTCCGGCAGGGGAGGCCTGGACAATAGGTTTCCTGTCACAGGGGGGTGTAACCACCTCCCAGACAGGCTTATGTGTATTGGGGCTGGGTGGGAGCACTTTCTGAGTGCTTTAAAGTCCTGCACTGGGGGCACATTTGGTGTCCCTGTGCATAGTCCAGCCCAAACCGGTTCAGGGGCTTCCAGTCCCTGCTCTGGCGCAAAACTGGACAAAGGAAATGGGAGTAGCCCCCCCTCTTTCCAAACTCTGCCAAAGGTGGGTCCCCAGAATATGTCCAACCCCCTACCTTAGTATAAGTATGGGACCCCAGTCCTTAGGACTTTAGATTACCCTGGACGAAACACTGAAGCTGAATCCTGGACCTTCGACGGTCTGCTCAAGACCAGAGGACTGAAGAAATCTCCCATGGGGTCAAGGAGTGACTCCCCTGCTTGGCAGGCACCAACGAAGCAATTTGCTGGTCTGCATTTCTGAAGCTCCCACCGGACTCCAAAGTATTTGCAGCCCAGGAAGAGGATTTCCAGACATCTCAGAGGCCGACCCGAGTCCCCAGCAAAGCTGAGACCCGCAGCCCTCGTGAGTAGCGTGGAACCAGAACTCCTGGTCACTGTGCATTTCTGCAAGTACATTGACTTCTCGATGTCTCTTGAAGTCGTGCTTGGGCAGACTTGTATCCCCCACCTCGAGCACTAAATCCACTGAAGATTGTTGGCCTGGTCATTCCGAGTGACTTGTGGGCTGCCAGTTTGTGTTTTGTCTCGAGGTCCTTTCGTGATCCCTGGTCCGTTGACTGGTGGGTCCCTGAGGGGGTAACATTGTATTTCCTTGGACTTCCCTAATTGCTCCAGATGTACCCTGACTCCCAATCAAGTGGTGAGTCCCACAGACCTTGCTGGTCTGCACCAAAGCATCTTTCTAGTTTCTGTGTGGGTTGCTGTTGCCAAGGCTTGTTGTGTCCAATCCAGGCACCAATGCTGCAGCACTCGACATCCTTCATAGTGCAGCTCGAATCCAGCTCCTGGTTGTCCTTGACACCTCCTGGTCCTCGTGGCTGAAGAGTCAAGCTTCACCTCCTTCACCTGAAATCACCCAACATCTGTGGGCATCTGCTCATCGCCTTCCTGGTCACTGGCTAGTGACCCAGACTCTTTCCCCTCGGCTTTCAGGTTCTTCTCATCTTTGATCTAGGCTCGGATCTCTTCGGACACTTCGCATCTTCACGGCAGCAGCACTTCTTCACCAGCTCCCATTGAAATCGATGACGCGACCCAACACCAAAAGACACCTATGCACCCGGCTTCCCTAGGTGAGGTAACACGAGTACTCCGGTGCTCCCGTGGGTGCTAGCCCTAGAACTTCCTAAGTCCAAAAGGGTTTGGTCCCTACTCATTTCTAAGTGTCCCTAATCTTTAAAAATCTAACCATGACTTTCCCCATTGAAGCTAACGGGAGCTCGTGGCTGTGTTCACACACTGCACACGGCCCCCGTGGGTCCCCTGTGTCACTACCTTGGGTGGTTCCTTGGGGTCCCAGTGATTCTACAGGCTCTAGGCCTTGTTTCTAGTTAAGTCGTGGTTCTTATACCACTATTTTAGTATATGGTTTGGCTCGCCCCTAGGGCCTGATGTGTATTTGTGCTATTTTACTGTGATTATTGAAATGTAACTTATGTGTTTTGACCTCTAGTCTCATAAAGAGACTAGAAGGGTGTGTTTAGTAATAAATACATATATTTTATATATATACCTGGTGTGGATATCTTTCATTTAGTGACTCAAGAGAGTATAGACTGCTTTACATTCCTTCAAGACTTAGCCTGAAGGCTGCTCTCCATAGCTACCACTAGGATAGCTTTCAATAAAGGTTGTCTTTAACCTATAACCAATAAGGGGTTGTTTGGACTGATACAAGGTGCCCACTATAACTAGTGGACAGCATATATCAGGCCAACTTCTCACAAGGAGGTCACTCCAGCTTGCACCACTCATTGTTCCTGCCGGCGCTGCCAATGAGGGTACCAACACAACTACTCATAATCACACTCCTGCAAGTGTGACAATTCATACTATCCCTGGCCACCCAAAGCTAGAAGAATGGGGTGACAAGCAGGTATTATTATTTTAATGGATGTTCAATTATGAATTTCTCTGTTGTTGTGCTCACTTCAAAATTAGACTAACAGCACCACCACGCTGGTGTTGAAAATTAAGGGCCAGTGCCGAGCACCGAAAACCACTGGCTCAAAATAAGCACTGGTTTATACACAATGGAACATACAGTTGGTTGGAAAGAAGGGAGTTTGATGATGGCTATTTATTAGGTAAAGACATTAAATATAATGCCACATATGTTTGCAGTTATCAAATAATAAAAATAAATGAACGCTCTCAGTTATTTGTTTGTTTCATGTGATAGTGTGTATGCCCTATGTACCTAGATTTTGACTCCATACCTATCCCCCACAACCCATGATGAAACGCGATACAACACCGCACATTGTTGCACAAAGGGTGTGATTAAGAGGACATTTGGGCTGCTGAAAATTCATTTCCGGTGCCTATATAAAAGTGGTGGTGCCTTACAATATGCCCTGGAAACCGCATGCAAGATAATGGCAATGTGTGCCATTCTTTATAATATTGCGACCAGGGAGGCCTACAGATCACTAGTTAGGCTCTGAGTCAGAGGATGAAGATCCTGACCCACCGGTGCAGCTCACTACTGGGGAGAGTAGTGCAGTGGAGAGGAGATGGCGATGAGGCCACATTGCCAACAATTACTTTTCAAGGTAAGTCAGATGTGAAAGTTCAAGTAAAATAAAATGTACACTTGCTTGATTATTTAAAGTACAGCAACTTTTATGGGCAGGTTTTGTATACATTTTTAAAACAAATTTTAACTGTCACATGCAGATGTACATAATGTCTACATCCAATGTCGGTTTCTTCACAGAAAACACAAACATACAATATTGTAGTATTTCATGTACTGTGCCCTTCACCGGTTCTTGCGGCTGCGTCCCGAATGGGTTGTGCCCACGTTAAGCAGCAGGAGTACGGCAGCTGGTGTGTCGCAGTGAGCGGGCATCTGTGGCGGCAATGCTGCCAACGCTAGAGATTTCCTCACTATCTTGAGGTTTAGCACCTGCCCCATTAGTTATGTGAGCAGTTTGTAGTGACCTATGCCCTTTGAGACGTCACCACTAAAGTGGCCCATTTCCACCTGAAGAGTAAGTATCTGCCTGGATATGGTTAAAGTGACATGTTCCAATCTCCCTATTGAATGGGTTGAACCATCCATTCTGGCTGCAGCACTTCTCTCTCTATGACTTTGATTTGCGTTATCCTCCCCCATTTGTTAGAATATTTCTTTAAGGGCATTGATGAGGCTGTCCATTTTAGAGTCCATCTTTGCTTGGTTTTCGGCTAGTTGATTGGCCATGCTACGGAACCCAAATGAAATGCATTGCTGCATGTTCTGTAGTTTTTTGTTCACTATTTTCATCTGCTTGTGTTGCAGATACTGAATATGCAACATGGAACCCTCAAGGCCACCAAACAACTGGGCAATTTCTACTGTAACTTCAGACAACGATTCTTTGTTGCATTGAGCCTTCTCAGGGTGCCAACTGCGAGCATGCACTGGGACACGCTGCTGTTGTGACCTTACAACTGCCTGCAGGATTGGACTCGGAGGCTGTTGGACATCGTCCTCGTCCACTGATGGTGCCTGTGGGGAGTATGAAGCACTCTAGAGTGGCCATGAGCTGTGGCTGGTTGACTCTATTTCTATGAGGGAAAATCAATTCTTATATTTTGATATCATTTATTTAGTACATTTCTACCAGTGACTGAATTTTTACTACATGTCCCTTAATGTACTCTGGGGGTCTTTCTACAACTCCTTAATAACAAATGTAGGAGAGTAGGATCTGCTTCTTATAGTTACCCCCACTTTTTGCTGATGCTTCACTGTTTTTTCGACTTTAGTCTGGCTGGGATCCTGCTATCCAGGACCCCAGCCTAGCTGCTTCCTCTCTAAATTGATTACATGTACTTTAGGTGCACCACAGATTGGATTCTGGGGTACCCTTATAAGTCCCTAGTATATGGTATCGTATATACCCAGGGCATAAGTACCCCAGAGACCTCTCAGGAGCTGCAGCGTGTATTATGCCAGCCCTGGGAGACCATTCAAAATGACACAACAGGTCTGCTACAGCAGCCTGTGTAAGGTGGTGTATGCACCCCTTACTTAGATATAGGTTCACTATATCAATCCATATCACTGCACATATAAACCTATCAGTCACCCCTATGGCAGGCCTTATCAATCCTGAAGGTAGGGTGCTGGATTTTATGTGAGAGGGTGCCCATGCATGAGCAGAGCCCCCATTCAGCCTTCGGAACCTTTATTCCAGGATTGTTTGTGATGCAGCCAAACCATATACTCTTAAGTACATTATAACCTTGCGGTAAATGCTAACTTTGGAATAGCTGCATGGAAACATGTTGTGTTTGGTGTCAAACACCTTGGAATCATACCTCCACACCAGTAACTGGTGTGGGAGGTATGATTCCACCCTACTAGAGGGAGAAACATGACAGCACCGGAACACCCGGTACCGGCTTTGCAAGCTCTGGCATCACAAAATGGATGCTGCCAGCCACAGACAGGAGTCTGCCCTTCTGCTGCTGGACGAATCTCCGGCAGGGAAGGCTGGACAATAGGTTTCCTGTCACAGGGAGGTGTTACCACCTCCCAGACAGGCTTTAGTGTATTGGGGCTGGGTGGGTGCACTTCAAGAGTGCTTTGATGTCCGCACTGGGGGCACATTTGGTATCCCTGTGCATAGTCCAGCTCAAACCAGTTGCAGGGGCTACCAGCCCCTGCTCTGGCACGAAACTGGACAAAGAACATGGGTGTAGCCACCCCTCTGTCCTGACCCTCCCATAGGTGGGTCCCCAGAGTTTGTCCCACCCCATCCTTGGGTAGAAAGTAGGAACCCCTGGCTACAGGACTTTAGATTTACTTGGACGAAACTCTGCTAAAGAATCCCAGAACTTCAGATATCTACACAACATTGGATGACCGAAGAATCTCCCTTGGAGTAAAGGAGATACTCCCCTGCAAGGCAGGCACCAAAGAGGCATCTGTCTGGTTTACAACTACACAGCTCCTGAAGGACTCTGAAGACTTTGCAACACAGGAGGTGGTTTTCCAAGCTTCCCCAAGGTTGATCCGTGCTCTCAGCAATCCTGAGATCCAAAGCCCTCGTGGGGACCGTGCAACCTGAACCCCTGGACACCGTGCATATTTGCAGCAGCATATCTTTTAGGCAATCCCTGAGGCTGTGCTTTGGGCTACTTGTAGCCCACACCCCGAGCAGTGATTCCACCGAAGATTACTGGCCTACACTCCTTGAGTGTCCCGTGGGCTGGTATTTAGTGATTCCTCTTGAGGTCCCTTCGCGATCCCTTATCCGTCTACTTGTGGGTCCCTGAGAAGGGTACTTTCACTTTCAATGGGCTTACCTGGTTGCTCCAGACGTGCCCTGACTCTCCATCTCTTGGGGAGTCCACAGGATCTTGCTGGTCCACACTGAAGCCTTTTTACTCTCACCGCGTGGGTTGCCATTGCCAAGGCTTGTTGGTATCCAATCCGGACACCGCCCCCTCTGCACTCAACATCCTTTGTGGGACAGCTCGCCTGTGGACTGTGGTTGTCATTGACATCTCCTGGTCCCCGTGGCAGTGGAGTTAAGCTTCACCTCTTCGCATCTGAAACACCCGACATTGGTGGGCATTGGTCTACCGTGCCCCTGGTCACCATGATGCGACCCAGACTCTGTCCTCTCTGCTTTCAGGTTCTTCACATCTCCGATCCAGGCTTGGATCACACCAGACACTTTTCCTCTTTACGGCAGCAGCACTTTGCAGCAACTCTCCATTGAAAATGACGAAGATTCCCGACACCATTTGACACCAATGCACCCGGCTTCCCTGGGTTAGGGAACACGAGTACTCTGGTGCTAACACGGGTGCTAGCCTTATAACCTTCTAAGTCTCCATGTCCTCTCCTACGTGTCCTTAATCTTTAAAAATTCCAACTGCGACTTTCCCATAGGATTGTACGTAGCTCGAGGCTGTGTTCTCATACTGTCTCATCTTATACCACTTTCTTAATATATGGTTTGTTCTCCCCCTGGGGCCCAATGTATATTGTGCTATTTACTGTCATTCTAGTGCTTTAATATTGTGTATCTTGTGCTCTAATCTCATAAAGAGATTAGTAGAGAGTGTTTAGAAATAAATACATATATTTTATATATATACCTTGTGTGGTTCTCCTTTCATTTGGTCATTCAGGAGGTTATAATCTGGTAAACCAAGCTGCTTTACATTCCTTCGAGACTTAGCCTGAAGGCTGCTCTCCATAGCTACCACTAGGATAGCTTTCAATAAAGGTTGTCTTTAACCTAATCATCAATAAAGGTCGTTTGGACTGGTGCAAGGTGCCCACTATAACTAGTGGACAGCATATACCAGGCCAACTTCTCACAACAAATCTGCATTATGTCACTTGATTAATGCTTGTAGAAGACAGTTTTAGGGTAACAGATGATAAAATACAAAACATTTAAAACTTACTCTGAGATGTTGCAAGTGCTGATGTATCAATACTCCCAAATCCCACAATTGTCTCTGGCTTCAAGGTAGTGTCCACCATCGACTCTAGTGTAGTGTATGGGGGACAATAGAGGGGCCTCCTCCTGTTGTCTAGAACTCATTCAGCCATATTGAATCCTTCGCCTTATTAAACGACCTGAGGTCTTGCCACGTATTCCTAATTTTGTCTTGATGTAGTGCTGGGTTACCCCTATAGCATTGATTTTCTGCTGCATCTCCTGCCAGACTTTTTTTCCTGAGACTCCAAGACAGTCATGGATGACCTTCTAAACAGGAGGCCATGGTTGGTGCAGAAGTCCTCAGCAAGGACCTCAAGTTTTTTGTGTGTGAAAACTTTTTATTTTTCTTCCACCTGCCTCCTTCTCTGGGTCTTGCTGGGTTGAAGGATGTGGCTTGCTGGCCCAAGTTGCAATTAGCACAGACAGCTGTTCTGTGCCTCCACTCTGGCTGCTTTCCAAGTTTGAAATGAGACGCACTTCCTGGCTTTGAGGTCATTACCCAGAACCAGGAAGTGCTTTTTGGTGTCTGCGGTCGCATTTGCAATTTGCGACCTGGGTCGCTATTTTGGTAATGGCAAATTGTGATTTGTGAGTCCTTTGTTTTTGGTGGTCGTCTCCAGGATTCACTTAAGGCATAGCCTACAATATACACCCCCCTCCCCTAAGAGCAACTACCATCAACATGTGAACCAAGTCAAATACGTCCCAAACACTTCTCCCCAACCTTCCTTCAGAACTCTTCCCACTCACTCAAACACTCCCTTTATTGCATAATTTAACTCCTAACAAACTCCTAACCCCTCGCCCCCATGAGCTGATCTGCCTGCCCAGCAGCGTGACAAACCTTATTGTGGCCTGTAAACCAGCACCCTACCTGCCCTTTTTCATGCCTTATACAACAACGCACCTGCTTATCAGTGACAATTACAATTGAAGCAACAGATGTGTTTTACCTCATCACGTCTTAACCCATAGACACACCCTTAACTTAACCTAGCATGAACAACCAGCCCCACTCTTGCCTAGGTGACAGATGTGTCTCCACGAACAAAATGGTGCCATCTCTGCCCTTACTGACAGCGCCTTAGCTCCCGTCAGTCCCCCACCCCCAGCCAATAAGCTTCAGGCATTTTGTGGACTGGCCACCAAATGCCTGAAAAGCTCGGGGGCCAGGGTCCCATGTCACCTGCCCCGCCAACCCCCCATTAACCATGCTGGTAGCCTTCCTGTCTTAAAGTAAAATTTAGAATTTCCCCAGTTAGGTAGGAAACCATGGGGCTTATTTACAAGGCCCTTGCGTCACTTTTGCGTCACTTTGCCCATGTTAATAATGACGCACAAGTGGCGCAAGGGCCTTGTAAATCTGCCCCCATATTTTTAGAATATGATCCCCCTTGTTGACCCCACTCTCATTGCGTTTTCCATGTCATTTCATTCACAGATACCTCTACTGACAACATTTTAGAGATTTCCCTCATTTTCTTTTACCATCGTTGACGGTTGAATTGCGCTTTTTGAATTAATTCTTGAATCGCTAACTCATAGACAGTTCGCTCTTTCGGGGGAAAACGGCAGTTGTCAGGTCTGGCAGCACTGGCAGGGTATGTTGAAAAACTCCAGTTTGGATGGTCTTGAGGATCTGAGAGCATCGTAAAAATGTTTTGGCCAGTTGCGGTGGAAGCTCTGTGATTTGCCTTCCAAATTTACAAGTTAAAAAGGGGTAATAATACTCTGTTGAATCAGTTACAACAGCCTCTGGAGCGAGATGGAAAGAAGTTATCACTCCATTCCTGACCCAGCCGGCTTCTATTCTTAGAATCCTGGAAACTCTAAGGGGTAGATTTACAAGCCCCTTCTGCGTCCTTGCGCCGCCATTGCGTCACTTTTTTTTGATGCAACGGCGGCGTAAACAATGCAGCCAATTTACAGCGTGACGCATCTAGCAAGATGCGTCACGTTGAAAAGCCCTGCGTCACATTATACCTGTGCCAGGTATGATGTATGCAGGCTAGGCGTTCCCAGGCAAAAAGCCATGCAGAACTGACACAGTGAAATTTACATTTCACTGCGTCACTCTACACCTTCACTGCGTCAAAATCCCTACGCCTGCTCAGACCAGGCGTAAGGAATGACGCATGACTTTTTGTATGGGACTCATATATCTGTTGTGGCACTTTCCTGGTGCTGCATCACTTTCATGAGCAACTCCAGCAAGACGTCACTTTTGTGCCGAAAGATGTGTCAGTATTAATGACGCATCTGATAATCCTTGCGCCACGGAGCACTGTATTGTAAAGACAGCGCATCCATGGTGGCGCAAAGACATCTGGCACTGGTGCAAGGAAACTGATGCATCTATGCAGATGCGTCAGTTCCTTGTAAATCTGCCCCTAAAGATATAGGAAGTTGAAGCGGTTGGAAAAGCTGTCCTATGCAACGTCCAGACCCGCCTGAATGAGTTGGTTAAACACTTTATTAAGAGTAGAGTTGGCCTTGTCCAAGGCAGTGATGGTGTTAACACCTTTATCTAACTCTTTCACAAAGGGGTCTCTTAATAAGAGCCCTCAGCAGCTGAACTGACCATTAAGGTGACCAACTCACCTAACTTTGGGTCTACTCTCAGCAAAATGAATCAATGCTGTTGAGCTCAAATAGCAAAGTTAACATTACTGAGGCAAGCCATCCACTGAACTCTCCCAGTACGGATGTGTGAGCTGTGTGTGAGCTGGAAACTGGTCTTAACAAGAAGGGCAATGTCAAGGGCCTTTGTGAGGGGCCCGAACAGATGGAGGATCTTATCTTGACCAATTTTCCATAACTGGTCAATCACCTTTTTTCGGGTCCCTAATACATTTTTCATAAATGTCAGCATTTTCTGTTGACCTTCGGTGTGACCTTCTCTTCCAATGTGGATCTAGGGCATTCTGTCCATGAGTAGTTACAGATCTCTTTGTGAAAAGACTTCCTTAGATGATGTCAGACATGGGTGGCCACCTCTGGGGACAGAAACCACGTTTCTGACCTGTGGTGCACAGTATTCTCTGATGAGAAAGAGATTGTTAGAGACTGAAAGAGACTGGTCACCTGCACCCTCTGAGGCTCTTGTGAACACAATATCATGGTCTATGGTCATCAGAATCGGAGTCATTCAAGTAAGAGTTTGAGGGCAGTTAACCCATGTCATTGGAGTCAGGTGAGGGCCTGAGTGCATTGCCGGATGCTCCTGGTTCAGGTCCATGGATTTGGCATCCCACAACAAAGTTTCCATCAACTTCTCAAAGGTGTCAGAGTGAACCAATCTGTCTGATCAAGACTTAATTTTTGTGCCCGAGGTTCAAGGATCAGGCGAAGATTCTGTTAGGTTTTCAGTATCTTTCTGGTCTATAAGGATAGCATTTGTTTGCTGATTGCCTTAAGGGACATGGTCATGGCTCGGTAGACAGAGTGTTTCAACACTGAATCTATGGAAGCACAGAGGTCGTCAACCACATAATTCTCTACAGACTCCTCAGAATATTCTCCATAGGCCCCGAAAAAGAGAACCTGTCACTGGAGATCATCCGATTGGGATGGGGCCCAAATTGTGTTTTATACACTTCAGACTTTAAATGTAAAATTCAAATGCTTAAGTAAAGCACAGGAAGAACTATTATGCCTAACTATCTGAGATGGAAAGGGCTAATGAGCATAGTAACTGCTATGTTCAGTGTAAACACTGGGCACTTACCCTTTTTGGCTGTTCTGTGTTTGGTGGAGGGTTAAACCAGACCTTCAGACTCCACTTGCACAGGATGGGTTCTGGCAGTAGTTGGAAAGGATATGTTAGAATGCCTTTGTTCTTCAAGTGGGCTGGGATTACAGATACGGATGGGCTAGTGGTCTGGAATGATTTCTATGTTGGATTTTGCTTGGTGCAAGGGCAAATGGATGTTTTTCAGCCACAATCCAAACTCCCTTAGAAGCATGGCTTGCAAATTTCAACTGCCAATTCTAGCCTAGGTTTGACAACAGTTACATGCCTCTGTTTTTTGTTTCTTTTATCAAGTTACTCTTTGTAATTGTAATTGTATTTATATAGCAATAACTACCCCTGACGAGGCGTTGAAGTGATTTTCAGCTAGTAGCATGTTACTCCAGAGCCCAAAATGGATTAGTGGTGGATTAGTTTAGGGAAATATAAATTGTTAATTGAGAAATCAAAAAGCGAAAATAAAAATGTTGTATGTGTTAATTGGGGTGCCGCTCGTAGACGCGGATCGTGGACTTCAAATCACGCCGACCAGTGAATGCTGCACGGAGTTGCTGGATGAACTTTTAAACTATTTTTTACCATTGGTGGAACTGTTGACAGTCTCTCAAACCGCCACTTCCCCTGAAGGCTGACATCTACGCTGGGACTGCGAGGCCCAGGCTGCCCTGCAATACTCTCCACTCAGCACACCTGGTGCCTCTTCCCGGCCCCTCCTCCCATCACTGGCTCCTTGAAAACGTCTCGCGGCCCCCGCTTCGCGGGAGCCGCTCGTAGACGCGGATCGTGGACTTCAAATCACGCCGACCAGTGAATGCTGCACGGAGTTGCTGGATGAACTTTTAAACTATTTTTTATCATTGGTGGAACTGTTGACAGTCTCTCAAACCGCCACTTCCCCTGAAGGCTGACATCTACGCAGGGACTGCGAGGCCCAGGCTGCCCTGCAATACTCTCCACTCAGCACACCTGGTGCCTCTTCCCGGCCCCTCCTCTTACCCTTTCATAGTACATGCCCATTACCGCGTAAGCGGGACGCGAGCGGGGCTAAGCCCGGGGAAAGGGCGGGCCGTCTGTGGCCGTCCGGGGACGATCGAGGACGGGACGGGCCACCCCCCTAACCTCTATTTTGTGGTAAGAGCAGCTTTCTCTACATGGTCACAATCGTCTATAACTCCTGGACACTAAGCTTTTGCCAACTTGGACTTGTTTCTGGCGTTATTCTTTAGTATTCTCCCGTAGTCTATTAACATGCCGTCAGACGCTGGGAAATCACGCACTTTAACTGTTAATACCTCTAAAGGCCCAGTGTCAGGTACAATAGATCAGTTCTTCAAACGCGTAACTACTGTTTTGGAGAAGGAAATCGCGGATACAGAAAAGCGCCTATCCCTTGATTTGCTGAGTGGTAAACGCTCCTCATTGGGCACTATTGGGAAAGTACTCTCCCCGGGGGCAACAAATGAGGGAGTAGGTAGCCCCAGTCCTGAAAGGGTTGAAACAGCGATCCAGATAAATTCTTCAGGCATGGTTCCTTCTCCTGACCACACAATTAGCTTAACCACATCAGGGTTATCTGACTCGCCGAACTTGATCATATCCCCTTCACCGACCACAGGGCCCCTTGAGAATAGTCACATCTCAAGAAAGAGACAAGGTTCTCCCATTATGTCATCTCTGGCTAAGAAAGAGAAGGTCAAACCTTTAGTGCAAACCTCGACTCTCATTGGCTTCCCCGCGATAAATAATTCTTCCTTAAGTACTAATACTATAGGGCTATTCACTGGGCAGGATCCTGTGGGCGAACTACTCACTAAAATAGAGACCATGGTTAAGTCCCTTTTACTTCCTCTCCTTGAGAGGACTAGATTAATAAGCCTACACTTGGATGATCTGGGCAAACAAATGCAAGGGAACAACCTCTCCCTATCTGAACTTTTAAAAACTCAAACCAAAAGCAGTACCGTCGATCCAGCTGCCATTTCCTCTCCCTTGCCAGAACAACCATCAACTAGTGGCACCTTAATGAAAACGCACACCACATTGGGGAAAAAATCTGCGGGAAAGTCATCTAAAAAAACTGCAGACATAGGCAGAATTAACCCCCCATCAAATGGCAAAGGAATAGAGAGGGAGAGAAAGGCGGGTAACAGCCCTAAATGTGGATAAACAGCAAAAGTCGAAGATCCAAAAAATAAAAATAACTTTCTGGGAACAAATAATATGACAAGAAAAGACCCCACGGATAATAGGAATGGTGAATGGCTACCTCAACCCCAGTATATTCCACCAAGTAGAAGAGTGGACTTACCCCCAGAATCAGCTCCATATACGATCATCATGACAGGGGTACCCAAACTGTCAGAAGGCACAAGGGAGGACTACTATGCTTTAAAAAACAAAACCATTTACTGGTTGAACCAAAATAGACCTCTTCCCGCACATATAAACAGGGAAATCTTAATGGTGAGACGCACGAGCTGGGTGGGAACAAGACCAAAAGAAAAGAAGGGGGACGTGATAATTATAAACTTTAGGGATCATAGAGCCGTCAGATGTATTGGCGACTGGTATGAAGCCAGAGGGGGGGATGTTATTTCCACACATTATGTCAACTATTTTTATCCACGAGAATTGACTTCCTATGCCAATCATTACTCCGCAAAAGTTCCTTCTTTAGACTGGAGGGAAGCAGACCATCAACTCCCCCGTCAAAGCGTCCGTAACTACCTGTTCCACCCTCAGTCTACTGGGAGGCTCCCGAATAATAATCACCATCTTTTCCAGAGCCCAAATGCCGCATATCGGAATAACCACCCCCAGTCACACCAGAGGTTTAACATACCTACCTCTAATCACTTTTCAGCTTTGTGTGGTTTGGAAAGTTTAGATTGACTTAGCGTAGAACAGGCTCGAGCACAAAAACCTATGGTGGCACATCAAACTACCCCTAATGACATTGTCCTCCTAAGTGAAAGTGCAGAAATACAAGAAACGGAAAGTAGTAATCCCTCCCCAGCATTTAATCTAACACTGCCTAGAGGAGCTGATATCACTACCCTGGGGAATATTTGTAGACATCAATCTACGCAGATGGGGGACGAAGGGCAAAGAGCCCCGGAGCATCCTTCTGCAGTAGAGGTAGTCTGCATAAACAAACAACCTGATCCCAGAAAAGATGACACTATAGTACAAATTATGTCATGGAATATTGCAGGCTTACGCACTAAAATAATGAATGGGAGCATGCTGGATTTTGTTCAAGACTATCATGTAATATGTTTACAGGAGACATGGTCCACTAATGAATATCATCTGATAGGCTATAAAACTTATTTTTCTGCGGCAGTGGCAGGTCCCCATGGTAGGGCCAAGGGGGGCCTGACGGTGTTCATAAAAAACACCATATCAGGGTTAAAAGTAACACCCCTTAGCCTACATCTTAATCACCAGATATTGAAACTTTCACTCCCGAAGAACGGGACAATCATTTTAGTGAACATGTATGATAACTTGCCAGAAAGTGAGAGAGCAAATCTACTCGGGGCTCTCCGTATTAAACTATCTATTCTGACGGAAAAAAAACAAGGATTAGATGTCCCAAGTATCGTTTGGGGAGGGGATTTTAATCATCATCCCTGTAACGCGGAAAATAACAATATCTGTGGTGTGGCTGAAGAAACAGAAAATTATACGACTCACTTCAGTCACACTAAGGTAGGAGACCTCCTAAATGAAACACTGTCAGAGCTAGGCCTACTGATCTTGAACAAAATCAACACCCTGTCTGGGCAGCTACAGGCTACTTATCTAGGCAGGGGGTGGGAGTCGACGATTGACTACATACTGGTCTCAGCAACACTTGAAAGTAAGGCCCAGAGTTTTAGATTGATAGTCAATACCCTAAGCGATCACGCTGCCCTGGCCTTTGACTTGGTTATCAACCATGGGCAATTCACACTACATCCGATGATGACTGCACTTGCCCAGAATAACATCTACCTCACAAAAACAAATGGCTACGCCATAGGTTGGGGAAAGATTGACCCACTAGTTATGACAAATAAGGTGGTTCATGCGGTGTATCCTGCTATTGTGAAGTGTCTAGATATGGATACTAGCGAAGAAGAACTCTTGCACAATTTTAGTTTAATCTTGGAAAAGGCAAAAGATCTTCTAACATCTAACAAGAAAGGGAATAAGGGCGGGAAAAAAGGGTGGTTTAACAATGATTGTACCTTGGCCCACAAATCCTTAAAAAAAGCACTGACAAAACCTGTAAGAGATCAAGAGGAGATCCGTAGATTAAGAAGGTCATATCGATTAGCCTGTAAAATTAGAAAACAGGAATTGAAAAAAGCCCTCTGGGACCAATTATACGAGAGCTCCCAGAACTGAAATAGTGAACAGTTCTGGAAGGTAGTAAAGACCCCCTTCCTGACAGATATTTGTGATTTGCCAACAGTAGAAGTAGCGATTGAGGGCTCAGCATGGGTAAACCACTTCTCTAAAGTTTTTGGAAAAATACAAGGAGTAGATTTATCAGAGGAGAATAATAAGAGTCCACAAGAAAGCTTATTCCCGATTCCTTTAATCTTCGGAATAAACGAAGTCACAAACGCTGTTAAAATGAGCAAAAGTGGAAAAGCCCCTGGCCCAGACGGCGTACCAGCTGACTTTTTTAAGTTTAAATTAGACATGTGGGCCCCAATCTTAAAGAGAGTGTTCGATGCAGTAACAAAGTGTGGGCTAATCAAAACTTGGACCCAATCAATGATGGTCCCTATTTTCAAGAAGGGAAACAGGGAAGAGGTGACCTGCTATAGGCCAATTTCATTATTGGACTCGCTTGGCAAGGTCCTGGGCAGAGTGGTTCTCCAGCGTCTCCAGGAGTGGGTAGACGATCACAACATATTATCGGACATCCAGTTTGGCTTTCGAGAGGGCTTCGGAACAATTGAGCAGGCATTGAATTTAGCTCCATTAATGGGAAAATACGTATCAGCAAAGCAAGGAAGGTTATATATGGTCTACGTCGACCTTTCCGCAGCCTTTGACTGTGTTTCCCACTCGAAGCTTTGGTCAGTTCTTACCGATATGGGTATAGACCCAGCTCTTTTACATCTTCTTCAAGCACTATATTCCAATGCCTCATCCAGGGTCCGCTTTGGAACGCAGGGCGAATTATCTGAGCCCTTCAGGGTGGAGCGGGGCGTGAGGCAGGGCTGTGTGCTGGCCCCCTTTCGCTGCTCTCTTTATACCAATGGTCTTGAGGCAGAGATGTTGAGAGGGGGCCAGGACCTCCCACGAGTGAAAAATCGCCTCGTGCCTGCGCTCCTCTATGCAGACGACGCTGTAATTTTGGCACGCACCCCGAGAGAGCTACAGAAAGCTCTTGATAGATATGCAAAGTTTATGGGAAGCTTGGACCTTAAAATAAATATAAACAAAACATATGTGATGGTGGCAGGAAAGGGAAAGAAAAGGGGAAGGATTATTTCCCTCGATAAAGAGAGAGTGGAGTCGACTACCCAATATCCATATCTTTGGGTTATGATAGATGAAAAACTCAATTGGAAAGCGGCCATTGAAGCCCGCAAACACCAACTCTTGCGAGCAATAATTGCTCTTATAAAATTTTCCCAGAGGCTAGGAAAGAGGCCACCAGTGGAGCTACTCCGCATTTACGAAGCAAAGTGCCATTCCACTGCACTTTATGGGGCGGGGTTGTGGGGACATAAAAATATTAACGCCCTCCAAGTAGCAGAGAATACATTCATGAGATTTCTCCTGATGGCACCTAAGAGAGCATCTATTTTTGCCTGTCACGCAGAACTTGGCATGCCCCGCATTGAAGATTTGGTCAAAATCCAACCTCTTTTGCTGTGGCGCCGCATCTGGACGTCAACAAAAAATTCACTTACAAAAGAGATAGTGGCAGACTGCATGTCTTTGGAACACGTGGGGAAAATTGAGTGGCTGCTCTATGTGAAAAATCTCCTTGCAGATATGGGTTTGAATAAATACTATGCTAACCCCGAATTAATCACTGAGATCCAGAGGAAAGAGCTAAAAATAAGGGCTATGAGCTACATGGAAGAATTACGGTTGAGCAAGGAGATAAGTAAAACATCTGCTCAACACTCTCTGGTAGTCATGACCACTTTGGAAATGGAACCATATTTGACCTACGTCGAGTCACAATTTGAGCGCTTTTTGTTGACACGATTTAGACTGAATGTCTTCCATAGGCTTGTAGCCTTCCCCAAATGCCATGACTGGAAAGAGGGTTTAATGGCGTGCCCTTGCGACGAGTTGTCGAAACAATCAACAATGCACACTGTACTGTTTTGTAAATATTATTCCACACATCGTAAATTATGGTTAACTCCACTGCTGAGAACTCTTGGCTTCAGAAGGTGTCGTCCTGCCATGCTGTATTTGCAATTTCTGAAAACCACATTGATTACGAAATGTGTTAGCACGTTTTTAAAGTGTATTCTTAAACATAGAGCAAATCTTGGCTGAAGCAATCTTTGTCAATTTTAGGCATTTTTTATATTGTTTATATTGTACGTGATACATTCTTTATGTACTTTAATGGTTATTATTGTTTTTTTATAACCGAATAAAGATTTACTTACTTACTTACTAATTCAGAAAGTTGAAGGAGAGTTGTACTCTTTGTCACCCAACTTACAATATCTACAAACCCTTCTCATGCCCCTGTGTGGCAATTTGTTTCTTTGTTTTCATTACTTGTTCACAAAACATACCATCACAAGGACTCCTCTGCTTTGAAAATCTACCTGTCCCCTTTGAGTTCTTTGGGCTAGCTTGGATGGACTAAGAGCTCTTTATTCTCTGATCCAATTATTGGCTGTTTTTACTCCCAAGTAATTGTTATATATATATATATATATATATATATATATATATACACACTAAAAAACCAAAGGTTACATTTTAGTTATAGTTAGTTCAGATTTTACACATGCAAAAACATAGAATTTCAGCAGTTATGGTTATCTCAAGTAACTATAACTCGTGCCCTACGGTAGCTATAGCTCACGCCCCCACCATGCAGTTTGCTCATCAATAATTTCACTGCAAATGTTGCAGTGATATTATCAATTATGTCATTCAAGATGTCATTAGGAATGTAATATGTGTGGTATTTAGCAGTGTGTGGCGAGGGTGCAAGTTATAGTTACCATAGGGAATGAGTTATAATTACTTGAGATAACTATAACTGCTGAATTTCTATGGTTTTGTGTGTGTACAGTCTGAACCTAAGTATGACGTCCCTGTAACAAATAGTTTAGTGAATTTGTAAGTTTTTTTTAATGCTAGTTCCGAACTATATCATCTCTGTAACGTTTGTTTTTCTCAGTGATTTTCCATGTTTTTTTAATACTGTATCCTAACTATAATAGTCCCTGTAATCTGGGTGTGTGAGTGGCTGTGTTGGCGTGTGAGTGGCTGTGTGGGTCTGTGAGTGGGTGTGAAAGTGGCTGTATTGGTGTCTGAGTGGGTGTATCTGTGCCTCTGTGGGTCTGTCAGTGGGTGTGTGCGTTGTTCTCTGAGTCTCTGAGTGGGTTTGTGAGGGGTCTCTTTGAGTGTGTAAGTGGGTATGTGAGTTGGTGTCAGGGTCTCTGAGTGGTTGTGTGAGTGGCTGTATGGGTGTGTGAGTGGTTTTCTGGGTCTCTGAGTGGGTGTGTGATTGGCTCTATGGGTGGGTGTGGGAATGGTTGCTTGGGTGTATAAGTGGGTGTGTGAATGTGTGAGTGGGTGTGTGAGTGAACGTTTGACTGGCTGTGTGGATCTGTGAGTGGCTGTGTGGGTCTCTGAGTCAGGGGCAGCTCCTCGGCTAAGGTGGAGGATTGTCACCCCACTAAGCAGGTCAAAAAGGAAAATATTAAATGATAATAACTAACTGTTATTATCTTTTTATGTTTCTGTTATTGTTCAGCTCCATAGGGGTGGGGCGGGGATAGGCTCTCACAGAGGAGCTGGAGGAGGAGTGGTTTGCACTCTTTTAAGTGCGCATGACGGTTTGGCCAGCCGTCATCGGCCGGCCAAACCTTCATGCACACTTTGCATGTTCTCCACCCAGACCAGGCTCCATGTCCCCATCTGAGCACCGAACCATGGCATTCAGACCTATCACAACACTGCATTGCAGCGTTGTGATTGGCTTAGGGGAACCTGGAAGCCTGGGTGCTTCCTGTTCTTGTTTCCTGCACTTGAATCCAGGAGCAGGTGAAGAGTACTGAGAGGTGGTGGCAGCACACAGGTGAGTGAATGTTTAATTTGTTTTATTCCCTCCCACCTCGCTGCCATGACCAGCCCTCCCACCATCGTTAAATAGCAGGCGCCACTGCTCTGAGTGTGTGTGTGAATGGCTGTAGAGGTGTGTGAGTGGGTGCATGAGTGGTTGTGTAGGTGTGTACATTGGTATGTGAGTGGGTGTGTGAGTGCCTCTGTGGGTCTGTGAATGGGTGTGTGAGTGGTTTTCTGGGTCTATAAGTGGGTGTGTGCGTGGCTGTATCGGTGTGTAAGTGGGTGTGTGAGTGGGTCTGTGAGTGGGTGTATTTTTTTTATAAATAGGGTTCTGAATCCCCGGATCCACCATGGATTCACACCGGGGCCGCGTTGAGTGCTAGTGGATCCATGGATCCTCGCGTGCCCCTCAAAAACATTTTTGGACAATTTCTTGCCCATGAGGGGTCCCTCATAAACCACTCCATCAGTCCTGTGAGGTCAGGATACCTCTATCCTAACCCCCTTATGTCCTATTTACATGCTATTTCACCCCAGAAACTGTGTCCTGGTAGACAAAATGGTGGCCGCAACTTTTCTCTCAGGCTGTGCCAACCAATCAGGGCATTTCTGTTGGTGCGTGGATCCGTGGATCTACCGCAGTGGATCTGCATCTCTAAGTATACATAAATCGTTTTTCTTTAATAACTCAAAAAGTACTGAACAGATTTACACCAAATTGGAAAAAAACACTCTTTCTGGACTAAGATCGAGATTTCTGACACATTTGGTGTAATTCTGTTCAGCAGTTCAGCCTGTAGTTGTGTCTAAAATCCCTATCGGAAATTGCATGGGGAAAATATGTTTTCGGACTCCCCATTTTTCTCAGCTCACGCTTGACAAATCACCCCAACACTTTCCAGACAGCAGATGAAGTGAGTGGTAAACTAGTTTTGAAAATGTCGTGAAGATCCATCAAACGACGCCAAAGTTATCAGCAAAACAAAAAATGCTTTTCCTATGGAAACTAAACCCTAAACATAACTACCTACTGGCGACTGCCAATAGGCAATATATATATATATATATATATTATATGAAAAGTTCTTTTTTTTTGTTTTGTCTGTGTGGTTGTGGTGGTTGTGCAAATGGTAACATATGCACCTGTTTACCTTCCCTGACAGGACTGTGGAATATTACTGAAGAGACCAATTCCGATGAAGTCTATTTTGTTACCTTCATCATTTATCTCTATCACACTTGTTAAAAGAACTCTTAGACTTGAGATTTGCTTCATGCTTAGCATATTTCGAATTGTATCTTACATATTGTTATCTATATCGTGTTAGGAAGCTATTGCACTAGACAGACCTTTGCAATTTGTAGCAACTCATGCATATGCTTATGGCCCTCATGCTGGAATCAGAAGTAAGGATGGTATAGTCTAGCTCAAAACATGTACCAATCGCGAATAGCACTTTAATCAACACATTCTTTTTTTTAAGGGCAACAATTCCATTTGTCTTCTGCCAGTGTGCTTCCCCCTACTTACTAGTTGCCCCCTAACAGTCAGTGCCCAACACTAGCCACATTATTACCCTGTAGCCACCATAACCAGTGTGAAAATGGAGTGCCTTAGGACAGCCATTGCTAGGCTTCATTTGAACTAAAGGGAACAATCTGGATGGAGGCGGTGAGGAAACACCTCTCGTCACCGCATTGGAAAACAAAATAAAGTCAATCAGATCCAGTATATCCAAAATTAAAACATACTTTATTTTTTATTCCATATCCCGATGCTAGCGTTAATGACACAGAGAGTGCACCTCCGATAAATCAGAATATTGGAAATGTGTAGTACAATTCAAAAGTTAACCTGAATGGGAGTTAGCTCATTTCTTTGTGCAAAGGATATTTGGTACAAGCAGAGACAATAGAAATATGTGATTTTTGTAGCCACCAAGTTTACTGCATAAATATTTATGTGCAGCCCTTCAGACACATCCCACCATCTGCGGCTTAATTTGCAAATTTTAACAAAAAAATGTTTTTAGCTCAAGTAGATACAAATTTACTAAAAGGCAAGTTGTGGTGCTTCAGCTTGTGAGATCCTTTACAAAGGTCAACAGGTCACCTTTCAGCTGCTGGGTGCTGCATTCAGGTGCTAGTTTGGTACTAAAGAGGTGAACAGTGGCGTAGCAAGGGGGGCTGGTCTACCTTGGGCGGCATGAGTTTGGGGGGGCAGTGGCTCCCCCGCCCGCTCTTACATTCGGCAGCCATGGGTGGCAAACGGCCTAGCTACGCCACTGGAGGTGAAACATTTGCCCAGATATTATTAATGTATGGTAAAATTCAGTGCTTTAAATGGGCCGGTACTGTCCGGTACGGAGTACCGGCACTTCTTTATTTTGAGAGGGAGAGTACCTGCACTTCTTAGGAGAAGCGGAATACTTTTAATTGGAGAGTACTGGTACTTCTCAGGAACAAGCAGGTACTCTGGTGCAGAGTACCTGCACTTCTAATTTTCCATTTCAAGCACTGGTAAAATTATAAGATAGGAAACAATACTGCCGCAGAATGTTAAGAAGACCTGTACATAGGCTTCCCAAGCTTGTAAACTCACGCCTCATCAAAGCTTGACAAGGGTCAATTTCGGCTACAGCAGAAAGCATTAAAGGGGTCAGATGCAAATAGTTATTACCAATAAACTGATTGGAGTTGTGGATGTTCACAAACTCTGGAGGCAAACTTGCCTTGATATTCCAACTCCCCATGCCTTGTGTGTAGTTTACTTCAGTGCAATTTTACAAAGTTGTGACAGACAGTCAGTGCTGAACTTGAGTGGTTGGCACTCATTTTTGGTGGGGACCAGCACTTTTTCTTTCCACATCAGACACTTATCAAGAGCAAGAGGTGGAAAACACACACAAAAAGCAAAGGCGGAAGAGAAAGATGGAAAACCCATCACAAAAGGAGAAAGCAGGAACCTGCACAAATTAGATAAAGGTACAGGGAGAGTCCAGTAGTGGATTAAAGAGGCATGAGGTGGATTCAAGACAGGGAAGTCTTGTTATTGGGTGCACAGACATTTAGTAGTGCCGGCAGTGAGCTTCTGAGCAGAGCTTTGGGCACTGATACTCATGCCTTTACATATTCAGCACTGCTTATAGTTACGCAGTAGTAAAACCATTTTTGTCTGTCACCTGACAGACATAAATGTTGCCATTTTCAGTGGTACTTTTAAGGATAAAGCTGTAAATGGCTTTGTGGCATGGTTTAGCACCCATACTTTAATAGTGCCCCTGAAGTTGTTGGAAAAATGAGGTTCAATGATAGGAAACAACCTTTACAAAGCGGCCATCACATTGCGTTACCTTTACATCGCGGTCGTTACAATGACTACGTTGTTACCACGCAGTACCATTACAACACAAGTCGTTACAACGACTTGCTCTAGATCGCGCTCTAAACTAAGGAATAGTATAATTTACTATTCCAACACCTTCCCTATTGTTGCACACACTACAGTTGGAATAGTGAATTATACTATTCCTAAGTCCAGCGCGCCATCTGGACCAAGTCGTTGTAATGACTTGCGTTGTAATGGTACTGCGTTATAACAACGCGGTCATTGTAACAACCGCGTTGTAAAAGCACGCGATGTAATGCCTCACGTTTTAATGATACATATTCCTCAATGACTGCACCACTGGGGCAGTGGTGTACCAAAAGCCCCGCATTCCCTGCAGTGCGGAGGGGGGGGGCAAGCTACGGGGGCCCCCATGCAGTGGCAGGTCCCTGGCCTGAGAGCTCCAATCTGGACCTAGAGCTCTTATGTTTCGTTACGTCACTGCACTGGGGATTGACTGACTACTTCCATCAGATTCACTTGTTCACAGAAGCTTTCACAAACGTTTTAGAGGCATACTTATGAGAATGTCATGCAGTGTAGCTCAGTTTGCTGCTCTGCGTGACAGGGAAAGGGCAGGAATGCACCGCCATTTTTAAAAAATGGTGCATTCCTGCCTTTGTCCCTGCACTGGCGCCATTTTGGCAGCCTAGCGCCAATGCAGGCACACTTGCACCATGGTGCAAGGGTACCTGTGTTGCATGAAGGATTGGTTTGGTGCTGGAAGGGGCACCTTCCTGCACAAAAACAATCCTGAGAGGCATATTCCTCTTTCTATGTGTATGCAAAATGCAGCACACATAGAAAAAGGAAATAACAAGGAGAAATAAAGATATTTCTCCTCATTAGGCCTCCCCTGAGAAGGCATATCTTTTGCAGCATTTCCAGTTCTACCACTTTGGTAAATCTGGGAACGCATCAAAAACCATGGGAGTTGCATGGGAATACCCATGCAATGGCCATAGAATGCCTTCCTAGGGCAGAGTAACGCAACACAGCGATTTGCCTTGCGTTGCGTTTCACCTGATTTATGAAGCCACTCAGGGCCACGAACTTACATTTGTCATTAAATGCCACACTGCAAAGCATTTATAAAAACACTATAACAAAAATGTTCTGTTATAGTCTGTCTTTGTCATCTTCTACGGGGCGTGAACAGCTTTTCATTTCTTTTCTTATTCTGGATATATTTGTCACCATGTGTCTGTTTCTAACACTGTCCTATTAGCCTCGTGCAAGTGTTGTTTGTCCTAGGACTGCAGTCTGGCACTTCAGACCTCTTGTTATAGAGTGAGAAGAATACGGGCCTGATGTAGGAAGCCTGTGATTTGAAAATGGCGTGCTTCTATTTACTAAACCCATTTTGTGAGCCAGAAAAGTCTTTTGGACTCGCAAAATAGGTTTTGCAATTCATTCCGAATCACACTCAGGAGGCTGTGCAAAAGGGGGATCCTTTCCTAACTGCAATACTATTTATTAATGGTTTGTGACCATCATTGAAGATTCAAACTATTAATGAGTTACAGATACTTCAAGAGAGGTTAAAACAGATCTGCAAAGGAACACTACCCCTACCTGAATCATGTTGGGTGACCATAGGGGAGCAAACAGTGGTCCAGAGGACCACTGCCTGATCGTCCTGATCTATCCCTAAATGGGAAACATATTGGGGCATATTTTTAAGGAAATGGCGGAGCCCGGAGCTGTGGCAAACTTTGCAGCGCAGCCATCCGCCATTTTCAAAATGCAACAATACGGCACACCCCTGTGTTTTCCCTAGTGCTGGCACTAAATATAGCTGCCTAGTGATAACACCGACACCCTTGTGCAATGGTGCCTGCGTTGCAATCAATTATGGCGATTAGTTACTTCTATATGTGCTGCATTCTGCAGCACAAATAGAAGCAGCAAATTGTCATTATCAAATGATTGTTTATGTGCAGGAAGGTCTAATGATTTTTTATGTGCAGGAAGGGACACCTTCCTGCACATAAACAATCATTAACGGTGTTTTGCCCATTCTATGTGTGCTACAGAATGCAGCACACATAGAAAAAGGAAAAACTAGGAGAAATAAATGTTTTCTCCTCTTTGCGCCATTCTAACGCCTGCTATTGCATAACATTTGTTTTTGACACTGCCTCAGATTTACAGATCCTTTTAAATCTGGGGCAGCGTAAAAAAACAATGGGTGTTGCGGTGGAAAGCCCACAGCAACACCTATTGCACGCCCCTTTCACACAGAAAACTGTGCGAAAGGATACCATATTAACAGAGCGGTGTTAAGCCACAAAAAGTGGCTTAATGCTACTTTGTAAATATAGAGCAGGGCATTGCTCCACAAGAACATCAGTAAAAAGTGACGTTCCTGTGGCGCAATCCCCTTGAAAATATGCCCCATCTTTCTAAAAAGCAACACTTTTCCTTTAAGGAATGTGGGATGCGTTAAAAAAAAGTTCCCCATTTGGGAATGCAAACACAGGGATTGTTGTCTGCTATTTGTTGCAGACGACCATCCCTGTGTTTGTAGACAATTGCATGGGTGTGAAATAAAGACCTGCCTAATTATTACTCTGTAGGCAGATTTAACATGGCCAACTGCAACTGGAGATTTTGAGACTTGACTTATTAGTGCACAAGTTACATTGCGAAATCAGAGACAGACTGGAAAAAGTAAGTGCACAATTTGCCACCACTTTTTGAGACCTGTCTCTCTAGTCCATCATGCACTATGTCATGTTGCTTCTAGTAATCATGGAGGAAATGTAGAGATCACACTGTTCCAAGAAGCCTATTATCACTTATGGCATCCTGTGTCACAGTATCTTTGTATGCATGCATAACATATGTGGGTACATCACTACCGCAACTATATTGAATGGGCATTCAATCAACCACATGTGATGGAATCCAATGCTCCTTTACCATATATTATTGCCAACATCAGTAATGGTTATTCTCAGACATGGTCGACGCTCCTCCTAGATTGTTCAGCTAACAATTGACCCCGATACGCTAGCGCGGGTGAAGTATGCAGAAGGTTCTGTGGCTCTCTACAGAAGTACACTTAAAAGTTGTTGTGAACTTATTTATGTGCAGTGGTTTGAGGTGGAAAGATCACCCACTCCCCAGTTGGACTATCAAAATCACCCGGTTTGTACAAAAAATTGGTTTCCCCAGCACATGCTAATGTCAACATGTATTACATAAATAACAGATATCAACACTTCTTGTCCATCTTTGTATTTGTTAGGTTTATTCTCATATGTTTTTGTTTAGTTCTTTTTTTAGCCTCTTTTTAGCCAACACATGTTTCGTCGCCCACAGCAAGTTGCCATGACTTCCTCAGGGCTGTTTCGTCGGTATGTTTAGTGTTATCTTTTAACCGGTTACAATTCCGTCCCGGTTTCCCCAAATAGTTCCTTGTCTTCGATAGTTTTTCTCTCCCAATCGTATCTGAATTATCCCTTATTATTTGTTGTCATCCATTTTACCGCCTTCCAAGTGTTTGCTCGTGCAGCCTTCTGTCGTCCCAGCGAGTACCTGGACCCTGACCAGAGGCGGCTGCCGCAGTACTAAAGTGGAGGGGTGTGATGGGGGATTAGGGAGAGTATTAATTTTTAAAAACTTACCTGACGACGCGGTCGCCTCTGTTCTCTTCTCCTGCTCTACTTCCAGTGTGCACTGGGGCACAGGCTCCTCATCCAATCCCTGGAGCGGCTCTCATGCTATACCTAGCATGAGAGCATTGCTAAGATTGGTCTGAGTGGCGTGGTTTGCCGCTCAGACAGTGCCTAGGAGTCTGAAATGTTTCTCCAACCCAGCTGTGTTGGAGAAACCTAAGTGCGCATTTCTGTTAGGCCAGCCTAAGACGGCTGGCTAAATAAACATGCACACATACAGTTCACCTACCACTCCTTCCTGCTAAGTGCAGAACGGTCCCGCCCTACACTGCTGGCATCGTCTCAGGTAGTCAGCGGCCATTTTATTTTTCGTTTGATCGCCATTACGGAGGAGCCGCCCCTGACTGCAATTTGAACGTTCCAGTTTTGCTTTAGCTTTCAGGAAGAGCTTATTGATTGACAATGGACAGTGGCCAGCTTTCCGGTTTCCCGTTGTTGATGCTTTCCCTTTCTCACAGCGTTAGCTCCATTAGCATTAGCAGTGGCGTTCCTCTCACATTTAGTGAACTAGTGAAAGCGCAGGAATCACAAACTTCTCAGCAGCCACATCACAGTGCAGGTTTCTCAAAAGACGGCATCAATCCGCCATCTTGCTCCTCCCGTTGGAGTGTGGTGAGAGCTTACCTGTGAAGCCGAACTCATCTTCTGAGAAACGAGAAAATTTAGGGTCGTCTCGACTCGATTGGACTTACCTGAAGGCGGCCCGCTAACAGCTTTCAGCGCTGGATGCAGACGCTGGCAAGGATCGGTTTGAGCTGTACGCCTCACTTGCTGCTCACTTAAGAGGCAGCGCGACTTGCAGCTCGGCGCATCTTGAGCTGTAATAACTTAGGGTTAGCTTTGCGGGTACGGGCATCCCCTTTGCTGCCTGAGATGGCCCCACAGAAGAACCCAGCTAGAGGGACTTGTGCTACGAGTCATTTGCCGGTGAGTGTGGAGACGCCGGGGGGTGTAAAGGCAGCAGGGAAGGTAGATGCTGCTGGGACAGAGAACTTTAAACAAACGGCGAACCTAGGGAAGCCGGTCCTGCACTGCCTGCAGTCAAAGAAGTCAGCTGAGCTGCTAGAAGCAGAAAACGACACAGATTCAGTAACTAGTAATAAGTTAGTAGAAATAACCACCAACTCAATCAGTTTGGAGCAAGCAAACAATGATAGCACCTATGGGGGTTTTAGTCAAGAAGCGGCGCATCAGAAGGCTGTTGGGGACTTGCAACTGATAATGCCTACTATGATTGAAGTCGACCTAGGGGGGCAGAGAACTTGGATAGTGTTGACGCACGGGGAGCATTAAGGGGGACCGAGAACGACAACTTAGAGCATCCCAGTGCGAAAGGCGAATCAATGATAAGAATTAAGCCTGCAGAGCTACAGAAAGCAATTCTACCTTTAAATGCTGTATCAAATGGGCACACTACCGAAACTAACCAGTATGGTGATGAGTTGGAGAAGGCATTTGGTGAGGCGAACGGTTG
The DNA here is from genome assembly GCF_964204655.1 of Triturus cristatus. Taxonomy (NCBI): domain Eukaryota; kingdom Metazoa; phylum Chordata; class Amphibia; order Caudata; family Salamandridae; genus Triturus; species Triturus cristatus. The sequence goes on from NC_140591.1 coordinate 1,104,738,677, forward strand.
CAGCACACTATCTGTAGAGCATACAGCTTTGGAGCATTCCATCTTAGCTGTGGATTCTGAAGAAGCAGTTCGTGCTGCTCTCACTAAGGTTGTGACGGTCATAGCGGCTGCAGCTCCCACAACGGCCAACCGCTCGGGACATTACTCTGGTGTAATTCGAGGAGAGGGACACCAAGAAAATCAGGTCTCTGATGACAGTGGTGCAGGGCAGCAACTCTACACAAATATAAGGGCAGAGCAAACGGTCTCCCCGGTATTATTAGAAAAAAAAGAAGAAGAGCCCAAAAGTAAAAAATGTGAAAGATACAAATAGGAGTCAGAGCTTATCCAGCGTTGGGTCTGCCAGTAGGAAAAAGGCACAAATTAAGGGACTGCCTGCTAACAGCCCAATGCGGAGATCGGTTCAATCAAAAGGAGGGATAAAAACTGTTATGTCAAGGCTATCTGATGTAGGGCTGATGGATAAAGCTATAAGTGTCATTAGTGTTGCTGAGTCTGGTATGACAGTACGAGGAGCAAGTTGTTCAGAAAATGACCTGGTATCAGAGCCCTGCACAACACCTGAGAGAGATGGTGACTCAGGCCAAAATGAACCACTCACAGTACCTGGTTCACGCAGCTCTCGTGGCTCACCTCAATTGCCTTACTTATCAAGTCCGGGGGAGGACTTGCAAAAAAGACTTTCCGAGGAAAACGATACCCCAATACTCTCCCTGATATTACAAGCCTTAAAAAGATCAAAGGGAAGAGACGAGAGAGCTTTTTGCCCAGATTAGTGCAGATAATCTCAGAATCCAACTATCCCTGAAGGAAGTAACAGGGAAAGTTGGTGATATGACCGGCGAGATAACAGAGCTACAGCAGAGAGTGGTTACTACTGAGGAGGTCACTGCCAAAGTGGTAAACCTAACACAGCAACATGATGATCAGATAGCAAGCTTGGAACTCAAACTTGAAGAGTTGGAAAATAGGCAAAGGAGGCAAAACCTAAAATTATTTGGTATTTCTGAAGGGCAAGAGGGCTCAGACTCTAGAACATTTATCGTGCAAGTGATGCAGAAGGCCTTCCTGGATCTGGTAGACTGGGACTGGGATTGCCAGATCCAGAGGGCTCACAGACTCCCACTGGTGCAACGCCGAAAGGATGATCACTATTCAAGGCAGTTTTTGATATATTTTGGGAACTATTTGTTGAGACAAGCAGTCTCTTTAAAAGCGAGCACCCGAACACTGATAGACGCTGGGTCTTACTCGATCTTTTTTCGCTCTGACTTCTGCAAGGCAACCATGGCCAGGCGTTGGCGCTTGAGACAGTTAATTGATCCCCTAAAAGCTACAGGGGCACAAGCATTTTTACAGGAACTAGCCCGTCTGAAGATCATCAGGAACGGTCAAACGCTCTCTTTTACGTCTGAACTTGAAGCTAAGGAAGTATTATTAAAATGGCAGAAAGAGGGGACTGTTTAAGACTGAGTAGGGACTAACGTTAAGGCTTCAAATTGGTTAAAGAGGATGGGCCAGCTTCTCTCTTTCTCTCGCCCGTGGCTCTTTATCTTAATCATCTTTTTTGTGCTAAATTGCTTTTCTTTTTTCTTATTTTTTTCTGTCATTCTGATTGATGAAAACTTCTTTATGAGCTATCCTCTCTGGCTAATTGAATTTAGGGGATTGAGATTACTTCGCGGCCATTGTGGATGCAGGTTTCCAGTTTTGCTGCCACATCACCGGCAGCAGTAAGAAGGGGATGATTCCTCCTTTAGAATACGGGTGGGGGGTAGGGTAGTAGAAAAAGTCAACACAATTGATGGGATAAAAGAAAAAAGTAAATACACATCTAAGAGGGAAAGAAAGCAGCAAGGTAATCAAAAGCTAATTGAGGTAGATAACAGAAAAGGCAGGGAAGAAGTAATATTGGGATGACAATGATAAAGTGCTTAGCTTGGAACGTGGCTGGTCTCAACAGCAAGATTAAGAGGTAGCTAGTAGCGGAAGAACAAAAAATGTATAACCCTCAGATTGTTATGTTGTCAGAAACACATCTTTCTTACAAAGATAGAGGCTTCCTGAGACATTTAGGTTTTGAGGTGATAGTTAGTTCGGCGCAAACTGTGTCTATTCGGGGTGTAGCTATCTTAAGGAGCAAACGATTTGAAGTGGGCATTTGCAGGACATAGTCCGATAATGGGGGTAGATGGGCTATCGCTCAAGTGAAAATAACTGGTAAAAAATATGTTTTTTGCTCGCTATATGGCCCTAATACAGACAATCCTACTATAATAGAGGCAGTGACTCTGGAATTATTAAATTGGGAGGGGGAGCGGTTGGTGATGGGGGATTTTAATTGTATAATGGATTATGGAGTAGATACTACACGGAGGGGGGCTTATCAAAGGATGCGGAAGACACGGGCAGCCATATAGGAGCTGGGGCGCTTGCAGGTAATTAAGGATGTTTGGAGGACTCTTTATCCCAATATATCAGGTTATATGTACTACTCTGCCCCTCATAAGCTTTATTCAAGAATTGATATGGCTTGGGCATCAGATAACATCTTATGGTCAAGTAGCATGGAAATATGCCCGAGGGTCACGTCAGACCATAATCCTGTTCTTCTTGCATTTAGGATCTCCCCTGAATATTAGAGTCCCCGATCTTTCTCCTTTCCCAGATATCTGCTGATAGATGAAGAAATTGTGACTCAGACTAGGGCACATCTTAAGGAGTTTTTTTAAACAAACATAGGGACAGCCTCTCCCATAGTAGTATGGGATACATTTAAAGCAATAACTAGAGGATTTGCCCAGCAATTTATTTTGAGACAAAATAAACAGCAGAAAACGATAATGGAAGCTACTATATCAGCTATACGGCAGATATAAAATGAGCACATTGAGGCAGTCACTAGAGGTCTTCAAAATGTAGATGAGTTGGGGTACAACCTAGTGGATCTTAGATCAGCACTGAAAAGAACATTCAGGGAGAGGAGTATAGCAAAACTAAATAAGTATTGTCTGGCGCAGTATGAGTCTGGGGAGAAGATAGGTAAGATCTTAGCATTTACAGTAGCAGATGACAGGGCCAAGACAATTATAAAGAAGATTAAGGGGATTGACAATAAATTATACGAACGCCCAAATCAGATATTGGAACAATTTGTGGCTTACTATCAAGTGCTATATACTCCGGAACATCAGCCTAAGCAAGACGAAATATTTAATTACATACAAGATAATTCCTTTTTCAGTATGGAGAATGAAACATCTAATTTTTTAGCTAGAGATATAACAATGGAAGAAATAAAGTTAGCAATTACCTCCCTTCCATCGGGTAAAGCAGCGGGAGATGATATCATTCCCTTGGAATTTTATAAGCGGTTTATGGAGGAACTATTGATACCACTCAGTCAGGTTATAAGATTTATTGGTGAAGAGGGCAGGGCTCCTGACTCATGGAAAACAATGCACATAATTTATTTTCTAAAAAAAGTAAACCGGCAGAGGAGTTCGGGTCGTATCGGCCGATCTCGCTCATCAATGCCGATGCAAACATTTTTGCAAAGATCCTTGCGAACCGACTATTTCCCGTGCTACCTAGCTTGGTGTCGCCTTACCAGCATGGCTTACCAAAGGGAGAGACACAAATGCACATGTGAACATGACTGTCTCTGGTTTTGATGCAGCAAAAACACAGTCGACCCCACTCGGTATGATATTGTCAGATGCTGAGAAAGCATTCGACCAAGTGGGGTGGGACTTTTTGTGGGCCACACTCGTCGCCTTTGGCATCAAAGGACAATATCTTATGTGGATAAAAGCTTTATATGACAAACCTAGCGCCAAGATAATGTACCCGGGTTTGCAATCAATTGCTTTTCCGATTCTTCGGGGCACACGGCAAGGGTGCCCCCTATCGCCACTTTTATTTGCTCTTTATATAGAGTCTTTTGTCTCGACCCTTCAAAATCAGCAGCTAATTTGTCCCTATATGCTTGGGGACAATTCCCTTAAAGTCATAGCATACGCTGATGATATAGCGGTGTTCTCAACGGACCCGGGGGGGGCGGCTATACAAGTGATTACTGGTGAAGCTCGAGAGTTCAGTTTGATATCTGGGTACAAACTGAATATCAATAAAACTCAGATCCTGCTGAATTATAAATCTGTGCTCCCGATATGGGGGGTGTGTTCGACTGCCACATATTTGGGAATCAAGATGGCGGCACAGATCGAAAGAATAATCCCTTTAAATTATGGGACCCTGTTGAAAGAGACGGCTAAATTACTTAAGAGCTGGCACAGGCTACCTATTGGTATTATTGGTCGTATAAACATTGTAAAAATGAATATCCTGCCCAAATGTTTGTATCTATTTAGATCTATCCTGTTGCGATTGACCATGTCTTTTTTTAAACGATTAGATGGGATCTTTGGCAGTTTCATCCGGGGCTATAAAAAAGCAAGAAAAGTCCTGGAACTGTTAAAACTTCCCTATTGCCATGGAGGCCTAGACTTCCCGGATTTTAGAACTTATTTTTGGTCTGCTTTTTTTGGTCGCCTCCGTAGCTTTATTCATACTGAGAAGAGTACTTATTATCATAAATGTATGTTGGCAGTAGAGAGCAATTTGTTTTTGTTCAGTACTAATTACCCAAATTATTACAAAAGGGTTAAATTTAAGACTGTCCGAGATTGCATAACTATATGGCGTGCAATCTCTCTCAAGTATGGCTTGACACTGATGAATGGCAAACTTCCTCTCTGGGGCAATCCAGGGTTGCCAAGCATTTTTCATGACCCGGCGGAGAAACGCTGGATCAACTATGGGGTAACATGTCTAGGGGACCTATATGATCATGGTGGCTTTATGGATTTCGGTAAAATGCAGAATGTGTACAAGTTGACAGACACTATGCAGTTTAAATATGTACAGATTCGCGATTATTTTGTTAAGTATCTTAAATTGATTTACTTATTTCACTCAGATATATGGGACTGTCTATATGACTCTAATGATAAATCTCTGATTAGTAGAGCATATAAAAGCCTATGTGGTCACAGATCGGAGGATAGCCCCAGAATAGCTGCTCGTTGGACTAGAATTATGGGCACACCAGTTTCAGCTAAAGATATATCACATGCACTTAGTAAAGTTGTTGGGGTAGTTCATTCCACCAATCTGCGAATGCAACAGTTTCGTACAATCTGTTTACTATATTATACGCCGGATCGAATAGCAAAATGGTCACGTAACAATCAGGCAAATGATAGGACAAAATGCCTTAGGTGCGAACTATATGCGGCAGACATACAACATATGTTTGTCACATGCCCAGAACTCTTGCTATTTTGGCAAAAGGTGGAACATATTCTGCTGCTAAAATTGGGGATTAAAACACCGCTAATGGTCATGGAAATATTGATGGGGGGAAGGGATCTGAGATCTGATAATAAAGATCTTTTAACTATTTTGCTTCTCTGCGCAAGATTGACAATAGCACGGGTCTGAATATCGCCAAAAGCTCCCACAGTAATGGATTGGTGGATATTAGTCAGGCAAATACATGATATGGAGGAAGCATTAGCTAGATCGAAAGGTGCTCAACCCATGCACAAATTTAATTTGATCTGGGGGTCATTGTTTTAAAAAAGGCAAATTATAATACTCGAAATGTATATATAAATGAGTTGCTTATTTACTCTGCTATCTGGTACAAGGAAAATTCATGCAACAATATAATTGATTGCTCTCTTTTTCTTTCTTTTTCTTTAACGCAATGTAAAAGATTTGATTATTATGATTACGTTTGTGATTGTGATTCAGATTGTACAAATTGGCTTTATACTTTACTTTTGTGTTGACAATAAAAAAACCTTTTTTTTTTTAAAAAAAAAAGACAATGGACAGTAGCGTAGCTATACCTAGGCTGTCACTATGATGTAATTTCTGGGAAATATAGAAAATAGTTTGTGGATCCCTACAAAAATCGGGATTTTATACTACTGCACATTGTGCAATAAAAGCATCTAAGCAAACAGCTCAGCTCTGCATCACCTTGTCCATTTAGCTCCACCAATACAATTTAAAAACACAACAGGAACTAGGATGTGCTTTGGTACTACATGTCAATGTCTAGAGGTCATGGAATGCTTACTGGTCCACCAGAGTCGAAAATTCACTCTTTCCAAAATAATCAACCCCCAAGATTTCAACAACCATTCATGGATTCTAAGCTTTTTGAGACCTTCGAAGTCACAAAATGAATTGTCTAAAGGCTGCCAAGCCTTTTTGGTACCTCATCCTCCTATAAACATGTCTCGATCCTGAATAAATTACACCATTAAAGATTAGTAGCATTATTTTACGATCCAGTGGTGGCATGGGAAAGGGTTCCCAGTGTGCTGATGATTAAATCTACCACTGGGGGGCCATGTTAATGAAATCTTGAGGGCAATAGAATTGAAATATCTGCCATTGTGAAAATGAAATGTTAGGGGCACTGGGACATAAACCTGCAGGGGCCAGCTGGAAGAAAAGGTCTGGACAGTAAATAAAACATTTGGTGCCGTCAATGAAAATGAAATGGTGTTGGCCGTAGGAATGACATGGGGTAAATTACACAGACTGAACTTGAGTCCAGAAATTCGCCCCTCCTATTTCCCTAAAATGACCTTTGTAAAAGGAACATTTGCACCAGTGGAAAAACAGTATTTTGCGCCTTTCAGGCGAATGGCACTGCAAGTAAATTAAAAACATTACAGTTAGACAATACATGGAAAACTCAGTGTTACGCCCTGTCGAGTTTAAACTACATCTCACTGGAGTACACTGCAATCAATATTTATAGAAGAAAATTATATGAAAACCAGAAAGAGGCAGGTGAAATGACAGGCTGGGGAAAGGGCCAAAAATGCAGAATTCCTTAGCTATTGTTTGTGGTACACCCAATAGCCATGGTAACTTCCCAGGGGCCCTGGCGCTTATTCTTTTACAAATTAAGTACTGCTGAAGTCTGTCCGCCAATGTTTGGGCCTGTTTTGTTTATTCTAAATAGTCAGTGATGTCGTTTAGTGATCTGTCCACAGTTGGGAAAATCCTTTTTACCTAAAAAAACATTCGCAATGAGGAGCTTACAAGAAATGTATTCGTTTCTGCTTTTGATGGAAAAGTTGTGACTATGTCCAAGTTATGAAAGCTAGAGGTGAGAATAAAGCTTTCTGTCATTGTTTTAGTAAATTATGATTTGTACATGTAGTGTATCGCCCAAGTTTTAAAAGGCCTCTTGGTGGTGTTTGTAGATGAAAACCTGTGGATGCATTTGCCTAAACTGAAGAGCTTTCCTGTAGGGGGTTCGGCATTGTGACCCTGAGCCTTGCACTGCTCTTTGTGTTCTCTGACCCAGAGAGGTATGTCCACTCCCTATTGCACTATTTTGGTGTTTCTTGCTTCTAGCGCTTGAGGCCTTCAAGGCGGAGGACGCCATGCAGGCTCGGGCGCTTTAAGTGCAGAGATGTTGGCAAGATACAAAGGCACTGCATGATAGGGGAAGAGGATTGAGATTTTGCACTAATAAGCAGATTTGTCCTTAACTGGAAGTCACTGAAGTCCTTCTTTAAAGTCTTACTGAGACAGAAAATAGCCCCAAACCCCAAAATAAAATGGACTCATGTTAATCAAGAGAGATTGCTAAAAAAGTAGAAAACATTCTGCAAATCGGGGCACTACTGAACCTGCAAAGAGACGCTCTATAGGTGTTTTACAAGAAATGGGAGCCTGCCTGCATTTGTGGTAGATGCAGGCATTTTTTGTGGTGATATCAGGGAAATCAATAGCAAAAATCGCCCACCAGACTATAAGACAGGCCCTCCAGTAGACAAACTACTGGCCTACTCACTGACCTGTCATATCAGGCCTTTGGGCAGTGCCAAGTTGTTTTGTAGACCAGTTGGACCCTGTCCTCCTTCTCTCAAATCTATTAAATTCTCAGTTAGAGTCTCATTAGAGGTTCTCCAGAATGGTGTCCCAAGACAGATAAAATACTCCGTGTAACAACAAGTAGACCGGTTTTTCAAGATCTGGTAATGCCACGTTCAGTACCAATGGACCTAGTTTTACTAGGCGCAGAGCCGCACTTAGGGAAACCACACATTTCTGCAGGCAGGGGGTACAGGCAGAGTCGCAGCAGGACAGCCCCAACTGCCCCCTGTGCCACACTGGATGAAATAATCTTCCCCAGTATTGACTTGCCCTGCTGTTGAATGCTTTGGTGAAATCTGGATACAGTTTTTTTTCTGAATGCACCGATGTAGCGGACAAGTGTTTTTTCTGCGATTTCATGTCTAAACGGCATGGCCTCCAGATTTATAGACAGCACCAAAATTTTTGTTTTCATTTAGAATAGAAAGTGGACATTATTTTGGATAGAAGGAAAGCAGGCTTTTTCCATCTAAGCACCCTGGATCTAGAGTAGCATCCCGTATCCATCAGAACAGCCCCAACACTGCTCCAATTTAGGGAATCAATCAATCAATCAATCAATCAATCAATAAAAGCGCGCTACTCACCCGGAAGGGTCTCAAGGCGCTGGGGGAGGGGGGTAAGTTACTGCACGAACAGCCAGGTCTTGAGTTGCTTCCTGAAGGAAAGATGGTCCTGGGTCAATCGAAGGTGGATGGGGAGGGAGTTCCAAGTCTTGGCTGCCAGGTAGGAGAAGGCTCTTCCTCCGGCGGTGGCTCTGCGGATGCGTGGTACGGCGGCGAGGGCGAGGCTGGTCGATCGTAGCCGGCGGGTGGGCGCGTAGAAGGTGAGGCGGTCGTTGAGGTACTTGGGGCCCAGGTCGTGGAGAGCCTTGTGTGCGTGGGTGTGGAGCCTGAACGTGATCCTCTTGCTGACGGGGAGCCCGTGCAGGTCTCTCAGGTGGCCGGAGATGTGGCTGTGTCGGGGGATGTCCAGGACGAGTCGTGCGGAGGCGTTCTGGATGCGAAGGAGTCTTTTCTGCAGTTTGGCAGTGGTTCCGGCGTAGAGGGTGTTCCCGTAGTCCAGTCGGCTGGTGATGAGTGCCTGGGTGACGGTCTTCCTGGTCTCGGTGGGGATCCAACGGAAGATCTTACGGAGCATACGCAGGGTGTTGAAGCACGATGAGGAGACGGCGTTGACTTGTCTGGTCATCGAGAGGGAGGAGTCCAGGATGAAGCCCAGGTTGCGTGCGTGATCCGTTGGCTTGGGAGTGGTGCCCAGGGCGGGGGCCCACCAGGAGTCGTCCCAGGCAGAGGGTGATGATCCCAGGATGAGGACTTCCGTTTAGTCTGAGTTCAGTTTCAGGCGGCTGTTTTTCATCCACTCGGCGACGTCTTTCATCCCTTTGTGTAGGCTGGTTCTGGCGGTGGCGGGGTCGTTGGTGAGGGAGAGGATCAGCTGGGTATCGTCGGCGTAGGAGATGATGTTGAGGTTGGGTTGGCGTGCGATGGCTGCGAGGGGGCTCATGTAGACGTTGAAGAGGGTTGGGCTGAGTGATGATCCTTGTGGTACGCCGCAAATGACTTCGGTGGCCTCGGATCTGAACGGGGGGAGGCGGACTCTCTGGGTTCTTCCGGCGAGGAACGAGTTGATCCACTCTAGTGCTTTCCCTTGGATTCCGATGTTGCTGAGGCGCTGTACTAGGGTGCGGTGGCAGACAGTGTCGAACGCTGCGGAGAGGTCCAGGAGGATGAGGGCTGCTGTTTCCCCGTTGTCGAGCAGGGATCTGATGTCATCGGTGGCTGCGATCAGGGCGGTCTCGGTGCTGTGGTTGGCTCGGAAGCCGGACTGCGAGGGGTCGAGGGATCCATTTGTCTCGAGGAAGGCGGCGAGCTGTCTGTTGACGGTCTTAGCGATGACTTTGGCAGGAAAAGGGAGGAGCGAGATGGGGCGGAAGTTCTTGAGGTCGGTGGGGTCCGCTGTTGGATTCTTCAGCAGGGCGCTGAGCTCGGCGTGCTTCCAGCTCTCCGGAAAGGTGGCGGTGTGGAAGGAGGTGTTGATGATGTCCCGCAGTTGGGGTGCAATGATGGAGTCGGCCTTGTTGAAGACGTGGTGGGGGCAGGGGTCGGTGGGTGATCCGGAGTGGATGGTGTTCATCGTGCGGGTGGTGTCTTCGGTGATGTCCGGGGTCCAGTTGCAGAGGGTGGTGGTAGGGGGCGTCGGTTCGGCAGTTGGGTGCGTGGTTGGTGCGCCGAAGCTGTTGTGTATGTCGGCAATCTTGCGGTAAAAGAATGAGGCGAGGGAATCGCAGAGGTCTTGCGAGGGTGTGATGTTGTTGTTTCCGGCGCTGGGGTTGGAGAGCTCTTTGATGATGCTGAAGAGTTCCTTGCTGTCGTGGGCGTTGTTGTCCAGTCGTTCTTTGAATGCTGTCTTCTTGGTGGTGCGGATCAGCTGGTGGTGCTTGCGGGTGGCGTGCTTGAGGGCGGTCAGGTTGTCTGAGGTCTGATCGTGGCGCCAGGCTTTCTCGAGGGTGCGGCAGTTCTTCTTGGAGTCCTTGAGTTCGTTGGTGAACCAGGGGGCTTTCTTGCTTCTGGGCCTGCTGGGAGGGTTCCTTAGTGGTGCGAGGTCGTCGGCGCAGTTGGTGAGCCACTGTGTGAGGTTGCTGGCTGCTTCGTTGGGGTCCGTTGTGCTGGCGGGGGGGTTCTGGCAGAGGTAGGTGGTGAGCTGCTCGGCGGTGATCTTGCTCCAGCTCCGGCGAGGGATCTGTTGTGGGTGGTGGTGGGTCGTGTTTCTCCTGAAGCTGAAGTGGACGCAGCTGTGGTCAGTCCAGTGAAGTCCGGTGGAGTAGCTGAAGGAGATGTGCATGCTGGAGGAGAAGACGGGGTCAAGCGTGTGGCCGGCGTAGTGGGTGGGGGTGTTCACCAGTTGCTTGAGTCCGAGTTTGGGGAGGTTGTCCAGCAGGGTGGTGGTGTTGCTGTCCTTGTTGTTCTCCAGGTGGAAGTTGAGGTCCCCTAGGAGGATGTAGTCAGAGGAGGCGAGGGCGTGCGGGCTGATGAAGTCTGCGATGTCTTCGCTGAATTGTGTGCGCGGTCCCGGGGGTCTGTAGATGAGGGTGCCTCTGAGGGTCGTCTTGGGGTCGGTGTGTATCTGGAAGTGGAGGTGTTCGGCGGCGGTGAAGGTGTCGTTGGAGTTGGTCGAGATGCGGATGGTGTTCTTGTGTACGATGGCGATGCCTCCTCCAGTCTGGTTGACGCGGTCCCTCCGGGTGTTCTTGGATCCGTCCGGGATGGCTATAGCGATGTCGGGCGCTGAGGAGGCGTTCATCCAGGTTTCCGTGAGGAAGGCGACGTCTGGTGATGTTGTGTCGAGCAGGTTCCAAAATTCCACGGCGTGTCTGTGGACTGAGCGGGTGTTGAGCAGGATGCACTTGAGGTGGTTGTTGCTGGTGCTAGGCTTGGCGGGTGCGGTGCAGGTCCGGAGGCAGGTGAACTTGCAGGCTTGGCAGGTGAAGGGTCCGTGGGTGCGTTTCGGGGTGGCTCGGTAGCAGGCGGGGTTCCGTCCGGCGTTGAGTGCGTTGAGGGTGGTGGCGTCGTAAGTCTGTCGAGTGGGATGGCGTCCTCGGGGGCCAGGGGTCCTGGCGCTGGGCGCGGTCCAGGCGCGGACGGGCGTAGACGGGCTTGCCTTTGGCGCGCCATCGGCGCACAATCAGCGCACCCGCTGCGCACGTCCGCTGCGCTTCCGTGCGGCGACCTCCATAAATGGCGAAGTGGGAGGGAGGAGCAGCTGGGAGGCGGGAGCGGGGTGGCCAATGGCGGGAACAGAAAGAAAAGGGGGCGGGCCGCAGGGGAGCAGCGGCGGGGACCGGAGAGGGGAAGAAGCGGCGGGAACAATCACGGGTGCACGGGGACGGCTAAAAAATCAGGGGCACAGCAAAATACAGGAATGGCAAAACAGCAGTACAGAAGAGAAGGGAATGGTGAAAAAACGGGGGCACAAGCAGAGACAACACAATACTGGCACAAGTCACAGGAATAGCGCAACAAACCGGCGCTCAGCCGGAGCGAGGCAGCAGCGGAGGTCAGGGGTCCTGGCACTCATGGGAGGGGAGCCGCCCGGTGTATCGAGCGACCGGCCCTGCAGGCAGGGGCAAAGGTCAAGGTCAAGGGAAGAGTTGAAGACTTACCTCTTTAAAGAACACTGCACCACAATGCATTAACTGTCCGCAACCCAGCTTCCTCTTATGTTACTCGTTGGCTTTATGCTTGTCTGACCATGTAGAGTACTCCTCTGCCCTTTGACTAGGTTTGCCCTAAAGAAATATACATACATATATATATATATTTGGGTCACCGTGGACAAATCCACACAGTACCCACATTCCAAATGAATCTGGTCCAAAGAGTTTAGCCATTTCATGTGTGCTATGTCACGTGTCAAGTCTTGTCAAGGCGCATGATAGATATTTTGCCATGCTATTTGTACTACAGCCTTATAGCCCGTCGTAGCGGGCTGTAACGGCCATTAACGGCCCGCTCGACTCGAGCCTTTAACAAGGGAGTGGGACGTTAATGCCGGCATAGCCCAGTTATGGAGGGCTATAAGACTATTAGAACATTCCGCCTCTAGAGGGCAAAATGTTCTAACAAATAAAACAATGGCTTCACATAGCTGAGGGGATTGAAATCCCCTCGGGCTCCATGAGGCCTTTGTTCACAGCAACAGCTGTGAATAGACAACATTGGAATGTTGCAGCTCCGTACTTCTACCAGCATTTAGAAGCCCAGGCACGCCATTGTTTTCAAAGGAGCTCCCAACATTCCAATGGTCTAATATAGCCTTAGAGCGCGACCGAGCAGGCTCGACTGGCCACGAGTGAGCGGGCCTTTAATGGCCGGTAGAGCCCAGTAGGAGGGCTCTAAGGTTATTAGAACATTCCACTCCTAGAGGGCAGAATGTTCTAAATAGCAAAAACAAAGGCCTCTCAGAGCCCGAGGGGTTTAATTCCCCTCGGGCTCCGAGAGGCCTTTTCTCACAGCAGCAGTAGTGAAAGGAAAACAACATTGGAATGTTGCTCTCCGGGCTTCTACCGGCCAGTAGAAGCCCGGAGCACTCCATTGTCTACAATAGAGTGCGCAACATTCCAATGTTCTAATATATAATACACCACATAACATCTTGGTGCCTTCAGGTCACATTGTCATACCCTTATGGTATTACTAACAGTATCAGTAGGGAAGGTGTTGGACTTAAAATCCAGCACCAGTTCAACACCGCATTGCTTTAAGCAAGTCGTTGTAATGACTTGCGTTCTAATGGAATTCTTGGTAATGTCGCATTTGTGGTACTGTGAGAAAGTGGCTCTGTATATAATGTTCCTTAATAGGTACAGGGTGTACAGAGTCCACAGTCCCCAAGGGTTTGACAGAGGTTAAAGTTAGATATAACCTTACTCTCTAAAGTGGTAGCTTGGTCGAGCAGTAAGGCAGTATCAGAGGACAGTGTAAAGCATTTGTTGTACAAACTCAGTCAGCAAATGGTCTCACACACTCAATAACTGAACTCTAGGCCAATGGTTTATATATAAAAAATATATGCTTGTTTTATTTTAGAACCAACACTTGGATTTAAAATATACTTTCTCAGCATGAGATGTTTCATATAAATACTTTTGCAATATGCAATTGACTTTTGTAAACAGTTACAAGTGGTTGCAGTAGGCAACTCTATTTTTAAACACAATAATACATTGAGCTCAATGGTAAATTCAAGTTATTTGCAACAGATTACTTTTTAGATTACTTTTGGAATTCCAGGACTGGATTCTAGATTCAGTCCTGGGTCAGTACTCAGAATCAAGTGATGAAAGTCGACTTAATTACTGTAATGATTTTTAAACAATATTTAGCTATTTTAAAAGATGACACTTAGAAAATATTTCAAAGAACACAGTCAATGATTCCCTATGGAAGAAAATTCAGGTTGCAGGTACAGTATGTCCTCGTTACTTTTGTAATCCAGTATTGGGTGCCTAGACTAGTACTGGGACCTTTATCCAACACAGGTAAGTAATTACGTTTTCAGATATTATACAATTTTTGAAGAATATTTAAAGATTGCAGAAATCGACACTTAGAAGAAATTTTACAGAAAACCAGTCAATGGTTTCCTATGGAAGAAAATTGGGTTAAGGGTAAGTACAGTTGTAAGTATTTTTCAGAGTCAGTGCTGGGCACCAAGATCCAGCACTGGGAGCTCAGCTAAGAGCAGGTGATGTTTGGTGAATATTTTAAGATTTGAAAAGTCCACACTTAGAAGAAATTTCAGGAAAAGCCAGTCAATGTTACCCTATGAGGAAAATAGAGTTAGCGGTTTAAGGGTAAGTACTTGACTGGCAGAGTTGAGGTTCTGGGCATAGACTCAGGGGTCCCCCAGGGTCAGGTAGGTACAGTTGGTTCACCCTCAGCGGCTCTAGGGCAGCCGGGTGTAGAGAGAGTTAGGCCCAATGTTATCCTATGAGGGATAGGGGGGCCTTGGTTGGTGGCTGCTGACTGGCAAGCCACGCGGCTGTGGGAGCTGGGCTCCTGGTCACTTACTCAGGGCAAGTGGGGAAGTAGGTAGGTGTAGAGTTTTCACTGCCAGGACCACTCGGGCGGCTGGGTGCAGAGTGCTTTTGAGCCTTCGGGCGCTCAATTGATTTCAATGGGAAATCTCCGGTTTAGAAAAAGACTGCAAGCTCGGGGACGAGGACACTTCAGGTGCCACCACCACTTCGAGAGGTAAGTTGGGTAGTTGGAGGATAGGTAGGTACCCCGGGATTGGGCACAGGGGGCCGTGGGGCGCCACGTGCAGGGGTGCCTTTTGGTGTCGGGAAATCTTACCCTCTGTTAATCGCGGTGGGGGGGGCACCTTGTTCTGAGGCTGCAGGCTTCTTCAGGAGTGTCGAGGGAGGTCCTTGGGTGCCGGACTCGGGGTCACAGTCGCCGTGGGGTCGTTCTCAGGGTCTTTGTTCACTCCGGCACCGGCCAGGCTTGGCTGGTGCAGAGTGAGCTGGGTTCGCGGTTCCGGGCTGCTGCCAGGGATTAGAGGTAGGTTTTGAGTAGAGCCTCTACTCATGGGAGTCCCAGGGGCTTAGAGCCAAAAGGTAGCCAGGTTCCTCCGGGGCTGGTGAGGTTGCTGGCCACAAGAGATGCCGGGTTGGAGCAGGGGCAGGTTCGAGGGTCAAAAGGCCGGTAGGGCTGGGGCCTAAGCAGTTGGTGTCTTCCTCTTTTCAGCAGCTGCAGGGCAGGTCTTCTTTCTTCTTGCTCTTTGTAGTTTTGAATCTGGAATCTGGGGAAGGAAGGTTCACGGTGCCCCTAAATACTAGATTTAGGGGCGTTACAGGTAGGTGAAGGGCAGGGACCAATGGGTCCCTGTCCTGGGGTGGGTTCACCCCCTATCCTGCCTCTCTCCTGTGGGAGGGGGCAGTAGCCTAGCCCTGATAGGGTAGGGCTCCCCATCTTCAAGATGGCGAGAGCCCGGAGATGTGCTTCACCTCGCCTCCCCCACCTGAGGGGTGGGGTTGGCAGGCTGGCACATCCCCTGTCTTTATTTGGGGTTTCCGGCCAAAGCTTCCCGCCAGAGTGGGGGGTTGCAGGGGCCTGGGGAAGATCACAGAGGCGGCATGCCTTTGAAGCTTCCCCCTGCCCATCCTGGGGGAGGAGATTTAGCACCTCGCCCAGGATGTGCATTGTTGCAGGCCCAGGAGAGCAGGGGCTCTCCTACCCAGGGGTCCAGCAACATGTCTGCTGGGTGGCAGCCTAGGCAGCCTCAGAGCAGACGTGGATTGTAGGTTAGGTTTAAGGGGGCACCTCTAAGATGCCCTCTGGGTTGCTGTGTACATTAAATCCCACACTGACATCAGTGTGGGTTTAATGTGCTGACAAGTTTGATACCAAACTTCTCAGTCTTTAGTGTTGCCATTATGGTGCTGTGGAGCTCGTGTTTGACGAGCTCTCAGCACCATGTACTCTTAAATGGCAGCACTGCACTTACAGTGCTCAGGAATGGACCTGGGCACAGTAGGGGCACAGGGCTCTTGCTCCTGTGCCCACACCATTGGCATAAGGCACCCAGCTAGAGGGGTGACTGATGTATGCCATGGCAGTGTAGGTGATGGGCATGGCACACAGGGATGTGTGTCATGTCGACTTTGTTTTTGTCTTGCACCCAAACACTCAGCCTGCAAAGGCAGTGTGTGTGTGTGTGTAAGGGTACAGGGTCTCTGAGGGTGGCACAAGGAGTGCTGCAGCCCTTAGAGGCCTTCCCTGGTCACAAGGCCCTGGGTACCTAGGGTACCATTTACCAGGGGCTGACATGTGGCCAGGGTTTGCCAATTTGTGTTTGGTTTGTTTTAGGGAAGGAACATAGGCCCTGGGCACCTGAATGGCAGGAGTCCAGGGCACACTCAGTCAAAGTACATTCAGCAATTCAACAAAAAGTGGGGGCATACCATGCAAGAAAGATGGCACCTTCTCACACAACCCCCTCCCAAACCCAAACGAAAGGTGATGAGACTAACCTTGCCCTATGGAGTCTTCATTGTCTAAGTGAAAGAACCTGGAAAGTCCATCTGCATTGGCATGGGCAGTCCCTGGTCTGTGTTCCACTTCAAAGTCCATTCCCTGTAGGGAGATGGACCACCTTAGTAGTTTTGGATTTTCCCCTTTCATCTGCATTAGCCATCTGAGAGGTCTGTGGTCAGTTTGAATCAGGAAGTGAGTACCAAACAAGTATGGCCTCAACTTCTTCAGGGACCAAACCACAGCAAAGGCCTCCCTCTCAATGGCACTCCAACGATGCTCTCTGGGGAGTAGCCTCCTGCTTATAAAAGCAACAGGTTGGTCTTGGCCTTCATCATTGGTCTGGGATAAGACCGCTCCTATCCCTAGCTCAGAGGCATCAGTCTGCACTATGAACTGCTTGGCATAATCTGGGGCTTTTAGAATTGGTGCTGAGCACATTGCTTCTTTTAGGGTGTCAAAAGCCTTTTGGCAACTAACTGTCCAGTTCACCTTCTTGGGCATCTTCTTGGAGGTGAGTTCTGTGAGGGGGGTCACAATGGATCCATACCCCTTCACAAACCTCCTGTAGTATCCAGTCAAGCCAAGAAAGGCCCTGACTTGGGTCTGGGTTGTTGGAGCTATCCAGTCCATGATGGCCTGGATCTTGGGTTGTAAGGTCTGTACCTGGCCTCCACCTACAAGGTGGCCCAAGTACACCACAGTGCCCTGCCCTATCTGGTATTTGGATGCCTTGATAGTGAGACCTGCACTGTGCAGAGCCTCTAAAACTTTTCCAAGGTGGATCAGGTGATCCTGCCAGGTGGAGCTAAAGACAGCAATATCATCAAGATAAGCTGCACTAAAGGACTCCAGCCCAGCCAGGACATGGTTCACCAGCCTCTGGAAAGTGGCAGGGGCATTCTTTAACCCAAAGGGCATCACAGTAAACTGGTAATGCCCATCAGGGGTGGAGAATGCTGCCTTTTCTTTTGCTCCTGGGGCCATGCCAATCTGCCAGTACCCTGCAGTTAAGTCAAAGGTACTGAGGAATTGGGCAGCCCCTAATTTATCTATCAGCTCATCTGCTCTTGGGATAGGGTGAGCATCTGTCTTAGTGACAGAGTTGAGCCCTCTATAGTCCACACAGAACCTCATCTCTCTCTTTTCACCTTGTTGATGAGGTTTGGGGACTAGAACCACTGGGCTGGCCCAGGGGCTCTCAGAGGGTTCAATGACCTCTAACTCCAGCATCTTGCTGACCTCAGCTTTGATGCTCTCCTTGACTTGGTCTGACTGTCGATAGATTTTGTTTTTGACAGGTGCACTGTCACCAGTGTCCACATCATGGGTACACCAGTTTGTCAGACCAGGAGTCAGGGAAAAGAGGCCAGCATACTGCTGCAAGACCTGCTTGCAGTCAGTCTGCTGTTGGGCAGAGAGGGTGTCTGAGAAGATCACACCATCTACTGATCCATCTTTTGGGCTGTAGGAGAGGAGGTCAGGGAGAGGTTCACTCTCTGCTTCCTGCTCCTCATGAGGTTCTGTAATTCTCGAGTTTGACTCCATTTTGTTCTGTGCCACCATTTTGTGTTGCCCTCACGTAGGCCTGTGAAGGTAGCCTGGCGAATAAAGTGGCCTGGCCTTCTTAGTTCATGTATACATTAACTAGGTTTCTTTTTGACTCTGAAATGAACTGTAAGAAACTGACCTCTGCACCTGAAACTGACCCCGCAATGCCAATTTCCCTGATCGATCTTTGTCTGAGATTGCCAATCAATGTTCAGGACATCGTTAACTTTTAGTTTCCTTGCACATGCCTTATCTTGTTCAGCATCTGTTACCGTTTCTTTTTTTTATGTTTCTTCATTACATGGGTTATGCTTTCAATTATAGGTTTGTCCGGCTTATGGAGATTGAATTTGGGACATTCCTAATAATTAACTTTTGGGTTGGGATACTGTAAATTGAGTTTTTGTTATGTGACACTTTGTTTGAAAATGTACCTTATTGGCTAGAATTTTGTGCAGTGGGTATACATTTATAATGTGAATATTGGGTATAAAAGGAGACGTCTCGCCTTAGTAAAATGAGCAGTCTCCTGAGAATTTACACCGTGATGTATTTCTAGGATCACTGTTACTAGCTGCAGCTAATAAACTTGGTCTCTGATGCCATCCAGAAGTATTCCGTGTCTCTGTATACCAAGACAGGTGAACTCGAAGATCTTAGGCGTGCCCCTGACGCTGCTGGGTTAAACCCCGGTTCTTCAACTGGCGCCCAACGTGGGGCGACTTCAGCGGTACTGGTCCAAGCCCGAAGATTGTGAGGAGCCCCGTGAGGAAGTTCTGGAGGACGGCCGCCACTTCATCGACCCCTGCATGTCAACGTGGACCGAAGGTTTTTTTCTGCGAGGCTTCCCCTTTCCGACGACTGCGAAGGACTGCTGCCCTGACTGTCGCCCTGTCTTGGACCCTCTTGTGATGATTTGTAAGGCGAGACGTTAGACGGTCTTCTGGTGGCGTGACAGACATTTTGGTTGAGTATAAGTGGGTCGCTCCCACGACTTTGTTTTGTTTCTTGGTTTTGATTCGGCCATTGCAATAGTCGAAGTCGGGGGGTTCGTATATTTGCGAGTGTATCATTTTTGATAACCCCTTGAAGTTTGAAGCAAGACTAGTGAGCTAAAAGATGCCTGGTTTTAGCAAATTTAGGAAATGGTTTTGTTGTAGTTGTAATAGGGATTCCCGATTGGAGGACTCGTGTCCGATACCTCCGGTTGGAACTCCAACTTATGAGCTCTATTCAAAGCATGGTGTAGGTCCCATTATCTTTAATGAAGTATGGGTCCGTTATACAAGGAAAGATGGTGTTTTACGATGGCCCCAACATGGTAGTTTTGAATCAGATGTTTTAGATAACCTAGAAGTTGCGCTATTTAAGAAGAAAGCCCGGCCGGCGATGTTTGACTCTTTCCACCTTTGGCGTAAGGAAGCCAAACAGCAAGAAATTAAGCAAGCTAAGAGAGATAGGAAGGAAAGGAATATATCGGTAATGCAAGCTGCTAGGCAGTTTAAGGAAGATGAAGAAGATCGTGCGATTGAAGTGTCAGATAGACAACATTGCATGGCCATTGACAAATGTTACCCGGCTTTGTCACCTCCCCTTTCAAATGTGACTGTAGACCCTGAAAAGGATCCTTTGATGTCACATTTACTGAGATTACCACCCCTTATGTGCAGGGTGCTACTGCACCTCCGTTACCTCCAGTTGTTGCACCCCTTGTTGTCGTTCAACCCCCTGTTGTTGTTCAGCCACCTGTTGCTTCACAGGTGGTTCTTCCTCCCCCGGCGCAGCCCCCTCCAGGGCCGCCAGCCTTGCCACCAGCCTTGCCTCAAACTCCTTTGCCTTACACTCCTTTATCTTCGACTTCTCTTATTTCTGTCCCTACGTCTCTGTCACCTCAAAACACTTTGTCTCCTGTCCTCATGTCAACTTCTTCTCCTTCTGCTCGGCAACGAATTACTGAGACTGTCACTAGTCTTTTGTCTCCTTTCTTTGGGTCACTGAATATGACCCCTGTTTCTGAACGTAAGCAGAGACGTAGTCAGCTCCCTGGTCCCGAAGAGCGGACAGTGTTAGATCTCCTTGCTCGTAGATGGGTTTCGAATACCTCCAAGTACAGTCCACAAGTGGTTATGGATATCTTCCTACAGTGGGAGGCACCAAAACATAGGTATGTTTTTGATGTCATGTGCACCTTCCTTCGTCAGGAGTGGGAAGATAATGAGTTGGGTTCAATTCCACTGGAATTGCTTAATGTTCAGTCTGAATTTGCTAAAGGGACGATAGTGGGTTCCGATGTTGAGGAAGCGGTAGAGACACTACTCACTTTTAGGTCTAGACTTCCACCTCAGTCATTGTTCAAACCTGACCCTTCTATTAGGAGAAAAGTGAAGCAGTATCCTATGAGAGAGGTTCCCCCTGTATGGAGAGAGGCAGTTGTGGCTGATGCCGCTCATGGTATTGCGGCTGCACCGGCTCATTTTAAGCGAGTGTGGGTGCATGTCCCTTGGAAGAGAGCTGAAGTCCTGGCTCTTAAGCAGACTTTGCCTGACCCCCGTAAATATCCTGCTGGTTATTATAAGGAGTTGTCTCAGACAGTTGATGCGTGTGTTATGAATTTAGCTGACATAGATATGTTGATGGGTAATGTAGTTCCTCAACCCTTGTGGGCGAAGATCCGTCACGAGGATCACGCGCCAGAGTTAGGAGATACGTGGGTTAATATTACTGCTGCAGAAGGTCGGCAGGTAGAAGGTGCCAAACCTGAACCCTTAGTTGCAGAACTACCTGGTAGGATTATTAATTTAATGAAAACTATGATGCCTCCTCTGCGGGTGAATTGGGACAAGTTAGCAGCATGCAAACAAAAGAAAGACGAGAGTGTGTCTGATTTCTTCACTAGGTTTGAGGAAACATTCATTGATCATAGTGGTCAGGATATGAGTACAGAAGGTGGTCAGAGGTTGTTTGTAGATAAGTTTGTTTTTAATTTACTTCCTGAACTTTCTAATAAGTTAAAGGACTCTGAGAGTTCATGGGCTGTTTCTTCTTCGGCTCAGATATTGGCTACTGCACAATACTATGAGAATAGAGATAAAGATGAGAAGGATAAAGTAGATTAGAAGACTAGAGAATTAAAAACGAAAGTTCTTCTGCAGCAGGCTTATCCGCCTCGCCCTAATCAGCGTCAGTTTCAGCAACCTTCCCAGTTTCAGCAACCCCCACAGTTTCAGAAACTGTTGCAGAAGCCTGAGTCTTTTGCTTCGCGACTCCCGCTAGGCCCTAATCAGTGTTCTTATTGTAAAGAAGAAGGTCACTTCAGGAATAGTTGCCCGATCTTGCTACAGCGTGCGAATGGTATGTCTGGTCTGAGAGGTCGTGGTGGTTTCCAACAAGTACCTAGGGGTAGGGGACGTGGTACGTTTCCCCAGAATGAACGTTCCTTTTCCCCTCAGAATTCTATGAATTATTTTGACCAACAGAATGTTCCGACCGTCCAGTCCGCTCAGTACTACACTGATGATTATTATGTTGGAAGTGAGAGTGCTGGTTTTAATGATAGTTAGGACAGCCATGGACAAAGGGAGGGAGTAGTGTCAGTTCCAGTAGACCAGAGTGGACCTTATATTGAAGTGATTACATCAGGTGTGGCAGAACCTTTTCTTTTGGATACTGGTGCAGCAAAGAGTTCTATCATGCACTCTAAACTCCCCGGCGCACCTTTGTCTGGCTTGACCAATGTTTCAGTAGGATTTTCTGGCGTCCCAGTTCGTAATCCGGTTTCTTGTCCTTTGCCCCTTTCTATTGGTCCCTGTGAATTGGAGGCTCCCCTTATTCTAACGACGGGCTGTGGCGAGAATCTGTTGGGTTTGGACTTGTTGAAAAGATTGCATGCAACATTACATTGTTCTCCTTCGGGAGTACATTTTACGGTGGGTAAGAAAGTGATTTCCCCGATGTATCTGTCTAAGGATCGCCTTCCACTGGAACTGCGTTCTCTCCCTGATACACTTTGGGCTACAGGTCCCAATGATGTTGGTCTCTTGCAGATTCCACCCTACGTTGTTACCCTTAAGTTGAATGCTAAATTACCTCGCATTCCCCAGTACAAAATTTCCAGTGATGGCGAAAGAGCTCTTTTAGCGATTATCTATGATTTGGTTGAGAAAGGTGTGGTTGAAGAAACGAGAGGTAATGTGTGTAACAGTCCTGTTCTGCCTGTCCTTAAGCGTACTGACTCTTCTCAGCCACCTGTGTATCGGTTTGTGATCGACCTTCGAGAGGTCAATAAGATCGTTGTGCCACAGTTTCCTGTTGTCCAGGACATTACTGCTTTATTGACTATGATCCCTGCCTCAGCTGCTTGGTTTTCTGTTATTGATCTGAAGAACGCTTTCTTCAGTATTCCGATTGCTGAGGAAAGTAGGGATATTTTTGGCTTCTTTTTAGGAGGCCGCAGTTTCCGGTTTAAGCGCGCTCCTCAAGGTTATTGTGAGAGTCCTTCCATTTACAGTCAGGCTTTGAAAACTCAGCTTGATACTCTTGCATTGCCTTCTGGTGTTACTCTTATCCAGTATGTTGATGATCTGTTGGTTGCTGCTGATGATGAAGAGATTTGTAAAGAAGTTACTCTTTCTTTGTTGCGACACCTTTCTGACCTTCATCATAAAGTGTCACCTTCAAAGTTGCAGTATTGCCGCCAAGAAGTGACCTACTTAGGTCATCTCTTGTCGAAGGAGGGAAGGCGATTGACCCCAGAGCGTATTCAAGCGATTGCCCAAATGACTGTGCCATGCACACAGAGAGAGGTGCGTGCCTTCTTAGGTATCACCTCGTATTGTAGACAGTGGATTCCGAATTTTTCTTTGCTAGCGAAACCTTTGTTGGCACTTACTCTTAAGGACACACCACACCCTCTTCCTTGGTCTGACGAATGTCAGTAGAGTTTTTCCGAATTGCGTGATGCATTGTGTTCTGCTCCGGTGTTGGGTACCCCCGACTACAGTAAACCTTTTACACTTTATGTACACGAGAGAGAAGGTTGTGCGTTGTCAGTGTTGACGCAACAATTTGGAGACAAGCAGCGCCCATGTGCGTATTTTTCAGCTACTTTAGATCCGGTAGCTAGGGCGTTGCCTAGTTGTCTAAGAGCTACAGCAGCAGCGGCTGTTTCTATCCGACAGTCTGCTGGTTTGGTATTGGATAATACATTGATTGTGATGGTCCCACATGCAGTAGATACCCTATTGAATAGAACGAAGACTCAACACCTTACCAGTGCGCGTTTGTCAGGTTATGAGTTGACGCTTTTGGCTAGCCATGTGCACATCAAGCGGCGCAACACATTGAATCCAGCTACATTGTTGCCGATTTTTGTAGAGACAGATGCTCAGGAACAGCATGACTGTTTTCTCCGGACAGAGGAGGAAACGAAGGGTAGAGTTGATCTGAAAGATACTCCTCTTTCGAATCCTGATGGTACCCTATGGGTAGATGGTTCGTGCTTTAAGCTTCCGAATGGAGAGACGACTGCAGCATATGCTGTCACAACTTTGCACACGATTGTTGAAACAGCACGTATTGCACAGAATTCAGCGCAAGCAGCGGAGTTGATAGCATTGACTAGAGCGTGTGTGTTGTCAAAAGGAAAGAGAGTGACTGTTCATACTGATAGCCAATACGCATTTGGCGTGGCTCACAGTTTTGGTCGCTTGTGGAAAGAGAGAGGATTTCTTACTTCCCATGGTATGAAAATTCAGCATGGACAATTAGTGAGTGAACTTCTTGAATCACTTACTTTGCCGACCCAAATTGCGATAGTGAAGTGTAGTGCGCATAAGAAGGTTACGGATGATGTGGGTCAAGGGAATGCGTTTGCAGATGAAGTAGCGAGAGAAACGGCGAAAGATGTGACGAGTCGGATGTATGTTGCAGGTCCTGCCAGATGGGTTGGGGAAGGAGGAATGTGTGAAGATACAACAGAAAGTGTGAAGATGATTCAGGCAGAAGCAACTGAGAAAGAATTGAGTATGTGGAGAGAGAGTACGGGAATGTTGGATTCAACAGGCTGTTGGGTTGAGTTGTCAGAGCACCAGCGATGGTTGTTGCCGGATGCATATGTGCTTCCGGTGGTTACTATGGCTCATGGGCTGGCTCACATTAGTTCAAAAGGGATATGTAAGTTGTTGGCTCCGGTATGGCTGAATGGTGGAATTCCTAAGTGTGCTGAGAATTTGGTTAAACACTGCATGATTTGCTTGATGCATAATCCTGGAAAGGGAACCCCAACTCCAGCGGGTCATTTTGCTCCTCCAACGTATCCGTTCGAGGTGCTGCAAATAGACTATATTCATATGGAAAGATGCAATAACTTGAAGTATGTCCTTGTGGTTGTTTGTGCCTTTTCCAGATGGATAGAGGCCTACCCCCTAAAGGATAATACTGCCTTGTCTACAGCCAAGGTTTTGCTCAAAGAATTCATTCCCAGATATGGCTTGCCGAGGATGGTATGGAGTGATAATGGAAGTGAATTTGTGGGTCAGATTATGAAGAAAGTATGTGCGGGTCTGGGTATCAAACAAAAGTTCCATGCTGCGAATCACCCCCAGTCAGCAGGCCTGGTCGAGTGCTATAATGGCACTCTGAAGCTGAAGTTGGCCAAGGTGCAAGCGAGCTCAGGTCTTACATGGCCCGATGCCTTACCATTGGCACTTTTGTCCACGAGAACGACAGTACATTCTCGCGTGGGACTTAGCCCATACGATATTGTTTTTGGACGCCCGGCAAATGTCTGGGGTGTGCCGAGGCCTAAGAAGTACAGTGATATCGAGTACCCTATGTTGGTTGACTACTTACATGATTTGACTGCTAAATTGCGTGTTCTTCACCAACAGGTCCATGACACTTTGCCTTCAGTTTCTGTAGACGCAGGCCACACGATTCAACCTGGCGACTGGGTTCTAACCAAGAATTTCCAGAGGTCAAAGAACTTGGAACCAAGATGGACCGGTCCATACCAAGTCCTGTTATCAACTCGGACTGCTATTAAGGTGTTCGGCAAGAAAAACTGGGTACATAGTACCCATTGTAAGAAGATACCTTTGCCCTTACTGTACGATAAGTGGGTCCGGGAAGGTGTTGCCGATTCTGAGAGTGAAAGGGTTCCGAGATTTGTACCTTTTAGCGATGCACATCTGGAATGGACTCAGTCAGAACGTGCGGATGATAAAGTCTTGCAAGAAGCTGTGCCGCCGTGTTTGAGACTTGATACTACGCACCCAGAGACACTCTTTCAGGATCAAACTGTGCCTGGTAAAGAACGCTACAACTTAAGGTCTAAAAAGGACAAATAAAAT
The DNA here is from genome assembly GCF_964204655.1 of Triturus cristatus. NCBI lineage: Eukaryota > Metazoa > Chordata > Amphibia > Caudata > Salamandridae > Triturus > Triturus cristatus. The sequence continues at coordinate 1,104,764,088 of NC_140591.1, forward strand.
TTGAATTTTTTTTGTGAGTTACACTCTTTCAGACAAGAGACTATTTTTCTTTTTCTTTTTCGAACCACCATCCGGGTTCAGCTGCAGGGTCGCGGTATAAGAACTTAAGGGGTGGCCCGCGTATTGACGAAAGGTCTGCGGTTCTAGGGACGTCTAGGACGCCTGGACGCACACTTGAGTGAAGAAGGAAAATTGCCGCGAGCAGCACGTTAGAGGATGGAGTCTGTTGTAACTGAAAGAGATGTTGAGAGAATAGATCTTAAGACAAGATTTTGTACATTGATACATAGCAAATGTTTTATAATATTGTGCTTTTTGATGTTTTTAAGTATCACATTAGCTTGTGTGGGTTGGACTGTCTATGCTACACAACAGACATCAGCACCCACCTCCCAACCTATGCTTTCTTTCACTACTGTTTCTTTGCACCAGTTTTATACGTTGCCTGAACATGAACAGACAAGGAGATCAGAATTTGTCAACAACTCGTTTATACAGTTGTTGCATCAGCATCAGTTAGTAGTAATACCACTAATTGTTGGGTTTGTGGTCTTATGCCTCATACGACAGATAAAGGTATGTCATATTTGGTTTTGCCTTTTTCTTTTAATGGGTCTGTGTGGGCTTTTCAGACCATGTTTATCTATGCAAATGAGGTACGCCCCTTACGTTCCCTTAAAGATAACTCGAGCAATAGTGCCTTAATAAGGGGAATAGTAGCTATGATCCGAGATATTGATGCATATAATGCTATCCCTAAGGATGAGGTGCAGCATTACGTTGGTTGGAACGTGACTGGATATAGTACCAGTTTGACAGAGAAGGAGAGACGAAAAAGGTCTCCCCCTATTTGGATTGTGCCCCACCGAGGCCACTTTTGTTTTCAAGGTAATGGTCGGAATCCGAAAGCTCAGCTAGGTAAGAGTGTGTGTGCTCAAACCTATGTCTATTCATCTCGGACTTCTCCACCGTTTGTGCCAGCTAAAGGCACATATTTTGTTTGTCATGACAGAGCCTACACATGGTTGCCACCTGATTTTTCAGGAACGTGTTATGTGGCGTTTCTACTTCCCCCTACATACACTACTGCTTCAGACTATCATAGAACGAGATATGGTAGAGGTGTCTTCAATAAGGAAAATACCGCAGCACACGAAGTAGGAGATTTCTTCAAGAGCTTCTTGCCCTTTTGGGGTCCTATGATCAATAGTAGGCATATTCGACAGCTTGTCCGCGTTGTTGAAGCTACTATTAATGAGACAGCAGGTGCTCTTAGTAATGTTACAGCTGAGCTTCAAGCGTACCGCCTTATGACTTTGCAGAACCATATGGTATTAGACATCATACTTGCAGATCGAGGAGGAGTATGTAAATTTATTGGATCCAGTTGCTGTGTTTACATACCAGATAATGCCCCTACAGTGTACCAAGCCATCTCTAGGTTGTATAAAATCTCTGAGTCTATCCATGTAGACGAAGGAGACTGGTCATTGACGGAATGGTTTTGGGGACTGCTGTCCAAATGGGGATGGAAGATTTTGACATTCCTTGGTATGGTTTTAACCATCCTTTTCTCTTGTTGTCTTTGCATCCAGTGTGGTCCCGCCATTTGTAGTCTTTGTGCTACTATGTGTGTTCGGAGACCTGTCCCGAGAGAAGTAGAGAATAATAAGATGATGCTACAGCAACACCTTGATGACCTAATGAATATCGACATAGACCCAGATTCAGATTAACATGAGTCTTAGGTTATTGCCTACGTAATGGCAAAAGGAGGGTCTGAGGTTCTGTAAATCTCGAGTCTGACAATCAATGTTCAGGACATCGTTAACTTTTAGATTCCTTGCACATGCCTTATCTTGTTCAGCATCTGTTACCGTTTCTTTTTTTTATGTTTCTTCATTACATGGGTTATGCTTTCAATTATAGGTTTGTCCGGCTTGTGGAGATTGAATTTGGGACATTCCTAATAATTAACTTTTGGGTTGGGTTACTGTAAATTGAGTTTTTGTTATGTGACAATTTGTTTGAAAATGTACCTTATTGGCTAGAATTTTGTGCAGTGGGTGTACATTTATAACGTGAATATTGGGTATAAAAGGAGACGTCTCGCCTTAGTAAAATGAGCAGTCTCCTGAGAATTTACACCGTGATGTATTTCTAGGATCACTGTTACTAGCTGCAGCTAATAAACTTGGTCTCTGATGCCATCCAGAAGTATTCCGTGTCTCTGTATACCAAGACAGGTGAACTCGAAGATCTTAGGCGTGCCCCTTACGCCGCTGGGTTAAACCCCGGTTTTTCACTCATCAGACACCATCAGCATGGGGATGTCAGCCCTGTCATTGTAGAGTTTGAGGCGGTTCACATGGATGACCCTCTTGGGTGTCCTGCTAGTGCCCAGGTCAACTAGATAGGTGACCTCACTCTTTCTTTCTAGGATAGGGTAAGGGCCACTCCATTTATCTTGGAGAGCCCTTGGTGCCACTGGCTCCAAAACCCACACCTGTTGCCCAGGTTGAAATTCAACCAGTGCAGCTTTTTGGTCATACCAGTACTTCTGGAGCTCCTGGCTGGCCTCAAGATTCTTGGATGCTTTTTCCATGTACTCAGCCATTCTGGACCTTAGGCCAAGCACATAGTCCACTATGTCTTGTTTGGGCTCTTGGAGAGACCTCTCCCAGCCCTCGTTTACAAGACAAAGTGGTCCCCTTACAGGATGACCAAACAGAAGTTCAAAGGGTGAGAAACCTACTCCCTTCTGTGGTACCTCTCTGTAAGCGAAAAGCAGGCATGGTAACAGGACATCCCATCTCCTTTTGAGTTTTTCAGGGAGCCCCATGATCATACCTTTCAATGTCTTGTTGAATCTCTCAACAAGGCCATTGGTTTGTGGGTGGTAGGGTGTAGTAAACTTATACTGCACCCCACACTCCTTCCACATGTGTGTTAGGTAAGCAGACATGAAGTTGGAACCTCTGTCTGAAACCACCTCCTTAGGAAACCCCACTCTGGTGAAGACACCCAGGAGGACCTTGGCTACTGCAGGAGCTGTAGTAGTCCTAAGTGGAATTGCTTCAGGGTACCTAGTGGCATGATCTACTACCACTAGAATACATTTGTTCCCTGAGGCTGTAGGAGGTTCAAGTGGACCCACAATGTCCACTCCTACCTTTTCAAAGGGGACCCCCACCACTGGTAGTGGGATGAGGGGGGCCTTTGGGTGGCCACCTGTCTTGGCACTGGCTTGACAGGTAACACAGGAGCTGACAAACTCCTTCAGCTTTTGGTGCATCTGGGGCCAGTAAAAGTGACTCACTAGCCTTTCCCAAGTTTTGGATTGCCCCAGATGTCCAGCTAGGGGGATGTCATGAGCCAAAGTTAGGAGGAACTCCCTGTACTTCTGTGGCACTACCACCTTCCTGGTGGCTCCAGGAGTGGGGTTTCTTGCCTCAGCATACAGTAATCACTCTTCCCAATAAGCTCTGTGGGTACCACTGACATCTCCCCTTGCTTCTGAAACAGCTTGCTGCCTCAGGCTTTCAAGAGTGGGACAGTCTTGCTGACCCTGGCACAGCCCTTCCCTAGAGGGTCCCCCTGGGCCCAAGAGTTCAACCTGGTAAGGGTCAAGCTCCATGGACCCAGTTCCCTCAGGGGTATCCAAATCCTCTCCCTGGGGAGAGGGGTCCTGAATGTTTTGCTGTGTAGAAGCTGGTTCCCCAGTCTTCTTTCCTTTTCTCTTGGTTGGCTGGGCCATTATTTCAGGCCCCAGACGTACTTTTTCACCCTTCCTCTTGCTCTGTGCTGTGGTTTGCATACACACCAATTCAGGGATGCCCAGCATGGCTGCATGGGCCTTTAGCTCAACCTCAGGCTGAGGTTTCCAGATCATTTCCAAGCAGACAGGCAGCTGGCAACTTTGGAGAGACCACTACCTGTTTCAGGCCAGTAGCCCCCCCCCCCAGCCTAATGTTACCATGGCCATGGGATGACTAGTGGTGACACTATCAGCGTTGGTGACTGGGTAAGACTTCCCAATCAAGTATTGCTCAGGGGAAACCAGTGTGTCTTTCACCATAGTGACACTGGCACCTGTATCCCTCAGAGCTTCTACCCTAGTTTTATTCACCCAGGGGTACTGTAAGTATTTCTTTAAGTTGGGGGGCCACACAGCTACAGTGGCAAACTCCACTTCTCCCAAGGAGACTAGACTTGCTTCAGTGTGTTCCCAGATTTGCTCAGGGTACACCTCTGATCCCATTTGTATGCTTGCTGCCCCAGGAGTAGCTGTACTGGGTGCCTTAGGGGCTTTGTTTTGGGGGCAAGCTACAGTTAGGTGTCCTGACTTCTTACAGTTATTACACCAGGCCTTTAAGGGATCAAAGTTCTTCCCCCTATATGGTTGGGGCACATAGGGAGTAGTTTGGGTCCCACCCACCTGAACAGGTTTTTGGGGGCCCTTTGGAAGACTCAGACTTTTTATCTTGGGGATTCTCACCACCTTTCCCCTGGGGAGGTTTTGGACCACTTTCTTTTGGTCACCCCCAGTGGCTGTCTTTGTCACCTAGTCTTGACCCAGTGGTCTGCCTTCTTTCCCAATTCTTGGGGAGAAATTAGACCTAGGTCTACCAAATGCTAATGCAACTTTTCATTTGTGCAGTTACTCAATATATGTTCCTTCATGAATAAATTATACAATCCAGTAAAATCCTGCACACCATGTCCAGCTAACCAACCATCCAGTGTCTTCACTGAGAAGTCTACAAAATCAATCCAGGACTGGGTCTGGGTTTTGTGAGCCCCCCTGAATCTAATTCTATACTCCTCAGTGGTGAATCCAAATCCCTCAATCAGAGCTTTCTTCATGAGGTCATAGGATCCTGCTTCTGGCCCAGAAAGGGTCAGAAGCCTGTCTCTGCAGTTACCAGAGAACAGTTCCCACAGCGGTGCCCCCCAGAGAGGTTTCCTTACTTTTCTGATATCACAAGCCCTCTCAAAGGCTGTGAACCATTTGGTGATATCATCACCTTCCTCAAATTTAGGGACAATCCCTTTGGGGATTTTAAGGTCAGAAGTTTCCTCCCTATCCTTATTTTTATTATTGCTGCCACCATTGATGGGTGCTAAACTCATCTCTCACCTTTCTTTTTCTAGAGCCAGGAGCCTGGACTCTAGCTCTAGTCTTTTGGCCAGCCTCACAAGGCTGTTCTCTCTGGTACCAGAGCCACCTGTGTAGTCTCTAGGTGCCCAGATGCTAATCCTTGGATTGGAGGGTATGGGTGCCCTCTCCTCCCTAGGGAATAGTATGGGGGGCTATTGTCAACCTCCTCTGCTTCCCCTTCCTCATCTGACTGGCCATCACCATGTACTCAGCCAAGAGCTCCTGGAGCCCTAGTTTGGTTGGATGCAGGCCCATTGGTAAATTTTTAAGTTTGCATAAGGACCTCAATTCCTTGAAAGACAAGTGTAAGTAAGGTGTGAGGTCGAGCTCCTCCACCAGGTCCATGTTATTATTGTCACTAACAGCTGGGTTTGTTTGAGTCATTCTAACCTGACAGTTCTAATCCTCTACACTGACTATAGTGACTTTTATTTTTCTAAAATTCTAATGGGACTTAAGCAAGGCCCTAGCAAGACTTTTAGTAATTTTGGAAAAGACCAATCAGAATTCTAAAGGCTATTTTTAAGAGTTCTGTCGTGTGATCAGATGGTAACCAAGTAGTCCAACAAATGCAAGTTTGTATCCCACCGCTGATCCACCAATGTGAGAAAGTGGCTCTGTATATACTGTTCCTTAATAGGTACAGGGTGTACAGAGTCCACAGTCCCCAAGGGTTTGAAAGAGGTTAAAGTTAGATATAATCTTACTCTCTAAAGTGGTAGCTTGGTCGAGCAGTAAGGCAGTATCAGAGGACAGTGTAAAGCATTTGTTGTACACACTCAGTCAGCAAATGGTCTCACACACTCAAGAACTGAACTCTAGGCCAATGGTTTATATATAAAAAATATATGCTTGTTTTATTTTAGAACCAACACTTGGATTTAAAATATACTTTCTCAGCATGAGATGTTTCATATAAATACTTTTGCAATATGCAATTGACTTTTGTAAACAGTTACAAGTGGTTGCAGTAGGCAACTCTATTTTTAAACACAATAATACATTGAGCTCAATGGTAGATTCAAGTTATTTGCAACAGATTACTTTTTAGATTACTTTTGGAATTCCAGGACTGGATTCTAGATTCAGTCCTGGGTCAGTACTCAGAATCAAGTGATGAAAGTCGACTTAATTACTGTAATGATTTTTAAACAATATTTAGCTATTTTAAAAGTTGACACTTAGAAAATATTTCAAAGAAAACAGTCAATGATTCCCTATGGAAGAAAATTCCGGTTGCAGGTACAGTATGTTCTCGTTACTTTTGTAATCCAGTATTGGGTGCCTAGACTCAGTACTGGGACCTTTATCCAAAACAGGTAAGTAATTACGTTTTCAGATATTATACGATTTTTGAAGAATATTTAAAGATTGCAGAAATCGACACTTAGAAGAAATTTCACAGAAAAACAGTCAATGGTTTCCTATGGAAGAAAATTGGGTTAAGGGTAAGTACAGTTGTAAGTATTTTTCAGAGTCAGTGCTGGGCACCAAGATTCAGCACTGGGAGCTCAGCTAAGAGCAGGTGAGTAATTTTGTTTTCGTTACTCGGCTGATTTTTGGTGAATATTTTAAGATTTGAAAAGTCCACACTTAGAAGAAATTTCAGGAAAAGCCAGTCAATGTTGCCCTATGAGGAAAATAGAGTTAGCGGTTTAAGGATAAGTACTCGACTGGTAGAGTTGAGGTTCTGGGCATAGACTCAGGGGTCCCACAGGGTCAGGTAGGTACAGTTGGTTCACCCTCAGCGGCTCTAGGGCGGCCGGGTGCAGAGAGAGTTAGGCCCAGTGTTATCCTAAGAGGGATAGGGGGGCCTTGGTTGGTGGCTGCTGACTGGCAAGCCACCCGGCTGTGGGAGCTGGGCTCCTGGTCACTTACTCAGGGCAAGTGGTGAAGTAGGTAGATGTAGAGTTTTCACTGCCAGGGCCACTCGGGCGGCTGGGTGCAGAGTGCTTTTGAGCCTTCGGGCGCTCAATTGATTTCAATGGGAAATCTCCGGTTTAGAAAAAGACTGCAAGCTCGGGGACGAGGACTCTTCAGGTGCCACCACCACTTCGAGAGGTAAGTTAAGTAGTTGGAGGATAGGTAGGTATCCCGGAATTGGGCACAGGGGGCCGTGGGACGCCGCGTGCAGGGGTGCCTTTTGGTGTCGGGAAATCTTACCCTCTGTTGATCGCGGTTGGGGGGTACCTTGTTCTGAGGCTGCAGGCTTCTTCAAGAGTGTCGAGGGAGGTCCTTGGGTGCCGGACTCGGGGTCACAGTCGCCGTGGGGTCGTCCTCAGGGTCTTTGTTCACTCCGACACCGGCCAGGCTTGGCTGGTGCAGAGTGTGCTGGGTTTGCGGTTCCGGGCTGCTGCCAGGGATTAGAGGTAGGTTTTGAGTAGAGCCTCTACTCATGGGAGTCCCAGGGGCTTAGAGCCAAAAGGTAGCCAGGTCCTCCGGGGTTGGTGAGGTTGCTGGCCACAAGAGATGCCGGGTTGGAGCAGGAGCAGGTTCGAGGGTCGACAGGCCGGTAGGGCTGGGGCCAAAGCAGTTGGTGTCTTCCTCTTTTCAGCAGCTGCAGGGCAGGTCTTCTTTCTTCTTGCTCTTTGTAGTTTTGAATCTGGAATCTGGGGAAGGAAGGTTCAGGGTGCCCCTAAATACTAGATTTAGGGGTGTTACAGGTAGGTGAAGGGTCAGGGACCAATGGGTCCCTGTCCTGGGGTCGGTACACCCTCTATCCTGCCTCTCTCCTGTGGGAGGGTTGCAGTAGCCTAGTCCTGATAGGGTAGGTCTCCCCATCTTCAAGATGGCGAGAGCCCGGAGATGTGCTTCACCTCGCCTCCCCCACCTGAGGGGTGGGGTTGGCAGGCTGGCACATCCCCTGTCCTTATTTGGGGTTTCCGGTCAAAGCTTCCCGCCAGAGTGGGGGGTTGCAGGGGCCTGGGGAAGCTCACAGAGGCGGCATTCCTTTGAAGCTTCCCCCTGCCCATCCTGGGGGAGGAGATTTAGCACCTCGCCCAGGATGTGCATTGTTGCAGGCCCAGGAGAGCAGGGGCTCTCCTACCCAGGGGTCCAGCAACATGTCTGCTGGGTGGCAGCCTAGGCAGCCTCAGAGCAGACGTGGATTGTAGGTTAGGTTTAAGGGGGCACCTCTAAGATGCCCTCTGGGGTGCTGTGTACATTACATCCCACACTGGCATCAGTGTGGGTTTAATGTGCTGAGATGTTTGATACCAAACTTCTCAGTCTTTAGTGTTGCCATTATGGTGCTGTGGAGCTCGTGTTTGACGAGCTCTCAGCGCCATGTACTCTTAAATGGCAGCACTGCACTTACAGTGCTCAGGAATGGACCTGGGCACTGTAGGGGCACAGGGCTCTTGCTCCTGTGCCCACACCATTGGCATAAGGCACCCAGCTAGAGGGGTGACTGATGTATGCCATGGCAGTGTAGGTGATGGGCATGGCACACGGGGATGTGTGTCATGTCGACTTTGTTTTTGTCTTGCACCCAAACACTCAGCCTGCAAAGGCAGTTTGTGTGTGTGTAAGGGTACAGGGTCTCTGAGGGTGGCACAAGGAGTGCTGCGGCCCTTAGAGGCCTTCCCTGGTCACAAGGCCCTGGGTACCAAGGGTACCATTTACCAGGGGCTGACATGTGGCCAGGGTTTGCCAATTTGGGTTTGGTTTGTTTTAGGGAAGGAACATAGGCCCTGGGCACCCGATTGGCAGGAGTCCAGGGCACACTCAATCAAAGTACATTCAGCAATTCAACAAAAAGTGGGGGCATACCATGCAAGAAAGATGGCACTTTCTCACAGGTACTGACTGTGCTGTAAAGGCACTACGATGTAATGCCTGCGTTGTAATAGATGTTTCCCCTCCAGATGCTTGTATGCCCTTTCAGAGACGACATGCCCTAGCAGTTTGGGATGGACGTTCCTTTTGCGGAAGGGCCATGACTGTTGCAAAAACTATTGGTCCCTGTTTGTAAAGGCCCCAAAGAGTAAAATCGATGGAATGCAGGCCAGAATAATTGCAAGCGGTTAAGATTAATTCGAGTATTCCATTGGTCATTGTTTGCGCAGTTTTTTTTAAACAGATTTTATTCGTCAAAGAGCACATTTTTGTCAGAGCTCTGTAACCCAGAGACTTCTGTATAATAAACATAAGGCAGTATGACTTTGACATTTTCATACTAAGATCAAGGAAAAATGAAGAGCAATGCAGATGAAAAAAACCATATAAAAATCCCATCCCAACAACCCCCCCATCGCACTAACAACCTACCAAGAGCAGCACCGCAATAAAACATGCAGCACAATAAGCGAGTTCAGCACACGAAAACTCAATAATCCATCGTTTGCACCAACAAAGTGAAACCTAAACTGAATTGAGGGGCCCCGTTGTAGAAACTAGCTCCAACTCCAAGCCTCGATAGTCCGCCCATCACTTCCAAATTTTAAAATGTTTATGCGGGCACCCTCTTGCAGTAATAATGGGAAGCTCCAAGCCCATGCAAAAGTCTGGGCCATGCTTCCATGCGGACACTGGAGGTGCCACTGGTGCCTTCCAGGCCCTAGCGATGACTCTCTTTGCCAGAACGAACCCAAGAAACATGAGATGGCGTTTGTATATGTTGCCCCCAATCTCATCCATAACATGTAGGAGCACCAGCTTCAGCGAGTGCGGAAGGTCCCAACCCAATACCTCAGAGAGGCAGGCCATCACTCCCCTCCAGAATCGTGTCAAGTAAGAACAGTGCCAAATTGTATGCATCAGGGTACCCTCCTCCCGTTCACACCTGAGACACACCGGGGAGGCTACCAGTCCCGCCGCCCACAATCAAGACCTTGTGAAATATACCTGATGTAGATATTTAAACAGGACCAGACGCAGTCGTATCGCTATAGCTGCCCCCGTGGGGAAGCTAAGGCCTCTGCCCAGTCTTCCTCATCAAGAGGGCCGACGCCTCCCTCCCAGGCTCCTCTAAGCTTCTGCAGTGTGGGAGAGCAGTGAGTAACCAGGGATTGGTAAATCTTAGAGATCTTGTGATCCTGAAGATCCCCTATAAACACCTTCACTTCTATCAGGCTAAACTCCACCAGTGACTCCAGACCCTCCAGGCTAGAGGAAAGGGCATGCCGAAACTGGAGATATTTATAGAATTGGGTTTTTGGCATGTGGAAGTCCTTCTGTAGATCCTGAAAGGACTTAAGGATCGGCCCCACATCACATCCCCCAGGGTAGAGATACCAATGCTATCTCATCCACGAAACCCCGACAGAGTGGCTTATTGTGGCAGGTGCCCGTTGTTCCACAGAGGGGTCTCCCACGTTAGTTTATTCCACCACCCCATCCTCCGTAGGGCCTGCCGCCAGATTTGGAAAACGACCTTCATCGCCGATGGCATCGAATTGCGTAACGGTGCAGAGTACAGTATTGTGTGCAGGGAGAGATCCCCCATACTGCACCGCTCAGCGGCATAGGCCGGGTCGTCCCTATCCCCATACCACTACTCATTCAGGACGAGGAGGTGCGAGGCCATATAGTATGAAAAAATATCGGAAGTCGCCAGCACCCCACAGTACGCAGAGAGGAAACATGTCCGTAGGGCAACAGGCACCGCTCCTCCCGCCCATAGAAACTGACCCAGGGCGGCATTAACCTGTTGGAAACATCTATGGGAAATGGAATAGGGGTGATTCTGCAGTTGATATAATAGACGGGGGAGCGAGACCATCTTGAATATGGCCGATCTACCATAAATTGACAGTGGCATATGGTACCAGGTCTTAAGATCCTCCTGCACGCGTTCCCAAACCGGAACCAGGTTCCTTTCCCAAGACACGGTGGGCGAGTCCGACAGGAACACTCCCAAATAATTCATGCCCCCTGTGACCAATCGAACCGACGAGGCCCAGGAGCCAAGTCCCGACGCATCCCCAAGAACCCACAAGGTGGAGTTGCGGGGGTTCATGTAGAGAGACCCGACAATTCTCCAAAGATCTGCATGATGCAAAGTAATCTCGGCCTCGTCTTATCCACATCGGTAAGGAAAAACAAAACATCGTCGGCATATAATGCAATACGATCCGATAGTCCGTGCACCCATTCAAATCCCGACACCTGCGCATCGATACGCACCCAAGCGGCCAGGGGTTCCATAGCCAATGCGAACAGGTATGGAGACAGAGGGCAGCCCTGCCGAGTGCCCCGTCCAATGGAAAAGGTGGAGGAGATAGAGCCGGCAACGCGCACTGATGCGATAAGATCAGTGTAAAGCAAAGTCAGGTAGGACAAGAAGTGTGGTCCGTAATTCAGACATTTTAGCAACGCAAATAAGTACACCCAACTAAGGGAATCAAATGCCCTGTCCATATCCACCAGTAAGAGCGCCGCCCGTTCACCCATTCCTCGAATGGTCGCGACCGCAATATGTGCCCGTCTAATATTGTGTCGGATCGCACTCTGGGGAATAAACCCTGCCTGATCTGGGTGCACTAAATTAGTAATATGGGACCTCAGGCAATTGGCAAGAGCCTTGGCCAGAATTTCACTTCGATGTTCAGAAGGGAAATAGGGCGGTAGGAAGCGTGTTGATCAGGGGGTCGGCCAGGTTTATGAAAAACCCACCACCTCTGCATGTCTCCAGTCACGAGGGAGGAATCCCTGCTCGTGGGCCTCTTCTACCGCCCTGAGGTAGTGAGGCCCCAGCTGCAGAAAGTATTTCTTAAAAAATTCACAGGGAAACCCATTCGGTCATTGGGACCTTGCCCGAATTAAGGTACCCTAGGGTAGCACCCAATTCCTCCTCTGTAAGGGGGAGGTCCAATTCCTCAATCGCCTCATCTGACAGAGCCCTAGGCAGGAGGTCGTCGAGAAACAGGCCAATCATATCTTCAGGGAGACACTCTCTCGGGGTGTACAACTCCACGTAATACGTAGCAAAACTTTCGGCAATCTCAGAGGAGTCCGTGATGGACTCCCTGTCCGAATTTGCTATACCGGGGAGAGCCTGGGAATAAAACGTCCCTTTACACAACCGATGGAGCATCTTGCTCGACTTATCTCCCCACTGGTAAACCTGACTGCGTGTTGCCAGCCAGGCATGGCGGGCCTCATCCAATAGGAGGGCGGCATAATTCGGTTGTGCCAGCAGCAATTGTTGACGGACCTGGTTGCCCCCGTCACCTCTGCTGCGCTGATCCAAATACATAATATTGGCCTCCGCTTGTACCAGCGCTTCCCTACACGCTCTGTGAGCTGCCACACAGAGGGAGATGTCGATACCCCGTACAGTGGGCTTCAAGGCCTCCCATAGGGGTTCAGCCCCCAAAACGATCCCACATTGAGTGTCAAGAATTGGTCGATAGCACCTTCAATACGTTCCCTATAATCTTCCTTTTGGAGGTTCCAAGCCGATAGGCGCCAGTGGAAAGGCTGTCTCGCCCGGCCCACCTGTAATGTAAGGGCTATCGGCGAATGATCCGAGAGGCCCCTCGGAAGAATATCAGCCCAACCACCCTGAATGCGCCACTCAGGGAACAAATAGGTAATCAAGGCGGGAGAAGGAGCCGTGAACCGCCGAGAGATATGTGTACCCCTGGACATTTCCATGTAACCGGTGCCACGGGTCCTCCCAGCCAAGCCCCAATGCCAGAGAGTATAATTTTGTGGGCCGGTGAACCGCTGTATCCCCCCAGGCCTCCACCGATCCCTGATCACATCCATCACGTCGTTACAGCCCCCAAACCACAGATAGGCCCTCTGGTATATACGCCCATAGCGTCATCAGTCATTCTACTAGACCCCACGAAAGTGGAGAGGGGGGCGTAGACACAGCCCAGCACCACCGGTTCCTCCCAGATATTGCCCTGTAGCAACAAATACCTCTTAGCCTGTTGAAGTATGGCCCCACGTTTAATTTTGTCTAGAGCCCCCATAACATTACTGGTGTAGAAAAAGATGTTTGCTGTGGGTATGGAGGCCTAATGTTAGTGTAGAGAAGATAAAAACAATAGTAATAATAACCCAACAACCCCCCCACCCTATACCTCAACAACGATGAAGTATATGTCGTGGTGAGTGTGGCCCGCAGACCCCAACGGGGGGTCCCGGCACTCTCCGTATAAGGGATTCCCAACTTACAGCCCATTGGAGACAGGCACTCTCTCCGTCGTGTAAGGTCCAATAGAGAAACCAGCCCATGTACAGGCTTCTCCAATCAAAGCGGCAATATCCAAGACTCATGGGACTACAGTCACCTCCTTTAATCATGAGGCCGAGGTAGTCTGCTAGGAGGGCGATCTGGCCCAGGAGGATCCACTGCAAGATTGAGCCCGACGTCTGGATCTGGAGCTCCTGTGGCCCTTAGATTTCGGTTGCGGCAACTTCCGAGTTGCCTCACTAGATGAAGAGTCCGATCCCCTCCTGGGCAGGGTGTGAGGACGCAGCCGCACTGTCTCATCTGTCCAGTGAAATACTTCTTCTGGTGAGTCAAAAAAATGGGTGCAGGACCTATACACCACCCGCAACTGGGCCGGATACAGCAGTGCATATGGAAGTTTCAGTTCTCGAAGACAAGCCTTGGCTGCCAGAAAGGATTGCCTCCATTGCTGAACCAGTTTTGTGTAGTCTGGAAAAATCAATATACGAGCATTTTCAAAAAGCAGAGGTTTCTTCGGCTGACTCACCAAGCGGCATCATCAGAGGACTGCGAACCTGCCTGGGCCCTGGAGTGGGAGAGCACACTCCCCCGTGCAAATTGAGGGGGGGCGGAGAAGTGCAGCCCCATGGCCCACACGGCCCGGTCTGGCAGCCGACTGTGAGACCGCCAGCAAGAGGAGGGAGGAAGAAGAGAAGGAGAGGGGACCTCTGGGACGCCCAGCCCTGGTCAGTGGATGTCCACAGGCAGCCGCCCACTGCCACAGCGCCACTGCACTCTGTCCAGGCCTCCTGCGCTGATCCCCAGGGTGGCCGCGCTCACTTGGGCATCTACTGCTGATGGGCCCCCCTGGTAGGGAGCCAGGGGGATACCCCTACACACTACTCACTGTCCCCCCAAATGGTCCGCTTCCAGCTTCCCGGCGCAGCAGCAACTGCCAAGCACTGCCGAGGTCTCCAACAACCCCGCACTTCGAGTGTACCACAGTGAGCTCACGCGACCCGAAATTGTCGCCGACGCGACTGTGCCGTGCCACCAGGGAAGGTAGGGGCCGCGGGCGGCTCTGCAGACATCGGAGAGCCAAGGATACCTCGGGTCCAACACCGGCCCAGTAGCAGAGAGGCGGCTGCCGACCCAAGCACACAACTTCGCCTCCCCCCCACATCACTCGGGCCGCTGATAAGCCGACCGCTGCCCAAGAGGGGGAGCGAGGAGGGAGACGATCACACGCCGGGCATCTGCGGCTCAGACCCGCCAAACACTGCCTCTCAAAGTTTTCACCGCACGGTCGGCCACCGCAGGCTCGCCGTCGCTGCTCACCGCCGAGGTCCCCAGACACGTCGCTCTCCGGCAACCAGCCTCTGCTCCAGACCGCCCGGTTATGGCGTAGCACAGGCGCCTGCAGGCCGCGCTCCGGGCCAACGCCACCTCATCTCGTCGTGCAGTGCTCCACAGCCAAAACGGGGCAAAAGACACAGCCCACATATGCGCCCCACCAGGGACACAATCGAGGAAGGCGACACAGATCGGAGAGACAGGATAAGTAAAGGATATTTGCTTAGGCTGGATGGACCTAGCCTAACACACGTCCGCCATTACGGCTTGCCAGGCCACGCCCCCCATTTTTTGCGCTGTTTAATTAAATAGCAGAAGTCTACGATTCTTATTTACTGACATTGGAAAACACATTTCGGTGCTAAAGAAGCATTGATTGGGAACCTCGCCATCCCAAGTCGTAAGGACACTGCTGAAAGATTTAAATTATTGTATTAATTGCACAATTCCTAAATCCCCTAAAAAAAAAGTCTCTGTAGTCAAAATGGACAATAGTTTGGCTGTGTAGAGGTCACTTTGGCCACAATATACGCCACATGGGCCCCGGTTACATGTATCGATTTGATTGAGGACCTGTTATTTGGCAGACATCACGCTGAGGCAGGCCGAGACTGGCGTTGCTATGGAAACTGAGATATTTAAACTCGCTCCTGTACACTTACCCTGGTACTTTCAGATGTTTTAGGCGCACATTACAGAGAACTAAGGGCTGGATTTATCGGTGGATGAAGAAACGTGCATTCCATTTCCAGGTTCATTACTTACAAATATATATTTAAGCACACAATAAGGCGAGGAAGTTCCACGCCCAGCGTGGCGCAGAAACTAATCAAAAGAGACGGTAGAGAAATGGATTTATGTCTGCCAGAGTCTCAGCAGACAGACGGCTCTCTGCCCCCTAAAAAAGCACACGATAATACCTTAGCATTTGAAGGTCCCCGAAGGCAGACTGACCGACTGGAAAGTAAGGCATTTGCAGCTGAATCAGCGCCCCTAAAGCCCGGTGAAGCTGGGTGTGTGTGTTAGTTAGCCTTAACTAGTGCTGAATTTACAAAAAAATTAATGCTGATTTTTAAGAGCCCAATGCCAATGTTGCTGAATCCATTGGTTGCCGAACAAGTCTGACTAGTATTTATTCTACCTCGTGCATCTTTTTTCCAACAACCTTACTTTGTGCCTTTTTATATCATTATTGCAAGATTTTTTTCTTCTCTGCTCACTACTTTTTCCAGTGTTTTCCCATCTTTCTCTTCGTTTCTCTCTTTTCTGCCTTTGACTCTCTTGCCGTTGGTCAAAGTTCAATGATGTAAAAAAAGACTGGAGGCCAATTTATGCATTGCTCTTGCACCACGCAACGTAGTGGAAGTCAGACGCAAGCCTTAATTAAATTTTTTGAAGCCACGCAAAGCCACCACTTTACATGGCTGTAAGTGGTTAAAAAAAATTATCTGGAGTTATGCAGGGCTGTGCAATTTGTTGCATTGCGTTACTCTGCCCTGGGAAGTCGTTCCGTCGGCATTGCCTGGGTGTTCCCATGCAACTCCCATGGATTTTGACGCAGTCCCAGTTTTACAAGAACTTGTAAACCTGTGGATGAGCCATGATCTTACACTTTCCCAGGGGAGGTGTAACAAAGAGAAATATCTCTATTTCTCCTAGTTTCTTCCTCTTTTTATGCATGCTGCAGAAAAGAAAGAGGAATTTGCCTTCCAGGGTTGTTTTTGTGCAGGAAGGTGGCCCTTCCTGCACAAAAACAATCCTACATGCAACACAGGCACCCTTGCACCATGGTGCAAGTGTTCCTGCATTGGCACTAGGCATTCCATTGTGCGCCAGCGCATGGGAATGGACAGGAATGCACCATATTGCTTTCAATAGGGCATATTCCTGCCCTTTCCCTGTCACACAGTGCAGCGCAGCAAGGTGACATTTCTACTTCAATGAACGCAGTGAAAATTTCAATGGGAAATGCAACTTCTTCAGTGTAAATAAATCCTCTAGTGTACATTCACCTGTGTTTAATTCACATTTTACACCGAAGTGCATCAGATTAAGTTACTCATTTTCAAATAATGTATACTTATGTACATACAAGAATTGATGAATCTTTCATTTTCCAATATGCAAGCTCAGTAAGATGTTAATAGGGCTAGGTCGCCTTGACAGACAGGCTACCGTGTTGTATGTGCTACAGGCCACACATCGCTTGGTTCCTTGAGACCGCTCAGTTTCGAAGCCACTATTTCAGATGCATCATCAGGGATTGCTGGTGGAACATAGTCAGTGAGGAGCAAGGGAGCACAGAGACAGCTCTAAAGTGGAAGAAATACTTATAGAAATGTGTATGTGTGCCGGTGTGTTTGTGTGATCGCGTGCGTGTGCCCTGCCACAGAGATCCTGTTTGCATTTCTTGGCTATGTTCATTGCGTTTTGATACTATTCAGTGATTCCCTGTCCTAGCAAAGGAGAAATAAAGCGAAAGAGAAAGACAGACAGAGACTCCTTGGTTTTCCTAGCAGATTTACGTGCAGCTGCTGTGGAGTGTTTTAGCAATGCAGGTAGTAGCTATTGAAGACAGTGTAGCTTTTCCATAAAATGTGCCTTGCTTTCTGGGCAGACTCCTGCCATCCTGCTGCCCAGTCATCAGGGAGCATGTAGTCTTGAGGTTGCAGATGCTTTACTTATCCATTGTCCTCTTCTTACTGGCTTGGTCATAAGTCTGTGGGAACCTTGGCTTGTACGTTCATAGGGGCCTTTCTTAAAAGAGGAGGGTAAGTTGGATAGTCAGAAAATTTCAAATACGATGGTATTGTTAGGAGACAGGGTCTTGGGCTCTGCGTCCTTCTAGTGCCTAAAGGGGCCAAAAAGTGGCTCCAAATGCAGTTATGGGTGGCAACTTCCTGAGAGCCCTGTTTTTGTGCAAGGCCCAAGGCATGTAGCCGAAAGGGTTCAATCAAGGTGGTCAGCAGGGGATTGACGGATTATGCATATATAACTGGAAATTGAGAATGAGAGTAATCCTTCAGTTAGGAAAGGGATCCACATAGGTCCTTGGGCAAGGGAGTCCCAAAGAAGAAAAAGAAAAGAAGAGGAGAGAAACAAAAAGTTGAGAAGAGAAGAGGAAAGAACTGAAAATAAAACAAAACAAAGTATAAAACGAGATCAAAACCTGGACAGAAGGACTTTTCAGCAGAATTCTGACAAAATATGATAGAAAGAATATTGTGAAACATAAATATTGCGTAAAAAATATTGTCAACTCAAAAATATCATGAGACAGAAGATAGAACGTAAGAATATTGTTTTGTTAGGTATACATTATCAGGTTTAAAAATATTGCAGATAATATTGTTTTATTTACTATAGTTGTATAAAATAGCGCTTTTAATTACTTTGATCAATATTATTTATAGTATCATTATAAGGTATTACTATTATAATATTTGTATTTAATTTTTTTGTGTAGTTAGTATTTTTTAATATGAAATTTAGATTTTTTAATATCTAATTTGAAATGTTTCAGTGCTGGGATGCCCTCGGGTAACCAGGCGCATCATAAATGCTACCTCATTCATTCATTTAGGAGCAGTTTTTTGGTTTTGCATGGGATTAGCGTGGGAAGTTTTTTAAATTATAGCTTTTCAATTAATTAAATGATAACTAATTATGAAACGCATTTATCGGCAACATTATATTTTAATTATTTGGTTTTTTTTAATTGCTAATACATTGTTTATTTAATTTTAAAATTGGTTGAAAAACTAATATTTAGTAATTGTTTTATTTAATTATTGATTTAATTAAAAATGTAATAATGTTTCATATGCACACAGACACACACACATATATGTATGTATGTTTTTGTACATATATATTATTTATGGGTGTCTGTTTTTTGGGTAGTAGGGTGGGAAGTGCGGTTATTTTAAATATTTATAACTTTTTTCGACATTTTTTAAATGTATTTGTAATCTAACAATTGTATTTCTATAATTTAGTTTGCTTTATATTTAATTAATATACTTTAAACAAATAGAATTTGGATTCATAACTCTGACTTCTCCATAGTATAATACTTTCCCTGCTTTTGCATATGTTGAGGTAGGAATAGTAAATTTGACCCCATCAAAGTCCAACACTTTCCCTTCTGTTGCTCAGATTGCTGTGGGAATTATCCATCTATCCCCTCAAAAGTCCAACACTTTCCCTACTCTTGTTTATGTTGCAGTGAGAATAGTAAATCTGACCTCTCTAAAGTGCAACACTTTTTCTACTTTTGGTTATGTTGGAGAGGGAATAGTAAATCTGAACTCTCCATAATCCAACACTTTCCCTATTGACGCTCAGATTGGAATATACATATTTAATCTAAGCCCTCCAAAGTACAATACTTTCCCCATTTTTGCTTAGATTGGAGTTGGAATAGTAAATCTAACCCTTCCATGGTCCAGCACTTTCCCTACCATTGTTTATGTTGGAGTGGGATTACTAAATCTAACCTCTCCAAATTCCCAAACTTTCTTTACTGTTGTTTATGTTGGAGTAAGAATAATAAATGTGACCCCTCCAAAGTCCAACACTTTCCCTACTGTTGCGCAGATTGAAGTGGGAATAGTAAAGTTGACCTCTGCAAATCCAACATTTTCCATACTTGTACTAACATTAGAGTGGTAATAGTAAGTTTGACCCCTCCAAACTCCAGCTTAAATTGGGTTGAGGAAGAGCAGGGCCCGAGTTTGTTCGTCAAAGATGGTGGGAGAACTCTGAGCGGGACAAGTCCAAAATCCATGCCCAGGAAGGCCTCAGCGGTGATCCGATGCTGATCGGTGTCCAATGAAGCACTTTACATTTGGATTTAGAATCCTTTCTGGAATTCGGATCTCTTTCAGTTGGGCAAACTTGCAAGTTAAGGCCGACAGAGATTTAATGTCAATGGCTGTGAAATCGGCTGTGTTCCTGGTCTCCATTGGTTTATCAGGCAGAAGTTAGAAAACAGTTTCTAAGTTACACTTCTTACAGTTTGAGAACAGGAGGAGTACACTCTAACACCGGCCAAGGGTCCAGGACTTGTGGCTCACCAGTTAGGGTTAGGGCTCACTCCAACAGAGGCCAGCAGCAGGGTCCAGGGCAAGTCCGGGTGGAACTGGTCAGCTTTGCTGTTGCAGGGATCGAGGCCTCTGGAAGCTTGCTGTGTCCCTGTAGCTCAAACAGAAGGTCAACCAGCTGACTCTTGGAGTCACTTCTGGGGTCCTGGGTTCAAGGCAAGCTGGTCTAGTCTTCCTTTAGGGTTCAGACAGCATGGCAGTCCTGCTTCTGATTCTTCACAAGTCCAGAAGTGTTCTGAGGAGAGGTCTGTGAGTTCCACATTTATGTTCAGTGCCAGCCTGTGGGTGGAGGGCAATCACTTGTCCAACCACTAAACCATTCTGGTCAGTTACCCCCCTCCCCCTGGGTTTGGGGCTAGCCTGACTAGAGAAACCAAATATAGTCAGGCCTAGGTGTGAGCTTCATCTGCCAGTGACAGAGTAGGCATCCTCTGAATTTCAGAAAGGGGCTGGGCACAGCTCCATGCCATCCTGTCAAGGGAGGAGACTCCCTCACTGTGGGAGCAAAACACATCTAACCACAGGGGGAGCCATTAGAGCTCAGGTGACCGCTGGACACTGGTAGGAAAGCATTTTGGCTTTAGGCAGGAAAATAACTTTCCAAATGTGAAATTTCCAAAATAGTAATATAAAATCCGACTTGATCACTTGATCATTAAGTTAGATTTAAAATTACTATTAAAATGAGCCATTGAAACATTTTCTAGCTATTCCTAAACGGAATTTAGCACTTGTTAAATGTAATGGTGTAAACCAGTGTTCAACTATGGGAGAACCAGACTTGCAGCAGTAAAAAGCAACTTTAGAGTAGTTTCACTGCCAGGACATGTAAAACATTAAGGGGTCTATTACCGTGTCGGGTGGACGATAACGTCTCGGAAACAGGACCGACCGACCTCCGGCCCCATAGTATCAATGTATTATTTTTAAATGTCATGCTCTCTGCACTATGGCCTTTAAGGCCTAACTTAGGGGTGACTTATAAGCATTAAAATAGAAGGTTTAGGCAAACCTCACAATTCCATGCCTCTCGAGTGGTCTTTCTTCTGAGTTGGGTGGTTTGTGAAACCAGTAAGAGCTTTAAAATGTCTTGCTATAAGAACTGCATAACTTGTGAGATGGTACTGTGGCCTGAGGTGAACACTTTAAAGATCTGTGTCAGTTCAGTTCAGCAAACTTTATTCGGTAGGTACAACAACCAGAAAAGCAATAACAAATTTAAAAGAAATAAAGATTCTAAAAAACAAAGTCAACCGTACATAACACAGTACAGTTAGTAACATGCAAATCAGTTGACAAGCACAATCCCATTTCTCACATCAATCGCTTTTTGAATATATAGCACAACATAGAAACATATCCCCAGATCATTAAGAGTAACAAGTAATTTCATAGCAGCATGGGTTGTTCTCACATTATGTTTTTTAAAAAGTGGCTTCAAATAAAAAAACATGAAGTGCATGGTGCTCTGTTTAGATTGCTCATCGCACGGGCACAAGGATGTGGGCCGCATTTTCATTATGGGGAAAGCGACTAAGTGATGTGCTACTCCGAATCTCAATCTTGTCAGTACAAAATCATTTGAAGACTTGGTGACTGTAGACAGATAGTCTTGAAAATCACTTCTATGTTCAATGGTTTTATCAAATATATATGTGGATTGCTTCCCTACGACTCTCATGCAGATCTCTTTTTTGCGGGCCAAAAAAGTATCCTTTATCTTCTGTTTTGATAAAGTTATCACGTGTCCTGGATTTTCATGGATCTCAATATTAAATTATTTACTATACAGGACAATGATATATTTTAACCAAGGGATACGTGAACTTTTATCCAATTGTAAAAAATCCTTAATAATTGTTTGAGTAAATTTAGTTTCGCCCTTGACCCAAATAGATCTCCAAAGCATTAATGGTCTCATGGCAATCAAATCTTATAAGTGATTTATTCCTACTTCTTGGTGCATTATCTCTGTAGATGCGGAAGAAGGTAGAGATAGAAGACGTTTTGAAAAATAATGTTTATCTTGTTTTAAAATCTGGCTACAATTGTGGCCCCACAACCCTGCACAATACAAGGCAATGGTAGCACATCTAGCCTTATATATATCTATCCTATCCTTTATACGGCGATCTCCCAATTTTGATGCAAATCGGAAGACCTTGTGTGCACTCTGTATCATCTTTGAATGGTCGTTAGTTAGTTCATGCATCCAGTTCCCATTGCCTGAATAAGTTATTCCCAGGTAGAAGAAATTGTTAACGGTTTCCACTCTGGTGCTGTCGATAAAAAAGGATTTATATTTCTTGGGTTTAGGGCCACACACCATAGTAAAAGTTTTTGTTTTATTAATTACCAATTTGCTGCTAGTAATAGAAGTCCTAAACTTGTCCATTAATTGTTGTAGGCCAACCAGGGTTCTAGAAAGAAGCACAGCATCATCTGCGTAAAGCAGAACCAGTATAGGACTGCCAGCAATTTGGGGTGCATCCACCTGCACTGATCGAAGGGCTTTGCCAACCTCATTTATAAATAGTATAAAGAGCAGTGGTGCTAAGACGCAGCCCAGGCGGATAGCTTTTTAACCTCAAAATTTGTGGTGCACTTACCACGTTGCCCATACCAAACTTTGCATGACAGTGTCTCATATAACCTTGTGAGAAAAAAGATAATAGGTTTGGGAGCTCCAAGGTTAAGCAAAGCTGGACACAGAGTAGTATGATCAACAAGATCAAAAGCACTACTAAGGTCTGCAAAGCATAAATATAATCTCCCCTGCTTTGCACATGTATATTTACCTATTAAAAGTTCTAAATTAATGCATTGCTCTATCGTTCCTAGCTCTTTTCTGAAACCATATTGCACTGGGGATTGTATCTCATTCTCATTGGCCCACTCTTCTAGTCTTACCAAAAACACTTCGCTCATCACTTTTACTGATGAGTATAAGAGCGTGCATCCACCTGCACCTGGGGCGATAATTTTTAGCTTCCGATTTATTTCCTTTTTCAAAAATGGGAATAATTACTGATTGGCCCCATGTCGGCAGAATATAGTCTGTCACTGCTAGATTAAAAACTATAGTAAGGATGGGACCCCATAAATCTATTGCTGCTTTATAAACGTCTACTGGAACCCTATCTGGGCCCAGTACTTTCCCTCCCCTACTTCCATTCAGTCCTACCTTGACCTCATCAAATGTGGTATTTAGGGGTATGAGAGGCCACTTACTCCGTGTTGGACTTTGGGGTCTAGATACTTAAAGATCAGATGGATTAAAATTGCTATCACCCATGCTTCTCAGTTAACATGAGATAGTAAATCGGGAAATTAGTCACATTTTAAAAATGGCGAGTTAACAGTTTCCCAAAATAACTTATTGTTAGCTGTGTCTGCTGCCAATGATAACTTGTCCCACGCTAGCTCCTGTAACTCTCTTTTCCTTACCTTAAGGGCGGATTTGTAATTAAGCTGTAGATTTTTAATTAATTTAATATTCCTAGGTTTATTATGAAGAGCCTGTTTCAGTTGTTTAGAGGCCTGGGCGCAAGTGTGATCAAACCATCCCCTACATTGTTCAGTTTTTTTCCTGGGGTGAACAGTCAATATCGCTTCAATAATGTTATTAATTTTACTAAAGTTAGCTAACACCTGGGTAGGGTTAACATCCTCATTAAGGCAGTATGAGATCTCTGCACCACATTTTGAAACAATATCATGCAATACTTTTATTGGGTCGACCCCCTCCCATTTAATTTGTGTTCCATTTGGTCTAATAGGGGCAATATTAACAATAGTATCTTGATGTAATACAGCTTTATTGCTCCATACAAGTATTGACATTATAATGCAATTATGGTCGCTAAGTGCTAACTGAGCGATCCTTGGGGTGGAACACAAATGAATAATACTTGAAGAAATTAACACATGGTCAATAACAGATGTTGCATTCCTGCCTATAAAAGTTGGTATTAAACCACCGCTAGTGTCACGGGCACACTGTAACAATTCGAGGTCCTATTTGGCCATCAAGGTATGTAAGGCTCCTCCATTATTACTATGTGGAAAGTGTATACAGTCATCACCTTTGTCATTCTTATACCCACAGACTTTGGTCACAGACAATGGACATATTTGTGTATTAAAATCCCCAACCCATATGATTGCAATATTAGTATTGATCATGCCTCACAAGTTATCAAGCCCTTTGTCTAGCTCAAATACAATATTACTGCGAGTTGAATAGAACAAATTATTATAGTGATTGACCATAATCACATCCCTACCATCTATACAATAGAACCACAAAATCTGGGAGTGCACTCTGATTGTAATCACTCTTTTAACAACAAATGGTAGATTATTTCACTAGAGGATCTAAAGCCCCCCTTTCGCTCTACCTGCAGGGGAAGGCACTCCCAGTAACACATATGAGGTAAACCCTTCTATATAAATGTGGTCAATACACCAGGTTTCTTGCATACAGATTATGTCATGATTATTAATAAAAATCTATCCATCCTAGTGAGTTCTGTTTGCTTACTAGGCCGGCATTATTCCATGTAGCAATTGTATAACCATTTTCTAATATCTTCCCTGATTTAACACTAGAACATTCACACTTACTTCCTTTATCCATGCTTATATATGGGGCCTCAACATATATGCTCTTAACATTTAGAACAGCATTTGTTTCATTTACTAATAGATTATTAACAACTGGTACCCCAGCTCCATGTTCAATTAACCCGTCTACAGTAGAGACATACTCCATGCTTGATAAACGGGCATTCCTGTGTCAATCATTATCTTGTAAAGTACTCAGGGCTTGGTATCTGTTTGACACTGGTAATAATATTGGGGGTGAATTTGCAAATCAGGGTTCGTACGAAAATGACCTCGTTCAGCTTCTCTATAGTGTGTAAGCCTTAGATGCCTGGAGAAAAAAACAAGGGGTTGTAATGCCATATTCTGGTCAAATTGCAATGGTGAGATTGCTCTATCTAGGGTATTTCTTGCCCAACTAGTGTTTCTAAAATTAATGATTATACAATCTCCTTTGAGACTCTTAACTAAAGGGCCGATCCAACTTACTCTTCTTGTTAGGAGTATCTGACTTGCTCCTGCCACCGGGTATCTGCAGTTCTTATCTAACCAGTAGACCACTTTATTTTTTAGGGTATCATGTGTCTCCCTTTGGCCCGGCTGGTGGGGGGGCACATTAACCATGACTGTAACATGCAGGCAGCATTTGGGGGGTACATTTATGGATATATCAGCTCTTCCCTCATAAGGCATGTTTTATCTTAGCTGAGTATGTTTTTTAGTTGGTCGATCCAACTCGGACCCATCCCCTCTGATTTGGCGGAGTTGGTCAATCAGGGTCTGTTGTCTTAGAGGGAAGTGATTTACTAACTTGTTACTTCCTTTTTTACTCCCTACAGGTGCTGTGTCATGGGGTCCCCCACCTATATTTCTGCCTAACGCTTTGCTTGTTACCTTATCAGAGGCGGCTGTTACCTGGAGTGGGCGTTCAGTGGGTCCCCCCCTTACTACGTCCCTCTTTGTCCCAAGGCTGTCGCTTGTATTCCTTAGCAGACCACTAATCTTGATTTCGCCAGTCAGTTTATCAAGTTTATCATAAAGTGGTTTTAGCAACTCCTTGATCTTTTTTGCTACAAGAGCTACAATTTGTGTAGCTAGTGAGTTAGAGGGGATACCTTGATCAATTAGGCTATCACATGCTTGGACTGTTAGATTATGCATAGGTCCTTTCCTGCCTTTATTACTCCCCACCATTACCTGACTCTTCTTACAACCTCTCTTTCTTTTCAAGGTAGGTGATCCGTCAGGTATATGTAGACTTGGGGGATCAGTCTGCTTATGTGGTTCTAGGCCAGGGTCTATTATAATTTCTGATGTCCTTGGAGTACCTTGTTGCTCAGTATGAGTAAATTCCCTTGGTTTTACATTCTGTTCCTGGGCTAATCCACTGCCCTCACCTGCCAACCCTTCGATCATCATGCCAGATCCCAGGGATAGGCGGCGTTCTGTTCTATCGATTTCATCAGTAACCGCTCTAACTGCACGCACTAGGAAAGAGTCAATGGTAGTGCGTGTGTTGTCGACTACCAATTTCTGCATCTTACGCTTAACCATTTCTGTCCTTTAATAGGTACAATATCTTATCCCAAAAATATCTTAGGGTAGAAAACTACCAAGTATGGTATTGTAAATGTAAGACTGGGGACACAAAGTGCCTACTGCAAGGTGCAATGCGCAGAGAATAAAATTCAAAGTGCAAAGTACTAGGCGCTAAGAATTATATTCAAAGTGCCAGGTGCAGGGTGCCAAGAGCTAGGTTCAAAGTGCAAAATGCAAAAATACGAGGGCTAATTTCAAAAGGCTAAATGCCACTGTGTGTTAAAAAAAAGCAAGTCTAAGAGAAAATATAATAAAATTATTAAAACCAAACCTGTTTTAGCTGAACCGTTTATACATAAAAGGTATTAAAAGGGTTATTAAAACAAGTCTAGATAAAATCAGTTAAATTAATTTGCAGTTGACACCTGCCGGTTTCAAGTCCTCCTTACTACAAGTGCAATAGTTTATATTCCGTCAAGCAAAAGTTCAACAATATTTTGTGATAAGCTGGCACAAAATAATTAGTTAGTCGAAGAGTCTCACCTTTTTCCGTTCCGTTCGGCACTTGTGGTCCTCACCTCACTGAGATTCCGCCATGTCCTCCTTATATGTTACCACATCCCCAAACAGCAATATTTAATGGATGGTATAAGGCAGATACCCAGATACAAAGACCTTGACCAAGGGGGTTGGCCCAGCCCAGCCTTGTTCGGCCGCGGATGGGTGTTGGTCTCTATGGGGATTAGAGTCCCCAGGTGTTGGGTGAACGATGCGGCTGCAGTGATGGGCTCCTGCACCGCGGAAGCCCCCGAGCACACTTTATGTGCCTCCGGGCGCGGTCTGTAGGTGTTGGCGCCTCCTGGCCCAGGTCTCTATGGGGATTGGAGTCCACTGGTGCTGGATGAACGATGCGGCTGCAGTGATGGGCTCCCCTTCTGTGTCATCTGGATGTGGCGAAAACAGTGGGTGTATAGCCGGGTCGCGGCACGGATAATATCAAAAGGGCGGAAGGAAGGTGGGAACCTCCCAAAGTCCCAACAAGTGGGCGGGGAACCAAAGCCGGACAGGTACGTTTAGGCTTCAACAGGGTCTGTGTGAAAAGGATCTCGTGTGCGGGATCAGCATGTTCTCACACGCATTACAAACAGCCCTGAAGAGTCACAACTTTAACACGTTGTGACGAAACACGTGTCGGCTGATTTGTTTTCACTCTGTATTGGTCTGAATTAACGTATATAAAGAAATCTTTGCTTATAATACACCTGATGTCGACCTTCATAATTTTGAAAACAAGAAATATTTGATATCTGTTCGATCTTTATTGGGCACACCCAGATTACCATCCTAACACGTGTGCACAGGACCTCACTTCCTGAGATTTGATCATGTCGTATAGCAATCCTAACATAAAACATAAAAATAACTTGAGCTCTCTCTCTCTCTCTCGCTGTCTCTCTCGGTTTCTCTCTCTCTCTCTAACATACTCACACACTCACTTACACACACCCTGGCGTTTTACATGTACTGGTTTACTTATGGCAGGGGTCTTCAAATTGGGGGGCGGGCCTCCCTTGGGGGGCCTCAAGTGATCGGGGGGGGGAGGGGAGGGAGGTGCCAGGCTCTGGCCAAAAAAAGCATTCTGCTGATAACAGTGCTTTGTTTTCAGAAGAAAACATGAAGTGTCAGTAAGCCGCTCTGTAATGGGCCATTCCTAACATCTTTTGTCATTTATATCCTTGTTGGGAGAAGGTGTCAAAAGGAAAGAGACTCCAAATATTCTTCAAAAGCCCCACCAAATGTCTAATAATCACACTGTGGATACTTTTACACGTTAGTACGGCCTGCCTGACCAGAATAGTATGTTTGCCAATCATGTATCTGACTACATGTTTAAAACGGTAACAGAACTTAACTGCAATGTTTAAATAAGTCTAAACATATTTAAACATTTTCAGTTTAATAGAATAATTGTGAAAAATGTTGAGGGGGGCTCCGGTTATTTTTTTTTCCGCTTTGGGGGCGCGGCATTAAAAATTTTGAAGACCAAGGACTTATGGACAGTGAAATCTGTGACATACCTCACACACACATATTGTTGAAGCATACACTCAACTCAGGGAATTCAGGTCACACACATTTCCAGGCACTTATTCATCTCACTGCTCCATTGCAATCATTTTCTCTAGTTCTTTTTATACAACACAGAAAAATCTCAACACTTGGATAGAGTTCAAATGAAAAATGTATCCCATGCAACACAGTGATTTATAAAAGTGCTGATTTACGTCCACATCATTTGTGCAACAAATGAAAAAAGATATTTAACATGGAACACTAAATCCAGATGTTATTACTAAACTCAATCCTACCCATTTTATCAACAGCTAGAGGATCAAAAGCTGAGTTGGCCACTAAGAATTAGAAGCCGTAGATTTGTCGGTTAAGTAAGAAAAGACATTGTAGTTGACATATTGCCCAACTGCACTGTTTTACCAGGAAGAGGGACTTGTTTCAGTTCCCATCACATACTGTAAGTCAGAACTAGGTGCGCAACGCCCATAGGGTTCCAAGGGCTTCAGTCCCACCCCCCGTCCTGTGTCTCAACACCGGCTCCTGCACGTTGAGTTGCTGTGATCTTAGCCGGGCAGTGTCACGAGTCTTATCTCCGGCACGCCCGAGTTTTTCACAGGTCTTTAAAGACCATTTGCATATTTACATACCTTTGTAAACTGGTTGCGGAGGCTTCGTTTTTTTTCTGGCTCCAGTACCCCCTGGGCCGCTATTCTGCCTATTCCTTACATTTGTATTTAACTTTTACTGCCATAGTGTAAGAATGCATTTCATGAAAAGGAATATAAAGTAGGGTTGAAAAAAGAAAAAATGCCAGCCATGTGTTGTTTAAAGAGCCTGCAAAGACCTTGTCTTGACAGTAAATAGGGTTATAAATACAAAAGTATGTATTCATTTGTAATGTGACTTTTCTGTCTTTGTTCCCTTTAATTATCAGTCATGGATCATTCAGGCAGCCCTAGAACACAATTAAAAGTGCTTTCTATTTAGATTTTCTGTTCGAAGTATGCACAGATAAGTGTTGAAAATACTTATTTTTGTACCGTCTGGGACATCAAAATAATGAGCTGACAACCCTAATCATAAGGGTCTTCACCGGGTCCTAAGAGGCAGAGTCAGCACTGGTCCCAGACCAACGCCGAATAGAGCGTGAGGCGACCCCCTTAGAGTACTCGCGGTGACCTGCAACAAAGGAGACCAGGTTTAAGCTGAATGTGCGAACAAAAGAGGATTAATTATCTTCCCGCACTTCCACAAGAGTACCTTGAATTTTAGGTCACTCAACATTGCACTAGGTCCTGAAGAAAGCCCGCCTGACCCTCCGGGGCTTATGAGGGCTGAAACATGTCGACCTTTTTTTGGACACTGATTTTAAAGGTGCACTAGACCATAATAAGTCTGATGTGTGCACATTTACAACAATTTTTATGAACTATCCCGAATTCAGTACCAATAAAGACATCTACTGGCTTTACGATATTTTTAATAAAACACTTTTTTCACCACAAGTCACTTCACTTTTTTATTCACGATCACTACTGAGACCACCAGTGGTAAAAGCCTCCGGGTGGAGGAAGCATTGGAGTAACCCAATGATTATGCGATCAAGTTAATAACAATCAAGCGGAGAACCAAGATATACCACTTACCTCGATCCTCTACAAAAACGTGAATGAGGGTTTCTTAAACAGTACATCGTACTGACTATGCAATACCCTGGTTCCCTCAGGACCAGTGATCCACTCTCCTATTGATTTTTGCAACCCTAATCATAAGACTGGAAGTTTGTTGCAGCATCAGCACATTATTTATTTCCTCCACCTTTGATCCCTGATTAATGCCATATTAGCAATAGTTTAACCTATATCTGAAATCCTATGCCACTGTCAATAACATGCTGAGTTACTTCAAGTGTCTGCATTCAGAAAACTCACTCCTCATTCTCCTTCGCTTTAACGCTCACCCTGCACTCACAGCAATCACAATGCACTCACACTGATCACCATGCACTCACACAATTCACCCGCTCACCCTGCACTCACAGTAATCAATCTGCACTCACAATGCACTTGCGCTGTTCACCCTGTTCCTCACCCTGCAGTCACACAAGCACACTACTCACCCTGCACTCACATGACACTTCACTCACCTATCCCCCTCACTGCTCAGTCTGTAATCTCACTCAAACAAGCCCATCACTAACCATGCATTCATTCGTCCCACTCTGCACCTACATCTGCACCCAAATTCATATGGTCACCTCACTCACCCTGCAGTCACTCCTCTTACCCTGCACTCACATGGGCAATCCTGCCAGCCACACAGCACAGAGGGTTAATGTGCCTGCTACAAAGAATGTGTACCATGCAGGTCACAGAACTGAGTGTGAGTAAACTATGAGTAGCGCTATAAAAAAATGAAATGTTTGTCAGAAAGGTGCTTGTAGAAGGTTGGCTTAGTATATGGTGCTAACTTATGTAAGTGTAGGACCCTTCACCAATCAAAACAACCCTTATTGAGATTTTAGTGGTCTTAGACAACCATAGAAAGCTCTCTAAGTGGTAGCTGTGGAAAGCAGCCTTCAGGCTTAGTCCAGAAGGACTGTAAAGCAGCATGTTTTACCAGTATGTAATCTTATGGTGCGAGTTAAGCAAAAAAGAACCACATAGTGTAATTATAAAAATAGGTATTTATTATAATCACTCACTAACACGTTGCAATATCTCCTACCTGGAGATATAACCATGATGCACACAATACTTGAGTGATGGAACAGGTAAGTAGCATCAATACACAGTAGTCCCCATGGGATGACCAAACCATATACTAAAATAGTAAAATGCAAACCACGACCTAAGTCAAGACTGGACCCAGAGGATGTAGAAGAGTCGGGGACCCTAGGGAACCACGTAAGGTGAGTATCTAGGAACCCCACGGATGTCGTGTGCAGAGGGGGAACATGACTGCGTGCTCAATACAAGTCAAAGGGTAAGTTGCGGTTGCAGTTTTAAAGAAGAAGGACCCTTCCCAGTCGACCCTAAAGAAATCCTGTGGAAGATGGAAGGTTGGAGAGTCACCTCACCTGTGAATTCCCCAGGAACCAGGATACCTACACCAGGGAAGCCAGGTGCATAGGTACGAAGTGAAGTTGGAAACCGCAATGGAGGACTTCAGTAAAGATGCCGCTGGTGAAGAAGGTGAAAGAGTTCGGCGAAACCCAAAGGTGGATTCAAGGTGATAAGAACCTGCAAGCAGAGGAGACAGAGTCTATGCCACTCAGGAGCGACCAGGAGGCATGGAAGACAAATGCCCACCGATGTTGATAGATACAGGAGAGTTGACGGTGCCCTTCAAGTTGCAGCTGTGCGGACCAGGCAATGCTGAGGACAACCAGGAGCCAGTTACAAGCTGTCCCACATTGGGTGTCGAGAGCCAGGAGATCAATGTCCGCCGGGGGCACCAACAAGCCTTGGCAACGGCAAGAGGCGCAGTATTTTAAAAAGGTGCAATGTCGGGACCACAAGGTCCAAGTGACTCACCACGATCAGGTAAGTCAGAGCAGGCCCGAGCAAGCAGGGGAGCTCACTGGAGCCGAAGAAGAACCTCGAGGGGACCCACAGGCCTGAGGCACATTAGTCGCAAATGGACCTCGAATAGCTCCCCAGGGATGAATAGCCACAGTGCAGAGGATGCGGTGAGGACATAGATCTTGGCTGTGGATGATGCTTGAGGCTGGAGCTTCTTGGAGCCTGAAGATCAATAAGCCTTGGCAATGGCAAGTCAACGCAGTGCACAGGGGTACTGCGCCAGAGGTTCTGACGAGGGATACTGGCTTATAACTTGCTGTGAGACAGGTCAAACCTCGAGAGAGTTGCAGAACCGCCACCTGTGTTGCTGACCCTTTCGGAGTCCATCAGAGACCACAATCAGCAGACCAGTCAGCTGCGTTGCGGTGCCTGCAGATGCAGAAGAGTGACTCCTTCACTCCAAGGGAGATTCCTTCGGGTGTCTTGGATGTCCACAGGCCCTTTGAAGAACCTGTAGTAGCATGGGCGCATGCGTTGCAGACTTGCAGAAGGACGAGACCAGGAGCAGCAGGAGTCTTCCCAGTTGCAGTCTCGGTTTCCAACGTGAAATCCAGCAAAGTCCAGAGTGCTCAGAAAGTTGAAGATGAAGTGGAGTTGGATCTGAATCTTGTCCTACGATGAATCTAGGGTCCCACCTACAGGTAAGCACTTAAGTACCCTATGGAGAGGGTTGGGACGATTCAGGGGTCCCTCCCAGAGGAGGGACTGGACAGTGGGGAGGAAACTCCTATGTCCTCTGTCCAGTTTCATGCCAGAGCGAGAGCCAACATCTCCCGGTGCTGGTTTGAACTGGAGAATGCATGGAGGGCACCAAATCTGACCTTCAAGCAGTCTCAGTGGCTGATTTCAGTGTCGGCGCTTGGGAAAGGGAGGAAGAGTGATATATGTCTGTAAATATGCCGCTCTTCTACTCTCTCCTCACACAGTGCATCGCGACATTTGCGGCTGCTGAACTGGACTGCGCTGCGTGATTCAGTGGTAAATCCGGCACTCAGTGCTTTATAATAAATCCCAGTCCCTCTTTTCAAATTGGTCACAAAACGTTGCAGTTTGGTTAGTACCATTACCCCAGGGTGAAGTAGACCAATTTTAACAGTTTTCAACAAATAAAAATGAAGCCTGTTATGCGAAATCGATTTTTAAAGCACTGAAATCCACATAATTTCACTTTTTTATGGCCTTTTCCCCCATAAAATTTGGGATGAATTTATCAGGGGCAGGCTGCAGGGTCTAACTCATAATTCGGATCCTTGGCAAAACTCTTGTTTGCTCAGTGATCGGAAGTTAGCCCTTAAGTTGCTTTGAGGGCATTAATTACACATAATATACATTTTCAACCTAATGGCCAAAAGAGTTGCAGCAACGGATTGTATTGTATGATGGCTACCGGCAGCGAAAAGCTGCGATTCGGCGAAATGCGTGCAGCATAGAAAGGCATGGCGAGATGGTGGGTACCCTAGCGCTGAAAGCTTTTATTGAGCATCCCACAGAAGCCGGAGCCCGCCACATTAATTTAGTTGTGCTGCTATTCTTGCACGAACTGGTTTGGTGCGGTCGAGTCGGGTCGACTACGTGAGGGTGGAGTGGGGGGGGGGGGGGGGGCTGCTACTCCAGATGGCCTGGATATGGTATCTTCCCCGCCAGACTCGACTGGTGAATGAATGCCCGGCCCGGCTGGCATTCTGCTCCGACTTTCAAAGAGCTGACTCATAAAAAATTATCATGGAAAAGGGGCACGCTCGTTCTTCTGTGTAAGAAGGGTGACTGGCTCGACCTACAATGGGCTCGCCCAATTTGTCTTGTTTTTGCCTTAACGTCATTATAGGGGCTGGAAGTGTTTGGTCACGCGCATTGTAAAGATGGAATCAATGCAAAACATCAAAAAATGCGAACCTCGTGTTAATTTCTTGGCTATTATATATTAACACGTTTTACTATAAGAAATGCATTATTTTTTTATGATGTTTCAACAATGATTTTGAATTTGGCATTTTACCTCTCGTACTGAATTTAGATTTTTTACTTTTGGGAGTTCTTTTTTTTACTTTTATTTTTCTTCTCCAGCTTCTACTTACTCTCCTTCGTTTTTCTTATCCTAATTGTAAATTTTGTTCATGATAATATGTTTTTCTGTTTTTGGATTGATATATGACAGTTTATCATTGTTTATGTTATTTTTTAAATATAGAATTGAGATACCTGAAATTTGTAATCGTTAAATGTTCTGCATTTAATGAAAACATCCGCATAAAGACGTGCCATACACTGCTACGCACTACGCTGACTATAATGCCCCCCTCGACGGCCAGTGCATGGCCATAGCAGACCGATCTGTCTCCTTTTCCCACAGCTGCTTCTTAAATACAATACAAGGGCAGTCAAGGCCAGACACTAACAGGCGGGATCTCTGTGCCCTCCGCTCGAGGGTCAAAAGGTCAAGGTCTGACTGGGCTTTCTCTGGGCCAGACACAACAGAGCCATGCAGGTGTCTGAGCCGACGCAGAGTCTAATTCCTGGAATGGCTCACAGAAGGCTATCCGAGACCTCTGAATGAAGTGTGGAAAAAAGACAGTGACCCCAATGTAACCAAACATCCCTTCCTGAAAACCACAGTATCAGCCCAGCTGCCTGACCTTCGCCTTGCTCTCTGCACTCCGAGGAAGCGACAGAAGTGCTTGTCGGCATCTGTTAAATAGTCCAACTGGGCATGGCTTACAAGTGGGATGAAAAAATCTCAAAGGGCGTGGCCAAAGTAATAAAGGGCGTGGCTTAACACACGTAAGCTAAAAATCTGTACTTAGCATAGTAGGTTACCAACTGACATGGGTGCAAATTCAGGACGGTGAGTGTAAATATTCAGGACAAAGGGTCAAAATTCAGGACAAAAATTCAGGACAGGACAGGAGGTCAAAATTCAGGACAAAACTTTGGGACAAAAGGTACGTTTTACAGACACATAAGAGGAGGCCGTGCAATAGTATATAAGTAAGCCCATCCATATCCAACCATATTCATCCATTTGCAAACCTATCCATCATGTTTGCTATCCACCATTTCACTCATCCATCCCTCCACCCACACTTTCACTCATCTATTCATTCATTCATTAAATCTTTATTCGATCTATTTACAAACAGATCATAAAAGCACAGTTTCGTATAAATTGAACACAGTAAAAAACAGAGTTCATAAAAACCAGAAACGTTTAAAAGAAACTTATTAAACATCTAAGTGCTTTATTAAAACCATAATTACATGTGCGTTCTTAGTCCGTTAATACTGAAGTTCAGAGCTGCAAACTCCTCACTCTTCTATTTCTCCAACAGGCCCACAAAAAAGATGCTACCATAAAACAAACATGAGGATTCAAGAGTGCTTTTAAAAAGTGCAGTGCCACTCTGCATTGCGTAAAATTTGACGCCTTAAAATTGGAAGGAGGAACCTTTCTCTTTCAGTACAGTAAAACTTACAAAACAGTACCAGGTGTAAGTCGGACTGGGGTGAGTCTTGGTCGCAGGGGCCCAGATCTGAGCGCTTAAACCTCTTCTCTGGGAACCCAAACGTCAAGGGGATTAGATTCAGGTGGAAGCGCAGCAGGATGAATCTGTGTTGTGCTACAGTGATGCAGGAGAGGTAAAAATAGCCTTCCCCAGGTCTTGGCGGGATTTGATCATAGACTGTGAGCATTTGTAGATGCCTATTCTTTTTCCTACGATCAAAGTAAGCCTTCTGCAAGTATAGTTCGATTATTTTCCGTTTAGATACCTTGCTACATGATGAAGGGTCCCTAAATAGTTCTCCCGGCCCAATTGCATTGAATTCCACCTCCACATATCTAAGCCAGGCGATCCTGCTATGGCCCTCGAGCCTCAGGCAATCACCAATTATGCATTGGGTTAAGTTGACCGTATCCCTGCGCCAGATCGAGTGCCACAGCAGGATGGGCACTAATCTAATAGAGTCAAGCAAATATGGAAGACCCAATTAAAGATGTAAGATGTAATTGGAGGTTGAGGGTGGTAGCGAAACCCTAGACTTAAAGAAGGTGTCTTCCACTTTCTGCAATTGGTCGATTTGGGCCATTCCTCAAACTCCCACCCCATAGGTGGCCGCCGCCTTTGTTTTGGCTTGATATATGTTTTTGATTGTGTACAAAGGACTGGCTCCTAATTTTTTAACAAATCCTTTTATGGCTTGGAGACCTCTTTCCATGCCCAAGGCTCTAGCTGCCACCAGGTTATTCCAGGATTGCTTGTTGTCAAACAAGATTCCAAGGTATGGAAAGGAGTCAACCACCTCGATTTTCTTTCAGGCCAGATGAAAGTACGGTGCTTTCGCGCCTCTGAGGGCTCCAGCTATAATGATGAATGATTTGGATTAATTCACTCTGAGGTCTAATGAGGCCATGAATGAGGCGTACGAAGATAAAAGGTTTTGGAGAGCTACCCCTGTCCTTGCAATCAGAAATGCATCGTCAGCGTACGCCACGATGGGGAGTACGATGTTATCACATTTTGGCACATGTAAAGAGAGGCCAGGCAGGGCCGCCTCCACCCTGTTGGTATAGATGGAAAAAAGAAACGGGGCAAGGACACATCCATGTCTGACGCCTTTCTCGATCTTAAATGCGCACGTGCATTCCCCATTTCTACCATACCTCACAGAGGCAGTGACATTGGCGTACAACTGGCGAATAAAGCGGATGATCAGGGGATCGATCCCCATGCCCTCCATCATATGCCACAGTTTGGTGTGAGACACACAATCAAAGGCAGCGGACAAGTCCATGAAGGCCATATATATCTTCCCACCTTTGGCCTTCGTGTACTTGTCAATATATAGCGAGAGGTTCAAACATTGGTCTACTGTCCTCTTGCCCTGCTGGAATCCGCATTGCGCCTGCATTAAAATCTTACGATCCTGTGCTCACTCCTCCAACCTGGCTAGCAACAGCCGGCCCATAAGTTTTGCGGTTGAGTCCAGGAGGGAGATGGGCCTATAGTTTTTGGGGCAGCCCCTGTCTCCCTTCTTGAAAATTGGAACTATTACGCTGTGGTTCCAAGATGGTGGAGGGCCCTCTACCACTACTATTAAATACATTTGTTATTAAAGGAAACCACAGGTCGTAATTGGCCTGGAAGAGGTCAATTGGGACCTCATCCGGTCCTGGGGCTTTCCCTTGAACAAAGGATTCCAATCCTTTTCTCACTTCATGGAGCGAGAAGGTCAGGGTTCCTTGGATGGGTGGCACTAAATCTAGTTGAGGGAGCTCAAGGGGGATTTCGGTGCAAAGATGCTTTTGAAGTGCCCTATCCATACATCTTCCTCTACATGAGTATCAAGAGACGGGTCGTTTAGATCTTTAAAGTATGGGGCGTTTATAACCTTCCAGAACTCCCTACTATTACGTGAACTTGCAGCTTGTTCAAGGTCATCCCAGGTCATCTCCCTTAATACCTTCACACAAGTACTTCTCGCCTGCTTGTAGTCTTTGCGAAGAGCTCTTATCAGTGCCGGAACTCTGGGCCGATTTTTTGAAGGCATTGAAAAGAGATCTCTTTGCTAACGAGCATGCTAAATCAAACCAGGGACCAGGTGGTGTGCCGTTTGCTGATTTGTGTCGGGTAAGTGCGGCTTTAAGTTTTGTTAAAAGGGTTCTGAACTGGGAAACTAAAAGGGAGGGAGGTGCATCTTCAGCTAGGCAATGTAGAATATCCCCTCTTACTTGGCTTATTATAGCAGAAGCCAGATTCTTTTCCTCTACCTGCTCCCACCTCATTTGATAGCCGTTTTTTTGGGATAGTGCAATATTATTGATTAGCATATAGGATCTCTTCACTTTTTGAGGAATACTTATGTGAATGGGTAATGTTGCATGATCACTGTAAGAAGTGAATTTGTTACTGAGATGGTCCACACTGTCTTGTAATACGGAAGAGGCTAGAATAAAATCAATTGTAGACTAAGAGTTGTTCCTCCTAAATGTTGGCTCTATCTGACCTGTCTTTCAACTATTAATTACGGTCAGATACCTTGGGTGTAATAGCCTATTGAGCATATTGCCATATTCATTATGTGTGAAATGTAAAAGGGGGTTGCCGTGCATATTATCCATCCCACACACACTAACCTCATCATACTTGCACAGGTGGGTAATAAAGTCCCCCAGCCAAATTATGCTAGGTAAACCTCTCTGTGTTCGTAAGTTAATTAATCGAAGTTCGTTATTTAAATTGTCTACCACTCGTCTCATGTTCCCCCCAAAATCGTTATCATAAAAGTTAATTAATATCCACTGGCCAGCGTTTGTAAATTCCAGTTGGAGAATTTGAAAGAAATTATTCTGCAGAGCCCAGCTGTTAAACTTGAACCGCAAGTGTATTAGAGACTAGGGTTAGTAAATCGCCCTTAGCTCTGCCTGATGTCGAAAGAACAGCAGGTGTGTGAATGGTGCGATAACCCGGGAAAAAAACGGAGTCCTTAGTCCAGGTTTCTTGGAAGCAAACATTGTCCATCGTTTGCCAAAGGTTAAGCCAATCTGCATTTCCTACCTTTGAGGCAATTCCTGACACATTTCATGTTACTAAACTTATCCTGTTTCTTTCCCCTATTTCCTGGGAAGAAAGGGGCAACGATGGAGTCTGCGTGATAGGAGCAGAGTTGGATAACATTGGGGATGATGGATAGGTAGGGGTTGATGG
Organism: Triturus cristatus; assembly: GCF_964204655.1. Taxonomy (NCBI): domain Eukaryota; kingdom Metazoa; phylum Chordata; class Amphibia; order Caudata; family Salamandridae; genus Triturus; species Triturus cristatus. The sequence continues at coordinate 1,104,802,337 of NC_140591.1, forward strand.
TCAATCGCAAGCTTCCAAGTCGGAGAGGGGGGCACATCTGTTATAAAGCACAACCCTTGAGGCAATAATGAGAGTAGTGAGTGAGTTGTAGAGAGTAGTAGAGAGTGAGTACTAGAGAGTAGTAAAAAGTAGTAGAGAGAGACTAGTAGAGAGTAGAGAGTAGTAGAGAGAGAGTAGTAGAGAGTAGGTGAGACTAGTAGAGAGTAGTTGAGAGTGAATAGTAGAGAGTAGTAGAGAGTGAGTAGTACAGAGTAGAGAGGAGAAGAGAGAGTAGTAGAGAGTAGGAGAGAGCAGTAGAGAGTAGTAGAGAGTGAGTAGTAGAGAGTAGTAGAGAGTGAGTAGTAGAGTAGTAGAGAGTGAGTAGTAGAGTGAGTAGTAGAGAGTGAGTAGTAGAGAGTAGAGAAGAGAGAGTAGTAGAGAGTAGGAGAGAGCAGTAGAGAGTAGTAGAGAGTGAGTAGTAGAGAGTAGTAGAGAGTGAGTAGTAGAGTAGTAGAGAGTGAGTAGTAGAGTGAGTAGTAGAGAGTGAGTAGTAGAGTAGAGAGTGAATAGTAGAGAGTAGTAGAGTAGTAGAGAGTGAGTAGTAGAGTGAGTAGTAGAGAGTGAGTAGTAGAGTGAATAGTAGAGAGTAGTAGTAGAGTAATAGAGAGTGAGTAGTAGAGAGTGAGTAGTAGAGGGTGAGTAGTAGAGAGTGAGTAGTAGAGAGAGTAGAGAGTAGTAGATAGTAGTAGAGAGTGTAGTAGAGTGAGTAGTAGAGAGTGAGTAGTAGAAAGTAGTAGAGAGTGAGTAGTAGAGAGTAGGAGAGAGTAGTAGAGTGAGTAGTAGAGAGTAGTAGTGAATAAGGAGTAGTAGAGAGAGTAGGAGAGAGTAGTAGAGAGTAGTAGAGAGTGAGTAGTAGAGAGTGAGAAGTAGAGAGTGAGTAGTAGAGAGTAGTAGTGAGTAGAGAGAAGTAGAGTGTGAGTAGTAGAGAATAGTAGAGGGTAGTAGAGAGTGAGTAGTAGAGAGTGAGTAGTAGAGAGTAGTAGAGTGAGTAGTAGAGAGTGAGTAGTAGAGAGTAAGAAGTAGAGAGTAGTACAGAGTGAGTAGAGAGTAGTAGAGACAGCAGCGGTCCGTGGAGGGAGTTCCGTGGGGCGGGAAGGCGGGGTGGGGGGTCCTAAACACCGGAACATGGATAACTGGAGGTAAGTAAACAATTAAATAAATAAAACGAATTTCGTAGCGCGCGCTGCACCGCATTTTGTGATGCAGGGTGCGCTACGAAATTCTTTTTATTTATTTAATTGTTTACTTACCTCCAATTATCCATGTTCCGGTGTTTAGTACCCCCCACCCTGCCCCTCCCCCGCCCCGCCTTTCCGCCCCACGGAACTCCCTCCACGGACTGCTGCTGAGTAGAGAGTAGTAGCGAGTAGTAGAGTGAGTAGTAAAGAGTAGTAGAGAGTGAGTAGTAGAGAGAGAGTAGTATAGAGTCAGTAGTAGAGAGTAGTAGAGAGAGAGTAGAGAGTAGTAGAGAGTAGTAGAGAGTAGTAGAGAGTAGTAGAGAGTGAGTAGTAGAGAGTGAGTAGTACAGAGTGAGTACTAGAGAGTAGTAGAGAGAGAGTAGATAATAGTAGAGAGTAGTAGAGTGAGTAGTACAGAGTACTAGAGAGTAGGAGAGAGTAGTAGAGAGTGAGTAGTAGAGTGAGTAGTAGAGAGAGAGTAGTAGAGAGTGAGTAGTAGAGAGGAGTAGAGAGTAGTAGAGAGTAGTAGTGAGTGAGTAGTAGAGAGTAGTATAGTAGTAGAGAGTGAGTAGTAGAGTGAGTAGTAGAGAGTGAGTAGTAGAGAGTAGTAGAGAGAGAGTAGTAGAGAGTGAGTAGTAGAGAGTAGTAGAGAGTGAGTAGAGAGTGAGTAGTAGAGAGAGTAGAGAGTAGTAGAGAGTAGTAGAGAGTGTAGTAGAGAGTGAGTACTAGAGAGTACTGGAGAGAAGAAGAGAGTGAGTAGTACAGAGTAGAGAGGAGAAGAGAGAGTAGTAGAGAGTAGGAGAGAGTAGTAGAGAGTGAGTAGTAGAGAGTAGTAGAGAGTGAGTAGTAGAGAGTAGTAGAGTAGTAGAGAGTGAGTAGTAGATTGTAAGTAGTAGAGAGTAGTAGAGAGTGAGTAGAGAGTAGTAGAGAGTAGTAGCGAGAAGTAGAGGGAGTAGTAGAGAGTAGTTGAGAGTGAGTAGTAGAGAGAGAGTAGTAGAGAGTCAGTAGTAGAGAGTAGTAGAGAGAGAGTAGAGAGTAGTAGAGAGTAGTAGAGAGTGAGTAATAGAGAGTGAGTAGTAGAGAGTGAGTACTAGAGAGTAATTTAAACAGAGTAGAGAGTAGTAGGGAGTAGTAGAGTGGGTAGTAGAGAGTAGTAGAGTAGTAGAGAGTGAGTAGTAGTGTGAGTAGTAGAGAGTGAGTAGTAGAGAGTAGTAGAGAGTGAGTAGTAGAGAGTAGTAGAGAGTGAGTAGTAGAGAGCAGTAGAGAGAGATTAGTAGAGAGGGAGTAGTTGAGAGTAGTAGAGAGTGAGTAGTAGAGAGTACTGGAGAGTAAAAGAGAGTGAGTAGTAGAGTGAGTAGTAGAGTGAGTAGTAGAGAGAGAGTAGTAGAGGGTGAGTAGTAGAGAGTAGTAGAGAGAGTAGTAGAGAGTAGTAGAGAGTAGTAGAGAGTGAGTAGTAGAGAGTGAGTAGTAGAGAGAGTAGTAGAGAGTAGCAGAGAGAGAGAGTAGTAGAGAGTGAGTTGTAGAGAGTAGTAGAGAGTGAGTAGTAGAGTGAGTAGTAGAGAGTAGTAGAGAGTGAGTGGAGAGTAGTAGAGAGTAGTAAAGTAGTACAGAGTGAGTAGTAGAGTAGTAGAGAGTGAGTAGTAGAGTAGCATAGAGTAATAGAGCGAGAGTAGTTGAGAGTAGTAGAGAGTGAGTAGAGAGTTGCAGATAGTAGAGAGTTGCAGATAGTAGAGAGTGAGTAGCAGAGAATAGTAGATAGAGAATAATAGAGAGGAAGTAGAGAGGAGTGGAGAGTAGCGAGTAGTACAGAGTGAGTCGTAGATTGTAAGTAGTAGAGAGTAGTAGAGAGTGAGTAGAGGGTAGTGGAGAGTAGTCACGAATAGTAGAGTGAGTAGTAGAGAGTAGTAGAGAGTGAGTAGTAGAGAGAGAGTAGTAGAGAGTCAGTAGTAGAGAGTAGTAGAGAGAGAGTAGAGAGTAGTAGAGAGTAGTAGAGAGTGAGTAGTAGAGAGTGAGTAGCAGAGAGTGAGTTTGGAGAGTAGTATAGAGAGAGTAGAGAGTAGTAGAGAGTAGTAGAGTGGGTAGTAGAGAGTACTAGAGAGTAGAAGAGAGTAGTAGAGAGTGAGTAGTAGAGTGAGTAGTAGAGAGAGAGTAGTAGAGAGTAGTAGAGAGAGAGTAGTAGAGAGGGAGAAGTTGAAAGTGGTTGAGAGTGAGTAGTAGAGAGTGAGTAGTAGAGAGAGTAGAGAGTAGTAGAGAGTAGTAGAGAGTGTAGTAGAGAGTGAGTAGTAGAGAGTAGTAGAGAGAGAGTAGTAGAGAGTAGTAGAGAGTGCGTAGTTGAGAGTACTGGAGAGTAGAAGAGAGTGAGTAGTAGAGTGAGTAGTAGAGAGAGTAGTAGAGAGTGAGTAGTAGAGAGGAGTAGAGATTAGTAGAGAGTAGTAGAGAGTGAGCAGTAGAGAGTAGTAGTGAGTAGTAGACAGTAGTTGAGAGAGTAGTAGAGAGTAGTAGAGAGTGAGTAGTAGAGAGTGAGTAGTAGAGAGAGAGTAGTACAGAGTGAGTAGTAGAGAGTGAGTAATAGAGAGTAGTAGAGAATGAGTAGAGAGTAGAGATTAGTAGAGAGTAGTAGAAAGTGAGTAGTAGAGAGTAGTAGAGAGTAGTAGAGAGTGAGTAGTAGAGAATAGTAGAGAGTGAGTAGTAGAAAGTAGTAGAGAGAGTAGTAGAGTAGTAGAGAGTGAGTAGTAGAGAGTGAGTAGTAGAGAGAGAGTAGTAGAGAGTGAGTAGAGAGTTGCAGATAGTAGAGAGTTGCAGATAGTAGAGAGTGAGTAGCAGAGAGTAGTAGATAGAGAATAATAGAGAGGAAGTAGAGAGGAGTGGAGAGTAGCGAGTAGTACAGAGTGAGTCGTAGATTGTAAGTAGTAGAGAGTAGTAGAGAGTGAGTAGGGAGTAGTAGAGAGTAGTCACGAATAGTAGAGTGAGTAGTAGAGAGTAGTAGAGAGTGAGTACTAGAGAGAGAGTAGTAGAGAGTCAGTAGTAGAGAGTAGTAGAGAGAGAGTAGAGAGTAGTAGAGAGTAGTAGAGAGTGAGTAGTAGAGAGTGAGTAGCAGAGAGTGAGTATAGAGAGTAGTATAGAGAGAGTAGAGAGTAGTAGAGAGTAGTAGAGTGGGTAGTAGAGAGTACTAGAAAGTAGAAGAGAGTAGTAGAGAGTGAGTAGTAGAGTGAGTAGTAGAGAGAGAGTAGTAGAGAGTAGTAGAGAGAGAGTAGTAGAGAGGGAGAAGTTGAGAGTGGTTGAGAGTGAGTAGTAGAGAGTGAGTAGTAGAGAGAGTAGAGAGTAGTAGAGAGTAGTAGAGAGTGTAGTAGAGAGTGAGTAGTAGAGAGTAGTAGAGAGAGAGTAGTAGAGAGTAGTAGAGAGTGCGTAGTTGAGAGTACTGGAGAGTAGAAGAGAGTGAGTAGTAGAGTGAGTAGTAGAGAGAGTAGTAGAGAGTGAGTAGTAGAGAGGAGTAGAGATTAGTAGAGAGTAGTAGAGAGTGAGCAGTAGAGAGTAGTAGTGAGTAGTAGAGAGTAGTAGAGAGTGAGTAGTAGAGAGTGAGTAGTAGAGAGAGAGTAGTAGAGAGTGAGTAGTAGAGAGTGAGTAATAGAGAGTAGTAGAGAGTGAGTAGAGAGTAGTAGAGAGTAGTGGCGAGAAGTAGAGGGAGTAGTAGAGAGTAGTTGAGAGTGAGTAGTAGAGAGAGAGTAGTAGAGAGTCAGTAGTAGAGAGTAGTAGAGAGAGAGTAGAGAGTGGTAGAGAGTAGTAGAGAGTGAGTAATAGAGAGTGAGTAGTAGAGAGTGAGTACTAGAGAGTAATTTAAACAAAGTAGAGAGTAGTAGAGAGTAGTAGAGTGGGTAGTAGAGAGTAGTAGAGTAGTAGAGAGTGAGTAGTAGTGTGAGTAGTAGAGAGTGAGTAGTAGAGAGTAGTAGAGAGTGAGTAGTAGAGAGTAGTAGAGAGTGAGTAGTAGAGAGCAGTAGAGAGAGATTAGTAGAGAGGGAGTAGTTGAGAGTAGTAGAGAGTGAGTAGTAGAGAGTACTGGAGAGTAAAAGAGAGTGAGTAGTAGAGTGAGTAGTAGAGTGAGTAGTAGAGAGAGAGTAGTAGAGGGTGAGTAGTAGAGAGTAGTAGAGAGAGTAGTAGAGAGTAGTAGAGAGTAGTAGAGAGTGAGTAGTAGAGAGTGAGTAGTAGAGAGAGAGTAGTAGAGAGTAGCAGAGAGAGAGAGTAGTAGAGAGTGAGTTGTAGAGAGTAGTAGAGAGTGAGTAGTAGAGTGAGTAGTAGAGAGTAGTAGAGAGTGAGTGGAGAGTAGTAGAGAGTAGTAAAGTAGTACAGAGTGAGTAGTAGAGTAGTAGAGAGTGAGTAGTAGAGGAGCATAAAGTAATAGAGCGAGAGTAGTTGAGAGTAGTAGAGAGTGAGTAGAGAGTTGCAGATAGTAGAGAGTTGCAGATAGTAGAGAGTGAGTAGCAGAGAATAGTAGATAGAGAATAATAGAGAGGAAGTAGAGAGGAGTGGAGAGTAGCGAGTAGTACAGAGTGAGTCGTAGATTGTAAGTAGTAGAGAGTAGTAGAGAGTGAGTAGAGAGTAGTAGAGAGTAGTCACGAATAGTAGAGTGAGTAGTAGAGAGTAGTAGAGAGTGAGTAGTAGAGAGAGAGTAATAGAGAGTCAGTAGTAGAGAGTAGTAGAGAGAGAGTAGAGAGTAGTAGAGAGTAGTAGAGAGTGAGTAGTAGAGAGTGAGTAGCAGAGAGTGAGTATGAAGAGTAGTATAGAGAGAGTAGAGAGTAGTAGAGAGTAGTAGAGTGGGTAGTAGAGAGTACTAGAGAGTAGAAGAGAGTAGTAGAGAGTGAGTAGTAGAATGAGAAGTAGAGAGAGAGTAGTAGAGAGTAGTAGAGAGAGAGTAGTAGAGAGGGAGAAGTTGAGAGTGGTTGAGAGTGAGTAGTAGAGAGTGAGTAGTAGAGAGAGTAGAGAGTAGTAGAGAGTAGTAGAGAGTGTAGTAGAGAGTGAGTAGTAGAGAGTAGTAGAGAGAGAGTAGTAGAGAGTAGTAGAGAGTGCGTAGTTGAGAGTACTGGAGAGTAGAAGAGAGTGAGTAGTAGAGTGAGTAGTAGAGAGAGTAGTAGAGAGTGAGTAGTAGAGAGGAGTAGAGATTATTAGAGAGTAGTAGAGAGTGAGCAGTAGAGAGTAGTAGTGAGTAGTAGAGAGTAGTAGAGAGAGTAGTAGAGAGTAGTAGAGAGTGAGTAGTAGAGAGTGAGTAGTAGAGAGAGAGTAGTACAGAGTGAGTAGTAGAGAGTGAGTAATAGAGAGTAGTAGAGAATGAGTAGAGAGTAGAGATTAGTAGAGAGTAGTAGAAAGTGAGTAGTAGAGAGTAGTAGAGAGTAGTAGAGAGTGAGTAGTAGAGAATAGTAGAGAGTGAGTAGTAGAACGTAGTAGAGAGAGTAGTAGAGAGTAGTAGAGAGTGAGTAGTAGAGAGTGAGTAGTAAAGAGAGAGTAGTAGAGAGTGAGTAGAGAGTTGCAGATAGTAGAGAGTTGCAGATAGTAGGGAGTGAGTAGCAGAGAGTAGTAGATAGAGAATAATAGAGAGGAAGTAGAGAGGAGTGGAGAGTAGCGAGTAGTACAGAGTGAGTCGTAGATTGTAAGTAGTAGAGAGTAGTAGAGAGTGAGTAGGGAGTAGTAGAGAGTAGTCGCGAATAGTAGTGTGAGTAGTAGAGAGTAGTAGAGAGTGAGTAGTAGAGAGAGAGTAGTAGAGAGTCAGTAGTAGAGAGTAGTAGAGAGAGAGTAGAGAGTAGTAGAGAGTAGTAGAGAGTGAGTAGTAGAGAGTGAGTAGCAGAGAGTGAGTATAGAGAGTAGTATAGAGAGAGTAGAGAGTAGTAGAGAGTAGTAGAGTGGGTAGTAGAGAGTACTAGAAAGTAGAAGAGAGTAGTAGAGAGTGAGTAGTAGAGTGAGTAGTAGAGAGAGAGTAGTAGAGAGTAGTAGAGAGAGAGTAGTAGAGAGGGAGAAGTTGAGAGTGGTTGAGAGTGAGTAGTAGAGAGTGAGTAGTAGAGAGAGTAGAGAGTAGTAGAGAGTAGTAGAGAGTGTAGTAGAGAGTGAGTAGTAGAGAGTAGTAGAGAGAGAGTAGTAGAGAGTAGTAGAGAGTGCGTAGTTGAGAGTACTGGAGAGTAGAAGAGAGTGAGTAGTAGAGTGAGTAGTAGAGAGAGTAGTAGAGAGTGAGTAGTAGAGAGGAGTAGAGATTAGTAGAGAGTAGTAGAGAGTGAGCAGTAGAGAGTAGTAGTGAGTAGTAGAGAGTAGTAGAGAGTGAGTAGTAGAGAGTGAGTAGTAGAGAGAGAGTAGTAGAGAGTGAGTAGTAGAGAGTGAGTAATAGAGAGTAGTAGAGAGTGAGTAGAGAGTAGAGATTAGTAGAGAGTAGTAGAAAGTGAGTAGTAGAGAGTAGTAGAGAGAGAGTAGTAGAGAATAGTAGAGAGTGAGTAGTAGAAAGTAGTAGAGAGAGTAGTAGAGAGTAGTAGAGAGTGAGTAGTAGAGAGTGAGTAGTAAAGAGAGAGTAGTAGAGAGTGAGTAGTAGAGAGTGAGTAATAGAGAGTAGTAGAGAGTGAGTAGAGAGTAGAGATTAGTAGAGAGTAGTAGAGAGAGAGAGAGTAGTAGAGAGTGAGTTGTAGATAGTAGTAGAGAGTGAGTAGTAGAGGGTAGTAGAGAGAGAGTAGTAGAGAGTGAGTAGTAGAGAGTAGTAGAGAGTAAGTGGAGAGTAGTAGAGAGTAGTAGAGTAGTAGAGAGTGAGTAGTAGAGTAGTAGAGAGTGAGTAGTTGAGTAGTATAGAGTAATCAACGAGAGTAGTAGAGAGTAGTAGAGAGTGAGTAGAGAGTTGTAGATAGTAGAGAGTGAGTAGTATAGAGTAGTGGAGAGAGAGTAGTAGATAGAGAATAATCGAGAGGAAGTAGAGAGGAGTGAAGCGTAGAGAGTAGTAGAGAGTGAGTAGTAGAGAGTGAGTAATAGAGAGCAGTAGAGAGTAGTAGAGAGTGAGTCGTAGAAAGGAGTAAAGAGTAGTAGAGAGTGAGTAGTAGAGAGAAAGTAGTAGAGAGTAGTAGAGAGTGAGTAGAGAGTAGTAGCGAGTAGTAGAGTAAGTAGTAGACAGTAGTAGAGAGTAGTAGCGAGTAGTAGAGTGAGTAGAAGAAAGTCAGTAGTAGAGAGTAGTGGTGAGAGAGTAGAGAGTAGTAGAGAGTGAGTAGTAGAGAGTGAGTACTATAGAGTAGTAAAGATAGAGTAGAGAGTAGTAGTGAGTAGTAGAGAGTACTAGAGAGTAGAAGAGAGTAGTAGAGAATGAGTAGTAGAGAGAGCAGTAGAGAGTGAGTAGTAGAGAGGAGTAGAGAGTAGTAGTGAGTGAGTAGCAGAGAGTAGTAGAGTTTTAGCGAGTGAGTAGTAGAGTGTAGTGGAGTGAGTAGTAGAGAGTGAGTAGTAGAGAGTAGTAGAGAGTGAGTAGTAGAGACTAGTAGACAGAGAGTAGTAGAAAATGAGGAGCAGAGGGTAGAAGAGAGTGAGTAGTAGAGAGTGAGTAGTAGAGAAAGTAGAGAGTAGTAGAGAGTAGTAGAGAGAGTAGTAGAGAGTGAGTAGTATAGAGTATGTAGCAGAGTAGTAGAGAGTGAGTAGAGAGTAGTAGCGAGTAGTAGCGAGTAGTAGAGTGAGTAGTAGAGAGTAGTAGATAGTGAGTAGAGAGTAGTAGAGAGTAGTAGCGAGTATTAGAGTGAGTAGTAGAGAGTAGTAGAGAGTGAGTAGTAGACAGAGTAGTAGAGAGTAGTAGTGAGTGGAGAGTAGTAGAGAGAGTAGTAGAGAGTGAGTAGTAGAGAGTAGTAGTGAGTAGAGAGTAGTAGAGAGTGAGTAGTAGAGAATAGTAGAGAGTAGTAGAGAGTGAGTAGTAGAGAGTGAGTAGTAGAGAATAGTAGAGAGTGAGAAGTAGCGAGTGAGTAGTAGAGAGGAGTAGTGAGTAGAGAGTGAGTAGTAGAGAATAGTAGAGAGTAGTAGAGAGTGAGTAGTAGAGGGTGAGTAGTAGAGAGTAGTAGAGAGTAGTAGAGTAGTAGAGAGTAGTAGAAAGTGAGTAGTAGAGAGTAGTAGAGAGTAGTAGAGAGTAGTAGAGAGTGCGTAGTAGAGAGTAGTAGAGAGTGAGTAGTAGAAAGTAGTAGAGAGAGTAGTAGAGAGTAGTAGAGAGTGTGTAGTAGAGAGAGAGTAGTAGAGAGTGAGTAGTAGAGAGTGAGTAATAGAGAGTGGTAGAGAGTGAGTAGAGAGTAGAGAGTAGTAGAGAGTAGCAGAGAGAGTAGTAGAGAGTGAGTTGTAGAGCGTAGTAGAGAGTGAGTAGTAGAGTGAGTAGTAGAGGGTAGTAGAGAGAGAGTAGTAGAGAGTGAGTAGAAGAGAGTAGTAGAGAGTGAGTGGAGAGTAGTAGAGAGTAGTAGAGTAGTAGAGAGTGAGTAGTAGAGTAGTAGAGAGTGAGTAGTTGAGTATAGAGTAATCAACGAGAGGAGTAGAGAGTGAGTAGAGAGTTGTAGATAGTAGAGAGTGAGTAGTAAAGAGTAGTAGAGAGAGAGTAGTAGATAGAGAATAACAGAGAGGAAGTAGAGAGGAGTGAAGAGTAGAGAGTAGTAGAGAGTAGTAGAGAGTGAGTAGTAGAGAGTGAGTAATAGAGAGCAGTAGAGAGTAGTAGAGAGTGAGTCGTAGAAAGGAGTAAAGAGTAGTAGAGCGTAGTAGAGAGTGAGTAGTAGAGAGTAGTAGTGCGTAGAGAGTAGTAGAGAGTAGGAGAGAGTAGTAGAGCATGAGTAGTAGAGAGTAGTAGAGAGTAGAGAGTGAATAGAAGAGAATAGTAGAGAGTAGTAGAGAGTGAGTAGTAGAGAGTAGTAGTGAGTAGAGAGTGAATAGAAGAGAATAGTAGAGAGTAGTAGAGAGTGAGTAGTAGAGGGTGAGTAGTAGAGAGTGAATAGAGAGAAGTAGCGAGTATTAGCGAGTAGTGTAGTGAGTAGTAGAGAGTAGTAGAGAGTGAGTAGTAGAGAGAGAGTAGTAGAGAGTAGAGAGTAGTAGAGAGAGTAGTAGAGAGAAGGAGAGAGTAGTAGAGAGTGAGTAGTAGAGAATAGTAGAGGGTAGTAGAGATTGAGTAGAGAGTGAGTAGTAGAGTAGTAGAGAGTGAGTAGTAGAGAGTGAGTAGTAGAGAGTAGTAGTGAGTAGAGAGTAGTAGAGAGAGTAGTAGAGAGTAGGATAGAGTAGTAGAGAGTAGTAGAGAGTGAGTAGTAGAGAGTAGTAGTGAGTAGAGAGTGAGTAATAGAGAGCAGTAGAGAGTAGTAGAGAGTAAGTCGTAGAAAGGAGTAAAGAGTAGTAGAGAGTAGTAGAGAGTGAGTAGTAGAGAGTGAGTAGTAGAGAGTAGTAGTGAGTAGAGAGTAGGAGAGAGTAGTAGAGAGTGAGTAGTAGAGAGTAGTAGAGAGTGAGAAGTAGAGAGTGAGTAGTAGAGAGTACTAGTGAGTAGAGAGTGAGTACTAGAGAATAGTAGAGAGTAGTAGAGAGTGAGTAGTAGAGGGTGAGTAGTAGAGAGTAGTAGAGAGTGAGTAGAGAGAAGTAGCGAGTATTAGCGAGTAGTGTAGTGAGTAGTAGAGAGTAGTAGAGAGTGAGTAGTAGAGAGAGAGTAGTAGAGAGTAGTAGTGAGTAGAGAGTAGTAGAGAGAGTAGTAGAGAGAAGGAGAGAGTAGTAGAGAGTGAGTAGTAGAGAGTAGTAGTGAGGAGAGAGTAGTAGAGAGTGAGTAGTAGACAATAGTAGAGGGTAGTAGAGAGTGAGTAGTAGAGAGTAGTAGAGAGTGAGTAGTAGAGAGTGAGTAGTAGAGAGTAGTAGTGAGTAGAGAGTAGAGTGAGTAGTAGAGGGTAGTAGAGAGAGAGTAGTAGAGAGTGAGTAGTAGAGAGTAGTAGAGAGTGAATGGAGAGTAGTAGAGAGTAGTAGAGTAGTAGAGAGTGAGTAGTAGAGTAGTAGAGAGTAAGTAGTTGAGTAGTATAGAGTAATCAACGAGAGTAGTAGAGAGTAGTAGAGAGTGAGTAGAGAGTTGTAGATAGTAGAGAGTGAGTAGTAGAGAGAGAGTAGTAGATAGAGAATAATAGAGAGGAAGTAGAGAGGAGTGAAGAGTAGAGAGTAGTAGAGAGTGAGTAGTAGAGAGTGAGTAATAGAGGGCAGTAGAGAGTAGTAGAGAGTGAGTCGTAGAAAGGAGTAAAGAGTAGTAAAGAGTGAGTAGTAGAGAGAAAGTAGTAGAGAGTAGTAGAGAGTGAGTAGAGAGTAGTAGCGAGTAGTAGAGTAAGTAGTAGACAGTAGTAGAGAGTAGTAGCAAGTAGTAGAGTGAGTAGAAGAGAGTCAGTATTAGAGAGTAGTGGTGAGAGAGTAGAGAGTAGTAGAGAGTAGTAGAGAGTGAGTAGTAGAGAGTGAGTACTATAGAGTAGTAGAGATAGAGTAGAGAGTAGTAGTGAGTAGTAGAGAGTACTAGAGAGTAGAAGAGAGTAGTAGAGAGTTAGTAGTAGAGTGAGTAGTAGAGAAAGAGTAGTAGAGAGTGAGTAGTAGAGAGGAGTAGAGAGTAGTAGTGAGTGAGTAGCAGAGAGTAGTAGAGTTTTAGCGAGTGAGTAGTAGAGTGAGTAGTAGAGAGTGAGTAGTAGAGAGTAGTAGAGAGTGAGTAGTAGAGACTAGTAGACAGAGAGTAGTAGAAAATGAGGATCAGAGAGTAGAAGAGAGTGAGTAGTAGAGAGTGAGTAGTAGAGAAAGTAGAGAGTAGTAGAGAGTAGTAGAGAGAGTAGTAGAGAGTGAGTAGTAGAGAGTATGTAGCAGAGTAGTAAAGAGTGAGTAGAGAGTAGTAGAGAGTAGTAGCGAGTAGTAGAGTGAGTAGTAGAGAGTAGTAGATAGTGAGTAGAGAGTAGTAGAGAGTAGTAGCGAGTATTAGAGTGAGTAGTAGAGAGTAGTAGAGAGTGAGTAGTAGACAGAGTAGTAGAGAGTAGTAGTGAGTAGTAGAGAGTAGTAGAGAGTGAGTAGTAGAGAGTGAGTAGTAGAGAGAGAGTAGTAGAGAGTGAGTAGTAGAGAGTGAGTAATAGAGAGTAGTAGAGAGTGAGTAGAGAGTAGAGATTAGTAGAGAGTAGTAGAAAGTGAGTAGTAGAGAGTAGTAGAGAGAGAGTAGTAGAGAATAGTAGAGAGTGAGTAGTAGAAAGTAGTAGAGAGAGTAGTAGAGAGTAGTAGAGAGTGAGTAGTAGAGAGTGAGTAGTAAAGAGAGAGTAGTAGAGAGTGAGTAGTAGAGAGTGAGTAATAGAGAGTAGTAGAGAGTGAGTAGAGAGTAGAGATTAGTAGAGAGTAGTAGAGAGAGAGAGAGTAGTAGAGAGTGAGTTGTAGAGAGTAGTAGAGAGTGAGTAGTAGAGGATAGTAGAGAGAGAGTAGTAGAGAGTGAGTAGTAGAGAGTAGTAGAGAGTAAGTGGAGAGTAGTAGAGAGTAGTAGAGTAGTAGAGAGTGAGTAGTAGAGTAGTAGAGAGTGAGTAGTTGAGTTTTATAGAGTAATCAACAAGAGTAGTAGAGAGTAGTAGAGAGTGAGTAGAGAGTTGTAGATAGTAGAGAGTGAGTAGTATAGAGTAGTGGAGAGAGAGTAGTAGATAGAGAATAATAGAGAGGAAGTAGAGAGGAGTGAAGCGTAGAGAGTAGTAGAGAGTGAGTAGTAGAGAGTGAGTAATAGAGAGCAGTAGAGAGTAGTAGAGAGTGAGTCGTAGAAAGGAGTAAAGAGTAGTAGAGAGTGAGTAGTAGAGAGAAAGTAGTAGAGAGTAGTAGAGAGTGAGTAGAGAGTAGTAGCGAGTAGTAGAGTAAGTAGTAGACAGTAGTAGAGAGTAGTAGCGAGTAGTAGAGTGAGTAGAAGAAAGTCAGTAGTAGAGAGTAGTGGTGAGAGAGTAGAGAGTAGTAGAGAGTGAGTAGTAGAGAGTGAGTACTATAGAGTAGTAAAGATAGAGTAGAGAGTAGTAGTGAGTAGTAGAGAGTACTAGAGAGTAGAAGAGAGTAGTAGAGAATGAGTAGTAGAGAGAGCAGTAGAGAGTGAGTAGTAGAGAGGAGTAGAGAGTAGTAGTGAGTGAGTAGCAGAGAGTAGTAGAGTTTTAGCGAGTGAGTAGTAGAGTGAGTAGTAGAGAGTGAGTAGTAGAGAGTAGTAGAGAGTGAGTAGTAGAGACTAGTAGACAGAGAGTAGTAGAAAATGAGGAGCAGAGGGTAGAAGAGAGTGAGTAGTAGAGAGTGAGTAGTAGAGAAAGTAGAGAGTAGTAGAGAGTAGTAGAGAGAGTAGTAGAGAGTGAGTAGTAGAGAGTATGTAGCAGAGTAGTAGAGAGTGAGTAGAGAGTAGTAGCGAGTAGTAGCGAGTAGTAGAGTGAGTAGTAGAGAGTAGTAGATAGTGAGTAGAGAGTAGTAGAGAGTAGTAGCGAGTATTAGAGTGAGTAGTAGAGAGTAGTAGAGAGTGAGTAGTAGACAGAGTAGTAGAGAGTAGTAGTGAGTGGAGAGTAGTAGAGAGAGTAGTAGAGAGTGAGTAGTAGAGAGTAGTAGTGAGTAGAGAGTAGTAGAGAGTGAGTAGTAGAGAATAGTAGAGAGTAGTAGAGAGTGAGTAGTAGAGAGTGAGTAGTAGAGAATAGTAGAGAGTGAGAAGTAGCGAGTGAGTAGTAGAGAGGAGTAGTGAGTAGAGAGTGAGTAGTAGAGAATAGTAGAGAGTAGTAGAGAGTGAGTAGTAGAGGGTGAGTAGTAGAGAGTAGTAGAGAGTAGTAGAGTAATAGAGAGTAGTAGAAAGTGAGTAGTAGAGAGTAGTAGAGAGTAGTAGAGAGTAGTAGAGAGTGAGTAGTAGAGAGTAGTAGAGAGTGAGTAGTAGAAAGTAGTAGAGAGAGTAGTAGAGAGTAGTAGAGAGTGTGTAGTAGAGAGAGAGTAGTAGAGAGTGAGTAGTAGAGAGTGAGTAATAGAGAGTGGTAGAGAGTCAGTAGAGAGTAGAGAGTAGTAGAGAGTAGCAGAGAGAGTAGTAGAGAGTGAGTTGTAGAGCGTAGTAGAGAGTGAGTAGTAGAGTGAGTAGTAGAGGGTAGTAGAGAGAGAGTAGTAGAGAGTGAGTAGAAGAGAGTAGTAGAGAGTGAGTGGAGAGTAGTAGAGAGTAGTAGAGTAGTAGAGAGTGAGTAGTAGAGTAGTAGAGAGTGAGTAGTTGAGTATAGAGTAATCAACGAGAGGAGTAGAGAGTGAGTAGAGAGTTGTAAATAGTAGAGAGTGAGTAGTAAAGAGTAGTAGAGAGAGAGTAGTAGATAGAGAATAACAGAGAGGAAGTAGAGAGGAGTGAAGAGTAGAGAGTAGTAGAGAGTAGTAGAGAGTGAGTAGTAGAGAGTGAGTAATAGAGAGCAGTAGAGAGTAGTAGAGAGTGAGTCGTAGAAAGGAGTAAAGAGTAGTAGAGCGTAGTAGAGAGTGAGTAGTAGAGAGTAGTAGTGCGTAGAGAGTAGTAGAGAGTAGGAGAGAGTAGTAGAGCATGAGTAGTAGAGAGTAGTAGAGAGTAGAGAGTGAATAGAAGAGAATAGTAGAGAGTAGTAGAGAGTGAGTAGTAGAGAGTAGTAGTGAGTAGAGAGTGAATAGAAGAGAATAGTAGAGAGTAGTAGAGAGTGAGTAGTAGAGGGTGAGTAGTAGAGAGTGAATAGAGAGAAGTAGCGAGTATTAGCGAGTAGTGTAGTGAGTAGTAGAGAGTAGTAGAGAGTGAGTAGTAGAGAGAGAGTAGTAGAGAGTAGAGAGTAGTAGAGAGAGTAGTAGAGAGAAGGAGAGAGTAGTAGAGAGTGAGTAGTAGAGAGTAGTAGTGAGGAGAGAGTAGTAGAGAGTGAGTAGTAGAGAATAGTAGAGGGTAGTAGAGAGTGAGTAGAGAGTGAGTAGTAGAGTAGTAGAGAGTGAGTAGTAGAGAGTGAGTAGTAGAGAGTAGTAGTGAGTAGAGAGTAGTAGAGAGAGTAGTAGAGAGTAGGATAGAGTAGTAGAGAGTAGTAGAGAGTGAGTAGTAGAGAGTAGTAGTGAGTAGAGAGTGAGTAATAGAGAGCAGTAGAGAGTAGTAGAGAGTAAGTCGTAGAAAGGAGTAAAGAGTAGTAGAGAGTAGTAGAGAGTGAGTAGTAGAGAGTGAGTAGTAGAGAGTAGTAGTGAGTAGAGAGTAGGAGAGAGTAGTAGAGAGTGAGTAGTAGAGAGTAGTAGAGAGTGAGAAGTAGAGAGTGAGTAGTAGAGAGTACTAGTGAGTAGAGAGTGAGTACTAGAGAATAGTAGAGAGTAGTAGAGAGTGAGTTGTAGAGGGTGAGTAGTAGAGAGTAGTAGAGAGTGAGTAGAGAGAAGTAGCGAGTATTAGCGAGTAGTGTAGTGAGTAATAGAGAGTAGTAGAGAGTGAGTAGTAGAGAGAGAGTAGTCGAGAGTAGTAGTGAGTAGAGAGTAGTAGAGAGAGTAGTAGAGAGAAGGAGAGAGTAGTAGAGAGTGAGTAGTAGAGAGTAGTAGTGAGGAGAGAGTAGTAGAGAGTGAGTAGTAGACAATAGTAGAGGGTAGTAGAGAGTGAGTAGTAGAGAGTAGTAGAGAGTGAGTAGTAGAGAGTGAGTAGTAGAGAGTAGTAGTAGAGAGTAGTAGTGAGTAGAGAGTAGAGTGAGTAGTAGAGGGTAGTAGAGAGAGAGTAGTAGAGAGTGAGTAGTAGAGAGTAGTAGAGAGTGAGTGGAGAGTAGTAGAGAGTAGTAGAGTAGTAGAGAGTGAGTAGTAGAGTAGTAGAGAGTAAGTAGTTGAGTAGTATAGAGTAATCAACGAGAGTAGTAGAGAGTAGTAGAGAGTGAGTAGAGAGTTGTAGATAGTAAGGAGTGAAGAGTAGAGAGTAGTAGAGAGTGAGTAGTAGAGAGTGAGTAATAGAGGGCAGTAGAGAGTAGTAGAGAGTGAGTCGTAGAAAGGAGTAAAGAGTAGTAGAGAGTGAGTAGTAGAGAGAAAGTAGTAGAGAGTAGTAGAGAGTGAGTAGAGAGTAGTAGCGAGTAGTAGAGTAAGTAGTAGACAGTAGTAGAGAGTAGTAGCAAGTAGTAGAGTGAGTAGAAGAGAGTCAGTATTAGAGAGTAGTGGTGAGAGAGTAGAGAGTCGTAGAGAGTAGTAGAGAGTGAGTAGTAGAGAGTGAGTACTATAGAGTAGTAGAGATAGAGTAGAGAGTAGTAGTGAGTAGTAGAGAGTACTAGAGAGTAGAAGAGAGTAGTAGAGAGTGAGTAGTAGAGTGAGTAGTAGAGAAAGAGTAGTAGAGAGTGAGTAGTAGAGAGGAGTAGAGAGTAGTAGTGAGTGAGTAGCAGAGAGTAGTAGAGTTTTAGCGAGTGAGTAGTAGAGTGAGTAGTAGAGAGTAGTAGAGAGTGAGTAGTAGAGACTAGTAGACAGAGAGTAGTAGAAAATGAGGATCAGAGAGTAGAAGAGAGTGAGTAGTAGAGAGTGAGTAGTAGAGAAAGTAGAGAGTAGTAGAGAGTAGTAGAGAGAGTAGTAGAGAGTGAGTAGTAGAGAGTCTGTAGCAGAGTAGTAAAGAGTGAGTAGAGAGTAGTAGCGAGTAGTAGCGAGTAGTAGAGTGAGTAGTAGAGAGTAGTAGATAGTGAGTAGAGAGTAGTAGAGAGTAGTAGCGAGTATTAGAGTGAGTAGTAAAGAGTAGTAGAGAGAGAGTAGTAGATAGAGAATAACAGAGAGGAAGTAGAGAGGTGTGAAGAGTAGAGAGTAGTAGAGAGTAGTAGAGAGTGAGTAGTAGAGAGTGAGTAATAGAGAGCAGTAGAGAGTAGTAGAGAGTGAGTCGTAGAAAGGAGTAAAGAGTAGTAGAGCGTAGTAGAGAGTGAGTAGTAGAGAGTAGTAGTGCGTAGAGAGTAGTAGAGAGTAGTAGAGCATGAGTAGTAGAGAGTAGTAGAGAGTAGAGAGTGAATAGAAGAGAATAGTAGAGAGTAGTAGAGAGTGAGTAGTAGAGAGTAGTAGTGAGTAGAGAGTGAATAGAAGAGAATAGTAGAGAGTAGTAGAGAGTGAGTAGTAGAGGGTGAGTAGTAGAGAGTGAATAGAGAGAAGTAGCGAGTATTAGCGAGTAGTGTAGTGAGTAGTAGAGAGTAGTAGAGAGAGAGTAGTAGAGAGTAGAGAGTAGTAGAGAGAGTAGTAGAGAGAAGGAGAGAGTAGTAGAGAGTGAGTAGTAGAGAGTAGTAGTGAGGAGAGAGTAGTAGAGAGTGAGTAGTAGAGAATAGTAGAGGGTAGTAGAGAGTGAGTAGAGAGTGAGTAGTAGAGTAGTAGAGAGTGAGTAGTAGAGAGTGAGTAGTAGAGAGTAGTAGTGAGTAGAGAGTAGTAGAGAGAGTAGTAGAGAGTAGGATAGAGTAGTAGAGAGTAGTAGATAGTGAGTAGTAGAGAGTAGTAGTGAGTAGAGAGTGAGTAATAGAGAGCAGTAGAGAGTAGTAGAGAGTAAGTCGTAGAAAGGAGTAAAGAGTAGTAGAGAGTAGTAGAGAGTGAGTAGTAGAGAGTGAGTAGTAGAGAGTAGTAGTGAGTAGAGAGTAGGAGAGAGTAGTAGAGAGTGAGTAGTAGAGAGTAGTAGAGAGTGAGAAGTAGAGAGTGAGTAGTAGAGAGTACTAGTGAGTAGAGAGTGAGTACTAGAGAATAGTAGAGAGTAGTAGAGAGTGAGTAGTAGAGGGTGAGTAGTAGAGAGTAGTAGAGAGTGAGTAGAGAGAAGTAGCGAGTATTAGCGAGTAGTGTAGTGAGTAGTAGAGAGTAGTAGAGAGTGAGTAGTAGAGAGAGAGTAGTAGAGAGTAGTAGTGAGTAGAGAGTAGTAGAGAGAGTAGTAGAGAGAAGGAGAGAGTAGTAGAGAGTGAGTAGTAGAGAGTAGTAGTGAGGAGAGAGTAGTAGAGAGTGAGTAGTAGACAATAGTAGAGGGTAGTAGAGAGTGAGTAGTAGAGAGTAGTAGAGAGTGAGTAGTAGAGAGTAGTAGTGAGTAGAGAGTAGAGTGAGTAGTAGAGGGTAGTAGAGAGAGAGTAGTAGAGAGTGAGTAGTAGAGAGTAGTAGAGAGTGAGTGGAGAGTAGTAGAGAGTAGTAGAGTAGTAGAGAGTGAGTAGTAGAGTAGTAGAGAGTAAGTAGTTGAGTAGTATAGAGTAATCAACGAGAGTAGTAGAGAGTAGTAGAGAGTGAGTAGAGAGTTGTAGATAGTAAGGAGTGAAGAGTAGAGAGTAGTAGAGAGTGAGTAGTAGAGAGTGAGTAATAGAGGGCAGTAGAGAGTAGTAGAGAGTGAGTCGTAGAAAGGAGTAAAGAGTAGTAGAGAGTGAGTAGTAGAGAGAAAGTAGTAGAGAGTAGTAGAGAGTGAGTAGAGAGTAGTAGCGAGTAGTAGAGTAAGTAGTAGACAGTAGTAGAGAGTAGTAGCAAGTAGTAGAGTGAGTAGAAGAGAGTCAGTATTAGAGAGTAGTGGTGAGAGAGTAGAGAGTAGTAGAGAGTAGTAGAGAGTGAGTAGTAGAGAGTGAGTACTATCGAGTAGTAGAGATAGAGTAGAGAGTAGTAGTGAGTAGTAGAGAGTACTAGAGAGTAGAAGAGAGTAGTAGAGAGTGAGTAGTAGAGTGAGTAGTAGAGAAAGAGTAGTAGAGAGTGAGTAGTAGAGAGGAGTAGAGAGTAGTAGTGAGTGAGTAGCAGAGAGTAGTAGAGTTTTAGCGAGTGAGTAGTAGAGTGAGTAGTAGAGAGTGAGTAGTAGAGAGTAGTAGAGAGTGAGTAGTAGAGACTAGTAGACAGAGAGTAGTAGAAAATGAGGATCAGAGAGTAGAAGAGAGTGAGTAGTAGAGAGTGAGTAGTAGAGAAAGTAGAGAGTAGTAGAGAGTAGTAGAGAGAGTAGTAGAGAGTGAGTAGTAGAGAGTATGTAGCAGAGTAGTAGAGAGTGAGTAGAGAGTAGTAGCGAGTAGTAGAGTGAGTAGTAGAGAGTAGTAGATAGTGAGTAGGGAGTAGTAGAGAGTAGTAGCGAGTAGTAGAGTGAGTAGTAGAGAGTAGTAGAGAGTGAGTAGTAGACAGAGTAGTAGAGAGTAGTAGTGAGTGGAGAGTAGTAGAGAGAGTAGTAGAGAGTGAGTAGTAGAGAGTAGTAGTGAGTAGAGAGTAGTAGAGAGTGAGTAGTAGAGAATAGTAGAGAGTAGTAGAGAGTGAGTAGTAGAGAGTGAGTAGTAGAGAATAGTAGAGAGTGAGAAGTAGAGAGTGAGTAGTAGAGAGGAGTAGTGAGTAGAGAGTGATTAGTAGAGAGTAGTAGAGAGTGAGTAGTAGAGGGTGAGTAGTAGAGAGTAGTAGAGAGTAGTAGAGTAGTAGTGAGTAGTAGAAAGTGAGTAGTAGAGAGTAGTAGAGAGTAGTAGAGAGTGAGTAGTAGAAAGTAGTAGAGAGTGAGTAGTAGAAAGTAGTAGAGAGAGTAGTAGAGAGTGAGTAGTAGAGAGAGAGTAGTAGAGAGTGAGTAGTAGAGAGTGAGTAATAGAGAGTGAGTAATAGAGAGTGGTAGAGAGTGAGTAGAGAGTAGAGAGTAGTAGAGAGTAGCAGAGAGAGTAGTAGAGAGTGAGTTGTAGAGCGTAGTAGAGAGTGAGTAGTAGAAAGTAGTAGAGAGAGTAGTAGAGAGTAGTAGAGAGTGAGTAGTAGAGAGAGAGTAGTAGAGAGTGAGTAGTAGAGAGTGAGTAATAGAGAGTAGTAGAGAGTGAGTAGAGAGTAGAGAGTAGTAGAGAGTAGCAGAGAGAGTAGTAGAGAGTGAGTTGTAGAGCGTAGTAGAGAGTGAGTAGTAGAGTGAGTAGTAGAGGGTAGCAGAGAGAGAGTAGTAGAGAGTGAGTAGTAGAGAGTAGTAGAGAGTGAGTGGAGAGTAGTAGAGAGTAGTAGAGTATTAGAGAGTGAGTAGTTGAGTATAGAGTAATCAACGAGCGTAGTAGAGAGTGAGTAGAGAGTTGTAGATAGTAGAGAGTGAGTAGTAGAGAGTAGTAGAGAGAGAGTAGTAGATAGAGAATAACAGAGAGGAAGTAGAGAGGAGTGAAGAGTAGAGAGTAGTAGAGAGTGAGTAGTAGAGAGTGAGTAATAGAGAGCAGTAGAGAGTAGTAGAGAGTGAGTCGTAGAAAGGAGTAAAGAGTAGTAGAGCGTAGTAGAGAGTGAGTGGTAGAGAGTAGTAGTGCGTAGAGAGTAGTAGAGAGTAGGAGAGAGTAGTAGAGCATGAGTAGTAGAGAGTAGTAGAGAGTGAAAAGTAGAGAGTGAGTAGTAGAGAGTAGTAGTGAGTAGAGAGTGAGTAGAAGAGAATAGTAGAGAGTAGTAGAGAGTGAGTAGTAGAGGGTGAGTAGTAGAGAGTGAATAGAGAGAAGTAGCGAGTATTAGCGAGTAGTGTAGTGAGTAGTAGAGAGTAGTAGAGAGTGAGTAGTAGAGAGAGAGTAGTAGAGAGTAGGGAGTAGTAGAGAGAGTAGTAGAGAGAAGGAGAGAGTAGTAGAGAGTGAGTAGTAGAGAGTAGTAGTGAGGAGAGAGTAGTGGAGAGTGAGTAGTAGAGAATAGCAGAGGGTAGTAGAGAGTGAGTAGTAGAGGGTGAGTAGTAGAGAGTAGTAGAGAGTGAGTAGAGAGAAGTAGCGAGTATTAGCGAGTAGTGTAGTGAGTAGTAGAGAGTAGTAGAGAGTGAGTAGTAGAGAGAGAGTAGTAGAGAGTAGTAGTGAGTAGAGTAGTAGAGAGAGTAGTAGAGAGAAGGAGAGAGTAGTAGAGAGTGAGTAGTAGAGAGTAGTAGTGAGGAGAGAGTAGTAGAGAGTGAGTAGTAGACAATAGTAGAGGGTAGTAGAGAGTGAGTAGAGAGTGAGTAGTAGAGAGTAGTAGAGAGTGAGTAGTAGAGAGTGAGTAGTAGAGAGTAGTAGTGAGTAGAGAGTAGTAGAGAGAGTTGTACAGAGTAGGATAGAGTAGTAGAGAGTAGTAGAGAGTGAGTAGTAGAGAGTAGTAGTGAGTAGAGAGTAGTAGAGAGAGTTGTAGAGAGTAGGAGAGAGTAGTAGAGTGAGTAGTAGAGAGTAGTAGAGAGTGAGAAGTAGAGAGTGAGTAGTAGAGAATAGTAGTGAGTAGAGAGTGAGTAGTAGAGAATAGTAGAGAGAAGTAGAGAGTGAGTAGTAGAGGGTGAGTAGTAGAGAGTAGTAGAGAGTGAGTAGAGAGAAGTAGCGAGTATTAGCTAGTAGTGTAGTGAGTAGTAGAGAGTAGTAGAGAGTGAGTAGTAGAGACAGAGTAGTAGAGAGTAGTAGAGAGTAGTAGAGAGAGTAGCAGAGAGAAGGAGAGAGTAGTAGAGAGTGAGTTGTAGAGAGTAGTAGTGAGTAGAGAGTAGTAGAGAGTGAGTAGTAGAGAATAGTAGAGGGTAGTAGAGAATGAGTAGAGAGTGAGTAGTAGAGAGTAGTAGAGAGTGAGTAGTAGAGAGTGCGCTTTAATATCTTGGTATAGTTTGGCCCAGAACCAATTCCAGTTGTCCCTTTGAAGTTCTCTTTTGATTTTCTTGAGATGGTTACATGCTGGTCTCAGCTTTATTAATGTTTCTGAGTCCGATGGCCTTTTTTTGAGTTTCCTCCATAGTTGGTTCACAGTTTTCTTTGCTGATCGGAGTACTGTACTTGAGAATGTTAAATTTTCCTTTTCGTGTGATTTTCTTTGCCTGGTTTGTTTAGCATACTTGGCTGTCAGTGCTGTTACAAACGTCGTCCAGTATGCTATTTTATCCTTTGGGTCCCTACATCCTTGTTCATAGGCTTGTTTGGCTTCGGTGGAGACCTCCTGTAAGTTTAGAACCGTGCACTTTATACGTTTTAAATTCACTGTGTGGCTCTCGTGAATTTGTGCCCTTTCTTCTTCATGTTGTTGTAAGCTGGTATTAATCAGAATTTCTTGGGGTCTATGATCGCTCCCCACGATATTGCTAAATCCAAAAGTTGATATGTGTTGTAAAAGACCGAGGTTAACAAAGGTATAATCAATCAAAGATGCCCCGGTTTTTGATCGGTATGAAGGACTTGGTGGTTTGTCGGGATAGAATCGCCCATTTAGAGCCCTTAGCCCAAGATTTTCCAAGTTAATTTGTAAGGAGCGACCCTTTAGATCTTCTTTTTGCCATGTAGGAGGGACTTGTAATGGAATGGACCACCCATTTTCTTGAGCAAGGGTTACCTCATTGGCATGTAAATCTGACATAAGCCACAAGTTAAAGTCGCCTGATAGGATAAAATCCGTGTTCACCAGGCTTGACTTCATTCTCGCTAAGGTCTCGATCAGTTCATCTGAAAAGGCTTGTCTAGCAGCCGAGTTTGGTCGAACGTAGACATTTATTAGAGTCAATGCCCTAGGCTGCCCTTTGTTTGTTCTAAATGTGATTCCAACCATCTGCAGAGAAAGAGAATCATTTGCCAGGCCCCATGATATAATTGCATTTTTGATTGATATGAGTATTGCTAAGCCACCGCTGCCTCTTCCAGTGGATTTCGTTTTCTGGGCTGGAATATGGTGGCTTTTGTAACCTTCAATTTCCTGCGGATCCAGTAGCCATGTTTCCTATGATATCAAACGTTTGTAAGTAAGCAATTATAACTGAGTCCTCCATTTTCCTTGCTAGCCCGTTTATATTCCACGAGCAGATCCTTAACGGGCTGGTGTCATGTCCCCGCTGGCAATTGTCATGTCAGCGTAGTAGCCTGGTGGAGTTCAAAGCATCCGCAAGCCAGGACCATGAATCTGCATTGCTCGAATCCCCTTTAGGTTTGGTCTCTCCTCCTTTGTTTTTTGCGTTGTTTGCATCAGGCGGAGGAGTTTGGTTGCGGGCGCCCCTCAAGACGGAGTATACCGCACTTTTTCCTATATTTGGGTTTCCAAGGCCGTGTTGCTCCCGCAAAGGTTGTGGGTAGCCCGGATCTCTACCAGGTTGAATAAGAATGCCCCATGAATTGAAGGCATCCGCTTGTTGCAGGATTTTGTCCGCTATCTCTTGCGTTCTCCAAGTGACCTTTGTACTTTCATTCGATTGGCCAGTGCTAGGAGCGATAAATTCTATGGAGATTATGTCCTGCGAAGTTATTGGATTTGATGGATCCAAGCCTTTCAGCAGTCAAATAATATTCCCTCGATTTAGTATATCCCAGCTACCTTTTGATTTGTACTCCGTATAGAGGAGCGTGGCTGTGGTGTCGCTGTAAGCCGAACCTACTTGACTTTCTGCTAGTCTCCCCTGACCAACAGCCGCGTAGTACAGGGCATCTCCTATTGGTTTTTGTAGTGGGCAGCCCAATATTACTTTCTGGGCCGGCAGAGGAAATAGAATGGTTTGTACGCTGGGGCTACGTGAGTTCTTTTCCCTGGTTTTTGTCAGCTCTTCATTCTTGCACGGCCCCTCCGACTGGTAAGGGCCTATAAGGCCTTTACTTGAAGTGAATTGGGGAGCATGGCTATCCGAAGTCTTTGAACAGGGTAAGTCCTTAGGGGCACTAAGACTTAAGGCTATTGTCCTTTTTTTTCCCTTTGAGTTTAGAGAAAGCGTGCCTTTCAAGATGGTTAAGTCCTTTTGCTTGTTTCCCTCTATTGGGCCTGTGTTGACCTCATCGATCGTGACTAGCTCCTTACTTTTAGCTCCATCCCATAAATCCGATTTGTTTTTTTGATCTCTTCCTGAGGTAGATAATTGAGCCTCTAGTTTGTCACCGGGATCATCGATACCCAGTTGATTGTCGAGGACTGTGCTTGCTGGCCTTCTACAATTGTTGAACAATGGATAAAGACTCAGGCCCTTTCTCGCCCTGCTGATCTTGTTTCGACCCTTCCGTTTCCTTTGTCTTTTCCCATTGCCAGATTGATCTTCCGTGGCCTGTTGTTGATGGGAAGGAGAAGTGTTAGAAACTATAGAAACTTTGTCCTCCACTAGACGTTGTTGTTGTTTATTCTTTGGGCTCGCAATCGCTAAAGTAACCTTGGGTGGGAGAGAACTGTTTGACGCATCCTTGCTCCCTCCTTGGCTATTTGTTTCCATTTCATTAGTTTCTTGCATCAGGTCTTGTCTTTTGCAGCTCGGAGATGATACCTTAAGGTATGCGATTCCTTTTAAGTCTGCCAGTAAGTTCCCCATCGTTTCCGGAAGGGATCCTAATTTCTCTATTATTGGTGAGCAGCCACAGCCTTTTTGTTGATACTCCCCATCTTCCTGTGCCCGTTTAATCAAGTTGTTCAAGTTCAGGATTCTCTCATCAATTTTGATTATATACGTAGCAAGTGTATCCAAAAGGCTGATCTGAATATCCATTTTGTCAGCTTGGAAATTCATTGCATCCGCTGATCTTTGCAAGATTTCCAAAGCTGTTGTCCATGCTTTCTCTAGCCCAGGAATTTCTTTTGGATCCTCTCTTGGGGGTAGCGGTGGTTGAGAATGAATAGGGAATTCCCTTGAATGTGGAAACATTAAGTTATCCCATTCATTAGTGTTGAAAAAAGAGAGATTACGCTCCACCGCGCTAGCACTCTCCATGGCTTGGCTGCTATGCAAGGAAGTTTGCCCACTCATATTTTGAGGAGAGCTATTTTATGAAACAGTTTTTCCTTCCACCTCCAAAGCAGCTAGTGCTTGTAATGCTGGTGATATTGGAGTAAGAATGTTTGTATGTTTGCTCCCCTCCAAGCTAACACCTGATGTAGGACTTAAGACAGATTCTGATGCTAGTTCAGAATAGTTGCAACCCAGGGAAGGCTTAGAGTGAATAGGAGTTTTATTTAGTAAGTTGGTTCTTGAGGAGGGGCATTTTGTGCTGCTGACAAGTGCGTCGGTATACTTCTTCATAGGCTCTGACTGAGCTGATTGTGCTGATTGTGCTGCTAATAGACCTGTGGGTTTAAAAAGGACTTTTCCCTGGGTAGGTCCAGCAGGTGCCTCCAAATTTGTCGACGCGGGATGGATAAGGCCTCCCTCTTCTAACGGGGGCAGTGCTAGGGTGTTGGTGCATGATCCTTGGGTTAGAGTTTCGCCGCCGTTGTTACATCCTCCAGTAGGTCCCTTTATGATAGACACTATCGGGCTTAGCGGAGCAGGGAGCCCCTTTAGTTTCATATTGCTTGAAAAAACAGCTGAGCCTGCGTCTTTCAAAAAGGCAAATTTAGACGTTATTTTGGGTTGTGAGTTTTTCGGAAAAGCTGCATCTAATCCTTCGTCGCCCAAAACCGCCATGCCTGAGTTTCTGCCAGGAGCACTTGGCAGTGAAATTAGAGACCTTGTTAGTTCTTGGCTCGCTGACTCTAAGTTTTCTCTCCGTTTCCTTTTCTTTTGCGGGGCTAAAGATCTCTGTTTGCCTGATCTCATCCTTTGCTACTGACCAGCGGACCAACGGCCAGTTGCCTCGTTCTTCGTTCTGTTATTATGTACTGGAGCCTACAGTCCGTATTAGAGAGTAGTAGTGAGTAGAGTGAGTAGTAGAGAATAGTAGAGAGTAGTAGAGAGTGAGTAGTAGAGGGTGAGTAGTAGAGAGTAGTAGAGAGTAGTAGAGAGTAGTAGAAAGTGAGTAGTAGAGATTAGTAGAGAGTAGTAGAGAGTAGTAGAGAGTGAGTAGTAGAAAGTAGTAAAGAGTAGTAGAGAGTAGTAGAGAGTGAGTAGTAGAGAGAGAGTAGTAGAGAGTGAGTAGTAGAGAGTGAGTAATAGAGAGTAGTAGAGAGTGAGCAGAGAGTAGAGAGTAGTAGAGAGTAGTAGAGAGTGAGTAGTAGCAAGGAGTAAAGAGTAGTAGAGAGTAGTAGAGAGTGAGTAGTAGAGAGTAGTAGTGCGTAGAGAGTAGTAGAGAGTAGGAGAGAGTAGTAGAGAGTGAGTAGTAGAGAGTGAGAAGTAGAGAGTGAGTAGTAGAGAGTAGTAGTGAGTACAGAGTGAGTAGTAGAGAGTAGTAGAGAGTGAGTAGTAGAGGGTGAGTAGTAGAGAGTAGTAGAGAGTGAGTAGAGAGAAGTAGTGAGTATTAGCGAGTAGTGTAGTGAGTAGTAGAGAGTGAGTAGTAGAGAGTAGTATAGTGAGTAGTAGAGAGTGAGTAGTAGAGAGAAAGTAGTAGAGAGAAGTAGAGAGTGAGTAGAGAGTAGTAGTGAGTAGTAGAGTAAGTAGTAGACAGTAGGAGAGAGTAGTAGTGAATAGTAGAGTGAGTAGAAGAGAGTCAGTAGTAGAGAGTAGTAGTGAGAGAGTAGAGAGTAGTAGAGAGTGAGTAGTAGAGAGTGAGTACTATAGAGCAGTAGAGATAGAGTAGAGAGTAGTAGTGAATAGTAGAGAGTACTAGAGAGTAGAAGAGAGTAGTAGAGAGTGAGTAGTAGAATGAGTAGTAGAGAGAGAGTAGTAGAGAGTGAGTAGTAGAGAGGAGTAGAGAGTAGTAGTGAGTGAGTAGCAGAGAGTAGTAGAGTTTTAGAGAGTGAGTAGTAGAGTGAGTAGTAGAGAGTGAGTAGTAGAGAGTAGTAGAGAGTGAGTAGTAGACTAGAGACTAGTAGACAGAGAGTAGTAGAAAATGAGTAGCAGCGAGTAGTAGAGAGTGAGTAGTAGAGAGTGAGTAGTAGAGAGAGTAGAGAGTAGTAGAGAGTAGTAGAGAGTGAGTAGTAGAGAGTGAGTAGTAGAAAGAATAGTAGAGTGAGCAGTAGAGAGTAGTAGAGAGTGAGTCGTAGAAAGGAGTAAAGAGTAGTAGAGAGTAGTAGAGAGTGAGTACTAGAGAGTGATTAGTAGAGAGTAGTAGTGAGTAGAGAGTAGTAGAGAGTAGGAGAGAGTAGTAGAGAGTGAGTAGTTGAGAGTAGTAGAGAGTGCGAAGTAGATAGTGAGTAGTAGAGAGTAGTCGTGAGTAGAGAGTGAGTAGTAGAGAATAGTAGAGAGTAGTAGAGAGTGAGTAGTAGAGAGTGAGTAGTAGAGGGTGAGTAGTAGAGAGTAGTAGAGAGTGAGTAGAGAGAAGTAGCGAGTATTAGCGAGTAATGTAGTGAGTGGTAGAGAGTAGTAGAAAGTGAGTAGTAGAGAGAGAGTAGTAGAGAGTAGTAGTGAGGAGAGAGTAGTAGAGAGTGAGTAGTAGAGAATAGTAGAGGGTAGTAGAGAGTGAGTAGAGAGTGAGTAGTAGAGAGTAGTAGAGAGTGAGTAGTAGAGAGTGAGTAGTAGAGAGTAGTAGTGAGTAGAGAGTAGTAGAGAGAGTAGTAGAGAGTAGGATAGAGTAGTAGAGAGTAGTAGAGAGTGAGTAGTAGAGAGTAGTAGTGAGTAGAGAGTAGTAGAGAGTGAGAAGTAGTGAGTAGTAGAGAGTGAGTACTAGAGAGTAGTATAGTGAGTAGTAGAGAGTGAGTAGTATAGAGAAATGTAGTAGAGAGGAGTAGAGAGTAGTAGCGAGTAGAAGAGTAAGTAGTAGACAGTAGTAGAGAGTAGTAGCGAGTAGTAGAGTGAGTAGAAGAGAGTCAGTAGTAGAGAGTAGTAGTGAGAGAGTAGAGAGTAGTAGAGAATAGTAGAGAGTGAATAGTAGAGAGTGAGAACTATAGAGTAGTAGAGATAGAGTAGAGAGTAGTAGTGAGTAGTAGAGAGTACTAGAGAGTAGAAGAGAGTAGTAGAGAGTGAGTAGTAGAGAGTAGAGAGTAGTAGTGAGTGAGTAGCAGAGAGTAGTAGAGTTTTAGAGAGTGAGTAGTAGAGTGAGTAGTAGAGAGTGAGTAGTAGAGAGTAGTAGAGAGTAAGTAGTAGAGAGTAGTAGACAGCGAGTAGTAGAAAATGAGTAGCAGAGAGTAGTAGAGAGTGAGTAGTAGAGAGTGAGTAGTAGAGAGAGTAGAGAGAAGTAGAGAGAGTAGTAGAGAGTGAGTAGTAGAGAGTGAGTAGTAGAGAGAATAGTAGAGAGTGAGTAGTAGAGAGTAGTAGAGCGAGAGTAGAGAATAGTAGAGAGTACTAGAGAGTAGAAGAGTGAGTAGTAGAGTGAGTAGTAGAGTGAGTAGAGAGAGTAGTAGAGAGTGAGTAGTAGAGAGGAGAAGAGAGTAGTAGAGAGTAGTAGAGAGTGAGTAGTAGAGAGTAGTAGTGAGTAGTAGAGAGTAGTAGAGCAGTAGAGAGTAGTAGAGAGTGAGTAGTAGAGAGTAGTAGAGAGTGAGTAGTAGAGAGTGAGTAGTAGAGAGTAGAAGAGAGTGAGTAGTAGAGAGTAGTAGAGATAGTAGTAGAGAGTAGTAGAGAGTGAGTAGTAGAGAGAGAGTAGTAGAGAGTGAGTAGTAGAGAGTGAGTAGTAGAGAGTAGTAGTGAGTAGAGAGTAGTAGAGAGTATGAGAGACTAGTAGAGAGTGAGTAGTAGAGAGTAGTAGAGAGTGAGAAGTAGTAAGTGAGTAGTAGAGAATAGTAGTGTGTAGAGAGTGAGTAGTAGAGAATAGTAGAGAGTAGTAGAGAGTGAGTAGTAGAGGGTGAGTAGTAGAGAGTAGTAGAGAGTGAGTAGAGAGAAGTAGCGAGTATTAGCGAGTAGTGTAGTGAGTAGTAGAGGGTAGTAGAGAGTGAGTAGTAGAGAGAGAGTAGTAGAGAGTAGTAGTGAGTAGAGAGTAGTAGAGAGTTAGTAGTAGAGAGTAGTAGTGAGGAGAGAGAGTGAGTAGTAGAGAATCGTGGAGGGTAGTAGAGAGTGAGTAGAGAGTGAGTAGTAGAGAGTAGTAGAGAGTGAGTAGTAGAGATTGAGTAGTAGAGAGTAGTAATGAGTAGAGAGTAGTAGAAAGTGAGTAGTAGAGAATAGTAGAGAGTAGTAGAGACTGAGTAGTATAGAGTGAGCAGTAGAGAGTAGTATAGTAGAGAGAAAGTAGTAGAGAGTATTAGAGAGTGAGTAGAGAGTAGTAGCGAGTAGTAGAGTGAGTAGAAGAGAGTCAGTAGTAGAGAGTAGTAGAGATAGAGTAGAGAGTAGTAGTGAGTAGTAGAGAGTACTAGAGAGTAGAAGAGAGTAGTAGAGAGTGAGTAGTAGAGTGAGTAGTAGAGAGAGAGTAATAGAGACTGAGTAGTAGAAAGGAGTAGAGAGTAGTAGTGAGTGAGTAGCAGAGAGTAGTAGAGTTTTAGAGAGTGAGTAGTAGAGTGAGTAGTAGAGAGTGAGTAGTAGAGAGTAGTAGAGAGTGAGTAGTAGACTAGAGACTAGTAGACAGAGAGTAGTAGAAAATGAGTAGCAGCGAGTAGTAGAGAGTGAGTAGTAGAGAGTGAGTAGTAGAGAGAGTAGAGAGTAGTAGAGAGTAGTAGAGAGTGAGTAGTAGAGAGCGAGTAGTAGAAAGAATAGTAGAGTGAGCAGTAGAGAGTAGTAGAGAGTAAGTCGTAGAAAGGAGTAAAGAGTAGTAGAGAGTAGTAGAGAGTGAGTAGTAGAGAGTGAGTAGTAGAGAGTAGTAGTGAGTAGAGAGTAGTAGAGAGTAGGAGAGAGTAGTAGAGAGTGAGTAGTAGAGAGTAGTAGAGAGTGCGAAGTAGAGAGTGAGTAGTAGAGAGTAGTAGAGAGTAGAAGAGAGCAGTAGAGAGTGAGTAGTAGAGAGGAGTAGAGAGTAGTAGTGAGTGAGTAGCAGAGAGTAGTAGAGTTTTAGAGAGTGAGTAGTAGCGTGAGTAGTAGAGAGTGAGTAGTAGAGAGTGAGTAGTAGAGAGAGTAAAGAGTAGTAGAGAGTAGTAGAGAGAGTAGTAGAGAGTGAGTAGTAGAGAGTGAGTAGTAGAGAGAATAGTAGAGAGTGAGTAGTAGAGAGTAGTAGAGAGAGAGTAGAGAATAGTAGAGAGTACTAGAGAGTAGAAGAGTGAGTAGTAGAGTGAGTAGTAGAGTGAGTAGAGATAGTAGTAGAGAGTGAGTAGTAGAGAGGAGAAGAGAGTAGTAGAGAGTAGTAGAGAGTGAGTAGTAGAGAGTAGTAGTGAGTAGTAGAGAGTAGTAGAGAGTAGTAGAGAGTGAGTAGTAGAGAGTAGTAGAGAGTGAGTAGTAGAGAGTGAGTAGTAGAGAGTAGAAGAGAGTGAGTAGTAGAGAGTAGTAGAGATAGTAGTAGAGAGTAGTAGAGAGTGAGTAGTAGAGAGAGAGTAGTAGAGAGTGAGTAGTAGAGAGTGAGTAGTAAAGAGTAGTAGTGAGTAGAGAGTAGTAGAGAGTATGAGAGACTAGTAGAGAGTGAGTAGTAGAGAGTAGTAGAGAGTGAGAAGTAGCAAGTGAGTAGTAGAGAATAGTAGTGTATAGAGAGTGAGTAGTAGAGAATAGTAGAGAGTAGTAGAGAGTGAGTAGTAGAGGGTGAGTAGTAGAGAGTAGTAGAGAGTGAGTAGAGAGAAGTAGCGAGTATTAGCGAGTAGTGTAGTGAGTAGTAGAGGGTAGTAGACAGTGAGTAGTAGAGAGAGAGTCGTAGAGAGTAGTAGTGAGTAGAGAGTAGTAGAGAGAGTAGTAGAGAGAAGGAGAGAGTATTAGAGAGTTAGTAGTAGAGAGTAGTAGTGAGGAGAGAGTAGTAGAGAGTGAGTAGTAGAGAATAGTAGAGGGTAGTAGAGAGTGAGTAGAGAGTGAGTAGTAGAGAGTAGTAGAGAGTGAGAAGTAGAGAGTGAGTAGTAGAGAGTAGTAGTGAGTGAGTAGCAGAGAGTAGTAGAGTTTTAGAGAGTGAGTAGTAGAGTGAGTAGTAGAGAGTGAGTAGTAGAGAGTAGTAGAGAGTGAGTAGTAGACTAGAGACTAGTAGACAAAGAGTAGTAGAAAATGAGTAGCAGCGAGTAGTAGAGAGTGAGTAGTAGAGAGTGAGTAGTAGAGAGAGTAGAGAGTAGTAGAGAGTAGTAGAGAGTGAGTAGTAGAGAGCGAGTAGTAGAAAGAATAGTAGAGTGAGCAGTAGAGAGTAGTAGAGAGTAAGTCGTAGAAAGGAGTAAAGAGTAGTAGAGAGTAGTAGAGAGTGAGTAGAGAGAAGTAGCGAGTATTAGTGAGTAGTGTAGTGAGTAGTAGAGGGTAGTAGACAGTGAGTAGTAGAGAGAGAGTCGTAGAGAGTAGTAGTGGGTAGAGAGTAGTAGAGAGAGTAGTAGAGAGAAGGAGAGAGTAGTAGAGAGTTAGTAGTAGAGAGTAGTAGTGAGGAGAGAGTAGTAGAGAGTGAGTAGTAGAGAATAGTAGAGGGTAGTAGAGAGTGAGTAGAGAGTGAGTAGTAGAGAGTAGTAGAGAGTGAGTAGTAGAGAGTGAGTAGTAGAGAGTAGTAGTGAGTAGAGAGTAGTAGAGAGAGTAGTAGAGAGTAGGATAGAGTAGTAGAAAGTAGTAGAGAGTAGTAGTGAGTAGAGAGTAGTAGAGAGTAAGTAGTAGAGAATAGTAGAGAGTAGTAGAGACTGAGTAGTAGAGAGTAGTAGAGAGTGAGTAGTAGAGAGTAGTATAGTGAGTAGTAGAGAGTGAGTAGTAGAGAGAAAGTAGTAGAGAGTAGTAGAGAGTGAGTAGAGAGTAGTAGTGAGTAGTAGAGTAAGTAGTAGACAGTAGTAGAGAGTAGTAGCGAGTAGTATAGTGAGTAGAAGAGAGTCAGTAGTAGAGAGTAGTAGTGAGAGAGTAGAGAGTAGTAGAGAGTGAGTAGTAGAGAGTGAGTACTATAGAGTAGTAGAGATAGAGTAGAGAGTAGTAGTGAATAGTAGAGAGTACTAGAGAGTAGAAGAGAGTAGTAGGGAGTGAGTAGTAGAGTGAGTAGTAGAGAGAGAGTAGTAGAGAGTGAGTAGTAGAGAGGAGTAGAGTTTTAGAGAGTGAGTAGTAGAGTGAGTAGTAGAGAGTGAGTAGTAGCAAGTAGTAGAGAGTGAGTAGTAGACTCGAGACTAGTAGACAGAGAGTAGTAGAAAATGAGTAGCAGCGAGTAGTAGAGAGTGAGTAGTAGAGAGTGAGTAGTAGAGAGAGTAGAGAGTAGTAGAGAGTAGTAGAGAGTGAGTAGTAGAGAGTGAGTAGTAGAAAGAATAGTAGAGTGAGCAGTAGAGAGTAGTAGAGAGTGAGTCATACAAAGTAGTAAAGAGTAGTAGAGAGTAGTAGAGAGTGAGTAGTAGAGAGTAGTAGTGAGTAGAGAGTAGTAGAGAGTAGGAGAGAGTAGTAGAGAGTGAGTAGTAGAGAGTAGTAGAGAGTGCGAAGTAGAGAGTGAGTAGTAGAGAGTAGTAGTGAGTAGAGAGTGAGTAGTAGAGAATAGTAGAGAGTAGTAGAGAGTGAGTAGTAGAGGGTGAGTAGAAGAGAGTAGTAGAGAGTGAGTAGAGAGAAGTAGCGAGTATTAGCGAGTAGTGTAGTGAGTGGTAGAGAGTAGTAGAGAGTGAGTAGTAGAGAGAGAGTAGTAGAGAGTAGTAGTGAGGAGAGAGTAGTAGAGAGTGAGTAGTAGAGAATAGTAGAGGGTAGTAGAGAGTGAGTAGAGAGTGAGTAGTAGAGAGTAGTAGAGAGGGAGTAGTAGAGAGTGAGTAGTAGAGAGTAGTAGTGAGTAGAGAGTAGTAGAGAGTAGGATAGAGTAGTAGCGAGTAGTAGAGAGTGAGTAGTAGAGAGTAGTAGTGAGTAGAGAGTAGTAGAGAGTGAGAAGTAGAGAGTAGTAGAGAGTGAGTACTAGAGAATAGTATAGTGAGTAGTAGAGAGTGAGTAGTAGAGAGAAATGTAGTAGAGAGTAGTAGAGAGTGAGTAGAGAGTAGTAGCGAGTAGTAGAGTAAGTAGTAGACAGTAGTAGAGAGTAGTAGCGAGTAGTAGAGTGAGTAGAAGAGAGTCAGTAGTAGAGAGTAGTAGTGAGAGAGTAGAGAGTAGTAGAGAATAGTAGAGAGTGAGTAGTAGAGAGGAGTAGAGAGTAGTAGTGAGTGAGTAGTAGAGAGTAGTAGAGTTTTAGAGAGTGAGTTGTAGAGTGAGTAGTAGAGAGTGAGTAGTAGAGAGTAGTAGAGAGTGAGTAGTAAAGAGTAGTAGACAGCGAGTAGTAGAAAATGAGTAGCAGAGAGTAGTAGAGAGTGAGTAGTAGAGAGTGAGTAGTAGAGAGAGTAGAGAGTAGTAGAGAGTAGTAGAGAGAGTAGTAGTGAGTGAGTAGTAGAGAGTGAGTAGTAGAGAGAATAGTAGAGAGTGAGTAGTAGAGAGTAGTAAAGAGAGAGTAGAGAATAGTATAGAGTACTAGAGAGTAGAAGAGTGAGTAGTAGAGTGAGTAGTAGAGTGAGTAGAGAGAGTAGTAGAGAGTGAGAAGTAGAGAGGAGAAGAGAGTAGTAGAGAGTAGGAGAGAGTGAGTAGTAGAGAGTAGTAGTGAGTAGTAGAGAGTAGTAGAGCAGTAGAGAGTAGTAGAGAGTGAGTAGTAGAGAGTAGTAGAGAGTGAGTAGTAGAGAGTGAGTAGTAGAGAGTAGAAGAGAGTGAGTAGTAGAGAGTAGTAGAGTTAGTAGTAGAGAGTAGTAGAGAGTGAGTAGTAGAGAGAGAGTAGTAGAGAGTGAGTAGTAGAGAGTGAGTAGTAGAGTAGTAGTGAGTAGAGAGAAGTAGAGAGTATGAGAGACTAGTAGAGAGTGAGTAGTAGAGAGTAGTAGAGAGTGAGAAGTAGTAAGTGAGTAGTAGAGAATAGTAGTGTGTAGAGAGTGAGTAGTAGAGAATAGTAGAGAGTAGTAGAGAGTGAGTAGTAGAGGGTGAGTAGTAGAGAGTAGTAGAGAGTGAGTAGAGAGAAGTAGCGAGTATTAGCGAGTAGTGTAGTGAGTAGTAGAGGGTAGTAGAGAGTGAGTAGTAGAGAGAGAGTAGTAGAGAGTAGTAGTGAGTAGAGAGTAGTAGAGAGAGTAGTAGAGAGAAGGAGAGAGTAGTAGAGAGTTAGTAGTAGAGAGTAGTAGTGAGGAGAGAGTAGTAGAGAGTGAGTAGTAGAGAATAGTAGAGGGTAGTAGAGAGTGAGTAGAGAGTGAGTAGTAGAGAGTAGTAGAGAGTGAGTAGTAGAGAGTGAGTAGCAGAGAGTAGTAGTGAGTAGAGAGCAGTAGAGAGAGTAGTAGAGAGTAGGATAGAGTAGTAGAGAGTAGTAGAGAGTGAGTAGTAGAGAGTAGAGAGTAGTAGAGAGTGAGTAGTAGAGAATAGTAGAGAGTAGTAGAGACTGAGTAGTAGAGAGTAGTAGAGAGTGAGTAGTAGAGAGTAGTATAGTGAGTAGTAGAGAGTGAATAGTAGAGAGAAAGTAGTAGAGAGTATTAGAGAGTGAGTAGAAAGTAATAGCGAGTAGTAGAGTAAGTAGTAGACAGTAGTAGAGAGTAATAGCGAGTAGTAGAGTGAGTAGAAGAGAGTCAGTAGTAGAGAGTAGTAGTGAGAGAGTAGAGAGGAGTAGAGAGTAGTAGAGAGTGAGTAGTAGAGAGTGAGTAGTAGAGAGTAGTAGAGTGTGAGTAGTAGAGAGTAGTAGAGATAGTAGTAGAGAGTTGTTGGACCCGGCCTCGTGGCGTGGTCCTGACTTCCCAGGGGTTGGGCCCGTTCCCCGCCCTGGCCTCCACGGGCCACCCGTTCAAGCCGCACGAGGTCGCATACACCTCGGGGCTCCACCATTTTGTTGCCTGCCACGTGACCCTGCACACCAGTCCACCTGACTCCGCTCAACCCGGCCTCGGCCCCAGCGAGGCCCAGACATTGAGGCACCAAGAGCTGGCCAGGGGGTATCACGTGAACACCTCATCGCCCTGGCGGAGGGCGGTATCGATGGGACCCCCAACCGTCCCCACACACCGAGGTGCGATCGGCCTCCATCTCTCCTGGGCCCGGCGCCTCTCCTGCTGGGTGTCTGGCCGCTCCCAACCCGGCCTCTCCGCCCCTTCAGGCGCAAGGGTCCGGACTTCAAAGGGCTCCAGGCCTATATCTGGGGCAACCCCGCAACAGACCGGCAGTTGTATCCCGGAGTCGAGAGCCCTGCTGATTGAATCGCGGCCGACCTTACGGAGAAGAACTCTTGCTTGAAACCACCACGAGCCCTGCAGACTGCGTCGCGGCTCCTTCTTGCTGAAACCTTGAAGCCCCCCGGAACATCGGGGCCCTGCTGACGCTGTCGCGGCCCAACCTCGCTGAAACCTCCCTCGGAGCCCTGCTGACGACGTCGCGGCTCGAGCTGAGCAGAAACCATCTTGAGAGCCCCGCTGACCTGGTCGCGGCTCTCCACGAACTGAACGCCAGAGCCCTGCTGACGCCGTCGCAGCTCGACCCCTCCGAGTTCCGGAGGCCCTCCAGCTTGAGGATAAGAACTGGGCCCCAGGTACCCTCGTACCAAGCCCCTGCCAAAGACTGTCCCGCTACCCCTTCCCTTCTAAAGAGACAACCTCCTTGAGTCCTGTGTGGTGGTGTTACTGTGCTAGTACATAATAGGAGAAGGATCTCCCAGGAGGCTTCTCTGCAGCGCTCGGCTACTTCGTACAGCGTGGGGGCCCCCCCTGAGTGGTCTCGCCGACTTCTCGGGGTCCGCCTTCCAACATTTGGTGGCCAGCGACGGGATCCGAGCCGAACGCAGTAGGTACCAGCCAGTAACCCACTAGCTACCCATCCAGACAAACAGAAGTCATGAGCAACCAAGGAAACAACGCGACCACGGAGTTCCAGCCCGAACGGTTGGAGGAATACACACACAAAGAATTGAAACAGTTCTGCAAGGACAAAGGCCTTGCAACCACCGGCCTAGGTACCAAAGAGGAGATGCAGAAAGCCCTGAGGACCTGGCTGGAGGCCGAGGCAGGCCACTCCCAGGAAGAAGGTCCCCTGCCCCTGACGGTGGCCCCATCAACCGCACCGACTCCGGCAACCGGAGGAGGAAAGAGCCTAGAAACCGGCCTCTCCGAAGAGGAGATACGAGAGCGGGAGAAGGTCCGGAACCACGAACTAGAGCTCGCACGACTGCGGCTGGACGGCGAACTCCAGCTAGCGGAAAAGAAACTGGCCCTAGAGCAGCTACGGCTACAAGAGGAGATAGAAGAGAAGAGACGGCACCGAAAGTTGGAAGAAAAAAGACTGACCCTTGAGCACGAGCGAAGTCTCAAAGAGCTCGAAATCAAGGCAAAGAACGGGGGGACCGACACCCCCAGTAATAGAGACACCCTACCGCCTGCAGAGGCCAAGGTACATATCCCGAAAGATGTCGTCAGGGAGTACTATAAGAATGACGACATCCAACAATGGTTCAAGGCATACGAGGTGGCCATGACCTCCCATCGGGTGCCCCGAAAGGACTGGGGCGCCGGCCTGTGGGGTCGGTTCCTGAGTGAAGGTCGAGACACACTGCTCCAGCTGCCAGAGGAGGTGATGACCTCCTACGACCACATGAAGGAGGCCCTGCTCACCCGCTACGGGCTAACCGCGGAAATGGACCGCCAGCGGTTCAGAGACTGCAAGAAGATCCCGGGTACTACCTGGGTAGAATATGTGGACTTTTTCAGCCGGGCCCTAGAAGGATGGATCAAGGGTAGCAAAGTCACCACCTACGGGCAGCTGGTCGACCTCATTGTGTGGGAACATCTCTCCAACAATTGCTTCGTGGAGCTAAGGCAACACCTCCTCGACAGCAAGATGACCGACCCACGATAACTCACCGTCGAGGCCGATCGATGGGTCAACACCCGAGTCCCCCGGAACTCGATGGGGGAGTACCAGAGGAACCCCACCGGACCTCCCCGCCAACGCGGTGGAGGGGGAGGGCCGAACAGGAACCGGGACCCCCCCGCCGGGGCCCCCAGGAGCCCACCTCGAGGGCCGCTGCAGCAACCCCTCTCCCCGAGCATAGCCCGAAGGGGGCGACCCCAGCCAGAACCGGACCACGGCCCCCAGTAACATGCTACGGCTGCCAACAAACCGGACACTATGCCAGCGATCCGGTCTGCCCCCTGAACCGAAGAAGCGGGGCCGGCGGGCCCCCGCCCCGACAACTGGCGGCCGCTGCCCTGGGGGAAGGAGAAGAAGAAGAAGAAACCCTCGACCGAGGAACCACCGAATGGGAACCGGCGGCCATGTCCCTGGTCTGCCTGGGCAGCCGAGAAATGGTGCCCCGCACCCCCATCCCAAGCAACACCCAGAAGTACCGGCAGCAGGTCACCGTCAATGGACAACGGGCCAAAGCCCTTTGTGACACCGGCGCCAGTATCACCGCTGTCCGCTGCCACCTGGTGACCCCCGAACAGATCCTACCCAATGTGCTGTGCCCCGTCCGGACGGCCGACAACAGCGAAAATATGTGCCAGATGGCCCTGGTCCCCTTCGAGTGGGGAGGGGTGACAGGCCTACTAAAAGTGACTGTCCGCGACGATGCACCAGTAGACTGCCTCCTGGGGAACGACCTGGAGAGTTCCCCCTGGGCTCAAGTGGAGCGACGAGAGCACCTCCGAATGCTGGGACTATCCGAATGGGCCTGCGCCATCACCCGGTCCATGACCGCCCAGGCCCCCCGCTCGTCCCTGGCCCCCGGTGCCGCCCAGCCCGAGGGGCTCGCACCACCCCCCGCCTGCAGCGAGGGGGAGGCGGACACCGACACTGGACCTACTGAACCCTCCCCCGAAGAGATTGCTTCCCTCGGCGCCCTACCAGAACTTGCACAATGGCGCCACGAAGGGGGCCCCACCCGTGAGCAGTTCCAGCAAGAACAGCAGTCCTGTCCCTCTCTCGAAGGGGTCCGACAACAAGCGTCCGCACAAGCGAACGGGGACCAGACCGGCACCCACTGGGTCTACTGGGCCGAGGGCCTGTTGTACAGTGAACAGAAAGTGGCAGAACTCGGGGCCAGCCGCGTGTTGGTGGTCCCCCTCCGCTTCCGGGAGTTCCTTCTCAACCTGGCACATGACGTGCCCCTCGCCGGACACCTAGGGCAAGACAAAACTTACAGCTGTCTGGTGACCCACTTCTACTGGCCCCGGATGCGGCGAGACGTGGACAACCACTGCCGGTCCTGCCGGACCTGCCAAGCCAGCGGGAAGACGGGGGGTCAGGTCAAGGCCCCCCTCCAGCCCTTTCCAGCCGCCAGCACCCCGTTCGAACGGGTCGGGATCGACATCGTGGGGCCCCTGGACCCCCGGACCGCCCTGGGCCACCGCTTCATCCTGGTCCTCGTGGACCACGCCACCAGGTACCCGGAGGCGGTCCCGCTAAGAACTGTAACGGCCCCCGTGGTAGGCCGGGCCTTGATGGGGATCTTCTCCCGAGTGGGATTCCCCCGCAAAGTGGTGAGCGACAGGGGCACAAACTTCATCTCCAAGTACATGCGGTCCCTGTGGCAGCAGTGCGGGGTCACGTACAAATTCACAACCCCCTATCACCCTCAGGGGAACGGGCTGGTCGAGCGCTTTAACAGAACCCTGAAGGGGATGATTCAGGGCTTGGAAGAGCCCCTCCGGCGGAGATGGGATGTCCTACTACCATGCCTCCTGTTCGCCTATCGGGAGGTCCCGCAGAAGTCCCTGGGGTTCAGCCCGTTTGAACTATTGTACGGACATCCGGTCCGCGGACCGCTCAGCCTGGTCAAGGAGGGCTGGGAGACGAAGCTCCAAGGCGCCCCTCCTGACGTCTACCGATACCTCCTGACCCTACGAAACCAGACCCGCAAGTTCCGAGCCATGGCCTAAGCGAACCTCGAGGCCAGCCAGGAGGACATGAAGCGGTGGTACGATCGGAACACCTCTACCATCGAGTTCGAGCCAGGACAGCGAGTCTGGGTCATGGCCCCTGTTGAGCCCTGCGCCCTCCAGGACAAGTGGACTGGGCCCTTCAAGGTGGTGGAAAAGAAGAGCCCCGTCACCTACCTAGTTGACCTAGAGTCCCCCCAGAACCCCCTCCGGGTTCTACATGCTAACAGGCTCAAACCCTACTTCGCCCGGACCGAACTGAGCCTGCTGCTGGCGACCGACGAGGGGGGCGAGGACGACTCCGAGCCCCTACCCGACCTCTTGCAGAACGACGTCCACGACGGATCCATCAAAGGTGTCCAGCTCGTCTCCTCCCTGACCCCGGAACAGCGCATCGACTGTCAACAACTGCTGCAGGACTACGCAGCCCTCTTCTCCCTCACCCCGGGGGTGACCCACTGGTGCGTCCACGACGTCGACACCGGGGACAGCCCCCCCGTGCGACACCGAGCCTACAGGGTACCCGACCGAGTACGGGCATGCATCCAGGCCGAAGTAGCGAAGATGTTGGCCCTCGGGGTCATCGAGCCCTCTGACAGCCCGTGGGCCAGCCCTGTCGTCCTGGTACCAAAGGCCGCAGCCCCCGGCCATCCCCCGGAGCTGCGATTTTGTGTAGACTACCGGGCCCTGAATGCTGTGACCAAGACGGACGCCCATCCTATACCCCGGGCCGACGAACTCATCGATCGGTTGGGGTCCGCCCGCTACCTGAGCACGCTGGACCTCACCGCCGGGTACTGGCAGATTCAGCTTACCCCTGGCGCCCGAGAAAGATCCGCCTTTTCTACCCCTGATGGGCATTACCACTTTCGGGTGATGCCCTTCGGCATGAAGAATGCCCCGGCCACTTTTCAGAGACTCGTAAACAAGGTCCTGGCCGGGCACGAGGCCTTCAGCGCGGCCTATTTGGATGACATCGCCGTGTACAGCAACCACTGGGCTGAGCACCTAGTTCACCTCAAGGCCGTCCTGGCCGCCCTCCAAAGGGCTGGGCTCACGATTAAGGCCAGCAAATGCCAGGTCGGCCAAGGATCGGTGACCTACCTGGGCCATCAGGTGGGAAGCGGTCAGGTGGCCCCCCTCCAGCCAAAAGTCGATGCCATCCAGGCATGGGAACCTCCCACTACCCAGACCGCTGTGCGGGCCTTCCTTGGCCTCACCGGATACTACCGGCGGTTCATCCGGGACTATGGGAGCATTGTGGGGCCTCTCACGGAGCTCACCTCGAAGAAGCAGCCCAAGAAGGTGCACTGGACTCCCCGCTGCCAATCAGCTTTCGAGACTCTCAAGGCCGCGATGTGCACTGCCCCTGTGCTCCAGGCCCCTGACTACAGTAAAGAGTTTATCGTACAGACAGACGCCTCCGAATATGGGATCGGGGCCGTCCTGTCTCAGGTTGATGAGAAGGGACTCGACCGCCCAGTGGCCTTCATCAGCCGACGGCTGCTGCCCCGGGAGCAATGATGGAGCACCATCGAGCGCGAGGCCTTCGCTGTAGTGTGGGCCCTTAAGAAGCTCCGGCCCTATCTCTTCGGTACCCACTTTCGGGTCCAGACCGACCACCGGCCTTTGCGGTGGTTAATGCAAATGAGAGGCGAGAATCCCAAGCTGCTGCGATGGTCCATTGCCCTGCAAGGGATGGACTTTTCAGTTGAGCAGCGACCCGGCAATGACCACGCCAACGCTGACGGCCTGTCCCGCTTCTTCCGCCTTGACGAGGAGAATCCCCAAGAAGATGGGTGACTCTCCCTGCCTTTGGCTGGGGGGGACGCCTGTTGGACCCGGCCTCGTGGCGTGGTCCTGACTTCCCTGGGGTTGGGCCCGTTCCCCGCCCTGGCCTCCACGGGCCACCCGTTCAAGCCGCACGAGGTCGCATACACCTCGGGGCTCCACCATTTTGTTGCCTGCCACGTGACCCTGCACACCAGTCCACCTGACTCCGCTCAACCCGGCCTCGGCCCCAGCGAGGCCCAGACATTGAGGCACCAAGAGCTGGCCAGGGGGTATCACGTGAACACCTCATCGCCCTGGCGGAGGGCGGTATCGATGGGACCCCCAACCGTCCCCACACACCGAGGTGCGATCGGCCTCCATCTCTCCTGGGCCCGGCGCCTCTCCTGCTGGGCGTCTGGCCGCTCCCAACCCGGCCTCTCCGCCCCTCCGGGCGCAAGGGTCCGGACTTCAAAGGGCTCCAGGCCTATATCTGGGGCGACCCCGAAACAGACCGGCAGTTGTATCCCGGAGTCGAAAGCCCTGCTGATTGAATCGCGGCCGACCTTACGGAGAAGAACTCTTGCTTGAAACCACCACGAGCCCTGCAGACTGTGTCGCGGCTCCTTCTTGCTGAAACCTTGAAGCCCCCCGGAACATCGGGGCCCTGCTGACGCTGTCGCGGCCCAACCTCGCTGAAACCTCCCTCGGAGCCCTGCTGACGACGTCGCGGCTCGAGCTGAGCAGAAACCATCTTGAGAGCCCCGCTGA
Organism: Triturus cristatus; assembly: GCF_964204655.1. Taxonomy (NCBI): domain Eukaryota; kingdom Metazoa; phylum Chordata; class Amphibia; order Caudata; family Salamandridae; genus Triturus; species Triturus cristatus. The sequence continues at coordinate 1,104,843,487 of NC_140591.1, forward strand.
CCTGGTCGCGGCTCTCCACGAACTGAACGCCAGAGCCCTGCTGACGCCGTCGCGGCTCGACCCCTCCGAGTTCCGGAGGCCCTCCAGCTTGAGGATAAGAACTGGGCCCCAGGTACCCTCGTACCAAGCCCCTGCCAAAGACTGTCCCGCTACCCCTTCCCTTCTAAAGAGACACTGAGACTTTTGTGGATCCCTGGATCCCTTTTCGTGTAAATATTGATCCCGTAACCGTAAAGTGCTGATAAAGAATTGCTCGTCTTGAGACAACCTCCTTGAGTCCTGTGTGGTGGTGTTACTGTGCTAGTACATAATAGGAGAAAGATCTCCCAGGAGGCTTCTCTGCAGCGCTCGGCTACTTCGTACAGCGTGGGGGCCCCCCCTGAGTGGTCTCGCCGACTTCTCGGGGTCCGCCTTCCAACAAGAGTAGTAGAGAGTGAGTAGTAGAGAGTGAGTGGTAGATAGAGAGTAGTAGAGAGAGAGTAGTAGAGAGTGAGTAATAGAGAGAAGCAGAGAGTGAGCAGAGAGTAGAGAGTAGTAGAGAGTAGTAGAGAGAGAGAGAGTAGTAGAGAGTGAGTAGTAGAGAGTAGTAGAGAGTGAGTAGTAGACTGAGTAGTATAGGGTAGTAGAGAGAGAGTAGTAGAGTAGTAGAGAGTGAGTAAGAGAGAGTAGTAGAGAGTGAGTAGAGAGTGAGTAGAGAGTAGTAGAGTAGTAGAGAGTGAGTAGTAGAGTAGTAGAGCGTGAGTAGTAGAGTAGTAGAGAGTAGTAGAGCGAGAGTAGTAGAGAGTGAGTAGTAGAGAGTAGTAGTGAGTAGAGAGTAGTAGAGAGAGTAGTAGAGAGTAGGAGAGAGTAGTAGAGTGTAGTAGAGAGAGTAGTAGAGAGTAGTAGAGAGTGAGAAGTAGAGAGTGAGGAGTAGAGAGTAGTAGTGAGTAGAGGGTGAGTAGTAGAGAATAGTAGAGAATAGTAGAGAGTGAATAGTAGAGAGTGAGTAGTAGAGTGAGTAGTAGAGTATGAGTAGTAGAGAGTAAGTAGTAGAGTAGTAGAGAGTGAGAGAGAGTAGTAGCGAGTAGTAGCGAGTAGTAGAGTGAGTAGTAGAGAGTAGTAGATAGTGAGTAGAGAGTAGTAGAGCGTAGTAGCAAGTATTAGAGTGAGTAGTAGAGAGTAGTAGAGAGTGAGTAGTAGAGAGAGTAGTAGAGAGTAGTAGTGAGTGGAGAGTAGTAGAGAGAGTAGTAGAGAGTAAGAGAGAGTAGTAGAGAGTAGTAGAGAGTGAGTAGTAGAGAGTAGTAGTGAGTAGAGAGTAGTAGAGAGAGTTGTAGAGAGTAGGAGAGAGTAGTAGAGAGTAGTAGAGAGTGAGAAGTAGAGAGTGAGTAGTAGAGAGTAGTAGAGAGTGAGTAGTAGAGAGTAGTAGAGTGAGTAGTAGAGAGTGAGTAGTAGAGAGTAGTAGTGAGTAGAGAGTAGTAGAGAGAGTTGTAGAGAGTAGGAGAGAGTAGTAGAGAGTAGTAGAGAGTGAGAAGTAGAGAGTGAGTAGTAGAGAGTAGTAGAGAGTGATTAAAGAGTAGTATCGAGAAGTAGAGTGAGTAGTAGAGAGTAGTAGCGAGTAGCAGAGTGAGTACTATAGAGTCAGCAGTAGAGAGAGTGTAGAGAGTAGTAGAGAGTAGTAGAGTGTGAGTAGTAGAGAGTAGAAGAGAGTAGTAGAGAGTGAGTAGTAGAGTGAGTAGTAGAGCGAGAGTAGTAGAGTGTGAGTAGTAGAGAGGAGTAGAGAGTAGTAGAGAGTAGTTGTGAGTGTGTAGTGGAGTAGTAGAGTAGTAGAGAGTTAGTAGTAGAGTGAGTAGTAGAGAGTGAGTAGTAGAGAGTAGTAAAGAGTGAGTAGTAGAGAGTGAGTAGTAGAGTGTGAGTAGTAGAGAGTAGAAGACAGAGAGTAGTAGAGAGTGAGTAGCAGAGAGTAGTAGAGAGTGAGTAGTAGAGAGTGAGTATTAGAGAGAGTAGAGAGTAGTAGAGAGTGTAGTAGAGAGTGAGTAGTAGAGAGTGAGTAGTAGAGAGAGTAGTAGAGAGTGAGTAGTAGAGAGTAGTAGAGAGAGAGTAGAGAGTAGCAGAGAGTAGTAGAGAGTGAGTAGTAGAGAGTACTAGAGAGTAAAAGAGAGTGCGTAGTAGAGTGAGTAGTACAGTGAGTAGAGATAGAGAGTAGTAGAGAGTGAGTAGGAGAGAAGAGTAGAGAGTAGTAGAGAGTAGTAGAGAGTGAGTAATAGAGAGTAGTAGTGAGTAGTAGAGAGTAGTAGAGTAGTCGAGAGTAGTAGAGAGTGAGTAGGCGAGAGTGAGTAGTAGAGAGTAGTAGAGAGTGAGTAGTAGAGAGTGAGTAGTAGAGAGAGAGTATTAGAAAGAGAGTAGTAGAGAGTGAGTAATAGAGAGTAGTAGAGAGTGAGTAGAGAGTAGTAGAAAGTATTAGAGAGTAGTAGAGAGTGAGTAGTAGAGAGTAGTAGAGAGTGAGTAGTAGAGTGAGTAGTAGAGGGAAGTAGAGATAGAGTAGTAGAGAGTAGGATAGAGTAGTAGAGAGTAGTAGAGAGTGAGTAGTAGAGAGTAGTAGAGAGTGAGTAGTAGAGAATAGTAGAGAGTAGTAGAGACTGAGTAGTAGAGAGTGAGTAGTAGAGAGTAGTATAGTGAGTAGTAGAGAGTGAGTAGTAGAGAGAAATGTAGTAGAGAGTAGTAGAGAGTGAGTAGAGAGTAGTAGCGAGTAGTAGAGTAAGTAGTAGACAGTAGTAGAGAGTAGTAGCAAGTAGTAGAGTGAGTAGAAGAGAGTCAGTAGTAGAGATTAGTAGTGAGAGAGTAGAGAGTAGTAGAGAGTAGTAGAGAGTGAGTACTATAGAGTAGTAGAGATAGAGTAGAGAGTAGTAGTGAGTAGTAGAGAGTACTAGAGAGTAGAAGAGAGTAGTAGAGAGTGAGTAGTAGAGTGAGTAGTAGAGAGAGAGTAATAGAGAGTGAGTAGTAAAAAGGAGTAGAGAGTAGTAGTGAGTGAGTAGCAGAGAGTAGTAGAGTTTTAGAGAGTGAGTAGTAGAGTGAGTAGTAGAGAGTGAGTAGTAGAGAGTAGTAGAAAGTGAGTAGTAGAGAGTAGTAGACAGAGAGTAGTAGAAAATGAGTAGCAGAGAGTAGTAGAGAGTGAGTAGTAGAGAGTGAGTAGTAGAGAGAGTAGAGAGTAGTAGAGAGTAGTAGAGAGAGTAGTAGAGAGAGAGTAGTAGAGAGTGAGTAGTAGAGAGTGAGTAGTAGAGAGAATAGTAGAGAGTGAGTAGTAGAGAGTAGTAGAGAGAGAGTAGAGAATAGTAGACAGTACCAGAGAGTAGAAGAGTGAGTAGTAGAGTGAGTAGTAGAGTGAGTAGAGAGAGTTGTAGAGAGTGAGTAGTAGAGAGGAGTAGAGAGTACTAGAGAGTGAGTAGTAGAGTGAGTAGTAGAGAGTGAGTAGTAGAGAGTAGTAGAGAGTGAGTAGTAGAGAGTAGTAGACAGAGAGTAGTAGAAAATGAGTAGCAGAGAGTAGTAGAGAGTGAGTAGTAGAGAGTAGTAGAGAGAGTAGTAGAGAGTGAGTAGTAGAGAGTGAGTAGTAGAGAGAATAGTAGAGAGTGAGTAGTAGAGAGTAGTAGAGAGAGAGTAGAGAATAGTAGACAGTACTAGAGAGTAGAAGAGTGAGTAGTAGAGTGAGTAGTAGAATGAGTAGAGAGAGTTGTAGAGAGTGAGTAGTAGAGAGTAGTAGAGAGAAGTAGAGAGTGAGTAGTAGAGAGTAGTAGTGAGTAGTAGGGAGTAGTAGAGCAGTAGAGAGTAGTAGAGAGTGAGTAGTAAAGAGTAGTAGAGAGTGAGTAGTAGAGAGTGAGTAGTAGAGAGTAGTAGAGAGTGAGTAGTAGAGAGTAGTAGAGATAGTAGTAGAGAATAGTAGAGAGTGAGTAGTAGAGAGTGAGTAGTAGAGAGAGAGTAGTAGAGAGAGAGTAGTAGAGAGTGAGTAGTAGAGAGTAGTAGAGAGTTAGTAGTAGAGTAAATAGTAGAGGGTAGTAGAGAGCGAGTAGTAGAGAGTAGTAGAGAGTGAATAGAGAGTAGTAGAGAGTAGTAGAGTAGTAGAGAGTGAGTAGTAGAGTAGTAGAGAGTGAGTAGTAGAGTAGTAGAGAGTAGTGGAGCGAGAGTAGTAGAGAGTGAGTAGTAGAGAGTAGTAGTGAGTAGAGAGTAGTAGAGAGAGTAGTAGAGAGTAGGAGAGCGTAGTAGATTGTAGTAGAGAGTGAATAGTAGAGAGTGAGAAGTAGAGAGTGAGTAGTAGAGAGTAGTAGTGAGTAGAGAGTGAGTAGTAGAGAATAGTAGAAAGTAGTAGAGAGTGAATAGTAGAGAGTGAGTAGTAGAGTGAGTAGTAGAGTGTGAGTAGTACAGAGTAAGTAGAAGAGTAGTAGAGAGTGAGTAGAGAGTAGTAACGAGTAGTAGTGAGTAGTAGATAGTGAGTAGAGAGTAGTAGAGAGTACTAGCGAGTATTAGAGTGAGTAGTAGAGAGTAGTAGAGAGTGAGTAGTAGAGAGAGTAGTAGAGAGTAGTAGTGAGTGGAGAGTAGTAGAGAGAGTAGGAGAGAGTAGGAGAGAGTAGTAGAGAGTGAGTAGTAGAGAGTAGTAGTGAGTAGAGAGTAGTAGAGAGTGAGTAGTAGAGAATAGTAGAGAGTAGTAGAGAGTGAGTAGTAGAGAGTAGTAGAGAGTGAGAAGTAGAGAGTGAGTAGTAGAGAGTAGTAGTGAGTAGAGAGTGAGTAGTAGAGAATAGTAGAGAGTAGTAGAGAGTGAGTAGTAGAGGGTGAGTAGTAGAGAGTAGTAGAGAGTGAGTAGAGAGAAGTAGCGAGTATTAGCGAGTAGTGGAGAGTAGTAGAGAGTCAGTTGTAGAGAGAGAGTAGTAGAGAGTAGTAGTGAGTGGAGAGTAGTAGAGAGAGTAGTAGAGAGAAGGAGAGAGTAGTAGAGAGTGAGTAGTAGAGAGTAGTAGTGAGTAGAGAGTAGTAGAGAGAGTAGTAGAGAGTAGGATAGAGTAGTAGAGAGTAGTAGAGAGTGAGTAGTAGAGAGTAGTAGTGAGTAGAAAGTAGTAGAGAGTGAGTAGTAGAGAATAGTAGAGAGTAGTAGAGAGTGAGTAGTAGAGAGTAGTAGAGAGTGAGTAGTAGAGAGTAGTATAGTGAGTAGTAGAGATTGAGTAGTAGAGAGAAAGTAGTAGAGAGTAGTAGAGAATGAGTAGAGAGTAGTAGCGAGTAGTAGAGTAAGTAGTACACAGTAGTAGAGAGTAGTAGCGAGTAGTAGAGTGAATAGAAGAGAGTCAGTAGTAGAGAGTAGTAGTGAGAGAGTAGAGAGTAGTAGAGAGTGAGTAGTAGAGAGTGAGTACCATAGAGTAGTAGAGATAGAGTAGAGAGTAGTAGTGAGTAGTAGAGAGTACTAGAGAGTAGAAGAGAGTAGTAGAGAGTGAGTAGTGGAGTGAGTAGCAGAGAGAGAGTAGTAGAGAGTGAGTAGTAGAGAGGAGTAGAGAGTAGTAGTGAGTGAATAGCAGAGAGTAGGAGAGTAGTAGAGAGTGAGTAGTAGAGAGTAGTAGAGAGAGAGTAGTAGAAAATGAGTAGCAGCGAGTAGTAGAGAGTGAGTAGTAGAGAGAGTAGAGAGTAGTAGAGAGTAGTAGAGAGTGAGTAGTAGAGAGTGAGTAGTAGAGAGAATAGTAGAGAGTGAGAAGTAGAGAGTAGTAGAGAGAGAGTAGAGAATAGTAGAGAGTACTAGAGAGTAGAAGAGTGAGTAGTAGAGTGAGTACTAGAGTGAGTAGGGAGAGTAGTAGAGAGTGAGTAGTAGAGAGGAGTAGAGAGTAGTGGAGAGTGAGTAGTAGAGAGTAGTAGTGAGTAGTAGAGTGAGTAGTAGTGCAGTAGAGAGTAGTAGAGAGTGAGTTGTAGAGAGTAGTAGAGGGTGAGTAGTAGAGAGTGAGTAGTAGAGAGTAGCAGAGAGTGAGTAGTGGAGAGTGAGTAGTAGAGAGTAGTAGAGAGTGAGTAGTAGAGTGTAGTAGAGATAGTAGTAGAGAGTAGTAGAGCATGAGTAGTTGAGTAGTAGAGAGTAGTAGAGTGAGAGTAGTAGAGAGTAGTACAGAGTGAGTAGTAGAGAGTAGTAGTGAGTAGAGAGTAGTAGAGAGAGTAGTAGAGAGTAGGAGAGAGTAGTAGAGAGTAGTAGAGAGTGAGTAGTAGAGAGTAGTAGAGAGTGAGAAGTAGAGAGTGAGTAGTAGAGAGTAGTAGTGAGTAGAGTGTGAGTAGTAGAGAATAGTAGAGAGTAGTAGAGAGTGAATAGTAGAGTGAGTAGTAGAGTGAGTAGTAGAGTGTGAGTAGTAGAGAGTAAGTAGTAGAGTAGTAGAGAGTGAGTAGAGAGTAGTAGCGAGTAGTAGAGTGAGTAGTAGAGAGTAGTAGATAGTGAGTAGAGAGTAGTAGAGAGTACTAGCGAGTATTAGAGTGAGTAGTAGAGAGTGAGTAGTAGAGAGAGTAGTAGAGAGCAGTAGTGAGTGGAGAGTAGTAGAGAGAGTAGGAGAGAGTAGGAGAGAGTAGTAGAGAGTGAGTAGTAGAGAGTAGTAGTTAGTAGAGAGTAGTAGAGAGTGAGTAGTAGAGAATAGTAGAGAGTAGTAGAGAGTGAGAAGTAGAGAGTGAGTAGTAGAGAGTAATAGTGAGTAGAGAGTGAGTAGTAGAGAATAGTAGAGAGTAGTAGAGAGTGAGTAGTAGAGGGTGAGTAGTAGAGAGTAGTAGAGAGTGAGTAGAGAGAAGTAGCGAGTATTAGCGAGTAGTGTAGTGAGTAGTGGAGAGTAGTAGAGAGTGAGTAGTAGAGAGAGAGCAGTAGAGAGCAGTAGTGAGTAGAGAGTAGTAGAGAGAGAAGTAGAGATAAGGAGAGAGTAGTAGAGAGTGAGTAGTAGAGAGTAGTAGTGAGGAGAGAGTAGTAGAGAGTGAGTAGTAGAGAATAGTAGAGGGTAGTAGAGAGTGAGTAGTAGAGAGTGAGTAGTAGAGAGTAGTAGAGAGTGAGTAGTAGAGAGTAGTAGTGAGTTGAGAGTAGTAGAGAGAGTAGTAGAGAGTAGGATAGAGTAGTAGAGAGTGAGTAGTAGAGAGTAGTAGTGAGTAGAGAGGAGTAGAGATTGAGTAGTAGAGAATAGTAGAGAGTAGTAGAGATTTAATGTTAAGCTGACTATGGCCTACAGTAAATCGGGCATTGACTATCTTGATCTCAGCTTATATATCAAACATGGAAAAATTGAAAGTAAGATCTTCAAAAAACCAACGGCGTGCAATAGTGTGCTTCATGCACTTAGCTTCCATCCTCGGAGCACCATCAATGCCATACCCTATGGTGAGATGGTTCGAGCTTGCAGGAACTGCAGTGAAGAAACGGAATTTATACATACTGTGGATAAAATCCAATCCAATTTTATAGCACGTGGATATAAACATGAGTGTTTGGAAAATGCTGAGAGAAAAGTCAAAAAGCTGGATAGGAAACACACACTAAAAGGCAATGTGCATAAACTAAATGGTAATAAAAAAGACATGAAATTAGATAAGAATGTATTATTTATTACACAATACAACCAGCATAGTAATCATATATACAATGTACTGAAGAAAAATTGGTCGATGTTGGGTATGGACACAAGCCTCTCAAATATTGTGCCTAACAGCCCTAAGGTTGTCTATCGGAAGGGTCCAACCATCAAACAGAAGCTCTGTCCCAGTTATGTAAGAACGAAGGATGTGAATAAGACTCCAATCACATGGTTACCGAGCAAACCTAAGGGTTTTTTTGTATGCGGCAACTGCTCTGTTTGTAAAATAGGTAAAAATAGAACTAGCGAGTTCACACACAATACAAGCAAGACATATAAGATCATGTCATTTATTAACTGCAATACTACCTATTCAATTTACATTATAGGGTGTGGATGTGGAAAAATGTATGTGGGCAGCAGTATACGTTGCCTAAAGGTGAGGATACAAGAGCACGTGCGAGCTATCAAAAACATGGATGAAAGATATTCAGTTGCTATGCATATACAAAATGCTCATCCAGAAAACAAAAACATCTGGTTTTATGCAATTGAACATGTGTCTGCAGATGATAGAGGGGGGAATAGGGAACTTTTCCTCAGACAGAAAGAGGCCAAATGGATATGTGCTTTGAGGACCATGCACCAGAGACTGAATGTGAATTCGGAAATGCATTATTTCCTGTAAATAATATAATTGTACTCTCTGGCCTTTAAGATTCCGGTAATGGTACATTTCTCTGTGAGATCTCTGGAACATACCAGTTTTGTTGTCAATGGCTTATACAATCTGATGTCCATGGTGATTCTGGTAATGGTATTTCTTTCCATGAGACTTTTGGACATACCAGCTCTGTTCGTAATGACACATATAATCTACTGTACATGATGAGCTTTTTGTGATGGGTTTGGGCCACTGAAGGCCAAACTATTGGTAGGATAAATCCTCGGATGTCAGAGATAGACACTTCTCTAACAATTATGTTCTTCGATTGAGTAATGATGAAACTAGGTCACTATGGGTCTCACACTATATGTCTTCTTGTGAGTACGCTGCGTTGGTAGTGGTGATCTTGTTCTATGATCACTTTGGCTTCTAACTTTAGCTTACACTCTATTCTTGTTTATCACCTCATTTTCATTGGCATTATGGGCCACGGTATGGAAATAGACCTGTAACTGTGATCGTGTTGTAAGTATCTTACTCTTTTTGTAGGATATTAACATTGACTGAGTAATGATGAAAACTCTCAAAAAAAAAGGTTGAAATATTGTGGGTTATCATGCAATTGCCACGAAATCATTTTAATAATGAATTTTCACTAGGGGTCTCACACCATATGTCTTCTTGGGAGTACGCGGCATTGGTAGTGGTGACCTTGCTCTATGATTACTTGGGCTTCTAATATTGGCTTATACTCTATTCCTGTTTATCGTCTCATTTTTGTGGGCATGATGGGCCACAGAATGTAAATCGACCTACAACTGAGATCGTGTTGTAAGTCTCTATACCTTTTTTTGTAGGACATTGGATACTTTGGAATAAGAGAGACATCGTTACCTGGTTATTTTGAAATAGGAAATACCACATGGACATCGTGGAATACGTAGTAAGATGTTGTAATTACAAGTGTTGCCTGGCTCACTAAGCCCTATCAAGATGGCGATTTTATTTATATTACACACCTTAGATAGTACATGTATCCATCAGGAGGGTGGCAGACTTTAGATAGTACATGTATCCATCAGGAGGATGGTCGAGATAATTTTTCCTAGTTCACTCTTGGGAAACATAGGCGAGATTTCAGTTCTATATATATATTCCGGGCATTAATTTAAATGCTTATTCACTTCTTAAAAATATTGGCTATTAACATTAGCACTTCATATTACGGACTATGTCTTGTAATTAATACGTCTGTACTTGTGTTCGCTCTGGAAGTCCGTCTAAGATGGCGGATACTTTTTACATGTGATTGGAGTTTGTTGTGGCAATTTTCCCCGGTACATTTATGATTAATAAAGGCGAGATCCCAGCTTTGCCTTTCCATAGACGCACATGACCGTTTATTTCCCAAAGATTTTGGCGAACATTACCAGCACTTCGCATTGGGATTAATTCTTGGTTAGTGTTACGTCTATACCTGCGTTTGCTCTGTAAGCCACTCTAAGATGGCGGATGCTTTCTACATGCGATATTACTCACGGCGCATGCACCAATCTTGTGATGCGGCGTTTTAAGCCCGCGGTTTTGTAAACTCGTCTTGCCTATTCAGCAAGAAGATGGAGTGATAGCGCTTACAAACTGACACTTACGGTAAATTAGGCCGAGCATTTCTTAACTTATATATGTATGTGTGCGCTGTGTGTTACTCGAATTTCTCGCGTACGGGGGTAACATATATTCATCTCTTTAATCTATTCCTTTCTGGGTTCTGAATAATACATGGTAGTAATAATAGCCTCTTGACATCTCGAATAATGTATTTCGTGCGTTTTATTGTTGGGTTAACACTGTTAAATAGCAACTGAGATTGTCTCTCCTATTCACATAGCCTTTTCCAAGTTGGCGGTTCTCAGTTGTGCTTGCTTGCTTTCAAGTGGGCCTTTCTAGGATACTATGCGCAAAGCCCGTAACATAGTATACTGGTATATCTCATGCTGCTTGCGGAAACTACTGCTTGGCACTGAGAATACTGTGCTCATTATCTTCCATATTCTCAAGTAATTAATGTTATTAGCTTGACGTTATGGTTCAGATTGGAATGTGTACTGTCCACTTACATAATTGGTTCTGGTTATGACTGCCTTTCTAAGATGGCGGTTACCGTTACATATTTGCTTGAGTGTGCATGTTCCGATCTTGTCCTATCAGACTAGTTTGTGTTGATGAATTTACGACTCTTGTGAGATCAGTGACCCCTTTCCATTTGAAGTGGCACATTCAGCTAGTGAATTTGTTTGCTGATATGGGGGGGGACCCTGCCATTTTGTTGTGCGATAAAGGATGCATATTAGGGCTAGAATAGCCTCGTTCTTTGACTTCTTGGGGTTGATGGGGGCAGTTGATTCTTTTTGAAACAAGCGAATAGGAATGATATTTGTAGAACTGTGACAATATATGTATGTCAGTCAAACATAGGAGGGTTCTCTTTTACTTTTATCTCCTTCTATTAGATGCCTGTAATAGTGATTACCTAAAGAAAGCTTTCAAAACACATGTCGTCCTTTACTTAGGATGGTCGTCTACCTGTCGTCATATAACTTAACACGAATGAGCATTTTCTAAGGTATGATGTTTTGAACTGGTCTAAAATGTATGTAATTTTGCATAAACAAATGTTGTGAATGCTATGCCCTAGCTCTCAATATCTTGTATGCATATGAATAAGAAATTTGAGGCTGTCACTGAGATTTTTTCTTTTGTTATGATTAATATTTTAATATATGCAATGTACTGATATATGATTGATATTTAAAATATCACTAAGGAATAGATGCAATTATTGTAATATACCTTTATAGAGAGAAAAATGAGGTACAACCAGCGAAAGGAGAACCATTCAGACTCTCATATGAAGAACATGGATTGAGGTATTGAAACTAGAACTCTTGTTGGATGCAAATGCAAATTAAGGAATATATAATGATGTATGGGAGTAATGTATAATTAGACATAAAAGAAAAGACACAACAATTATCTCCCTTTCTCTTTAGAAGCAATCTGCGTCTATATGTGCTGAAATGGAATTTGCCTAATCTCAGTGTGATTTGTGCATCTGATACTAGACAGTATTCAATGAGTTTTCCCATACTGTCTGATGTCCACACTGGTACATTTTGAATAACGTTTTTTTATATTTCGCTATGATGGATTGTGTGTCTGGTTAAATTGGATCTGTGAATTCGCATGATTTTGAAAAAAATTCATTGATCTAACGCTATTATAACTATAAACCTGACTGTATTTTAAGTAAGACAAAAAGTTTTTATGGTTAATGGTTTTTAATAATAGTTATTATTTATGTTGTAGCCCTGAAGAAGTCCCCAAATAGGACGAAACGCGTTGGCTACTAAAAGAAAGAATACAAAAATAAAGAACATTTTAAAAATACATTAATTGGATGGACTTGT